>NC_141813.1:10380192-11691025 GCF_057944985.1 Cucurbita pepo subsp. pepo
ATAAAAAGTTTAATATTGATTTTATAAAGGAAAGCAAAGAATGGATATTAAAATTTTCAGGTACACACAATACCCTCCCTCCACAGTCACTTTGGTCCCCTTACCAAGTTACCATCTCTCTCTCTCTCTCTCTCCTCTGAATCTCTTTCTCTCTCCTCTGAATATTTTATTGAAGAGTTGCAGAGGAGAAGAAAATGGTGGGATTTAAATAAGGTGATTCAAAGGCTAACCCCATGTCTTCAATTCCTCCAAAGAACAAGAAATAAACTCCAAATCTCCTCCTTTTTCTTCTTCTTCTTCTTCTTCTTCTTCGCTCATAGTTACACCAAATTCTCTGCTAAACCCATCTTCGTCGCTTGCTCTGTTCTTGGAATTGAAGAAAATTGAAGAAGAAAACAGAGATATGAAGATCCGCTGTGATGTTTGCAACAGAGAAGAAGCCTCTGTTTTTTGCCCCTCCGATGAAGCCGCCCTCTGCTCTGCCTGTGACCACCACGTCCACCGTGCCAACAAGCTCGCCGAGAAACACAGCCGATTCACACTCCTCCGATCCACTCCCACCGTCAATTCACCGCCGTCGTGCGATATCTGCCAGGTCCAGCGAGCGTTTCTATTCTGTCTTGAAGACAGAGCAATCCTCTGTAGAGAATGCGACATTCCAATTCACGGCGCCAGCGAACACACCCAGAAACACAGTCGGTTTCTTCTCACTGGTGTGAAGGTCTCACCGTCACCGGCGACTTCCTCTTCCTCCTCCTCTGTCTCCGGCGGCGGCGATGAAAGCGAGGAGGTTACAATTGAAGCTGAAATTGGGATCTTTAAGGCGAGATCGAGGAAGGAGGCGAAAATGGGGTCAAAAGGGTTGATTCGAGGTCCTGTAATGGAGGATTTACAGCCACCAATTGTTGGGAATTTTGGTGGAATGAGTGAAAATGGGGTTGCGTTTTCGGCAAGTAACATATCGGAGTATTTGGAGAGCTTGCCGGGTTGGTGCGTGGAGGAGTTTCTTGATTCTTCGTGTGTTGCTGATGTTTTCTGTAAAGTTTGAAGCTTTTTTTAGAGAGGGAAAGATGGAAGAATGATTCCGACCGCCACAAACCCACTTTAAACTTTTATCTGTTCCTAATAATCTTGTCGTGGGAGATTTCTTTTTTAGTCATTACGAGTTTATTTTACCATTTTAGTTCTTCATATGTATAGTTACCTACTTTTTATATATGTGTTCTAAGCGATTTTGAAAGAATATATTCTTCGTGCTTGTAAGTAAAGATGTTAAAAGAATGAAATGTCGAGAATAAGATACTTAGAAAAAAATAATAGTATTGCATATGTCAAATTTTCATATAAATATCTAATTATGAAATGTCCAGAATAAGATACTTAAAAAAAAAAAAAATAGTATTGCATGTGTCAAATTTTCGTATAAATAAATAATATTTATGTCGGATATATCTTCCAATAATTTTATTATTTACTGGTTAATTTATTTTTATTAAGTTAAATTGTTAAAATAATTTTGATTTGCATTTATTGATAATTATATTATGAATAATGTGCGTTCTAAAGTTTACGAATCAATCTTAATCATTTGCTTAAATAAATGGTTTTAATAAAATTATATAAAATTTTAATAGTAAATAATGAGTACAATAGAGCTAATCAACATTTATGGTGGTTTTAATTATTTTAAATAAGATTATCTTATAAAATATATATAACTATGATAAATTATTAATAAATAAAAGAAAGAATATTAATGCAAAATAGCATAAAAAGAAAGCAAAATAACAGGGGAAAAAAGAGAGGTAGGAGAATGGAAGAAAAAGGACAGAAAATTAGAAAAATAAGCAAATATTTAAGGAAAAAATAATAAAAAGTAGAAAATAGAAAATAGCAACAAAAAAAAAAAAAAAAGAAAAAAAAAAAAAAGAAAACAAGAGAGAGATGCGATACAATTGAATGATATTTCAGAACATGGTGTGATAATTGATTTCTTGAAATCTTCAAAAACTAAATAAACACAACACCACACTATAGAGGTGGTTGAAATAGAATTTATAGATTAACATAATTTAGTAGAGTACAGTTAACATGGTGTGATGATTATAAGCTATAAAATAATACTATATTCCCATCACTCAACTGGGAATAAAAATGGAAAAGCAAATATTTAAATATGTGTGTGTGTATATACTTTTATGTACAATTGGATGATATTTCAGACACAATATGCCATTCTGCTACATACTAAAAGAAAGCAACACAAAGATTGCATTTGAAACTTGAAATATAATGCCCCCTTTCCCTCTCTCTCTCTTCTTCTTTTTTTTTTTTTTTTTTTTTGTACATTTTTCAGATATATAATAATAAAGATGTCATATATATTTATATAGCCTTTCAAAAGATACATACGGATTAATCAAAGAATTTGGTGCTTGAAATCGCATGGTAACTGGTAAATGGTGGCTTGAAGACAAATCCCTGCACATAATTAATTGAAGAAATCAAAAAAAAAAAAAAAAAAAAAAAAACGCTGATGGAAAATATCAATGCTTTAATCTTTTTTTTTTTTTTTCTTTTCTTTTCTTTTAATAATTATCAAACGCCTACGAGAATGAAAGATTTTGAATAGTAATTTTAGTTGATCAAACAGTTAGAAATTTAAACTGGACAGTACTAATAATAATAATAAAACATACTAGTTGTGGGGTAATGTAACTCTTAAAATAAATGTTGTCATAAATAAACTAAAAGTGAAAAAGGTATAATGAAGTGGGATAAAATTAAAATTTTAAAAAGTCAGTTAAGGAGGGCCATAAATTTTTATAGGAAGACAATTCCTAAAGATACTTTAATTAAATTGTACAAATCAACAAAAAAAAAATTAGAAAAAATAGTTTCTTTGGATTAATTAATAATTGGTTTCACTAAACACTAAAAGAAATAAATTTTCCATGTAATTAGTTCCAGCGTCTCCAAAATCAAAATCTCAAATGGAGCCTAAATGTAAGACACATGGAAAATGGCCCATAATAAGATGGTTGAAGAAATTGTGTACCTTTCGCGAGAGGATAATGTATATATATATGCCACATCAAAGCCGAAAAGCAATGTTTGTACGGCAGATTGGACACTCGGAAGCAGCTAGAGAACAAGATTGACACACTGCAAAGGGGGAAGTGCTTAACAAAAGCAGGAGGAAAGCAAGATTAATAAGTTCAAAATCACTTACAGCAGAAGGGCCGGCAGGGAAACATACTTTACATGTATTGGAGGAATTCACATCGCCGTGAGCTTTCTAGCTCTTTTTCTTTCATCTCCTGAATATTTGCCTGAAACCAGCAAAAAAACAGAGTTCATTTTCCCCCTTTTAGTTACAAAGTCGTGGCGAAATTGGCCGAGTTTGCATACCTTAAGGCGGAGAACCAGTGGTTCTTCCTTCGGTACTTCCCCTCCGGTTGGCTTTAAGATATCCAGCATTCCTCTGTCCATAATGCTAGAATCAGTTTGAGTGCTGCACTTTTTTCCATCAGCAAAACACTCTACTAATTCTGGCACAGCTCCTCCTCCCTCTTTCTTCAACTTAGCAACAAGCACCCACATGTTCGCCAAATCATTTTCCAGAGCCTCCTCTTTCTTCTTTGCGACTTCGATCTTTTTCCTGTATTGATCTTCTATAAATTCCTTTTCGGCTAAAGCAGCCTCGAGTGCTGCTTCACGTTGTTTTCTAGCCTGAAGTTCAAATTTTAAATCATTAGAATCGAATTCATCGTTAAATGCACTGGTCCTTTCATTAAGACGCCCAGACGACCTCCCTTTGCTCCCAGGTCTTAAGCTGTCATGCTTGCGATTAACACCATTTGCATTTTGCAAGCTCCTAGAGTTGACCGTTGCTCGAGCAGATGACAGTTCCTTCTCTAATTTTGCATTCTGCACTGAGAGCTTACTCACTTCCCCAGCTAAATTTTTTAACTCAACAGCAGCAGCAGAGGCTAGTTCTTTTGCATAAGAAGCTTCTTCAGCCAATTTCTGATTCTGAACACGCAATCCACTGTTTTCTTCTGAAAGTTGAACGTGCTCCAGCTTTAATTTCTCATTTTCAATCTCCTGATGGAAAGAGTACATATAAAACAGAAATGAGAAGAAAAAAAAAACACAAAGAAGTGCATTGACTTAGCCCATAAGTTCAAACAACCTACGGCACTTTTACTATTGAGGCGCAAATTTTAAGTACTTAAAAAATAAAAAGTGCTATTGCTGGAGTTAAAGAACCGTGGTAAGCTTAGCCAGATTTGGATAACAGAAATTTAAGCAGGTTAAAAATCACCTGTGACTGAATTTTCTTTTTCAGTTCATCAACACTTTCTCCAGGTACGTGCTGTTTAAATATCAATGATGATCGATCACCAGTAAATGAAGTCAATTGCTGCTGCAAGAGACGTAATTTATCCTGTATTTCCTTGTTCTCCGCACTCTGTAAATAAACAGATGTATATAGTTGAATCGCCAAGCATCAAATCAATGGGTGGAAATAAACATCTTGAATGAGTAAAGGGGTAGCAAAAACACAGGAATAAGATAAGAATATTCTATAACAAGATAGTGAACTACCTTGTTCTGCAATTGTTCCTGGAGGATTCGGTTGTCAGCCGATTTGATCTGATCAATCATCAAAGTAATCCTTAGTTAAATTAAGAACAAAGAGTTCAGCATAAAGGTAATATGGTAATCCACCACCATAATATGCTTGCTAGCTTTATAAAGTGCAAATCCAACTTCACAATTATTTGATGGACGGGCTTATTCAACTGCTGGTGGAAACATAGGGTGCCAACTAGATGACCTTGAAAGGCTAAAAGCACATTACAATATCTCACCTCCAGATCAAACCCTTTCTCGTTGCACTGAGCCATCAATCTGGTAATCGTCTGACAACAAACAAATTCAAAGTTTAAATTTTATTAAGATCAAGAAATAACTAGCTGAAACTTAATGTTGCTAGCCACAAAAGAGATTGCACCTGTTGCATTTCAACCAGTGACGCATTGGCAACCGATGCCTCACGACTCTCAGTTATTCGTTGCTCTAAAACCCTCATTTGTTTCTTTTTCTCTTGAATCTCATGCTCCAAGCTCTGAATCTGTATCAGTCAATATGAATGGTTAAATATAAACAATAGCAGACAATATTGAAGTATTGGGTTTCATCGTGCTTTACATAGAACAGCTTTCTGAATGTTTGTTAATTTGTTTTTTTATATTAAAAAAAAAAAACAGTATATTAAGATGTTGTACTGCCATTACTGCTAGTTTTAATGCAAATCAAGCAATCACTTGCAGAACAAAAATAGGATGGTGCACTACAGCTCTGGAACACGTATAAAATACAGGTCACAGATTAAGATATCGTTAAAATTCACTCCCTTTAATTTAAGTAAATTAAAAAGAATCTCAGCAAAAACAAAATAAAAGCATTGAGATACTCTAACTAGAAGAAAGAGCTCCAAGGTTTAAGTTAAATGTAATTGGTAGGGTAGGGAGTTCTAACTGATATTCATACAAATGCATGTAAATCATTTGGCAGAAAGCAATTGACGAAGCAACAATGTCATATTTTAACAGTTTCTAATGAGATCGGACATAAACATGCAAACCACAAATGAAATTTACATGAGTTTTAGAGTTCTCTGGGTCAGCCACCGACTGGTCCACCAAGCGCTTAAGGGTGCTGGTACTAAATGCAATCTCTCCAGAAAGCATCTTAACTTGCTCAACTAGAAAATCCATCTGATCTGACATTGTCATGCCACCCTACCATCCAAAACGTAGTTATTGCAACACCAGGAAACATCAATAAAAACAACTAACCAAAATATTAAAAAATAAAGGTTCAAGAACCAAAGACAAAGAAACTCCAATCCATAAGCCACGTAATGTTTCTTCAGACCGTATGGTAATGAATCCCCTCGATTTCATCAGAATTCATGACAAATAGTAATTCATGAAGAAGGAAAGCTAGTCAAAATATGAAATAAATAGTGATGATTTGAAAAACTTTATTGTTGCAATCCTAGCATATAGTGTGCGCCTTGTTGTCCCACCCATCAATTTATGGTATCAAGTCATGTCATTGCTGTTTTGCTACTCAAAACGTAATGTTTTAGCCATCAGAGCTCACGAGTTTTAATTTTGCATACACAATGATTTAAACTCCCAAGCTCCTAAAGAGAATAGATTTCATAATCACTGTTATTAATTGCATTACTTTTTGAAGGGTGAATGATGAAAATAGAAAGAGCAAGAAAGCCAAAGGCTGAAGAATTGTTTTAAATGAATCAATAACAGTGTAATATTCCAAATCACACAATGCCTTCCAGGTTGTTCAGTTGTCTGAGACATAATTGTTATATCAAATTATCGGTAAAACTTCACTATAATCTATATTATAGTTGAGATTCTGAGAAATTAACACCAAGACTCAGATACAAAATAAATCTCCTAATTGTGAGTTCTTAACTAAATAACAGTCAAACGTCCAAACCCAAGGTGAAAAGTAGCAAGAGCAGAACAGTTCTAACTGAAGATATCAAACAGAATGGGTTTGAGAATGGATATATGATTTTCTGGTCTAATGTATAAAATGATAATGCTATATACCTTGCAAATGAACTCAATGAGAGAATTAATCGTCTCCATAGCTACATATTAGCAATACACGTACACACAATTGAATCAACACCAAGATCACTCACTTGATTTGATTCGGTAACTGTACTACTGGCAGAAGAGAGCTCCTCATTCGCATTCCATTTGCTTAAAGAACTTCGTTGTTTGAAATCATAGGAGGGGTTCGATTGAACTTCTGAGACTGAAGAGAGAGATCCCTTAAGGTTTTCACTCTCAGCAGGCAACGACACGTCTCTGAAGACATCAAAATTCTGGCAAGATTCAATATGAAATATCAATAAATGAGCAAGGTACTAACCAATCAATCCCAAAAGTAAATAACCCTCCAATTAAGATAGTGGCCATTTTAGTCGGCTATTGTCCACCGGAAGATGGAACATTATCTTTCATCTTTGTGATGAGACTTGTCCCACTTTTCCACTCAATTTAGAATAATGGATGAGTACGAAGACGTGAATTGCTTGTGTGTCTCGTTTTACATAAATGTTAAACCATAGTGTGTAAATCTCAAACAATTAGGATCATCACCCAAGATTTCCAAGAATAATATTTAATTTAGTCATATATTAAATGAAGTCTATCCTTCCAGTGGATTTCTGCCTGAATGAGGAAGCTAGAATTTAACTTTTATCAAATTTTGAGAATAATTGGTATTTTCATCGAACTAAAAAAGGAATTGGCAGTGTACATAACTTGAATTTAGGGATATAGTGATAAAAACTACTATTTCTTCAGATATTATATGTAAAACCATGGATATCACAGAAGTAAAAGGATTGAATTAATAAATGTATTAGATCTTTTTTATTACTTGTGCGTATAGTTACAACACCCTTTATGTGTATAATTCTAGATATCAATATTATCAAATTTTAAGAAATAACAAGAACTAAATAGCTAGATAGAATATCATCAATATAAGGAATAGCAAAGATATAAATAATAAATTTTAGTTATTAAATGATATGAAGCAATTTAATTTGTAAAGGGTGATTTCTTTTTTTTAATTAGTAAATTGAAGTTTCCTTTCCATTTTTGCCCAACGATATGGATGGTTGCCGGATTAGTTAAAAAATGTCAGATCACTATTCAGATATATCACCACCAGTAATGACATGCCAACCAATCTCCAATGAATAGTAAGCTAAGGTTGTACACAGTCAAATTCAGGAAGAGAACTTACATCTTCGTCACCAAGAGAACAATTCCTTGGCTGACTGGGAACGTCACTCAAACATCCAGGCATTGAATTCTTTGAAGAGACAAGTATGAGTTTAGTCAACCTCTGAATTCTACTCGTAAGAGCAACCTTAGCTTCTTCTTCTTCCTCCAACCTCGATTGCATTTTCACTTGTCCTTCTTCCAACTGTTGAACAAATAACAAACAATTAGAAGAATGTTATAACCAAATAAAAGTTTAAAATCTCTACATCTTTTTGTGAGATAGGAGCAATAGAGAGAAACCTGTTGCCTTAAGTTGATAATCTCTTCATGATTAACACCAACAAGCATGCCCTTCTTCAGCAAATCGAGTTCTTGTTTCAGGCTAGAGATTTCTCTTTGATACTTTTTAATCAAAGATTTTTCATCTACAATCTGAAGCACATTTAAGAATAAGCAATAATTTTTCCATTTGACCACATAATGATCATGATATTGCAAATTAGCAACTAACCTTATTACGTGAGGCAAAAATTTCAACTCGCTTTGCCCTATTTGCAAACTTCAATGTGTTGTGAGTTTCTTCCATGTTACTGGATGCAGGGGTAACAGTGCATATCAGCTGAGATAACAAATAGCAGAATGTCACAGGCGAAATTAACATGGTTTATGCACAAGCAGCCTCAACAACAAAAGAGCTATTATTGCAACTTATACTATACTCACAGAAACATGCCCACGCCCACTTAGTGAAGATTGCAAAATACGTGTAAGCTTTGAATCTCGATATGGAACATGGGATGCTTTCCCCTCGCTCAGCTTTCCAATAACCTTCACGTTGTAACCACTGATTCATGTTTTTTTACAGGAAACAATAACAATTTCATTGATATAGTGAAATCGGGTCCTATATCAAGAGATAACTACAAAAGGCTACGCACTGATTCATGTTATTTCATTAATTCTTATCTATGATTAACATAGAGGAAATTAGCATAAATTGTCTAGAACTTCAAATCAAGTAAATTAACTCAAAGTTATAGAAAATGGAATTTTAATGTTAGAACATGAAATGATCAGCAAACCCATATCATATGTTTACGACAGATTCAAACTAACATACAACCACGCATTTGACCATAGTAGTCTCAGATGCAAATAGGTGCTTTTGGTTGGTCTTCCAACTAAAAAGATAAAAGACACAAATCCAGCATTGAAAATTAAAGGAGGTCATACAACCCAAATATTATCTCATCAACAGCGAGAATAATTAAAAAGCACCTACAGTTCCAAGAGTTAGAAGACTTTTATTTATGTAAGACCCTTCCTTTCTCCGTAATCCAGTCGTTTCAGTCTTTGAGCTCTCAGATCCAGCTAAATCGATCAAATTCTAATGAAAATGATAATAGATAGGGAGATATTAGCCACAAAATATGGTCATCAGCTGATATAACTACATAAAGGATATTTCAATCTCACAAGCTGTGAAAAGATCACTCCATCATATTCATCCCCATGAACACTACTTTCGACCATCTGAAAACATATAAACAAGAAAGAGGGATTAAAGTGGGCATCGCAACAACCAAAATGTATAACAGAAAAAAATTGTAATGAATTTCACTAGAGCTTGTTCATATAATAATGAAACAACCCAACATGATTTACTGTCCATGAAATATTTGATCTAGCATACCGGAGACTAACAAAAAAATAAAGAAGCAATCTCGACATATTAAAAAAACTACATTCAGTTAAATGGCGTGCACACACCAATGTCAAAGGAATATATTAAAATGTTATCTGCAAAAGCATTGAATTATTGAAGCTTGGATTTTATACAAGTACGAAACGTTCAATATTTGTACCAAAACTTCCACTCTCCTCTCCCTTCCCCCAACCTCCGTACTACCACACCACTTTGAGCTCATTTTGAAATTTGTAAGAGAAGAATGCCAAATGAATCCAACAATGCTATAAGAGTCTAGACCAAAACAGAGTAAACCTGGACATAGTAACAAGCGATAGAACTAAAGAGCCGTTTATAAAACAGAAAACTAAATCCAGATTCATAAAGTTCAGCAAACAGTCATGTCACACGTGCTTAGGTAATATCATTTTACAGGACCAAACACTCACTATCAAGGATAGAAATATTACCAACGTAAATATTGTATGACTTCGGCTACTGAACAGATTAAAATTATTTGATCCAACATGACGATGTTCTGCCAAAACAAAGTCAATAATAATAAGCATAGAAAACAAAATATCAGTGTCGATCATGCAAAAGTAGTAAAAAAGAACTAATGCAAGGGGAGGAATGAGGAATTGTGAATATGAACTTAAGTACCTTCTCCAGCAGCAATGAATGAAAGTGCATGCCCCGGAGACAAAACAACTTCTTCTTTTATACCCTCAACATAAGTGCCCTGCAACGAAATCCATGCATTCATTCTTATGTTCCTAACTGTGGAATATGGAAATTTTCATTCCGAAGGCCAGAAAATTTCAACAGAAAGCTCTAGGGAAAAACCTGTGCATCTTCTCTAACACGTAAATTCTGACCTGTTGGATCTAATAAGTCATTTATGACCTGGTTCAGATGAATAAATTCCACAAAAATCAAATAGGATTACAACATCCTAAGTGCTATGATTTAAATCCTTATAGCACCACCCAGATGAAGGTGTAAACAGATACAAAGAGGTTACCACAAAACTCCAATATAGAAGGACGTACCATTAATTCCAAAAATAATTGAAACTGAAAGACAAACAAAATGAATTTTAGTGCAGAGGATCTATTACCTCATTGTAGATTTCAATATATGACACACGAAGCAAGAACTCTCGCCCTGGAGTCTGAATATCAGGAAAGTTTTAATCAATTAAACCAGTCTATTATGAAATGAGATTGTGAAAATCTTGAAAATAAGGTAGAGAATGGTGCATCAAGCAAGAAAAGGCAGCACATCAATCACATCAACAATAAGGCCCCAAGCTGATGGAAGGATGAAGCGAAGAGTAAATGATGATAAGAGAAAATTTGCATTGCTATAGTTTTTGGATAGATTTTTTAAGAAAGAAACCAAAGGGTCTTCAAGGGTAAAGATCTCTCCTTCGATAGATTTTTGGGTGCTATACATTTTTTAGTTATATCATGGTGTAAATATTCTCTTATATTTCAGCACTATAGCTTTTCTTCTCTTATATCCAATTGACGAGGCTTTTTATAACTCCCTTGGATAGGGGACTCTCCCCTCTTTTGTAATTCCATATTATCAATGAAATTGTTTCTTATAAGAAAGAGAGAGAAAAAGAAAAAGAAAAATGAATTTCATGAATCAAATCCGATCTTTGAGACAAAAGATAAGATTTCCCAAGGAAAGCAGGTAATTGCAAACATGTTATACAGTAAACAACTACTGAAATACTATTCCCTTGCATCAGCAAAGAAGCATGGAATATACAAAATGAACATAAAGATGCCTTATCAGACAAAAGAAATGTATTAGCACCAAAAGTGATAGACGAGATAAAATCAAGATTAATAAATTAATAATATTAAAAATGGCAGCCAGCAACTGACGGTAGCAGATTTCACAGTACTGTATCCTGAAAATCCTTACATCTTGGATAATGCTGAACACATCCCTTATAGCCAATGGTACAATACCTGGAGAACTTTGATCTCCCTGTACAAATGAAAATGGAAAGCAAAGCAAAAATGAAAAAACGATCACCAACTATTTGGCACAGGAAATATTGTTAAAATGCAAGCTACCATGGGAGCAAAGACAAGGATAACTGAATATAATGAAGATTAAATGATCGTTGTTAGTAAAACTGTAAAAACTATTATTTAGCTAATGGATTTACACCGAACATCAGTCAAAATAGACAAAAGAATATTTTACCCCAAAATTTATTCAAACATCATCAGGTATTAGTATGGTTTTGGGAAGGGAAAAAATAAATATATATATTTTAATAAATAGAAAAAAGTGATTACAAAGTTTGTACATTATGGGTTAACGATAGAAATAGAAATGGAAGAACAATACCAAGGCCCAAGCATTCAAATAAATAAGTAGATATAGGATCTGGATGCTGTTCCATGGCCTAAGGATCTGTAAATATCCGTACGCCCAATAAAATTACACCCTTGATTGATGACCAATAAAATTAGCCCAGGCCACCTACAAATTTGACTAAAGGCTAAGTTATTGTTGACCGGTTTTGTTGTTAAAGACCAAAAGGCAAGGTATAAATTGGTAATTAAGCACAAGAGGAAAAATAACAAACTACAGAGACCTGAACACTATCACCCATTAGCAGTGCTTGTAATTCATTCAGCACGGAGTGCCTGGTAATTGGTGTTATTCACTTGGTTAGACTGAACCAATCAACTAATAATGCCAACTTTTCGTCATTAGGTCAATCGTATATAAATATCATTTTAGGAATAAAAGGGACGAATCAAAGACATTAACTCGTAATTTCAAATTTCTTAACAAATTTCATTAGGAAAAAAAAAAAGACAGGATAGAATTGTTAAATGATCGAACTTACATGCATTGTGTGTGTCTTCCCACTACTTGTGACACCGTAAGCAAACACAGTTCCTGCATCATCAAAAACTTAGTAATAATATTATGATTGAAGTTGGAAACCTAGTATATACCAAAAAAAAAAAACGAAGTTCAATGTCCAAGTCCCGCAAACATAGAAATTAGAAGGCGTGATGCTCTATAATAACCAATGCACGTTTCCAGTAAATTCTAAACAATGTTGTTGCATTCAGATTGAATTGTTGATTAAGCCATTTGTGAGCTTGAAGAGAACAAAGTCACAGACCATTGACACCTTCCATCGCAGCTTTGATGACAGGCTTAGCAGCTACTTCATACACCTCCGAAGTAGAAGTCTGGGACCCAAAAACCTTGTCTGCAACGAGAAAACGCCAAGAGGATCAACTTCACGAATAAACTAATTAATTAAATTAAAAAAATAAGACAAAAGAATATCTGCATTCTCCTTCGTGCTAACAGTCGAGAATTAACCATCATTGTAATCTAAACTTAAGAAGTTCGGGAAACAATACCGAACGCATATGCAGTTGCTGGATTATACTCATTCCGCACAATTTTATCCCCATCCGCGTACCAAGCAATCTCGTCCCCTCTATGAAACTCTCTCTCGCTACAAACACAAATTTCAATCAAACAAATGTACCGCATTACTAATAACCGAACCACCCGACTCCCCCACCAATAAAGCCCATAGATCTGATCCACTACACTGAGATCTAACATTACCTCAACGGCCGGAACCGAATCGTCACCGAAATGCTCTCTCCACACTTCGATGTATCCACTGGCTCGCTAATCAACTCCTCAGACGCGAAACCGACAGGAGTAAGATTACTAGAACCATGTGGACTATGGTACATTGAATCAGAACGACTTCGATTGGGAGTCGTGGATCGAGAACCAAGTCCGCCGCCGGAATTGAAGTAGGACGACGTCGAAGTCGTACCAGAGCGCGGAATCAGCTTACCATTGGTAAACGAAGAGGACGAAGAAGTTGAAGAATACGGACTGGAAGGCTTCCGGTACGAAAACGGCGAGCTACTCCGTGCTCGGGAAGACGAGGCCATGAAGTCGTCCAGGCGAGCAGTAAGCACGGCGACCGAAGTAGAACGCCGAGATCAAATAGAGGGAAGAAGAATGATAACTACAACAATAACAACAAGACCAAGCTCTCACCTGAATCCATGAAGGAAAACGAAAGAAATGGAAGCATTTTCTCTCCTCTGGTTCATCGTGTGAGAGAAAATCTTCGAGAGAGAGAGAGGTCCCAATAACCGGAGGGCGAGCGATCGACGGCAGTGTTTGTTTGGATACCAAACTTCAAATCTGTTTTTTTTAACTATTTTTATACTTCAAAAAAAAACATAATTAATTATTTTTGGGGTTTTTAAAACAGTTTTGCTTGTTTTTTAGATTCGATTCCATACTTGCCCCTTATTTTATTATTTATTTACACACAATTTTTCATTTATTTTTTTTATAGGAGGAATTTTTTTCCATTTTTTTTATTAGTTTTTTTTTTTTAATAAATCTTTTCAATGCATAATTTCTATTTTAAAATCTAATTTTTATTAAAAAAAATGTAAATATGTTTACAAACAAAATATAATATAATTTTTACAAATTTAAATTTTAATATGGGTTAAAAAGTAACTTCAATATTATAAATATCATAGCCTTTTTATATGTTGTAATACATAATTTATAATATTTATCTATAGCTTTAAATTGTAGACTTATTAGCAAAAATAAAAAAAAGATAATTAACTGAAATCAAACTGATAAATACCAAAATGACTTTGAAAAATAACACATTATCCAAAGACCAAAATGGTGTGGGCATGTCTCGGGTAATTCGCACCTATAAATATTGCATAAAATGAGAACCGATGAGGGGTATTTTAGTCATTGTATATTCGTTTTGGTGTGTTAAAGCAACGTTTCTATTTGTTATTTCTTTAAATCTTGTTGAGATATATTATTTATGGAATATATGTTAGATATTATATCTTAATATTATTTCCTTTATGATTTGATTTAGAGTATATTTTATTTTATTTTTAATATTTAATTACCGTCGTCACCGACCATCCAATCAGTGAAACCTTTACCGTCGTCATCGACCATCCAATCAGTGAAACCTTTACCGTCGTCATCGACCATCCAATCAGTGAAACCTTTACCGTCGTCGACCATCTAATATCAAGAATACGTTATAAGCATTTTCAATTATCTCACCAAGCTCAAAGGTGACATATTCAAGATGTTCGTATTTTCTTTCCCACCTTCCCAATTTTATTTCTATTTTTTTTTTTCTTTCACAACCTCTCAAGTGATCCAGAGCACCGATCTTGGTGTTATTATCCAGTAAATCATTTATGCATGGACGAAGTGATCAGTGAGGATATTCACTTGTTCTAAATCAAATTAAATGGGACAATTTACTAATCCTCGAGTCAATCATTGCGGCCTATTTCTAAATCATTTATGCATGGACCAAGAAGTGATCAGGGAGGATATTCACTCGTTCCAAATCAAATTAAATGGGACAAGTTACTCATCCTCGAGTCAATTATTGCGGTTTATTTATGAGTTTTGCATATTTCTTGGAAATTCAATAATTTCTTGAAAGTCTAAAAATGCATGTCAATCTTTACTGATATTTTCACTACTGCTAAGACAAAACTCTCTTCTCAAAGACAACTTGGGTGTTATTGACTTACATTAAAGACAAGTTGTATGTAATTGACATGTATTCTCCAACTTGAGGAGGAGTGTTGAGATATATTATTTATGGAATATATCTTAGATATTATATCTTAATATTCTTTCGTCTATATTTGATTTAGAATATATTTTATTTTATTTTTAGTATTTACTTAGTTTTTTTTTTTTTTTATTGGTACGTATTAGTTGCTCTGTATCCCATTTAAACGATACAATATCAATGAGAATACACACATTCCCAATTCTATTTCTATTTCTATTTCTCATTCTTAACAAATCTATATTTTTTAGGTAGTCTCCTTTAACTTTAGTATTTCATTCTCAATAATTTTTTTGGACGATAATCAATCTGGAAGGATCAGCTACACGGTGTCTATTTCAACGACATAAAATGTAGATCTTTGACCAAAAAATTCAAAATTTAAATTTTATTATCTATACGTTTAACTAAAATAAAAAAAAATAAAAAAAAAAAGTCTAGACAATAAATTGAGATACTTAAAAAGGACAACAAACCAATTTTTTTTATTTTAAAAAAATAGTATAATAAATATTTAAATATATAGTACATTCTTCAAAATTAATGGCATTAATTTGGACTTTAGAATGGATACCTTTATAACATAAGCAAGTAAATTAAATAAATGTAGGATGGTACATAGCAATAAAAGCAAATTTTAGCACAAACCTATGGTTGTCAATTAAAATTGAAACATTCATAATTAGAAAAATAATGTCACACCAACTTTATTTTAGTAATCTTATGACAAAATTATTATTTTATTCCCTCAATCATTGCATTATATTAAATCTTAATAGTAAGTTTTTGTCTCGATTGAGACACCGTGACAAAAAAATAATATTTATTATTTTTGTAACCTTAAATTTCAATTTTTGAATTACTACGATAATTTGGACTATATTCTACCTTTTAACGTTCTATTTAAACTTTTAAAGTGATAGTCATACGTGTTCACCTTTTACAGTCTTAAAAACGTGGAATTCATTAAAAACGGGAGTTCTTTAACATGTTCACGAAAACCTTCGACTTATTACAGAAAGGGGGTTCAGTCAAGGACGACTTTGTCTCCACATAAGAAAAAAATCCTTGTTCGAGGGGTGATTGATCCCGTTGATCATATAATTGGGAGGGAACGTATCACATTAGAGATGATCGATGATATCTATCCTCTGATTACTATGATGAGGATAACCTGTTGTTCGAGAGGTGACTAGTCATGTTGATCATACAATTGGGAGGGAACGTATCACATCAGAGATGAACGATCAGATCTGGCCTCTAATTACTCTGATGAGACGTACCCCTTTTGATTCTAGTACACTAAGTTATGAATATGAATGAAGAAATGAATGTCGAGCTCCACTATGGATAAAATCACTTATTTGATTGACCGATTGATCAGATGTTCAAATTTTTCAACCTTAATTATGGTTCGACTGAATTGGCTAAAACTATATTTACTCGACAGAGGTTAAAGGAATTGTTGAATTAAAAAAAAAAAATAATAAAATAAAATTACTGAAAAAATAATAATAATATATGGGCACGGAAGCGATACCCTCTTATCCGTGTAGAAACACAGAGATCAATTCTGAAAGAAACTGAAGCATCTTCACAGAATCATGCTTCCTTCCAATCTTCTTTCTCCCGCTGCAAATTTGTTTTTGCTTCCATCAACGTCATGCTCGCCCTGTAATCATGGTTCTTCTTCTCTCTCTCTTTCTACTGTATGTTCTTTTTTGTAGTATTGTTATGTTATATTTCAGTTAGGAACTTGTTCTGATTGTTCATAGTTAGTTCTAGCCGAAATTGTATGTTGATTTTATGTCAATTGGAACTGCATTTTGAAGCTAAGTGGATGAGCTCAAATTCATCAATGCATATGATGTTCACGCATCAGGGATTTGGATTTCGAGGAATCAGAATCGAAGAAATCGAAGACGGACAACAATGAGTGTTGCAACGGAAGTGGTGCTTCCTCAAGCAGGGAAGCGGCTTTACCTTGGGATGGATTTTGGTACCTCTGGCGCAAGATTTGCGCTCATTGACAAGGAAGGAGCTGTTTGTGCGGAAGGAAAGAGGGAGTATCCGCTCTTTAAGGTACGTGAGTACAGAAGTTACGAATCATGATGATAATTTGAAGTTTTGTTTATATTTGTGAGGTAATCAGGTGAAATTTTGTTTTCAATTTACTGATGGATGAGCTAAACTCAGCCTATATGAACATATTTAATAGTGGCTTGCGTAAATTGGTTGATGTGTTTTTTTAGAGTTATTTGGTGGGGAAGGGACATCAATGCGATAGCAGTAAAATGTTGTCTATTAAATATTGAAATCAACCATTGACAATCACGAGTTAACCATTTGAAATCTTGGTAAGTGAAGATTGCTTCAAAAGAGGACATGTTGATGTGAGATATCCCCTATCACATTTCGTCTTGGGCTGTGGAGTTGAATGGCTTACTGCCTTACTGCTTAGATCAAAATTAAGTCAGGTACTTCAATGGTATCTAAGAAAAAAACTCAATTACGCCGAAGGACTCTCAGGTTCAGATTGCCTCGACGCTAGTTTACTAATAGCTTAATTTCAAGTTTTCGAACCACTAACTTCCCTAATTGTTGTGAAGTTAGATAGTGTGAGGTCCAACATCGGTTGGAGAGGGAATGAAACATTCTTTATAAGAGTGTGGAAACCTCTCCCTAGAAGACGCATTTTAAAACCTTGAGGGAAAGCCTGGAAGGAAAAGTCCAAAGAGGACAATATCTACCAGTGGTGGCTTGAGCTGTTACTGGGCGGTGTGCTAGCGAGGACGTTGGGCCCCAAAGGGGGTGGATTGTGAGATCTCACATCGATTGGAGAGGGAAACGAGTGCCAACGAGGACACTGGACCTCGAAGGAGGGTGAATTGTGAGATCCCACATCGGTTAGAGAGGAGAATGAAGCATTATTTATAAGAGTGTGAAAACCTCTCCTTAGAAGACGCATTTCAAAACCTTGAGGGAAGACTCAAAAGGGAAAATCCAAAGAAGACAATATTGGCTAGCGGTGAGTTTGGATTGTTACAGATAGTTTGTTCCAAGCTTAGAGAGTTTTTTTAATAGATAAGTTAAGAAGGAAACACTTCCTGATACTGCAAGGTTAATTTTGTTTTAATAATGCTCGACTCTGTTAGAGAGAAGGAATCAGGTTGTGTTGATTCACTCATAGCAACATGAATACAGTAATCAGGAATGATGTTACTTTACTGTTGTCTAGAAAGAATGACGAAACAATCGACTGGGCAAGATCGTGGAAAACAACACTTTTCTCATTGCTTGAAGATGTTCCAAATCATTATCGTCATTTGGTAGCATCTATTTCCATTGATGGCACATCTGCAACAACCATAATTGTGGACAGGTCATCATGCTTTAGAAATTTCTGCCCTTCATTAGACTCTGTCCCTTCATGTAAAGTATGTATTTGAAGCAGCCTATACTTGCGCAGCAACACAGGACAGCCATTGTCAAAGCCATTATTGTACAATGAGACTTGTCCTGATGCCTTACCATTGGTGAAGTCTATTGCTCCAGTGAACCATACAGTCTGCTCTGCGTCATCGACCTTATGCAAGCTGGTTTCATGGTGGAACAGTGCCGCCTCAAATAAAGAATATGCCACATTGTTACATCAAGCAGATTGGTTGTTGTGGTTTCTACATGGGAAGCTTGGGGTTTCAGATTATAATAATGCTCTGAAGGTGCTCTTTAACAAGTTTTTTGCACTTTGAGTGCATCTTATGTTTTCCAGATCACTTTAGAATAGCCAATAGCTAATTAAGCTTTTCTTTCTGCATCACAGGTTGGCTATGATCCTGAAATTGAATCTTACCCACCCTGGCTTCTTGCTCAACCATATTCTATGCTTTTACCTCATGTCAAAGCTCCTGGAACTTCTATTGGATATTTGAAAGAAGACATTAGATCACAATATGGTACTTTCGCCAATTTTTACTACCACGAATACAAGTAATTGAGAGTGCCAAAATGTGAAACCGTAGCAAGTCCAACCCCACCATTAGAAGATATTGTCTTCTTTGGGCTTCCCTTCCGGACTTTCATTCAAGGTTTGTAAAACGCGTCTGCTAAGGAGAGGTTACAAATGGTATCAGAGCTAGACATCGGGTGATGTGCCAGCGAGGAGGCTGAGTCACAAAGGGGGGTGGACACGAGGCGGTGTGCTAGGAAGGACGCTGGTCCCCGAAGGGGGGTGGATCGTGAGATTTCACATCGGTTGGAGAAAGGAACGAAGTATTCTTTATAAGAGTGTGGAAACCTCTCCCTAGCATACACGTTTTAAAAACTTTGAGGGAAAGTCTGGAAGAGAAAGCCCAAAGAGGACAATATCTTGTAACGGTGGGCTTGGGCTGTTACAGAAACTCGTTGTTTTCTGAGAATATTTTTTTGATGGAAGGATGCCTTGCCTATTGAAGATTGATTCTATGAAAAATTGACACATAAAAATGAAATGGTTATGTTATAACATACAAAATTTCAATTGTTATTTACATATACAAGTTCAATGTTTGTTGGTTGGTTTGAAGTCCAACTCCTATTATAAGCAGTTAAATGTTTGTATGATGCTCTTAAGCAATTTGTGAAGTGTATGCTGCATCTCATATCTATAAACAATTACATGCAAGTCTCTCATCTGAGTTCATCCAGTGATAGGTTTTGTTTGTTTTGAACGAGTTGGCGCTTAACAAGAACCTTTGTGCAGGTTTTCCAAATGATTGCATTGCATGCACAGGAACCACAGATAGTATTGCTGCATTTCTTGCAGCACGTGCGACACTGCCAGGGCAAGCTGTAAGGATTCTATATGACTTTTTTTTTCCCTAATATTTCTGTTACTCACTTGGGGAAAAGGGTTTCCGACTTACTTACCTTGCTAGGTACAGAGGATAGAAATACGAAGGTTTATGACCGTCGTATTTTGAGATATTTTTGCTAAGTTGTCCCCATTTTATTTATTTATTTTAAATTGTGATGGTTTTCACACAATTCTTTTTTTTTATAGTAAATATTTGAATTTTTAGCAAAATTTTAAATTTCAAGAATTATTTTAAATAGTTTTCAAAAACAAAAAGTAAAAACAAAGAAACTTTTAAGGGAAAGTAGTGTTTATTAGCTTAGACAATAAAAATGAAATGATTGTATGAGACTTGGGTATTCAGTTGCTGAATTTTGATTACGAGTTATTATTTATAAAAATGAACAAAAAAGAATTACTAAGTCTCTCCTTAAAGGATACATTTCAAGACTACGATTCGTTGGAAACTCTTCGTTTAAAGGGTTTTCGGATTCTTAAAATGAGGGGAAAAACACTCTAACAAGACTCCCTGTGGCTGGAATATTACTTTTACCTCCAAAACTTTTATCACGTGGGCAGACAGTTAGCTCTTCGCCTCACTCTTTATGCAGGGTCCAATTCTTTCTCCATTTGTACCCTTCGGTTTTGGATGGTTTTAGTTTCATTTATCTATTATATTCTCTGCCTTCTCAGTCATGTTTGTACTAAATGCTGTTTAGGTCACTTCCTTGGGATCCACGCTTGCCATCAAATTACTGAGTACCAATAGGATTGACGATGCGCGGTTTGGAGTGTACAGCCACCGACTTGACAATATGTGGCTCGTAGGAGGTGCTTCAAACACAGGAGGAGCCGTTCTAAGACAAATCTTTACTGACAAGCAATTAGAAGAATTGAGCAAACAAATCAATCCCATGAAAAGTTCTCCTCTAGATTACTATCCTTTGACTTCAATGGGAGAGAGATTTCCGGAGGCAGACCCACAAATGGCTCCCAGGTTTCATCTCCTTCTGTTTCAATCAATAAGGCCCTCCCTCCTATGTTGTTGATTTCATATTCTTCACATCTTCATTCGATAGTTGCGTCTTTAAATAGGGTACTGTTTTTACTGTTTCTAAAGTGGCACAAGCATCATAAGTAACTACAACTTTGTGGATTTCTTTGTTTTTCATATATAGATTACATCCACGGCCAGAAAATGATGTCGAATATTTGCATGGAATTTTGGAATCTATTGCTCGTATTGAGGTAAGGGTGAAAAGACCCCATGCTCTTAGGTTCAAATACCTCGACTAGAAGCCTCAAATTTGGTCTCTTTTATACATTTAGGGAAAGGCCTATAGGTTATTAAAGGATCTAGGAACAACTCAGGTAGAAGAAGTGTTCACAGCTGGAGGTGGATCCAAGAATGAGAAATGGACGAAGATACGAGAGAGAGTTCTTGGTTTGCCTGTGAGTCGGGCAATTCAGACCGAGGCTGCATATGGAGCTGCTCTATTGGCATTAAAAGGTGCGCAATTATTCATGCAATGAGAGCTTTGTACATTGTTGAACCCTGAATATTTTGCCATTTTGGTGGCTATTAAACAAACTTATATAAGCTCCAATTAAAGAATAGTGCAACAATTAAATGAAAGATGCATACTTTCGGGCAATTTTGACAGAAAAAAAAAAACCTTAAAGGCAACACTCCTTATGATGCACAAGCGAAAGACTTCATAGCAGATATAGCTAAAAGAAGCCTAAGATAAAGTTAATCTGCTATCTGTTTTAAGCTTCATTCAGGAGCACAACCTTCCAAAATTGCCGGTGACATTCTATGCTTCTTATATATCACTGGTTTCAGCAGCCATTCAGCTTAGATCTATTCCTTTATCAAACTAGGGCAAAGACATCGAAAAACTATCGAATCGTCCACAGCAGCTCACATGGACTCACCTATGCAGCTTTTGGCCTTTCTAGTTTATAATGGCTTAAATCACTGCTGTAAAGCATTCCATCAGGAGAGAGGATGCGCCGAAGAGCGATAAGAAACCGAGCCTATGTAAGAGAAAGTAAAGAAAGTGATTCTAGAAAGTGAGAAGAGCAGCTATCTTCATCTTCACATAATAAGTACAGATATCCTATTCTTACCCATTGAAATCCGGTCAGGGCATACCAGCAGCCTGTCAAACCATAACCTCTACTGCTAATAACCTGGAAGAAGTTCCAAAGTTAAAGCAGAAAGGAAGAAAAGAATAGGGTGTGAAAAAGTTGTGAAACCATCCACAATGAGATTAAAGGGTTGGGGATAAAACATTACCAGCAATACAAGGGCGCCAAGAGAAAGGCATCCAGTCATCGACAAACTAATGAATTTAAGATCTCGTCCAGCCTGCGAGAATGAAGAGTTCGAAGTCAATCCCCGAAAGAACGAGATCAAACTTCAAGGGAATTTCTCATTGATTACATCACAAAAGTAAATTAATTTGATAAAATAACACAAAGTAACTTAAGTGCCCCAAAACGAGGTAACAACAAAAAAAAACATTTTAGTCACAAAACTAGGTACTTGAGGGGATCTAAATATGACAATATTTGCTAGCGGTGGGTTTGGGCTGTTACAAATGGTATCAGAGCCAGACATGAAATGTTCTTTAGAAGGGAGTTTTCTCTCCGAAGCGTTCTTTATAAGGGTGTGGTTTTCTCTCCCTAGCATACGCATTTTAAAAACCTTGAGGGAAAGCCCAAAGAAGACAATATCTGCTAGCGGTGGGCTTGAGATGTTGCACAAAACGAGGGAGAACTGCATCTATGTACCAAATAACTAGAATGTTTACATTTCTTGTTGAATTATAGACAAATCCATTTCCATACAAGAATGAATTTCTGTGGTATTTCACCACCATAATACGATTAAACTAGGGCAAAGACATCGAAAAACTATCGATATAGTTGTTGTCTAATCAATACCGATAAACACTTTGATGTAGTATTGAAAAGAAGGGAGTAATTTACCAGATAGGAATAGAATCTGCATATAGAAATTTCAGATACAACTAACAAGAGAAGATTCATCGTTCTATGCAATAAAAAACATAAGTGAACGTAGAACTCAGTTGGAAAAACTTGAGAACAATCTTTAAGGTGAGCAAACATACCAATAACGTCCCTTCTAAGCTATGAGTTGGGGGTGTTATGACTAGCGCCAAGAAATATGGAATCAACACTTTATGCATCTGCATGTACAAATAAATAGAAAATAATCAACCTTATTGTTACCGCCATAATCATTGAGAAAATATAGGACCTTATATCAATTTTCTAATATGATTGAACAACCATTAGTTTAATTTTTGCAACGTTAAACTTGGTGTGAGATCTCACATCGATTGGAGAGGGGAACAAGTGCCAGCGAGGACGTTGGGCCTCGAAGGGAGGTGGATTGTGAGATCCCACATCGGTTGGAGAGGGAAACGAAGCATTCTTTATAAGGGTGTGGAAACCTCTCCCTAGCAGACGCGTTTTAAAAACCTTGAGGGGAAGCCCAAAAGGGAAAGCCAAAAGAGACAATATCTGCTAGCGGTGGGCTCGGGCTCGGGCTCGGGCCAATACACTTGACTTGATATATATAGCAGTTAGACAACGTTTAAAGGACTTTGAATTGCCTCGAGTGTCCATCAGTTGAAAACGGAATCATGTAGTTTCAGTCTATAAATAAAACAACACAATTTGCTCATACAAAAATATCTAGAAAGTATAGATATAGAAATGTGAACATTAAATACTCATCTTATGGCTATAACGCTTTTACGCGATGCATCAGTCATTAATTGTCACGAAAATGAGGGGAAGGAAGAAAAGAATAGATTAAAATGGCAGGGTATAGATATTAATAACTGACCTCCTGAATAATCCTCTCTTCAGGTGTGAAGAGATAGGGGAACAACCAAGGAACTAATGTTCCAATTGACCCTAATATGAGACCAAATATAGCTCCTATGATCAAGAGTGACTTTAGCAACATCCGGGCCTACACAATATAAACGGATTTCCACAATAAACACAATGACTATCCATAAAAAATAGGTTCTACCATCAATAAACTACCCATCATTGCTTAACGAGTATCGATGCGAGGAAGTTCCTAAGATCTATGTATATCCATAGCAACGTAAGGGATGCATATCATTAGTAATTAGCAATTCTCACCTTATCCAAACTACGATTCACTCCATTGATCAACCCAGGCATAAATGACTGAGCAGTTTGAGAGAGAGGTTCACCCCATACAGTACACATACAAAATGTTTGAATCATAACCTGAATTGCAGGGTAAGCCATCAATTTGACATGGCTATTGATTTGTAATGAAAAAGAAAGAAGGATACTTGCATAGGAAGATAACGACGAAAAGAACTATTTAACTTAACCTGATGAGCAGCCATGGTGTGTGTGCCCATCGACGTAGCATAGTAGATGAGGAGAGAATAAAAAACCACCTAAACGACAAATAATCTTAGTCACGTTACTCGAATAAAAACAGATGAATGTTAAGGAATATCTAAAATAGAACCTTTGACATCATTGTTAGAAATACAGGAGCAGCAAGTCCAAGTATCGAAAAGAATTCACCAGACGATGGAACCGATAGAGCAAATCCATTGTATGCTTTCTTGTTTAGTGCTTCTATCATCATATAAGCTGCAATAACCTAAAATCATACGGTTTTAAGGTGTGAACAAGTACAAATGCAGTGAAAGTTGGCACATGAACATAAACAGAAAGAAGCATACCTGTGATACCATAGTTGCCCATGCTGCACCAGCAATACCATATCCTAGAAACATGCATAGGACAACATCACCTATGCCATTTACGATACTCGCAACAGCCAAAGCCTTCAGAGGTCCCCAGGAATCTTTCATGCCAAGACTAAATCAAATATGAACATGGAAGATAATAAATTTGGTGAATAATCAAGCAACTAGTGGAGTTATCTGGAAGTTTGCACAAGCAGTGTTTTATATTGTTTCACTTTTGCCCCAGTTCAGTTCAGAGAGTAATTAAACACCTTGTGGCAATTTGTGCTCAAGTTCACAGATGAAACTCATGAAGTAAACCACAATGCTAAGGGACTCAAGTCTAAAACCTACATTGTAAAATCAGTAGCCAAAAGGATAGCTTAAATGTTGGCATATGGGTTCATATACCAACAGCAATCATAAAACAAATAGACCAAAGCCATAACAGAAGAAGTAGATAGAGCATTGGCATGGATCTAGTAATAAGAACCTTGCACTCTGAGCAACCCAGCCAGTGAGAATTGCGGGCCATGCCAAACCTCGAATCTACCATTGAAAACGATTCTGTTCAACTTATGGAATTGTTTGAACATTTACACGATAAACATCGAGACAAGAAAGAACACTTATATCACCACATCAATGTGTACAACAAAATAGATGATTCTAGATAATAACAGATTTAATTATCCTGACATGACTTTATGCATCAAAATTATTATGATCATTGTGTTGCAAGCTAATAGTCTGAGAATATGTTTTAGTTCCTAAGGTTTGGGTGTTTTTTTCAAGTTAGTCCTAGATGACCTCTTTGCTACTCTAAATTTTTGTCAATTCACTAAGTAATGTCACGTACAACCACCAATTTGAACATTCATAAAGCCAAAAGACAAACCTGAATATAGGTGTTTGCTGCCGGTATGATATCAGCGTTCTTCGTCCCCACAAAAGCTGAAAATTTACAATAACATCTCGGTAACCGTATCCCGCCTACTTTTAACAGATGACAAAGTTCTAGTTGTCTATGTAGCCAAATACGTAAAGGAATAGTCCATAAAACTGATGAATGTAATGAGCCCTTCATTTAACTAAGCAATATTGTAGAAGTTTAGTACCAGTTAGCGCCACTGAACCCAATAGTTTGGTAACTAAGAGCATCAAGAAACCAGATGTCAGCCCCACAAATAACAATACTGATATGTGGTGCTGCACTTCGTTTTTATCCTGCAATAACCCCTCTGGTTAAGAAATGTAGCACAAGTGTTCTATAAGAAACTAGAATATGGGTCGAACCTGTTTGGCAAGGGCCGTGGCTACCATGTTTGAAGTCGCGATACTAAGAAACATGAACACGTAGCTCGTATAATCACATAACACTGTCGCTGGGCCTGCCAGTCAAAAGTTACAAACAAATGAAGTTCAGGAAATTAATGTTAGAAACCACGACTCTCCACAATGGTATGATATTGTCCACCTTGAGCATAAGCTCTCATGGCTTTGCTTTGGGCTTCTCCAAAAGGCCTCATATCAATGGAGATGTATTCCTTACTTATAAACCCATGATCATTCCCTTAATTAGCGAATGTGGGACTCCCTCCTAACAGTCCTCAACAATCCTCCCTCGAACAAAGTACACTATAGAGACTTCCCCGAGGCATATGGAGCCCTCGAATAGCCTCTCCTTAATCGAGGCTCGACTCCTTCTCTAGAGCCCTCGAACAAAGAACACCCTTTGTTCAACACTGGAGTCACTTTTAACTACACCTTCGAGACTCACAACTTCTTTGTTCAATATTTGAGGATTCTATTGACATGACTAAGTTAAGGGCATGGCTCCGATACCATGTTAGGAACCACGACTCTCACAAGGGTATGGTATTGTCCACTTTGAGCATAAACTCTCATGGCTTTGCTTTGAGCTTCCCCAAAAGCCTCATACCAATGGAGATGTATTCCTTGTTTATAAACTCGTGATTATTTCCTAAATTAGCCAATGTGAGACTTCCTCCCAACAATACTCAACATTTAAAACTTGCAGTCGCCACCACCAACACGTAACAACCGAAGTTCGAAGACCATATGGGCAAAGAAAAACAGGAAAATTGACGTATAACAAAGCTTTTAGAATCATCACAGAGAAGAATAAAAGGAAATTTAGGAGAATACCTAAAGCAGCAAGCTCAACGGCGCTTCCCTGGCCAATAACCGCAGTGTCAATGAGACTCATTAATGGTCCACAAATCCACAATCCAATGGCAGGCCCTGTAAACGTTACAATCTCCTTCATCTGAGTCAACAACCCTGGGCTCCCCAATTCTTCTCCTCCTCCTCCACTCCCCAATAATTGTTCATTTTCTTGTACTTCAATGCCGATTTCGCTCTCAATCTCGAGGCAGCCGACTTCCCACTCGTGACGCCGGCGAGGAACCGCGAATCGGCGGTTAATCCGCGACGACAAATCTATAGCTAAAGGGGAGGAAGATGAACGAAACGAAATGGTGGGAAAGGAAGGGGGAGAGAGTGGTCTGAAAATATTGTGGTTGTGGATTCGAGCAGTGACTGAGAAAGGAGAATGGAGGATTACGGAAGCCATTTTTTGGCGCCGGAAAGTTGGAAGGAACGAACTTAAGCTCCAGACTTCGGGGAGAGGAAATTAGGTCACAGTCATGAGGAGGATGAAGAAGTGGTCGGTTGAATGGTTCCGCCATGGGAGCTTTTGGTTTCTGAGAATGGAAAATTGAAATAGGTGATGCCACGTGGACGAATCTTGGCGTGCGTTTCAGATTAGAGATCCCCGCCCCTCGGAGGGAGATTGAGGTGGTAAATTTATATTAATTTTCAAATAATTGTTTAATACATCATTTATATTTTTCAATAAATTGAATAATATTTCATAATTCAGTATAATTTCTATTAATAAATTGCATAAATTTCATAATTTAAAATCAATCTTAAAAATTTTGAGAAAGTTTTTTTTTTTATTCATTTACTTTATTTATATATATACACATTTAAATTTCTACGTGTGAGGGTATTTTCGTCTATTGATTTATTAAAATCACTATTTTTAATTTTATTCTTATTTTATATTCTCCCATGTGCCATTATATTCCATGGAAATGACTCTTTTATACTGTCATTTTATTTGCTTTTATCAAAATTGAAGCAAATTGGAATTAAGGTTTTTTTTTTAATTAAATATTTTGTACGTGGACCCGAACTAGCTCGGCTCATGCAATGTTATAAACATAGGTGCACGTTCGAACTTCAACCTACACAAAAGATTTTTATTAGTACAACAAATTGTCCGTTATCGCCCAATAATATTTGCTTTAACTATAAATATGTCGATGTTTTCTATAATATAATGCGTACAAATATTAAAATTTTTTTTATCTATAATTAAATTGTATTTCTTACCTCCCTCATTGATTGTCTTTTTCATAATTTTGGTGTGAAATCTCACATAGATTAGAGACATTCTTTATAAGATTGTGGAAACGTCTATTTAGAAGTCACGTTTTAAAATCGTTAGGCTGACAATAATACATAGCCGAAGCAGATATAATATCTACTAGCAGTGCGCTTAATGTTATATTTAGTCTCTTCCTCTCAACGGGTTTCGTGTACTCTCCACCGAAATTGGTTTATTGACTAAATAATAAACTATTATAATTTCTTAAATACCCAAACAAAGCTGTCACCTTATTTTATATTATTGTTTCATTAGTCCATACAAATAAATAAATTATATATATATATATATTAATAACCAGACCAAACACGCCTTGAATTATTTAAAAATAAAAATAAAAATATTGACTTCAAATTCACGTGAACTAATTTTTAGTGCTATAAACCCATTTTTTATATTAAAAAAAATTAAAGTAAACATGAATAATTTCGCCATTTACAATGACCCACGTCTCTCGACTTTCACATATCAACATAGGTCTCGACTTTCACATATCAACATAGGTCTCGAGTACGCTTAACAGTGAAGTTCCTATAATTGAAAAAATGCACTTTATTGGTATAGTAATAACAAGTCTTTCTTATTTATCATATTTTCAAGACCGCTCTCATTCAGACGCAGTTTTGGTTCATTCATGTACCTCTCTTTACTCGAGTGTCATAATTAACAAAAAAAAAATATATTTAAATAAGACTTATACACACGTGGAAACTATGCATAAATGTCCATTTTAATAAAGTATAACGTCACATGTCCAAAATTCGAACTTAATAATCAAGACATTTTTTGTGACATGGTCATATAAATATTTCAAAAAGTGAGAATAATAGTGAATATTATTCTCACAGACCAACACTTATATTTTTAATATATTTTATCTTAATATACACGAAGATTCATCGGTTGTCACTCAGCATGTAACTGTTCAAAGCCAAATACAATTATGTAGAAGAAAGAACGCTATTTTCATTTTTGTACGATAATTAGTATTATCCGCCATGTGTGACAACATTAAATATCCTATATTTAATGATTTAGTTGATGTGGTTAAGAAATTTAATAAGATCGTTGAGAAATTTAATGAGGACATGGTACACGTCACTTCCAATATATTATATTAAACATATTTTAATTATTAAAAAAAAATCTTATATTATGAAATACTTAAGTCATTTTTTTATTTTTTATTTTTTATTTTATTTTATTTTTATAGTTTGGCTTAGATTATGAGGCTGTTTTATAAAAATTAGTGTCTAAAATTAAAAATAAAAAAATAAATAAATGGTTATTTGAATTATTTGAATTTAATATTTTTGAAAGTTAATAATTATAGGATAAGATATTCCAATATCAATAAATAGTTTTTAAAAATGAATTAAAAATAAATTATTATTATTATTGTCTACTTCTTAACAACAAATTTGACTGATACACCCACGTGTCTAAACAATGCCTCTCCCTTCCACCTAATTTATTTATTTTTATTACTATTAATGATTGAAGTGAATAAAAAAAAGTTAAATTACGAAATAACCCCTACCATGAAGTTTTTATTTGTTTGAGAAATACAAAAATATCTAAATTATTTAAAAATCAACAAAATTAAATTTCATAATTTTATTGAAATATTAATTTTTTAATCTCAATTTAATTTCAACACGTAATAAAAGAAAAAAGGGAAAGAATAAAAGTATTTTTTTAAATGAAATATGAAAAGTTAAGGGTATCGGTACGTTTTATAATTGTAGAAGAAGACTGAAAGACCTCGTACCAATTGAGATGTATTCCTTTCGAACAAAGTACACTATAGAGTCTCTTTTGATGTCTATGTAGCCCTCGAACAAAGTATACCTTTGTTTGACATATGAGTCACTTTTGACTACACTTTCGAGACTAGCAATTTCTCTTCTCTAGGTCTATGTAGCCCTCGAATAACCTCTCTTTAATCGAGGCTCGACTTCTCTCTAGAACCCTCGAGCAAAGTACACTCTCTGTTCCACATATGAGTCACTTTTGACTACACTTTTAAGGCTAGCAATTTCTTCTCCCCTGAGATCTATGTAGCCCTCAAACAGTCTCCTCTTAATCGAGGCTCAGCTCCTCTCTGGAGCCCTCGAACAAAGTACCCATTTGTTCGACATATAAGTCACTTTCGACTACACATTTGAGGCTAATAATTTCTTTGTTTGACACTTGAATATTCTATTGGGCATGAATTTGATACCATGTTAGAGATTAAAGCAAGAAACAATGAGCCAAAGTTTTCTTTTAAAATTTCCCTCTTAAAAAATTCGGGTCGTCTTCTTCAAGTAGATGGAGTCCACCCTTGATTCAGTTACCAGTCATTTGGGGTTGAATTAATCGGTTTCTTTGATTGAAGAAGAGGATCCCCATTTGAAGGATCGGGGATTTCTTCTACGGTTTGATCGGCGAGAGATCTGAAGCTCTGTGGATTCTTGGTGCTTTGAAATGGGGAGTTTGGGGGCGATTTTGAGACATCCAGATGACATTTACCCGCTTCTGAAACTGAAAATGGCTGCCAGACATGCCGAGAAGCAGATCCCGCCGGAGTCTCATTGGGGATTCTGCTACACCATGTTGCATAAGGTCTCAAGAAGTTTTGCTCTCGTTATTCAACAGCTTAAGCCCGAGCTTCGGAATGCTGTAAGTTGGAGATCAAGTGTTTCGTATTTGGCGTTTCTTTAGTTGAATGAATCTGTTTCGTTTCCTGGTTGATGGTGTTGATGATGATATTTAGCGTAGAATCTGATGAACTGAGGAAGATCCAATTTATTGCTCGAATATCGCCATCAATATCCTGTTTGAAAGTTGAAAAAAAGGGATATAGGATCATAGCAAATCATATCTTATGTTTTAGAATTGATTTAGAACACTGTTTTGGTTGAAAATCTGGAAATCATATAACAATTAGTTTAACGAAATTACTTCCCGTAAAGTTGTGGTGGCTTTTGATTTAGCAGATCACAAAAATATTTGAAACTATTTGTAAAGTGGGTGAATTAAATGAATTTGGTTTGTAGTTATCCCTTAAGCAAGATATATAATAGTAACGATCCAGGTCCACCGCTAGCTGATATTGTCCTTTTTGGGCTTTCCCTTAAGGTTTTTAAAACGCCTCTGCTAGGGAGAGGTTTCCACACCCTTACCTCCACAACCAATGTGGGATTTCACAATCCACCCCCTTCGGAGTCCAGCGTCCTCACTGGCACTCGTTCCCTTCTCCAATCAATGTGACCCCCCAATCCACCCTCTTTGGGGTCCAGCGTCCTTGCTGGCACACCGCCTCGTGTCCACCCTCCTTCGAGGCTCAGCCTCCTCACTAGCACACTGCCTTGTGTTCACCCCCCCTTCGAGGCTCAGCCTCCTCGCTGGCACATCGTCCGTTGTCTGGCTCTGATACCAAATGTAACGGTTGAAGCCCACTACTAGCAGATATTGTCCTCTCTAGACTTTCCCTTCTGGGCTTCCTCTCAAGGTTTTTAAAATGCATATGCTAGGGAGAGGTTTCCACAGCCTTATAAAAAATGTTTCGTTCTCCTTTCCAACTGATGTGGAATCTCACCATCCTTGTCTTACTTTTTAATGAAATTGAAACCATTTATCCATATGTTTATCCATCATAATGTTTCTGATTGTGTCATTTTCGTTTGTTTGTAGGTATGCATATTCTATCTTGTTCTTCGAGCCCTCGACACTGTTGGTATGTAATGAACTCTTACTGCTTTGAGATCCTTTTGTATGTGCCGCTAGCCTTAAGTTTGAGAAATTTAATGGTTTTTTCTTCTGTAATAATGACTATAATGGCATTTTGGTGGGTATCTAAGTTTGTAGCTTAGCCCTGAGATAAGAGGTAAGGTAGATTTGACTCGAATCCTGGACCTGATCATTAATCCTACACCAGTTAATGATATGATGGGAGAAGTTTCTCTTTTGTCATTTTTGCATCAATGCTGACCTAGTCGAGGCTCGTCCATGCTCAATCCCAATGGACAAACCTTCGTTCCGTTTTGCTCCTAACTCTATAATCCAGCCGTCTTCCCTAATCCCAGCAAGCCTTCCTCTCCAAGGCCTAGCCCTCTTTCTCAACTCGAGTCTTTCTCACTCGGGTACTCATAATCTTCGTAGTTGGCAATTTCACTTGAAGACAATCATCCCATCTTAGTATGTTAACCGAGAAAAACTCGTTATCTTTTTTCTAATTATATAGATACGTATGTATGTACGAAGAACATGTAGAAATTCATGCTGGTTTCTTTTTTATGTGGATTAGCCTAATGGTCCTAAAATTTATATTGTCTTTACAGAGGATGATACAAGCATACAAACAGATATCAAAGTGCCCATTCTGAAAGCTTTTCACTGTCATATATATAACCGTGATTGGCATTTTTCATGTAAGTATGTTACTTGTATTTCTGTGCATATGAGTACGATGTTATAAGAATGATTTTTATTTAAGATCTCTTCTTCTGCTAAAGTATGTTCTTTGTTCTATATTTAGGTGGCACAAAGGACTATAAAGTTCTTATGGACGAGTTTCATCACGTTTCAACTGCGTTCCTAGAACTCGGGAGAGGGTTGGTTACTGGAACCTACTAATTCCTGCCTGATGCTTTCTGAAAAAGACAACTAATTATTGATCAAGACCTGTTTCCTTCTATAAGTGTAGTGATAGATTTATTCATTGGATTCTATCCTTTTAATGAACTACAACGACTAGTTAAGGGCGGGTGGTTGTGAGATCCCACATCGGTTGGAGAGGAGAACGAAGCATTATTTATAAGGGTGTGGAAATCTCTCCCTAGCATATGCGTTTTAAAAACCTTGAGGGGAAGCCCAAAAATGACAATATGTACTAACGGTGGGCTTGGGCTGTTACAAATAGTATCAGAGCCAGACACTGGGCGATGTGCCAGCGAGGACGCTGGGCTCCGAAGGGGGTGAATTGTGAGATCCCACATTGGTTGGGGAGGAGAACGAAGCATGGATGTAGAAACCTCTCCCTAGCATACGTGTTTTAAAATCCTTGAGGGTAAGCCCGAAAAGGAAAGCCCAAACGGTGCGATGTTCTTTCTGATTTTAATTTACTGCATCCTTGCAGTTACTTCTGTTATTGTTTTCAAAAGGAACAAGCTTTTATGACTACAAAAAAATAGAACTACAAGAGATTAGATCAATAACTTGTCCAAGTCTAGTGTAACCTTTTCACTTTGGTATCAAATAAAAAGGCCTCCAATTTGTCGAAGTTTTTAGAATGGAACATCAGAAAATCTTTTGCATAGAACATCTCTGATTCTGACCAAAAGTTCTTCCGTGCTTAACTCTCTGTGCTGAATTGATTCTGCAGGTACCAGGAAGCAATTGAGGATATCACGAAACGGATGGGCGCAGGAATGGCCAAATTCATTTGCAAAGAGGTACAACAAGTGTCTTGCATTTGCATATTTAGTATATTAGACCCAATAGTTTTCTTATGTTGGGTAGATATTATCCTCTTTGGGTTTTCCTTCCAGGGTTCCCCTCAAGGTTTTTAAAACGCGTCTGCTAGGGAGAGGTTTCCACACCCTTGTAAAAAAATGTTTCGTTCTCCTCCCCCACTAATGTAGGATCTCACAATTCACCTCTCTCTGAGGCCCAACGTCTTCGTTAGCACACGTTCCTTTCTCCAATCGATGTGGGACCCCACAATCCATTCCTTCGGGGCCCAGCGAACTCGCTGGCACTCGTTCCCTTCTCCTATCAATGTGGGATCCCTCAATCCATCCCTTCAAGGCCCAGCGTTCTCGCTGGCACTCGTTCCTTTCTCCTATCGATGTGGGACCCCCCAATCCATACCTTTGGGACCCAGCGTCCTCACTGGCACTCATTCCCTTTTCCAATCGATGTGGGACCCCCCAATCTATCCCTTTGGGGCCAGCGTCCCCGATGACATTCGTTCCATTCTCCAATCAATGTGGGACCCCCCCAATCCATCCCTTTGAGCCCAGCGTCCTCGCTGACACTCGCTCCCTTCTCCAATCGATGTGGGATCCCCCAATCCATCCCTTCGAGTTTCAACATCCTTGCTGGCACACCGGCTCGTGTCCACCCCCCTTCAAGGTTCAACCTCCTCGCTGGCACATTGCTCGGTGTCTGACTCTGATACCATTTGTAACAGTCCAAGCCCATCGCTAGCAAATATTCTTTGGTCTCTTCCTCAAGGTTTTTAAAATGCGTCTGCTAAGGAGAGGTTTCCACACCCTTATAAAGAATACTTCGTTCTCCTCCCCAACCGACGTGAGATCTCACATTTTCTTTTTCCTTCCCACCCAATAGAGTAATATATTAGTAATGGTTAGTAAGGAACGTAGCTGAAGTAATGCATTGATTGGAGAAGAGAACTGAAACATTTCTTCTCTTCTCTTCTTGTAGGTAGAGACAGTTGAAGATTATGATGAATATTGTCACTACGTAGCTGGACTTGTCGGACTAGGTTTATCCAAGCTGTTCCACGCTTCGAAGTCAGAGGATTTGGCACCCGATTCTCTTTCAAATTCTATGGGATTGTTTCTTCAGGTCAGCTATTATAATTGAAACGATCATTGTGCTTTCGAACAATTCATTTTGACTCTGATGTACTCTTTTTCGAACTATTATAACACAGAAAACGAATATTATTCGAGATTACTTGGAGGATATCAATGAGATTCCAAAGTCTAGGATGTTTTGGCCTCGTGAGATTTGGAGCAAATATGCTGATAAATTAGAGGTGCACAAGTCTATATACCTTCTGCCGCCTTTTGGTTTCTTCTTTCGTCTTCGTCGTCTTCTTGTCTTATCGACTCGTTCCACTCTTGTCTGCATTACAGGATTTTAAATATGAGGAGAATTCAGTCAAGGCCGTGCAATGCCTCAATGATTTGGTCACTAATGCTTTGATCCATGTGGAGGATTGCCTAGAATACATGTCTAACTTGAAAGATCTTTCCATATTTCGATTTTGTGCAATCCCTCAGGTATGAAATAAATGTTGCTGTGTTCATCTCTTTCATGCCAAGAACAGTATTTGGACATCTATTTCATGTTATGATAGATTATGGCAATTGGAACTCTAGCATTATGCTACAACAATGTCGAAGTCTTCAGAGGGGTCGTCAAAATGCGTCGGGGTACGATTTCCATTGACTGTTTCATTTTGTACAAATCCCAAAAAGGGAGCTAGCCTTCATGGAATCGACCTATAGCTTGAATTTTTATGGTGTCCGTTCTACAGGTCTTACTGCAAAGGTCATTTATCGAACGAAAACGATGGCTGACGTATATGGAGCTTTCTTTGATTTCTCTGTTATGCTGAAGGCTAAGGTTGAAATCTTCCTGTCAGTCTCGGTGATTGCTCGGGGACTGTATATCGTTTTTCTGCATAAATATCGCATCATCTAACGTAGCTTAATGAAACCAACTTCCTTTGGTAATACAGGTCAACAGCAGTGATCCTAATGCTTCTAAAACCCTGAGCAGGATTGAGGCAATACAGAAAACATGCAAGCAGTCGGGGCTCTTGAACAAGAGGTTCGTATTTTTCGTCCTCGGTCGATTTCTTACCTATCTTTCAACCTTAAAATCCTCCGAGCACTCTGAAACGTTCCATCGTGTTATTGTTCACCAGGGAATTGTATGCAGTAAGAAGTGAGCCCATGTGCAATCTAGCTGCGGTGAGTTTCTATTACTCGATCACATCAAGAACGATATCGTTGTAGTGTAAGAATATCTGATGATGTTTTTGTTTCGATCTAGATTGTCGTACTTTTCAGCCTATTATGCATCATTCTCGCTTATCTCTCCGCTAAACGGTTACCAACTAACCAACCAGTATGAGCGTCAAACTCCGGTAAGATCAGTATAAATCAAACACAAGAATGTATGTCATCGTTTATGTTCTTAGTTCGGTTTCCTCGGATGCAGGGTACAAGTTTCAACAGAACGCACCACAAACATGGGCAGTATGTTTCAGTTTGTAGCTCAATTATTGTCTGAGTTTTGTTTGAATATTACAATGGCTGTAATTTAGTGTTTGTTTAGTACAGAGCATGAAACAAGTGAAATTCTGTAACCTTCTAATTTTCTAATAAGGGATTAAGTCTTGGAATTATAATTTCTTCACAAATGCTGTTCATCACGTTCTCTGTTTCAGTACCCTGTGGATTGTTTATTTGTTCTTTTCCAGAATTTTTTTTTTTTTTAAAAAAAGTTTTTTCTTTTAAAATTTGAACTTCCAAATACTAATTTAGCTCGTATTACTCGTGTTTTATATTTGTATTATCAAATGGTGCTAATCATGGCCAAAATGAAAAAGGTTGCAGGCAGCTCAAACCGATGGCCACGTGCCTTTCGACTTGATATTAGGCCATGACTCACCCTAAGTTGAAGTCGAAAGAATCTCTATACTTCACTTATTATACTAAAAAATGGCACTAAACGATGCAAAATAAATAAACGCAGTTAATGAATACAACTCTCTAGTTTAATAAATCACGTCTCATATAAATTTAAACAGATTCATTTTTCAAAAAAAAAAAAAAAAAAAAAAAAAAACCTATCTATTAGATTTACAATCAAATTTCAATCATGTCTTATAAAATTTTAAACAAATTCAATTTTTTTAAAAAAGACCAACTTATCTTATTAGATTTAGAATCAAATGATTATATTGATTTTCTTCTCCAGAAACAGGCTAGATTCCATAGCATCGTCTTTTGTAACGATCAAGACTGGTAAGCCCATCGGTCCACGTTGTCCATGTACCAGTAGAAGATTCAGCAGCCACAGCGGCCCCTGTTTTCTCGGGTGGAACTCCCAGTTGAGGAGTTACTCAAAATGCTGCCAAGATATCAGTATCTTTGGTTTCATATTCAGGAGTATAATAAGTAAATAGATCAGACGTATTAAACACCAAAATTGAAATTTCATGAAAATCCTGAACAAAGAAGTAAAATTAAGATTTAAATATTTTTCCAAGAATATAAAGCATAGATAAGAAATTGAAAATCAGTTTTTTAAAAGCCGTTGGAGGCCGCCGCCTCAAACGGAGGAGAAAGTGATATTCAGGGACTACCAAACTGACTATAAAAAGAGGCGTAACCAACCTAACGATATAACAAAATTCAAAGTCCTGTTAAGTTTTGCTCACCGGGAAGATGATGAAGGTGACAGTATCCTCAATCCTAGTACTTTTACTCTGTGGCTGGCCGGCTTTGGCTGCTGCTCATGACGACCATGTCAAGTACAAGGACCCGGCACAGCCGCTAAACGTCCGAATCAAGGACCTAATGGATAGAATGACTCTAGCAGAGAAGATTGGGCAGATGACCCAGTTGGATCGCTCTGTCGTCACACCGGAGATCGTTAGAGATTACTCCATTGGCAGTGTGCTTAGCGGCGGAGACAGTGCCCCATCTCTACAGGCTACTGCACAGGTGTGGATTGACATGGTGAATTCATTCCAACAGGGCTCACTATCAAGTAGGCTTGGCATTCCAATAATGTATGGAATTGATGCCGTGCATGGTCATGGCATTGTTTACAATGCCACAGTCTTTCCCCACAATGTTGGTCTCGGCGCAACTAGGTGATAATATATGGATGGAGGATTCGAACCTGTCGTGCACCGACACAGAATTACTTGTGGCTAAATAGTTTTCTCATGTGACAGGGAACCTGAACTTCTAAGGAGAATTGGTGCTGCTACTGCTAGAGAAGTTCGAGCAACGGGGATCGATTATGTCTTTGCTCCATGCATAGCAGTATGTCTTCTTGAATTCATTTCCCCCTTTTACCACATTCCCACATTAAACCCTGTTTGATTCAAACAGAACTATGAACATTTTCATCTCAGGTCTGTAGAGATCCTAGATGGGGAAGGTGTTATGAAAGCTACAGCGAAGACCCCGACATCGTCAAAGAAATGACAGATATCATAATTGGGCTGCAAGGACAAATCCCATCTGGGTTTTCAAAAGGAGTTCCTTATGTTGGTGGAAGGTAACTTTTCAACCACTAGAGATTAGGAGGTTTATCCATTTCAAGGAACCTAATTGAAAAACTTCTTGGCCTCATAACAGAGACAAGGTTGCAGCTTGTGCAAAGCATTTTGTTGGCGATGGTGGCACAACAAGGGGTATCAATGAGAACAACACTGTGATCAGCAGGCATGGACTGTTGAGCATTCACATGCCAGGATACTATCACTCCATAATCAAGGGTGTCTCTACAATAATGGTTTCCTACTCCAGTTGGAACGGTAAGAAGATGCATTCAAATCATGAACTCATCACTGAGTTCCTTAAGAACACTCTCAAATTCAGGGTATGTATTACACTAAATCTTCATGAATGATATGTTTATACAAGCCCCTAAATTTGAACGCACAAACTATTGCAGGGTTTTGTAATTTCTGATTGGGAAGGTATTGATAGGATCACAGACCCAGCTCATTCAAATTACACATTCTCGATTCTATCAGGAGTTCAAGCAGGAATAGACATGGTAAGATTATCAACATAGGCAATGTCAATGAACATGGCATCTTAGATCTTACAAAACTAGTTTTACTGTCGTGTTTCAGTTTATGGTTCCTACAAATTACAAGGAGTTCATCGATGGCCTTACCAACCTTGTCAACAGCAAGGCTATTCCGATGTACCGAATCAACGACGCTGTAAGGAGGATCTTGAGAGTCAAGTTCGTAATGGGGCTGTTTGAGAATCCATTGGCCGATGACAGATTTGTAAATGAGCTTGGAAGCCAGGTTAATTGACCTAAAAACACAAAGAAACTCAGTTTGAATATCATTTTGACAAATCTAGCAATTCAATTGAACAGGAACACAGAGATTTGGCAAGAGAAGCAGTGAGGAAATCACTTGTTCTATTGAAGAACGGCGAAAATGCAGATGATCCAGTTCTTCCTCTGTCGAAGAAGGCGCCGAAGATCTTAGTAGCCGGAACTCACGCTGATAATCTAGGTTACCAGTGCGGCGGTTGGACGATCAAATGGAAAGGACTCAGCGGCGACAATCTCACAACCGGAACCACCATCCTCCAGGCGGTGAAGAAAAGCGTCGATCCAAACACGGAGGTCGTACACGACGTAAGTCCAACGGCAGATTACGTGAAGGCGAACAACTTCACGTACGCCATTGTCGTGGTAGGAGAACCGCCGTACGCCGAGACCAATGGCGACAACTTGAACCTGACTATCCCGGAAGGAGGCTTGGACACGATCCAGCACGTGTGCAACGTCGTCAAGTGCGTCGTTGTCCTCGTCTCCGGCCGACCCCTGACGATTCATCCGTACATGTCGCAGTTGGACGCGCTGGTGGCAGCATGGCTGCCGGGAACAGAGGGCGAGGGCGTCGCCGACGTACTGTTCGGTGATTATGCGTTCACCGGAAAGCTGGCGAGGACGTGGTTCAAGACCGTGGATCAACTTCCGATGAACTATGGGGACGAGAATTACAATCCGCTTTTCCCTCTGGGATTTGGGCTTACAACCGAGCCTGTTAACAAATCTAGCTAGGGCTTCTGTTCATAAAGAATTAGGAGTTCTAAATTTTTTTATTTTCTTATTTTTATTATTTATTTTAGTTTTCCTTTATTTATTTTTTCTAGTAATTACTGGTTGACATTTTTTTGTTGCGTTAACTCGGCCAACCCGAACATAGAGTTGCGTTAACTCGGCCAACCCGAACATAGAGTTGCGTTAACTCGGCCAACCCGAACATAGAGTTGCGTTAACTCGGCCAACCCGAACATAGAGTTGCGTTAACTCGGCCAACCCGAACATAGAGTTGCGTTAACTCGGCCAACCCGAACATAGAGTTGCGTTAACTCGGCCAACCCGAACATAGAGTTGCGTTAACTCGGCCAACCCGAACATAGAGTTGCGTTAACTCGGCCAACCCGAACATAGAGTTGCGTTAACTCGGCCAACCCGAACATAGAGTTGCGTTAACTCGGCCAACCCGAACATAGAGTTGCGTTAACTCGGCCAACCCGAACATAGAGTTGCGTTAACTCGGCCAACCCGAACATAGAGTTGCGTTAACTCGGCCAACCCGAACATAGAGTTGCGTTAACTCGGCCAACCCGAACATAGAGTTGCGTTAACTCGGCCAACCCGAACATAGAGTTGCGTTAACTCGGCCAACCCGAACATAGAGTTGCGTTAACTCGGCCAACCCGAACATAGAGTTGCGTTAACTCGGCCAACCCGAACATAGAGTTGCGTTAACTCGGCCAACCCGAACATAGAGTTACATGTATTCTGAGTATATTGTTTTAAAATAATTAAAAAAATTGACAATCCAACCCAATTTGAAATTAGACGGTGAGTTAGTCATCCGATGGTCTATAAAATTTTAATAATTTAAGTAAAAAATAAAATAAAATCTCATATAAATTAAGAATTAAATTATATAAAAAAAATCTAAAATAGAAATAAATTAAAAGAAATTTAATGAATTACGAAACAAATAGAGTGGGTAAAATTGGTTGATGAGTGGGTATTTTTCAATTCCTTTATATTATTTTTCCATTTAAAATATTATTTTTCCATAAATAATCATATAAAGATTGACCTCTTCTGTTTGATCCATAAAATTATTGCACCATTTATTGCTAATTTCAATCCCTAAATTTTATTTTAATTATTTTTTTAAACCATTTGCTTTTATATTCTACCTACCATTCATCATAATAAGTGCAACTAATTATAAATAATAAAAAATAAATAAAATAAAACTTTGTGGAAAAAATGACAATTAATTTTATTTTATTTTTTGTTATTTTTTAAATTATATATATATATAATATTCCCTCAATTCTTAAAATTATTTTTTTAACAATTTAAAAAATAATTTTTTAAAATACATATTAAAATTAAGTGACAAATTTTAACTAAATATTTAAAAATAAGTAAATAATTATTTACAAACTACTATTTTACTTTAATTAAAAATAAATAAAATTTTAAATAAATGACTCGAACACTTTGACCAAACTCAACCCAAAATTCATGATTGGGTTAGAATTGACTCATTATTATTTAATAAGTGTTCTAACTCGACCCAAACAATTGAGTTTGGTCTAAAAAATGTTCTAACTCGACCCAATCCAACCCATAAACATTCTAACTATACTATTAACTGTTTAAGAATATAGCTATAAAACACTTAAAATTAGTTCGTATAATATTAATAAAAGAAATCAATTGGGCTAAAGTTAACCCGAGTCTTAAATTTATTGATTTTAGAAACAAGAAAAAAAAATTAACGTATTGGATAATTTAGTTTTATTTATGTAGATACTAAAACAGAGAGCGGTTGGTCCACAAATTTTTAATAAACATAATAACATATAAATACTAAATTTACAATAAACTTGGTCAACTAGTAGATTTTTTTTTAGTGTCAACGTCACAATCTACAATTCAATATTCTAAGAACATTTATGAGTGCTAAAATTGGAATTTTAAAATTTGAATATTCTAAAATGATGAAAATATTAACCATAATATTAATTATTATTATTAAATTAATTAAATAAGAAGATAAGATGGGGCAAGTGGACGATGAAAAAGCTTGCTTTCGTCAAAGATGGCCGAACATTGATTTTGCCAAAATATATATATATATTTAAAAAAATCCAAAACAGTAAAAATCCACTAGCTTAATTTATTATTATTTATTTTTTTTTTGGAATTCTCTATTTCAATTAAATAAATAATTTAAAAAATCAGGCGGCTCGGGATGTACATGATTTGAATCGAGTTGAGTTAGAGAAATCATCCCGATCAATACGAAAACAAGTTGAAGTCAGGTTATTCTTATTTTTTTAATAATTAAAAAAATATCTTATTTATCTATAATACATACGTTAGTAACTAAAATTTAATAAAACGTTGAATATTCACAAGTCACAGTTCATCGCTAACATTGATTATAATAGTTAAATATTAGGGTTCGGTTGGATTATAAATTTATTTTTCGGGTTATAAAAATAATGTAAACCTGCAAGCTGACCCAAGTTTTCGATTTTTAAAAAATTTAACCCAATTCAAATCGAGAGGAAAAAAGAAAACCAACCCGTACCAGATTTCGTCCTATAGTCATTTGAACCTTCTCAATTCAAGCCGTTCTCACCTACTTTTTATCTTTTATCTACTCATCATCTTTATCTCAAATTTGAAAGTTAACTTAAATTATTTAACCGTGATTAAATTTTTTAATATGTAAAAAAAAACATATAAATAAAATGCTATTTTTATTTAACCGTGATCTTAAAATTAATTTTAATCGGATCCATATAAAATGTGGAATTTACATAATTTTTTTTTTTTTTTTTACTTAAGTTTAGTCTGTTGGATGATGGAAGTCCCACATCGACTAATTTAGGGAATGATCATGGGTTTATAAGTGAGGAATACTAACTCCATTTGTATGAGGCCTTTTGGGGAAACCCAAAGCAAAGCCATGAGAGCTTATGCTCAAAGTGGACAATATCATACCATTGTGGAGAGTCGTGTTCGTCTAGCCATGCCCTAAACTTAGTCGTGCCACATCGACTAATTTAGGGAATGATCATGGGTTTATAAGTGAGGAATACTAACTCCATTGGTATGAGGCCTTTTGGCAAAGCTATGAGAGCTTATGCTCAAAGTGGAGAGTCGTGTTCGTCTAACATAGTCGACTTGTATAATTTAATGGAAAGACATTTATTATATAGTTAAATCCCTTAGGGTCCCATTTAACTAGTCTAAAGGCTAGAAGAACGTTTCCACACCTTTATAAATAACGGTTTGCAATACATTTTAGAGTATTTTAATATTGATGGAGGTAGACATATACCCTATGTTGACACAACATAAAATAATAAACGTCTATCTAACATGAAAGAATTGTAAAAGGGATTTGAAACGAGCATGCGACTATGAACAACACGTTTTAAACAAGTATGACTGAAACATCTGACATGCACAACACACGCCTTAAACAAGCATAACTATGACACTCTCTTCTCTGATGCAAATTACCAATAAGATGTGTTTTGTGGTGCAACCATTAAATTATCTAATGAAAAAAATATTTATTATTATTTAAATAAACTAAATTAATAAAAATATATTTAAATTGTGCCTGCCTCTCAATAATAATAAAATTCGTATTAATTTATGAAAAAAGAAAAGGAAAAGGTGAATTATGCCACGCGCTCACGGTGCCTGCCAACGCGAGTTTCCATAATCTATCACTAATAAACAACAATACAGAATCAATCACCCCGTGCATTTCACGAGCCTCGCAATTTACCGTTCGATTCAAGGAATTATCCATCGGACGGTGGTGGGTTATTACACGCGCCTGTGAGGTAGGGATAATAAGAGGCGCACAAAGCCCGCCAGAAAAGCATGCGTATAAAAGTTTAAAAAGAAAAAAAATAAAAAATAAAAAAAGGAGGCAATTTAGAATCGTAATTAACGCGCCAAAATCCAAAAAAGCCGAAAATTCCATTTTCGTAAAAATAATAGAAATTTCAACGCACAAAAAATAGGAAATTTATTTACCCAAGGCTTCATCTCAACATCCAATCTTGACCCTCCATCTCTCTCATTTGTGGGTCCCACGTTTTGAATTCTCGTCTAAACTTCAAATTATTTATATATGTCTTAATTAATTGAATTAAGTATAGTTAAACGATAAGTGGGAGTGAATAATTGAATATTGAATGGTTCAAGTTCGAACAATATTTAAGGCTCGTTGAACTTGAGCTTAGACTCGAGCCTTGGCTTGATGATGTTGAGTCGGGTTAAGTCGGGCCTACGAGATGAGAGGTAAAAATGAAGTCTCCTTACAAAAAAAAAATCAAATCAAATTCAAAATAAATTATTTGATATATTTGAAAAAAGGCCAATTTATCCTTTCAAACTTTGGAATCTGCAACTGCCCATCTGACCCATCTTTCCATTTCTCCCTGCAATTATTTTCCCCCCCCCTCTCAAACAGGTACTAATTATTACAAAGAACAAGAACAGAAAAAAAAATGTTTTTTTTTTTTTTTTTTTTAATGATTTATGTTTCTAAGGCATTTGTTTCGGTGGTTTGGTTGTAGAAAAAATGGAGTGTTTGGAGGCTAAGGCTTTGAAATCGAGTTTCCACTGGGAATTAGCCATGAAATTTGCTCAACCAGACGCTATGGTGGAGGAAGGTGGGTGTTCGAACGGAGCTGATCTCGTCGCCGGCGAGGATTTTGAGGTCGACGAGTTTTTGAACTTCTCTAATGGAGATTTTGAACATGGGTCTGCTTTGAGAGTTCAAGAAGATGACGATTACGAAGAGTTTGAGAAAAATCGGCTCTCTGTTTCGCCGTATTCGAACCAGTCCGGCGGGATTCCGACCGCCGGAGAAGAGGGCTCGAAGGCGGTTGTTGCCGTTGAGCTTGCTATTCCGGTAAATTAATTTCTGGGTTTTTGTTCTTTTTGTGTTTTGGTTCTAATTGTTTGAAGATTTCAGAATCAAAATCAAAATCAAAATCGAAATCCCACTTCTCAGGGCGATGCTTTAGCGGACCTTGAATGGGTTTCTCAATTCGTCGATGATTCTGGCTCGGAATATTCCTGCGCCGCCGTGTCTTTGAACCGCTCCAAACCGGAAAAGAAACTCACCGGAGCTGTAATTTCGTGTTTGCCGACGTCTTTCCCGGTGAGACCGAGGACGAAAAGGCCGAGACAATCTCGTCAAGCGAAATCCACCAGTTCTTCTCTCAACCAATCGTCGTCGTCGTCGTCCTTGTCTTCGTCCTCCGGCGTTTCCTCCGCCGCACCTTGGTTCATCTTCTCCGACGCCGGCGAGAACGTGGACTATTTGAACGTCTCCGGCCAGCCAACGAAGAAGCAGAGGAAAAAGTCGTCGGCGGCGACGGCGACGGCAGCGGCGGCGGTTCTTCAACCCGTCGGTCCGACCGGTCAGATTCCGCGGCGGTGCAGCCATTGTCTTGTTCAGAGGACCCCACAGTGGCGGACCGGTCCAAACGGGGCCAAAACACTCTGTAACGCTTGTGGGGTCCGGTATAAATCCGGTCGCCTCTTCCCGGAGTATAGACCGGCGCTGAGTCCCACTTTTTGCAGCGGTATTCACTCGAATAGTCATCGGAAAGTGCTTGAAATGAGGAAGACGAAAGAGGTCCCTGAACCGGCGTCCGACTTTGCCCCTATGGTCCCGAGTTACTAAACAAAGTGAACCGAGCTTGGTTGGACCGGAAAGATGGAAAAAGACCAAAAGGGCAGATTTTAGCTAAAAAGGACTCCATTTTGTATTTGTAGTGTTAGGGAGAAATTAGTCCAAGGCATTAATTTTTTAGTGTAGTTTTTTTTTTTTTTTTTTTTTTTTTTGTGAAATTAATTTTATTAATTAGATAATTGTTAATTTAGAGTAGATTAGATATGCTTAGGTAGGAAAAGAAGGGGATTTTTGTATTACTTAAGCTATGTTTAGTCCTATAAAATACTCTTATTCTCTCTTTTAACGGACGTAATTTTTTTTCGAGAAATAATAAAAAAAAATTTCGAGAAATAATAAAATTGGTCGAATAAATATCTAATTCTTAAAATAAAATAAAATGAAACTCGTGTATCACATGGTGGTTGTCGTCTTGGACAAGCTCCACGACGAACATGATGGTACACCAAGATGTGGTTGATGAAAAATTGCATCAGCGATATTTTGTTGTGTTATAACTTTTACCTAGTTGAGTATAATGATCGATCACAGGTCTTTTAACTTGAGTATTGAAGCTCACACTTGAAATGGTATTAGTGGGCTTGATATCTCTAAAGCTTCAACACGACTAGCTCGACATAGTTCCCTATATAACCCTGGAAGGCAAGCACCACTCGAAGAATGTTTTCGAGCTTCCTCAAACTTACCCAACAAAGGAAGGAACATAACGTGGACAAATATATTAGAAGTGTCGGTGAAAAGACTCCACTAAGTTGCATTTCATATGCACGCATATATCTCTTGTTGACAAAGTGAGAGGAGAAAAGAAAGCTATTGCAAGAGTCACACACCGTAACATAGACTCAAGTACACGCTACACGAGTCACACACCGTAACATAGACTCAAGTACACGCTACACGAGTCACACACCGTGTTCATATGTACGATTTAGATACCATATTGTTCTAAAATTTTGGTTCGAATTTTTTTCTCGAGCATTTTGGAACATTATTGAAGCTTTTAATTTGTTGTTGAGACATTATTAAAGGGATTGTAGATAGCAATAAAGGTGAGTGGTGGTGAGTGGTTCATATTATCTCTACTTTTGGGGAGGGGCCATAAGTGGTGCTATTTAACTCACCAAACATTAATGCTCACTTTCTTCATAAATATTCTTTTTTATTATTATTAAAAATATAATTCCTTTTTTCAAAATTCAAAATTTTAAAAAGCAAATTTTAAAATTTAAAGTATCTTGGCATTTCATATGCTCGATCACAACCACACACGTAGTAGATATCTTTCATTCAATTTCTAAAAAGTTCGGGGACCGAACATGTAATTCAAAATTTTCTATCTCGAGGTTTAAATCAATGGCTTGAACAATCATAAGAATTTAAATTCGTTACATTATTTATTACAGCCACGTAAAGACGACGACGTGCTCCATTGACGTCATCTTTACACAGTTATAAGGACGTGAATTTGATCAATGTTACGTATGATCGGGCGTTGTTGGCGTTCTGCAACATACCTATTTACTGTGATGACTGATCTTTATTCTAGCAGTTCATGGACGTACATCATTTTGGTCGTCTTCGGTAAGGGTGTAAAATATCGTCGAAGCTTTCTTTTATGTATATGCAAACTTTGTTCACGTTCCTCGCTACGCCTGATGCGACAAGGACTGCGTTTCGTGTAAACCTGCACGTTGCACTCTTTGGGTATTAAGATTCTGTGACATTCATGCTTAGCAGTGAAAAGATAAGAGTGTGTCAAAAAGTTCTTGCCTGTTTAGGTACTCGTCCCCAGCTGCATAGGATGGTTTGTAGTTGCGTGGCTGTGGAAAGGCAGGGCTATCTGTTGAATATCAAGACCAAACTTGAAGATTAGTATCTCTATGACATGGGATTGAAGGGTACGTCGATCTCGGAATCGGATTTTATATAATGAAAGAATATACGAAGATCTAGACGAGGATTCCCGCTAAATTCCAGCAAAGGGAATTGAAAGAATATACAAGAACATACGAAAAAAACAAGCCCTAATGAAAGGAGTCTGACTCTAACTGATAAGGATTTCGATTCAAACGGACAAGAGCAAACTCATAATTACAAAATGGTCACGTCTTGTAACAACCCCCGCTAACGGATATTTTCCTTTTTAGGATTTCCCTTTCGGGCTTTCCCTCAAGGTTTTTAAAACACAGTCTGCTAAGAGAGGTTTCCACACCCTTATAAAGAATGCTTCATTCTCCTCTTCAACCGATGTGAGATCTCACACGTCTAGTGACTAACGCCCGCAAGTAGGCGTTAAACCTAGCCACCTCTCAAACCCCCTCACCCGATATCTCTCTAAAAACTATAGGAAGATCTAAACGAGGATTCATGCCGAATTCCAGCAAAGAAAATTGAAAGAATGTACAAGCACATACAAAAAAACAAGCCCCAATGAAAGAAGTCTGACTCTAACAACGATAAGGACTTCGATTCAAATGAATAAGAGCAAACTCAGAATTACAGAAAGGTCACGTCTAGTGACTAACACCCACAAGTAAGCATTAAACCTAGCCACATCTCGAACCCCCTCACCCGATATCTACCTAAAAACTGAGAGATATTAGTACTCGAAAAGAATGATATGGTAACTTGTAGTACCTTCAGTTTTATCATGAACATGAGCTTGGGAATGTTCCGCTGGCCTTTTGTCCAACAATACCTAACAAGCATATGTTTATTGTCAAGATCACATTCATAAGATCAAGAACTCAGCTTAAAACAGCATTTTAATGTTTACCTACTAACACTAGAGCATTTATACACTTAAACTATCAGAAGTGTTTTACAAATACCTTTGAATCATAGGAGAGCGAGGAAATTGAAGAGGGAGGTAGTCTATGGGATGTAGATAAACGGTTTTGACCATATACTACTAAGGGTAATAACTTTTTAAAAGATTAAGAGTATTAATGCTACTTTTGAAAGTTAAATCTCTAAAAGTAGTAGTATTCTGAAACAAAGTATTAACAGTTTCAATAAACTAACCGTAAGGGTGTTTTAAAACTTTTTTTTTTCTTTTGAAAGTTTAAAGATATTTTTTATTAATTTAGCACGAAAGGAAATGATGTTATTTTAATATTTTTTGCATCTCAAAGAAAAGTTGAGATATTAAAAACCTCTAAACCAACGCAGAAGGGCAGCTCAGCCTGTTTGTTCTGCACATCATTTGGTGAATCTTTCTTTTCTAAGTGGACAGAGTAACCAACGCAAGCATACTTGAAGTCTGCAAGACTGCGTCCCTCTTTTGAAGCTTCCAACTCAGTTTCTCCCACTATGTAGTTGGGTACTGCTTACAAAAATCAATGTTACTATATATATCATGAAATGTTGATGTTATTTGTAGTTATGAACTACTAAATATTGAAGGAAAGCGAACTTCAATCCACGAAAATTTTCAAAAATGATCAAGGTGAATGAGGCAAGGGACACAAGTAATTGCACTACAATGTGAACAAAGTGAAGTTTCAATTGTATGAAGTCTTAAAACCATTTTTTTAAACGCGTCTATTAGGGAAAGGTTTCCACACTCTTACAAGGAATGCTTCGTTTCCCACTCCAACCAATGTGGGATCTCACAACCCACCGCCCTTGGGGGCCCAGCGTCCCCGTTGGCACACCGCCTAGTACCTGGCTCTGATACCATTTGTAATTGCCCAAACCCACCGCTAGCAAATATTGTCCTCTATGGGCTCTCTTTTGGACTTCCCTTTAAGGTTTTAAAACGCGTATGTTAGGGAGATGTTTCCAAACCTTTATAAGAAATGCTTTGTTCCCCTCTCCAACTGATGTGAGATCTCACAATCCACCGCCCTTAGAGGCCCACGTCCCCGCTGGCACACCGCTCGGTATCTGACTTTGATATCTTTGTAACAGCCCAAGCCCACCGTTCGTAGATATGATCCTCTTTGGGTTTTCCCTTTCGGACTTCCCCTCAAGGTTTTAAAACACATCTGTTAGGGAGAGGTTTCTACACCCTTATAAGGAATACTTTGTTCTTCTCTCCAACTGAAGTGGGATCTCACAACCTAAATGTAGGGGAAGTGGCATCCCCCTCCCAGGGAAGCTAATTTCACATAAGCTTTTCTAATTGTTAGTGATCAACTACACTTGATAAGTACAAAAGAAATTTGCCACGATCTACAGAGATTCCGCTCTTTCTTGCTCTAGTTTGTAAGATAATAATAACAATAATACTAATAAAAGAGAATTGCAAGAGAATTTGCTATTGTTGTGACACCACAAGAGGCAGGCAGCTACAAAAGGACTCAAAAGAAGAGGATTTATCTTCAAACAGCCTCTGGTTTCTTTCAAACCAGCACAGCCCTACACCATACCATAGCTCGGACACCAATATTCCATCCCTACCATCAACTGTAAATACAAAATTATCCTTACCCAGATATGCTATAGACACCACAAACACTTATCGAGAAATCGTCTTTTGCGAGTACTCCTAATTTCTTTCATGCTTCTAACTTCTCAGTGAAATTAATGTAGCTCATTCTACCGAGTCCTAAACACTTACCGAGAAATCGCCTTTTGCGACTACTCCTACTTTCTCTCATACTTCTAACCTCTAAGTGTAACTAACGTAGCTCATTCTATATTCTTCATTCAGCTAATAGTCTTGCCTTTTCTTGTACTTATAGTACTAATCATGATTAGCTATTCCTCTTCAAGGGTAGTCCAGTATTCATTTCGATCGCGTAAGGTCCCTACTCCTAAGAATAATGTTCCCAAAATTATCTCTACTGTCTGTTTGTCTTTTCTTTCATGCGTCTACATCAAGATATGTGGTTATGGCGGCTTAACCCACAAGGCCTCTTTTCATTGAGACACCTCGCTCAAGACCTTGTGGGACATGGTGTTTAAGCTTCCCCATGAACACCAACAATCTCCTTACTACAATTACTACAGCAATATCATATCAAAGAAAGTTAAGACAGCCTTCAAACACTATGCACAACCGCCATAATCATACGGAAAAGACCAAACACCGGTGAGTCGGTAACCATTGAATTTCAAGAGGCGGCCATTGCAGAGCCCAAAATGGCAATCAAAAAATGATAAACACCCAGAAGATCAAAAATGAAATCGAGCACAACAAATTAACGAATCTAAAAGCTTCTGAGCTAATTACCGATATCATCAATTTCATGGTAATCGCTAATCAAATGGAATCTGAACAAAAGAATGCGAGAGAGGTACCTTGCTCGAGAGTTTTGGACAATCCAATGCAGGTAGGCGTTTTAGATTTGGATTTCTGAAGCGAAGAGTAATAGAGACAGCCCTTACAGGAATTGCCCTTCGAATCTTTGGCGCCATTAGAGGTAAGGTTAGGCGCTGGATTTTGACCTCCGTCTGATTCATCCATCTCCAAGTTCTTGACAACTCTCTCTGGCTACGAACACGAACACGAACACGAACACGAACACAATTACAGGTGGGAAGGGAAGGATTCACCCGCGAACCCTCTCTATAGCAAATACTAGGCTACAAAACTTGGAGGAATAGCGTGGATCTGTCCAAGCCTTTAAAAGTTATTAATAGGTTAAAGCTTGGTGTCTAATTAGTCACTAACACAAATTTTTTAGACCGGTATAGATCGGGGTGTGGATCAGGTCGAGTCGCCTTGATATACTTTTTAGCCTAGTGACCCGAACAATTGATCAACCCAACTCAAAAAAAAAACATGATTGAGATACTTTTTAAGGGTGTCAAGAGTTAGATGAGGTAATTCAATTGTCCGAGTCAGCGGAGTTTAAAAGACATAGTGACCTGAACAATTGATCAACTCCAAAAAAGATGATCGAGATACTTGTTAGAACATGAATGTCTAGGGTTTGATCAAGCCGAGTCGGCTTGATATAGACGGGATTCAATTTTCCAAGTTAAGGGAAAACCTACTAACCCGAACAATCATCAACCCAACCCAACAAAATCATGACTTATTAGATACTTTTAGATAGGGGTGTAAAAAAAAAAAACGATATGTAACCTAAAAATTTGCATAGCCGGAATATACACGAGGGTAAATTAGTAATTTTACAGAAACCCCATATACTTCTAGGGTTTCCACATATCTTCTATTTAAACTCCGCCCAATACTACGAAGTCCATCAAGCTTCTCCTCTCAAGGGATCCCATCTTTCTTCAAACGGTCGACGGGCTATCAGATTCTTCAATTGTGTTCTAGGTTCAATCTTGTTCTTCAATTTTTTTGATTTTGTTTATCTCTTATGGCCTATGATGTAGAAAATTTGTCCGTACCATCTGAGAAGTAATTCGATGGAGCATTCAATCAAACATTATGTTCTGAGGCCTTCAACATGTATTCTCAATCATTTTTTGAGACTTTGTTTTGATTTTGTTCTCTTCTGATTATCTTCTTCTGAAGGCAATAAATTAGAGTCTCTGATGCGCTAATTGTTCTGTAGCGTTTTCAGCGCTGTACGTTGCCGATAGTAGTCTTTGGGAGATGAGATTCTGGCGTTTGCGTCCTTTATGATGCTTATGCATTCAGATTTTCCCACATTTTAATTTCCTTTTACATCATGATTTTTCTACTTTGATTTTTCCCCAACTCTGTTTGAATCTCATTTAAATGTGCGGATTATTCATTACTAGTTTTTTCAAGTTCGTGATTAGAGACCAAATCGTAAATTGAACCATTCTGCATCAACTTTTAATACTTCTTTAGTCAATTATTTCAAAACCTTCTGACAATTTCATCATTGTTAAATCTTTTTTTTTTTTTTTTTTTTGTGTTTTGAGTATATTTTTCTGTTAGATTAGTGTTCTTTATGATGTTGAAAATTTGTGCGTACCATCTGAAAAGTAATTCAATGTATCATCCAATAAAAATTTACGTTCTTCTCATTCAACATGTTTTTCCAATCGATCTTTGAGACATTGTTTTGATTTCGATCTCTGCTGATTATCTTCTGTCTGAAGGCAATAAATTAGAGTCTCTGATGCGCTTCCAAATTTTCTGTAGCGTTTTCAGCGCTGTACGTTGCCAATAATAATCTTTGGGAGATGAGATTCTGGCGTATGCGTCCTTCATGATGCTTATGCATTCAGATTTTTCCACATTTTTACTTCCTTTTTCTACATGATTTTCAATTTCGTGATTTGAAACCGAATCGTACTCGAATCATGCTGCATCAATTTTGCAATACATCTCTCATCAATTGAAATTTCATCATCTTTAATCCTTGTTTCTGTGTTTTTTGTGGATAGTGCAATGGATTTGATTGATTTATGTTTTTAATCGGCCGATTAATAATTTGTTTATGGGTCTATGATGATAAATACAAGGCTTGTTTCTCAAAACATTCGCAGTGGCCGCCTGAGAGCTTTCGCCTTCGCCAGGCTTGAGAGCTTCTGCTGTTCTTATCCTTCCTTGGATGTCTGAGACTCTAATGAATCAATAACATCTATGCACTCTACATATAAAAAAATTTTGTTTGATTACATGAACATGGTTTTTCAAATCCCCACATTGACTGATTGGGGACTTAATATATACCTCTTTAGCAGTTCTCAGAGTGCTTCAGTGATTTACAGTTCCCACAAATTAATATCCATCCTTTTCACTTTGTCAGCTCTGTCCTCCATGGCTTGCTGATCATTGTTGGATGGGAGATCTTTACTTCTTTTCATATAAAAGAAAATCTCATATTCCATATTCTTTTCTTTTGTTTTCTTCACATTCACTGACTGCATTGTTGGTTATGCTTGTTCTATGAACCATTCTGTATTTGAAATTATGTTAACGATGATGATATCTTGAAGGCTTGTTTCTCAAAACATTCGCAGTGGCCGCCTAAGAGCTTTCGCCTTCGCCGGGCTTGAGAGCTAGTGCTGCTTTATCCTTCCTTGGATGTCTGAGTCTTATGTACAATTTCCTCAAGTTAATATAATGTTTGATGTTTATCAGCAAATAGGCGTTATCTCTAACTGTGTCTGCAAGCTTTATGTGAAATTGGATTAATATTACACAGCATTATGTCAATTTAGTATCTTAAATTTAAGAGCTTAGATTACTAACATACACCATACACAAACCGACCTCTATTGTATGGTTAATTTCAACATCAGTTTGTTGAAAATTTCAAACTGTATTAAACTAAAATTATGATAATTTAAACTTAAAAACACGTGTACTAGTGTGTACTTCTGATAATGAACCTATATTAAGGGTTTTATTAAATGCAAAATCTTGGGATTTCATAACAATTTAGGTTGGGCTTAGTTTTTTAGTTCTGCGCAGCTTGCCCAAAAAGAGCCCAATTAGTATTTTGGGCCCAGTCATTAATCCCAGTTACATAAAATTGGAAGGCCCATAACGTGAGGCATCGTCTATGTGTGATTGATTGGAGTCCACTTTGAATTTAAGCCCATTCTTGAGGGTAGCCCCAAAAAAAAGAAAGCCCAACCCTGAAGAAGTCCACAACGATATTATCCTCTTGGGGCTTTTCAAGGTTGGCTTTAAAACTCGTATGCTTGGGAAGGTTTGGTTTTCACACCTTGTTCTTTTTCCCAACCAATGTGGGATATTGCAATCTACATTTCTTTGGGGCCATCAACCACATTGGCACTCTTTTCTTCTTCTAATCGATATGGGACTGCCCCCAAATCCTTTGACCAAGTCAATAGTTGAAGTCCAAAAACAAAGTCAACAGAAATCAAAATTTACTAATGATGGACTTAATTTAATAGTAAAGAGGTAGTAATATGTGATGTTGTTATTAGGTATTTAATTGATGAAGTCCCTCTAAATTTGTTTGATCCTTTGAATCTAATTCAATTTCATAAATCAAATTGAGTCGAAGTGGGGTCTTTCTCATCTCGTAGGTGATGCGTCACGACTTCAAGCTTCCCAACTCCATTCCTGTCTATAACATACATCTTTATACCCATTTGAAGTCATAAGTTTAATACTAACCCAACCAATTATGGATGGATAGGCACAAGGAGTAGAAAGCATAGAGTAGAGAGTAAGAAAGCATAGCATGTGGGAGAGAGGAGGCGAGAAAAGGAGGGCAGAAGCACGCATTTCTAGGCGCTGGATTAGGCGCAACACAATTCATGAATCAATCAATCAATGAATGAATATACCTTTCCTTTTCTCTATCTCTTTACTATCATCTTTTCCTCCCATTGAAATTGATGATCTCCCAACATAATACTTGTGGTTCCTAAACTGCCACGGAACTAAAATCAAAATCAACATGTTAAACTTCATCAATATAATCGAGATACCTTTGGTAAAAAAGTATCGAATTTGATTGTGTTTCGGTGCACCCTTTGCTTCCATTCACAATCAAACCAAACTAAACTAAAGGAGTTTTTCTAGGGATAATGTAAGTCCATTGAATATATTCTATTCATTTTTAATTATATATATATATATATTTTCTATATTGTGTTCATTGGTTCAAAACTTCATGTCTAATAGACATTGTTTGTATTCATGTCTCCTAATCCTTAACATATTAATTTTTTATAGTTTATTCGATATGTCTACCAATTTGTCTAACATATTGGATAATCATGATTATAAACTATTCACATACTATCTAATTCAAATTATAAAAGTGAATTCAGGGTTTTTTCTTTATTTTTGGTTCAATCCTCGAAAATAGGGTTACCAACCAAACCCACCGGTAATCACTACTCTTCACAATACACTTTGAGCATAGGACTCCCAATGTGAGGTTCACTCCCAATAATCCTCAACAATCTTACTAATATAACATGTATGGTAGATTATAAACAAGATCAACTCAACTCAATCCAACAACAGGCAGTTTTATAGATTTGGGTTGTGAATTCAAAATCTGTGATTTTTCTACCCAACTTGTACAAGTAGTACGACAATACATGCATCTAAGAAAATTAAAAAAGAATCATAAAATCCATACAATTCCCACTCATCGTAAATGCAAGTTTGACATTCGAGGAAGATTACTAACCCTAAAAGAACGTTGCTCCCCACATGCTGTGCATTATAATCTAATCAACAAACTTCAAACTTTACCCTTTTCAAAAAATGAGAATGACGAAATGAAAACGTTTCGGATTCGGGAAAGAGGTGTGTGTTATATAAAAGTGAATAAACTTGGGAGTGTGTTAGGGAAGAAGGAGAATAAACGAGAAAAAGAGATAACTTGAGAATAGAGTAATAAAATTTCAGCTTTAATCAAAGCTCCCATTTGCTCTGTTTTATTTATTTATTAATAATATTATTCAGAAAAAATGAAATTAATAATAATAATAATAATAATAATAATAATGATAATGGAGATATGCTGTAACCGCCCAACTGCCATAACAGTCTGAAACGGCATCATATCATCTTATCCTCTGCTCTTCAAAGAAAGAAACGACCAGTCAATCTCAAAAACTTCACCTTTACTCAAAATTCCCCCATTCACATTTTACTAATTCTTTATTTTCTTTTTATTTTTTTTATTTTTTTTTTGGCTCTTAGAATTTTATCATTTACTTGTGTGAGAATATTCCATTTTACGGATACCGTCATTGCTTCTTCTCCGAAAAAAGAAGTTCATGACCTGTAGACCTTTTACCTTCACGCGGCATTGCTCCGTTCCACTTTTGCCCATTGAGGAAAATTCTTCACTGTTGCCTCCAGTAGGAGTCTAGATTGTGTCTCAATCCTAATGTGGTTGGTCATCCTCTCGAATCAGTTACTGATCCATCACTTTGGTAAGCTATTCCCTCACCAACTAGCTAATCAGACACGAGCTCCTCTTCGAACGGATTCCTCCTTTTGTTCCTCAGTGTACGGGTAGTAGCAGCTGGTTCTAGCTGTTATTCCCCTCCTAAGGACTTACGCGTTACTCACCCGTCCGCCATTGGAAACATCACTTCTCGTTCAACTTGCATTTGTTTTACGCTATCAAGAGCATAACCCATTAAGATTTTGTAAGTAAGAGTATTAGGATAGGGTAAAGATGGTAAAGATGGTATACATGTGTTAACCAGTTGGGTTATGTTCTCACCCATATAACCCAGCTGGTTAAATATCATGGGTCCTTCTTAATTTCTTAATTTAAATTTTGCCCGTAAATAATAATAAAAAAAAGTTCAAAATAATTTTAAAAATATTTAAATAAATAAAAAAAAAAAGTTCCGCCCTACCTATACAACAAAATTTAGTTCCAAATATATATATATATATAATATATTATTTTAGTCCCTATATTTTAATTTATTTTATTTTAGTATATACACCATTAGATATTTAAATTTGATTATCGTAACTTTAATAAATTTTAAAAATATTCTTAAACGTCTTCTTATGGTTGACTTTTAAAAAAGTAAAATAAAGTTGATATTTCTTTATGAAGTCAAAATATAATCCCATAATATATTTTTGGGATAAAAATTATTGTTATTATTAATATTTTTTAATATCATTACTATTTATTAAGGAAAAAAAGATAATTTAATTGGAATAATAATAATAATAATAATAGTTGAAATAAAGGAACACACATTTCTAAAACATTGAATAATAGCACACGTTGTATGAAGAAATTAAATTCATTTAAAAATACTGAAATTGGAGAATTCCAGAGTTTCATAAATGACGTGTGATTTTATTTTTGGGAAACAAAAAAAAAAAAATATATATATATATATATATATATATATATATAATTAAATTGGTCAATTATATATATCCACAAATACATTGAATCCATACCACTTTATCAATACTCAATATATAATTAAATAATAAAACCATTTATTTATTTATGTCTATTTATCTCAATATATTCTTCCTTACAACTCCCAGGATAATTCAATTTTTTTAAAAAAATAAATGGCCATCATGTGCCCATTTATTTATTTATTAATAATTTTAGAAGATTTTTTTTTTTTTTTTTTTTTTTTTGTTGAAAAAAAAAAAGCCTCCACAAAATTCAATACGTATATAATAGGATAAGGAATCACTACAAGGAGAGTAAGATTCGGATTACCTTGTTGATCGAATATCTCAAGGCAAGAACATTGTTTGAGATTCGAATCACTTCACAAGCAAGATCGATCATGTCTAGCTTGAATGATTCTTGTTGATCAAATATCTCAACGCAAGAACACTTGTTCACAAGCAAGATTGATCATGTCGAGTTTCAATGATTCTACATGCAAATAAACTTAGCCATTGGGTAAAGAAAGCACAAATACTCCTTTTACTATATTTTTACACATACCTGGCTTTATATAGCCTCAAAATGAAACTATAAAGTCATTCCAAGAGTGGTAACATTCATACTTAATTGCCATATGAACCATTATGTAATTGTAACCCAAAGTAAATTAAAAGTCTTAAAATACATTAACGAAATACAATAAATCTAAATTGTAATCCACCCAAAATTTATAACATGAAACTTCATTCTTATTCGATGTGACATGAATTGAAATATCTTTTAATAACTTCAACAATATTTTTTTCGCATCTTCATTAAAGTATATTGTATGATTTATGTCTCTTGGTTCAAATAAGTATAATTCAAAATATAGGTCTTTTTTCTAAGTAATGCATTTTTATTTGTATTTTTTAATTTATTTATTGGAATTTTAAGGATAAATTAATAATAAAAAATACTTTTGAATTTTATCGGTAAATTTTTAAAAATTTTAATAATATTATTCGACTTAAAAAAAATTAAAAAATACATTAGTTTTGAATGAAAATTTCATATTATATTAAAAAAGTTTCAAAAATACATTTTTTAACTTTAAAAGGGTTTAAGAAATATTCTTTTAGTTTCATTAATACTCGTGAATTTTTAAGAATAACATTAAAAAGTTTAGAGATAAGTCGAAAGACGGTTTTTATCCATATATTGACAGTAAGAATTTTTTTGAATTTTTTTTTTTAATAATAGTTAATAAAATTTCACAGGTATTCTCAGAATATTTAATTAATTACTGGTATTTTTTAGATTTTTTAAAAGTTTAAAGAATATTATTCTATTTTTAGACTAATTATTATCTATGATTTGTTTCAGCTTCATAATAATGCTTCTACTAGTAGTGAGCTTGTGCTGTTATAGTTGGTGTTAGAGACAGAAACCGAGTGGTGTACCAACGAGTACGCTGAACTCTCTAATATTCCCACATAGTATAATCATAGGGAGAGTGACACTGTGGCTCAACCAACGACTAAGATATTATCATTACCTTTGTCCATTGAGATAGGTTCAGTGCTAGAAATTGGTTGACAAACAATCAATCATGCAGCCAAATACGTTTTTCGTGTAACATTCCTTAAACAGTCGTCCTCGAGCATATCTACATGTTTTCAAAATCTCGGAATCGAGCCATTAGTATATTTAGAACCACAAATCAAACAATCGAACTGAATCAGGTGAAATCAATCGAATGAACGGATTATTACCGGGTTAAAGCTAGTTTGAAAAGGGTAAAAAGGGAAAAAACATAACATAAATGCCTTTTGGAAGACGGTAAGGATATAATTTTGCTCCATTTGCAATATGGGAATCCCCACTTGCCCCTCAACCACTCTCTTTTCCCCTTTTTCATTGATTCCCTATCAGCTTTATCCTATTATCCCATTTTATTTGAGATTTTATATTTTTTAAAATTAAAATAATAATATTATAGCAGACGAATGTGAATATAGCTCAATTAATTAAAATATAATTATTATACAAAGATTTAAACCTCTAACCTTAAAAGAAGTAAAATATATTAATTAATTAATTACTTACGATAGATATGATATAATAAAATAATCGATTGATCTCATATTCAGCAACTGTTACAAATTCCGAAACACCATGTTTTAGAGAATAAAACACAAACCCTATCTCGCACTCCAAAATTTTTTTTGCCTCTTTATCAACAACTCCGGGACCCACAAACCCACACCATTAATTTTATATATTATCAATTTTCTTAAATTACAATTTTAACCCTCCTCGTATTTACTCGTAAATCACTAAATTTTCAATATTATACCATAATTTTCTCAATTACGAGACGTGAATTCTCTACAATACTCATTGTACCATACAGTGTCCACTTTGAGCATAAGCTCTCATGGCTTTACTTCCATCATCCAACACCTCCCCTCGAACAAAGTGCGCCTCCCCTTAATCGAGGCTCGACTCCTTTGGAGTCTTAGTCATTTTTTACTGCCTTCGAGGACGGGCTTGGCTCCTTTTCTTTAGGAGTTCTTTGTTCGATATTTGAGGATTTGAGGATTTATCAATCTATTGGCACGACTAAGTTTAAGCTCCTTTTCTTTAGGAGTTCTTTGTTCGATATTTGAGGATTTGAGGATTTATCAATCTATTGGCACGACTAAGTTTAGGGCATGGCTCTGATACCATATTAGACGAACACACGACTCTCCACAATGGTATGATATTGTCCACTTTGAGCATAAGCTCTCATGGCTTTGCTTTGGGCTTCCCCAAAAGGCCTCATACCAATGGAGTTAGTATTCCTCACTTATAAACCCATGATCATTCCCTAAATTAGTCGATGTGGACTTCCATCATCCAACAATATTGATAAAATATTTAAAAATAATTATAAAAATATTAAAAAAAAAAAGATGGGGGTAATAAACTAAACCCCTTCCCACACTTAACGTCACGTGACTTCCGTCGTCCCTCTTTCCTCCTCCTCTGTCGGCGCTTATTTACTCTTCCGCCACCATCGCCACCACCACTCTGTCTCTCTCTTCCTCGTGACGCCGCCCCAACTTCCAAATTTTTCCCTATAAATACCCACACGACTTCCATTAAAAACTCCCAAACCAAAACAAACGAAAATGAAGAACCCAATCTTCTCCCGCCGGGCGATTCTTTTTCTAATTTTTCCGATTCTCTTCTCGCCGGACTTTGCATTTTCCGGACACGACTACGGCGACGCCTTGTCCAAATGTATCCTGTTCTTCGAAGGACAGCGATCGGGATTCTTGCCGCAGGAACAGCGGATGACGTGGCGTGCAAACTCCGGCCTTAGCGATGGCTGGACTTATCAAACTGACCTCACCGGCGGCTACTACGACGCCGGCGATAATGTCAAGTTTGGCTTTCCGATGGCGTTTACTACCACGCTTCTGTCTTGGAGTGTCATTGAATTCGGCGACTTGATGCCGCCGGCCGAGGTTCGAAACTCGCTTGATGCGATTCGTTGGTCTACGGATTATCTCCTCAAAACGGTGTCGCAGCCTAATCGGATTTTTGTTCAGGTAATGAAATTTGCAGTTTCAGTGCGGTTAGTGGCATTTTTGTAAATATTTTGACATTAATGGGTCATTTTTTCTTCTTAGCTTACTCAGCCCAACGTGACCACGTGGACTCTCCATAACCTCTGAGTGGTCGGCGTTTTCCGTTCTGGGGCCCACTGGGTCCCACCCCTCCGTTTTTAAACTCTTTTTTTTTTTTCCTTTTTAAATTAATTTGGTCTATCCTTTAAATTTATAAATTTAATTAAAATACCATCAAATAAAAATAAAAATAAAATTTATTTTTAACATTTTTTAAATTTTGGTAATCAAAATAAGCACAAATTTTAAATTTCAAGCCTATATTTTTAATTTAACCAATAAATTTATAATTTACTAAACTAATAAAACAATATTTTAAAGGTGAAAGTACCATTTTACCCTTGATGACGGTGAAGATTTAAAAATATATAAATGGAATAACTATTTAAAAAAAATATAATTAATGTGATAATTTATTATTTTAAAAAAAGAAAAAAGGAACCAAAAAAAAAAAAAAAAAACGAGTGGCAGTGAAGTAAAGTGAAAGGACCCCAGATGAAAGTCCGTGAATGATTTAGGAGTTGAGAGTTTTAAGGGCCAAAGAAAGTGACTGGCCTAACCGTACTCATGTTCCCTACAATTTAAGGGCATATGATCCCTACCAACCCGACTCTCATTAATACAAGACTAAATTTGTAATTTAATTTGTTATAGGTGGGAGATCCGAGTGCGGATCATTTTTGTTGGGAGAGGCCAGAGGATATGGACACGACGAGAACCGTGTACGCCGTGGATGCTCCGGGGACTGCATCGGACGTGGCGGGAGAGACAGCGGCAGCATTGGCAGCAGCGTCGATTGCGTTTCGATCATCGGACCCGGGATATGCCGAGACGTTGCTGCGAAATGGAATAAAGGCATTCGAGTTGGCTGATAACTATAGAGGAGCATATAGTGATAACGACCATATTAGAGAGGGTGTTTGTCCGTTTTATTGCGATTTTGATGGCTATCAGGTTTGTCATTTCTAGTTCTCATTTAAATTTTAGCTAAATTTAATTATTTAAATAAATAAATAAAGCGAAAATTAAGGAATTAAAAAATAAAAGGATTTAGGATATAGTTAAGTGGATGGTGTCGAGTTTTTAGATCCACCCGTGAAGGCACAATTCTGTCAGACATTCTGACTTCTTTCTTATTTTTGACATTTTTTGTGTTTTTTTTTTCATTCGTGAAATAAGACATCAGTTCACTCCAAGAGATCCCACGTAAGTTGGAGAGATGAACGAAACATTTTTTACAAGGGTGTGAAAACCTCAAACTAATAGACGACGATACATAATAGGCCATAACAGACAATATCTATTGATGTGAGTTTAAACGGTTACGTAATCTAATTGTAAAAAATTGTTAGTCAATATTAGGGCGAACTTATTTTATATATATATATATTGAATTAAGTAGAGAAGTAATGTATATTATTATGGATGTGCGACAGGACGAGCTACTATGGGGAGCTGCATGGCTAAGAAGGGCGAGTCAAAACGAGTCGTATTTGAGTTATATTCAAGACAACGGCAAGACGCTTGGCGCTGAAGATAGCTTCAACGAGTTTGGCTGGGACAACAAGCACGCTGGTCTTAACGTTCTCGTCTCTAAGGTCCATTTTTTACCCTTAAATTTATATAATTAATATGCTAAATTAAATAAAGTCAAGCACTAGAATAATATTTTAAAACCTATTTATTAATTTTTTAAAAATAATCTTGGTTTTATTTGGGAACGACGTCGTTTTTCAGGAAGCTCTAGAAGGAAACATATTCACACTCCAATCGTACAAGGCGTCTGCAGACAATTTCATGTGCACATTAATTCCAGAATCTTCCTCCTCCCACATCCAGTACACTCCCGGCGGCCTCATCTACAAGCCCGGCGGCAGCAACCTCCAGCACGCCACCTCCATCACCTTCCTCCTCCTCGCCTACGCCAACTATCTCGACCGCACCTCCGCCACCGTCAACTGCGGCAACGTCGTAGTCGGTCCTGCCGCCCTCCGTAGCCAAGCCAAGCGCCAAGTCGACTACATCCTCGGCGACAATCCCAAGGGCATCTCATACATGGTCGGGTACGGCAACTACTTCCCGCAGCGGATCCACCACCGCGGCTCCTCCCTGCCGTCGGTCCGCGAACATCCGCAGCCGATCGCTTGCAAGGAAGGCTCCACGTACTTCAACTCGGCGGATCCGAACCCTAATGTGCTAGTTGGTGCCCTAGTCGGCGGCCCTGGGGAGGACGATGTGTACGAGGACGATCGAGCCGATTTTCGCAAATCGGAGCCCACTACTTACATTAATGCGCCATTTGTCGGTGTTTTGGCTTATTTTGCTGCGAATCCAGGGGCTTGATTGATTGATTGATGATCCGGCGAGGGCGACGGCGGAGGAAAAAAGGAAGGCAGGCGAGTTTTGGGGGTTTTTTTTTCCCGGTTTTTTAGATAAAGCACAAAAGGATGATGGTCTCTCATCTTGGCGGTTTAGCAAAAGAGGGTAGAGGCTTGTTTTGGTAATTTCACTCGAATTACCACTGGAATTTTATAATATTGAAAGTTCTATTAAAACTATATTTATTATTAAAAAAAAAAAAAAAAAAAAAAAAAAAGCTTGTTGTGACTTTTTATTTTGTTTTACTTTTAATCTAAAATAAAATAAATAATGGGGATTGATGAATTAAAAAATATGTATTATATAATATTTAATATTATTAATTATTTAAAGAATCAATACCACTCCTTATTCATTTTGTAGTCTAGTTGGTTAGGATGCTCGGCTCTCACTCAAGAGACTCGGATTCAAGTAATATATATATATATAAAATATCACGCAGTCAAAGCTCACAGCTAGATATTGTTCGTTTTTGTCTATTATATATCGCCGTCAATTTTACGATTTTAAAACACATCTATTATAGATACGGTTTATCCCTATTTAATGCCAAGTACCGTCCCACTCTTTATATCAGCTCAAGTTAATCGTTAGCAGATACTATGCGGCTAGGGTTTTTATTTATTTATTTCAGCTTTTTATAAATTATCTTGTGAAACATTGGGAATCTACTTTCCCTGACACTGTAAACAAAAGTATAATTGAAGATATAATTAAATAAAACTTTGGAAATTGGAAAATTCTATATAAAAAAATGCCCTTTTTATTTTAATTTAAAATGCTATTATATATATATATATAAGAATTAAGAGAATTTTAACGGTTAGAGTATACGCGTTATCGTAATTGAATTATGTTCATTTTGATGATTTTAAACAATGTGTTCAATGAAAATGATAAGTTTTACGTTTTTCTAACTATTTTTTACGGAGATTTCGAGTTATTGTGTATAATTTTGTCACTTCTTAATTATCACAAAGAATAAAAAGATAATTACCGTTCTAAAACAATATACTAATAGACTAGAGATTCGAACATAAAAACTTCTTAAATTCATAGATTTTATAATATTTATGTATGTCAACTTGAACATAGCTCAATGATTAAGATATCACTACTACTATACTTTAATGTATACATTCTTATACTTTTAAAAATTATTTCATTTTCTCGTCTTTATGAACGGTTAGGAACTTGATTACTATACTATTTTTCACGAACATCGTGTCGGAATTGGTTAATCTTTAAATGAAGTTTAACTCGAGAAATGACGCCGAATAATAATAATTTTTTTTTTTGTTCCAATTCTGTTGTCTAAAAATCACACAGAATTCCTAAGCACAAATATTGCATCAAACAAATAAAATAAAAAATGTAAATTTGGAAATTCATCATCATTAAAAATAAAAAATAATTAAAAAAAAAGATCTCTTTAAAAGATGACGTGGCAAGCTATCCACCGTTGTTTAAATTGATCACAAATCTCATCAAATCCTCTAATTAAACCATAGCCATTGAATCTCCTCTCTCAAATAAGAGAGAATCAGAGCCTCATATTTTAAAAAATGATGCCACTAAATTAATAGATTTTGTATTTTATTTGTAATTTTAAAATATTTTAATAATTAAAAAAAAAAAAAAAAAAAACATGTGGAACAGTGGGCAGTGCCAAGTCAGCAAAGTTATCATCCACGTGGCAGAGCAATATTTGAAGGTGCACAATGGCCTCAAGCTGGCAATCTTGAATCAAACACAATGCAAGTATAAATACAGAGAGAAGCCTTCCCGTTTGCGTCCACGCGGCAGCAACCAGATCAGAGACCGTTGGTGAAGGAGCAACAAAGATAAGATTTTTCTGCTTCTTCTTCTTCATCAATGGCGGCTGCTTCTCTCAAATCCTCCCCTGTTCTTGACAAGCTCGAGTGGGTCAAAGGCCAGTCTCTCCGGCAGCCATCCGTCTCCGCCGTCCGCTGCCACCCCACCACCGCCCCCTCCACCCTCACCATCCGTGCCTCCTCTTATAGCGATGAATTGGTCAAAACAGCTGTAAGTATAATTTGTTGGATGATGAAAGTCGGGCTAATTTAGGGAATGATAATGGTTTAAATAAAGAATACTCTCTCTGTGAGACCTTTTGGGAAGCCCAAAGCAAAGCCATGAGAGCTTATGCTCAAAATGGACAATATCATACCATGTTGAGGAGTTTGTGTTCGTTTAACATGGTATCAGAGTCATGCCCTAAACTTAATCGTGCCAATAGATTGGTAAATCCTCAAATATCGAACAAATGACTCCAAAAGAAAAGGAGGCTAGTCAAGCCCTAACATGGTATCAGAGTGATGCCCTAAACTTAATCGTGCCAATAGATTGGTAAATCCTCAAATATCGAACAAATAACTCCAAAAGAGAAGAAAGACAAGCCTCCTCGAAGGCAGTCAAAAATGACAAAGATTCCAAAGGAGCCGAGCCTCGATTAAGGGGAGGCGCACTTTGTGACTCCAAGGAGTCGAGTCTCGATTAAGAGGAGGCGCACTTTGTTCGAGGGGAGGTGTTGGATGATGAAAGTCGCACATCGGCTAATTTAACAAAGAATACTCTCTCCATTGGTGTGAGGCCTTTTGGAGAAGCCCGCTCAAAGTAAACAATATCATACCATTGTGAGAGTCGTGTTCGTCTGACATAATTCATTCTAGAGCTGGTGGGTTGTTGCAGAAAACGGTGGCGTCGCCGGGCCGGGGGATATTGGCGATGGATGAGTCCAATGCTACCTGTGGGAAGCGTTTGGATTCAATTGGGTTAGAAAACACAGAGGCGAACCGTCAGGCTTACAGAACTCTGCTGGTCACTGCACCAGAGCTCGGCAAGTACATCTCCGGTGCTATACTTTTTGAAGAGACGCTCTACCAATCCACCGTCGACGGCGAGAAGATTGTCGACGTTTTGGTGAAGCAGGGCATTGTTCCGGGAATTAAAGTTGATAAGGTAAGGGCATTGGTGGTAGTTTTGCTCTTTTTCACAGCGTTTTTGTTTGCTAAAATGGTGTAAAAACAGGGGTTGGTGCCACTTCCTGGTTCCAACAATGAATCATGGTGTCAAGGACTCGATGGCCTTGCTGCTCGCGCTGCTGCTTACTACCAACAGGGCGCGCGTTTTGCCAAATGGTATCCGATTGTCTTCTTGTTCTTTGCAATTTGGTCATTTGGTAAAGCTAACAATGGTGATTTGCAGGCGCACGGTTGTGAGTATCCCCAATGGTCCATCGGCCCTGGCTGTCAAGGAAGCCGCTTGGGGCCTTGCTCGCTACGCTGCAGTTTCCCAGGTCTCAACAAATCAAATCCCTTTTATCTTTTAACGAAATTGTGAAATTCCTAAGAACGAAACACAGTTTGTAAAGGTGTAGAAACCTATTCCTACAACGGGTTTTGGAAATTTTGAAGGGAAGCTTGAAAAAGAGAGCCTAAAGAGAATAATATTTACTCGGGTGTGCTTGAGTCGTTGCAAATGGTACTAGAGTCAGACACCAAGTGATGTGTCAGAGAGGAGGCTGAGCCCCAAAAGGGATGGACATGAGGCAATGTGCTAGCAAGAACGCTGGCCCCAAAGGAGGATGGATTTGGTTGGGTCCTATATCGATTGGAGAAAGGAACGAGTGCTAGTAGAACATTGGCCCTGAATGGGAGCAGATTGTGAGATCCCATATCGGTTGTGGAGGAGAACATTACACTTTTTATAAGGGTGTGGAAACCTCAAGGACGCTGGGTCACCCCATATCGATTGTGTAAGATAACGAAACACCATTTATAAGGGTGTGAAAACCTCAAGGATGTTAGGTCATCCCTATATTGGTTGTGTAGGAGAACAAAACACCCTTTGTAAGAATGATAACCTCAAGGATGCTGGACCACCCTCATAACGGTCGTGGAGGAGAATGAAACACCCTTTATAAGGTAGAAAAACGTCAAGAACGTTGGCCCCAAAGGGGTGGATTTAGTGGGGGTCCCACATCCATCGGAGAAATGACACTGGCCCCGAATGGGGAGGACTGTGAGTTCCCATATCGATTGTGAAGGACAACGAAACACCAGTTTATAAAGGGTGTGGAGATCTCCCCTAACATACTCGTTCTAAAAACCTTAATGACCATATCAGCTAGCTAACATCGGCTTGCGCCGTTACAGAAACCCTAATGGATTTAAGGTGTTTTTATATTGATTTTGGATTGGGGTTTTGCAAATTGGCAGGACAATGGATTGGTGCCGATTGTGGAGCCAGAGATCCTGCTGGATGGAGAGCACGGAATCGATAGAACCTTCGAGGTAGCACAGAAAGTTTGGGCAGAGGTGTTCTTCTACCTTGCAGAGAACAATGTCCTGTTCGAAGGAATTCTTCTGAAACCAAGCATGGTAACTCCAGGAGCAGAGAGCAAAGACAAAGCCAGCCCTGAAAAGGTCGCAGAGTACACTCTGTCTCTTCTCAAAAGAAGAATCCCTCCAGCAGTTCCTGGAATCATGGCAAGTCATTAAAACAGAGCTTCAAATTTTAAGGTTGATTACCTTAACGAGCTGACTCTGAGTTGTGTTTTTGTCGCTGTGGGACAGTTTTTATCAGGTGGGCAATCGGAGGTAGAGGCCACATTGAACTTGAATGCGATGAACCAAGCGCCAAACCCATGGCATGTGTCGTTCTCGTACGCCAGAGCTCTGCAGAACACGTGCTTGAAGACATGGGGTGGGCGGCCGGAGAATGTGAAGGCCGCACAGGATGCTTTGATTTTAAGAGCCAAGGCAAACTCGCTTGCGCAGCTTGGGAAGTACACTGGTGAGGGTGAGTCCGCTGAGGCTAAGGAGGGAATGTTCGTCAAGGGCTACACATACTAAGGCTTTATGATGGTGATGGTTCATGGCGATTTGAAACGAACTGGGAAGTGTTTTTGTGTAATCTTAGCAGCGTAATGAAGTTTTTGTGGATGGTTTTAGATTAATCCTATGTAAGATGCTTGAATGAACCTTGTAATTCAACAACAAAGAAAGCTGCATCCATTGTTTGAATAACAAAGATAATCCTTTAATCACAAGGTTCGGTTCAAGAAGGGAACGAAACATTGTTGTTTTTAAAGGTGTGGTGTAACCACCTAGATCCACCGCTAGCAGATATTGTCCTCTTTGCTTCTCCTTTCGGGGTTCCCCTCAAAACTTTAAAACGTGTCTGTTAAGGGGAGGGTTTCCACACCTTTATAAATGGTGGTTTGTTTTTCTCCCCAACCAATCTGGGACATCACATTTGGAAACCTCTTGCTAGTAAATGCGTTTTAAAATTGTGAGGTTAACGACGATATGTAATAGACTAAAGTTGTTACTAGTGCTTGAGCTGCTACAAATGGTATCAGAGTTAGGTTTCGTGCGATGTGCCAACGAGAACACTAGACCCTCGAGGGAGTGGATTTGTGAGATCTTACATTGGTTGAAGAGTGGAACGAGTACGACACTAGACCCTTGAGGGAGTGGATTGTGAGATCTTACATTGGTTGGAGAATGGAACGAGTACGCTAGGCCCCTAAGGAGAATGAATTGTGAGATCTCGAATCGGTTGGAGGGGATCAAAACATTAGGGTATGAAAACTCTCCTAACATAAACAAACATTGGAAAAACCACGGACAAAAGGACCCGATTTTAGAAATCTTGAAAGAAAAAAAAGACCAAAAGAACAATATCTGCGGTGGGCTTGAGCCATTACGGTATATGACCCCAATAAACTAAACAAACACGGGAAAAACCACGTACCAGGTACGGTTTCATATACATCTCTCAGCAGAATGTCATGAGGTTCAACTAGTTCAATACGAACATGTCTCGTAGCAAGTTTGTTACGCACTAAGAGATGTAACCGTATTGAAATTAAATAAATTTTATTATAAATAAACTAAAATAACAATTGAAATTAAATTTTAAAATTTTCAAAAATATATTTTACCCAAATTTTATTATAAGATAGGGAGAATTGTAGGAGAGTGAGGAACCCTTCAGCAATGACGGCGTATAAACGTCCCGTTTTCTCTAACTCCTTTCTTCCGTTCCTTAATCCTCGTAAAACGGTGCGTTTTGGGAATCAAAATCGTTAAACGGCGTTATCTCCGTCCCAATCGAAGTCCACAACATTTACAAAGCCATCTACAGAGGGGGGAAAGAGGAAGAAGAGAGAAATGAGCTTTTCGTCGACGGCGGGATATTTGGCTCGGCGAGCCGCCCAGAAGGAGAGGGTTCGGATCCTTTACCGGCGAGCACTTAAAGACACTCTCAATTGGGCTGTCCATCGCCATCTCTTTTATCGAGATGTATACGGTTTTGTCCATTTCCATTTCTCTGTTCTGACATTTCTTCGATCCTAAACTGATTCGGTCTTTTTTGTTCTTCTAATCGTCCATCGTTTCAGGCGTCGGACCTCCGGGAGAGATTCGATGCAAACAAGCACGTGGTTCGTTCTATGTCTGTTCCTTTAATTTTGTTTTGATCGTTTTTTTTTTTTTTTTTGTTCTTTTGTGTGTTTTCGTTGATTTGAAAATTTCTGCATTGCGACCTCTTATGAGTTAATTGACCTAGGGATGTGGATATGAACCGATGAAATAATTTTTTGTGCGGCTAGATTGATGTTGGAGTAGACTCTACCCTTACTGAGTGGATTTTTCTTACAAGCATTTTTCGTTCAAATTGTCCTGCGTTACTTGATGGAACATTGAAATGTGGTTTGTAATGATAGTTTGGATGAATGCTTGTGGTGCTTTGGTCCTTTTATTCTCTGGGATTGTTGATTGATCCTTCAATTTCGTCTGCTTACTACATCCGGAAAAGCGTGGATTTCACAAAGAAATGTTATGATATCTGGGAATCAAATATCACCATTTTCCTCATTCAAATCATGTCATGTTGGAAGTTGTATAGGACGTCCCATATTTAAGGATTATATTGCCTCCAATTTGTGTTTCAGATAAGCAAACATTCTCCCATAGGAATTATTTTCCTGTTAAATTTAACAACTCTGTTGGTTTTCTTATATATATCCAAAGCTCTCTCCTGATCCACAGAGTTAAAAAGTAAAAAAATAAAGTTTGAAGATTGATATTGGAAGGAAGTGAGAAACTACGGAGAATTAACTTGAAATTATACTTGAAACTTCAGAGCTTTGAGGGGTCTTGTTAAACTCAGCATCGGACTAAAATATTCAATTATGTCCTGGGAAATTGGGTCAAAACTAAAATCTGAGATCAGAATTTCAAGCCGTGGAAGGTCTACGAATATAGACTGACATGATTTTAGTTAGCACGCATTGTTTTCTATGTTATTGATCTATTGCTTATGGATCCTTTTTTGGGTGGATTTGCAGGAAGATCTTGACAGAATAGATAGGATGATAGCTGATGGAGAAGCTTCTTATAATAAGTGGCGACATCCTGATCCCTATATCGGTAAGTACACTCATGAATGAATTGATCATGTGGCAGTTCATAAAAGTAAGGATGCAAAATCAAATGCTGTTACTACGTAACATGTTAATGACGAAATTATCCTCTTAAGTTCTTGGTCTTCTACTTTAATCTGACCTGTAGATAACAGGCATGCTTTCCGTTGATTTGAAATGCCACTAAAGTGTTGATTTTCCTTCCTCTTTGAATAATAAAAATTGTATTGCAGAAACAGTATGAACAAAATATTGCGAGTTTAATTAAAAAAACCTATGGTTTTTATCCATTTTAAGAGTCAGTTTAGTAGGTTGGAATTATAGTAACTAGGCACAAAATTTGGATTTTCCTTCAGGGATGTTTCTCGATTGTAAACACAGAATGGAGAACACCCGTTGGATGGGATGGGGGGGTAGAGATCCACGCCTAAAACGAAGCAAACTACAATATCAAAGCCTTCCAATCATTTGTAATCATGAGTAGGCTATAATTACAAAAGAGTTTCTTCTGGTTTGAACACCACCAAGCAGTATGCTACTATGCTGTACATTTCTCCAAAAAGAATCCACCAAAGATGGCCAATTTTCAAAGGTTCCATGAATTCTCTCTTTCCACATCATCCACAAAATAGCCCTCACCGCACAATTCCATAAAATTTTTGCCTTCCTCTGACAGGACTTCCCTCCTAGGCTCTCCATCAGCCACCCATCAATCTTCCAAGGGAAACATTCAGCCAAATTTAAAACCTGAAAGAAGGAAAATCGTGTTGAATGGGAAAATGGGCAGTAGGGCAGGATGTGATCCAAAGACACTCCCTCCTTCAAGCACAAACAGCAAATAGATGGAGACTCCCTCTGCAGCTTATCTGAAGTATTAAGGCTTCTATGCATGACCAACCAAATAAAGACATGAACTTTTTGCGCCCTTTTTTTTTTCTTCCAGTTGTAGTCCACCATGGAAGTTTTAAATTTAGCATTCAACTTAATCAGGATAGTTGGTAATGAAATAGGGAGTGTGATGGTCTTTTATGAGTTTGGAACAAGAAATTCTTAATACTTCGGATAAGCTGCAGAGAGTGATGGTCTTCGTTAAGCTGCAGGCATGCTTATGTCAAAACAATCTTCCCCCAGTTCCCAGATGGTTGCCAGCACCCACCTAAAACTTTAAAGTATAATTCATTGTTTGTTATTTCAATTCTGCTTAGATCAAGGCTATGCATGCCGTTATTAATCCTAATTTTTTATTTTTCTTTTACTCTGTAGTTCCTTGGGCTCCGGGTGGTTCTAAGTTTACGCGAAACCCAACTCCACCTCCGGGGGTAAGTTTTCTTTAGAAGATTGTTCTCATATTTTTTTTTTTCATAAGAATTTCATTCCTTCTCTTTACATTTTTTTTAGACATTATTTTTTTTTTTAATTCTTGCATATATCTTTTTTTTTTTTATTGCATTATCTGTTCTATAGGTTGTACAATTGTGTCCCTAAGAACGGTATAGCATTAACCACCTCATTCTCAGTGCTTTTTAATAGAGGTCATGATATTCAGAGTACACAATAACTATAATGATTTGTGATTGGCTTATTGGTCAAATGAAACGTATACTAAAACCACAGTTTTGAAATATGTTTGTTTTAACATGGCATTTTTTTCCCCCAAAGATGAGCACTAGTGTAAGCGAAGGTTCCTTTCCCCTATTCCTGGAAGGAGCACGTGAAAATGGAAAAGTGGAAATTCTTTTCCCAGCGATTAGAGCATAGGAACGCAGCTCCATACTCTTTATCTTTTTTCTTCTTTGGCTGTTTTAATCTTATCATGTGCTTCGGGCTTGAGTTCTCTACTCTTTGCCCCTTTGATAATTTTTTATTGCAATTTTTAGAGTGTAATCTCATCAGTCAAGATGACACCAACATTAATGAAATTATGCAGATCGAGATCATATATAACTATGGGCGGGAAGATCACTGAAATCTTCGTTATCATGGTAATAAATAAAGGTAAGCTTACATTTGGCTGCTGATAAATGCCTGTTTTACTCGATCTGGATGAAACTCAAATTGGCTTGTAACTGGCTATTATGCTATTCTTGTATTTTTATTTTATTTCTTGCTTATACTCCCATGAAGAGTTTGTATCTTTTGAGCCTTAGTCCTTTTACATTTATTCAATGAAAAGTTTTGTTTCTTGTTCAAAAAGGGAGAAAAAGTGTGTTTTGTATGTGATGCCGACCAGATAGTGTATTATTGTAGGGAGATTATGGTAAAGCGGAGTGAATCTTGAGAAGCGAAAGAAGTTTGTATACTCTGAAAAAGTTAGTTTGTTGTTTTGAAGTTTCTAAAGCAGACCATCTACGCAATATTACAGTCAACAATAATTTTCAACATACAATGACTCTAGTTTTGGACATACTTTTTCCTTGTAGCTCTAATGTGGAAAGCAACGTTTTGAGTATTGCAGGTTGAAATTGTTCGTGGGCTCGTCAGAGTCGATGATGATAAAGCGAGCCCTTTGATGTGTAAACTCGAATGAACACAAATTATAGTGTGATTCCTTATTGATTTGCTTTCTTCTTATTGCTCAGATATGCAAATTTGACATAGAAAAATCACCATTGGAACGATGTGTGATGCTGCAACTTTTGGTTAATTATCCATCCTTTGCAGGATGAGCGGTTTGGCTGATTGCTTGTCATTGCATCAGATGTTTAAATAAATAGGAAATGCTTTAGCAATTGAGAAGCTAATTTCATTTTTATTGGGCATCGGTGCTCTTAAAAAGTTGAGCATGGATGATGGGATGTGGTTTTGAAATAGTGAAAATCAATTTTATGATGAAAAATTGCTCAAACTACTAATTTGAATATTATACATTGAAGGAAGACTCTGAATCAACTATAATAATTCTCTGTCATTCTACAATGGTTTAAGAATGGATGATTCATCTTAACCAGTCATTGTTGATCTACAATCAATTATGACGATTTTTTATTGGAAAGGTTGAACAGGATATACTTTCTAGCACGATCTAGAAAAGGTACATGAAATGTACTTTTGGGGTCATTGATGTGTTTATAATTATGTTGGTAAAGGACATTTAGTTAAAATAGAGTTTTACTGCGGGAAACCAAAATAAATTGCACTATATGATCATGCAAGTGTGTGAAAACAATGTTGTAGATGAAATTGAGATGAAAATTAAGTTTGAATGAGAGAGGAGAGAGAAGAATCAATTGCTATTAGAATCACGGATGACTCAAATGAAACTACGTCACAAATTCAAAAGAAAGAAAAAAAGAAACGGTACTATTCACAAATTCAAAAACGGTACTATTCACAAATTCAAAAAAGAAACGGTACTACTCACAATTCAAAAGAAACGGTACTATTTACAATTCAAAGAAAGTGTACATAAAACAGATTCAAAAATTACAAGCTTAATGTAGTCAACTATCCTCCTTTCTCGCTCATCATCGTTCCTTTGAAGTTTCGATACTTTCACTTACATTATTGAGTTCATAATATTGATCTAGGTTAGGTAATGGACCAATAAAAAAATGATTTTTATATTCGAAACCCATTAGAAAGAAGAGACAGTAGAAATCATACAGAAATGATAGACTCAAAAGCCCTGAAAATGCTATGAGGTGTTCGAAAATGGTTGAAGTTAGTTGAATAGGAGGATCATTATGACTATAGCCAAAGACAAATATCCGAGTTGAATGAAGAAAAAAATTTGATAATACGTAATCGAATGATCCAAGACTCGTCCATTATAATTCAATCTATGGATCGGAGAACTTTTTCGTTGATAGAAACAACGATCAAAGATCGGACTGATAGAACAAACACCATACTAAAACAAATTGAAAAAATTAGAAAAGACACGAAAAACGCGATTCTAAAGAAAAATGAAATGTACGATTACTTCGTAAATCGCATCATTTTCTAAAATTTTTCGTTGAAAACATATACATAGCTATCTTTCAACGTATTATGAATATCCCGAGGATTAATGGTCAATATTATGGATGACTAGTTACAGAGGGACCGTTTCATTTTTGTAGGTTGGTCCGGTCTATTGCTCTTTCCTTGTGCCTATTTTGCCGTAGGAGGTTGGTTTACAAATACAATCTTTGTAACTTCATGGTATACCCATGGATAGGGAAGTTCCTATTTGGAAGGATGCAACTTCTTAACCGCAGTTTGCTAATAGTAGCAAACTTTTTGTTATTCACTCGTTCTGCTAATAGTTTAGCACACTCTTTGTTGTTCACTCGTTCTTTCATGTCTTTACCTCCTTTGACACTTGATTTTGGTTAACTCATGCTAATAGTTTAGCACACTCTTTGTTGTTCACTCGTTCACTCGATTTTGGTTAACTCATGCTAATAGTTTAGCACACTCTTTGTTATTCACTCGTTCTTTCATCATGTCTCTACCTTTAGACACTTGATTTTGGTCGTATGTTGTTCGAAAAAACTCATCTACAAGATAATTTTTGTTTGATTCGCAACCAGTTTGGATAGCTCGTCTCTCATTTGAGGCCAATTGAGAGACCAATTTCGATTTAGCGGCCATCGACTTCTACACCAACCTCCGTCGTATAAGCTTCATGCACTGTCGAAGGGAACATTGCATAAATTGCATGTTTGCTAGTAAGGTTTGACCCAATCCAATTTAGATCAAATTTCTCCAACTATTCAACTTATTTTCATCTATACTGATTTAGATGTGATTCTAAAGCTTCCTTTTTGTGGTGATCATCCAATGACATTCAATTATGTTCTTGTTTCTTATTTCTATTTCTTGGATCTTGGAAAAAAGGAAACCCGAACATAAACATAAACATAAACATAAACACATAAAACATGTTTGGTAACCAATACCAAATAATAGAGCCCAACGATCATTAGCACAGAGTTGGGGTTGGGGTTCGGCCCACCCCCACCATATTTGAGAGGCTTGAACTCAACCAAGGCTATAGACTTCGTGTACTCATTTTACCAGCCCTGACCAAAATTCAGCTCAAAAGGATGAGGTGTGTACTCAATTCACTACAATGTCGGTATCTTTCGCTAATATTCAAACAACCTTTCAGGTGATCTTAGTCGCTCGGTACCGGAAGGTATGTTCTTTGCTCATTCGTGCTCGTGTGTAATCGACCTCCTCGACCCGAATGCTATAATAGCACAGGCAAGTTCGCCATCGGCTTGCCTAATAAGAGGGATTTCACTAAAAAAATATGTTGATTCGGGTTGGGTATACTATATTTAATTTATAACGGAACCCCCGCCCTTAACCCATTAAGGGAAAAGAAAAAATAAAAAGATAAGGCCATTCCATTTCGACAAAAGACCCACACCCAAGTTTCATAGCTTTGGGTCCGCTATCCCGATCATGATTTTCCTACCCCCAGAGGGAAAAGTCCTTCCCTTTTTGGCCGGTTGTGGGCAAGGAGGGATTCGAACCCCTGACACCGTGGTTCGTAGCCACATGCTCTAATCCTCTAAGCTACAGGCCCCACCCCGTCTCCACTGGATCTGTTCCTGAGGGTACCCTAAAAAAAGGAACCTTTCTCTCCCCAGCCATTTGCCATAAGGAACCTTTCCTCTCCCCAGCCATTTGCCATTTCGGGTTAAGAAGATGTGAAAGCGCCTCTCTCTGTAAGAACGGTGCGTTCCAGATCAAAACATGTTCCTAATTACATCAAAATCTATTGCATTTTCAAAATAAGAAAGATGATTAAAAGAAAAGAGGCAAAGAATCTTTTATATCATGTCTTCCTAATAGCAAACACACTGGATGCTCAGGTCAACGAAGAGCCTAGAATAATCATTTCACGTCTTTCTAATAGAAAACGCACTTGGATGGATTATGAAAGAGTTGAGAATCAAATTTTGGACAAAAAAAAAACATGTCTACAATAAAATATTTACCAATGATCTCTTTCCTCCATCCTTGTCGCCTCAAATGCAGGGCAGCATGACACTTCTCTCATCCCAAGACGATCCATCGATCGATCCTGCTTGATGCCACACGACATTGAATGATACCAACAAGTACGAATCGAACTCTTTTTAAATGCTAAGAGATAACAAAGAGAGCTTAGTAATCAGATCATTACAATGGACCTCTCTCCTAATAGCACTAGGAGTGGTGTAGGGTGAATTAAACAACAGAGTCCAAAAGAATCTGTATCATTTCTTCCTAATAACACCGCACACTAATGGTTAAGAACCAGTTGAGAATCTTTTCGTGTTTTCCTAGCGACACTAAGAAGATCATGAAAGAGTTGAGAATCTCTTCAAGAAACAGATATCCAGAATAAAGAAATCAATATATAGAGACAACAAGCAGTGGGAGACGACATAAAATATATCAGATGAGACAACAAATCCATGACAGTGATGCCTTTTCACCCATTACTCTACTCTAGATTTCATATTAAAGAGAAAAAAAAAAAACCATTAATCTTTCTCTTCCTATGTACCACAGATCACCATTCTAAATTAAAGCTAAAAGAGAATTTGAAAAGAGATGTACATGAAGAGGGGAATCTACCTCTACCGCACAGTTTCCAGTTGTTGACCACAGGACCAATCTGAGGCTGAAAAAGATTGGACAGAGCAGCACACAGCAGTCTGTGGACAGCAAACCGATAGGGGCATTGCATGAACAGATAAGCTCCATCCCCAACCGCACCATCCTGTAATGACAAATCCAAACCAAAATTCCAGCCCCCAAAATGGATGATATTGACTCATCATCACAACGCCAGAAAATACCCATCACATGGCTTCACAAACAATTATAGAAAATGAAACCCTTTTCAATTCAAAGATACCATAATTTAAGTGGGTTTTGCACCATTGAAGAAAAGAAAATTAGCCATTGATGGCTTCTTTTTCTTCCATTCTTTTTTCTGAAAAACTTAAAATTCTACACTGACATTACCAAGAGAGAACGAGATCCCAAATTTTACAAAAGGGTGGATTCGGTGTTCCCATTCCCTCTCTTTCTGTACTAAAAAAAAGAAAGTTACAAAGAAAAAAACAAAGGAAGGACAAAGGAAAAGGAGCTTTGCTGCTGTTGCTTTGCTCTCACAACCCTTTGCTGCAACACACCAAAGAAAAAAACAAAGGTTTTTTTTTTTGTTTTGTTTTGTTTTGTTTTGTTTTTTTTTTTTTTTTGAGAAAATGGAAAATTCATGGAAATACATCGACGGACCCATAAGGACAACAAAAACAGACCCACTAGAGAAGAAAGGCAATAGCTAAGTAGGGATGGCTGAGGACAACGAAGTCTAAACAACTCTGTCAAGCATAGCAGTAAGTCCACTGCTCGGCATCATCGCCAGCACCAGAATCCACAGCACCATTGTAATCAGTATCATTGAAACAGGAAGATGGGCTACCCAAATAAGGCATGTTGCGGAAGGACATGGCCAAGCTGTTGGCTATGCCCTCACCACCATCATCATCTTCCTGCCCAAACTCCTCTGCTCGGTGCTTGAGCGTCTCGAACATGAGTTCGGGCTCGTACTGCATCACTCGGAGGATGTCCCCGGATGATGGCCCAGGCACAGTGCGAGTTACCGCAAAGCTATGCGGTCCATCACTCTGCATTACTCGAATTACGCTCGGGCCACCAAACAGGTTGTGAACACCACCGAGAGCCTCCTCATAAGCCCCGCCCAGAAACATCCCAAGATAGTATCGCCCACCTCCACCTGACAAATTACCATTGCCTTCCATCTCGTGCAATGGCAAACTCGACTCGCCACCGATGAACTTGTCGATCTTCCCGTCACTGTCACAGGTAAGATCAGAGAGAATGCCTCTCACTGAAGGTCTCTGATCAAGACGATGAATGGGGACTATAGGGAACAGCTGATCTATACCCCAGAAATCTGGAATGGAAGTGAAAATAGAGAGGTTCACGTGATAAGATCTTACAGAGTCCAACTCTCCAACAGCCTTCGAAATGAGAGCACAAAGGCCATCCACAGCAGCCAGTTGTTCCATTCCCAAACACCCATCCTTGAATTTCTCAATGCAGCGTTGTTTCAATTGGTCTGCATACAGCAAGCATGTCTTATACTCACCCATACAAGCAGCAGCCGAGAGGTTCTGATAATCTAGGCGAGCATCGTCTGTCAGCCCATCAAGATACTGAAGTTCAATAGAGCTCATGGATGGGACCTCATAAGTACTAGCAGAAACGGCCTCAAAAATCAGAACAGAGTGATGAGAGGCGATTGCTCGACCACTTTCACTGCAAAGTATTGGGTGCTTCACGGACCTACGGTCGCATACAGAGCGAATTACGTCAACAACCATAGAGGCATAGTCATCGAGTTCATATGCAACAGATAACCCAGAGTCCGGAGACTTCGAACCGTCATAGTCAATACCCAGACCACCTCCAATGTCAACTACGCGCATGTTGGCACCGAGACGGACCAATTCACAATAGATCTGAGCAGCCTCACCAACGCCATCGGCGAGCAAGGTAGTGGAAGGAATCTGGGATCCAATGTGAAAATGTAGCAATTGAAGGCAATCAAGCATATCATGCTGTTTAAGTTTCCCGACCACCCGAAGAATCTGGGTGGTCGTAAGTCCAAATTTCCCTTTCTCGCCAGACGTAGACCCAAAATGACCAGAATGTTTGGTTCTCAGCTTCGCACGCACGCCAACCACAGGGCGAACGAAGAGTCTTTTGCTCAAATCAATCACTAAATCGAGCTCTTCCTCTTGTTCGAGAACAACCACCGAGTTCAAAGCAAGCTTCCTGGCAATAAGAGCCAAAGAAATGTACTCCGCATCCTTGAAACCATTGCACACCAAAAGGGCATCTGAATTCCCTTTGCACAAACAGCTCATTGCTAGGAGGATCTCTGGTTTCGAGCCAGCTTCGAGACCAAAACGGAAAGGAGATCCGAATTTCACTATGTCCTCAACAACAAACCTGTCCTGGTTGCATTTAACCGGGAAAACACCCTGGTAATGAGAACCATATCCCTGAGATTGAATGGCATGATCAAATGCCGACTGGAGAGATTCAAGACGATTCTTAAGCACATCAGGAAAGCGCACAATAAGAGGAAGCTGTAACCCGAGGCCGCCAGAGCTAATCGGATCTGAAGCCTTCTTCACAATTTTGAGCAAATCAATCTCCTGATGCGGCAAAGTGGCCGTACCGTAAGGACGAACAGCCATATTTCCAGAGCCATTAACAGAAAAATAAGGGGCACCCCATCCATCGATCTTGTAAAGAGAAGAAGAAAGAGAAGGAGACCAAGACAGATTTTCAGAGGTGGGAGCAGAGACGGGAGAGGTGAAGATGGTAGTCTCCGGAGGTCCGCCGGAAAATAAGTCCGGCGACGGAAGAGAGCTATCCCCAGCAAAAGCGTAGCCAGGAGGAGGAGCTGCAGTAGCATCCACGCAATAAGCTAGGGCCGGCATCTCTCCGGCGACGGATCAAGAAATGAATACGAAGAAGAAAATGGAAAAAGAAAAATCAAAGAACGATGAGAGTGGTTAGAACAATTGTTAAGAAACTGGAACGATAATTTTCAGAGTTTGTGCAAGTGGGGGCTTTAAAACCCGCCGAGGCCGAGGCCCCGGCTACCCCCCCAAAAGAAGCAGAAAAAGTAGCTATTTCCACCGCCAAATTCACCACGCTCCCCTATAAACTTGAAATATCCCACCGCGATCCGCTCAGAAGAAGAATTTCACAGGAACAAGAACAAAATCAAGCTACAAAATCGAAAAAAACAACCAAAACTTAACCACTGAATCCGTTCTTCACCATGCAGATCTGGAAATCAAAGAATCGACACAAATCAAACGAAGGATTCAAAGAACAAGAACAAAAAACAGAATGCAATAGCTTTCAACAACCACAAATGGAAAATGACAGAGCGAAAATTCTCCGGGCAAAAGGCCGAGAAAAAAGAAGAAGAAACGGAACCCTAACGGAGAAAACGCGGAGAGAGATAGAGAACCGTCGTAGACGACGGAATGCGTTTAAACGAGGTTAGAATGAGCGAGAATTGCATGCATTACCAAGCGCTCTTTTATAGGAGAATATCTCTCGGGTTCGGGTCGGATCTTTACATGCACCCATAAACCCGGTAGTTCATGACCCGATTATATTTCTCGCGGGTTCTCCTTTCAATAATTAATTAATTTTTTTTTTTTTTTAAAGACTGAGATTCTGTTCCTTATGGACTAATCAGCGTCGGGTTGCCGCGTGGCCTTCTTTCGTGCGGGACCCTCCATTTGCCAATACATCTCCCCAGGCTTCGCCTTCGGGTTACCATGCTTACGTGGCCATTTATTTCGGATTTTTAAATTTAAAAAAAAAAAAAAAAAAAAAAAAAAAAACTAATTTCACAATCTCGCGATATAATGAAACGATATTCACGAAGAAGAAGGTGGCAGGAAGTTTCGTGGTGTAAGAAGTTAATGAGGTGGACCGTCAAGATCTTGCCACGTCATTTGTATCCTCTCTCTCTCTCTCTCAACAGATTCCCTCCCTTTTTCTTCGTTCAACCGAGTTTGAATGATTCATGCAGCCTTCCATTCCTATTGGTTAAAATATATTTAATATATTAATTAAATGAAAAAATATTTTGGAACCATTCGAAATTTGGAGCTAATTAAGTTAGTGACCCGAACAACACAAATAGACTTCACAACTCAACCTAATCAAACCCTTTGTTTTTCGGTTGGGTTAGGTTGAATTGTCCGATTTTTTAATTATTTAAAAAAATTATCCTTATTATACACGTTACATTAATGACTGAAATCTCATATAAGTCAAATATCAAATACTTACCAATTATAACGCAATGCTAACATTAATTACAAACATAAAATATTCTTAATATTCATAATAATCACAAACATGGGATTGAGTTGGATTATAACCCTAATTTCAAGTTGATCCCTCGACCAAACAATGTCAACTCAGGAACCGACTCAAATAAAAAAAACTGACCCAATCTAGCATGTATAGTTTATGTTAAGTAGTTCAAATTAATTAAATTTTCGGGTCATGAACGCCCCTACAATCCATCGCAACATAATCTTTATATATATATATACATAAAAAATTATTAAATATTTAATAATATTTTAACATCGAGATTAAATCATTAAAAATTTAAAATTATAACAACCAAATTTTTACTGAACCTCATTTTGATACTGAAACTTAGTTTGAGATTATGGTAACTATTAACATAATTACTGTCAAATGTGCTTCCATAAGTGTTTGGTAAATCTCGTAATAAACGTTAAAAAGTTGATAAAATAGGAATTTTAAAGTAAAAAAAAAAAAAAAAAAAAAAAAAGAATTAGATTCTTTGAAAAGTGAAAATCTAAAATTTAAGCAGGATTTAAATCTAGTTAAATAAGAAGGTCAAACACATCTAGATCCCCAACATATAATAGGCACACGAGGGTATAGTTGGAAAAAGAAAAAAAATACGCTAAATTAATAAAAATATCTCTACACTCTGTGCTTTATCTAAAAAAATATCTTAAAATTTTTCCAACTTTCAAAAAAAAAAATTAAAAAATATTCTTAAATTTTTAATAATATTTTACCATTAAATTTCCATGAAATTTAAAGGTAACACTAACTTTTATATGAAAAAAAGTTAATTTTTTTTTTTTTTTTACCATTAAGATATAAATGAAAACCGTCTATAAAACAGCTCATAGATTACTTCCTTTCTTAATGTTTATGTTCAGAATTCATTAATGTATTAATGGTAATATTATTTTTATAGTTTCAAAAAAGTATTTTAAAAGTTTTTAAAAAGTTTTATGCTTAATGAAACTTTTGGAAATATTTTTATTAATTTAACCTTAGAAATAATTAAAACGTTTAAAATTTATCTTATTTATTTTAGTCACGGTACTTTCAAATATTTAAAAATAAAGTATTAACGATATGATTAATTTTTTTTAATGAATTTATTGATATATTTTTAAAATTTTAAAGAACATTTTAATTTTTTTAAAACATATTAAATGCAAACTTCAAATTTCTAGTACTGGAATCTTTTAAATCTATTTTAAAATTTACATATTAATGAAATACTAAAGAAAATTAGAAAATTATACTAATAATTTAAATTATGAGAATAATCGAGTTATATGTCACACCCATATATTAAAACATGGATATACATAATAACTTGTTTCATTTTCTATATTTTAAAAATAGTTTTAAATATTTATAGATGTTATAATATTTTTGTAACCGCCCAAACTAACTATTAATAAATATTATATGTTTTGGATTGTTACATATAACCGTCAACTTCATAATCTTAAAATTTCCACCCTCTTATAAGTAATGTTTCTTTCCAACTAACTTGGACCACACAATTTGGGTCCACAATTTAATTTAATTATTTTGTAAATAAAATAATGAAATGCTGGCATTTAAATTTAAATGAAAATTAATATCATTTTTTTTGTCCCTAAAATTTATGAATTAAACTAAAATTAAATATATATTTTTTAATATTTTCATAAGCTAAAATATAATACAATATTCATATAATTTCTACCGACTTAAATTTCATATTACAATAACGTGTAGTGATGTAGGAATTTAGGGAGTAATATAAAGTTCGTCCCTAATTTAGTTAATGGAAAGAAATCCCTAGAGAGTATGAACGACCAATATAAAGTTGTCCCTAATTTAGTTAATGGAAAGAAATCTCTATTTACTTATTTTCTAAGAATTTAAAATAAATAATAATAATAATAATAAAATAAATAAATAAATAAGCGGTTGGCAACGTTGAATGGTCTGCTCCCAAACTTCTCCTAATACGTTACGTTTTGTTTCCTGTCTTTTTTTTTTTTTTTTTTAATTTATTATTTTTCAATTTATTTAAAAATTAAATAAACGCGCAAATCACACGTAATTTTTGTGAAAAATAAAATAAAATAAAAAAGAAAAAGAAAAAGACGACAGTTTCAATAAAATAAGCCTAGGAATCTACGGGAAAGCATCTCATGATTTAGTTTTTTTTTTTTTAATAAAAATAAATTAATTATATATTCAGAAAAAAAATAAAATAACCGCCTCCCAAAAATTAATTAAAAAAAACACCAGATATTGGTAGGTGGGCCCCACAGGTTGACGCCTCGTCAAACTACTTTTTAACGGACGGTCAATGACGGGCTTTTCTTTTTGTCTTTTCCGTTATCTTCCGTTACTAGGGCATATCAACCGTTCATTATGTGGGCCCACCATGTATTTTTTTCATTTGTTTATTAAATTACACAATTTCCTATTTTTTTTTTTCTTTTACTAAATAAGATGAGAAGTTGAAGAAGGCACTTAATTTTTTTACTCTTTTTTTCTTTATTTTGTAATTAATAATTAATTATGATAAAAATAAAAATAAAATATTATTAATTCATTATGTTTTATATTTATAGATTTATTCAAATTAATCCTAATTTAATATTCGATATTAGGTTCCACATCATCGTCTAAATTTACAAAATCTTATCAACTAGAACGAAACCTTATTCAAAATAAGGTTCGAGAAGAGAACACGTCTGAGTTGTATACAATTTTGGATTATATTTTATCTTTTCAAATTCACTCGAACCGATTAAGTTATTAAAGTCGTAGGACTTATTCGATATACGAGTTACAAATATCTTTTTACAAGTTATTGGTTCGATGTTCTCTAAAGAATCATTATCAATTTGAGCATATTTCAACAGATATATATTATTAATCTAAAAGAAATAATGAAAAATTGATCGAGATATTTGGTCGGCCCCACATACACACTTATCTTTTCCACCTCCACGTTCAATTGTTCCTTCCTTTGTTACATTTTAAAATAATTTCAAATTTGAAAAAAAAAAATGGAAATTAAATTTTCTGAAATATCTAATTTATTTTAAAAATTGTAAAATTTTAATTTATTAGTTTTATTTTATTTTATTATTTTATTTTTTAGATTTTATTGATATTTTTTGAAGATTAAATTTTTTATGACGTTTTTGTTTCTTTTTCTTTTATGGATTTATTGAGTATTCTACCATATAAGCTTATATTTTATTTTTTAGCAGTTTATAAAATTTAATTTTTATTAGGATGAGAAATTAAAATTAGAAGATAATCACCCTCATGTGGTGGTTATCATTAAAACTAAAATTTAAATGAAGAAAATTATAATTATTCATATATATATATATATATATATATCATAGAAGATAATAATATTAATAAAAAATATTTTTAAACTTTTCTATTTTGTCTAAAAAAAAGTTAAAAAAAAAGAAAAGAAAATGCCCTTAAATTTTTAAAAAGGTTCAAAAATACCTTCGGTTAGCTTTGAATTGATTAATAATTTATCTTCAAAATAACTTGAATTTTTAAAATGGTGTAAAAAATATGATATTTCAAAAGTCCATTATTATGAATTTTTGAAAGACAATTATTTAAAAAAAAAATGGCAACATAAATAAGATTTTAATGTTTGATTGATTTTTTGAATAAATATTTTTAATAATGCTATTTAAATTTAATATTTAATGATAAAAGAAGAATTGAACTTTGACATCTCGATAATACATTATATTAAAAAAAAAAAAAAACTTATTTGATAATTTAAAAAAAACAATTTTTTTTTTTTTTTTTTTTTTTTTTTTTTTCAAGTTAGGGAGAGTATTTTGTAAATGTATTTAAAAATTTAGAGGGAATATTGGGAAAAAGAAAATAAATAAAAGAAACATTAATTAAAGAAATTGGTTGATAATGTTGGGAGACAAGGCTAATGGATTGGAGCGTGGATCTGGACAGCCTTGTCCTGTGTTTTTCAGTGACGGAGGCGCCGCAGAGCATGGGCATTTCGGTCTTTTTACATTACCCGAAATCACGGGGAGTGTACGATAGAGTGACCGTTCGTTGTGGCTCGTCGATGACGTGGCACCACCGGATGGGTCTGTGAGGATCCAATGTAATCTCATTTTACGTCTATTTGTGATCAAGTGGATTCTGATCTTTTGTTTAGCAGTGGGTCCCACTTCATTGTGGGCCCAGATTCCCTCCAAGATTCTCCCTTTTTTTCTACCATCTAAATTCTTATTTTTTATATATATATATTTTTAAGGTAATAACTTTCCATTCGTTTAAACGTTTATTAATTATCATATTTTCATATTCTTCTTATTCAGATATGATCTCGGTTCATTCATGTATCCCTCATTGATTCACGTGTTACATGTCCCATCAGTTTCTACCTTGATTCGTCCCTAAATCACGTCTTACTAAAAGAGACTTTATCTGATACATTTTGTAATAACCCAGGTCTAATATTTCAAATCCTAAATATGGGTCTAAATTTAAAAATAAAATATTTAATAGTGAACTTTCAAATTTAATAATAATAATAATAATAATAATAATAATAATAATAATAATAATAATAATAATAATAATAATAATAATAATAATAATAATAATAATAATAATAATAGATACGTGTTGGTATTTTAAACTTACCAAAAGAAATTGTGATAAAGAAGAACAATTTAAAAAAATAGAAAATAAAAACAAAATAGTCAAATAATACTTTTATTTTTATTATTAAAATTTGTGTTTAAATTAAAATGTTTATTTGGAAAAGATAAGAATTACCATAAAAGAAAATTCCAATTTTGACCTTCACTCCCTTTTTCTTTTATTCCAATCTTTAAATGATCGTATATTTTTGACATTTTAATCTAAAAATTCTACTTTATATCAGTTCAATGTATTTACATTATTTTATATATTAATATTTGAATTAATTTTAGAAAAAAAAATATAATTTTTTAATCCGTTCTTGGTTTGAATACTCTTTAATTAATTAATTAATCAATTTATTTATTTAAATTATGAAATAAAAATAAATAATATTAAATATAGTCTAGGGATAAAATAAATAAATAAATAAATAAAAGGCGAACCGGCATTGCGTTCGGGTTCGATGGATAGTTTATTGGAGCCCTAAAATTGGATGAAATGTCCGTAAAGAACAGAGCATCGGTTCGCAAATGTTCGCATCTTCTTCTTCTTTTCTATTACGTCTTTGACTGTTTCTGTGAAATTTGTTGCCGTAAAAGCAAAATTTCGTTTGTTTAATGGCCGAAATTCAACGGCGGAGGTTGAATTTTTTAGGTTTGAATGAATTGATCGATGACTTTGGATTTTCGTGTTGGATGAATCGATTGAGTCTGAGGTCTTTTGGTGATTTTCCACATCTGTTCTTTTGCTTTTTTTTTGGAGAGAAGCAGCCGCCGGCGGCGTCGGCGGCGGCGGCGGTGCAGTTTTGCTTTGCGCACAAGGTGTTTGATTATTTTACCCAACCAAGAAAATTCCACTTTCATTTTTTATTTATTTATTATTTTTTTTGTTTCAACTTTTTCAAAATATACATGGATGAAAATCAAATAATATCTTTAAAAAATACTCATAAACATATTTACGGATAACGTAGTACGAGTCGTATATTGCATAAGGAATCGATCACCCAATTGATTTGAACCGTAGGTGTGATGATTTACTTCACGAGCGTGGCTTTTGGTTCAATTCCAAGACCCTATTACGACAAAGAAAAGAATAAAAGAATAGAAGAAGCATCTGACTCTTTTATGCCGATCATGTTTTACTCGAAGGACACAAGTTAGATGGTAGAGCTTCACTCAAATTTAAAATTTAACCGCTTAATACAAATTAAATTCAAATGAAACAATTGGACCGTCGGTATTTCAGTTTTTTTTTTTTTTTTTTTTTTTTTTTTGTTTTAAATAATTTATTTTAATAGGGTAGGAATCTTTTATCTTCTATAATTTTTATATTTGAATTTAAAATTTTTAATTTTTGTAGCTATATTTGGCTGCTTTCGATGACGAGGTCTTGATTTTTTTAAAAAATACTCATTAAAATATTAATAAAATGGAGATGTTATTAATATTTTTATTTAAGTAAAATTATTTAAAAAAAAAATGGACTCCTTTCTTTTTTATTATATTATTTTTATCACTTTACTTTTTCATATTTATTTATTTTTTAATTTTTTATTCACTCTTTGCTTATGGATATTTATTTTATTTGTATTTAATTTAGTAATTTATATATTGAAATTGATATTTAATTAAAGTTAAAGAAAATGAACTAACATTTTACTTTTTTTATTATTATTATTATTATTATTATTATTATTATTATTATTATTATTTTTGTAAGGAATGAGTTTATTATTTTTGGATGGTTGTTTGGATTAAAAAAATTTACAACATTTGATCTTTTAGAGAGTCTGTACTTTAATTAGTTGAGTTATGTTTAAATTGATATATATATTTTTTAATAAAAAAACATAAAACTAGGGGTGTATGTTAAACTCAAGAATCTGAGAACCCAAACCGAATTATAAGAGTTGAGTTGAGTTAAATAGCATTTCGAGTTGAACTGGGTTATGTTTTTAGGACTCGATTAGGTTTGTTTCAAGTTCAGTGTGCAAAGAATTAGGTCAATCCAAACCGACCTGATTTCATTAAAAAAAGGAAAAGTCGAACACGCAGGGTCCCAAAGAAAGGCAAAAGCTTTTCAAGCCAAATTACCCGAGCTCAGTTTTGTCTAACTCCACTCTAGACACGCATTGACAGTACTTAACCTTCAAGTTCTTCTTCCTCATCTCAGAGTTCTTCTTCCAGCAATTAGCAGCTAGTAGCTTTCATGCATTCGACATTCCTGTTGAACAGCTTGACAATCCAACTCAAAAATAGAGAGTTGGGTTGAGTTGGGTTATCAACCTAACCAACTGGAACTTTTGAGTTGGTCCAAAATTTTTTTTCTACCTAACCTGAGATAAAAGTGGTCTGAAGGCATCCAAAGAATGCTTATTATGTTCCATACCTACCAATAAATCGACTCACATCTCTACCGAACGAATTGCATTCAAACTAGCTGTCGTGTAAAATGCTTCGTAAAAGGTGTTTATTCGAGTCAATTTACATGCCTCTCGACTAATAGTGTAAAGCCATTTGTAGAACGTGTTTATTCGAGTCAATTTATTTACATCCCAGCTGATACCTCTAAACTTATCTTCGATGGTCAATATGGACGCCCTTAAACCCATAATCAAATTCTCGAGCTGCTTCGAGAGTCGGGGGTGCCACAAATTGAGTGGCAATGGAGCAAGTAAGGGGTGATGTATTAATTGCAGCACATTGTGGCAAGTTGTAGTTGAAGATAAGGTGGTAAAGAAGCATGTGGCAAGAGGGCTTAGCTTATGGTGCTAAGTAATTGCCCTTTGGGATGTCTCTCTTGAGCTGATGAACCACTAGCTCGAGATGAGTCTCTTGTGGTTATAGCTACATTGTTTGAGTTGTGTATTACAAGCACGTGAGGTTATTAAATAAATCTTGTGAGATCCCATATCACTAGGAGAACGAAATATTTCTTATAAAGGTGTGGAAATTTCTTCCTAGTAGATGAATGTTAAAATTGTGAGACTGACGGCGATACGTAACGAGCCAAAACGGACAATATCTGCTAGTAGTGAGCTTGGACTGTTACAAATAGTATCAGAACCAGGGAGGCGGGAGGCGTGCCAACGAGGACATTAGGTCCCTAAAGGGGGTGGATTGTGAGATCCCACGTTGGTTGAAAAGTGAAACGAAGCATTTCTTATCTCTGGGCCCCTGAGGGAGGTGGATTGTGAGATCCCACATTTGTTGAAGAGCGAAACGAAACATTCCTTACAAAGGTGTGGAAACCTCTCCCTAATACAACGTTTTAAAACCGTGAGACTGATAATGATACGTAATGGACAAAAACGAACAATATCGGTTTGAGCTGTTACAAATCTTACCACATTCAAATGACCTATAAATTTTCCTAAGATACACGTGGGTCAAGATCAAAAGATAACGCAATCATGTTACAAGAGACACAGTGAAATACTCGAGCCATTAGGTACCAATTCCATATTCTAAACTAGGGTTTCAATCCTGTTTTGAATTCACAAAACCGAACACAAACCCTTTCCTTAAACAAAACCAAAAATTAGGTAAGCAAATAATTAGCTTGGGATGATTTAAGAAGACAAAGATCCCTTCTGACATCATCTAATCTCACATACACAATAGACACAATACATACAAGGATTTGGTTACATTAAATTCCACAAAGCTTCATTCTTTATATCATTTGAAAGCACTTGCAGTTGGGTTGTTCCAAGTGGGTCTATTTTGGAGCACAATCCAAGTAGTAATTGTTTAGGTAAAACAATGCACTTTATTGCCAAAAGGCAACACTTTTGAGAAGGAAAAAGGGGAAAAAGATGCAATATTTCTTGTGGGTTTGGCTTTGGTTTGTGGCTTATGGAGCTCCAATTAGGTTGTCATGTGTCTTTGGACAAGTATAGAATTTAGTGGTTGAGAAATGAGCAGTGAATTTAGGTCACCCAATACCTAATCACACATTAATTAATCACCTTATTTTGATTTCATATATCGGGCGGGAAGCCGAGACAGGGAATTGGGCGGGAACGGGGATGAGAAACATAATCTCATTCACAGGGAAGAAATTTCTCTCCACTTCCTCCCTGTTTCTCGTATAGAAGGGGAATTGTAACCGTCCAAGCCCACCACTAGTAGATATTGTTCTCGTTGAGCTTTCCTGGAGGTTTTAGAATGCGTCTGGTAGGAAGAGGTTTCCACACCCTTATAAAGAATACCTTTGTCAAGAATGTTTCGTCCCTCTCTCCAACCGATGTGGGATCTCACAGGAGTTCTCGCAAGTTAAATGAACATCTTTGCATAAAACCCATTGAAATTTTGATTGGAATTTAGAAAGTTTCTTTTTAAAAATATATTTATATTAAGCGGGGTGAAGACGGGTGGAGTAGGGAATATAATCCTCAACCCTGGTCCCATTTATCTAACAGGGAGAAATCTCTCCTTACTCCCTCATCTCTTTCTCATCGCGGAATCCCGACCCCATTTGGGGTGAATCTTTAAAAGTTAAATAGACATCTCTAGTTATACACAATCTGAATTTATGAGCAAGGAAGATTCCTTCCTACACATTACTCGTATGTTTCTCAAAGATTATAATTGTGAGATCCCACCTCAGTTGGAGAGGAGAACGAAACATTCTTTATAAACGTGTGAAAAACTGCTCCCTACTAGACATGTTTTAAAACCGTGAGGCTGACGACGATACGTAACAGACCAAAGCGAACAATATCTGCTATCAGTGGGCTTGAGTTGTTACAAATTATATCAGAACCAGAACCCGGCGGTGTGGATTGGAGATCTCACATCAGTTGAAGAAGGGATCAAACTATACGTAAATAGCCAAAAGGGAACTATCTACTAACAGTAGACTTCGGCCGTTACACTAATATAATATAAAACGTTTCTTTCATCATCTTCCATTTCAATCGCTAACTCAACTACAACAAAGAACAAGAACCACTAAGAACTTTAACGACATAGACTAAACTTCATACACGTCTTCAACCGTGTTTAGCGTTCGAAATCTTTCCATTGTCATTTCGTTTTCTCTCAAATCATTCTCCATTGTCATAACCCTATCTAATGGTTGGACTTGAATGACATCCACATATTATGTTAGTTGAGATAAAAAGATGAACAGAACATGAAAGAATAAACAAAGAAAAACATGAACCACTGTTCTTCATCGGATAAGAACAAAGCAAAGATGCATAAAGTTGTTGTGATTTCTACGTATTTTGTCCGACAAATTTGGTACAAATTTGTGTTGTGTTGTGTTGTGTTCTCAGATTCAAACTTTGAATATTAGGGTTTTGGAGACAGACAATGGAATAATTAATGGGCCAACCAAAGAAAGGGGAATGAATGATTATGACTCTAAGAGGCCATTAACGTCTTTGCCCCTTGTCTTCTTGGAAGGCCAAGCCATGCTACTTCTCAATCAAACCCTTTATCCAACCACGGTTCGTTCGTGCTCACTCGACTTCGAGAATTCTTTTGCTACCCACTACTATATTTTTGATACTCGAGCTATAGAAAAAAGAATGGAAGTTTTAGGTATCTGTTTGGTTCCAAAATTTTAAATATAGCTTTGTTCTTCTCTCCAACTGATGTGAGATCTCACCATCCACCTTCTTGGGGTTTAGTGTCCTAGTTGGCATACCACTCGATTTTTGGTTCTGATACCATTTGTAACCGTCCAAGCCTACTGCTAACGGATATTGTCCGTTTTGACCCATTACGTATCGTCATTAGACTCGCAGTTTAAAACGCGTCTACTAGGGAGAGGTTTTCACACACTTATAAGGAATGTTTTGTTCCCTTCTCCAATTGTACTTTTAAAAAGATTTACGAATATTTAATGTTTGTAATTAATGTTAGTGATAGTTTATGACTTATAAATGTTTTATATTGGAATGTTATGAGTTTTTTAGATATTAATGTAACACGTACTATGGATAAAAAATAATTAAAAAAAAAAAAAAACCCAACTAGCTTGCCCGACCGATCGGGAATAGAGTCAAAGACTTGCTCGATTTAGGTAAATATCTAATGCGCTCCCGTCATCTTGACTATTATTTAAAATAAAGTAAGGAAGTCCTTTTCTTGACTTTCGCTGTACGGGAGACTGGAGAATGGGTCGAGTAAACTCCCTTTCCGAGGTTGTTGTGTTGATCGTACTAGTGTTGGGGGTGAGAACCGGTGACAGCTCACCTCGAGAATAGATAGTTGAGTTGTGAACTCTATTTCGGTTGCGCGAATCACCGACCCAATTCGAAACAATTTTGTAACCTAACTCGTATACACCTCTAAAAATTATTTTGAAACGACAGGGGCAAGAGTTTTAAATTTTAGAACCTAGAACCATATGCAAACTATACTCAAAACTCGAGTAGAAAAACGTAATATTTTGAAACTTAAGAACAAAATAGAAATCAAACACTTCTATAGGTTCGTTCATGACTCGTTTGACGTAACTATGGGTGTAGTTCTAGGTTCGAGCCTTTTCCTCGTAACGGTAGCGTCAGGAGCTTACATTTATCGACCTAGTTCTTATCGGAATATAAAATAAAATATTAGGTAGAGGTTGAGAGAAATTAGGACATGGCAACATATTAGTATTAGGTGATTGGGGGGTGTCCTAGAGATAAGGTGGTTTAAGGGTTTCAATTCCCAATACCAACAAAAGAAGTTCTATATATATATGTTATATAATATATGATGGAATCGAATATGACCTAAATTTTTGAGCTCATCAACCACATGACCTAATTTTTCTTCATACATATATATATATATATATATATATATATTATATTGTTGGGATATTGTTGTTAAATGTTTCCCCCATCACTCTTTTTCATTACGAATTTTCAAATTGAAAAGGTAATTGACACCTGATGATCCCGACATTCTTTTTCATCCCTTGTGATATGATCACGTTATTTACTTTTTGCTTCCAAGAGCGGAAATTATCTCCACATACGAACACAAATCCTTCCATAATTGTTTCAAGTAAAGCACGCTTAACTATGAAGTTTCTATAATTGAACTACTGAAAAGAAAATGCACATTGTTATTCGTGGAGTCAAGATAGAGGTAGAAAATATAATCTATGTTCTCGGCCCTGTTTAACCATGGAGAAAATTTTTTTTATGCTCCTTTCCCGTTCTTCATTCAAACGTGGATTCCTCACCTCATCTGGGTAGGTCCCGACTCCACGAATTAAAGAGATATCTCTACTCGACCGAGTTAAATATGAGCCCATGGTTATCTATGGGTTAGGTTGAAGTATTGGGCCTTAAGATGGGCTGATTTAGATAGAAAAGGCCCAATTAGGTTGAATTATGATGAGCCCATGGTGTCCTATGGGCTTCTTTGATTTAGTACTCGTTTGGAAAAGGGTTTGGTAACCTTATGTTTTAAATCATTGTTTAATAATCATTTAATTTTTTATTTGAGCTTTTTGAGAATTAAATTATTATTTTATATTTGTAATTAAGTATTACATGTTCATCGAGCCACGAAAAACTCCCAATAGTTATCGAATAAATTATTAGAGCTAATTTTATTTAATGTTTAATTTTGACATTTCTCAATTTGTACTGAACTTAAAAGTAATAGTAATAACCGCACATATTACTAGCTAGTACATTTAAAAGTAATAGTGAAAAACGCACACGTTACGGATTAATTCAGTATAAAAGTAATCGTAAAAACTGCACACGTTATCTACTAGTCCATCTAAAAGTAATAGTAAAAACGGCACAAATTACTGACTAATTCTGTTTAAAAGTAATCGTAAAAACCGCACATGTTATCGACTAGTTCCATCTAAAAATCATAGTAAAATCTACATATGTAATCGACCAGTTCCATCTAAAAGTAATAGTAAAAACCGCATATGTTACCAACTAGTTCCATCTAAAAGTAATAGTAAGAACCATGCATGTTACCAACTAGTTCCATCGGAAAGTAATAGTAAGAACCACACAAATTATAGACTAGTTCCATCTAAAACTAATAGCAAGAACCACGCACGTTACCGACTAGTTCCATCTGAACGTAATAGTAAGAACCAAGAACCACGCACGTTACCAACTAGTTCCATCTAGAAGTAATAGTAAGAACCACACAGACTATATAGACTAGTTCCATCTAAAAGTAATAGCAAGAACCACGCACGTCACCGTCTAGTTCCATCTAAAAGTAATAGCAAGAACCATGCACGTCACCGTCTAGTTCCATCTAAAAGTAATAGCAAGAACCACGCACATCACCGTCTAGTTCCATCTAAAAGTAATAGCAAGAACCACACAAGTCATAAACTAGTTCCATCTAAAACTAATAGCAAGAACCACACACATTACCGACTAGTTCCATCTGAAAGTAATAGCAAGAACCACACAGATTATAGACTAGTTCCATCTAAAACTAATAGCAAGAACCAAGCACGTTACCGACCAGTTCCATATAAAACTAATAGCAAGAACTACACATGTTACCGATTAATCCCATCTAAAAGTAATAGTAAGAACCACATAGGTTATAGACTAGTTCTATCTAAAAGTAATAGCAAGGACCATGCACGTTACCAGTTATACACTCGTTCAATCTAAAAATAATAGCAAGAACCACAAGAACACACACGTTTATAGACTAGTTCCATGTAAAAGCAAGCACACCCAATTTGCTAGGATCATAAACATCAACAACACTGCAGAAACATATCTTCACCCAGCAAAAATCCAATCAAACCAATTTTTCAAGAGATTTCAAAGAGGCAAAAACAAATCTACAGCTGATCACAAAAATACTACGCCTTACAAGGGTAAAAAAACCAAGAAAATCATACCATGTTTGGCAAGATCTCCCCGAACTAGCCATAGTAACAGCATCCTGTCTCCCCTTTTATTATTACTGTTATATTTTAACAACAGTCAGGGCGTTCGGGTCGGAGTATACCCAGAACATTCGACTTATTCTATAACAAACGACATTCGAAGTGACATTTAAAGCAACAAAGAATGCACAATCAGCATAAGCAACAAGGTCCTTTTTGCAGCGCCCATTAATCATTACATAACTTATTACTATAAATTATGCATTCCCATCAGTAATCACTTCTATAATTCTAAAATGGTGACGGACATAAGAAAGACAAACAAAAGCAAGATGAGTTTAGTTTAGAAGTAAAGATCAGATACCCCCAACTTTCTCCACTGTGGGATGATTATCAAGATTCTGGTTTCTATTGGCTTGAACCCATCCTCCATCAATGGATTCCAAGCTCCCATTCAAGCCATCATCAACGAAATCTCCTACCCTTTTCACTTTGATCTCTCTTGGCTCAACTGGGTAGTTGCCTGAAAAGCATGCATAGCAATAGTTTGGAGATTCACTGCCCAAAAGCTTCTTCAAGCTATCAAATGGCAGAAAAGCAAGTGAATCAGACCCTATAAACTCCCTTATTTCCTCCACACTCATCCTGTTGGATATCAGTTCTTCAGAGCTTGGTGTATCCACTCCATAGTAACATGATGCTATAATTGGAGGGCAGGCTATCCTCATATGCACTTCTTTTGCCCCTGCTTCCTTTAACAATCTCACAATCTTTGAAGATGTGGTGCCTCTAACAATTGAGTCATCAACAACCACTACTCTCTTCCCTTCCAACACTGCTCGAACCGGCGATAGCTTCAGCTTCACGCCGAAGTCACGAATCTTCTGCGATGGCTCGATGAATGTCCTCCCCACATAGTGTGACCTTATGAGGCCTTGTTGGAAGGCCACCCCAGCTTTGGCTGCATAGCCAAGTGCAGCCACTACTCCTGAATCTGGAACAGCTATCACAACATCACAATCAACAGGGGCTTCGGTGGCAAGTATCTCCCCGAATATTCGGCGGGATTCGTAGACAGAACGACCATAAACAACGGAGTTCGGGAGAGCAAAGTATATGTGTTCAAATATGCAAGATTTAGGCTGTGGATGAGCCATTAAACAAAGGGATTGAATACCATTTTTATCAACCACCACAACTTCCCCAGGGAACACTTCTCTCTCATATGTAGCTTCAATTAAATCAAGAGCACAAGTTTCAGAAGCAAACACAACAGCCCCATTACTCCTCCTACCCATAACCAAAGGCCTAAAACCAAAAGGATCACGAACAGCTACCAATTTATCTTCTGTAATGAAAACCATAGAATAAGCCCCTTCAAGCTGTTCACAAGCATCAACAATCCTCAACAAGAAAGGTCTATGCTTAGAAATCGCAATAAGGTGAAGAACAACTTCAGTATCAGAACTAGTATTGAAAATGGAACCAGTATCTTCAAGCTTAGCTCTAAGAGAACGATAATTAACCAAATTACCATTATGAGCAACCCCAACGGAGCCAAATCGGTAACCAGCAACAAAGGGCTGAACATTCTTAAGCATAGAAGATCCAGCAGTGGAGTAACGAACGTGTCCAATAGCAGAATCGCCAGGCAATTGATCAAGTTTGGCTTCACTGAACACCTCAGAGACGAGGCCAACGCCGGTGACGGACTGGAGAACGTTTTCGTTAACAGAGACGATTCCAGCGCCTTCTTGACCGCGATGTTGGAGCGCATGGAGAGCCAAATAGCAGAGGCGAGAAGCCTCGGGGTCGCCATAGATTCCGACAACGCCGCACTCCTCACGAGGCTTGTCGTCTAAATAGTCGCCGGAGAAGAACTCGGAGATGGGGCTTCTGGCCGCGGCGGCGAGGAGGGGTTTAGGGGGATTGGAAAGGGAGAAGGAGTGGGAGTGAGAATAGGGGAAGTAGGATTTAGGGAGGGTTTTAGAAGACAGAGAGAGAGGGGTTTGAACGGAGGGGTTGGGAGGAGAGAGAAATGAAGAAGAAGAAGAAGAAGAGAGAGAAGGGAAGGTGAGGGTGGTGGTGGCGGCCGCCATGGGAGGAGGAGGAGGAGGAGGAAAACTGGGGATAAGAGTAGAAGACGGTGGCGTTGTGTGAACTCAGCGACGGAGAAGAGGGAAAGCCGTTTGCTTTTGTTTATTCTATTAATGGTCGTCTCTAGGTTTATAAACACTCTCAAAAGCTTCCACTTTTCAAATTCTTTTTATTTCATTTTCCCAAAATAATTCAATACTGGCGTAAGATCCACTGCGAGCAAATATTGTCTTGTCCTTATGGCCTTTCCCTAGGGCTTCCCTTCAAGGCTTTAAAAGGCGTCTGATAACGTAAGGTTTCCACACCGTAACAAATGGTGATTTGTTCTCCTCCCCAACTAATGTGGGACATCACACACAGGTTGTATTGGAAAAATTTCTTGGACCTAACTGATTCGATTAACGAACTCGAATAGGTTCATAACTCAACTATTTATTTTCAAATTAGATCAGGTTTTATGGTTCGATTGTTCTCATTTATCTACAATATATATTACATTAACTAATGAATTATTTTTTAAAAAGTGAGTAACAGAATTTGTGAAATACATGTGGATAAATCATTGTACCAATAATTAATGAACACAAATTCCTCTTTTTGGTGGTTAGTAATTAAAGTTTATTTATTTATTTATTTTTTATTATTATTATTATTATTATTATTATTATTATTATTATTAAAGTTTATAAAGAAAAAAGAAAGTATTTTTTTTAATAATAATAAAATAAAGAATATATGATTTTTGTTTAAAATGGGATTTTATTTTAAAAAACGAAATATGTACTTAATACCAAAATTATATCTAAGGAACGGTTTAAAAAACTTTTTAATTTGAAATTAATTAAAAACAAAAAAATAATAAATAAATAATCATACTATTTTTGGACTTTTTATGTACGTTTATATATTGAATTTATACCTTATTGGTAAATATAAAACAATTTTATTACCATTTCTACCCTACAATTTACCTTTAATAAACAAATTTGCATGGTTTTTTTTTTCCATAAAATTTTAAAATTTTACCCATTTTTTATTTACGGTTTAAACATTTTAAAGTGAAATAAATTTTAAAAAATAATAAATATATTTGTAAATACATTTAATAAATAGTCATCCACTCGGATTGTTTTACCAAATTTTGGTGGCGAGGGAGAGGGAAGGGACCAAGGTTAAAGAGGTCCACGTACTCTGAATGGTGACGTGTCAGTACAATCCATTGACCTGCTCAAACTTTTTTTTTTTTTTTTTATCATTTAATTCAATCACATCAAATTTTCAATGATAGGAATTTTCCCTTATTTATTAAAAGTAATTAATTAATTAATTAATTTGAGTTTATTTGTTTTAACAAGCATAATATTTTTATATAATAATACAAAATATAATATATTAACTTAGTTTATAAAGTTAAAAATATATAACAAATTTCTCGATTATTTATTATTTTTTTTTGTTATTTTTTTTTCTTATGTTTCGCTGTAAAATAACAATTTTGATTTATTTTATTCCACGTAAAATCCGCGAACGTTTAAAAATATTGGAAATATTGACACGTCATATGAAAATTTAATTCCATGCGCGCTGACTAAGTAATAATAGTTGTAAAAAATTATTAAAAAAATTCAGTTTTGATGGAAACGTCAGCACATGGCTTTTCCAAACTGCATGGCTGCCAAGTCTGAGGTGGAGATTTCTTTTCTTTTTCACCGCTGACGTGGAGTTTTTGCTGACATGGAGTTTATTAAAAAATATATATTTAAAATAATTTAATTCATTGTCTTTTATTTGCTTAAAAAAAAAACCAAATTCAAAAATAATTTTTTTTATTGATACCTTCAACTATTTTAAAATTCAAAAATATCCAAAAAAAAAAAAAAAACGTAACATTACAGTGCACTAGACACGAGTCGTAAGGTAAGGTGACTATGTTAGGATGAGTTGGTGGGCCCATTAAGTGTCGAATTTGGATTTCAAATTCTGATCCGATTCCTAGACATGAGTCGTTATATTTCTTCTTGATGTATGAGCCGAACCTTTATTTGTGTGTGTTTTTGAACCTATCACATCACGCTTATTTATTTATTATTATATTATTATTTTATTATTTTATTATTTTAGCATCACAATGTAAACATTGGGATAATGGTTGAAGATAAGTATGAGCCAAATTAGCTTTCCTGAAAAATTTGAGAATTTTATATTTTAAACTAAGTTTTATCTATAAAATCATGATTCATGAGGCCTGCCTCAAAACCTAATTTTATAATATTGGTTATTAAACATATGCATGATTTTCCTTCCTAAAGTCCCTTGTATTCGACAATAATTAAGGATCAGGTAGAAGCGCGCACGAGACTTCTCAAATAGTTCAACAAGAACAATAAGTCAAAAGTTGATCCAACGAGATCATTAAGCCAAAGGTCGACCCAAATAGACCAACAAGCTAAGGATCAATTGTCCAAGTATTAAAATAGTTGAAGTGTCCATCGTCCAAGAATATCAATATGCCAAGAGTTGACCTAAGAATAGACGCTCCCGTCCTTGTCAGGTACATGTCCGAACAAAAGAATAAAAATTAATGAATAAAGTGAAAAGGGAAAATTTTAAATTATTTTAATATTGATGGAAAATTAATGAAACTAATTTAATTCTCTTAAATTAATCAATAGAAAATGGAACCGGGAAATATAATACATCTCAAAATTCAAAATCTAAACGTCAAATAAATATTAGGTTAAATTAATAAAAATGCGCTTAAATTTTATACTGTCTCTAAAATATGCCTAAACTTTTAAAAACTTCGATAATACCCTTAAACTTTTTTAAAAAAATTAATAAATATTGATATCATTAATTTTGGACGAGATAGTTAATATTTGATTTAAAAAATAAGCTTCTAACTTTTAAAATGGTTTTAAAATATCATTTAACTAAAAAAATAGGTTTTAAAAATTAAAAAAATAACATTAAAAAAATATAGTATTAATAAAACTTTCCAGTAAAGTAAAACAACCTTTAAAATATTTATTCTATTAATTAAAAATAATATTAACTAACATTCTTCAATGGTACAATGTTTATAAAAATAAATAAATAAAAGTGTAGCAATCAATTGATTTTTATTGGACAGATTATTTATTTTCAATTCGACATTTAATCAATGGAAGAAAACTATATGGAATACTTTAAAAGGATCTTCTCTTTTCCACCAAAAGAAAAAAAAAAGAAGGAACAAGTTGCAATGATGTGAACAATATTTCATCTCAACAAACACCCTTTTGTGAATCGAACACGATTCAATATCGAGATCGAAGAGATAAAACATCTAAATCATGACAAATACTAATACGAGTATCTGTCGGGACATTTTTGTTGATATCGATATTTTAATTTCGGGTAGAATAGGCAATTTCTGTCTATTACCTTTGATGATGATCATAGATTCTGGATGGTATTGTGGAGAATGTTGAGGAGCATCATTCTGATATTTTAGTGCCTTCTTGCTCTGCAAATAACAATTTGGGCTTCAAAATCATATCATCCAAAATCAAGGCTAAGCTAAGGACAAGGACAGAGGTAGTAAATTTGTTGCTTGAACTCGTTACGATGACGAACCTTGCGAAAGTGAACCGATGCCTCAGCACAGATGAGCATATGTAATGTTTTCATCAGCATCATCAGCTTTGCAGTCCCTGTCATCTTCAGGAGCATCGGACAGTTCCGATTGCTCGAAGTCTTCATCGTTAGTATCCTTCTTTTTGTCCTTCATCCGATCCGATCCGATATAGAAATTACCTGGGAAAGTTTGAATCCATAATAGTACAGGAAAGAACCATGAAGCAATCTTCCAGTTGCTTAAATTTAGATAATTGCAAAAGGAAGTGACTAGATGAGTTTTAAACAGAAGTCTTTGTGATGTACATTTAACAGTCAAATCTATTACCCCATTGGTACTCTTCATAATCGGGAGGCCTCCACTCATTGGGTCATGCGTTAGATCCCACATCAGTTGAAGAGGGGAACGAAGTATTCTTTATAAGAGTGTGGATACCTCTCCCTAACAGACACGTTTTAAAACTGTGAGGCTGACGACGATACATAATGGGACAAAGCGGATAATATATGTTAGCGGTGGGTTTAGGCAGATACAAATGATATCAGAGCCAAACACGGGGCAGTGTGCCAACGAGGACGCTGGCCCCGAGGGGGGTGGATTGTGAGATCTCACATCGGTTGGAGAGGGGAACAAACCATTCCTTATAAGAGTGTGGAAACCTCTCTCTAGCATACACGTTTTAAAATAGTGAGGCTGACAACGATACGTAATGGGTCAAAATGGACAATATCTGTTAGCAGTGAGCTTGGGCTGTTACACCCAAATTCACTAATCCTGAGCTACTTTGCCCAACCCATGGTGAGCTTTGAAGATAACAAAAATTTTACACTAAAGTTTTATGGCTAGAGACACGAAAGTGAGCATAGCTAAGTGAACTAAAAACATGTTCAATGGCTAGAGACTTAAACCCAGGACATTGGAGCTTCCAACATCTAAGACCCTTATTACTTAAGACAATCCATAGAAGGTGAAGAGTTAATTGGCAAAAGTAAGGTTGGACCTTCATAGTACTCAAAATTTCACAACAATAAAAAGGTATATTGTTCACTCTTTTACGAAAAAATCTCTACGTTGCATTTCACATCGACGACGACAACAAGCAATGGAGAGCAAGAAAACTGATTTCTGGGCATGATTGAAAGTCAGGAGGCTTACTACAGTCGAGCAAAAAGAGCAAACCACTAAACATCTCAGTCATGTCTCAGAGAAGACCAAAGAGTTTGTATTGCACTTAACATATCCATATATGAAGCTAAGTGAAGGAAATATTTTGAATTACAGTAAGACAAAGAGGAAAGTCCTAAGCTATATGCAGCTCAGCTCACACAATGTTCAAACATCAATAAAGAAAACATAACCACCATTTATGTAGCTGCCACTTTAAGTTCAAAAGCACAAGTGATCAGGATTAGTTGGTTTATGAAAAAGGAAATCAATGAACTTTTTTCATTTGTCTCTACAGTAGAATTAGTCCCAGATTGAGAAGCAATGGTTTACCCAGTGGTTGATGTCAGCATAACTTCTCAAAGATTCCTCCAAAAGCATTGTCGTCCTAGCGCGTATGTGAGATCCCACATCGGTTGGAGAGGGGAACAAAGCATTTCTTATAAGGGTGTGGAAATCTCTCCCTAGTAGATGGGTGGATTGTGATATCCCACATCGGTTGGAAAGGAGAACGAAACATTCCTTGTAAGGGTGTATCGGTTAGCCTTGTTAGGAATCACGAATCTCCACAATGGTATGGTATGATATTGTCCACTTTGAGCATAAACTTTCGTGACTTTGCTTTTGGTTTCCCCAAAAAGCCTCGTATCAATGGAGATGTACTCCTTACTTATCAACCCATGATCAATCTAGCCGATGTAGGACTCCTCTCCCAATAATTCTCAACCGGCCTTACAAGGGTGTGGAAACTTCCAACTTTGAGGGGAAGCCCAAATAGAAAATCTCAAAGAGAAAAATATCTGCTAGCTAGTGGTGGGCTTGAGTTGTTATAACATACTTCTCCATGGTGGGCTTGGGCTAGGGCTAGGGCTAGTACAACATATTTCTCCTAATTTTCTAGCCTTCCTCAAGAGCTCTCTTCAATTTCAATATCTCCCCAAGAGTCTAATCCTCGAGCTAAATTTTTGAATACTTCTTCACTTGTGCTTCAAAGAAAATGTCAACCAAGCATTTGCAAATGGGCTTCTGAAGCCTCCTAATCATTTCCCAGTGGCTAAAACACAGTATAAACACAGCCCAAGATGCAACCAGCAATTGAATTGTGTAGCAATTTAAGAAGTCTAAATTCCATAGAATCCCTTATCTTCAACAAATGAACCGCTTGGGTGCAGTGTAAATATTCAATCATTCCCTTTAGGTTTTAGTCCTTTGCTTCAATTCTTTCTCAGTTCCATAATGTAACTACAATTTCAGGGCATAAAGAGCACAAAAGGAAAACAAAACCTAATTCTGTTACGCACTACAGAACATCGCAAGAACAGCAAAAAGTAACCCTGCCTAGCTCTTCAATTTGAACAATCTCTCAAAATACCTGCAAGTCGCCGGAGATTTCGACATCGGTGATCGAGGTGAGAAACGAGAGATATTTATCCGCTCCCGAAGAGGCCTCAGGAAGAATGGCGTACTGCAACACCTCTGAATCTGCCGGGATCCCTTTTAAACCTCCGTGAATTGGCCATACACCATATGTTGCGCCTCTCATGATTTTAAAATATTTTTATTACATATTGTCATTAAACTCACCGTAGGTTAAAAAGAGAGGTTTCCATTATGTATATTTCCATTACATATCACTGTCGACCTTACAGTTTTAAAATGCATTTGTTACCATCAGCCTTACGGTTTTAATTTTTAAAACGCATTTGTTACTATCAGCTTCACGGTTTTAAAACGCATATGTTACTGTCGACCTCATAGTTTTAAAACACATCTGTTGTCGTCAGCCTTACGGTTTTAAATTTCCATTACGTATTGTCGTTAGTCTCACGATTTTAAAAGGCATATGTTAGGGAGAGGTTTGTACACTCTTATAAAGAATGTGAGTTTATTCTCCTCTCCCACCAACGTGACATCTCACAATTCACCCCACTTGGAAGCCAACATCCTCTCGCCGTCAACCTCACTGTTTTAAAACACATGTGTTAGGGAGAGGTTTCTACACTCTTATAAGAAATATTTCGTTCTCCTCTCCAACCGATATGAGATCTCACAATCCACTCATTTGTGGGCCAGCGACGGCTCAATACCTAGCTCTGATACCATTTGTAAGAGCCCAAGTCCACCGCTAGTAGATATTATCTGCTTATATGCTTTGATTCGTTACATATCGCCGTCATCCTCACGATTTTAAAACGTGTCTATTAGATAGAGGTTTCCACACCTCTTCTCTCTTCAACCCATGTGAAGTTTGCAGATACATTTATAATTTTTTAAGTATTTCGTAACTATCATATTTTTAAAATCACTCTCATTCAGACGTGGTCTCTGTTCATTCATATACATCTCTTTTACTCGACTGTCACGTATTGTCCTTTATTTATAATTGTCGAGTAGAATTTCTACAATTTTTTATAATATTTCCAGGATTTAGAAAATTAAAGAAATTAAATTATGGGTTATTCTCTAATTTTGGAAAAATTGGAGAAAATTAGGTGTTTCTTATTTTATTAAGTCTAAATTGATGAAAGTAAACAAAATTAAAGGAGTGAAAATAACAACAAAAATGAATTTTAATTTTAAATTAGGCAGTCTAATGAATCACACTGCTGCCAAGTTAAGAGATGCACAACATCGTCTTTTTGGTAAAATTTCAACTAATTACCATTTTACTATCAATATTTCCATCTATATTTCAAGTAATTATTTAATATTGTTCGACCCATATCATACAATCATGCTGATGTGGCAACCAGTTACCGAGAGTAATACCGATGTTACCATAATATATGAATTTTTTCAGTTGGAGAACTATTTGTGACCGGAGAAATTTTTAGTTGTGAGATCTCACATCGGTTGGAAAGGAGGACGAAACATTCCTAAAAGAGTGTGAAAACCTCTCCCTTGTAGATGCATTTTAAAACCGTGGGCTGACGATGCCTTACAAGGGTGTGGAAACCCTCTCCTCAGTAGACGTGTTTTAAAATTGTGAGGCTGACGGCCCCTTATAAGGGTTTGGAAACCTCTCCCTAGTAGACACGTTAGATTGACGGTGATACGTAATAGGTCAAAACCTTGTAAGAGTGTGAAAACCTCTCCCTAGTAGACGTGTTAGGTTGACGATGATACGTAACAGACCATATAAAGATGTGGAAACCTAGTAGATGCTAGCAGTGGGTTTGGGCCGTTACAAATGGTATCAAATTCAGACACCAGACAGTGTCTAACGAGAACAAAACATTCTTATAAGAGTGTGAAACCTCTCTCTAATAGACGCATTTTAAATCCGTGAGACTAACGACGATACGTAATGGGTCAAAGTCTTATAAGAGTGTGGAAACCTCTCCCTACTAGACGAGTTTTAAAACTGTAAGACTAACGGTAATACATAACAGGTCAAAACGGACAAATTAAATTTTGGCAGTATATTTAATAAATATGTTACATTTATAATTGTCACCACATGAGCCACATGACTTCTATTTTGAGAGTATGGTTTGAGATATAGAATGATATTATTTAAATCATATCTTATAAAAAGAAAAGGATGCTTATGACATTAAATTAATTTTATATGGACATATTTATCCAAAAATTTCAAATATTATGGGACCAACTTTATTGTATAAAATAATAAATGATAACTAAATTATATTCATTGAAATTTTAAATTAATAATTAGTAAGAATAATTTTATTTAAGTGATTTTTAAAATAAAATAAAATAAAATATCCACAAATTACTAAATTCTAACAAATAACGGAAATTGATTTATTTATGGATTTATGGTTTAAATATTGTTAAAAAAATTCCCGAGAAAAATGTTAAATGGTTGAGTGTATTAAATATTTTTTTTAATTTTAAAATAAGGTTTAAAAATTAAATTCATAATTTAAAATAAAGAAAAAATATTATGGTAAATATGTTGAAGTTGAAGGGTAATTTGGTACACTGGTACTTATTAAGGCTTCGAATCTTGTATGATACATCCCCGCAACATACTGCGCTAAGGGCTATCGTTCTCTTTCAATCACGCTCTCCCTCTGCAACCTTCGCCGGGGAAAACAAAAATGTCGTCAGTGGTGGCGAAAAGCAACAAGATCCGGAGCATTGTCCGGCTCCGGCAAATGTTACAACACTGGCGGAAGAAGGCACGTGCAGCGGCCTCCAGAGCACCGCCGACTGATGTCCCCGCTGATCACGTTGCCGTATGCGTTGGCAGTGGCTGTCGGCGATTCATTGTCCGTGCGTCCTTCCTGAACCATCCGATCTTCCGGAAGTTGCTCTCACAGGCTGAAGAGGAATACGGCTTCGCTACGCGAGGTCCTCTGGCGCTTCCGTGCGACGAATCGGTTTTCGAAGAGGTTATCCGAGTCATTGCTCGCTCCGAGTTGAATAACTCGTCGCGAAGTTCGAGTATCAGGGATTTGCAGAGGCGATGCGATAAAGATGTCAGAAAAAACCTCGAGTATTTAGGCGAATCGAGACCTTTACTGTACGGATTCGCTGATAGTTGAAGCGTTCGAGTGGCTGAATCGCCGCGGATTCGACTCGGAAATAGCTGAATCTGGTTCCGGTAAGTCGATACGTTTTTTTTTTTTTTTTTTTTCCTTTATGTGCTAACAAATATCACACTGGTAATATTCGGATCATACCGAAGCTACGGTCCTCCTCTGGTCAGATTCGACCAGAGAGACGGCCCGACGGGCTTTAACGGTTGCTTTAGCGAGTCAGTCTGCTATGAATCAGAGCCTGTAAATGCCTTAATGAGGCCTCCATTTACTTCTTGCGTAGAAAATTGCAGACAAATATATGTATATACTGCGCTGTGCATTTGTGCTTAAAATCCTTTTCTATTGTTCATTGATAGAATAGTTCAAATTTGTATGTGATAAAAAATGGCCAAAGTGATCAAGATTTTAGGTCAAAATCGTCTGTCACAGATCGAACCACAAACTTTCAAATAGAAATTTATGTTTGATCCAGTAAACTTGTACCATTTGAGTTTTGTTTAATTTAGGTGGATTGATGTGATTCATACCATTAATGTTTATTGATTGAGGAGTGAAATTCATAATCAATCATATTAACAATAATTAATGTATAATTAAAGAGATTTAAATAAGAACAGACAAGTGGGAATTAAAGTCAACATAGAGTCTCTTTTTTCACTTTAGAAGAAAAAGTGTGAAAAATTAAAGCATTCTTTGCTTACAATTGCAACCTTAAAAAATGGTTCATAATAATTGCAATTTCTTTTTCTTATGAACTTTACCAAACAATCATTCCCCCCCGCCCCCCCTTTTTTTTTTTTGTTCCCTCAAACAATCATGAACTTCACTAAGTGGTGAATCAATATCATCTCTTAATTTACCCTTTTTTTTTTTCAAAAAAAAAAAAAAAAATCGTTACTTTCGAGATTCCTGTCATGAATTCTGAGATAAATTATTTTTCTTGTCGATTGTTATTAATTAAAGTCTACATTTAATAGGTTGAAATTGACTCAATGAAATACTTAAATTGATTTTTTTAATCTCTTCTAATTAAAAAGGACTATGTAATCTTCATCAAACCAAGTTTACAAATTTAACACTTAAAGTTAAATTAAAAATTAAGGCGTTATTTAAAAATACTTTTAAAAAGTAGAACAAAACAAGAAAATTATGAATAAAAGTAAAATAAAATAATTATTGAAACGAGGGTGAACAAAACTTAATTACATGTGACATCACATTAAAGGTTGGTCTAAAGTGGAAAAATGTATGTTAATATATTGGTCTAATCAAAATGATTCCACCCACCATAGCATATAACATTAATTTGATTAATCATTCACTTCCTTTTCTTTTCTTTATGTAAAAATATGTTCCACAATTACTTTTTTCCTCATTTTTTATCATTCTAAATAATATTTCCATTAATTATATTTGATTAAAAATATTTACCAGACCAATTTAAACATAGTTCAAACGGTCTAATCTAGAGTGGAATCTTTAATCCCAATTCATATTTCAACGATAAATCACAAATGTATTTAATATATGATAACGGTAATTCAACTGATGTGAATATAACTCAATAATGGTTAAAATATATATATATTTTTAAAAAAAAAATTGCAATTAGCTTTTGAAATATAAAATTAGCAAGAAAAAAATTAATTTTTTTTTAACCTAATGTAATTGAGATTAGGCCTTAAATCACGGCAACCCCATGACAAAAAAAACATATAATAAAGTATGTTTTAGTCTTCTTTCTAATGAGTAATCTAGCTGGAGAATCAATAACAACAATTATTGAGTCGGTCAGATGATATTTCACCTGATTTAAATATATATTTTTAATTGAGAGGTCCGAAATTTAAATTAAACTCCTACGTATAATAATAATAATTAAAAAAATTAAGTAGCTTTGAACGAAGGTTATAATGGTCTCTTTTTAAAAAGACAGAGAACGACAAAAACGTTTTAAGAGTAGAGAGACCAAATAAACTAAAGTCGAAAGTAACAAAACCAAAAAAATAATACAACGATGATCCATGATGAGCAACAAGTGGCTTCCATTGAAATTCAGAGAGTTGTGTTCCATATCTCTCGAGAACGAGTAAATACTTTAATTACAGAACGAGTTCATAACAAAAAATGCTTAATTTTTCGTGCTCGTACTATGGTTAAATGACCCACTTCGAATAATTCATAATCCTTAACATAGTTATAACGTTATGTAGTTTTTTGTAACGTTATAAGAAATTGTTGAACTCTTTCCGCTATTTCATAATGTTTTTCACGAACAATTTGTTGTAACATAGTTGACGTTGAATCTTAAAGATCTACGGCTAGAATAGATACATTTGGCAGCTAATTCTCTCGATATTAAAATATTAACATATTTAAAAATTTAAATATTAAGAGATTGTCTAATAAATTTATTAATTAAAAAAAAAAAAAAAGTTAAATATGTGTCCCTTTTGTTGTATACATTTTCTATTATTTGTAATTCTACCCTTCTATTTTATCATTATTACACAAGTATCCCTTTTTCCATTAGTTGACTTAAAAGATAAACAATACGTTGACTTCCACTTTGAAATGGGTCCAACGTTGACACTTCAAAAATTGCTTGGTAAGGACCTATAGATATTGGAATTTACATTTTTGGGACTTCTAAGTTGTATTAATTACGTCATCCTAGGTAACGACTCTGGATCGATGTCACTGTCATTTTATCTGTATAATATTCTTTTTTCGTCTTTGTAGATGCCTTCCAAATTGCACTATTCCTATTCTCGTCAAAATAGAATTTTGAATCTCTAAAAACAAAGAATTACACGTCAATATAACAGTCCAAGTCCTTGTCCGCTTTAACCCGTTACATATCGTCGTCAGTCTTACTGTTTTAAAACACATATGTTAGGGAGAGGTTTCCACACCCTTTGGAGATCTAGCGTCCTTGCTGCCACACCGTCTGGTGTCTAGCTCGTATACCATTTGTTACAACCAAAACCCACTGCTAGTGGATATTAAGGGAGAGATTTCCACACCCTTGTAAAGAAATACCAAAATGAACCAAATTTAAAAAACAATAATGTTTTTGTGGAAAAAAAAACAAAATTGATTTATTTATTTATTTATTATTATTATTATTATATATATATATATATGATGGAAAGTAGACAATTGAATTGAGTGTCTAAAAAATAATAATAATAATAATAAATAAATAAATAAATAAATAAATAAATAAATATATATATATATATATATATATATATATATATATATATATATATATATATATATATATATATATATATATATATATATATATATATATATAATTTTTTTTACATAATTAATGTATATTAAATATCATACGAACCCCTTCTATTTTAGTAGTCGATTTTTTAGATAAAATAACGACCTATAAAAAATTTACTTACCAATCAAACGTATTTACTATTTGACCATTCGGGTTAGGATCACTCGGGAGGAAAATCCCGGTTTAGCTTTTGTATGAATGCAAGATTATATATTCGTTCATATCTCCAACGTTTCTTTCAGGGTTTTTACTTTTAGACTATGTCGAGAAGTCTCGATACAAGTAAAGTGGATAGTGTTGTCAACCACGATTAGATTGGAGAATTTCCACCCGACATGTAATTAAATAGTTATTTAGAACGAGAATATTTAATGTAAGAACCAATAACGAGAACGGAACATGAGAGGGTTGAATTTAATTAGTTTCCACTTGTTGGATGTTAACATAAAGTAGTATTCAATCACAAGTTGCATAGGAGATGTAAACCACTCTATGTATCAAACTAAACCCATTTCTTTGAAATAAAAATGATGATACTAAATATTTTTCAATTTTAACATTATTAATTTGACCAAAGTTTTGTCATTAAGATCGGGTTTTTTAAAATAAATATCTTTTTTTAAAGAAAATATGGAACGGAAAGTTGCACGGTTGTCTCAGATTTTTTTAGTTCAACTGTAATGACTCTAGATTTTTACTTACCCTAAAGTCGCTATTATATACATATCATAATAGTATTTGCTTGCATCTAACCCTAATAACGGAGTCACTTTTCTTAGAATACTCAAGTCATGTGTTACTCTTATTTTTCAGGTAAAGGCAAGACTCCTACGGGTCGAGGCGTGGGTTGTCGGGTCAGTTGCTGTATGCGTGCGAGGCGTGGGTTGTTGGGTCAGTTGCTGTATGCGTGCGAGTCGCGGGTCACCTTTCTGGGCGTGCATCCGACGGGTCGTGTTTTGCAATGGGTCCGAGTGGTTACTGGGGTTGCTATAGATGTCTGGGTCGAGGGTGCAGGCGTCTAGCTGCATGTGTCTAGGCCAAGACTGTAGGTGGATCCGCGAGTCGCGTTTTTGGCATGCGTCCGATGGGTCGTGTTTTGCAACAGGGCTGAGTGGTTACTGGGTTGCTGCAGATGTTTGGGTCGAGACTGTAGGTGGATGGCCCGAGATTGAGTTATGATAAAATTTTGAGTGATTTATTTCCGTTTAAAATGGTTATGATATGTATACAGTAACGACTTTAGGATTAGTAGAAATCTAGGGTTGTTACATCAACACATACAGGTGAATATTCAAATTTTTTTTAATCATTTAGTTGATTATATATGTTTTAATTAGTTGACCTATATATTCTTAAGTCAACACGAAAGACAGAGTTAATATGTCTATTTGTATTTTATAATTCAAAATAATATTTTGACTTTATTTATTTATTTATTTCGTGAATTTTGTTATTTAAGAAGAAATTGCTTTCTATATTACAATCATGTGGAGCTTGATGTTCATCCTTTGTATAACTAGCTAGCACTCACATGTTATGCATGTGCTATTCTTAGAGGCCAAAAGGTTAATTTATACAATTTCAAGGACTAAATAGCAGATAAGTCTAAACTTCGTAGACTTTAAATATAATTTATCTAAGATATCATTATATCTATTAATATAATACTTTTTAAAAAATAAAAGAAAGGATAGAAAAGATATTAAAAATAATAATAATTAGAGAAATATATATATAATGCATGTATGTATATGTATATGTATGTATATATATGTATGTATATATGTATGTATGTATATATATATGTATGTGTGTATGTATATATGTATGTATGTATATGTATGTATGTATATATATGTATGTATGTATGTGTGTGTGTGTGTCTATATGTATGTATATATATGTATGTATGTATGTGTGTATGTATATATGTATGTATGTATATGTATGTATGTATATATATATGTATGTATGTGTGTATGTATATATGTATGTATGTATGTATGAATGTATATATATGTATGTATGTATCTATGTATATGTATGTATGTATATATGTATGTATGTATCTATATATATGTATGTATGTATCTATATATATGTATGTATGTATGTATATATGTATGTATGTATGTATGACAATAATGAAAAAGAATTACACGAAAAAGAAGAAAATAAATTCCTCTCAAAACTAAAATATAAATTACATCAATTCAAACTCATTTTAAGGCCCAATTTCATAAACAAGCCCATTGGGCCTTCAAAGAACGAACAACACAAAGAATCCAACAAAAACCAATCCAACGGTCAGGATCTCTAACGTTAAGGACCGTACACGTAGCATCCTTAGAATCAGGAAATGACAGACAGGTGATGGTATCATGAATCCATAAGTGGGCCCGTCCTATAACAGTACAGATTTTGTACTCTTGCCATTCAGTAAAAAGACGATAATGTCCCCAGCCCTTTTGCCTTTTTCTGCACAAAAAGCTATTATTTATTTATTTATATATTTAATTATTTAAAAAAGAGCGAATATTTGGATCTGTGGCAATTTGGAGAACCAAAAACGGGTAGCCATTTGAAAGCAACGTTGCTTCTGCAACTTGCCACGTGACCAACTTGACCCCTAACTCCAATTTGCCTTTAATAATATATATATATATATATATATATATACCAAATAATTATTTTTTTAAGAAACATTAGTATTTTTAAAAATTAGATTAAAATTTTAAAAATGTCAGTGTAAATCTTATTTAATTAACTTCCAAATTAATTATTATTATTATTTACTTCGTTCCAATTTTCAAGTCGTTATTATTATAATTATTATTTTCTCGAATTCTTATAATACATTTGAATATTTGTACTATAGTATTATATGCATGTGACATCCACATGTGAATGTTATACGTTTTTTTTTATTAATATAAAACCAAACAGTTTCATTATTGTCTTTTCCGTTTTCCATTTTATTATAATATAATACAGATACGCTAAAATTCTTATAAGCTTCTAATCATACATATCATCTGTGTTGGTTTATGATGACAGTTTGTCAAGTAGGTAATATAATGTGTTGAATTTAGATTCTTTTAAATTAATTCGTCACCCGAATTTTTATATTTTTTTAATTTAAGTGAAATATATGAAATAAAATAAGGATAATAAATAGATAATTGGAATTTAGAAAATGACAAAATTGGAAAAAAGAAAATTCATTTTATGGGTTTTATTTATTTATTTATTTATTATTATTATTATTCTTTTGAATTTTGTTTGTTGAGAATTTGAGGTTGGAAAGGGAGAATGAAAAAGGTTTGAAAATGAAATGAAATTAATAAAAAAATAAAAATAATAAAACCCGACAAAGTCTTACTCCAAAGTAATATTTCCTTAGATATGATCCCGACATGTCGTCCCCCACCGTAGATATCGATCACAGCCCCATTCCTTCGCCCTTCCACGCGTTTTCATAGTATGGAATATTTTTTTTTATTTATATCCATATTTATTACTTTTTTTGAAAAAATAAAAAAATAAAAAAAAATTATATTCTACATTAAAATTTTCGAAATATTGTCCGTTTAAAAATAATCTTATAATAATAAATATTGTCCGTTTTAATCCGTTACGTATCGTAATCTATCTCACGATTTTTAAAATGCATCTGCTAGGGAGATGTTTTCACAAGCTTATAAAGAATGTTTCGTTCCCTTCTCAAACTAACGCCGTCACAATCGCACTTTTAATGGCAGCGGACTCGCGATTGTGCGGTACTCACTTTCCAACGACAAGTGAGCTAAGCCAATTTGTTCTTACGTCGCCTACGGCCAAGCGACGTATGCTCGAGCCTCTGTCCTCGATTTTAAGAGAAGGTTTTAGAAAACGAGGGCAGAGAGAGATTTTTGAAAGAGACGTTATATAAGCAAGGAAGAGAGAAATAACAACGGCTCATAATATATAACCTTAGGTAGGGAGAAGTTGACGGAATCTCACGGTAAATCTTGACTATCATTTATTAAAAAAAGTTGTTTTCTCATTCGAAACATGATTCTAAATTATATGTGAATGTTTTTTTTATGATCCAAACCCTATTAACTTCGGATTTTTTTAACTGACATCTTTAGATAATTGTTGAGATATAATATTTGGAGAATATATTAGTTATGGAATATATCTGGATATTATATTTTAATATTATTTTATTCTTAATATTTAATTGATTTATATTTTCTTTTTGGTTAGATATTAGTAGCTAGCTTGTATCTTATTTAAAGCTTATGAATAGGAATGAGAACATTCCAATTTTATTTCTATTTTTTATTCTTAATAATAATAAAAAGATTATATAGTTTAATTTGATTTTTATCATTAACACCGTGGTATATATAAGCGCTGATAAGAGAAAGTAGGTACAAATTTCTCGGTCTTCACATGGGCGACACGATTAACTATACACAATTGTGACGTTCTCCGCCTCAACTAAGGTTTAGAGTTAGTTAAAAATGGTGTGTCAAGTGATGACATACCAATATACGAACACATTAATGAACATATCATCAACACGACGTTGATGTATACTCGAATTGGACGACTTTACGTCGTATGATCGATCGATGTTGATGAATAATAATTTTTTTAGAATAGTTTATTAGTCAACTTGATCATAATTTTTTTTTTTTTTTATGCTCTTTTTCTTGAAATTGATTGAAAGATAATGAGAAATTAAATTTATGAAATATTGTGTAGTTGGATTTCAATTCATAGTCCTTTGTGTTTCTCCTAAAGTGTGGGCTCTATTATTTTCTTTAATTTGGTAGGGGCATCAAATTATTAAATATTACCCATTAAAATAATTATTAATTTTTTTTTTCGCAAAAAATAACCCTAATTTGATCTCGTGATTGTTACAACATGTGAAGAACGAATATAAGAGAGACTTTTGAAAGATACCCCATAATGAGTCGATGACTTCTGTCCGAGGTATAGAAGATTAAAATTATATATGATTTTTTTTACAACGGAATGTTTTAGGTTAAGTGGCTGTCTTCGGTAAGTAAAACTGTCACTCTATAAAGCGAATGAAAAAGTGAAAAAAGTACTACGAGCTACTTACACGACCATGGTTGAAGCGTGGGATGAGTTAAAAGAAAAAATGAACTGAAAATGTTGCCCTAGTAGTTATCGATACTTGACTCGGTCATGAATTGAAAAACTAAGTCTCATATAACACTAATACTAAATTTGTTTACCGAGACTTATTTGAATCAACTTTAAAGATTAGAAACCAACTGATATTTAGGAGTTACATAGCGTGTAGCAGCTCAGGCCCACCACTTGAAGATACTGTCTTCTTTGGACTTTCTCTTTCGGGTTTCCTCTCAAGGTTTGTTAGGACACGTTTTCCACACCCTTATAAGTGAGACTTCGTTCTTTTCTCCAATCGATGTGAGATCTCATAATCCACCCCTTTGGGAGCCAAGCATCCTCGTTGGCACACCGCTCGGTGTCTAGCTTCTGATACCATTTGTAACTGCTCAAACTCACTTCTCTCCACTTGATATGAGATTTCATAATCCACCCCCTTGGGAGCCTAGCAAGGGGAGTCAAGCATCCTCGCTAGCACAACACTCGGTGTCTAGCTCTGATACCATTTGTAACAGCCCAAAACCCATTTCTCTCCACTCAATGTGAGATCTCATAATCCACCTCCTTGGGAGCCCAGATCCTCACTAACACATCGTGTCTTGACTCTAATATCATTTGTAACAGGCCAAACCCACATCTCCAACTGATGTGAGATCTTATATAATCCACCCCCTTAGGAGCCTAACATCCTAGCCGGCACACTACTCAATGTCTAACTCTAATACCATTTGTAACAGCTCAAACCCACTACTAGCCGATATTGTCCCTTCTGAACTTTCCCTTCTAGGCTTCCACTCAACGTTTTAAATCGCGTATGTTAGGGAGAGTTTTCCAAACCCTTATAACAAATGATTCCTCCTCCTCTCCAATCGACGTGGGATCTCAAACGGGACGGTAATATCAGTACAATCTGTGGCTACAAACCAAACCAAACCAAAACAAAGCAAAGAAGATGCATTTAATATGCAAAAAAGGGACCATTTTTCCAACTATGGCAGCCTTTCTTTCCCCTTCATTATCTTCTTTTCTCTTCACTTATTTTTTGGTCCACTTTAGTTATAAAACAAACCACACAAACACAAAGCAATGGGAGAGATTGAATGGTGGACAAAAAGGTAGAAACTTAAAAAGAAAAAAGGGTAAAAGCGCAAGCAATGCCAGCTTTGTATAACCCATTTTTAACAAATCTTAAGGAAAAAGTGTTCTAAGTACTTTTAGGGTTTATGTTTCGCCAAATTCTGCTCGAGATTTATGCCACTTTTGGACCTTTATGCCCTTCACTCCGTCGATGAGTTGAGTTTTGTGTATAGTCTCGAGTTGTGAGACTGAATCGACGTTTAGTTTGTAGATTTATAAATAATCGCTTTAATAACAGGTAGGGAATATATGTGTTTGAAACCGACACTTTTATGCTTGCCCTACCACATAACATGCTTGAATTTAGTCCATCTTTCAAAAATTTTATTTCTTTTTATTTTCGTTCTTATATATTTTGAATTATTCAATTTTCTTTTCATACGAGAATACCCTTTAATGGTATATACCTAAGATTTAGATCAGAATTTTAAAACCGTAAGGCTGATGGCAATACATAGGGTCAAAACGGACAATATCTGCTAACAGTGGGCTTGGATAATTACAAAGAGGGGTGGATTGTGAGATCCCACATTGGTTGGAGAGGGGGACGAAACATTTCTTATAAGGGTGTGAAGCGAAGACGCTAGGCCTAGGGGGAGTGGACTATGAGATCCCACATTAGTTAGAGGGAGAAACGAAACATTTCTTATAAGGGTGTTGACCGAAAATGCTGGCCCCCCAAGAAAGACACTCTTTGTTGGTGTACGTCTATTTACTATTACTCTCATTCAGATGTGGTATCAGTTCATTCCTATGACCCTCTTTTATACGATCGTGACATATCACAAAATTATACACGACCATTAATCCAACTCACGTAGAATTAAATATTAATATCAAAAGCTTTTGATCTAATAATAATGATTTAAACACTTGTTTTTCTAGGAAACTCCAACACAATTTTGGGATTATCAAATGCACACATCCAATCACATAAAAAGGATTCATATCAACAATAAATTACATAAATGCATCTCACTTTATTGCTTTGAAAACAACATCTTTTATTTATTTATATATATATATATATATATAATAATTGAAATATTCAAAAATCTAAAAAAATATTAAACTTTCATTAAAAAAAATATTAAATTTTAAAAAATTTTAAAAAATATTAAACCGTTTAAAATATACTCTTAAACTTTAAAAAAGTTTTATTAATACCATTTTAATTTTTTAAATATTTTTTTAGAGTTAAAAGGTATTTTTCAAACCATTACAAATATTTTTTAATTTTTTTAAATGATATTTTGATTAATTTAATCTTAAAAAAAAAATATCCTCTATTATTTGGTTACCCATGCTTTGGAAAACGATCCTTCATGTGAGGAATTTTTAGCAATTTGCTATTTTTTATTATTATTAAATTACAAATTTAATTAAATTTGTATGTATTTAGTCTCGTAGTTATTAAAAAAATAATAATTATATAAAATTAATATATTCGTGCGTGATAAATTTATGAATTTAAAAAATTATCGAAGAAGTTCAGACATGTTAGACATAAAATTAGAAGTTTTAAGATTTATTAAATACAAAATCGATAATAACTTAATTGATTAAAAATACTGTAACATCGACACGTAATTAGTAAGCGATTGATTGAACTATGACCGCTTAAGAAGAAGTCAACTATGTTACTATAAAAAATAAAACAAAGAAAAATAAATAAATAAAAATGGAAAAAAAAAATATATTTTATAGAATGAATATGACCCGACAATGGTGTCACATGCAAAAGTATATGATCCAATCCAACCACAACAAAATTTACTTTTTTTTTAAAATAGAAATTAATAAAAATGGTGCCATATGTTATTTTCTGATTGGATTATTAGTAATTAAAATATTAATTAGTATTTTTTATTTTTTTATTTTATTTTTGTCACTAAACAAAAATATAGTATTTAATACGCCATAAAAAATTTACAATTTTTAAAAAGTAAATTTAAATTTAAAATTAACAATTTATTCATACTTTTTAAATATATATATAATTATTAAAGTCTAAAGATCACATGGATAAAAATTTAATGATCAGATTTGGCATTTCATGACTTTGATATTTTTCTACGAGTTCTAGCATTCTTAGCATGTATACGCTTAACCATAGAGTTCTTATGATTGAGCCACTCGAAAGGAAGATGCACTTTGTTGGTATAGATAATAAGTGTTTTTTAGTCTTCTTATTTTTAGGACCGCTCTCATTCGGATATAACCTCAGTTCATTCATGTGAGATCTCACATCGGTTGAAGAAAGAAACGAATCACTCCTAAGAATGTGAAAATCTTTTCTTAGTAGACGCGTTTTAAAACAGTGAGGCTGATAACGATACATAACGAGTCAAAACAGACAATATCGACTAGCTACAGGCTTGTGCGGTTATAATTCATAATACCCAGTGTCACACTACGTGACTAAAATGGTGTTTTTAATCTTATTATTCGATGAAATGTGTATCAACATATGAATGACAGACATAAATAATTAAATATAAATAACAATTAAAATTTCCATTTTTAGAAAAAAAGAAAAAAATGGAATCTTTGCTTTAGAGATCAGTTAGATTGAAGATTCACATGCACGAAATAATGTTCATTACATTAAGAACAAAAATAAATAATTAAAAAAAAACACATTTTCTTAAATGACAATATATGTTTTTTTAAGATTAAGAATCTAATAATATTCTTAAAGATTCCGTACACATAATTCTTAAAAATGTACCTTCAAATATTCTTTGACCTAACTTCTTTAACTAGCTGTCCATTTGGATATTTTTTTTTTCAATATTTTTCTAAATAATGTATTTTTTTTTTAAATTTTAATATAATATTGAGCTACGCTGATATTGAAATGAGAATAATAATAATAATTCATGCATTTTTCATTAAAAGAGAAACCGCTCAAAGGGTGTAAAGTATAATCACCTCAATGAGGGAAACATTCGCTATTTTTACAAAGAGATAATAATTTTTTTTTTTTTTTCTTCTCTAACCCTTTTGAGATCTTGGGGTTGGAAATTGGATACTAAGTTAGAGAAGTCAAAAAAAAAAAAAAAAAAATGATGAAGAAATCCATGAAAAAGAAAGTGAAAAAGAAGATGTATAAAAAAGGAAGAGAAATAGAGCTATCTCTCTTCTTTGGCCATCTTCAAATTCTTGTAAATTCTTGTTTTCACGAAAATCCCATCATCAAATGATGAAGAAAAGAGCTCGAGATCATATAACGTTTCGGAACGACGGGGTTTGTTCATCGAAGCATGGAGGAAGTTAAGGATCTGAAGACGTGTTCTTGACAAGGGATGGTGAGACCCATGTAGTGATCGAATCCGAATTCTTCTTCTGCTTGACGGAGTAAGCATTGGAATTCAGGGTTAGTAAGGACGGAGATAGGAACGATGAATCGGCTACGGTTTTCACCGACGTAGACGGCGAAATGACCCTTGGGGACGTCGAGGGGGAGGTCGTCGTCGGCGTCGTAGGCACAGGCATTGTTGGTCTTTCGACCGAGGCTCGAGCAACGTTTGAGGATTTGCTTGAGGACGGTGGATTGGGGGAGTTTGTTTAGCTTTTGGATGGCCATTGTGTTGGTGTTTTTGAGTGTGGGAAATGGGAAGAAATCTCCCCTAGGGCTTGGAGGGAGGAGAAAAAAATGGAGTTGAAGGGATGGTGTGTGGAGAAAGGGGTATTTATTAAGGGGAAAAGGGCTTGTGTTTAGGGGATGAGAGGAAAGGAGTGAAGGACAGGCCATGAGAGTGTTGGGTAATGTGTCCTATGAGATGGTGGGAGCCAAAAACCAGATGGGTCTACTTTTGCTTTGGATGTTGGCTCTCCCAATGGCAACTTGGACCCCCACATAGAGTTCAATACTTAATCAACCTAAGAATTTGTTACCTTTTAACCCCGGAAACCCCGAAATAATGTGGCTAATTATTTAATATCGACTGTAACAGCCTAAACCCACCACTAATAGATATTGTTTGCTTTAGATCGTTACGTGTCATTGTTAGTCTCGCAGTTTTAAAACGTGTCAGTTAGGGAGAGGTTTTCACACCCTTGAGATCCAAGTTAGTTGGAGAAGGGTCTGTTAGGGAGAGGTTTTCAAGGCTCTGTTAGGGAGAAGTTTTCACACGGGTTTGTGAGATCCCACGTTGGTAGGAGATGAGTTTGTTAGGGAGAGGTTTTCACATCCTTTGTGAGATCCACGTTAGTTGGAGAAGGGTCCGTTAGGGAGAGGTTTTCACACCATTTGTGAGATCCTACATCGTTTGGAGAGAAAAACGAAGCATTTCTTATAAAAAGTGTGGAAACTTTGGACACTATCGGTTAGTAATAGACTTAGGTTGTTATAAATAATATCAGAGGCAGACACTTGAGGGTGTGCCAGTGAAAACGTTGGGCCTTAAAGAAGTGGACTGTGAGATCCTGCATCTATAGGAGAAGGGAATGAAGTATTCTCCATAAGAGTGTGAAAACTTATTTTCCTAGTAGACGTGTTTTAAAATCGTGAGACTGACGACGATAAATAACGGACCAAAGCGAACAATATCTACTAGTGGTAAGATCTCACACCGACAAGATTATTAATAATATAAAATTATATTTTTCTTTTAAATTTTGAATTTATTTTAAATGATAGAAATAAAACACGACCAGACATTTGAGTGAAAGAGAGGTATATAAATGAAGGTAATAAGGAGGATATGAAATTATGAATAAGAAATAATTAAAAGAGCCGATAATTATAATTAAAAAATAAAAAAAAAATTAATTTATATTTCCATAATTCCACGGTGGAAAGAAAAAGAAAATAGGAAAAAAGAGAAATAAAGTTGATTATGATATAGACATTTACATTATTATAGAAATAAATCATTTTCGGTTTGACTAAGTGAATCCAAATTCATTCAAATGAAAATTTCAGATTAATCTCAATATTATAGTTAATAATTTAAAAAAGAAACGTACAAAAGAAAGGGTAAAATAGTAAATTAGAATTGTCTCATTCAATTATTAGATTACTAAAATTCGAAGAAAATAAATAAATAAATAATTGTATAAAATATAAAATATATAATATAAATGAAAATGAATTCATGATTAAAACATATATTTTTATTAAATTCAAAACAATTATGAAACCAATTTTTTTAAAAATAAAAATATTAAAAATAATAATTTGCTAAAATTAAAAAATCAATATAAAATATAATAATGGTACTCATAAATATTTTTGAAAATATATTATAATGTAAAATAAATAAATAAATAAATAAATAAATAAATAAATATATATATATATATATATATATATATATATATATATATATATATTTGGTGAGATCACGGACGAAGAATGGAAGTGTACTGTTGGAGTACAAATTCTGTTGAAAGTTTTGAATTTTAGTGTTTGTTTGGACGTAGGGATTCTAATAATTCTAAATTTATTATTATTATTATTATTATTATTATTATTATTTATTTTTAATTTATTTTACAATTACAAACCCATGTGCTCTTCTTCTACTCATGCAAATACATTGGAATTATCGAAATTCATTTTTTTTTTTTACTATATGGTTTTGTAATTAATCACTCCAAATATTAATTTAATTTTCAGCGACGTTTAATAAAGCAACATAGTCGAAATTCCGCGAGAGAGAAAAAAGTGATATTGTTATGGAAAAAATTACACTTCAAAAAATACCCAATAAATAAATAAATAAATAACTTTACTAATTATGATATTAAATTATTGTCACATTTTTATAGGTATTTTTTGAAGTATGATGGCTCTCTATATGATTATAGTATATGTCCTTTATGATACAAAATATGATATTATTATTAAGATTGTTGGAAGATGGAAGTTTCATGTCGGCTAATTTAGGGAATGATTATGAGTTTATAATCAAATAATACTCTCTCCATTGGCTGGAAGCCCAAAGCAAAGCCATGAAATTATGCTTAAAGTGAACAATATCATACATGGTGAAAAGTCGTCGTGTTCATCTAACAAAGATGATAGTCGACTCATTAAAGTAAACAAAGTTATCTTATTTAAGCTGATAGGTTAAAACTGTATGGTGACTTGAATTTATTGTTACATTATTTTTATTTTGTTCGATTATTTATTTTCCAATGACTCTATAGTTTGAAATATAATTTTTTAAAATATTTATTGGAATTGAGCATTAACATAAATAATTAAATAAATAGATACTATTTATTTTTTATATTAACATTGAATAAATAACTAGAAAAATCCAAATAAAATTTGTTTGTGTTAAAAAAAAAAAAAAAAAAAAAAAAAAAAAAAAAAAAACACAGTTAGATTAGGTTAAAAATGTGGAAACTCGAGCTACCCAACCATTTGTACACTCTCCACCCTTAATTTATCCCGTTCGTATTTTTATATTAAAGAAATAAAAGTGGGCCCCTTTTGAGAAGATATTTTATGAGGAAAAAAAAAAGAAAAAATATAAAATTTAATTACATGCAATAAATTTGTAGAAAATATAAATAAATTTTTTATTTTTTTTTTTCGGTAAAGAAAAAAAAAAGGAATAATAAAATAGTGATGTCCTACGCATTAATTAGAAGGAGAGCAATGTTTGGTGATAAAATGAAGTGAATCAGAAATTATTATTTATTTATAATTTATTATTATTATTATTATTATTATTATTATTATTTATTATTATTATTATTTTTGGTGTGGTCCTTGAATCTCTACAGCCACTAAGTCAGAACTGCCTGCAACAAGACATTTATCCCCACTCTCTATATTATCAATACTTTCATCTCTCTCTCTCTATATATATAATAATATTTTCTGTATAATGTCGGTTACGATTCGAACCTTAGGGACGATGTTACAAGTTGGATTTGTATAGTTCGAGATTAAAATACCGTCTTATGTTTGACATGTGGATTTGGAATATCCCCCTCGTAGATTAAAGCTGATAAGTCAAGATATGGTAGGAGCGCTGGTAACTTTGGTTCTCGGGTTAGTAAAATTTCAAGCATTTTCTCGATAATAATTTTGATTTTTAAAAAGAAATTAAAATAATTTTATTTAATTTATTATAGGAGTATGATTATGTTTGATTTAGAAGGCAATCAAAATGATAGCAAAAGGGAAAAAGGGGTAAGCCATTGTGAAAGACAGAAAACCCCTCAAAATTAGGGGCCTTTAAAGCTACTTTAGAGAAGCTTTTCCCCAACATCTTATGACAGTTGATTGCGTGAATAACGGCCATATTTCCAAACCTAGAATACAAAAACAGACTCTTTTTGTACTTTTTAGAACAATCACTTTGTAACAATACCTAAACCAAATAAAATCAAATAAAAAGAAAAAGATATGGTTTGTTTATGTTTGTATGAACTAGTGTTACGATATCGTAAAGATTCGACAGAGGGACGGAGTCTCACATCATGAGTTTATACGTAAGGAATACATCTCTATTGGTATGAGGTCAAACCACTGGAGTTTATGTTTAAAGTGGATAGTATCATGTACCATTGTGAAGGGTCGTGGTTCCTAATCATCTCTTGTTCTAATATCACGTTAAACTAGAAATGGGACGAAAAGAAAATTTGGGTCAGTGTCATAAAAGGGACTCCTCCATGTTCCATGAAAAAGAAATGAATGGTGGAAAAAACAGAGGAAAAATAACAGGGCGCACAGAGAAAGTGAAAAGGCCAAAAGGGTCGATGGTTCACATCCAAATGCGGTGACCCAGTGAGCCAATGGAGTAAAAGGAATATAATATATATATATATATATATATATATATATTTGAGAGAGAGTTTGATGGGGACTATTCCTTGTGTTTGGCACATGGAAGGCCATGTTACTCTTGTCCCCAAGTCTTCTTTCTGAAGAAGACAACATAGTAAGGCAGATCAACCCCAACTACTTCAAATCTCCCACTTTTACTTTACCATAACTCTTAACCATTTTCCCCTCTCACTGCTTTCCTCCTTGCCTTCCTAATTTTACAATATCTCTATGCCCGAGATCCCATGTCGGTTGGAGAGGAGAACGAAACATTACTTATAAAGGTGTGGAAACTTCTCCTCTCCTTATCAAACGTGTCTTCAAAACCGTGAGGCTAAAAGTAATACGTAACAGATCAAAGGGGACAATACCTCTTTTGTGACAGTCTGACTAGCAGAGCTTTACCCCCATGTGAGGTGTTGTTGTAAAGATGACCGGTTTGATGGACGTGCTGAAAATGTAGCCAGCAGCAGGCCGCCGCCTTAGTTTTCTGGCTGGAAGTTTAGTTGTGATCTGTAGCAATTCAATATTCAAATGAGAATATGTATACAGTTAAGATAGTTAAAAGATTATCCAAGGAAAAATGACAGAATGAGGGTGTAGAGTACAAGAAGCCTGGATTAGAAGGATATACACAATGAAATAATGATTGATTGGGATGGGAATTGAACAATTGGACCCATCTAGACATTGATGGAGCAAATATAAAACTTGAGGATAGGATTGTGCTGTACCTCGTAAGCAAATATGCGAAACAAGGGCGAGATTGATACGAAATCACGTCACGATGAACATGACTGCACATGCAGGTCCAAACCAAAAGCAGGGCCGTAGGGTCCCATCCCCATTAAAGGTCATGTACTAGAGAAAGGTCTGTGAATGATCATCCTATGAACTTTGCTCCGAATATGCAATGTCTATATGTTTAGGAAAGAAAGCATATGAACGACCAAGTAAACAGAGTACAACAGAAGATAATATGACTTCATAGAACGGGGTGGATTGTGAGATCCCACATCAGTTGGGGAGGAGAACGAAACACCACCCTTTATAAGGGTGTAGAAACCTCTCCCTAGTAGACGCATTTTAAAAACCTTGAGGGAAAGTCCAAAAGGAAAAATCCAAAGAAGACAATATCTGCTAGCGGTATGCTTGGGCCATTACAATTAAGACAGTACCCTCTATTAAAACAGAACATTCGACCATTACAATTAAATCGAAATCTGACCGACGAAAAAGCCACCTTAGCTGTTAGGACTTGGACAGACAAACAAGAGGTACCCTATTAAAGTTTCTATTTGCAAATTAAACGTATTGAACAATGCTTACATCTCATGTCTGCCTGATCAGTTGTTAAGTTTCATACTACTGTTAGAATTAGAAAACTAGCAGTCTAGCCTTGAGTTGTCCAGGCCTGGATAATTATGCAAAGGGCTAATAATTTACAACTCACTATGAAGCAGCAACATGAAAACCTTATTCAAGATAACATTCCATAGGAAATCTAAATCACTTCTTTATGATGATCATAAAAAGTAACCAAATTTAGGAACGTAAAAGATTCTAAATGTGTTCAAACCAAACAAGGAAGACCAAAATACAATTTATTATAACATTCCTTAATCTTGGCTGAGTAAGGAATAGAAAAAGAACAAAAACGTATACATATATAAAAAGACCTCCAAAGAGTATAAGGTTATATGACCAAATGAGAAGGCTAAAAGAGAATATTCAACTTCAAAAGTACATAATATAGCAAAAAGGCTAAAAAATAACTAGGAGAAGCGAAAACGTCGAACACCCTAAAGCCAGTGATGTAAGTTCCAGATTAAAAGATAAATGAGTAAGCTGGAGAAATCAAAATTCTTAAGAAAGGAGCTATATGCTAAAGGATAAGGACTAAATATTAGAACACCAGTTATTTGTAATGGAAGGACAAACATGTCTTTTAACACGAAAAAACTCGATGGACGTGCGAAGATACACTGCATTTCAAAAGCTTGGCAGCTCAGCGGGAGGTACTGCAAGATTTCAAACCATAAATGAATAAACGATGAAATATAATGGTTGATGTTGGTCCTAGTTTTTAGGAAATAATCTTAATGAAGCTGTATAAAAGGTTTTGCAACTATTAATAAAGAGATGGACACTCGATGTACCAACAATTGAAGGTCACCATTATTTCAAATGAACCAAATTTTAGGTTCTTGTTTCTTACTTTCTTTAGTTCACATGACAGAAAATCAATAATAGAAATTATCACCCTTCTCGTAACCTTACTGTATTGTTAAGTGACTCCTTAATAAAGTACCATGAAGTTCTTGTATACTGCAACAAGTTGAGCATTTTGATTCAATTTTCCACTCAAGGGAATTGGAACGTGGTATCTCCATTTATTGCTCTTATTCGGATGTGATCTCCGTTTATTCATATGCCCCTCTTTTACTCGGGTGCACATGCACACCGTTTATTCATATGCCCCTCTTTTACTTGAGTGCACATGCCCACCAATTTCTGTCTTGGTTCGTTTTTGAATCATATCTTACTAGGAGAGGTACAGCTCTGATACCATTCTATCACGACCCATGTTTATGATTCAAAATCCAGATTTGGCACTTGATGGCTCCAACATTCTCCTGCGATATGGTCACATTACTTACCTCTCGCTTCTAAGAGTGAAGACTATCTCTATAGACAAACATGAGTCCTTTCAGCATGTTTTGTCCTCACTCACGTGTTTCCTGAGAAAATTTCCCGCAGGTCAACATAGAATTAATCCAAGCAAAGCACACCTAACTTTGGAGTTTCTATGGTTAAGTTACCAAAAAGCAAGGTGCACTTTGTTGGTATAGGTAGTAACTTTCTATTCTTTTAAGTCTTTCTTAGTCATCTTATCCTTAGTGTCGCTCTCATTTGGATGTGGTCTCGTTCATGTATTACTCATTTACTTGGGAATCACATGTCCATCAGCTTCTGCCTCGGTTCGTCCTCGAACATCATTTTATTAGGAGAGGTACCGCTTTGATACCATTCGATCACGACCCATGCCCAGGATTAGAAATTCAAATTTGGCACATGATGACCCTAGCATTCCTTTGCAATATGGTCATATTACTTACTCCTTGCTTCTAAGACTGAAGACTATCCTTATGGACCAACATTAGTCCTTTCAACATGTTTTGTCCTCATTCATACGCTTCTTAGAAAAATTCTCAGGTCACCCAACATAAAATTGCTCCAAACAAAGCACGCCAAATTAACTTTGAGGTTTCTATAATTGAGCTACCAGAAAGGAAAGTGCACCTTGTTGGTACAAGTAGTAACTTTCAGTTCTTTTAAATATTTCTTAGTCATCTTATCCTTAAGATCGCTTTCATTCGGATGTGGTCTCAGTTCATTCATGTACCCCTCCTTTACTAAAGTGTTACAATAAAGTTCTTGTATACTGCAACGTCGAGCATTTTGATTCAATTTTCCATTCAATGGGATTGGATAGCTTCCCATGTGGTTTCTCCCTGAGATGCACACAGAAATACGTGTTAACTGAATATATGCCAAGTAACCACTGGCTTGTAAACTCATGCATATACTTCCTACCATAACAAAGTTGAAAACTGTCAACAATTACATCCTATTTCATGCATTGATTTCTTAAAATTGTCGCCAAGATGTGTCTATGGGCATGCCTATCATCCTCTGGATAGAGAATACCGAGTGTCTCAGGAGAGAGATGGGCAAGGCAGGAAGTTGACAGAACTACCCCTGGACAAAATTGTCTCTCTCCCATGGTTTCCTAGTCTATGAGAAACCCAAAACCTTATCAAGTCACAAAAAATATCTGAGCACTTGTTTTCTTCAACCTTATTTTGTTTTCTACGCAGAAATCTGAGCTTCCAAGGATAAAAAAGCAAAAAAAAAAAAAAAAAAAAAAAAAAGAAGTCATCTCAGCAAGATTAACGGCTTACAGGCTCATCAAACCATCATGGAAAACAAATAGACTAATACTTCCTTTCATCTGTAAAGTGAAACTCGTGGATATTAGGCAGGAAGTCCCTCGTTAAGGCTAAGAATACTCAAAACAATTTGAACTTATAAAGTATAAGCTATGACAAGGAGGCCATCTCACAACTTAGATCAAAAAGCTTGTTAGAAGCATTAAGTATCACATCATGTAAACGTAGCAAAAATAAAGATTATACAACCATTACAGAATGGGGAACTCAAAGTTTAGGATCATCCTAGCCGATCAGATTTATTCAGCCATTTAGAACTTGTGGGATAGAGAACATTAAATGAAAAATATATTCAATGACAAGTTGCATCGTGTTATTCTCTCTGTCAGCAGAAAAACTGAGACCAATTGAGTCTGATCAATGACGCAAAAAATCTAAATAAGTAATGAGTTAATACATATTCCTGATAGGAAAACCATACCACTTCGAGAAGGGCATCAATTGAGAAACTAAAAATAAATGCATCATTCAATTGTTTGTTCAAACGTCAACAAAGATGTGAAGCTCTTTCAAGCAGACATCATCGAGAAGCTATAAGCAATTCAGCATACTGAAGAAAGCAGTGATGCTAATGGATGAGATGGGGATCTGATTGAAGGGACCAGACATTTGCTAAGTCCAACGGTACAAACATTTGTTAGGAGTGCATATCATTCAGGATCTCAAAATGGACAAATACAACTACTATTAATGAAAGGGAAAAATTCAGCCTGACCCATGTTAAGTGTTGCAAGCTGTATAAAATTATCTAAAAACAAGTTCATAAGTACCTGTACCTGGCCTGAGATATAATCTTTGTTAGCACTGTTCTGTTTTTTTTTCACAGCGTCCTCTAACTGGCCCGGCATTGACGTAATATTCTCATTTACTTTGTTGCATGGTAAAAGTTGAAATGCAAAACTAAAGATAGCAAGGTATGTTGGGGATTGTTGGGAGGGAGTCCCACATTGGCTAATTTAGGGAATGATAATAGTTTTGTAAGTAAGGAATACATCTCCATTGGTATGAGGCCTTTTGGGGAAGCCCAAAGCAAAGCCATGAGAGCTTATGCTCAAAGTGGATAATATCATACCATAGTGGAGATTCGTACATGGCGAGGGGGAGGAGAGCCAAGGCCGCAAGTAATTTGATGATTGAATTGGCAAAATGCCAAGAATACGTGCTTTATGAGGAAGAAGGGAGGGTATGTGTTTGACTAGCCAGTTAACATGACTGGGAAGCATCTTTGTACATATGGGAACTAAGGAAGTTACAAAAAATATAAAGCAGATGGTGGCGGCAGCGAGAGTTATACAAGTACTGAACTAGGTAGAGGGAGATCCGTAGATCTCATGAATAATCTGAGAACTTGTACTTTCACCCTCTTATTTTGCTCACTAAAGTTCAGAACTCTCTTTATGTTACATAGCATGACAATTGAGCAGTGAGGCCGGATAACAATGATACAAGCTACTCTCTAAGGCTCAATGAAACAATTTTCATCATAGCACCTCACAATAAACCATTTCCCATAAAACAAATCGTCGAATCCTCCTCCGATTCGTTATTATAACGTTTTTCTGACCAATTCTCATGGCTTTAGGAATGGGCACCTAAGCTAAGACCTAATCGAATTTCTTTTTTCAGTGGGGGTTCGTTTTCAATAAGCAATCAATCCCGAACTAGCTTCTTTACGAACTGGCTTGACCCAACCCAAATATCCAAGCGGGCTCAATGAGAAGAGACCCCCCACACTCTCTAAAGAGCAGTTCAACATTTACGTAAGGTTATTTGAGAAATGCTCAACTTGTGGTCTCTATCCAGCTACATCCAACACCTTTATACAGCCCTTCCCTTCTCACAAATTCCCTCAAATGCTCTATCTCATTCCACAAGCCAAAACCAGCATACAGATTTGATAGCATAACGAATATCCCAGCGTTCGTAGGATCCAGTTCAAGTGCCCTACGAGCTGCCAAATTACCCAACTTAATATTTCCATGTTCCAAGCAAGCTCGGAGTAAAGCTCCCCATAGAGGTACGTTGTGATCGCTACTTTTGATATCACTTACGAGCTTCCATGCTTTATCCAATTCCCCAGCTCTACAGAGCAAGTCAACCAAACAACTATAGTGCTCTTGACCAGGTTCCAACCCAAAAACACTCTGCATGGAGTCAAAATATTTGACTCCAAGATTCACCTGACCAGTGTGACCACAAGCTGATATCACTGTCACAAAAGCCACCCTATCTGGTTTGATCCCTTCCATCAACATCTGGTTGTACAATTCAATTACTCTTATGTAACATCCGTTTCTACCATATGCACTAAGCATAGAAGTCCACATTATAATATCCCTTTTCCCATCTTCTTTTTGTCCAAGTCCTGCGAAAACGAACACATTCCATGCTTTTTCCACCATGCCACTCTTCCCATACATTTCAATTAATGTGCTTTGAAGATGAACATCACTCGAAATATCATAAACCGTTCGTAGTAGATAAGCATGCACCTGCTTACCTAAAGCAATTGCAGATAAACCAGTGCACGCACGTAAAGAAGCTGATAGAGTGAACTGGTCATACTTCAAATCCAAAACGTACATCTTCCGTAGCAATTCAAGTCCATCAATCCACATGCCAGCGTCGCCATATCCAGCCAATAGTGCATTTGCGCACACCGTATTCTTCACAGGAATTTCATCAAACACTTTAACTGCATCATTAATCAGCGAATTTTTTGCATACATATCGACAATCGCACTCCCCACAAAAACACTACATAACCAACCTGATTTCCCCACGAAGGCGTGCATCTGTTTTCCATACACCGCATTCTGAACAAGAGAACAAGCACTCAAAGAGCTGCAGAGGGCATACGTATCGATAGGAACCACATTGGAATGCATGAAAGACAACGCTATTAACGAAAAATCTGGAAACCCATGTCGATAAAAGTCAGAAATCATTACGTTGAAGGTTAAGGAACTTCTGGGGATTATGCATTTGAAGAAGCTGCTTAAGCTTTGCGCATCAAAATTGGGGATGATTTGGGAGTAGGATAGTATAAGCTTAGAGTGAAGATCTGGGGAGGAAAATTGGAAGTGGGTTCTAAGCAGTTGGGCGTGAAGCTTCTTAATGGCTTTGAGATTTTGGATTTGGGAAGAATGGCTCAAAAAACTGGCGAAGGAATCGAGACTTCGTCTAATATGAAAATGGTGAGGGCTCGACATCGAAAGAATGGGAGGAAGCAACAGGCAGGAGGAGGGGCATTTGGCAGTCTTTTGCTTTTATAGTACAGGGGTAGTTTCGTCATTGGAGCAATATCGTTATGACAGTTAAGAAGCTACAGTTTTGATCCATTTTGCAAGCAAGGACAAATTAAGCTTGCTGACGAAGATTTAATTTTTAATATTTTAAAATTAAGTTTATTGGTTTTCAGGCTAAATTAATAAAAATACATTTGATTTTTATACCATAAGCATTTTTTTAGGTTTTCGTAGCAAATGTATACAATTACTTTCAGAATCATTAAATCAACCTACAACCATTTAATCACTTTTTTTTTTTCTTAAGATATTTGATTTTAGTATCAAGCACTTTATTTTCCCGGGTTTTCAATTAATGTTTCGAAAATTTTAAGTGTGGTAAAACAATTGTACTTCACAAAATCTCTTCATTTAATATTTAGATCAGAAGATGTCATTTAACTTGCAGCAATTAGGATTACACAGTAACTCGTCTTAAATAGCGTGGAAATCTTCATTTGAATGGAAAATAGGGAAGTGAGTGGGGAGAGATATCTCTGTTAGTCAAATGGAACCAGGGACAAATATTAAAACTAACTTATTATATATATATATATATATATATTATATAAATTGATGTATAAAATATTATATTATAATATTGAAATTTGAATTTTTAAAAATTAGGATGTTATGAAATATTATTGAATTAATTAAGATGTTTAACATTTTTTAATAGAAATTAAATTAAAAAATAGAAATAATCCATTAATTATATATATATATATATATATATATATATATATATATATATATATATATATATATATATATATATATAGATGAAAAAAAAAACATATAAGGAACTCTATCTACGAAAAAATAAATGAAAATTTTTGTAAAATAAAAATTGAAATATGAGGAGGAGACGGGGATGGATAAGGCTTCTCTGCCCCGTGGACATCTCTATGTTCAATTTCTCTAAATCAAATGTGTAGACAAAACATTCATTATCGGATGACTTGCTCGTTGCTCCATCCTTAACATTGTTGATCCAAAGAACAAGTAACATAAATTTGGTTAAGATAAAGATCAAAGGTAGGAAAGGGAAATGATAATTTCCACTCTACCAAAATAATAATAATAATAAATAAATAAATAATCTTTTTACCCATTTGAAGTGCCAAAAAATCAACTGCCCAAAGCCTAGAAGTGACTTCAGTGAGAGTATCTTCTCTACATGCAATAGTTAGGCTGCCCATTACAAGTGACTTCAGTGAGAGTATCTTCTCTACATGCAATAGTTAGGCTGCCCATTACAAGACCAAAGCTAAATTCTTCAGCTTAAGAACTTTCTTAAGAATTTCTCCACACATAAACTGCAGAGAAGCCTTTCGGAACCTGCAAGATGCTGAAATTGCCTTTCTTTCACTCAAAATGCACCGTTTAAGAACTTTCTTTCAGAATAACTGGGAGATCCCATATCAGTTGGAGAAGTGAACGAAACATTTTTTATAAGAGTGTGGAAACCTCTTCTTAGCAGACGCGTTTAAGAATTTTCTTTTAGAATGACTGTGAGATCCCACATCGGTTGGAGAGGAGAACGAAACATTCTTTATAAGAGTGTGGAAACCTCTTCCTAGCAGACGTGTTTTAAAAACTTTGAGGGGAAGTTCGGAAGGGAAAGCTCAAAGAGGACAATATCTACCTAGTGGTAGATTTGGGGTGCTACAATGACACTCTGTAAATGGTTCCCATGTCAGTTTTTCGTCGTTAACGAACAATGAACTGAAAGTGCAATTCAACCACAAGTTTATGTCCGTATTTATATTGATAAATTGGTGGAAAAGGAAGATATCAAAGTTCTAAGGCAATGGAGGAAGAAGCAGGTTGGGTTGGGGTCTGGTTAGAGCAGAGTTCACAAGGGTTTCACATGGCTCTGTCTTTCAACTTGCAGTTTGGGCTCAGGGCTGAGAGGGTATCAGTGTCCCATTTTGGTCCTGAACAGTGTCCTACAGAATCAGCCATTACTCAATTTGAGGACCAGCAGAAGATTGGAAAGGGACAGCTAGGTGGGTGAGAACCTTAAATTTAGGGGCACAGTTAGGAGGCTCTTGGTTATATGGAGGGTGGGGAGAGACCAAATATGTGAATGGTGTCCAAGGAAAGCAACTGGGAGCGGGTGCAAATTGAAAGCAAGCCAAAAAAGACAATTGTATGAGCTAACGTTTACATACAAAGGCAACAGAAAGCAGATTCTCTCTCATGTGGAAATGAATGCTACATGATTTTGACTCTTTTTACTGTTGATTGAAACATATAAAAAGGATATTTGTCTTTCATCTCAAGCAGTGCCATTTTTTTTTTTCCTATAATAAAGTAGCAAAAGAAGCAGAAATACGTTAAACGCAGAAAGTTGGGACCATATGAACTCACAGTGGTAGTTGGTGAAGTAAGTTGAAAAATCTTCTTTCTACTCTGCATAGACTCAAAAGAGGGTATGGGGAGTTATGCAGCTGTATGAACCACATGATTTCCTGATCAATGGAGGATGAGCTCAGCAAATATCCATGGTTGTCTGTCCAAATAGAGAGTTTTGAGAATGATTATGAATTATGATCGGAGAGAGATATTTAGTCTAAGAAATGCAAAGAATGACTCAATATATTGATAAAAAAAAAAATTGAAATGCTATAAAATGCATTAATTATATGGGACGTGGTGTGAGACATACTTGTCTGACGAGCCACATGGAATTTTAGCCAAATACAGTAAATGTCATGTGTATGGGTTAAAAACATAGCAAACCTACAAGTTCGGTGTGAGATCCCATATCGGTTGGAGAGGGGACCGAAGATTCCTTATAAGAGTGTGAAAACCTCTCCCTAACAGACGCATTTAAAATTTTTGAGGGGAATCCTAGAAGGGAAATCTCAAATAGGATAATATCTGCTAGAAGTGGGTTTGGGTTGTTACAAATGGTATTAGAGCTAGACACCGAGCGGTGTGCCGCGAGAACACTGGGCCCCCAAGGGGGGTGGATTGTGAGATCTCTTATCGGTTGGAGAGGGGAACGAAACATTCCTTATAAGGGTGTGGAAACTTCTCCCTAACAGACGCATTTTAAAACCTTGAGGAAAATCCCAGAATGAAAAGCCTAAATAGGACAATACTGTTTGCGGTGGGCTTGAGCTCTTTCGAACAAACTGGAATGAATCCAGTTTAAATTAGGGAAGGCTCCATTGTTCATTATAAATAGATGGCCTTAGAAGAGTGGATAAGCTTCCAGACATCTATAGCTATTTTTACAAGAAACAATTTGATCTTAAAAAGGTGTTTTAAAATTAGAACTAATTTAATAGCAAACTCAACTTTTAGGACATCATGTTGCATGTGCCCTCTAGAACCATATGAATATGATTCCACAAACAGAATGCTTAGAATGGAAATAAAGATACACGTTTTAGCTTGCTTGTCCCAAGAGATATATAAATATCAGCAAAGGCCAAGAAATCATAAATTTATTACAGAGAGAATATTACCCTTTTCAAATGTAGTGATTTGTGAAGAGATATATGTTGTCAGAGTTGAGCAGAAGATGCATGAAATAAACTTGCTGCTTTCAAGATGGAAATATTAGATGGAGATGTCATGCTTTGATGAAGTTCTGTACTAAATAAATCGTTTCACTAGGTGTAACAGGAATAAACAGCTGAAGGCAAAGCAGCGTCTCAATATCCTCTACCTACCTTTAGCGCGTCTCCTCCACAAGATCTTTATAAGCTATTATATCCATGAAAGCTCTGAAATTAAAATTCTCGTCAGCTAACGTCATCATGTTTCTTGAATGACAAAGGAAGGTTCCAATGATAATGAAAGAAAACCAGAATGACCACAGCACAGGAACTTGTTCCACCAAGCTACCCATCAATGTCAGACTTGACTTTAATACCAAATTTAGTCAGCTAATACAAGAAATTTTCATCTGTATTGCCAGTTCATAAAATGAAATGAGATACTAGGCCAAAAGTCATCTAAACAAACTATTCTAGTTACTAACTCTAGATTTGATCCTATAACGGTTTTGTTGTATTTGGCTGTCATGCTGGAGCCAAGTATCTGGAAGGAATATGCTATAGTTAAATGGTCAAACTTGTGATGCAATCAATAATTCTCTAGAATGTTTGCCAAAATGAAGTCCATGTAAAAAATGGAATTGATATCTCAATGGTCCTTGATTGCTCAAAATCTCTGTTACGAATTCAACTATTTAGAAAAATGATGAATGAATGTAGATTAAGAATTGAAAATAAACCATTCACGTTGAACTACATTCTCAAATATAACATGAAAATGAGAAAGGTTGACATAAAGGGAAGTACTTCCATGGAAATAATCTCTTCCTTTTCTGACATTAGCAAGCTTAATTTTGTATACATCAACTGGGGAGGTAATTTGACTCTCCCTCAAAAAAGTGTACAACGGAATGACACTGATCTACAAGTGACTAATCTAACAAATATATCTTTTCTCATGGCTCACTTAGACGAGAGATGAGATGAAGGAATGTATCATCGCTGCAAGGAATAGTAAGGCCTCCCATAGGATGATTGTAGCCAAATTCTTCTCCAACTCGACTTAACAAGTCCTTGAAAAATGGCTCGTTCAAGTAAGTAATTGGAATCACAAACCGCTTCTTTTCGCTTTCCCCTACATAAACTGCACAATAACCTTTGCGGATTGCCGACGATTTGTTGTGTGTTGTTAGAGAAGAAAGTCCAATATTTTGCACAGCATTTACCACTCTTGCCAAATGGAAACCCATGGTTTTTTGTTTTTCTCTAAGGAAGTTGAAGAGTTGAATTTTGGAATGTAGAAGTAGCACAATAGCAGTTGAGAGAAAAAGGGAAAACTTGGTGGTGAACTGGAAGTTTGAGAATTGAGTTGCTTGGGAATTGAAAACATGTATATATAGATTAAAAAGGGAGACGTGGCCACTAGCTTGCTCTAAGAAATGAGTGGTAAGACATCTACGAATGGGGCCAACTAGGAGGCATGTACTTGTGAAGTATACTGTGTCACATGGTATTGTACCCTAGATAATAATCTTCAGCTACTTGGAAAATAATATCGGGAAAACAAAGTCACCTAACATTTTGGTAAACCCCGCAAATACTGGACCCATTTGAGCTGAAAATTGTGGCCGAGTGAAAGCTCGTTAGTTAAGTTAAGCACATTACATAAGCAATCGATAATACTTTTGTTAGAGAAATGGCTGAGACAACAAAACCGTCCCCCTAATTATTTGCCATGCCAACGAATAGCAGGGAAACATTCATTTAATGGAATATATTGTTTGTCTAAATGGAAAGAAAGCCTATATAATTAAAAAAATCTAAACCAACTGGCTCAAGATATGAACAAAACCAAAGTTGGCAGCTAATCTTTGATGACATATTAGTACAGCTATTGGAGTCTCACAAACCAAATCGATAAGCCTAGACAACAAACATATTCAAGATGGTTATAACATAGCTGGAAGTGGAGAAAATTTTACCAGATGCAGATTGAGAGATCCTGCCTTTTTGAAGTTCACATGAAAGCTGACCGGCAACATTCCCTCTCAATGAGTGGATGTCCAAGTTCTGAACATTTAATGAGATCTTAATAAGAAAAAAAATAAGCATCTATTAGGGATCAAGCATTTTTTAGCCAATAATTAAAAATATAGATTGACCATTTCCTTAACTATTGCTTTTCAAAAGATTGTCATTCTTAAGTTATGGACTAACTGAACAATATGAAAACATCAAGCATGGTGCAAGCTTACTCCAATAACTCTTGATGTTGAGGACAGTGCTTGTAGACGTAGAAAACTCGGTTTCCTGTTCGGTGGGGGCATCTGATGGATACAAACCAGTAAAGTTATAATAATATTGCTGAACAGGAAGTTAGTGAGGAGGATTTGAAGTGCCTATACGAGAGCCAAGACAGTTTATTGTACAAAGGTGAGTACCTGATGTACAATCTGGAGTGTACTTCGTGGTGCCCTCGTTTCTCAGCTACTATTGCATTGGGCAAATGATGCAGCAACTTGTGATTGAAAGTTTCTTATCACATTGATTTTTTTGTCTGTTTATTTTCTTGGTCACAGCATTTGATTTTTGGTTTTCCTTGACCACTTGTTTTCTTCTCTAATATCTTCCCATTAAACAGTGGATGTGTACCATCAGAAGCTGCGCCAAATGAGAAAACGAGTGTGTTTCAACCAATTTTGCAACCCCATGTGAGCCTTGATGATGTAGGTCCAACCAGACACCTACTTTGATATTCTTTTGTTCACACCTCCTCTTCCTCACTCTCTCTATATATAAAAACCAAATGAACAACCATCTTCCAACTCGAACTGCAGAGAGATTATCATCCCAAGTATTGCAGATTTCTACTTCAAGATCAACATCGGCCACAACGACCGACAGTTGCTTGTTCTTCTTTCACTTCAAGAAGATTTTAAAATGGGAATCCGTTTGCCTTCAATTCTTCTTCATACCAAGCAAATTCTCAAAATGCAGGGCGCTTCTTCAAAAGTAAAGTCCAATATTCCCAAAGGACATATTGCAGTCTATGTGGGGGAAATCCAAACAAGGAGATTTGTGGTTCCAATTTCTTATTTGAACCATCCTTCTTTTCTAAACCTACTAAAAAGGGCCGAGGAAGAGTTTGGATTCAATCATCCAATGGGTGGTCTGACAATTCCCTGCAGAGAAGAGACCTTCCTTGATCTCACTTCTAGGTTGCAGATATCATGAGAGATGGCGAAGAAAGATCAACCATCCACACAGTTTTGCCAACCTAGTTTTTTTTTTTTTTTTCAACTTGTCCTAGTCATAGTAGAATATCAATGTATAGGAAGTACATCAAAATGACTGTATTTAGGGTGGAAAACTGATCTTCCCACCTGAAACGGCAATAGCACATAAAAACTGCAATTGCACCGAGCAGTAAAGTGACTTTTTTTTCAAAGAGAAAACTATGCCCCATCAACGCATTCAATATATATGCCATTTTCCTCTCTGAATTTCATCGAAGTTCTCATATTCTTATGTTGAATGCAATTACATGGATGAATCTTGAGTAGGAATCCCAGATTGAAACAATTGAAAAGAATATATTTAACGTAAGTAAATAATAATAATAATAAATAAATAAGAACTTTAAAGTGCCCCTCCCAGAAACCAAAGCTTTTTGACTTGTCATCTTGAAGCAATTAACTCTCTTTATGTGTTGAAATGGTATCTAATCTGTTATCACGACCTAACCAAATAGGATTTTTTTATACTGAAATTGTGAAAATCTAATCTATTATATGAATTTTAATCTCCATTATTACGGTGCTTTGCAGTGTTCTCAATGTAAAAGAGAGAGAGAGAGAGAGAGATCCTGAGAAACAGGCCTTGTTATTATTACACTTCCATATGTTCAAAGTTTCACTAAAAAAATGCAATGCAGGTTAATCCATATCGGCTGGCATGGAAGCTGCTCAAAATTTAATTACATTGAAAAAGAAATATAAGAATAACCAGAAACAATCATTTTAAGATATAATTTACTGATGCTTATACAATGTATTTGTCTACTTCGATGCTGGTGATTTGAAGAACTATGAAACTGAAGTTCTACCGAAAACGATAAACAGATTAATAGACAAAAAAAAAAAAAAAAAAGAAGTTATATGTAACAGAATAATACAAGATTCATATGAGTTCATAAAAAATTGGACTATGTTCAATTTTATGTAGACTTCATATATTCTAATTTCTATAATGAAGGTGATTACACAGTCCTTTGAAACTATTTTTCAAATGAAATTCATGCAGAAGAATAACATTAGTATCTATCTACGTTTATGCTATCGGAAAAATAATGCATAGGAGTCCAAAAATGAAAAAACATGTAAAGAGAATAACTTGAATGGAATATCTTCATTTTCTAAGATTTGAATATCTAATCCAGTATACACCATTTGGGGAGGCATTTTATCTCTCCCTCAAAAATCTGTACAGAAGAATGGTAAAATCGAATCTACCAGATTGTGTCTAACCAATATATCTTCTTTCCCAACTAATTCAAATGAGAGATGAGATCAATGAATGTATCATCATTGCAGGGAATGGTGAGACCTCCCATAGGGTGATTGTAACCAAATTCTTCTTCAGTTTGACTGAGCAAGTTTTTGAAAAATGCTCGATTCAAGTAAGCTATTGGAATCACAAATCGCTTCCTTTGGTTCTCTCCGACATAAACTGCAAAATAACCTTTGCGGACAACTGATGATTCTTGGTTTGTTGCTAGAGAAGAAAGTCCTAGCTTTTGCACAGCATTTACAATTTTCGCAAAATGAAAACCCATGGTTTTGTTATTCAGAACAGGAAGTCAAAGTATTTAGAATGAGAAAACTTGGAGGGCGGTTGAAAGTTTGAGATCTGGGTTGCTTGGGACTTGAAAACATGTACATATAGAAGAAAGATGCAGACATTAGCTTGTTCTAAGAAATGGGAGGTGAGAAATCTTTGAATGAGGCCTACTAGAAGGCAAGTGCTTGTGAAGTCTAGTGTATCACATGGTCCTGTCTCCCAGATAATAATCTTCCGATATTTAGGATATAATATTGCGTAAACAAAGTCACCTAACTCTTTGGAAAATCAGCCAATAGAGGACCCATTTGAGCTGAAAATTGTGGCCAAGTAAAAACTTCTTAATGACGCTAAGCACATAACAAAACCAATAGTTGATCACTTTTGTTAGAGACATGCCTGAAACATCTAAACCATTCCCCTTACTTTTTGCCTTGTCAACATACAACATGAGCACACCATTTAATAGCATAGATTATTTCTGTCTGAATGTATTGAATATCAATCTAATTAGAAAAACTAAATCATCCGGGTGAAAATATAACAAAACCGGACTTGGCAGCTAAGCCTTTGTAATATGTATATCAGTACAGCCGTTGGAGTCCCACAAAGCTGAACCTGAATGAGACAATAAGGTTAAACATAGTCAGAAGTAGAGAAAAAATCCACTGTTCTTGATCCAGATTGTGAGATCCTACATTCTATTTTCCCTTCTTCTTCTTTTATTGCTCAACAAGCCTATGTGAAGTTCACATGAAAGCTGACCTACATTGTTTTCTCATAATTTTCTCACAATGAGCATATTGGTTGTGAATATATTAATGAGCTGTAAAACCATTAATATTTTATTTTATTCTTGATACGATATTTCTTTCATGTATTATGTCTTTCTCCTATATCTTACACTTGAATAATTGGAATAAAAATATTTTGTTTCATTCAAATCTAGATGGATGGATGGAAATCGTTGATACCGCATTTTAAATATATCTTTGAATTTTCAAATATTGCATTAATACCAACTTTTCAGAAAAGTTCAAAAATGTATTTACTGCTACAAAAACTATTTATCTAAACCCCAACACTTCCCCCTTCTTCCATTCTCCCCTTGTAGATTTTCCATTCTCCTCTTGTAGATTTAGGTTCAAGGAACTTTCTTCCTTGCCTAAGGTATCAACCAAGCTCTACTTCTTAAATAACCATTATCACAAGAGTCAGATGTTTCGAATTGATGAACACAAACTCATACATATCAATTCTCTTTACCATCCATATACTAATAGTAAGGGTATTTTTAACCTTTTTTTGAAGTTTAAGAGTATTGGTGAAATTTTAGGAAGTTCAGAAGTATTTTTTTAAACAAAAGAGTAAGGGTTTTCGTCAAAAACTAACCGTAAGTGTATTGAAAAAAAAAAATTAGGGAATATTAATGAAATATTGAAAAGTTTAGAGGTATTTTCAACATTTTAGTCTTTTTCTTTTCAAGTTATTCGGGTGTATTTAGACCCTTGTATAGAAAAGTCCATATGAGCATACTAATCTTCTTGGGACTTTTGGATTTTCGAACAGCTGTGAGCAAGGCTTTCAGCATAGGAAAAATAATATCAAGCTCCTTGGTCAGTCACTTGACCAAAAACAACTTGAGGGATCAATCTTGTAAACTCTTCCATCAACTTTTACTTGAATACTAATATCTTCCGGAAAACAAACTTGAAGCATCAATCTTCCAAACTCTTCATCATCCTTGACTTGAATACTAATATCTTCTAGATTTGCTAGACTGACTTAAACCTATAAAATGACTATATACCATCATTTTTGTAGCAAGTATAAATAATTTGGTTGACATTTTCTCTTAATTTTAAGAGAGGTAGGAAGTGCTAACTAAAGACAATTCATATAGAATACGCAAATTCCTGTTTGGTGGTGCAGTAATAGATACAAACCAGTAAAGTTGTATGATGATATTGCTAATTAAAGAGTCAATTAAAAGGGACTTGAAGTGCCTATACAAAGTTGCGTATCTTATGTACATACCAAAATGTACTTTCGTGGTGGTCTAATTTCTTAGCTATTGCATTGGATCAGTGATGCAGAACAAGTGATCAAAAGTTTCTCATCAGGTGTTTTCTTTTTTGGTCTGTCTATTTTCTTGGTCACAGCATTTGGTTTTCCGTTTTCCGTTTTCCTTGACCACTTGTTTTCTACTCTATTATCTTCCATTCAAACAAGTGGGTCTTTGCAACCAGAAGTCAGGCCAAATAAGAAAATAAGTATGTTCCAACCAATTTGGCAAGCCCATGAGAGTCCTCGAATAAAGAAGGTCTCCCGGACTCCTATTTTGATATTCTTTCGTTCTCACCTTGTCTTGATCACTCTATATATAGTTCAAAACAACTTAACAACAACTCTTCCTAGTCAAATCACAGAGAACTTTCATCCAAGTATTGAAGTTTTCTACTTCAAATTCACACCAAGCACGCTACCACCAAGATTCGCTCGTTCTGCTTTCAATTCAAGCAAGCTTGAAGATGGAATATGTTTGCATTTAATTCTTCGTAACACCAAACAATTCTCAAACTGCAGGGTGCTTCTACCCAGAAGAAGTCTAAAATTTCCGAAGTCTATTTGGGGAAATTCAGATACAGATTTGTGGTTCCAGCTGCTTACTTGAACACCACCACCCCCCACCCCCCTCCTTGGTAAAAAGGGCTGAGGAAACTTTTGAGATTCAACCATCCAATTTGTGGTCTGACAATTCCCTGCAGCATTGATCTTACTTACTTCTACGTTGCATACATCATCAGAGATGGAGAGAAAACATCAACCCCTCCACACAGTTACCCTAACCTTAATTTTTCGTTTCTAATTCTAGAAACCAGAGTAGAACTTATTGCTTTGGAAGTAAATCTAAATGACTACAGAAAGGGGGAAACTGTCGTTCCACCTGAAACGCTGACAACAGAGAAAACTTTGTCCCTTCAACTCATGAACTCCATTGTATATTTGTTTATTTCCCTCTCTGGATTCTATTGAAGTCCTTGCGGTCGATATTTTTTCCTCTTTGGTGCAATATTGACATGGACAAACGTTGAGTGGGAAACTCGAAATTTAAATGATTTCACCAACACATTACATGACTTAAGCACGCAAATGTGATTTTCTTCCTCGGATGTTCAAGGGGGAGAGAGAGCTAAAAGATTGTATAAGCTAAGTTAGAGAGAGAAAACCTTAACGACCAACATCAGAAACCATGGTTTATCAACTTAACATGTCTACTTCAAACAAAGAACTCTCTTTGTTTGCCTACATGCAATCTAATCCAACATAACCAATCATGTTTTCTTTCTTTTTTACGTCATAGATCTGCAAGTCCCGCACACAATTGTGCAGGGGAAATCAAATCGATCCGCATCATAATGGAGTTTGTTACTGTTGTGACAGACACAATTTTCTTATCCTAGTGTACAAAGGAAATGGATTCCATCACTATCATAGTTTCCATCCAACACACTTCCTAGGAAACACACGAGACTCCAGCCATACCATCTGGTATGGCAGATGCCCAAAGTAGGTTCAGCCACATCCAATCAAGATATCTAAACTTAATTCTGTTCACCAACAGAGATAAAATAAACCATACGCAATCATTTTACAATACACATTAGCTATCAACTACATCCAATCAAGAAACCTAAACTTCAACCATTTTGCAATACAGGTTAGCAATACTTACTCAATGTAGTTCACCAGAGTAACATATTTTCCCTCTCTTGCTAGAATCAGACATCGATCCACCAATGTATCGGTACAGAAAACTGAGATAATAAATTGTAATACAATATAGCATTTGTGCATTAGGTATCTCTCAATCACACTTGGGAAATTATGAACCGACTATCGATTTCATTAATTACAATCGTTGTATGAACGTTTTCGTACCTTCACTTCAAAGAGATCAGTACAATACGAAAGGACGCGCGAAGCTATGGAAGATTAATGTCATGTCGCACCTGGAAGACAATGGCGTCGTGGCGAGCCTACAACGTACAAATTGATGATAAATTCGAACTGTGTAGAACAGATTCTAGCATGTGAGCTTGTAGCAGAGTAAAGGTATCTTGAATTGATTTGAATCGAATCAAATTTGAACAGATATGGAGTATGATTTCGCCATCTGGTGTATGTGGAGTTCTAGCTGTTTGGATTGGATTATACGATAATCTGTACACCTAATGGATTCATCCTTGTGAAGCATAATCTTTTATTTCCTTTTTTCTTGGGATTATAAAATTCAAACAGAAAAAAAAAAAATTAAATTAAATTATATATAGGTTCTAAATTAAAATTTAATATTATTGATTGTTAGAAGAACATAACTCTCCACAATAGTATGATATATCTCATATCAATGGAGATAGTATTCTTTTATTATAAACTCATGATCATTCCCTAAATTAGTCGATGTGGGACTTTCATCGAACAAATGTTGATGGCTAAAGAAAATAATATTTTTAAATGTTGCATTATTATTATATTATTTAATTCCAATAATAAAATACGTATAAAATAAATAAATAAATAATCAAATTATATGTTTGTTTAATCTTTCATATCCAAATTGGGGGCAGTTGAAGCCATGTGATTCGTTCACATTCAAAGTACATACTTAAATATTTCTAATTATATTTCAATTAATATTTATTGTAGTTTTAAAATATTCCCATAAACTATTAATTATTAGTTATAAAAAACTAATAATTATTAGCTCTTACCATGTTCTTATATAAATATAACGTATTTTTTTTATAAAAAAAAAAAAAAAGTTTATATGAGTATGCCACGTGCAATAATCTATAATTGCAATTTTTTAAAAGATATTTGTCATAACAATAATTTCTAACTAATGTTTTTAAATATTTAAAGTTCATCATACTTCTGAACCTAACTTGATTTTTGAAACTGACTCGAGTTCACGAATGATATGTTTGATTTAAAAAGTTATTCAATGGAGTTGACAATTCATCTAGAAATTGTGTATCAAATTATAACTAGAGATGTCGGGTACCGGGAAGCCTTCCCCATCTCCGCTACCTATTTTATTCTCCATCCCCGTAAAATTCTCCCTTTATTCGTGCAGAGGTCGGGGCGAAGAATTCCTACAAAAAATTGGTAGGGATCAATGGTAGGGATCAAGTTACTCATGGATAATTTTTACCAATTTATTGTTCTTTTTAAAAAATAGTTATTTTAAAGTTGTAATTTTTTTTAATATAAAAAAATCATAATAAAATTAATATATTTTATAAGCAAATTTCTATAAAAAAATTAAATTTTAATTTACTTTTAACTATTAAATAAAATTTATAGCATAGTCTTTTGTGGGTAGGCGTGTGCGTGTGTATTGAAAATATATTTATATTAAGTGGGGCGAAGAATTGGACATAGACGGGATGAGGAATATAATCTCGTTCCCGACCCATTTATCTAACGTAAAAAAAAATTCTAACGTAACTATAATTCTTAACTTAACTTAATTTCAGAAAGTAACTCGAGTTAATTGACCGTATATTTTATTTTAAAAAATCAATGAATTTGACAACTTATTCTAATATGATGTGTGCCGTATCAAAACTAAATTATACATCTCGACCTGATCTCTTGATTTTTTAATCTAACTCGAGTTGGTCGTGGACAAGTGCATTTGATTCCGATAATTATTCAATTGAGTTGACAGCCTATCTTAATCAAAAATCACTTTAATAATGAAGTGGATATAGTACACCATTAATTAATACTATATTTTCATTAATTTCTCCATTTGGAGGGCCCTCCAATGGCCAACCACCGCTCAGCAGCCCCACCCCTTTTCCCTCCCTATAAATTCAAAACCCTAGCACTCTCAAAATCCAAATCGAACACTCAAATCACATCTATTTTTCTCTTCAATCAATACTCAGATTCAGCCATGGGATTTCGTCTTCCATCGTCTTTGATTCCTCAGGCCAAGCAATTGCTGAAGAGGAGCTCGGGAAATGCATCGGCGGTTCCGAAAGGTCATGTGGCCGTCTACGTTGGAGAGTTTCAGAGGAAGCGATTTGTGATTCCGATTTCGTATTTGAATCATCTTTCGTTTCAACAGCTTCTAAATCGAGCGGAGGAAGAGTTTGGATTTGATCATCCAGAAGGCGGTTTGACGATTCCTTGTGGAGAAGATGCGTTTATCGATCTCACTTCTAGATTGCAATCCTCTTAAATCCATGAAGAACTAGGACGATTCTCGATTTTTGCCTTTGGCTTACTCTTTTTCCTTTTTTTTTTTTCCTGGAGATCCTTATGTTGTTGCAGATTTTTGCATTCTGACTGATGTTAGAATGTTGATGGAACCCAATTACACTGCCTTCGGATGTGTAATTAGCGGTGTTGGAATGGTGAATTTTTCACCAAAATTTCTAATACAAATACAACTTTTTTGTATCATTCTCTTGTTTATGCTCTGATGAATTAGCATTATACCTAAAAAATTTACTGTTCAATCCAAAAGTAGCATTAAGATTCAAAGTTCTTCTTGAAAAGTAACTATTCTGTTGACATGAACATAATAATTATGGAAAGTTTTATGAACTCCCAGGTTTTTGTTGGTCCCTGTTCATGATTTAAGACAGGCTAATCAGAAGACCAGGAACAATTGAATTAAGGGAGTGGATATTAACAACTTCTCAACTGTAGTACATTAAATCCAAGAGTCTTACTGAGAATTGATAACACAGTCCTGTGCCATACTTGTTCACAGTAGGCTGTTTCTAGGCCTATTTTCAATACCAAAGGTCCATTTTTAGCCATTGGCCACTGCATTGGGTCCTCTCACATGTAGATGTTCCTCCTTATTCAAGGGAGTGGATAGGCATGGTGACCAACCGTCCGACCAAGTGCCAACTGAGTATCAAGAAACTAGAAGCGTTGAAGAAATCCAAAGCTCCAAAATGGAGAATTACCACTTAACATTTCTAGGAAAAGCTCCAAAATCCATCTCAAAATATTTTGAGGCTGACAGCGATACGTAATGGGTCAAAACGAACAATATTTGCTAGCGGTTGACCAGATACCGAGTGGTGTGCCAACGAGGACACTAGGCCCCTAAGAGGGTGAATTGTGAACCGGGTGGTGTGTCAACGAGGACACTAGGCCCCTAAGAGGGTGAATTGTGAGATCCCACGTCGGTTATAAGGGTGTGAAAACCTATCTGCTAGCGGTGGGCTTGGACTGTTACAAATGGTATTAGAGCCAGATATTGGGTGGTGTGCCAACGAGAACACTGGCTCCTTAAGAAGTGGATTGTGAGATCCCAGCCAGATATTGGGTGGTGACGCTGGCCCCTAAGGGGGTGGATTGTGAGATCCCACGTTGAAAAATATTCCTTATAAAGGTGTGGAAACCTCTACCTAACAGATGCCTTTTAAAACCATGAGGCTGACGGTGATACGTAATAAGCCAAAGCGGACACACATGGCACGTTGTTGTTGGTTGTCGTGAGTTACGAGCCATCATTGCCATATCACGACGATGGGGAGAGACCGGTCTCTCAAAATATTCATCTTTTACGCACCTTGAGTCATGAAGTAACAAAACAAACGAAACTTGACGCAATGTGGTCTTTTAGAGTCCCACAAACCACAATGTATGATAAGATTCATCTTCTACGCATTGTGGTCTCAAAATATTCATCTTCTACGCGCTTTGAGTCATGAAGTAACAAAACAAACGAAACTTCGACGCATTGTGGTCTTTTAGAGTCCCACAAACCACAATGTATGATAAGATTCATCTTCTACGCATTGTGGTCTCAAAATATTCATCTTCTACGCGCTTTGAGTCATGAAGTAACAAAACAAACGAAACTTCGACCCATTGTGGTCTTTTAGAGTCCCACAAACCACAATCTATGATAAGATTCAATCCATTTTAGAGTTGAGCTATGAAAGTCCAGCTATGCCAGCTGCTCAAAGTTAGATGCAACTACTTAACTCCATTAGACAGTGAAAAGCATAACTCATCCTTGTTCCATTGTTTGTCTTTACAACTCAACCAGCTGGTCACTATGGTGGACTGATATGCACCCAAACACGATATAATTTTTGATTTGATGAAAATGCATTATCCACCCTGTCCCTCATTCAACCTGAAAATTAGGTTCAATGATATAGCCATAAGCTCTTTCCTAGAAAGTCGATCACATGGCTGTGCAATTTCCACTAGTCTTTGTTTTGGATGTTTTAGTGTGCGTGCGTGCGTGTGTAAGAGAGATGTAGAGTTCTTTTCTATGTTGATCAAAGCGATGAAAGGGTCTTCCTAACAACAATCTAGAACATCACTGTTACAGGCCCAAGCTTACGATCAAGGTAGACGTTGTTTGTGTGGAGGAAGGAGAATTTTCTACCTCTAAGTTAAAAGTACTCGAGACTAAATTGAAATTTGTTCATACTATTTGTATAATGGCCATTGCTATTTATACAAGTTGTATAATGGCCATTGCTATATCAATGGAACTATGACTCATCGTGGAGGAACACCCTCTTGAAACAAAAGAAATAACTAAAAAAAATAGAAATGAAAGTATTGTCTTTACCATCATAGTTAGATCAATGGAATCATGACACAATCATGAACGATCATCCTCATGAAACAAAGAAGATAACTAAACAATAGAAATGAAAGTGGAGTCTTTACCACTATTGCTATATCAATGGAATCATGACTCAATCACGAAGGATCATCCTCCGAAATGAAGTGGAAGACTCTTTAGAATACGGAAACTGCATAAAGAAAATTTTAACTAATGGGTTCCATACATGACCGCTTCTTTTTGCCACGAGTGAAACGTGTGTACACTTGTAGTGACATTGTATCAACCGCATGTCCATTAGAAATGAAGCATGCACCACTCAGCAGTCACAAACACAAGTGAGCCTTCAAACACAAAATTAGACTCTGAACATATTCATCAACCAGAGAAATCTTTTTAGAGGGTTCTCGCCTCCTCTTTAGATGTGTCGTCCACAACCACTCGAGAAACTTTTCTACAACAAATTTAGAAATGGGATTTCGTTTGCCATCATCTCTGATTCATCATGCCAGAAAGTTTCTAAAGATGGGAAACCAGTGAATGTAGCAAGAGACCCCCCTATGCAGTTTATACGGTAAAGTGGCTATGACACTAGTGTGGTATAGCTGACGAACCTTACATAACTGAGACTAAAAGAAAGGCATGAGACTTAATCTATATTCTTTTTTGTTTATACCAATGGAGATGTTGCATTACCCATGATCTTCCTCTTTCCAAGCTAATGTAGGACTTTAGTTGCATTCCAACAATATATTTTCTGTCCAACGCAAATTGAGTGGTGAGTTATCTTTGGATGGAACCTAGTAAGAGGTTGTGATGTATCAAATAACCCCATCATTCTAATATGAACCAAGATTGTTCCAAGGGTTTTGTTGGGTTGAGCCATCCGTATTTTGTAACAGCTCACACTGCTAGCAAATATTGTCCGCTTTAGTCTATTACACCTCGCCATCAACCTCACGGTTTTAAAGCGCGTACTAGAGAGAGGTTTCCACACCCATATAAAGAATGTTTCATTCCCTTCTCCAACCGATGTGGGATCTCATAACTACGACAGTCCAATCCACTGTATAGTTCCAAACTGAGAGGCTCCATGACTAGGAAAGGAAGACTAGGAAGCAATGGTATGGGCCAAATCGGATATCAGGGTCCAGGAATGCAACAGTTGGGTCTTTCATTATAAGCAGATCACATGGAGATCATATTTTTTTTTTTTTTTCAATTTCCATGTGAAGCACTCTGCCTTCAAGCATTCAATTCTGTGCAACAGCTTGGGATACGAGGTGGGTTGGAGTAATGTTTCTGAGTTCAGCAAAGCCATCTGAAGAATTATACTCAAACACCCAACCAAGAGTCTTAGCCATTGAACATAAGTAGATCATTAAGTTGATCCGTAATGATTCACACCTTCAAAGAACTTTTATTTTACACAATCTCAGCATTGAACTGATAGTTTTCTAGAGGTTTAAGGAAATAAATCTCAGCATATAACTTACCTAATATCATCCCATAAATTTAACTGCCATCTAAATTTTCAAAAAGATTTCTACTCCGAATAGTTTTGAATCGAAAAATGACAAGGCTAAGTGTGTTTTTTTCAAAATCGTTTAGCCAACACTTGATAATCAAATCCCTACACCTCCAACAAGTAATAGACAAATTTCCATTGATCAGGATTCCAATTTTGAAATTACCCTCAGACAACAAAACTTAACAACACTGATGGCCTGAGCTTTGTAGGAAAAAGAACTAAGACTTGCATTATCCTCCATACAGAACAGAAATAGGTAAATCTTAATGACTAGTAAATAGATGATAAAAAAAAAATCAATTCCCTTTTACCCTTGGCAAGGAGACTCTCTTCATAAATAAATTGTGTGCTGTTTGCCAAAAATCTTTCCAATCAATGAACAAAGAAAAACATTATAGGGCAAAAACGTGTTCAGCAGCAACAGGGAACCAACCTAAGCATAACTAAAGATCAAAAACTTTCTTACTGACACCAACAAACACCATTGTAATAATCAACTTGAACTCACGTGCTTCTGGACAATGTGAAGTGCCTCGTGATCCTCCCCAAAGTCCTGGGGGTAGAGATTCAAAATTCAAGTAAACAACAAAAATTGTATTGAAAACAAAAGAACATGGAATAGATCATTTTCTCCATAGGTGATGGACACGGCGCGTACCTTAACAACGACACATGAGCACCCGACGACCTTCCTAGCCTTTCCTTCAGAATCAATCTTGCATAGCTGCATTGGAACAAATGCGAAGAAAATGAATACACATATTTATCGTGAACTCAGATGAGGGAAAGTGTTTCGTAGTAGTGCTGGTATACACATATTAATTGGATCTTGAAATTAAAATCAAGCATATGATGTAGAATGCAAATATTACAAGCAAAAACGAAGAGATTATATCATGTTTAAGTATCAAAAGGTAAGAACATTTAGCCAAGCATTGGCAGGTATAGGTTCAATCATAGTAAAAAAACCCAGCAAAAGTTAAACCAATTTTATCTCCATGGCTAGATAGAATAAACACTTACACCAGCCCACTCGCCAAGGGTCTTTGCACTTGGAACTGTCATCAAGTTCACATTGTGCTCCGCACAAAGTGCCTTGACAAGTTTAACGTAATCTGGCTGGTTGCAGTCTTCTCCCAAGACGCAGAGCTGAGCAGCATGCTTCTCAATTGCTTTAGCACTCTCATGTAGGCCTCGAACAAGCCCACCATGAGCTAATGATTTTCTAAGAACAAGCTGCAAAGCAGTCTCAATGTCCATCGGCTCACCGAGAGCTGGGGCCGGAGCCTCGACAACAACTGCACCTTCATCACTGCATAAGAAATCTAGTTAATCAGGCAATTGAGGGCAATACATGGCGATTTGCAGCAACTACTAAGCCAACAACAACAGAAATCTCAATACTAATTCACTGCTAGACAGGAACAACAAAGATCTTGGCTCCTCAGTCACTATCTATCAATCCACACACGAATCACGTATTCTATATGGCCTAAGCCCAAAACAAGTTACCATTCACAGCCTTTTTCATATTGACACTCCAAAATAGTGGGCATTCGAATAATTGATTACAAGGCATCGCCAATAACTAATACACAAATGAAGCAATACAAAAAACGAAAGAACGGGCAGGCATTCAACAACTTCAAAATAAAAACAACCATGAGAATTTAAGGGGAAAGTTAGCAGCCAGTAAAATAAACAAGTTTCAACTCACGCTGACATTTTTCTTCTTGATTTCAAGTTCTTTACTCCTTCCTGTTGCACACAAACGCAAAACAATAATCAGAAAAATGAGGCAAACAATATGAACAGAAGCATTTACGAAGAGGAAGAAGAAGAGGAAGGATAAGGATAGAAGACGACTTGAGAACAGCGTAGAAACTGATCGAACCGGAGATCAACGGCGCAGCGAATTAGGTCAAGAAGAAGTGGGGGTTTTATGAAGAAGAAGTGCGGATAAAATGCGCCGATGGAAAAACCCTACTTCTGGGTTGGAGACCTAGCCCTGTTCGGTTTGGTTCGGTCGAAAAACGAACCATAATATTCGGTCAGCAAACCGACGGCTGAGTTAACTTTCTATATAAACCGGTTTGAGTCGATCGATTTTGGTTCGGTTTTTAGGACTTTTTATTATAAAAAAAAAAAAATAATAATAATAATAATAAATTATTGGTTATTTTAAATAAGCCAACGAAAATACCTGCCCAAAAAATCCTGTAATTTTGGAGTATTTTTAACAAATATTTTATAAAAAAAAATCAAAACAAGTAATGGGAAAAATATTTGAATACAACTTACAAAATTATAAAACATAAATGTTAATTTAAAATTTATACAAAATTTAAGGAGAAAAAAAAACTAGTAAATCAAAATTAATTAATATTAATTAAAATTTAATGCAAAATCTAAGATTCAAATTGGTTAAATGGAACTAAATTTATTGTTAATTTTAAAAAATACATTTTTAAAAAAAATATATACCTGTTAAATGTTTAAAAATAAATAATAAATGTTTAACAAATAAATATTTCAAAAATAAAAAACTGATTATGATGTCCCACGTTGGGGAGGAGAACAAACCAGGTATGGAAACCTTCCCCTAGCAGACTCGTTTTAAAGCCTTAAGGGGAAGCCCGAAAGAGAAAGTCCAAAGAGGACAAGATCTGCTAGCAGTGGATCTGGATCGTTACAAATGGTATCAGAGTCAGTCACTGGACGATGTGCCAACCTTCTCGTTGTTCCCCAAAGGAGAGTAGACACGAGGCGGTGTGCCAGTAAGGACGTTGAGCCCCAAAGGAGGTAGATTGGGGGGCGGTCCCACATCGATTGGATAAAGCCCGAAAGGGAAAACCCAAAGAGAACAATATCTGGTAGCTGTGGATCTGGGTCATTACAGAATTAATGATCCAATAGTCCAAACCAACTCAACTAAAATTGTTATAGTTGGGTCGGATTGAATTCCCTGATTGATAAGAATAATTTAGTAATTAAATTAAGTCTAAAAAATGTCTTGATTCAATCTAACTCACGACAAAAGAAAAGGCCGTGGAGACAACAGACTCACTAGTCAACCGCTCCGGAGAAAATCCGCTTGCTCAAAATCTGTCCCTTCAATTATGTAACAAGACGTCCACAAGATGATCCTACCTTATATTAGTAAATTATTTGCAGTGTCTACGCCGCACATTCCAAACATAAACGCCCCAAGTGTGTACCAACTTGGAGATACCAGCCCTCGGCCACAAACAAGAATTTTGTGGATGTGGAGATATCAGCCCCCAAATTTGTGCCAAGTGTTGGGCGACGCCAAGCCTTTATTGGGGGCAATATCTAGTTTTCTTGACATGGTTGTAATGCTATTTGGAAGTACCTCCAAGTATCTGCGACCCACTTTGTTAAGAATATGAGCTTCATATGTTGTGGCTGATGGGGCCACCTTACCATAAATTGGTTCAAATGAGCAACCCATGTGAGCCATTGATGAAGCCAGCTTTCTTGGTTGCCTATATATAGATACCAAACAAACAGTAGATCTCTCACATTTTCTCATCCAAGCATTGAAGTTTACTAGCTATAGCTACTTCTACATCCATATTCAATACCCGTTTGAAGTTCTTCGTCGTCGTCGTTGTTGTTGCTGTCGTCTTACTTCAATCAAATTTAGCGATGGGAATTCGTTTGCTTTCGGTACTTCTTGGCGCTGCCAAGCAAATTCTCAAGATGCAGTCTGTTTCTGCAGTATGTCAGTCTAATGTTCCGAAAGGTCACATTCCGGTTTACGTAGGAGAAACCGAGAGAAAGCGGTTTTTCGTTCCGATATCGTACTTGAGTCATCCTTTGTTCGTAGACTTGCTCGATAGGGCTGAAGAAGAGTTTGGATTCAGCCAACCAATTGGGGGTTTGACGATTCCCTGCAAAGAAGAAGCATTCATTTATGTCACTTCTAGACTGCACACTTCATGAATGATTTATGAACAAGGAGCAATTCTCCTCACAGTTTTGACAATTTTTTCCTCTTCATCTTAGTGTATAAGGAAAATTTTGTATGTAAATGGTTAGATTAGAAAAAGTGGAGAGTTACAAAGCCACTTGAACAGCCTGACAAATATCAGTTGAAATAAAAATTTGATTTTTTTTTGCAAACAACGCCTTATTCACCGCTAATTATCTAACGAATATTGTTATCTTTGGATTTTTCTTTTCGGGTTTTCCCTTAAAGTTTTAAAATTCTTGTTTTTTTATTTTATTTTTTCTTTCCAGTGCGCATCTGCTAGGAAAGAGGTTTCCACACCCTTATATAAGGAATACTTCATTCCTCTCTCCAACCGATGTGGGATCTCACAATCCACCCCCTTGGAGGCCCCAATGTCATCGCTGACACACTGCTCGGTGCCGGGCTCTAATATCATTTGTAACAGCCCAAGCCCACCGCTAGCAGATATTGTCCTCTTTGGACTTTCCCTTCCGGACTTCCACTCAAGGTTCTGAGATGCGTCTGCTAGGAAGAGGTTTCCACACGAATGCTTTGTTCCCCTCTCGATGTGGGATCTCACACTATTGCACCGAGTAAAAATTTTAGCTCAGATAAATGATCCTCAAAACTTTCAAGGGCAAGAAAAAGAAAACAGCCAATGAATTTGGAGCTGTGACTGCAAATCTTAACATACTTCCATGTGGAAAAATGATGGCGAGGTGCTCGGTAAGCAACTGCTTTGACGAAAGTCCTGCAGTATGAAGCTAAGTGGATCCGAGGCCAGGGTCAGGAACTGGCCAAGCTGAAGGATATCGTGCTCTATGAAGCGAGTCTCGAATCAAGTCCAAGGTGAAATGCAAGTAGGTCCATCTGAAAACATAGAAAATGGAATGGGTCAGTTAATCCGTTTGAGTCACGGTCCTGTTTGTTCAAGACGTATGGTCCTGTTTGTTCAAGACGTATTGCCCATAGCCACATGCCTGTTACATGCCAAATCCTTTGCTTTGTATCACTTTACTGTTTTCCTTTATTGCTTTCATTAGGTATAGTTTATTTTTTGTATTTCCCAAGTATAAGAAGTTTCTGCAAAATCATGTCTATGCTTGATAGACCTAAAATGCCTCAAAATGTATTATAGAGAGATACGACTAGTCGTCAATTTTTTCTAACTAGAGTTATATGTTATTTAAGCTGTTATGTTGCTTTTCAACCTTTCTTTTAATCTTACTTTCAAACCCAAATTTCTCTACCCCATTTTTTAAAAACTTTATTCTCAAACGAGGCCAGAAGCTTGAGCATACATCATCAAGCTGTAGGCGACGCGATTTTGAGTTGGTTGACTCACTCGGTGCGGAGAGTAAGTGCCGCACAATTGCTTCTAAACGTCCCGAAGGGGTGCAATCGAGACACAATGCAATTGACCTCATATGATATAGAAAAACATCAACTAAAAGCTCGTTCAAATTGGTAGGCTTCACAGTTAATCAATGCTTAATGTACTAAGCAAGGACTCAGGAGTTTCAATAATTATATGATTCTGCATATAGTTGGATCGTTATGCCAATTTTTGGTTCCTTCTCAACCGATTTTGTGTGTTCCGATATCTTACTTAAACCACCCATCATTCCAGCAACTGTTCAGCCACGCAGAAGAAGAGTTTGGTTTCCATCGTCCACAGGAGGAGCTTCACAATTCCTTACAAAGAAGACGCCTTCAATGAACGCACTGCAATATACGTACCTTGGAGGATGAAGAGCAAAGGGAAATCTGTCATATTTGTTACCATTTTTCTCCCAATTTTTCTATTCACTTGCATTTTGACTTTGTAATATTCCATCCTTCATTTTAAGACTTGCTCAGTAGGGCTGAAGAAGAGTTTGGATTCAACCATCCAACCGGAGGATTGACCATTTCCTGCAAAGAAGAAGCCTTCATTGATGTCACTTCTAGACTGCACACTTCATGAAAGCTTGAGAACAAAGAGCAATCTTGCTTGAAATTTTGACAACTTTTTTCAAATCTTCTTTTTCTGTAGGAGATAAGAGTCAAATGTTACTATAAAGTGAATTTTATTTGAAAAGGTGGAGAATTACAGAGCCACTTGAACATCAATGAAAAATATCAATCGCAGTGAAACTAAGATTTTCATTTTGCAATTTCATCAACTGAAATTTTTGATCTACAAGCAACTGTCTCTTTATATGTACAGTTCCGTAAGGAAACTGATTACCAAACGAATACAAAAACAGCCAAACACCCCGCCAATTCAAGAGGGCCGGTAATCTCATTCTAAAATGATGTTCTTATACAAATTATTTCTAATCTCAGTGCATTGGTTAAACCGAAAGACATAACTGCGAACTCATAGAAACCCTTCAGCTCCCCTTTTTTTCACTAAAGATCAATGGACTGGAGAAAGAACTTACATTTATTTAAATCATACCCGCATATAGCATGTCAGCTATCATGCATTCAGTTTCCCCTTTTTGAGTATGCAGATACTGGTAGGGGTGCACGTTAATGGGATCGGTACCTTCCTTCAAAATAATATGGTTATCATTGTCCCATCAATCAATAAGAAAGGAAATATTACAAATATAAATAAGGAATATATGCACAATACACAATCAATAAAACAAAAGATATAAATGGAAATCCAACAAAAAAAAAAAAAAAAAATGCAGAAAAGTTCAACATCATCTCCCAGCAGTTTGTTGGGAGATGGATTTTTGTATGTTGAGATGAGAAGCACCTCGTCCACTTAGTATTGCAAGGCAGCAAACATAAATTAGAACCACCTTAATGACAAGCCTCTAAGATTATAAACATCCTCCAGACACTTCGGTCCATTTATGCTGATGATGTCGCAACATTTACCATCATATATACCACACATTTTCGGACCAGTCCAAATTTTCGAATCGCTTCTAGTCATTTTCTCAATACCTGTTAATAGTTTTCAGCCAGATATGTGTATGTTTGAATATGACTTCATTTATTGGGAGAAGGGGATCCACAGTACCAGAATTTGGATAAAATTTGATAACAACTGTACTTCAACTACTAGAGCAACCCATGTGGATATCTTCAATACTTTCGTTCTTATCTCCTATATATACATACCAAATAAACAGCAGATATCCAATCAAATCTTCTCACATATTCTCATTTAAGCAGTACAATCTACAATTTCCAGATTCATCGCAAGAGCTCAACCATTCGAAGTCAGTCCTTGACTGTTCTTTCACTTCAATCAATTTTAGACATGGGAATTCGTCTACCTTCTCTTCTCTTTAGTGCCAAACAAATTCTGAAGACACAGTCAGTATCTGTACGAGGTCAATCCAACGTACCCAAAGGTCACATTGCAGTATACGTAGGAGAAATTCAGAGGAAGCGGTTTTTGGTTCCAATATCTTACTTGAACCATCCTTCATTTGTAAATTCGCTCAGTAGGGCTGAAGAAGAGTTTGGATTCAACCATCCAACAGGAGGTTTGACCATTCCCTGCAATGAAGAAGCCTTCATAGATGTCACCTCCAGACTGTATACTTCATAAAAGATTGAAAAAAAAAAGAGCAATCCAGCTTGCAGTTTTGACAACTTTTATTTTCGTTTTCTGTCTATAGAAGGTAGAGTTGAATGTCAATGTAAAGGGAATCTTTATATGTAGATGATTAGATAAGAAAAGGTGGAACGAAGCCACTTGAACATCAATGACAAATATCAGTTGCAATGAAAGTGACCATTAGAGGTATAAAACTTTCAGTTTCCTATATAAGCGAGCAAGAATCTTTGTCAACTGAAACTTTTGATTCGTAAGTTAAATTTATTTATTGATGCACATTTTCTATGTGTCAATAATAAGCAAGTCTTTCCTTAATGTCCAGATTAAAAGTAAAAGGAAGAAACTAATCACTATATTAAGAGTTAGTCTAGTATATAGAACAAAACAAAACCAATTAACAATGTAAAAGTAGATGCTTCCCAAGTCAACCAAATGTCTTAATATTATGCAGAGAAATTGATGAGGTGGTTTATGAATTGGGGTTCCTCCGATGTATTACTTATATGATAGTCATTTTTTGATGCTCAAAGAGTATGTCCAGGACCAGACACATGTTAAAGAAGCAGATCTTCAAATTACAACACTAACTCTAGTATGACCCTTCAGATTTTTTAAGACAACATTGTGCAGATGTAACATACTTACATGTAGAAACATTGATATTGATTTTTAATGCTGCGGTTCTCAGTGATCGACTGTCCGCCGGAAGTATTGCAATGTCTGTCAAAAAAAGTGGTGATATCATAGTCATGAGCTGCCTGAAGTGGATGCAATGTAACTGACTCTATATGACAAACAAGGCGTTAATTAGTATCTCATTCCAATTCGCATGATTCACAGATGTTGAATACTAAATTTTACTAGACAAGGACTGAGAAATCTGATGATGAGAACTAAGATGTAGTTCAATTTATACTTCGATGCATATGCCATTTTTTGGTTCTTTCTCAACCTATACATCAACTTCAATGACACAGCAATGGGAACTTCCATAAAAAGGCAATCCAGTCATAAGGGTATTATATTCTTCCATTTTCAATTCCGTTCACTCTATCTTGAATCATTTAATTTGATGCAGCAGCTACGTGCTTGGACAATGGCATGTGATGAATGGAGCAATTTGGCTGGCCAACGAAACAATTCTTTTTTATTCAAACAAAAGTAAATCACAGAATATTTGTGGAGGGAAAGGAAGAGATAATAGGATCAGCTTTTACTTGTTAGGCAAAGCCATGTGGAAGGGTCTACTCAAATACCAACCACCAGACTCCAATACCCCACTTAGAAACTGGATAAGCACCACTGACCTGCATAGCTCTTTCTTCATAACTCTATAAATATAAACATAATACGCGGCTCAAACATCAAATTCAACCGTGACTTCCTCTTCTAGTTGGTTTTATACTACTACAATCAAAACTTCAGATCTTTCTCTATCTTTCATCTCAAACAAATGGGGATTCGATTGCTATCTTTAGTTCCTCATGCCAAGAAAATCTTGAAGATGCAGCCAGGTTTTAGCAAAAACCAGCTGGATGTTCCAAAAGGCCATGTGGCAGTTTATGTGGGAGAGATTCAAAGGAAGCGGTTTGTGGTTCCGATATCTTACTTAAACCAACCATCGTTCCAGCAACTACTCAGGCACGCAGAGGAGGAATTTGGCTTCCATCATCCACAAGGGGGCCTGACAATTCCTTGCAAAGAAGATGCCTTCATCGAACTCACTTCTAGATTGCAAGCATTTTGAAGAATGAGAAGTCGAGAGCAGTCGGCCATTTTTTTTTTACTATTTTTTCTCCATTCCCTTGCTTATTGACTAGCAAGCAAGAGAATGTATTAGAATAGAGCGCCCTCCTACTTGTATATGAGTGCCATTGTAAAGGAAAATTTACTAACAAAACTTAATTATAAAAGAAATTTATACAGAAACAATCAGCATCAACTTCTATGTCGCTTCTTCTTTAAAAGAAATTGCCCTTTCCTTCCATCAGCAACCTAGATTTATAATAAACTTAAACTTACACGATCTATGAACAAGTAAGACTTTGTTTTATGTCCATATCTACCATGTATGGCATATATCCACAACAATAAGTCTTTCTTCATACTGTGATTGGGGCAGCCCCCTTGCTCTAGTAGGCATTAGGAGGTTTTGAAAAGAGAAAAATGAAGGGAAAAGGTACTTGTTTGGTTTCGTATTGCTTCGTATTGCATAGAGTTGATAAATTCATTATAAATTGGAGTTGTGAACTTCCATATCAGATGTCACATGAACACAATTTTCCAATTTTGAAAATCCTCATGGATACCAAACCCATATTTAAGTAATGAACACTGCAGGAATGACAAGAATTAACTTCATTAGGACCATCCAGTTGAAATTTTAGGCAGGAAAAAGAGAAGCTGCTAATATTACGTAATCCCATTAAATAAGGTAAGAATTGACCTCGATTATTATTTATATTTAGTTACCTAGTATTATGCCATAATTATTATTTAGATTATAGGTTTAGTTACCTAGTATCTACTAAGGATCATTATTTAGATTTTATTAACTAGTATATAGGAATTTATTTAGATCACTGTTACCTAGGGTATTTAGATTATATAATGATTAAGATTTAGTTAGCCTTTCTCCCTTACAGAAAGGTATGTTATTCTCTGAAAATAAAAATAAACACAACAAGCTAATTTAGACTTGCAACAATTACCAATGGATTTTTGACATGATTGTTACCGTGTTACCGTATTACTGTGGATTTTTGACATGATCTGCTAAGGTTGTCAATTTAGGTCCTAAAGTGCCTGTCATCACAAGAGGTGTCGTGATGGTCATAGTTTTTTCCAGCACTGCATTACTCAAAGCCAAAAGTGTGCCATCTACTGGAAGCAGATACAATGAACTACTCCATTGTCCATTTGGCAAAGGAAAACTTAGTAAAGATCCTATTCCAATTGGTAGGCATTAGGACAAATCACATGGATATTCTGTTCTCCTATTTTGAGTGCAATTTACTCTGTTCATAAGTAAAATTGTGTGAAAAGGCTCGGACAATGGCTTGTGAATTGTGATCAGTGCAACCTAACCAGTGAAACTAGAATTTGTGGTGTAAACTACAGATATATGAAGGATGAGAGAATTAAATTAGTGTCTTTTCTGAGTTGAACAAAACCATGTGAACGAGTCAATTCAAATACGCAACCACCAGACATCAATACCCCACTTAGCCATAGGAAACAGCACCATTCACCAGCAAAACTCATTCTTCAAAAACTCTATAAAAACAAGTATCAAATGAACCTTGAAACACCAAATTCAACTCAAGCATATTCAAGCATTACTTCCTCCTCTAGTTGGTTACGTGCTAATCAGATCAAAACTTCAGGTGTTTCATACGTTCTTTCATCTCAAACAAATGGGGATTCGATTGCTATCCTTGGTTCCTCATGCCAAGCAAATCCTAAAGATGCAGTCAGGTATCACTAAAAGTCAGTTGGATGTTCCAAAAGGTCATGTAGCCGTGTATGTGGGAGAGATCCAAGGGAAGAGGTTCGTGGTTCCAATATCATACTTGAACCACCCATCATTCCAGCAACTGCTAAGCCGTGCAGAGGAAGAGTTTGGCTTCCATCATCCGCAGGGCGCTCTAACTATTCCTTGCAAAGAGGATGCCTTTATTAATCTTACTTCAAGATTGCAAGTCTCTTAAAGTACAAGGATTGAAGAAAAACCTTCCAGTTCTAACAATTTTTCTGGGTTTTTTTCCCTGATTCATTAGACTTTTGACTCATACAAGAATTTTGTAGAATGTAACACCTTCCTGCCTGAAAATGAGTGGCATTATAAAGGTGTATTTACTAACATCACTGAATCTAAGAACAGACGCATTCAGCATCAATTTCTACTTAGCTACTTCTTTGATTCTATATCTGTGATAGTTATTCCAGGCTCTAGGGAATTTGGAAAATTTATTGCTAGATAATCATAAATCAACAAAGCAACTGAATATTAACATCAAATATATCCACACAAAAAAATGGCAGGTAACCGGATGCCTTCATTAAAAGAGAAGCAAAGCAATGAAAGTACAATTAGCTTCTTTCCCCTATATTTAGATGTACGAACTGTATTGGATTTTTTCGACCAAGTTCTAGTCAATCCTAAAGTTTGGAGAAGAAAGGTGGATTTGAAGATCGAAAGGTTTCAAACCTGCCGACGAAATGCTATCTCCTCTCTCCGCCTCCTTTCCTCATCGTTTCTAGCCTTCTGCAGTCGCCGGAGATAGCCGAGGAAATGCTCTTTCCTCTCTCCGCCTCCTTTCCTCACCGTTTCTAGCCTTCTGCAGTCGCCGTAGATATCTTTGATTGGTAACTGGGGTTGGCGGTACTTTAATGAGCCGCATTCTCTTAGGAAGAAGGTGATTTCTAGTACTCACTGGTCCGATGTTTTTGATCGGCATACTCTTGGGAGATCGAATTCTAGTTTCCGCAGTCCATGGATTAGTATTTCTCGAACTTGCATTTATGGTTCCATTCTTTACGGAATGGTGAAGAATCTCCTCTTTGGCATGATCATTGTATTGGATTCTCTGCCTTAAACAACAGATTTCGCCATCTATTCAGCATCTCCTCTCTCCCAAATCGCTCTTCGTCAGAATTTTCGGAGTGTTCGTGTTTCTGCTTGGAATATTACTTCTCGCAGATCGCCGAAAGAAGTTGAGATTGCAGATTACAATAACCTCATGGAAACCCCTTTCCGTCGTATCAATCGGACAAGCTGCAGATTCCAGAACATGGTCTCTTCAGGCCTTGGGTCCGTTGTCAAGTGCTTGAACTTTAAAGTTTTGAACTTCTTTATAAATTTAAAATTATTTTTTAAAAATTCAAATATATTCTTACGCCTTTTCAAAAAAAAAGCCATAAACTTTCAAAACTAATACCAACAAATCTTTAATACCAAGCAGAAACACGAACACTCCGAAAATTATTGATGGCAGCGGGCTTGCGATTGTGCGGCACTCACCTTCCAACGACAAGTGAGCTAAGCCAATTTGTTCTTGCGTTGTCTACGACCAAGCCACGTATGCTCAAGCCTCTTGCTTCGATTTAAGAGAAGATTTTAGAAAACGAGAGCAGAGAGAGATTTTTGAAAGAGACATTATATAAGCAAATAAGAGAGTAACAACAACCGCTCACAGTATATAACCTTAAGTTGGGAGAAGTTGTTTGGGAAACTCAAAACAAAGCTACGAGAGCTTATGTTCAAAGTGAAAAATATCATACCATTGTGAAGAATGGTATTCAACTAACAACCATAAACTTTCAAAAGTAATACGAACGAATCTTCAATACCACGTTTCAAAAAAGTTATAAACTTTAAAAAATAATAAGAACAAATCTTTAATATCACGACTTTCAAAAGTAATACGAACGTAACTTTAGTACTCCATTTCTTCAATTATATACGTCCTTTCACCGGTTAAGCTATACACGATATATGAAGTATATCAACAGTATATCTATATAGTGATATGATATCATTAATCATATCACAGATGGATATCAATATCATTAATCATATCACATATGGATATCAATTTCATTTGAGTGATATCAATCGTAGCTATGATTGGCTACCATTGCAACCATGTCAGCAAATCAAACGGGACATGTTTGGGCACTATTCTAGTATCATGAGTTAGTTCATGTTGGTAAACAGCTGGTTCCAACTACAGAAGTTGTTGAAAGTTGGATTCAGCTACTACATTTCACAAAGAAAGAACACGATTTTATCCTTAAAATGACCTGTACTGCAATTCAATGCATTTGGTGCCACTCGTCCCTATCCAACCAGGACTATCCAATGATGCTACATGTAGCAGTGAAAGCAAATCTCACTCATATCATGTTCTTTCTTTTCCCATCTAGTGCGTTCTTCCTTCAAGAATTCAGTGCTGTTTACCTGAATCAAAAAACTGGGATGACGGCAGATACAAATAAGAAAGTTAGGAGAAAGATCGTGTTTGAGTCGGGCAATCCTAAGTAGGTGAGATTTCATATTAGTCAAAGAGAGGAACGAAACATTCCTTATAAAGGTGTGAAAACCTCTCTTAACAGGCGTGTTTTAAAATTGTGAGGTTAATCGTGATATAACATCTGTTAACAGTGAGCTTGGACTGTTGCAAATGGTATCATAGCCAAATACTAGGCGGTGTGCCAGCGAGAATGTTGGGCGCGCAAAGAGAGTGGATTGTGAGATCCCACATCGGTTGGAGAGGGGAGTGAAGTATTCCTTATAAGGGTGTGAAGACCTCTCCTAACAGATGGTTTTAAAATCGTGAGGCTGACGGCGATACGTAAGAAGCCAAAGTGGATAATGTCTGTTAGTGGTAGGCTTGGGTGGTGTACCAGAAAGGATGCTAGGTCCCTAAGGGGGTGGAGGGTGAGATCCCACATCGGTTAGAGAGGGAACGAAACATTCTTTATAAGGGTGTAAAAATCTCTCTCTAACAGACGCATTTTAAAACCGTGAGGCTGATAGCGACACGTAACGGGTCAAAGCTGATAATGTCTGTTAGCGGTGGACTTAAACTGTTACAATACCTCGACACTAACCTACCACCTACAGAACTATTTGCTTTCAAGACTATATATATGTGGATATCAAGTCAGTTTCAACTCCAAATTAAACTCAAACACATTCATTTTCATTCTCTTCAAGTTGGTTCTACACCAATCAAATTCAAACATTTAACAGGCAAGCTTAATAATGGGGATTTATTTGCCATTCTGGATTCTTCAAGTCAAGAAATTTCTACAAGTTCGTTCAAACTTCCCCAGAAATCCGCTATATGTTCGAAAAGGTCACGTAGCAGTTTACGTGGGAGCGATACAAAGGAAACGGTTCGTGGTTCCAATATCATACTTGAATCATCCTTCGTTCCAACAGCTGCTCAAACACGCTGAGGAAGAGTTCGGATTTCATCATCCTCAAGGTCGTCTAACAATTCCTTGCAACGAAGATGCCTTTCTCGATCTCACTTCGAGATTGCAAGTCTCTTTAAGAGGAGAAGGAAAATTCACCAAGTTTTGATTTTGATTTTTTTTTTTTTTTTTTTTTTCTTGTTTCTTGATTCATTTATGAACTTATACTAGAATAGTAAAATGTTGTAGGAAATTCAAGAACAATTCTTTCCTGAAACTGTAATCAATATATGATCATATGAAATGGAACTATTTCTTTTATTATATGTTTTGTGGCTTGTGACATTAGCTATCTAGGGCTGATAGGTTTTACATCAGGTAACGACATGACTTGCTTGTTGAGAGACTCGAGCCACCGACCGTCACTAATCGATGTTGAATATTTGAAAATATAAGATAATTTAAAACTTTTAAAACGTGCATGCATTTAATGAATGTCAAATAAAAAAGTACATGACATCAAAGCATTCGAAATACAACTTGACACAATATCGAAATGACAGACGACAAAATAGAGAATATAACATAACTAGATTCATATAAACATAGGATTTGAGAAATACAAGACACCGATCTATCTTGAACCCCTGAAGCCTTGGAACTCGTGCACACCCTTGCTTCGACTGCTCCATCAAGTCCTCATCTGAAAAGATTAAAATAGCATGAATGAGTATAAGAATACTCAGTAAGTAGTTTGCTTATAGTTTCTTAGTTTGTTCTTAAATCTTATGTTATTAGTTTGTTCGTTCATTCGGTGTCTTAGTTGTACTTAGAAATCTCGTTCCTAAGTCATTGACTTTTCTAGGCTATCCCCTGGGTTAACTTGGTTCACCTAACCTCAACTTAGGGTAAAACGGCAGAACTTGTGGGCCATCAATTCTTAGGGTTCATTTTTAGGGTTTTAAGGTATCTTGATTAGCTAACTACTAGCCCCTTTCATCAACGTTGTCAACATCAGCCTATGTATAACAGGTACTCGAGGCACGACCCCGATGTCAGTTCCAACCTCTAGTTCTCATCATACCATTATGGACACTATTATCAGATTCTCTAATAGAGTTTAGTTGACATCTTCCTACTAAGCCCATAACATGAAAGTCATGCAAGGAGGAGGTGACCCTCAATGTTGCCAACACTCATCTACCTATGTGGTCACTTGCTCTCGTTCAAACAAGATCACAATTAGGAAGTCGTTGGAGACACCCTAACTGCACCCACAAGACACTCATTCAGTTCTCATAAGGTTCCTCCATTCTGGGCTCAACCTTAGTTCTACCAACTCATAAACGTAAAGACACTACGGTAGACCCTCAGATAAGTTCACTCTTAGGAATTAACTAGCAAGCCCTTAATAGTCCCCACAAAGTACAAGTCATTGCAGCCAATTCTAAAAAATGTTATACAAACCCCCGATGATCAAGTCGGGCTCACGATTAGGGATTAGTCGATGAACCCTAAATCATCTCTATATAATCACATAAACATATCATGCATGAACATATCAATAGGGACATAGCACAGTAATCTAAAATCACATATACCCAGTCATGCTTTCAGTTTCGTTCAATTTCAGGTTTGTTTCGTCGTTTCATCATATTCTTTCAAGACTATACAAATGGACATCAATTATTTTCTTGCAACTGATATCTGACTAAACAGAAAGCATAGAATAGTCATGATTTAGTTTCATTGGAACAGTAAATTTAAGAATATCAACTGCATGCCTTTGGTAGAGGCTTTTGGTTTCAGTTAAGAAACTTTGAGTTTTCACATAAGGGGAATTCATAAAAGATTAAAAAAGATTAAATTTCATTCAAACTGTTCATAACTTATCATGATCATTCACTTATTCAGATATATTCATGTAACGTAGGATGAGAACATAAATGAAAAATCCAAGGAATTTAGGTCATTTCAATTTTTATAAGAAAATGTGGTTGTCCATTTCAATATGAGTGTATAACGGTAGACCCAACATTTAGAGAGCGATACCACCCGACAAAGGGGGAAAGCTATAGGCATCAGCAGAAAGGCAAGTAAAGGCGTAGATAGCAGATCTACCAACATCGCTATTGGTCAACTTTAAGTGCTTAATTAACTGCTCCATCAACAGAAGCGGCTGCGGGAAGGTATGCAGCTTACTAGTGGATCATATGTTCCCACCTATGTCTCTAGTGATGTTTCAACTTTCGTTTATGCGGCTCCTACTGGGTATAGAACTGAGAAGGGTACTAATCCTGGATCTACTACTGGCCCTGCTCGCTTTGTTTATGCTCCTGTGGGGATTGACTTTCGAACTGACTCGACATCCGCTGAAGAAATTCCTCTCCGAGTGAGTCCGGATACCAAGCAAGTATATCCCTGACTAATGGAACAAAGTTGTGTGGAGGGTTGTCTTTCTTCTCTCTTTCAGGAAGTTTGCAGCCTGGAAGTGAGATTGATGGAGACATCTTCTCTGCAAGGAATTGTCAAACCGCCAATTGGATGTTTAAATCCAAATTCTTATTCTGTCCTCTTGAGCAAAGCTGAGAAAGACGGATGGTTCAAGTATGATATTGGAACCACGAACCGCTTCCTTTCAGAATCTCCCACATAGACTGCAATATGGCCTTTGGGAACGCCACATTGATTTCTAGGCGAAACGGTCTGCATTTTGACAACTTGCTTGGCATTGAGGAGAAGTAAAGGTAGTCTGATTCCCATGTCTAGTTTAGAGGTTGGGAAGTGTATTACTTTGAATGAGGATGTGTTTGAAATGTAAGTTGAAGATTGAAGTTCGTTTGATCTGTATTTATGGAGAAGTGATGAGAAGAAAACAGTATGAAGTAGGTGTCTAAGAAGGCCTACATATATGCTCACATGGGTTGCTTATTTTGTTTGAATGCATGCACTTCCTTATGTTCCCTAACTACTGGTGACAGTCCCACTCGTTTCAATGAGGTGCAATTATAATCCAAAATAAGAGGTCAAGAAAGCTTCAAAACATAGCTAAAACACCATATAGAGGTTTGTCGAGCAAAGTCTTGCCAAGGGAAATTAGTTCATGATGGTGAAAAGAAACTTAAAACAAACAAGTACTGTATGACAAAGACATGTAATCTCTTCAGCTTCAAGAATCAGCATTTCTAGTTCCAATGTAGTGGACTTTGTCTATAAGTATCTATGAGTTGACAGGAGATATATGGAAACAATTCACCAATGAACCTGAAATTTGTGGTATAGATTCCAGAGACTATGGAGTGGCAGAAGAAAATGGCTGGCCCTTTCATGAGTTGGGCAAAGCCATGTGAACCGGTATGCTCAAATATACCCAACCACCAGACATCAATACCCCACATAGCCACTGGAAAGGCCATAGTCACCAAGCATAGATAGCACTTCCTTCAAACTCTATAAATATAAACATCAAAATGAGCCTCAAACACCAAATTCAACTCATTTTAAGTTCTACATCCTCTTATAGCTAGCTCTTACCAATCAGATCAGAACCTGACCTTTTTGACACTCTTTCATCTTAAGAAAATGGGGATTCGGTTTCTATCTTTGGTTCCTCATGCCAAGCAAATATTGAAGATGCAGTCAGGTTTCACCAAAAACCAGTTGGATGTTCCAAAAGGCCATGTCGCAGTTTACGTGGGAGAGATTCAAAGGAAGCGGTTCGTGGTTCCAATATCTTACCTAAACCACCCGTCGTTCCAGCAACTGCTCAGCCACGCAGAGGAGAAGTTTGGGTTCCATCATCCTCAAGGGGGCCTAACAATTCCTTGCAAAGAAGATGCCTTCATCGATCTCACTTCTAGACTGCAAGTATCTTGAAGGATGAACAGCAATGCTCAAGCTGCAATTTTTTACAACCTTTTGTGGTTGTTTCTGACTCAATTGTATTTTGACCCATACTAGAATGTTGTAGAATGGAATGCCTTTCTTGCTTGTAAATGAGTGGCATTGTAATGGTGCATTTACCAACAGAAGTGAATCAAAAGAAAACACAAATTTAGCCTCAATTTCTATATAGCCTTTTCTTTTCTGATTTATTCGTGATGGTTATCCTGCAATACATGGAACTAAGAAGAACTGTTGCCAGATCATGATACATCACTGATGAAACTGGGTAGCATCTTGAAGACTCAATTGTCCAAGTAACATAACACAAAAACATAAAGAAAAGAGTCAAAAGATGGAGTTTAAATAGATTGAAAATCAGAGGCTGAAGCAAGCAGTTTTTCTATAAGAAAATGTAAATCCATTTATATATTTACATCTCTGCAATTGTAAATCTTACACTGATGTTGAATCAAATTTTGCTTCTTCATACATATAGAAACTAACCATGCATTTGATATCCTACTCCTCAACTGTGGCAAAAAGAAGAAGAAAAACGAAAGAAATTCTGCAGAACTGTGTGGAAATTTGTTTTTCTAACCTCTTTCAAGAAGTATGCAGCCAAGAAGTGAGGTTGATAAAGGAATTTCCCTAAAAGGAATTGTCAAACCTCTTGTTGGATGTCTAAATCCAAATTCTTCTTCAGTGCTCTTGAGCAGAGCTACAAAAGAAGGGTGGTTCAAATATGATATTGGAACTACAAACCGCTTCCTTACAAAGGAAATATGATCATATTCCAATTCAAATTAATATCTTGTAGAGACGAACCGTCGAAACGATGGGAGAGAGCTCATAGCTCGCGTATATTTATGGAGGGTCTTATAATGGCTATGAAAGAAAGCTCTATTATACAATATTCAATCCAAGATTTACTTACTGTCAACGCCACCTGCATTTTCTTCTATGAAAAGAATGAGGTCGTGTTAATGGAATTTGGACCCTATTGTACGCAAAGGTTGTCTTTCTGTTCCATTTTGAACATGTACAATAGCCAAAAAAACATCCACTTCTGCACCACAGACAGCAATGAACAGACAAGAGTATCAAAAAATAAGAAGCGGAACATGAAATGAGACTGAAAATCTATCTGTATTATGTTTTGTTAGGAAATTCACTAAGAAAGAAACTCATTTACATTCCAAATGGCTTAAGATTATATTTGTACACAGCATTCATGCAGAGGAGTTAGATAGAAATCAATTCAGGAAAAAAACTGTGTCAAAAATTGATTGATGCCTATTCCATCATCTTCATCCTTCAAGAATGTTGCAGTCTAGAAGTAAGATCAATGAATGCGCCCTCTTTGCAAGGAATTGTTAGACCTCCATGTGGATGATGGTAACCAAACTCTTCTTCTACTCGGTTTAGTAGTTGTTGGAATGAAGGATGGTTCAAGTATGAAACAGGAACCACAAATCGCTTCCTTTGGGTATCTCCCACATATACAGCAACATGACCTCTAGGAACAACATCAGACTGCTTCTTGACAAAACCCAACTGCATCTTGAGAATTTGCTTGCCAGCAGGCAGCAGGGATGATCGCAAACGAATCCCCATTGTTAAATCTATTGGAAATGATCAAGAGACTGTAAGCAAATCTTAAGTTTAGCCTTGGTTGGAAGTAGAATCGTGATATTCAGAGCTCAAACTTGTACTTCAAACTAATATAGGATCTATATTTATAGAGTTATGAAGAGAGGAGTTGCCTAAGCATTTCCAGTGAGCTTAAAAGTGGGCTCACTAGCATCGGTAGCTTAACAACTTAGAAGACCAACTTAACATGACTTTGTCAGCTCACAAGCATTTTCTATTTTGATCTCATCCTTTCTCTTGGCTCCCATGTGTGTTTGCAATTGCTCAATTATAGGCCCATTTGTAACTCAATTTTCAAACAACACCATGCTTGTTCCAGTGGAATAGCACATCAAACAGATGGAATTGTAAGGAAAGTGTAAAGACAAGCCAACATATCCGTGTGATTGGACAACTTTGCTAGAGGAAATTTCTTCATCAATGAACCCAGCTTGTAGGTGAGGGAAGTTGCTCAGGTTTCATTTGACTCACAGCTCCTATCACCACCAATGTACTCTCAGCCACTGCAATTGGTCCATTAATGGAAGCACTTAATGAGGATTGGGAGTATCACATGGTATGTTGCTACTCATATTCCAAGAGATAATGACGAACTTGGTGAAGTTTTCTTGGCCTCTTGTTATTGGAAAAAGTGGGACCAACGAGGAAATGAAAGAAATTCTAATAGATAGCGCAAACCCATGTGAGCCTTTGGAGAAGTAGGCCCTCAAAGTATACTCTTTTTGTTTTCCTCTCCAGTTCCTAGTTTATAAATATACATAGAAATAAAGCCATTCTCATCCAACAAGTACTCTATTTCCTACATCAAATTCACAGTCAAGCAGAACACCATTCAAAGTCCGTCACCCCTCTCTTGTTTCGAGGAAACTTTCAATATGGGAATCCGTTTGCCATCAATTCTTCTTAATGCCAAGCAGATTCTGAAAATGCAAGCTCTATCTGCAAGAAATCAATCTGATGTTCCCAAAGGCCACATTGCAGTCTATGTGGGAGAAATTCAAAGGAAGAGATTTGTGGTACCTATATCATACTTGAAGCATCCTTCTTTTGTAGATCTGCTCAATAGATCAGAAGAGGAATTTGGATTTCGCCATCCAATGGGCGGCTTGACGATTCCATGCAGAGAAGATGCTTTCATAAATCTCACTGCTAGGCTGCATAGATCGTGAAAGTTGGAAGAACAAAAACGAAATGTTCTTGATCACAGTTTTGCCACCTCCAGATTTAGGAAGTAGAGTAGGATAATACTGTACAGTGACTTGGTTTTGAGCAATGGAAATTAATTTCTATTACAAAAAGAAATTCTTTTCAGTTCATTAATTCCAATTTTTATTAGTTACTTGTTTTTCTCTCGCTCCTTTAACATAACAGAAGAGGGTTCAGCTTCATAATCTCACAAGTCTAAGTAGTTTTAGGATTAATGTTACCTACCGTGAGAGAAAAACAGCAAGGAAGAATAAATATAAAGAACATACCAGAAAAGTTATGTTAAATCACCAATCAACTAAAAAGTTTAAGCGGATGGGTTATGATAAATTTAGTTGTATCAATACTTCACCACTCCCCCTCACTGTATTGCTATGCTAACACTTATCAGTCTGTGTGGAAAATACTACTCTATGTTAGTTTAATAAACAGATTCCGATATCCATCTTATTGGCCAACTATATACACCAAATATGGTAAAAAAAATTCATCTTATAACAGAAGGTCCAGTTAGAGAAAACAGCTTTATCGTTCAGGAAAGGAGAAAGATTGTATCCAATTGAAAAGGCCTTATAGAAGTTTCGCCTTAATTTCTTTAGACAGTAACTATATCCACAAGAGCAACATTAGTAAAGAAGAATACAATTTTTAATTTCTATTTATATAAAGCAGTAAAGCTATGGATGTTATCAACAAGTATTGAATGGATGCATATGGCTATGGGTTTTGTGTTTGAATGATGAAAATTTTGAGTTTTCATGTAAGTGAATTTTCAGATGCATGAAAATAAAAACTTCCTAGTGAATGAGAATTTTGAGTTCAACAATAACCAATATAGGATAATTCTGATGCCATTTCAGTGAGAACGTTTCTAATTTTCTGATTATTACAAACACTCAGTAGTCTCATCTCTTATGAGCACCATCTGGGAACAGGTTTTGGGCCCAGATATATCCAAATAATGTTTCAAGAACATCGAAAGGAAAAACATGAAGAATTCAGATGAATTTAAAGTTCATGGAGGAGAGCAGTCCTTTTTAAGTAAGAAATGTGACTAAGTATTTGTATTTCCATGTTTACAGATCTGTGATTGTAAGTTGTGTAAATGATGTTCAGGTAGACAGGCAATGTGTTATCACTTTTCAGCTACCCAATCATTAACACGTTGAAACTAACTATACAATGTTTTCTACTCTTAACTATGGGGAAAAAATGGAGAGAATGAGGCAAAATTGTGTGCTGGATTGTCTTTCTTCCTTCTTTCAGGAAGTTTGCAGACTGGATGTGAGATTGATGAACACCTCTTCTCTGCAAGGAATTGTCAATCCTCCTGTTGGATGTTTAAATCCAAATTCTTCTTCGGCAGTCTTGAGCAAAGCTGAAAAAGACGGATGGTTCAAGTATGATATTGGAACCACAAACCGCTTCCTTTCATTATCTCCCACATAGACTGCAATATGGCCTTTGGGAACGGCACATTGATTTCTAGACGAAACGGTCTGCATTTTAACAATTTGCTTGGCACTGAGGAGAAGTGAAGGTAGTCTGATTCCCATGACTAGTTTTGGAAGGCTTTCTGCTTGAAGCGTAGTGCTTGAATGAGGATGTGTTTGAAATTTGTGTTGAAGATTGAAGTTTATTTGACGTGTATTTATGGATTCAGGAATACAGAGGTGATGAGAAGAAAACAGTATCAAGTGCTCAAATGGGCGTCTAAGATGGCCTACTTCATAAATGCTCACATGGGTTGCTTACTTGGTTTGAAGACAGGCACTTCCTTATGTGCCCTGACTACTGGTGACAGTCCCACTTGTTTCAGTGAGGTGCATTTATAATCCAAAATAAGAGGTCAAGAAAACTTCAAAACCAAATGCCAAAACAGAGAATATGGAGTGGAAGTATCTATGAGTTGACAGGAGATATGCGGAAACAATTGACCAATGAACCTGCAATTTGTGGTATAGAATACAGAGAATATGGAGTCGGAGAAGAAAATGGATGGCCCTTTCATGAGTTGGGCAAAGCCATGTGAACCGGTATACTCAAATATACCCAACCACCAGACATCAATACCCCACATGGCCACTGGAAAGGCCATAGTCACCAAGCATAGATAGCACTTCCTTCACAAACTCTATAAATATAAACATCAAAATGAGCCTCAAACACCAAATTCAACTCATTTTAAGTACTACATCCTCTTATAGTTAGCTCCTGACCTTTTTGACACTCTTTCATCTCAAGAAAATGGGGATTCGGTTTCTATCTTTGGTTCCTCATGCCAAGCAAATTCTGAAGATGCAGTCAGGTTTCACCAAAAACCAGTTGGACGTTCCAAAAGGCCATGTGGCAGTTTACGTGGGAGAGATCCAGAGGAAGCGGTTCGTGGTTCCAATATCTTACCTAAACCACCCATCGTTCCAGCAACTTCTCAACCACGCAGAGGAGAAGTTTGGGTTCCATCATCCTCAAGGGGGCCTAACAATTCCTTGCAAAGAAGATGCCTTCATCGATCTCACTTCTAGACTACAAGTATCTTGAAGGATGAACAGCAATGCTCAAGCTGCAATTTTTTACAACCTTTTGTGGTTGTTTCTGACTCAATTGTATTTTGACCCATACTAGAATGTTGTAGAATGGAATGCCTTTCTTGCCTGTAAATGAGTGGCATTGTAATGGTGCATTTACCAACAGAAGTGAATCAAAAGAAAACACAAATTTAGCCTCAATTTCTATATAGCCTTTTCTTTTCTGCTTTATTCGTGATGGTTATCCTGCAATACATGGAACTAAGAAAAACTGTTGCCAGATCATGATACATCACTGATGAAACTGGGTAGCATCTTGAAGATTCAATTGTCCAAGTAACATAACACAAAAACATAAAGAAAAGAGTCAAAAGATGGAGTTTAAAAAGATTGAAAATCAGAGGCTGAAGCAAGCACTTTTTCTATAAGAAAATGTAAATCCATTTATATATTTACATCTCCGCAATTGTAAATCTTACACTGATGTTGAATCAAATTTTGCTTCTTCTTAAATATAGAAACTAACTATGCATTTGATATCCTACTCCTCAACTGTGGCAAAAAGAAGAAGATAAACGAAAGAAATTCTGCAGAACTGTGTGGAAATTTGTTTTTCTTCCCTCTTTCAAGAAGTATGCAGCCTAGAAGTGAGGTTGATAAAGGCATTTCCCTAAAAGGAATTGTCAAACCTCTTGTTGGATGTCTAAATCCAAATTCTTCTTCAGCGCTCTTGAGCAGAGCTACAAAAGAAGGGTGGCTCAAGTATGATATTGGAACTACAAACCGCTTCCTTACAAAGGAAATATGATCATATTCCAATTCAAATTAATATCTTGTAGAGACGAACCGTCGAAACGATGGGAGAGAGCTCATAGCTCGCGTATATTTATGGAGGGTCTTATAATGGCTATGAAAGAAAGCTCTATTATACAATATTCAATCCAAGATTTACTTACTGTCAACGCCACCTGCATTTTCTTCTATGAAAAGAATGAGGTCGTGTTAATGGAATTTGGACCCTATTGTACGCAAAGGTTGTCTTTCTGTTCCATTTTGAACATGTACAATAGCCAAAAAAACATCCACTTCTGCACCACAGACAGCAATGAACAGACAAGAGTATCAAAAAATAAGAAGCGGAACATGAAATGAGACTGAAAATCTATCTGTATTATGTTTTGTTAGGAAATTCACTAAGAAAGAAACTCATTTACATTCCAAATGGCTTAAGATTATATTTGTACACAGCATTCATGCAGAGGAGTTAGATAGAAATCAATTCAGGAAAAAAACTGTGTCAAAAATTGATTGATGCCTATTCCATCATCTTCATCCTTCAAGAATGTTGCAGTCTAGAAGTAAGATCAATGAATGCGCCCTCTTTGCAAGGAATTGTTAGACCTCCATGTGGATGATGGTAACCAAACTCTTCTTCTACTCGGTTTAGTAGTTGTTGGAATGAAGGATGGTTCAAGTATGAAACAGGAACCACAAATCGCTTCCTTTGGGTATCTCCCACATATACAGCAACATGACCTCTAGGAACAACATCAGACTGCTTCTTGACAAAACCCAACTGCATCTTGAGAATTTGCTTGCCAGCAGGCAGCAGGGATGATCGCAAACGAATCCCCATTGTTAAATCTATTGGAAATGATCAAGAGACTGTAAGCAAATCTTAAGTTTAGCCTTGGTTGGAAGTAGAATCGTGATATTCAGAGCTCAAACTTGTACTTCAAACTAATATAGGATCTATATTTATAGAGTTATGAAGAGAGGAGTTGCCTAAGCATTTCCAGTGAGCTTAAAAGTGGGCTCACTAGCATCGGTAGCTTAACAACTTAGAAGACCAACTTAACATGACTTTGTCAGCTCACAAGCATTTTCTATTTTGATCTCATCCTTTCTCTTGGCTCCCATGTGTGTTTGCAATTGCTCAATTATAGGCCCATTTGTAACTCAATTTTCAAACAACACCATGCTTGTTCCAGTGGAATAGCACATCAAACAGATGGAATTGTAAGGAAAGTGTAAAGACAAGCCAACATATCCGTGTGATTGGACAACTTTGCTAGAGGAAATTTCTTCATCAATGAACCCAGCTTGTAGGTGAGGGAAGTTGCTCAGGTTTCATTTGACTCACAGCTCCTATCACCACCAATGTACTCTCAGCCACTGCAATTGGTCCATTAATGGAAGCACTTAATGAGGATTGGGAGTATCACATGGTATGTTGCTACTCATATTCCAAGAGATAATGACGAACTTGGTGAAGTTTTCTTGGCCTCTTGTTATTGGAAAAAGTGGGACCAACGAGGAAATGAAAGAAATTCTAATAGATAGCGCAAACCCATGTGAGCCTTTGGAGAAGTAGGCCCTCAAAGTATACTCTTTTTGTTTTCCTCTCCAGTTCCTAGTTTATAAATATACATAGAAATAAAGCCATTCTCATCCAACAAGTACTCTATTTCCTACATCAAATTCACAGTCAAGCAGAACACCATTCAAAGTCCGTCACCCCTCTCTTGTTTCGAGGAAACTTTCAATATGGGAATCCGTTTGCCATCAATTCTTCTTAATGCCAAGCAGATTCTGAAAATGCAAGCTCTATCTGCAAGAAATCAATCTGATGTTCCCAAAGGCCACATTGCAGTCTATGTGGGAGAAATTCAAAGGAAGAGATTTGTGGTACCTATATCATACTTGAAGCATCCTTCTTTTGTAGATCTGCTCAATAGATCAGAAGAGGAATTTGGATTTCGCCATCCAATGGGCGGCTTGACGATTCCATGCAGAGAAGATGCTTTCATAAATCTCACTGCTAGGCTGCATAGATCGTGAAAGTTGGAAGAACAAAAACGAAATGTTCTTGATCACAGTTTTGCCACCTCCAGATTTAGGAAGTAGAGTAGGATAATACTGTACAGTGACTTGGTTTTGAGCAATGGAAATTAATTTCTATTACAAAAAGAAATTCTTTTCAGTTCATTAATTCCAATTTTTATTAGTTACTTGTTTTTCTCTCGCTCCTTTAACATAACAGAAGAGGGTTCAGCTTCATAATCTCACAAGTCTAAGTAGTTTTAGGATTAATGTTACCTACCGTGAGAGAAAAACAGCAAGGAAGAATAAATATAAAGAACATACCAGAAAAGTTATGTTAAATCACCAATCAACTAAAAAGTTTAAGCGGATGGGTTATGATAAATTTAGTTGTATCAATACTTCACCACTCCCCCTCACTGTATTGCTATGCTAACACTTATCAGTCTGTGTGGAAAATACTACTCTATGTTAGTTTAATAAACAGATTCCGATATCCATCTTATTGGCCAACTATATACACCAAATATGGTAAAAAAAATTCATCTTATAACAGAAGGTCCAGTTAGAGAAAACAGCTTTATCGTTCAGGAAAGGAGAAAGATTGTATCCAATTGAAAAGGCCTTATAGAAGTTTCGCCTTAATTTCTTTAGACAGTAACTATATCCACAAGAGCAACATTAGTAAAGAAGAATACAATTTTTAATTTCTATTTATATAAAGCAGTAAAGCTATGGATGTTATCAACAAGTATTGAATGGATGCATATGGCTATGGGTTTTGTGTTTGAATGATGAAAATTTTGAGTTTTCATGTAAGTGAATTTTCAGATGCATGAAAATAAAAACTTCCTAGTGAATGAGAATTTTGAGTTCAACAATAACCAATATAGGATAATTCTGATGCCATTTCAGTGAGAACGTTTCTAATTTTCTGATTATTACAAACACTCAGTAGTCTCATCTCTTATGAGCACCATCTGGGAACAGGTTTTGGGCCCAGATATATCCAAATAATGTTTCAAGAACATCGAAAGGAAAAACATGAAGAATTCAGATGAATTTAAAGTTCATGGAGGAGAGCAGTCCTTTTTAAGTAAGAAATGTGACTAAGTATTTGTATTTCCATGTTTACAGATCTGTGATTGTAAGTTGTGTAAATGATGTTCAGGTAGACAGGCAATGTGTTATCACTTTTCAGCTACCCAATCATTAACACGTTGAAACTAACTATACAATGTTTTCTACTCTTAACTATGGGGAAAAAATGGAGAGAATGAGGCAAAATTGTGTGCTGGATTGTCTTTCTTCCTTCTTTCAGGAAGTTTGCAGACTGGATGTGAGATTGATGAACACCTCTTCTCTGCAAGGAATTGTCAATCCTCCTGTTGGATGTTTAAATCCAAATTCTTCTTCGGCAGTCTTGAGCAAAGCTGAAAAAGACGGATGGTTCAAGTATGATATTGGAACCACAAACCGCTTCCTTTCATTATCTCCCACATAGACTGCAATATGGCCTTTGGGAACGGCACATTGATTTCTAGACGAAACGGTCTGCATTTTAACAATTTGCTTGGCACTGAGGAGAAGTGAAGGTAGTCTGATTCCCATGACTAGTTTTGGAAGGCTTTCTGCTTGAAGCGTAGTGCTTGAATGAGGATGTGTTTGAAATTTGTGTTGAAGATTGAAGTTTATTTGACGTGTATTTATGGATTCAGGAATACAGAGGTGATGAGAAGAAAACAGTATCAAGTGCTCAAATGGGCGTCTAAGATGGCCTACTTCATAAATGCTCACATGGGTTGCTTACTTGGTTTGAAGACAGGCACTTCCTTATGTGCCCTGACTACTGGTGACAGTCCCACTTGTTTCAGTGAGGTGCATTTATAATCCAAAATAAGAGGTCAAGAAAACTTCAAAACCAAATGCCAAAACAGAGAATATGGAGTGGAAGTATCTATGAGTTGACAGGAGATATGCGGAAACAATTGACCAATGAACCTGCAATTTGTGGTATAGAATACAGAGAATATGGAGTCGGAGAAGAAAATGGATGGCCCTTTCATGAGTTGGGCAAAGCCATGTGAACCGGTATACTCAAATATACCCAACCACCAGACATCAATACCCCACATGGCCACTGGAAAGGCCATAGTCACCAAGCATAGATAGCACTTCCTTCACAAACTCTATAAATATAAACATCAAAATGAGCCTCAAACACCAAATTCAACTCATTTTAAGTACTACATCCTCTTATAGTTAGCTCCTGACCTTTTTGACACTCTTTCATCTCAAGAAAATGGGGATTCGGTTTCTATCTTTGGTTCCTCATGCCAAGCAAATTCTGAAGATGCAGTCAGGTTTCACCAAAAACCAGTTGGACGTTCCAAAAGGCCATGTGGCAGTTTACGTGGGAGAGATCCAGAGGAAGCGGTTCGTGGTTCCAATATCTTACCTAAACCACCCATCGTTCCAGCAACTTCTCAACCACGCAGAGGAGAAGTTTGGGTTCCATCATCCTCAAGGGGGCCTAACAATTCCTTGCAAAGAAGATGCCTTCATCGATCTCACTTCTAGACTACAAGTATCTTGAAGGATGAACAGCAATGCTCAAGCTGCAATTTTTTACAACCTTTTGTGGTTGTTTCTGACTCAATTGTATTTTGACCCATACTAGAATGTTGTAGAATGGAATGCCTTTCTTGCCTGTAAATGAGTGGCATTGTAATGGTGCATTTACCAACAGAAGTGAATCAAAAGAAAACACAAATTTAGCCTCAATTTCTATATAGCCTTTTCTTTTCTGCTTTATTCGTGATGGTTATCCTGCAATACATGGAACTAAGAAAAACTGTTGCCAGATCATGATACATCACTGATGAAACTGGGTAGCATCTTGAAGATTCAATTGTCCAAGTAACATAACACAAAAACATAAAGAAAAGAGTCAAAAGATGGAGTTTAAAAAGATTGAAAATCAGAGGCTGAAGCAAGCACTTTTTCTATAAGAAAATGTAAATCCATTTATATATTTACATCTCCGCAATTGTAAATCTTACACTGATGTTGAATCAAATTTTGCTTCTTCTTAAATATAGAAACTAACTATGCATTTGATATCCTACTCCTCAACTGTGGCAAAAAGAAGAAGATAAACGAAAGAAATTCTGCAGAACTGTGTGGAAATTTGTTTTTCTTCCCTCTTTCAAGAAGTATGCAGCCTAGAAGTGAGGTTGATAAAGGCATTTCCCTAAAAGGAATTGTCAAACCTCTTGTTGGATGTCTAAATCCAAATTCTTCTTCAGCGCTCTTGAGCAGAGCTACAAAAGAAGGGTGGCTCAAGTATGATATTGGAACTACAAACCGCTTCCTTACAAAGGAAATATGATCATATTCCAATTCAAATTAATATCTTGTAGAGACGAACCGTCGAAACGATGGGAGAGAGCTCATAGCTCGCGTATATTTATGGAGGGTCTTATAATGGCTATGAAAGAAAGCTCTATTATACAATATTCAATCCAAGATTTACTTACTGTCAACGCCACCTGCATTTTCTTCTATGAAAAGAATGAGGTCGTGTTAATGGAATTTGGACCCTATTGTACGCAAAGGTTGTCTTTCTGTTCCATTTTGAACATGTACAATAGCCAAAAAAACATCCACTTCTGCACCACAGACAGCAATGAACAGACAAGAGTATCAAAAAATAAGAAGCGGAACATGAAATGAGACTGAAAATCTATCTGTATTATGTTTTGTTAGGAAATTCACTAAGAAAGAAACTCATTTACATTCCAAAAGGCTTAAGTTTGTATTTGTACACAACATTCATGCAGGGGAGTTAGAAAGAAATCAATTCAGGAAAAAAACTGTGTCAAGAATTGATTGATGCCTATTCCATCATCTTCATCCTTCTAAGAATGTTGCAGTCTAGAAGTAAGATCAATGAATGCGCCCTCTTTGCAAGGAATTGTTAGACCTCCATGTGGATGATGGTAACCAAACTCTTCTTCTCCTCGGTTTAGTAGTTGTTGGAATGAAGGATGGTTCAAGTATGAAACAGGAACCACAAATCGCTTCCTTTGGGTATCTCCCACATATACAGCAACATGACCTCTAGGAACAACATCTGACTGCTTCTTGACAAAACCCAACTGCATCTTGAGAATTTTCTTGGCAGCAGGCAGCAGGGATGATCGCAAACGAACCCCCATTGTTAAATCTATTGGAAATGATCAAGAGACTGTAAGAAAATCTTAAGTTTAGCCTTGGTTGGAAGTAGAATCGTGATATTCAGAGCTCAAACTTGTACTTCAAACTAATATAGGATCTATATTTCTAGATTTATGAAGAGAGAAGTTGTCTAAGCATTTCCAGTGAGCTTAAAAGTGGGCTCACTAAAGCTCACTAGCATCGATAGCTTAACAACTTAGAGGACCCACTTAACATGACTTTGTCGGCTCACAAGAATTTTCTATTTTGATCTCATCCTTTCTCTTTGCTCCCATGTGTGTTTGAAATTGCTCAATTATAGGCCCATTTGTAATTCAATTTTCAAACAACACCATGCTTGTTCCATGGGAATAGCACATCAAAACAGATGGCTTTGTAAGGAAAGTGTAAAGACAAGCCAACATATCCGTGTGATTGGACCACTTTGCAAGAGGAAATTTCTTCATCAATGAAACCAGCTTGTAGGTGAGGTAAGCTGCTCAGATTTCATTTGACTCACAGCTCCTATCACCACCAATGTACTCTCAGCCACTGCAATAGGTCCGTTAATGGAAGCACTTAATGAGGATTGGGAGTATCACATGGTATGTTGCTACTCATATTCCAAGAGATAATGACGAACTTGGTGAAGTTTTCTTTGACCACTTGTTATTGGAAAAAATGGGACCAACGAGGAAATGAAAGAAATTCTAATAGATAGCGCAAACCCATGTGAGCCTTTGGAGAAGTAGGCCCTCAAAATATACTCCTTTTGTTCTCCTCTCCAGTTCCTAGCTTATAAATATACATAAGAACTAAAGCCATTCACATCCAACAAGTACTCTATTTCCTACATCAAATTCAGAATCAACCAGAACACCATTCAAAGTCAGTCACCCCTCTTGTTTCGAGGAAACTTTCGATATGGGAATCCGTTTGCCATCAATTCTTCTTAATGCCAAGCAGATTCTGAAAATGCAAGCTCTATCTGCAAGAAATCAATCTGATGTTCCCAAAGGCCACATTGCAGTCTATGTGGGAGAGATTGAAAGGAAGAGATTTGTGGTACCTATATCATACTTGAAGCATCATTCTTTTGTAGATCTGCTCAATAGATCAGAAGAGGAATTTGGATTTCGCCATCCAATGGGCGGCTTGACGATTCCATGCAGAGAAGATGCTTTCATAAATCTCACTGCTAGGCTGCATAGATTATGAAAGTTGGAAGAACAAAAATGAAATGTTCTTGATCACAGTTTTGCCACCTCCAGATTTAGGAAGTAGAGTAGGATAATACTGTACAGTCACTTGGTTGTTTGAGTAATGGAAATTACATTATTTTATTACAAAAAAAAAAAAAAAAAAAAAAAAAAAAAAAAAAAATCTCTTCGGCTCATTAATTCCAAATTTTATTAGCTACTTGTTTTTCTCTCGCTCCTTCAACATAACTGAAGAGGGTTCAGCTTCATAATCTCACAAGTCTAAGTAGTTTTAGGATTAATGTTACCTACCGTGAGAGAAAAACAGCAAGGAAGAATAAATATAAAGAACATACCAGAAAAGTTATGTTAAATCACCAATCAACTAAAAAGTTTAAGCGGATGGGTTATGATAAATTTAGTTGTATCAATACTTTACCACTTCCCCTCACTGTATTGCTACGCTAACACTTACCAGTCTGTGTGGAAAATACTACTCTATGTTAGTTTAATAAAAAGATTCCGATATCCATCTTATTGGCCAACTATATGCACCAAATATGGTAAAAAATATTCAACTTATAAGAGAAGGTTCAGTTAGAGAAAACAGCTTTATCGTTCAGGAAAGGAGAAAGATTGTATCCAATTGAAAAGGCCTTATAGAAGTTTCGCCTGAATTTCTTTAGACAGTAACTATATCCACAAGAGCAACATTAGTAAAGAAGAATACAATTTTTAATTTCTATTTATATAAAGCAGTAAAGCTATGGATGTTATCAACAAGTATTGAATGAATGCATATGGCTATGGGTTTTGTTCTTGAATGATGAAAATTTTGAGTTTTCATGTAAGTGAATTTTCAGATGCATGAAAATAAGAACTTCCTAGTGAATGAGAATTTTGAGTTCGACGATAACCAATATAGGATCATTATGATGCCGTTCCAATGAGAACGTTTCTAATTTTCTGATTATTACAGTCACTCAGTAGTTACTTCCATCTCTTATGAGCACCATCAAGGAACAGGTTTTGCGCCCAGATATATCCAAATAATGTTTGATGAACATGGAAAGCAGAAAACATGAAGAATTCAGATGAATTAAAGTTCATGGAGGAGGACAGTCCTTTTTTAGTAAGAAATGTGACTATGTATTTGTATTTCCATGTTTACACATCTGTAATTGTAAGTTGTGTAAATGATGTTCAGGTAGATAGGCAATGTGTTATCACCTTTCAGCTACCCTATCATTAACACGTTGAAACTAACTATACATTGATTTCTACACTTAACTATGGGGAAAAAATGGAGAGAATCTGGCAAAATTGTGTGGAAATTTGTTTTTCTTCCCTCTTTCAGGAAGTTTGCAGCCTGGATGTGAGGTTGATGAACACATCTTCTCTGCAAGGAATTGTCAATCCCCCAGGTGGATGTTTAAATCCAAATTCTTCTTCTGCAGTCTTGAGCAAAGCTGAAAAAGACGGATGGTTCAAGTATGATATTGGAACCACAAACCGCTTCCTTTCATTATCTCCCACATAGACTGCAATATGGCCTTTGGGAACGCCACATTGATTTCTAGAAGAAACGGTTTGCATTTTGACAATTTGCTTGGCATTGAGGAGAAGTGAAGGTAGTCTGATTCCCATGTCTAATTTTGAAAGGCTTTCTGCTTGAAGCGTAGTACTTGAGTGAGGATGTGTTTGAAATGTGAGTTGAAGATTGAAGTTCGTTTGATCTGTATTTATGGAACCAGGAATACAGAAGTGATGAGAGGAAAACAGTATCAAGTAGGTGACTAAGATGACCTACTTCATAAATGCTCACATGGGTTGCTTATTTGGTTTGAATACATGTCCTGCCACTCTAAGAAGGCCAACACTGGTGGGCAGTCCCACTCGTTTCACTGAGGTGCATTTCTAATCCAAAATAAGATGTCAAGAAAGCTTCAAAATCAAATGCCATGTCGTGGAAGATCAACTGATACCAGACCCATGTGACAAGCTTTCATCAGTGGTCATGACCTGCCACTCTAATCTAATGCAGAGATAAAATATATACCAGTGGATACTGAAACTGAAATAAAGTTTTCTTTATAAAGACCAATCAGACAATAATGAAATGCCAGCCCACTTATAAACTATTCTTCGGGGCATGATGAATATAATTGTCTCAACTATGCTATAATCTTAGAGGTTTATCATTCAGGATTGTTTAATATGTGTTTGTCTGTGTATAATAAGAGGTGTGCATAATGTTTCTTTGTAGGTCTGACTTATCTATTTTCATCAGCCATCTATGTCTAGATCAGTATATCCATGTGTAGATCAGTATATCCATGTCAGTTCTCTCCACTGGTATCGTTTTCTTGATGTGTTATGTTAGTGGCATCTCATGTTGATATTATATAAAGAGCCGTTGAGAGATCGGATTTACAAGCTGCATAGTTTCTCTTATCTTCATTTCTTAAGAATTCATTACTCAAGAAAAGTGAATACTAAGTGGATGTAGTGGGAAGCAAGACTTCATTGCTCACCCTCATATTGCATTGGTCACTATACTCCAATGCATACCTGGATTCCTTAACTTCATGAATCCAACTGAAGTTACTCTTTTGCACTACTCTCTCGATCTATTGATCTATTGTTCAGTCGGGAAGAGGTGAAAGGCTTGGACCTAGCTATCCCGATAGGACCTCATAAAGGAATGGAAGTGAGAGTGCCCTTCAGTTGTGGCCCACTTCGAAGGTTAACATGGGTTAGATTTTGGAGAATGGAAGACATCCTTGTAATCTTTCAAAAGGTTAGAGTGTGATGGAAAAGAAAAACCTATGTATTTCTACCTATGATTTCTATTGACATGTAACCAAACCCCTATGCTTGCAAGTGGTTGGATCATTCTAAACCAATCTAGTGGTTAAGACTCACACTTCTTGAGATCCTCATTGGTTGGAGAGGGAACAGAACATTCCTTATAACGGTGTGGAAACCTCTCCCTAGTAGAAGCGTTTTAATACGTAAGGCTGACAGTGATATGTAACGGGTCAAAGCAGACAATATCTGCAAGCGGTGGACTTAAGCTGTTACACACTTGTTCGTTTTCGGTATTTCCACACTCATTGACCCCCTTGATACCTTAAACGTGCTACTAGTTTATATAGGTTGATAAGACAAAGAAACACAATTTAAACAAACACTCCCAAAATGATGATTTTTTTAAGTAAGAGATCAAAGTATTGATAGAACATAACTAAAACACCATATAGAGGTTTGTCGAGCAAAGTCTTGCCAGGGGAAAATTAGTTCATGATGGTGAAATGAAACTTAAAACAAACAAGCACTGTATGACAAAGACATGTAAATTTTCTCTTCAGCTTCAAGAATCAGCATTTCTATTTCCAATGTAATGGACTTTGTCTGGAAGTATCTATGAGTTGACAGGACATATATGGAAACAATTCACCAATGAACCTGAAATTTGTGGTAAAGAATACAGAGAATATGGAGTGGCAGAAGAAAATGGATGGCCCTTTCATGAGTTGGGCAAAGCCATGTGAACCAGTATACTCAAATATACCCAACCACCAGACATCAATACCCCACATAGCCAATGGGAAGGCCACACTCACCAGCATAGATAGCACTTCCTTCACAAACTCTATAAATATAAACATCAAAATGAGCCTCAAACACCAAATTCAACTCATTTTAAGTACCACAGTCACCAGCTAGCCCATACCAATCAGATCAGAACCTGACCTTTTTGACACTCTTTCATCTCAAGAAAATGGGGATTCGGTTTCTATCTTTGGTTCCTCATGCCAAGCAAATTCTGAAGATGCAGTCAGGTTTCACCAAAAACCAGTTGGATGTTCCAAAAGGCCATGTGGCAGTTTATGTGGGAGACATCCAAAGGAAGCGGTTCGTGGTTCCAATATCTTACCTAAACCATCCGTCGTTCCAGCAACTTCTCAGCCACGCAGAGGAGAAGTTTGGGTTCCATCATCCTCAAGGGGGCCTAACAATTCCTTGCAAAGAAGATGCCTTCATCGATCTCACTTCTAGACTGCAAGTATCTTGAAGGATGAACAGCAATGCTCAAGCTGCAATTTTTTACAACCTTTTGTGGTTGTTTCTGACTCAATTGTATTTTGACCCATACTAGAATGTTGTAGAATGGAATGCCTTTCTTGCCTGTAATTGAGTGGCATTGTAATGGTGCATTTACAATCAAAAGAAAACACAAATTTAGCTTCAATTTCTATAGCCTTTTCTTTTCTGCTTTATTTGTGATTGTTAACCTGCAATCCATGGAACTAAGAAAAACTGTTGCCAGATCATGATACATCCCTGAAGAAACTAGGTAGCATCTTGAAGATTCAAACTTCAAAGTTCAACCTATCCAAAGCATACTGGATCCTTTTGTGACAAGTCAAATTTTTCTATGAAATTTTACTCTTGGTTTGATCTAATAAACGAAGATCAATATCCAACCTATCTGCCTTCTGCAGTTAACTATGTAGTATTGATGGCAGAGACTGGTTGATCTGTTTAATAGGAGACTGGTCGATTTTTGGGATTTTGTAGAGACAAACCGTCAAAACAATGGGAGAGAGCTCATATCTCGCATATATTTATGGAGGGTCTCATAATGGCTATGAAAGAGAGCTCCGTTATCCAATATTCAATCCAAGATTTAATTACTGTCAACGCCACCTGCATTTTCTTCTATGAACAGAATGAGGTCGTGTTAATGGAATTTGGACCCTATTGTATGCAAAGGTTGTCTCTCTGTTCCATTTTGAACATGTATAATAGCCAAAAAAAACATCCAATTCTGCATGACAGACAGCAATGAACAGACAAGAGTATCAAAGAATAAGAAGAGGAACATTAAGTGATACTCAAAATCTATTTGTATTACATTTTGGTAGGAAATTCACTAAGAAAGAAACTCATTTACATTCCAAAAGGATTAAGATTGTATTTGTACACAACATTCAGGAGGGAGTTAGAAAGAAATCAATTCAGGAAAAAAACTGTGTCAAAAATTGATTGATGCCTATTCCATCATCTTCATCCTTCAAGAGTGTTGCAGTCTAGAAGTAAGATCAATGAATGCGCCCTCTTTGCAAGGAATTGTTAGACCTCCATGTGGATGATGGTAACCGAACTCTTCTTCTACTCGGTTGAGTAGTTGCTGGAATGAAGGATGGTTCAAGTACGAAACAGGAACCACAAATCGCTTCCTTTGGGTATCTCCACATATACAGCAACATGACCTCTAAGAACAACATCTGACTGCTTCTTGACAAAACCCAATTGCATCTTGAGAATTTGCTTGGCAGTGGGCAGCAAGGATGATGGCAAACGAATTCCCATTGCTAAATCTATTTGCAATGATCAAGAGACTGTAAACAACTCTTAAGTTTAGCCTTGGTTGGAAGTAGAATTGTGAAATTCAGAGGACCCACTTAACATGACTTCGTAAGCTCACAAGAATTTTTTATTTTGATCTCATCCTTTCTCTCGGCTCACTATCATCGGTAGCTTAGCAACTTAGAGGACCCACTTAACATGACTTCGTAAGCTCACAAGAATTTTCTATTTTGATCTCATCCTTTCTCTCGGCTCCCATGTGTGTTTGAAATGTATGCCATGAATTGCTCAAGTATAGGCCCATTTGTATTTCAATTTTCAAACAACACCATGCTTGTTCAGGGGAATAGCACATCAAAACAGATGGCTTTGTAAGGAAAGTGTAAAGACAAGCCAACATATCCGTGTGATTGGACCACTTTGCAAGAGGAAATTTCTTCATCAATGAAACCAGCTTGTAGGTGAGGGAAGCTGCTCAGATTTCATTTGACTCACAGCTCCTATCACCACCAATGTACTCTCGGCTCCCAGCTTGTAGGTGAGGGAGTATCACATGGTATGTTGCTACTCATATTCCAAGAGATAATGACGAACTTGGTGAAGTTTTCTTTGACCACTTGTTATTGGAAAAAGTGGGACCAACGAGGAAATGAAAGAAATTCTAATATATAGAGCAAACCCATGTGAGCCTTTGGAGAAGTAGGCCTCAAACACACCTATCTGCCATATTTTTTTGTTCTCCTATCCGGTTCCTAGTTTATAAATATACATCAGAAATAACAATTTCTTTATAGTTTTCTATTTCTGAAAACCATGCTTGTTTTTTCACCATTTCTTTATCATAATTTTCCACAAGTATTTGAATTCTTAATTAAGTTCTTTAGTTTTCAAAACTTGGCATGGATTGCAAAACAAAGAAATGATACAAATTTAAACGTTAAAAGAGACTCGCCTCTAATTGAACCCTAACCTTCCCACAGAGCGATAAAGATTTTGTTTCCCATATTATCACAACAGAAACAAGAGCTCAAGTCAATGATCTTAATGAAAAATTCCCATCGTTTTCAATGCTCCAAACTCATATCTCCTCTTGATCGTTCCAATTAAAAGTGGATAGAAGGTTAGAGATAGAGTAGCGCATACCTCGATTTCATCGTCCAACAACAGATTTCTTCTCAGTAAGACTCCAAGAGGCAGCTTCGTTAGACCACAATTCAGCAATGGCGGCTTCTATGATAGAAGGTGAGTACATAAAGACAACGAAATCCGAGCTTTGGAGCAGAATGTCCCAGCCATCGATCCTCCCGAAATTGGGTATTCACACCATTGCCAAAGTTCTTTGGACTCTGATAAATGAATTGATCGATCCATGTATATACAGATAATGATATATATATGTATATATACATCTATGTGTATACACGTGTACATATATACATATATACATATATCCATATATATACAGATATATACATATATATCATTATTATAGAGAAATTAATTGTTTTACATAACAAAGAGTTAGTTTCCCTTTATTTATTTATTTTGTTATTTTATTGTTTTTTTTTATTTTATATTATTTCTTCCATTTATTTCTAAATATGATTTTTTAAATTTTATTTATTTATTTAGGTTTATTATATTCTTATAACTCTTTTTAACTTATTTTATTTTTTTCAATTATTTGTGTTTTGTATGTGGTTTTGGTTTTTTTTTTTTTTATGATAAAAAATTATTTTTATCTACCAATCATTTTCAGGATTAAAATGAGTGAAATAAATTAATTATATTGAATTTTTGAAAGAGGACATTTATAATTAATTTTTCAATTTGATTGTCATACTAATTATTTACAATTTTATTATAGAGAATAATTATTAATATTAACTACTAAATAAACTCAAAATGCAAAATTTAAGGTATATATGAATGAATGTTAAATCAAAGAAAATTTAAATAATTTTATAATACACTTATTTCATTTAATTTAGTTTATTCTATCATATACAAATTGTATTAAATATTTATAATTAAAATTTTATATAATTTTATTAATATTAACTACTAAATAAACTCAAAATACAAAATTTAAGGTATATATGAATGAATGTTAAATCAAAGAAAATTTAAATAATTTTATAATACACTTATTTCATTTAATTTAGTTTATTCTATCATATACAAATTGTATTAAATATTTATAATTAAAATTTTATATAATGTTATTAATATTAACTACTAAATAAACACAAAATACAAAATTTAAGGTATATATATATATGAAAGTTAAATCAAAGAAAATTTATATAATTTTATAATACACTTATTTAATGTAGTTTATTCTATCATATACAAATTGTATTAAATATTTATAATTAAAATTTTATATAATTTTATTAATATTAACTACTAAATAAACTCAAAATACAAAATTTAAGGTATATATGAATGAATGTTAAATCAAAGAAAATTTAAATAATTTTATAATACACTTATTTCATTTAATTTAGTTTATTCTATCATATACAAATTGTATTAAATATTTATAATTAAAATTTTATATAATGTTATTAATATTAACTACTAAATAAACACAAAATACAAAATTTAAGGTATATATATATATATGAAAGTTAAATCAAAGAAAATTTATATAATTTTATAATATAATGTAGTTTATTGTATCATATACAAATTGTATTAAACATTTATAATTAAAATTTTATATAATTTTATTAAATTAATTTATTTGAGAATAGCTATTAAGATTTATTACTAAAATAATTCAAAAACCTAAAATTTAAGATAAAATTTATTTGAATGTAAGGCATTTTATGTGTAATAATTCAAAAACGTAAAGGCAAGTTGGATGTGTCGCAGACGATTGAACATGTACGTGCAGGCGGCGTGTGTGGTTGAACAAGCTTGGATTCAGCACGAGCGATGTTCGATTGATGAAGACAAACCTCGCCTAAAGTCCGACGAAGCTACAAACCGGCGCGAAAAATATATATGGGGCTTAATTCCCTTAAAGGACGCCACATGGTAAAAAAAAATGGTAAAAAAATCTAGGCGCAATAGATATAGGGCTTAATTCCCGTCGTGATGTGTTAAGATCACGGTAAAAAAATCTAAATTATTTTTAAAAAATTTCAAACTTATAAAAAATTTATTAAACTAATTTTAGAAAGCTATTAAACAAAGTTTTGAAGTGAAATCAAGGAGGTAAACCCATAATTAAACATTTTACACCACAAACAAATGTTGACTATAAATAAGCAATTTTAGATCACATAAACATTTACTTCTCTTTATTATCTTCAAATCCTACGAAAAAATAAAATCCTAAAATAGAAAATGCAGTTGCAGCCATTGAAAAGCTCAAAGTAAAGAAACAGAGATGAGTTCTCCCATTAAATGCAGAGTGAAATCTCACTAATCCATTTGGACGTCTCTAATACACAGATCTAACATGCAACCACAAGAACAATTCAAAGGAATCAACCACAATGCTCTCCAAACCCTATTTTTCTTCTTCTCCTGATCGATTGCAAATTAGAGACAACAAATTCGAAGTTGCAGCCAATCATCCTCCGAATTCACAATGATTCAGAAAGGTAAAGCGATTATAGTTTATAGAATGAACGCAATGGACTCACCTTTTCATTTTCTAGGTCGCGATTTGATTTTGATTTTGATTTTGATTTTGATTTTGTTCAGATAGCGGCAACAAGCCGAGCGTCGGGCAGATGCTTTGGGCATCTTCCATCGGATTGATCATCGTTGCAGCAATGCATTACCGGATTCGGAAGCTACGAGATCAGAAGATCATCCCTCGCTTGAAAGTCTCGGATACGGGCCGCGTTGAAAAGCTCGAGAGCTTTCCCCATTATGTAGGTAAAGATTATACTTGCGTTCTTCTCATAATCTACATTTCTCCAAATATATTCATTTTCCGAAAGTTTCAAAAGCGCATCGTCGTAACTTTATTATAAATTTTTAATAAATATAAAATTTAATCATATAATTACACTAAAATTTATGATTTAAAAATCATGAGTTTTTCTAAATTATGAATCAATAGTTAAGGTTTGATATATCGAGTGTCAGACTCGTCTCTTCAAGCATGACCGTGACATCTGATATAGTTAGTTGTAATAACGAAGTTAAAATATAATTTGAGTCTCACCTAAGTTAATATATCAAAAATTAATATTTAAGACTAATATTTTTAAATCATATTAACATAATAATTTAATGTGTTATATTCGCATTAATTATAAGAACATAACATAATTTACTAATCATTTCGAAGTAGATCTAGATTTGGTAAAAAAAAAAAAAAAAAATTAACGTCTTTTTATGAGTTTGTGATGCTTTATAATATATATGTATGTATGTGTGTGTATGTATATGTATGTATGTATGTATATATATATATATATATATATGTATATATGTGTATGTATGTATATATATTCCTAAGGTTGATAATACAAATTAAAAAAGAAAAGTACTTTTTAATTATTTAAAAACACTATTTTAAAATTATAACCAAACACGGCTTAATCTCATAAGAATTTTTTTAATTATTATTTTCTGTTATATAATTTTTCAAAATATAATTTCAAAATTTCAAGCCAAAATTTGAATATTTTTTGTAAATATTTTTTTATTTTGAACGAATTTAAATATTAAAAAAAATAGATGTAAATCAAACAAAAATTGTTTGATCGGAATTTGAATTTAACCTTTAACCTTTAAAATTTATATATATTAAGCAGTATCCTTTAAGTAGGGGTGCGCTGGACTGCCGATCGAATAATAGGTACCCCATCCCAAGTAGAGTTAGTGAGCCATGTAATAGGTGACCATATTACGCGGTTTGGGGGCACTTGAGTCAGCCCCGGTGCCCGACCGCGTCTTGACCCCTATCCAATTTTTGGGCCAATTTCCCTACCAAAAAATGAGATTCTTGCTGAATCCGAGTTTGCTGCTCCAATCATTACCAAACTTAACCTATTATATTTAGTACTTCCGGTGCTTCTGTTTCTGTTGTGTAATGTATATATATAAATGAATTTTTAATTAGTTTGTAAACCAAAATCTAAAGAGTGTTAATTAATTTATAAATTTAGTGTATTAATCATATAATTTAATTTAAAAAAGTGTTTGGTTGTTTGAGTTGATGAATTTTGTGTACATTTGTTGTGATTGATCAGCAAGGCAAATGGGGTTTAAAGACATAAATGAGTGCCCGCATCTCTGCAAGTTGGCTGCTGAGTACATAGCCAAATCAGACGAATGTGAAGATGATATCTATTCCTTTTTCTCAAGCGAGCTTCACGCAGATTCACTGTTCGTCAAACTCGTCGAAGAGTTCGAGAGATGCATTCTCAGTTACTTTGCATTCCATTGGAACCAAACAGATATTATGATCAGTCAGGTAAAGATTGCACAAGGTGTTTGATAAAATGTCTTCAACTTTATCATTGGATTTTTTTGATTCTATTCTATATATTTCTTGTTTGTTTGTTCAGATCTTGAGTTCTGACCACCAGGAGCCGAAGAAGAAGCTCAGAAACATTGTAATGGCTGCAACCAGGTGGGCATCTCCTTCAGCCTTTGAGTATCTTTATGGGATGGATGAGAATATCAAATGTTAACGTGTTGGGATGTAGATTTGAACTTTACGACCTCTAAGAAAATATAGAGATGATTTAACCATTTAGATATGTACATGTTAGGATTGATATTCATCAGAATTCTTGTGAAATCCTACATCGGTTGGAGAGGAGAATGAAACATCCTTTATAAGGGTGTAGAAACCTCTCCCTAATTGACGTGTTTTAAAAATCTTGAGGGAAAGCCCAAAGAGAACGATATCGGCTAGCAGTGGGCTTGAGCTGTTACAAATGGTTTCAGAGTCAAACACCTCGTGTGCAAGTAAGGATGCTGGGCCCCAAAGGGGGTGGATTGTGAGAGCTGTTACAAATGGTTTCAGAGCCAAACACCTCGTGTGCAAGTAAGGATGCTGGTCCCCAAAGGGGGTGGATATGTTCGGGGTTCCACATCGAGTGCCAGCGAGGACGCTGGAACTTGAAGGGGGGTGGATTGTGAGAGCTGTTACAAATGGTTTCAGAGCCAAACACCTCGTGTGCAAGTAAGGATGCTGGGCCCCAAAGGGGGTGGATATGTTCGGGGTTCCACATCGAGTGCCAGCGAGGACGCTGGAACTTGAAGGGGGGTGGATTGTGAGAGCTGTTACAAATGGTTTCAGAGCCAAACACCTCGTGTGCAAGTAAGGATGCTGGGCCCCAAAGGGGGTGGATATGTTCGGGGTTCCACATCGAGTGCCAGCGAGGACGCTGGAACTTGAAGGGGGGTGGATTGTGAGATCTCACATCGGTTGGGGAGGAGAACGAAACACCCTGTATAAGGGTGTGAAAACCTCTCCCTAGTAGACGCGTGTTAAAAACCTTGAGGGGAAGCCCAAATAGGACAATATCTGCTAGCGGTGGGCTTGGGCCGTTACAAATGGTTTCAGAGCCAGACACGGGGCAATGTGCCAGCGAGGAGGCTGTTCCCTGAAGGGGGTAGACACGAAGCGGTGTACCAGTAAGGACGCTGGGCCCCGAAGGAGGGTGGATTTGGTGGGGGTCCCACATCGAATGGAGAAAGGAACGAGTGCCAGCGAAGACACTGGACCCTTGAGGGGGGTGGATTGTGAAATCCCACATCGGTTGGGGAGGAGAACGAAACACCAAGAGTGTTAAAGGGTGTGGCGCTGGGCCCTTAAGGGGGGTGGATTGTGAGATCCCACATTGGTTGGGGAGGAGAACAAAACACCCTTTATAAGGGTGTGAAAACCTCTCCCTTGTAGACGCATTTTAAAAACCTTAAGGGGAAGCTCGAAAGAGAGCCTGGACGTGGAAACCTCTCCCTAGTAGACGCGTTTTAAAAACCTTAAGGGAAAGCCCGACAGGGAAAGCCCAAAGAGGACAACATCTACTAACGGTGGGCTTGAGCCGTTACAATTCTCGTTGAAATAAGGTACACTTTTTACTCCGAGATTGTATCACTACTATACCTAAAATCGCTAGTTGTACGACTCTAATGAGTTTAGGATCGACCATTTAGTCTTTGAAAATTAAGCATTAATTTCTTTGTTTTGTTATAAAAACTCGCTGAATTCAAATGTTTACTTAGAAACGATTAAGAAAACAATCAAGCCATACCATTTTTGTGAAATTGTTAGGGAACAGAGGTTTGAGAGGGTAACAAAGAACCTGAAAGTTGCTAGAGTATTTACAACTTTAGTTGAGGAGATGAAAGCAATGGGACTCACATCCACCGACGACTCGCAATGCACGGAGGTGATGGCTCCAATGGCTCTTGCCGATCGAAGTCCGATGCTCCTGTTCATGGGCGGCGGTATGGGGGCGGGGAAGAGTACTGTGCTTAAGGACATTCTCAAAGAGTAAGAACATTCATCAGTTTCATCAGCTATGGCTAATAAGTAAATTTGTACAATAGGAAACATTTGAGCACATATAATGGCATATAGGCCATTCTGGATGAAGAAATGAACTGATTCATTGTTTTGGATGAAATATTCAACAGGCCATTCTGGATAGGAGCATCCCCTAATGCAGTTATAATTGAGGCAGATGCTTTTAAAGAATCAGATGTCATTTATAGAGCTCTTAACTCCACTGGTCACCATAATGACATGCTCCAAACTGCTGAACTGGTACCATTTCACCTCTAAAATCTCATCCAAAATGCATTCTTATGAGCCTGCTGATACTCCCTTTTCATTATTTTCCTAATGAAGCCTTCTTACGAGCCTCTTGTTTATTTAGATCTTTAAATCTGTTACGAGCCAGATTGGAACGACCTGAAATTTTTTACTTAATTTAAGGATGTTCATGATATGTATACAGTGGCGACCTATTTCGGGTCGTTACACAGATAATTCTTACACTTGTGATCCTTTCTGCTGCACTTCTCTACACCCTGTAATTTTTGAATGTTTGGAATAGGTGCACCAATCATCCACAGATGCAGCTTCCTCACTTCTGGTGACTGCACTGAACGAAGGACGAGATGTAATCATGGATGGAACGTTGTCGTGGGTACCGTTTGTAGTACAGACAATTACGATGGCGAGGAATGTCCACCGTCGACGTTATCGAATGGGAGCTGGCTATAAGGTTGGTGATGATGGCACTGTAACTGAAAATTATTGGGAACGAATAGAAGATCAAGAACCAGAAAAAGTTGTGGGCAAGAAAAGAAGACCATACAGGATTGAACTTGTTGGAGTTGTTTGTGATGCTTATTTAGCTGTCATAAGAGGCATAAGGTACATATAAAACCAGCCTTCTGTCCTCTTCCTGAGATAATAATTATATTATCATCTAAAAAGTTGCATTTTCTGACTGTAAACACAGGAGAGCTCTCATTTGCAGAAGAGCTGTAAGAGTAAAATCTCAACTGAAATCCCACAAGAGATTTGCAAATGCTTTCTTAACATATTGCCAATATGTTGATAATGCAAGGCTATATTGCACCAATGCTTTGGAAGGCCCACCAAAGGTAACTCTTGGAGGTTCTCATAAGACCTCTCATAAGTTAAAAGTTCGGCTCTCTTTGTGGAATGTTGTAAGAGCCCAAACCCACCGCTAGCATATATTCTCTTCTTTGGGCTTTTCCTTTTAGACTTTTCCTCAAGGTTTTTAAAACGCGTTTGTTAGGGAGAGATTTTCACACCCTTATAAACAATGTTTCGTTACCCTCTCCGACCGATGTGAGATTGTGAGATCCCACATCGATTGGAGAAGGGAACAAGTGCTAGCGAGGACTGGGCTCCGAAGAGGTGGATTGTGAGATCCCACATCGGTTGGAGAGGGGAACTAAGCATCATTTACAAGGGTGTGGAAACCTCTCCCTAACAAACGGGTATTAAAACCCTTAAGGGAAAGCAGCAGATGCGTATTAAAACCCTTAAGGGAAAGCAGCAGACGCGTATTTAAAACCCTTAAGGGAAAGCAGCAGACGCGTATTTAAAACCCTTAAGGGAAAGCAGCAGACGCGTATTTAAAACCCTTAAGGGAAAGCAGCAGACGCGTATTTAAACCCTTAAGGGAAAGCAGCAGACGCGTATTTAAACCCTTTAAGGGAAAGCATAAAACCCTTAAGGAAAAGCAGCAGACGCGTATTAAAACCCTTAAGGAAAGCCCGAAAAGGAAAGTTCAAATAAGCCAATATCTGCTAGTGGTGGGCTTGGGTTGTTACAAATGTTGTGATCTTTTCTTGACTTAAAACCGGTTTCTATGTGAAGTTCATTGGATGGAAAGACAAAGACAAGACATTGTTGGTTGATCCTGAAGAAATAAAGTGTCTAAAAACAGTTGGGAGCTTAAATGAGGAAGCAAACTCCATTTATAAACTTTATAAGAAGCCAAGTCCTGCTTGTGAAGTTGGATCAGTTTGGAAAGACATTGTGTTGTCACCTTCAAGGGTAGCAATCCAACAAGAACTCAGATATTGCATCAAGAAAGTTGAAAGTTTGAAAATTTTGGGCAAAAAAGGAGCTGAGTTTATAACTTCATAACTTTCCATGATGAACTTGAGTAGATATCTCCAACTGAGGGCTAATATTTTTGTCCATGTTGCTGGGATGTATTAATTCTATATAGATGAGGCTTTGTGTAGAACTCTATTTCAATACAAAAACATGAGGAATCCTAGTAAGATATTTAGAGGATCTCCATAAATGTTAGAATGTGATGGCCAATTTTGATGAATATTTTGTTTCTCTTTAAAATTTATTCTCAAAATTGTCGAAATCTTTTATGGATACCTTAGAAAGTTGTTTTTTAATGAAATTTTCTCGGGTTTTTCAAAATAAGTTTTTCTAGTCATTTGCTCACCTCATCTAACCTTTTTTCGATTTTTTTCTCTTTTATTTTTCCTTCAACCTCACCATTTTTCCCATTAGCCTGAAAATGAAATAACTAAAATGGTCGTTGAAGAATGCCCATGAACTCTTCGTTTCACCTCTTAAAAAATGTTGTTAAGTAGACGACTCATATAGCTAGCAAGATAAAACCCGCCTAATCCAAATTGCCTCCATGTAAACATTCGTTTGTGCTATTATTTTTAAACCCTACTTTGAAAAACTATGTTAAATATAATGTCATTTCAGAAATTGATGATAATATTTATTTGATATTATTTATTTTAAAAAGCTTAACCTGCAAACATATGCTTATGAATACATTTTGAATAATGTAAAGAAAATGATTAATACGGAAATAAATTATTATTAATTCAAATATACTTTTGTAAATAGAACACTAATTACTATTTTAAACTCGATTGTTGGATTCTTACCATCGAACATAAAAAGAAAGTTAACAAATTATTTATGTTTTAAAAAGACTATAATAGTATAGTATTTTTATTTAGGTTTGAGAAAAAATATATGATTTTTTTTTAAAAAATAAAGTAACCTTTAAGTTCTAAAAAAAAAAAAATCAAGGCAATTGGTAAATATGTTAAAAGTTAAATACCCTTGTTAAAATAAAACTAACATTTATAACATTATTTAAAAGAAGAATAGAACATTATTTTAACAAAGAAAAAAAGACCACATATATATATATATATATATATATATTTAAAAGTTTAAAATGGAACAGTGAAACGGAGCCTGCTTTAGTATGGATGGATTTGTTCATCCAAAACTATGATTCTCTTAGTTCAACTGCGATTTAAATCGAAACAAAATCTGAAACTTATCTCTTTGATTACACAATTTCTTTTATAAAATGCATATTCATAGACCAAACACAAACTACATAAACTTAAATTTTTACAACTCATTCATTTCTACCATTCAAACACATGCTACTAAATCTAGTTTTTCATCTCTTTATACCGACCCAAGCCCGATTCAAATTTCCAATTGTATGAACCTATACTCGTACAAAGAAGGAACTAGACATTGTAAAAAATCTAAATTTAATCCAAGAGTAATTTGATAGCAATAATTTTTCTCCACTCTGACCTCTTGATTGATGAATCGAAAATAGGTTTAACTTTGAAACATTAACTCCAATTCCTCACTAAACTGCATGCTAAGAAAAAACATTTCATTCCTTAGCTTCAAATGAAAGGAAAGCAGATAAACGAACCAAACATAGTTTAGTTTAAAAAGCATCTCCCCATCTCATTCGATCTTGTCTCCAAAGAAAGAGAAGAATAAGCTAGGAAGGGGATCCTAAGCTGTAACGTGAGAAGAAAAAGGGCTAAAATACAAAGGCAAGACGCGCTAGAGAGGCACTACCAAGACAACATGCAGCACAATAAGGAGAAACATACCCGGATTTCTTCTATGGATATTTTTTTGTAATAGTTTACGTTAGACATCTTATTCCAAAAATGGAAGGAAAAAAAGATGAATTTATAAAGTCGTCATATATTTTTGCATTACAAAATTTGACAACCATTTCTATATAATGTAAAATTACCTCAGTAAAGGGCAGTAGGAGAGGATCGATTCACATAATTGGACTACCAACTTTGGTGATGAGCTTCTTGACCAGAAATATTTTATAGTAAGATCAATTCACCACAGCTCTGCAAATTGCTCCTCTCTTCGCATGAAAAGCCACGAAACCAAAAGCTCTATACCGCATCATACATCCCCCCCTCAATTAGCATTGCCATTAAGAGAACCAAATAGCCTACTTATTCTAACATTTATGAGGAAGTTCTAGAAGTGTGGCGTGGTTGAACTAAAGTGGTGTGGATAACTGGTTTCAATAGCTTAGATCATCTGCTTAATATCCTAAACTGTGTTAATGTTTTTGCATACCTCTTTAATCCAATGATAGGTTCCCAGTGCGAATATTACGCTGCTGATGGCTTATTCCTTCTCTTAGACGTGACTGAAATGAGCTGAACTCTCCTGGTTTTCCACTTAGAGAATTGGAGAGTTTTGGCTGTAACCATCTTCTCAAGGCTAAACCATTGATTCTGATTTTTCCACTGGATTCATTTCCCTGGTAGGGTAGTCCAAGTCTTCTCAACAATGCCGCCACTGCTTGTCCGACCCTGTAAGACCATTATATTTGGATTATATTTGGGTTAATAATATGATCATGTAACAACCCAAGCCCACCGCTAGCAGATATTATCTGCTTTAGCCCGTTACGTATCGCCATCAGCCTCACGATTTTAACACGCGTCTGCTAGGGAGAGGTTTCCACACTCTTATAAGGAATGCTTCGTTCTCCTTTCCAACCGATGTGGGGATCTCAAAATCCACTCCCCTTGGGGGCCCAACATCCTCGTTGACACACCGCCCGGTGTCTGATACCATTTGTAACAGTCCAAGCTCACTGCTAACAGATATTGTCTGCTTTAGCCCGTTACATATCGCCGTCAGCCTCACGATTTTAAAACGCGTCTGTTAGGGAGAGATTTCCACACCCTTACAAGTAATGCTTCGTTCTCCTCTCCAACCCATGTGGGATCTCACAGATCATTTCATCTGTGAGGGGGGGGGGGGGGGGGGGAAGGTCACCCAGGAGCATCTTTACAAGCTGAAACTTCCGATTAGGTGGGAAGACTGTCAAGTTGCATACTATTTTAGAACTCTTGGCTCAGAAAGCAAAATAAGCAGGCAAAAGAAACCTAGTTTGATTTCATAAGTTTCGATCTTTTCACCTTCCCGCAAGGTTAATGGTTCTCTCCCCCTTGGAAGAGAGAACTTGCGTCGTCTCATTTGGCATTAAGATCATTATGTTCGGTAACCTTGAACCTGAACAAAAGAAATTTAATCAGAATACAACAATTACTAGACCTCCCTACCCTCAACTAGTGTTAAGTATCTCCTTTTTCAGAATAATAACAATAACTTTATCCTTTTGAGTAAAAAAGATCTCATATAGTAATTTCAACATGACAAATTATTATGGTCCCAAAAAAGTGAAGTTGTAGAGATCTTTTACTTCAATATTTAAATCAGAGAATTAAAATAGTTATACATGAGAAGATGCACAACTCAATATATATATATATATATATATATATATATATATATATATATATGAACCCTTGAAAAATATCTTAAAATCTAGCCTCAACGTCATGAAAGTTTTCTAATTTGATGGCCAGTAATACTAGGAAGAAGCAAAGTGGTTAAAATCCATTTAATTTTGCAACAATCTTATCAAGAAGTTGAAAACAATATGAATGGGTTTGTGTTATTGTAAACAACAAATAATAACCGTGTGCATTAGTAACTAGAAGATGAAAGACTAAAAATGCGTATGACATTTACCAGCGGCAAGCCGATGTTTGAGACCTTTCAAAACTGTCAAGAGGTAAACCTGGAAGGATTTTAATAACAATTTCAGTCATGTATGATAGTATTTGTGAATTGCTTTTCACTCATGTTGAACATATTCGATCCAAAAGATTGTGTTAGTTAAAACTGTTGGAAGTAAATGGAAAGGCAAAACTCATAGGATCATCAATACTGATTTAACCAAGATCAATATGTATTTTTACGAGCAGAAAAGGACCACTTGAATCCACACAAAGAAAAACAAGCAATAAAATAGAAAATTGACTGCTGCCATTTTTCACCTCCATAACATTCAGAAACGAAAAACCAACTAAAATTGCAAAATCAACGAAAACTGAAAAATCTTGTGATGTTATTTCAATGCAGGTGCCATTTTTTATTTTTAATCTTTTTCGCACTTTATGGGGTTCATCAGTTACCTCTTCTCTTGGGCAGAAAACTTAAGACAGCTGAAAGAGAGAATCTGTCAAAACCAAGACTTTCCAGCTACGCCCTCTTCTTCCTAGACCCATACTCTTTTCCTCTCTCGCACCCTCTTGACCAAATATGAATTTATGTTAAGTATGCAGCTGCCACCAAAGACAAAGGGGACACCTTCACCCGGATGAACAAAAAAGAACCCCTCCCTGAAGTCGGGACATGGGGATGGAATTGTTGATTGAGCGAGCATGGTGAGAATCAAGGGTTACTGCCTTGAAAATTGTACTGGCTTGCTCACAAATGGCTAATAACCAGTCCGGTAAGTAAAGATTTAGTAGGTCCCTATGCAACTAGCCATTTTCCAATCAGTGGCTGTGCAAAGATTTTTGAGGTGTCTACATTTCTTTGGCAGACGCCCCACTATCACCCAGTTAAAAGGATATCTCATTTATGTACAGTCAACTGCCTGGTCTCTACTGAATTTTAAGGGTCATCTAAAACTATTTTTAAATTTCATAAGTAAAATGTTTACTTTTTACAACTCGAGAATCAGTTGATTCCTAACACAAAGTTCAATACAGGTAAGTATAGTTTTTTCTAGTGCTTAATAAGTCCAAAGGGCTACATAATTTCCCAATTAAATAATAACTGGTAACTCCAATTTTGCTAGGTGAAGAAACAATCTTACCTCAGCTGTATGAATGTGCAACTCCTTGACATCTACAATAATAGGACTTCCTTTGAGGGATACAAAAGGAGCAACTCCAAGTGAAGCAGCTTCCTATATTTTGTTGGGGTACATGTAAAAGGAAAATCAGATCTTTCCAACGATTTAAGAATTTGAAAATTTTCAGCAAGATTATGGAACCAGCTTCATATTTGGACAGACCTCCAACAGTGAAAATGCGCGAGGGTCATATTCACCAAAGCCATCTATCAAGGAGCAGAGATTTGAAGATCTTGATGAGTCAGCACATACTCCTATGTTTTCTATGAGTCTGCTTTTTAAGGCGGGATCATGAGGAATCTGCAAGCACCCCAAAACTTGAGATAAAACTTCAATGCTAGGAACAATTCCGGCTTCAATTATTTCCCGATACACCATTAAGGCCTGTGCTGTCCTGAGGAAAAATATTTTGAATGGTGAATAATCTCACAAGTAGTGGTTTATGATTGTTAATATTAAAGTACCATAAGATGATTAGATAAGAAGCCCACATAATATTTCAGTTGACTACAAAACAACCGTAGTAAATGGATTACAAAAGTCGAAGAGTCATACCACTTACTATTGACTTGAGGCAGTTTAGAGTCATGTGACAAAAGTGATCTATCAAGGGCAGAGGGCTCTGCAGTTCTTCGTAAACACATGCCTTTGAAAATATCAGATTAAGGATTGGTTAAATATAAAAAACTAACTAATTAACTAGAGCGATAAGAGTAGTCTATCAAGGGCAGAAGTAGCATTTCTTCTTTAGCACATGCATGCCATTGAAAAAATCCAAATGAAGATTAGCTGAAGATGCAAAAAAGTTAACCAATTAAAAGTAGCTTTTCAGAAGATATAAGGCAGAGAATATTCTTGAAACTCGGAAATGTAGGGCATCAGAATCAGAGACAGAAAAGGTAGTTAAAATTCATGATAAGTTGAAAAACGTGCATTCTTTTATTCTTCTTTACAAATAGGAAAATCCATCTAAAAGAAAAACGCATATTGTTGTTCATAAACAGTTGGTCAGCAGACAATATAACAGTTAGGAAATTATAAAATAGAAAAGACAGTGGATTTTTTCGTGATAAAAAAAACAGGTGTAGACAATTGATTTCTATCGACTTACCAATTATGCACTTATACATAGTTAAGGTTGGCACAATCCCATCCTCTTTGGCTTGAGAGAGGAGCATGATGGCAATTTCTAAATCGTCATTCCTACAGATAATTGAGAACAAGATGCTAGTGAGAAAAAGGATTAAATTAAGGTCGTTGAAACAAAAGTAAGCCAGCTGTACTCACCTTTCACTTGCTGCCGTAAGTATGGAGTATGTAATGTTGTTTGGGTAGAGTCCTAATCCCTTCATTTCAGTTAGAATATCCATAGCCATTTGTAGTTGTTTCCCATCACCTGTAAGTGAAATTCTAATGCTATCTTATAGAAGCAATGCACATTATTTTAACGGTAGATAATTGTTAGTTGTAATTAGTTGAAATTGAAGTCTATATGACTGAATGTTTCACATCTCATTAATTGACAATTGAATTTGTTGCTTCGACCTGGCTCATCATTGTTAAATGCATTCTTTCGATAACTTGGGAGCTGATTGAATTCTGAGCTTTTATTCTAAAATGATAATCAATTTCTGAAGTCCAAAACACTTTTAGATTCAAACTGGGCTGGGAATCACAAAGATTCACGTTTTATCACTGAATTTGTAGTTTCTTAGGCTCTAATCCAGTTCCCTGGTCTACTTAGAGCCCATATCATTCCTAGAAACTCAAGGGAAGCTGAATTCAGGATGTGACTGCCACTGGTCCTAAATTTGATAATGACTTTAGCAGACTCTACAGATGTTTACAGCTCCGAATCACCTAAAAACTCACCATCCAACTAGCATAATATTTCCTTCCCCCTTGAGAAATTTTGGTTCGTGCATAAACTGTGTAAAATAATGGTTATTATACATTTTTAATCCCTCATGTGTCTCGTAATATTTTGTTCTACTATAACTTTTTCATTACAATTTAGTTTCTATATTTTTCATAGATATAATAACCAAATCCTTAGACATCACAAGATGGGGAGTAATCTAAGGATGTGTTTTTAAGATCGATTATTCCAATGAGCCAAGAAACAAAAGATGTGCACATGCAATAACAAAATTCACAACCAAGATAAGGGTAAATTGTTAAAAAAATTCACAACAAAAGATGTGCACATACAAACAAGTTAATTAAGGGTATTATTAAAAAAATTCACAACCAAGATAAGGGTAAATTGTTAGTTCAAGAATAGTCTTTAATGTTGGGAGCTTAATCATTGAACTTTTAAAACTACCGAGTACTAAATCATTACAAAAAAGAAAAAAGGATAAGGACCGAAAGTCAATACAAAGATTAGAAATGTATTTTGACAAAAAAGAAAATTTTAGAGAAATTTAGAATACCAGAGCTGAAAAAGTGATGACATGAGGCTTATGTTTAAGTATGATAAATCATAACGAACTTCCATCAGAATATTGAGCATAGAAGGTAGTAAAAAAGGGACATACACAGTGCAGTTATTAGTGCATTCACAGTTGAAACAGTTGGCCTCAATTTCATAGACTTGAGATCCTCATACAGTTCCAACGCCTTCTGCCAGTTCTTAGCCTGAAACAATGATTGGGAAGTTTTTTATTGTCACAGTTAATTCGGTAACACAAAATATTAATACTCAATTACACTCCGTAGTCAACTATTAGAGCCTTAAGGAAAAATATGTTGGTGCCAATACAGCACAGATGCTTCCATAAATAAAACAGCAACAAATGGTGAGCTATACTCTGTCAAAATATACTTTATACATTCATATTACCAGTATCATATGTGGAAAAAATATGATTATAGGAACCTAAAAGGAAGCTTTTGAAGTCAGGATAGAGTTCGTAATATATCAAACTTTACAGTAATTTTAGAAAAACAATTAAATAATATTTTTTTTTAAATGCGAAAACAATACTGACTATCAAAACACCACAAAACAGAGAACTACGCATTTCAAAGAGAGTGAGATAGAATCAATTCATACAAAAAAAAAAAAAAAAAATCAAGTGAAATGTATAAGGTCAGACCTCTTTAGATAAATCTAAAAATTCCCAGCATGCTTGTCAATATTGAACAAAAAAGAAAACAATTAAAACACGCACATTGCTACAGGCACCCATCAGCGAACTATATGACACAATGCCAACACTTAACCCCAGTGTCTTGGCTTCTCCTAAGATTTCAAAGGCAGCATCCAGCTTACCAGCATGGCCTGAAACATCTATTAACGCACTGAGAAAAATCTGCATGAAATATTAAATACTAGAATCAGCACACCCTGTACGAATCAAAAACCAGCTGATACAACAGTACATACAGAAGACTGTCCAAAAAACTTGAAAGAATTCTTTCTTCTAACTTTTCCACATGTTACAGCCAGACCAGTAGTTTAATAATCTGAAACCACTCCAACATAAATATTCAAAAAGAAAAAAAAAAACAAGATGTACTTGACTCCATCTCTATTACATACCTCATCAGGTTGTACTCCATTCTTGGTCATATCTTGATATACACTGGAAGCAAAGTCCCAATCACAAGATTGACTGCAACAATTAACAGCAATGGTGTAAACCTCTGGTGTGCCCTTAATCTTACAATCATGGATCATCTTATACACTTCTCTTGCCCGATCAACCTATAAGAAATGCATGATTTTTCTGCTCTTAAAACCAACATCATCAACCTAACTGGAGAGAGAGAGAGAGAAATTGAATAACAGCAAGAAATCTTTAATTTGATGAAACATACCTGACCAGCATTTGCACATGCCTTGATCAAAGCACCAATTGTAATATGATCAGGCTCTACAGGATGTAGCTCAGCCCCCATTTCTGCCAGCACATCAAAAGCACGATCCACCGCTCCTGACTGACCACATGCAGTTATAAGTGCATTGAATACAACTCTGTCTGGCTTCACGTTCTACTGCACAGAATACCTTATTAGCAAGAATTCTTATTTTTGTTAGAATACAAAGTGAACACTCAGCTTTATGATAGAATATGTTGCATGCCTTCGTTTGAATATCCACATATACAAGTAACAGATAAGACCACATAAAATGAGAAAAAAGGAACGACAAGATCTGTGGTCATACCTTTGACCTCATTATTCCATACACGCCAAATGCCTTGGCCACTTGACCTGCTCTTGCACAACCATCAATAAGTGCCCCATATGTGTGAACATTAGGTTCCACTCCAGTATTAACCATTCGATGGAATACCTAGAAGCAAAAATCTCAGGATATTCAATGAAAACAGGAAACTCATGTTGAAACATAAAAAATTTCATTCAAGTATTCAACAAAAGAAAGAGGAGGAACAATTTAAAAGCATGTTCCATAATTTTGAAGAAGCAAAAGTAAAAATAAAAAGGAAAATCTTGTTCAGTATTGGAGGAAGTAGTTAAGATGTCAGATGGAGCAATTATAAGAATGAGTGATATTCAAATTCGCTGCTAGCAGAATTTCAGACTGACAGGAAAGACAAATACTTCAACCGTCATTGTTTAAAGTTCTGAAAAATCAGTACATTTTCTTTCCAAATAGAGTTGAGTTAAACGGATATCAATAACAGGAGGTAAAAGTATTTTTACAAAATTCAGTAGTGCAAGATGACATATCAATAAATCAATAGAAGCTTCATTACATGTAAGAAATGTGTATTGGAAGTACATTAAGAAAGCCCAAATGAGATAGTCTAAGCATTAGTGAAATCTAAGAACAGGTAGCCAAAATGAAAGAAACCATACTTCAAACATTGCATCCACTTCTCCACTTTTGCCACATGTTGAGATTAAAGTAGTGTATAGTTTGCAATCTGCTCTCATTCCAGCCTCCTGAACAAGCCGCATGACTTGAAAAGCGCCTAAATTTACAATGCATAAATTATGCACCCTAAAAGAATGATGGTTGTAAATAGATGAACACTGAGATTGTTTCCAGACAGAAGTAGTTAAATGATATTAAAGAATACATTAACTTACTGTCAGAATCTTGAGAACTTGCACATACAGACATGAGCATGTTAAATGTACTCAACGTGGGATTTGGAATAAGTATGGTGAACTGAAAAGCTTCCTGAACAGCCTTTTTACTCTTGCAAATATTGAAAAACTTCCCATGATAAATCTAGAGCCAGAAAACTGGTTAAATTAGTTGTAATTCAGATCTAAAAAACTGATTCTAAAAAATTCATCACATTTTACCTTATTCATATCCAATAAGCCTTCTTTTTCCATGTCTTGAAGTATTTTGATACACTCGGGCAACCTGAAAAAACCACAAATAAGAAATAAGTTACAAAGATTTTCAGAAACAGTTGAACATACAAAGCAATGCAGACCTATTGTGATTGAGGAATGAGGGGTATCCTGGATCTTTTTTTTTTCTCCCTATTTCATTCATTTCAAAATAATCTTAATGTAAATCATCAACCATACAACATGAGACAGCAGAGGAGTGATATTGACTGCACAATACATGAAAGAGAAACAAACTTGCCTTCCACCTTTCAGGCATTGATTGTAGGATTTAAATTGATCTACATGAAGATTTTTGTAATGAACATGCTTCCCATTTGGATAGGGCAACCCATTCACAACTTTTCCTCTATGCAGACTGGGTTCTTTCCCCCTGTTTCCTGAAGAACCTTCCTTATATGGAACAGGTACATTTCTTTGAACATACCCTGAGTTGTAAAAACATTCGCTACTGAATTGAAAAATGGAATAAGGAGATGCAAAGATTTTTAAGGAAATGATGTTGGGATATAAGAAATAAAATCATATTTCCTGCCTATTCAAAGAAACAAGGTAAGACCATCATGATCCTATTGTAGCCACTACCTGCAATGTGCAGAGAATCCTCTGGTACTAATTCTGCTCCTCTCGAGACACCATTAATCATCACTGAAGAAAAATTTTGGTTGTATAGATGAGAAGTTCGAGAAGTTTCCGTTTGACTACTTGACTCTGTGTCTTCATAGAACATGTAAATATCTTCTCTAGCCGGTTCTTCAATTAGAAAGTTGGAACTGGTAAATTTTTCCTCTTTTACAGGCTCACCATCTGCTTGGAAATGTTGAGTCACTGGATTATATACACTATATAAAGGACCAGCAACAGGTGGAAGCTCCGTTGCATCAACCAAAACAGGCAAGTCAGAGTGGGATTTGACATGAGATCCGTTCAGTTGTAAGTCAGTCATGTCATTGGGAAACATAAGAGGCTGTAGGACCCGAGGTTCAAACATATCAGAAAGAAGAGAAAGATCTGCCGCTTCACTTTCATCTGAAAACAGAGAATCACTATCCTTAGAAGTAGTAACTTCAGAAACAGATGGCTGCAATGATTCGGTGACACTGGCCTCATGTGACAGAACAGATTTTTGAAGCTGCAGAACAGTCTCTTCTTCCCCAGAGTAACTTCTCTCTTCAGTTCTATCCTTAATGCTTATGTTCTGCTCTAAAAAGACGCCATGGTGCTCCCTAAAGCCCATTATCTCACCATCGGCAGACCAGTTGATGTCTCTACCTAGTTGAGATAAGGCAAGCTTTGTAGATTGGGAACGCTGTGATTGGTACCAGATCCAGAGAACACGTTATCTCCAAAATACATGGCTGATAAATCAATCAAACAAACTAAATTGTTGAGCCCATGAAAATCACAGAAGTCAATTTACATTCAGATTTATTGCATGAGACTTCGAATACCATGATTTGCTCCAAAATAATGGACTAAATATTATAAAAATTCCATGACGTGAGTAAAAGCATCTTCAAGGAGTGAAACTAAGGATTCAGTAGATTGTTAATAAAGCTTACTCAATTATCAAATATTAGAAACAGTGATGTGTCATTGAGTTCATCGAACAACAATAAAAATTAACTTTGCAGCGAAATGCTGCTTTCAGTTCGATGTAATCCTCAGTAAATTGTCAACTGTACAACCATGGTTGCAGCTGTTGCATTGATCTATCTCTCGATCAACTGAATTATCCTAATTATACCTCGCCTACGAGAAAACACGACTTCAAATGAACGAAGCAATGTGAGATAGACAACAAGAATCATTCTCTTGAATCTCGAGTATGTCCATTGATTTTCCTAGTACAACTACGAAAAAAAGCATTTACCAAATTGCGAACAAGAAAACAACAACAACGAAGTAATTCCAAATCGATTCTTCCACCGTACCTCAACCGCATTCTTCTTCCTCCTATTGAGTTGCATGTAGATGAACGAGACAGCAGAGAAGGTAACCACAGCAACAACGATGAGAGCCGGATTCGAACTCAACGTAGCTCGGAAAATGTACCTCGGAGACTGAACAAACAAGCCAACCTTCCTGCACCTCCGACGAGTGCGCAAGGAATCTGGCGGGCGGAGATTATGACCACCGCCAAGGAATTGCCGGCGAACGAAGCGGAGCCGAGAGTAGGAGAAGGAGGAAGAAGAATTGACAAGAAGACATGGATTGAACATCAGTGATTGAGGCTTGGAAGAGAAGGTGACCTCCATGGAAGAATGGAACAGCGAGACACAGAATGAAGAGAAATCGATAGAGAGAGAGAGAGAGAGAGAGAGAGAGAGAGACTGGTCGTTGTGTGAGAATGTGTACCAGTGGTAGTATGGAGCTTGCTTTCGCTTGGCTGATCCACTGTGTGCTGACGTGGAATTTTCCTTATTATTTTTGCATTTTTGGGGAATAATGAAAAAAAAAAACCGCTTGGTTCGTTTTATGGCTGATCCACTTCGTGCTGACGTGGAATTTTCCTTATTATTTTTGCATTTTTGGGGAATAATGAAAAAAAAAAACCGCTTGGTTCGTTTTATGGCTGATCCACTTCGTGCTGACGTGGAATTTTCCTTATTATTTTTGCATTTTTGGGGAATAATGAAAAAAAAAAACCGCTTGGTTCGTTTTATGGCTGATCCACTTCGTGCTGACGTGGAATTTTCCTTATTATTTTTGCATTTTTGGGGAATAATGAAAAAAAAAAACCGCTTGGTTCGTTTTATGGCTGATCCACTTCGTGCTGACGTGGAATTGCCTTATTATTTTTGTATTTTTGGGTAATAATGAAAAAAAAAAAAAAAAAAAAACGGTTTTTGTTTTCCAAGAATAATTGTATATCAGTCTCTGTTGCGGTTGTCGTGTAATAACGAGACGATAAAACAAAAATTCCAATTTTCAGCCAATTTCCCAGAAAATATTTATAAAAAAAAAAACAAAATTATTTAATAAAATTCAAATATTTGAAATTTATTATTTCAATCAAATCAAAATGTTAAATTTTATTTCAAAAATTTATCAAGATTATTAAAAATATTTTTAATTGGTAAGGATAAGTATAGTTTAATAAATATTAAATTATAAATTTAATCTATAAAATTTAAGTTTTATATTCTTGAATTTTTAATTTTATATCTATTAAAATTTTAAAATTAGTGATATAAATTTAAATTTTATGTTGTACAGAAAAATGAATTAAAAAAAGTTTCATATGTAAATTTGTAATTTTAAAAGTTAAAAAATTAATAATTCACAAATTTAAAATTTTAAAAACTAAATTAAGCTAATTTTTTTTTCATTTTGCCATTCAATTTCAGATTTAAACATTTTGCCCTAACTTTTCTTCCAACCTCCGGCGGCGGCGCCACCGCCAACAACTGCCGGCCATTTTCAAAATCCCGATATCCCCCTTCGCTCCAACCAACGGCGCCGTCGGCAAATTGACAGAAAATCCATAATAAGCCACACACGCCGCAAACGGCCCCACCCAAAACACCCAATGCCCTTCCCACAACCGTCCCCCTCTCAACACCGCCGGCCCTAAACACCTCGCCGGATTCAGCCCCACCCCACCGTACCCAGCCCGCCCTGTAATCGTGGTGGAGACGAAAACCGCCACCGCCGAACTCCCCGCGATCATCCCGCACACCATCGGCAGACCGAGCCGCTCGCTCATCTTCTGGTCGAGCACCACCGTTACTCCGACATAGAGAACCACGAAGGTGCAGGCGAATTCGAGAACCAGAGCCGTGGCGATACCGATGCCAGGGGTGTCGCCGGTGCCGTGGATGGTGCAGCCGCCGAGAGAGTACTTTTCGGCAACATCGGGACTCATTGCGTCCTTGATTAGGAGAAAGGCTATGATGGAGCCGAGACATTGAGCGAGAATGTAGACGGCGGCGCGAGTGAAGGTTATGACGCCTCTTAGGGCGGCGATGAAGGCGAAAATAGGGCTCAAAAAACCGCCGGAGAGAGGGAAAGTGACGAGGAGGAAGAGGAAGAGGATGATGAAAACGGCGATTGGGATTAAGAGCTTTGGATCTGATTCGTTGGATTTCAAGCACGAGACGATGGAGGTTGTTAAGCAAAATACCAGCAAGGCTGTTGCTACGAACTCTGTCATGGCCGCTTTCCACATCTGTGTTTAAAATCAACACGTCATTTTTTACTCTTTAATTTTTTTTAAATATCTTTAAAAATACTTTAAACTTTTTTTAAAACTTCAAAAATACCTTTCAATGATATCACGTTCCAAAAATACCCTTCCTTAGTATCACGTTCCAAAAATACTCTTTAATGATATTACATTCCAAAAATACCCTTCGTTAATATCACGTTCCAAGATACCCTTTGTTAGTATCATGTACCAAAAATACCCTTCGTTAATATCACGTTCCAAAAATACCCTTCAATGGTATCACGTTCCAAAAATACCCTCCGTTAGTATCACGTTTCAAAAATACCCTTTGTTAATATCACGTTTCAAAAATACCCTTTGTTAGTATCACGTTTTAAAAATATCCTTCGTTAATATTATGTACCAAAAATACCCTTCGTTAATATCACGTTCCAAAAATACCCTTCGTTAATATCACGTTCCAAAAATACCCTTCTACATATTGACGAAAAAAAAATTTAAAATTAAAATAAAAGTAGAGGGGGTTAATGTTATTTTTAAAATTTTAATATTTTTTTTTAATTTTTTTTTTAAATTGAAGAGTATTAAATAAATTTTTAAAGTCGGTATTTTTAAAACACAATAATTTTGTTAAAATATTATTAAAAATTTTAAAATATTTTTTAAATAAAGTTCTATAACATTATCCTTATCTAAATTTTTAAAAGTTTATAAATATTTTTTTTTAGACATATTACAAAATTTATGCATATTTTTGTTAATTAGCTCAATATAAATCACAAAACATTATAACTATTTAATCTTAAAATTTAATTTAAGATTTAATAAAATATCTTACTCTCACGAATCAACAAACCTTTTTATAGAAATTAAAATTAAATTATTACGAATTTAAAAATATATTAAAAAATTACTACCCACTTAATTTAGAATAAATAGGACTAAAAGTTTAGATATTAAACTTAAATTCTTTAATTATTAAAAAAAAAATCAAATATATCGAAAACATATTAGATATAACTTTATCGTTAACATAAAAAAAAAAAAAAAAATCAATAAGCATGAATTAAACTGGTAATCTAAACTAATCATTATGGTTGTATATATATCCGAATTTCGGGATGCAAAAGACGATCTTACCCTTTTTCGATTGAAAGAAAAATGAGGTAAAAGAGGGCATAAAATATTTGATGGAATTGAAGCAAACCTGTGGCGAGAAAAGCTCATGGGCACCAATGTAAAGAAGAAATGTGGAGAGAAAGGAGGCGTGATCTCCACCGGAGCTGCCTCCTCCGTCGTCAACCGGCAAAGCAAGCTCCTCCTCCTGGTCAGGTCCAGTGGCCGCCATTGATGGCATCCAACCAACACCTGTCGGCTCCTAAAATTAGGCACTCAAATTGATAAACAGACAAGCTTTGTCTTTTAGCATGGAATATTCATTGTTCTCTTGCTAACAAGGAAGCATTGCTTTGATCAATTAATCAATTTTGATGGTTTTAAATACTATTTTTTTTTTTTTTTTTTAATGGTTTGTTTATTTAATAGAGTTGACATTTAATTTAATTGAGTTTAAGAATAATTAATAAACATTAAATTGATTTTAAATGATTAAAGTCGTGTTTTTATTTTTATTTTTTATTATTGAGATTTTGAAATGAAAATTCTTTTTTTGAATTTATTATATGCTCGTGTTATAATATGGATGTGTGGGGGTATATTCTATTTGGATAAGGTATTTCTAAGCGTTGGAATTGTCCTATCGTGTCTCTTTTGATGCCCTTAAAATCTCCCATTTTCTTGTCTTATGTCATTTTTAAAAAGAAATAAAAAAAAGAATTATTATTATTAATAATGATGTTTATGAGTATGTGGATGGCATATGTGAGAGAACAGAAAGAGGCTAAATTAATAAAAATAATTTGATAGTTTAAGTTTGAATAATATTTTTAAACTTTAAAAAATATATTTATTTTTTAAAAAAATTATTAAAAATAACCTTACGGTTAATTTTGTATTTAAAGGGGTTAATACTTTCTATAAAATATATATATATATATATATATATATATATATATATATATATATATATATATATATATATATATATATATATATATTTAATTTTAACAAATGTTTCAAGATGAATTTTTAAAAATTTCATTAATATCCTTGAAATTTTTTAAAAACTTTAAAAACATCTTCATGCTTTTAAACTTTTTTAAAAACTTTTTAAAAATACCATTATCATTGGTATATGGAATGAACTATGAGTGAGTTTAAAAAAATACTCATAAACTTTATTAAAAAAAACATTAATATCATTGAATTTAAAAAAAAAAAATTAAAAGTTTGATAATGATCAAGATCTCTAATTAAAAGTTTGATGATGATCGAGATCTCTTTTAAATTTTTTTTTTATAAGGATTAAGAGTGTTAATGTTACTTTTAAAATTTCATAGGTATATTTTTAAACATTCTACTACCAGTTTTCTTTGACAGACAATATTATATTATTATGCTAGATATTCTTATTAGTATTTTCATCCTAAAAAGATTATTTAATAAAGGATGTGATAAGGTTTTTTTAATGCTCATTTAAAATGAGATTGTAAGAATATTGCAAAAGAATTTGTTATAGAAAAAACTCAGCGTTTATTCATCGTTCTATAGAGAATATTATCACATGCGCATGTTCCATGCTCACTTATGTGAGCACAATGGAATTTCGAGCTCGAGTAACCGATATCTCACGCTATTCTTCATACAATCTCAACCTTGAAGGATGATTAATACGAGCACGAAAAAGCTCGTGAGCAATGAAATTTGTTTAAAAGAGCATTTTTCATGCTTGCAAGCAAGCATGGAACAGGCTCACATAAAGGAATACCCAAACACTTGAGCATGCTTCATACTTGCTTAAGCAAGCATGAAGTGAGCTCATTTTTCCTATATGAGTACGAGTAGACTGCTGCAACAATGTATGCTTCGTTCTAGTTTTCTGGTTTCTGTGGGATTTGTTTTACCTGCAGAGAAATTTAAAGCTGCAAAAACATACAAATATGGAGGAGGTGTGCCTGTTCTATGGGGTTTTTTAATGTTTGTGAGTGCCTGAACGAGTTTGCTTGCATCTCGACGATTCTCACGGAACAACCATTTGACCCGATGGATAAATTCTTTTGAGGTTTTTTCTTAACAAAAATAATTTTTTGTTTGACACACAGGCTTGTTTAATGCGGAAGGGAAAGTTCATCTACTCTTAAAAGCTAGAATTGATAGCTCCTATGGCTGCTTCATCGTGTAACTCTTGAAAAAGGCAAAAAAGGAGATCAAGTTGGCTCTCGTCTATAGTTTGATGGACCACAACTCTTGGTTGAAATGCGTTTACGTCGGATGTGAGATCCTATATTGGTGAGAGAGAGGAACGAAACACTCTTTATAAGAGCATGGAAACCTACCTAGAAAACGCATTTTAAAAACTTTAAGGGAAAGCCTAAAAAGGAAAGCCCAAAAAAGACAATATCTATCGGCGGCAGACTTGGACTTGAGCGGTTAGATCAAGAATCAAGAATCAAGTGCTAGTTCAGTTAGGTAGGAGGAAGAAAGTCGTACAGGAAGTGGAGGAATGTAGGAAATTCATAGTCGAGGGCAAACAAACGAGTTTGTGTTTGAAGTTCATTAATTTATACACCAAACCCAATCCCCAGATTTCACACTTCCATATTTCTCGTTTTGATGTTCATGTTACCAACCAAGCAAGCAATGAACTTCTAAGGGTGTATGAGACTTCTACAATAAGTAGTGAAATTTGATATATCATTAATCTTCTTGAACGTTCAACTTTACAATTCAGCCAAGGTGATTTCAGGTCATAAAACGATATCAACCACATACCCACAAACATGTCAAGAAAAGAACCTGACCTGGCTATGGACAAAAAGGCACATGGCATGACATCTGTTCGGTCACACCACTCCAGAAGGGAGTCGGAGGACGAGCTGTCCCCCCAAAACGCTGCAAAATTTCAAGACAGAAAGTTGAACATCGATGAAAAGTTATTGGTCGAAATAACCAAATAAAAAACAAGCGCTAACCTCTTCACATAATAGTAACAGAAGTCAGCTAGGATGAAAGTCTGCACAATTTCTGAGATCAGAACCATAGATGGCCATAAACCATGACCGAGAGCTACAAGAAGATGTCCACGACTATCCAAGACCTGAATATAGATAGAATAGAAAGCAATGGCATCATTCATTCATAGCAAATCACAAAAGTGATTTTGTAAACAGAAAAATAACTAAATATGGACAATAAGTTATAAAGAGCTTTAATGTGGTAGGTCCAATTAATATGAATTCATTTCGAAATGCGTTAATTCCAACAAAGTTGAAGAACAAGAAACCAGAGCAATAAAATATCAAGATTGCAGATTTTCTAGGTAAATTTTTACCTATAGTATTATAAATAACAAAGTAAGTACGGATACAAACCAGTGCTAGAACAAAGAGGAATTATAGACAATCAAACCTGGAGAACCCAATGAGCGCAGCTAAGGAATCTTGCAATACCCAATGCAAATACATAGTGAGCAGTAAACGGTTCGACGATCTGAAAGTTGAGGGGGAAAAGTTTTGCATTAACTCCTCACCAAATTTGTAGATTTGTATGGCAAGTAAATTCGTTTCATTAACCAATATCGTACCTTCGTGTTCTGCATCACTCGCAACTGGGGCAACACTGAAACAGCTTCCAAATACACACAAAATGCCCAGAAAACTCTGTTAACAAAGTAATGAGAAGTTGATGGATGAATGAGTAAAGCCAATACAGCACAGGGTGCTATCTGCATCCAAAATATAAAGGCAAGATGTTTAATAAGCCACATTCTATACGCATCCAACTCACTAGTCCTGCACAAAAATTACCAAAAGTTTTTGTTGTTTCAACCGCCACAAGAATACATCAATGAAATTGCTTCTTGGAGAAAAGAACTCGTGAGGTTAATAGAAAATTGAACAGAAAGAAACTTTTATATGTTCGGCGAGGTCAATTTAAAATCCAATTGGTTAGTTTCTCTCAAAGATTGGGAAGAAGGAACTTAAAAAACAGAACCTTACCACAAAATATAATGCAAAGTTGTCCTTATCCTCCATGTAGCTCGACTTAAGTTTGAAACGGATCATATATATCACCCAGAGGGTCGTGGCCAGTGTTGCTAAATCTAATAGCGTGTGTATATCATACTCCATAACAAAACTACAATACAACCTCACGGCTAAGAAGATAGCTGTTAATTCCTGAGACTTGAGCGATATTCCTGCAAAATCATAATAGGTTCCGCTATAGAGAACATCCAGAGCAAAAAATAAGAAAAAAGAAGCAACAGGATTACCCAGTTGATTCCAAACAACATGATTTGCAAGGGAAACCAAAACTAACATAACTTAAATGACATGGAAACCAAAAAAAAAAACTAAGGTCTTATTTGATAACCATTTAGTTTTTTGGTTTTAGGTTATTGAAAATTGTGCTTGTTGTCTCACAAATTCTCAATTATCATGTTCATCTTTTCTAAGTAAACAATTGAATTCTTAACCAAATTTTTAAAACAACTTGGCTTGAATTTTGAAAACGCTCTTACAATGTAGACAATAAAATAAAGGAATCAATAGGTGAAGAAATGTTTATAAGCTTAGTTTTCAAAAACAAAAAAAACAAATGGGGCCTAAATTTCTACGAGATTAGAACTTGTGCCTGAGAGTTCGCACAATTACAATTATAATTACATCACTCTAAACTGAACTTATAAATCGCTGCCCGTGCAAACGAATCATATGAATGAAGGATTAGAGAACAGATAGACACCCTAACAAATCCCATGAAGGTTAATCTTTTAATTGGACAAAGGCATAAATTCCGAATCCATGATGATCCAAATTTCGACAAACAATTTCACGTATTAGTCATTTCGATGACAAATCATAAATTCATCTCCAGAAAATAATTAGCTAAGGGCATTTTACCACTAAAATTCAAGGATTACCAGCACATGTTCTCTCCTTCGTGAGCTTAAAGATGAGAACCAATATCCCAATGGAGTGCACTGCTTCGGCACCGACAAATAGATTGTCGTGATCATGAACGATGAATCGAAGTGCCATCAGAGCCACAATGCCAAGCACGACGGCCAAAAAGGCCTTCACCTTCGGCGGCTGTCGCTGGACCCATACCGACACGATGTGGATCGGATTTCTTGCCGGCCTCATGAGATGATTGACCTAAGGCGGCGGCGGGTTGATCTTCCGGTGAAGTTTAGGTTTTTGCGTCGTCCAACCGACGAAGGGATCTACAGGTGAACCGCGGACGATGAACTTTGACGCTTCCAGCTCTTTGAGATTTGAGGGGAAAAAAACAATTGAGGTGTTGGCCAAATCGGGTTATCGGGTCGGGTCAGGAAAGCATTTGATCCATTAAGTTCGACCCTTTTTTTTTTTCTTTTCTTTTTTTAGATTTGCAAATATACCAAAAAAAAAATTATTTTGATTCCTATTTTTCTAATTATATATTTAATATACTTTATATTTTATATTTTGATAACCAACATATGAATAATATAACTAATATACTCAACTTTGTATAAAATTTATTTCGAACAATTGCACGTAAATTATTAATAACAATTAAATTAAAAAGATTTATAATCCATAATAAAAAATTTTAATTTAACTAATAATATTTAAAATTGTAAAAATTAATGGATTAATGTTGATTTGGTTTGGTTTATAAAATTTTAAATCTATTCTATTTGGGTTTTTTTAGCCTTAAAAAAATTAGGTTTATGCAGACAATCTGTAACGGCCCAAATCTACTGCTAGCAGATATTGTATTCTTTGGGTTTTTCCTTTCGGCTTTCTCTCAAGGCTTTAAAACGCATCGGCCCAAATCTACTGCTAGCAGATATTGTCTTCTTTGGGTTTTTATATCTGCTTTGGGTTTTTCCTTTCGGCTTTCTCTCAAGGCTTTAAAACGCATCTACTAGGGGAAAGTTTCCACCGCTAGCATATATTATCCTCCAGCGTCCTTACTAGCACACCGTCTCGTGTCTATCCGCCTTCGGGGAATAGCAAGAAGCTCTTATGCCATTTGTAACGGCCCATATCCACCGCTAGCAGATATTGTCCTCTTTGGGCTTTTCTTTTCGGGCTTTCCCTCAAGGCTTTAAAATATGTCTATTAGTGAAAGGTTTCCGCACCCTTATAAATTGTGGTTTGTTCTCTTATCCAACCAATGTGGGACATCACATGATCATTATTAAATTTAAGATAATGTAAATTTAAATATTTAATTACTTTTAAATTTTGAGAAACTTCCAATAAATAGTCTTCTTAACAAATTATTATTCATTTATAGTTTATTTATGTGAAACAAAAAACATGTATAATTTTGACGGAAATTATATATAAACAAAATAAAAAAAGAATTAAAATTGCAAATTTAATCATTTTTTTTTAATTTATGGATCTACTATATTAAAAACTAAAACCTTGAAAATAAAATTTTTATTTAAATTGAATAGATTAATTAATTAAAAAAAAACTTTAATTTATGGGACAAAAGTGAAAGTTCATAAGAAATAAACGATTAATTTTATTATTTAACCTTAAAATAGGAAATTTAATAATTAAAAAATAAAATACAACCTAATGATATAATATTATTATTTTAAGTAAAAAATCTCGTCTCTTTATTTTTAAAATAAATTAATAAATAAATAAACCAACAAATTAGCAAATGAGAATAGCCGACGCAATTCACTCCATTAGGCGTCCATTCACGCCATCACTCTCCACTATAAATGTTCGTTAGCGCTCTCTCTCTCTCTCTCTCTTTGAGTCTCTGTCTTCTTCCATTTTCAGACCTTCAATCTCCTCTGTAAATCGCCATTGTTGACGGTACGAAGGTCGTGAAATGACTTATTGCTATGGCTGTAAACCTCGCCCTTCCGGTCCACTCCCCGGACCTGTCCTTCTGCTTCTCGCCGTAGTCTTCATCTTGATCGGATTGTCCTCTCTGTTCCCCTCCGAACCAATCGATTTCTCGGAATTCCAAATCAATTGGCCTCTTCTTGCCGTTCCGATTATTTTACTCGTTCTTGTTCGCTGTTTGTCGTCCGTGGATTCTTCATCCAGGTACTATGCCTGCCCTTGCAATCGCGGCTGGAAGATGCAGTGTCGGTGCGGCCGTGGCGCGTGGTAAGTGGTAAATTAAATTAATTAAAAATGCGTTTCATCATATTTGTGGTTGTCGTGTAAATTATAGTTCGATGTTTATGTGATACCTGTTTTTTGTTGTGGAAGAGAATGAGATTGTGATATGATGATCGTGTTAAAGGAATATGATCGATTGATGTGTGGTAAGGATCGAAGGTGTATATGATATGATGATGTGTTTCTTCTTAGATGTGAAGCTGAAAGTTTAATTTGGTTATTTGCACAATTCATCACCATTCCTAACCTTGATCTTTCTGGATTTTAATCGTTCCAATTTCTATATGTTTCATCAACTCTTGACATTGATTTTTTTTTGGATCTTAATCTGTTTTTTTTACGGTAACAATCTAATTTCAATTCATTCACTCTCGACATTGAACTTTATGGATTTTAATATGATTTTGACAACTACAGTCGAATTTCTTGATGATCCATCAACTCTTGACCTTAGATCTTTTTGGATTTAATCTGGTTGTAACAAATAATAGTAAACAACAGTTATTTTATAGATGTTATAGATGTTATGCCAATAAACTTTAGAACTTTGAATTGTATTTCTATTCATTAATACGTTGTATTTTTAAAGTACATACTAACAGCTACCATGTTCGATATTGTTCCAACCTAATATCATTTTTAATACTATTTAATTCCGATTGAATTCAACCACATTTAAAAAGTAGGGAAAAAAATTAGACTCAATAGGATTTATGTCCTTAGTTTAAAAACTTTATTGATAGTTTTTTCTTTAATAGTGTTGGTTTTTTCATATCAAATATTTTATTCGGGTGTCACAAGTTCAGTTAAATTATAATTATTAAAAATAAATTGATTCCATTCGAACCATATATATAATATATATATAATGTTTTTTATAATTATAGCTTACTTGAAATTGAAGGTATTGGTAATGAGTCAATTCAGTCACATTCAACCAAAATAAAAAAAGAAAAAAGTTGGTATGAGAAAAAGAAAATAAAATTGAAAAAAGGTGGGTGGTGGATGGCACCAATTAGCATGATAATAATGGATATGTTGGTAACGTTTGAGTGGTTCCTATAAAGTTTTCCTCCCATTAATGCACCATCGGCAACGCCAATTATCAATTTTTTTTTTTTTTTTTTTTTATAAAAATAGTTTTATTTTCGTTAAGACTTCAAAAATTATTCATATAAATATTTGAAAGAAAAAAAAATCAATTTATTTTCGGTTTAATTATACAATTATTAGTTTTTCTCATGTGGGTTTAGGATTTTAATTCTATAAAAAAGGTCTAAATTGATTTTTTTTTTCCCTAATAATTTCATCAATAATTATTCGGAAAATAAAGAATGAAGAAACAAAACATTAATAAACTCTAGAAGGTTGCCGTTACATACGTCCCATAGATTGGACCTGCAAATCCTGATTATTATTCATAGTTCAAACAGCTTTCAATGGAACGAGGGGCGGAAATAAAGCAAAACTAGAATGAGAGAAACTAAAATGGCAATGGTCAATGGTGAGGCACCTCGTCGAGGCGACCCGGTTGCCGATCGCCAAGATCGAAGGTTGATCAGCCCACACATGGAATATGAAGACATGAAGAAAATCACCAAGATGGGCAACAAGAAAAGAAGCAGCTGGAAATTGGCAGCTGACCTGTGCATTTGAGTGTCGTAGCCTGTGGTGGACTGAGAAAACCAAAGCAAGACAATGACAATGCCAAAAATGGTGAGCAATTGAGGTGGTGGAGAGGAAACAGAGCCGCCTAGGGTTTGGCCTGTCCATCCCCCCTGTTTCCACTCTGGACCCCTTCTCTTTGGTTCTAACCACTCCATCTCTCTCTCTCTCTCTCTCTCTCTTCCTTTCTCTCACTTGAAAATTCTACACTACCATGAAAGACATACAGAGGGAGACCAGATTGGCTTGTGTTGGTTTTGGGATATATCCTTTGAGTGTTACCTCAGCTAAGGTAACATGGGCTGTGGACTGATGCCTATTGGACACTCAAGTTCTTGATGCCAAATTTATATTCCTAATAAGTAATAAGATCCTTGCATCTTATTAGCTATCTCAAGTTTCCATCAAATCTAGAACTGATGGAACGATCAGAACATATATAAAAAATGAAAAACAGGAACAACTTCTATTGAAGAAATCTTGCCTTTGATCTCTCGGGAAAGAATGCGTACCTAGCCGTACACGATCGAGAACGTTGGTCTTTCTATCCATCTAAACACCACTTAGGCTCTACATTCATACATTGTAAATGCTAGCAAGGACAAATTTAAATCAGGGAAAGCTTCAGCGAGATGTTATGAAAGTTCAAAGATCGAGAATGGCATCTAGAACTCTTATTAAGCGAATAAATTCTGGATCCAATCATTTATGTGGTCAAGTATTCTATAGCAAAGTAATAAAACAGAAGGATATTATTTTCTTGCCATCATTGAAGAAGGCCCTGAACAAAACCCCAAGGAGTGTTGCTAGGAATACAAAACATGTCACCCTTCCTCTTGTGCTTGACACCAGGAACTCCGAAAAAATTTCAAGCAGCGACTTTCTTGGCGGTAACGGAATTAACGATTGTTCCGAATTCAGGACCCTGCAATTGCAATACGAAACAGAATTGAGATGGGACTTCGAGTGGGGTTCGTGAAATTTTTCTTCTATGGTTTGACAGAAAAATTAGGAAAACATAAGGGGAGAGGAGAAATGCACCTTCAATGAAGCACCTCCCACTAGAAATCCATCTATGTCCTCTTTTTTAGCAAGCTCAGCACAATTACCTCCATTCACAGATCCTAACAATAATAATATCATTCCTTAGACACGTGACCCAGTCTGATTGTTACTCACAGTGGCAGTCTTACGAAACATGGACTTGACGATAAAAGTTCAAGCAAGCAAACTTATTTCTACAGCGGCATTGACAGTACAACAATGAAAGTGGCAGTTACCTCCATAAATAATCCGTGTTTTAGAAGCCACTTCTGGTGATACGTTCTTCTTAAGCCAATCGCGAACTGCTGCATGCACTTCCTGTGCTTGGTCGGGAGTAGCCACTTTGCCAGTCCCAATGGCCCATACTGGCTCATATGCGATAACGATACCATCCCAACTTGGAACAGCATCTGCAGTCAACGGGAATTACTAAAGTTACAGAGAGTTCCGCAGTTTTCTGTTCTCAGATAAGTGATTATAAGATTTTCGTGAAAGTGAAATAAGGAATGGGCCAGCAACTTGCCTGCATAGGCTTTCAATTGTTGGAAGCAAACATCGAAAGTTTTCCCAGCTTCCCTTTCCTCTAGTAATTCCCCGATGCAAGCTATTACTCCAAGACCCTCGCTCAAGGCATAGGCAGCCTTCTTCCCTATAAACTATAGTTGCCAAAACATCAGTCAGCGTTGGAGAGAAGCAGCCTGAACACTAATTTCTTGGAAACCACTCAAAGCTCAATGTCAATGCATTCACCTGGTCATCTTCACCAATGACATGTCTCCGTTCAGAGTGCCCAAGGATAACCCACTTGCAGCCTATATCTTTCAATTGTTCAACGCTGCAGTAAATACAAATTAATTTATCAATGATAAGATCTGAGTAAGTATTTGTGAGCGGAACAACAGAAAACACACATGACACACCATGCAAGATCCCCAATATGAGTTCCAAATAAAAAGACGAATGCACGTTTAGTAGATATCTGATGTAAACTTAGTGCAATCATACGATCGCTTTTCAAAAAACTTCGACCTTAAGAAGGCAAAAAAGTTTCAAAAAAAAGAATTTTGAGAAGTTTAAGCTAGGGCAGTTTACAAAAATCAAAATCTCTTAGGTTAAAATTTGAAAAGTTTACAGAACATTACAACTAAAATCAGTTCATGATTCTAAGTATCGTCAAATTGAACACTAGTGTTCTTGTGTTAAACATTATCATCATCTCATTTGCAGATCATAAAACAAGAAGACTTAAGTTGTCACCCTTATCAAATGGTGTAAAATCGAGAGTTTGCATGCACCAAAATGAATTTTTTAAAAGAACTTTATGTTTCGAATAAAATTTCTACAGCAATATTAGTTGAATTAAGATAAATAAATTTTCAAGGGTTCTCAAAAATTAAAATGTCTCATCAAGGGCATGTCAGATAACCTGATTTCTCCTGTAAAAGCGCCACCCTTGCTCACCCATGAGTTTTGGGCAGAAATCTCAATCCTAGGTGCCAATGAGCTCTTCACCTGATCAATGTACAGAAATGGAGGTGCTACAACAACATCTGCATTCCTCCCAACGTATCCAAATTTCTTTTTTCAGAAGAATGTACTTGAAGAGTAGAATAAGAATGCGAAAAGAACAAGAATGATGGAGAAAGCCCAGCTTTCAATATGGAGAGAAAGACTATCAGAATTTAGAACAAAAATGCTATTCATCCTCATCAATAACTCAGGTGTATTAATAATTTGATACCAACCTACTATAAAATTGAAAGAGATCTTAGAAGTATTAATAAAATTTAAAAAAAAAAAATTTAAAAAGGTGGAAATCACTTTGTGTAATAAAATCAGAACAAGCCCGAATCAAATGCAACCTTTGTTTTTTTATCAAGAATTTCATACATTGATTTGCCAAGTGAATACAAGATGGGGGAAACACATTCTCAAACCTAACTTTTGTTTTTTAAATGAAAGAACACATACATTAAAAGGTGACAAGGGGCATCCTCCAACATCAAACGTAACTTACCAACATCATCCTCCAACTTTACATTGTTCAAATCTGAGACAAGCTTGGTTATTGATTCCTTTGTACCATTCTGGGAATTAAATTAAACAGGGTAAGAATCCATATATGTCAGTCACAAATTCAAAATAATTCATTTCTTTATTTACTAAGTAAGGAGGGTGGGAAATATTAGTAGCTCAATCATCTTGGACGACAGTCAAGCCATACCAGCAGGCAGATAAGTGTCTTCATTTTGGGTACTACAATGTGTCCAGTACACTTCTAAGAGCTTAAAAATTGTAAACAACAAAGGATTCCTGATCTCCTAAGCTTCTAAAACTACAATCAAAATAATTTAAAAGTGGTATCTTATATAGAAGTGGCAGCGGAACCTTTATGTGCTCTCCAGGTTTGAACTTAAACCCTTTTTGCCTATGAAAATGAAGTTATGAAGACAAACAAGAATATGGTATAATTTTTCTAGGCTTCTTCCATTTCAAATGATTTGCACATGCTTCAATAACAATTAATAGTAGACATTAACGATGGTACTAGAAAAATAAATGAAAATCAATTACATTATCTTCTATGTTTGACACAAGTTGCAACAGAAAAGTAAGTTCTAGAAAGATCGTGATAAGACAACTTGTGTTTCACATTAGTGAGATTATGGATAGAACAGAAAAGTAGAATGATTCGAAGAGAAATCAAAGCATCCATTTGCAACAAACGTTCGAACTTTTTTCCTCGACATATATAACTATCGTTTATCCATCGCATCCTTTAGCTATAAGATTATTGATAATGAAGATACTTACACATTTCCAGTTTCCACCAACGAAGAACTGCAAATACAACAAAGGGTGATAATAATCAGAACTTAGAAAATATGGAATGAGAGAATATTGAATACCGATTTTTCTAAACTAGTATTAATAAATAAATAAAACCCGTAAAACCATGGCCTTGTTAACTCAAGGATTGGGTAAATAACAATTTGAAGAAAAAGAATCATTAAAGCTGTGGCAATAAGTATAATCCACAGTACTAAAAATTGCGGGAGGGCTTGGGAGACATGAAATATGGAACCGAAAAGTTGCGAGTAACAATTAAATCTTGAACGAATCCTAATCACAATTTACAAGTATGATCTACAAAAAAGCTGGACAAATTGATAGCTTAAAACAGATTTGTCTTAGGAGTCATCGCCTATTCCAAATTGACCAACGGCTACGAACAAGAAAAATAGGCGAAGAAACCTCCTTATTCCACATCCGACGCATTCTCTTTCCCTACTGTTAAGACACAGTTACGAACGCAAGACGCTAGCCGCTAGGTTAAGAATGATGATCGACACACTAATCAAAAAGTTCTTCAAGTAGCGGAAACGATTCCAGCGCAAATCAATAACAAACTAACGTAAAACGGTGAAATACCTTGCCGGAACCGGCCATGGTGACAACACCACGGGGACCTTTCCGGGAGGATGCAAGGCGGATTTGTGAGTGGACGTTCTGAAACAGAGTCTGAGAAATGTCGGACTTGGAAGTGGACAATCTGATAGCTGAGAGCTGAGATGCGAGAGAAGTAGACACCACCGCCATGGCCGAGCTTAGGTATGGATTCGATCGGCTCTCCTCCGCCGCTAAAAGTGACTGAAGATGTTTTTGTTCAGTGCCTCTGTGATGCTAGTTGGTTGTGGTTCACGATCAGGATTAGGTGAGTGAGTGCGAGTGCTAATACAGTGGATGTGGAGAGCGCGTGTTGTCACGCTCCAAATACCAACAGACAAACTTCTGTATATCAATTAATATTTTTTTTTCATTTTCTTTAAATATAATTTTCTTAAAATTATGTTTAAAAATAAATATGAATGAGTTACCATTTTTTTAATACCACGTCAAAATTTAAACACGGGTACGGTAGGTATAATCTTTAAAATTGTTTTGCTCGAGAATATGTTCGGGGTGCCTTTGAGAATGAAAGTTCAGGTAGTACCGTAATTCCAAGTAAAGACAAGTTTTACTTAGAAATATTATCGGGGCGGGACATAGACGAGAAAACCTTCCCTATCCTCGTTTCTGCCCTCTATTTTAATTGACTCGTAAAATTTTTCATTTATTTTTACAAGGATAAATACCTGTAAATTTTTTCCCATTTTCAAAGTAAATAAATTTATGTATTTTTTTTTAATTCATTTATACCAATAACATTTTTAAGGAATAATTTTTTATTTTTTAATTTAATATATATTAGAAATGTAAAACAACGTCACAAATTTAATAATATTTCATAAGCAAAAATTTAGTATAACTTTGTTTGAACGTAATTTCTAAAAATTATTTACAATACATAGTGGTCCGGAACAGAGACGGAAAATATAATTCTAGCTTCATTTTAGTAACGAGAAAAAAACCCTTCCACGTCCTCTACAGATTAAATGAATATCTTTAGTTATACTTCGAGCTAAGATCTAAAAACAATGTGTCATCAATCGTTCGAACATTTTCATTTATTTTAAAGGATTCAAATTTATCCGTAGGTGAACATATTAAGATATGATATTTGAATAATATATTTTAATAATTAGTTATGAAGTATATCTCAGATATCTATAATAAATTAATATTTTTTCTTTATTTTTTGGAATTGTTAGTAGTATATTTTATCATAAGATTTAATTAGCAGTATATTTTATGATATATATTTTTCCTTATTTTTAGGTATTAGTTGACAGTCTTATTTAGACGTTGTAAGCATGAATGAAGATCATGTTTCAATCCCAATTCTATTTCTATTTCCCATTCTTAATCGGGTCCAACTCCGTGTCATGCGAACCAGTTGAAACATGTCTAGATTTTCACATGCAACAGATAAAAAGTAAGTAATTGATTTGGATGCTTTTCCACCTCTCATTGAGAACCTTCAAATTTCTGGACCATAGCAGCCATTAATGGCCTCTCCCCCACCATCTCTTTCAGCCTTCAACTCATTTCATTCTTTCCTCAGTACTGACAATGATGGAATGATTGTGCCCATTCGACCAAGCTTGAGAAAGACATGTCTTGGCCTCTTGGTTTAGTTTTTTTTTTTTTTTTTTTCGTCGATTGTAGAGGGGAATGAAGCATTTTCTATAAGAGTGTGGAAATCACTTCCTAGTGGTGGACTTTGGTCGTTACAAATAGTATTAGAGCCAGACTTTGAGCGATGTGTCAGCCAAGAGACCGAGTCTCGAAGGAGGGTGGACACGAGACAGTGTGCCAGCAAGGACGCTGGCCCCAAATGGGGTGGATTGGGAGGTCCCATATCAATTGGAGAAGGGAATGAGTGTTAGCAAGGACGCTGGGCTCCGAAATGGGTGAATTGTGAGATCTCACATCGTTTGGAGAGTGGAACGGAACATTCTTTATAAAGGTGTGGAAACCTCTCCCTAGCATACATGTTTTAAAAACTTTGAGGAGAAGTCCAAGAAGAAGAGCACAAAGAGGATCGGGCAAGCCTAAAGAGGACAATATCTGCTAGCGGTGGACTTGGGTCGTTACAAATGGTATCAGATCTAGGCACTGGGATATGTGCGAATGAGGAGGCTAAGTTCCGAAGAGATGGACACGTGGCGGTGTGTCAGCAAAGATGCTAAGCCCCAAATCGGTAGAAGAGATTCAATTGGAGAAGGGATTCAAATGAATGAACCCACCATCGTTAGAATGCTTTAGCTAATTTGTGTGTGGGATTTTTACAATAAAACAACAAGTTCATCGTGTGAAAACTCACCCACAAGTTCACCGCTAGCAAATATTGTGTTTTTTGGATTTTCTCTTTCTGACTTTCCCTCATGGTTTTTGAAACATGTTTATTAGGACATGATTTCACACCCTTATAAAAAATGCTTTATTCTCCTCCCCAATCGATTTGGGATCTCATAATCCATCCCTGTTCAGAGTCCAGCGTTCTCGCTAGCATTCGTTGCCCTTTTCCAATCGACATGGGATCTCACAATCCACTCACCTTCATGGCCCAGTGTCCCCATTGGCACACCGCCCGATGTTTGGCTCTAATACCATTTGTAACGGCCTAAGCCCACCGCCAGCAGATATTGTCCTCTTTGGACTTTTCCTTTCATGCTTCTCCTCAAGGTTTTTAACACGTGTCTGTTAGGGAGAGATTTGCACACCCTTATCAAAAATATTTTGTTCTCCTCCTCAACTAACGTAAGATCTCACAATCCATCCCTCTTCTGGGCCAATGTCCTTGCTGCCACTCGTTCCCCTCTCTAATAGATGTGGGGTCTCACAATCCACCCCTTTCAGGACCCAGCGTGACTCTAATACCATTTGTAACGGCCTAAGTCCACCGCTAGCAGATATTGTCCTTTTTGAGCTTTCCCTTTTGAGCTTTCCCTCAAGGTTTTTAAAACGCGTCTGCTAGGGAGAAATTTCAACACCTTTATAAAAAAATACTTCGTTCTCCCACCAAACCGACGTGGGATCTCACAAACTGAGCTCTAAACTATGAAATGAAGAACTCTCTTCCAATGGATCCTTTTCTTTTCTGTTCTTACCCTTTGTTTGTTCAAACAATGTATATCCTACAAATGTATAAACATAAATGATGGCATGGAAATAAGTATATTACCAACAGACCAGCTTCAGGAGGTTACTACTATTGCACAACATGACAGTTCTCAACTCCAGCTAAGTTGCTCCACCAGTGATCCACGGGAGCCGAAGGTATGTAGCTCTGTAATAGTTCAAGTTCACCACTAGTAGATGTTGTCCTCTTTAGGTTTTTTCTTCCGAGCTTCCCCTGTCAAGATTTTATAACGCGTTTGTTAAGGAGAGGTTTCCACACCCTCGTAAGAAATGTTTTCATTTCTCTCTCCAATCAATGTGAGATTTCATAATCCACCCAGTTTGAGGCCCAGCGTCCTCGCTGACACACTGCCCACCGACGGTCTTTGATACCATTTGTAACAGCTTAAGCCCAATGCTAACAGATATTGTCCGTTTTGGCCTATTACGTATCGCCGTCAGCCTCACAATTTTAAAATGCATATGTTAAGGAGAGATTTTCACACCCTTCTAAAAAATGATTAGTTCCCCTCTCCAACCGAGGTAGGATCTCACCGTCCGTTAGAAGAAAAAAAAAGTGTTCTTAAACTAAGAATTACTGAGTTGTCTGTATGGGTGTTGAGGATTATTGAAAATAATAGTTCCACATCAAGAGGAATGTCATGGATTTATAAGTAAGTAAAACTATCTCCATCGGTAGAAGGTCTCTTGAAAAAACTAAAAGTAAAGCCACTAGAGCTTATGTCAAAATAATAACATCAACCATGGGCTAACGGTTTGACGACGTCTCTGTAGTTCATTCAGAACTCGGATCATCTTCGGTGTGCGATAGTCTGTCGATAAGGTGTCACGCAGTGAGATGACATTGACGCTTCTTGAAACTTCAGCTCTATGACGTGCGTAATATACTTTATAATCAATTAATTTTATATTTTCCGGCGCATATCTTTCATGCTCGTGATGTCACATTCATGTCGTACAAAACTTGTTGTCTGTGGTCGAATGCCTATTTCAAACTATTTTTATGCGTGTTCATTGTCATTTATATTTTTATTATTATTGTCTTACGTCGGTATGATTTTTTTACCAAAATCATGTCTATGTCTAACTAAATCGTCTCAAAATGTACCATAAGAGATGCTATTAGCCGTAAATTTTTTATATTGAAGTTATATGCTATCAATGCAATTGTTATTGTTTGGTTGTACAAACGACTATCTATATTTAATCGGCTGATTTATTTACTGCACAATCACATTGCAAATCGAACATAGGACATATTATGCATGCCCGAGGAGCAAGGGATTTGTAGGACATCTATGCATCGACCATGTGCCGAACGAATTATAGTTAGAGACGACAATTTTACCGACGGAGCTGCAGACCCGAAAAGAACTTCAGTTTAGATAAAAATGAAAAAGTGGAGAACATTTTTTTCTATTAGATAAATGGACAGGCCGAGATTATATTCCCCATATTCCTTAACATAAATATATTTTCACACCTTATTATTTATAGATACACGTTCTAATATTAAAATTTAATTTATGGATAAAATATTAGGATTTTTTTTACTATTTTATAATAAATATTATATAAAAAAATAAAAACTTTAAAATAATTATTATTTTTATTTGGGTAAAAAAAAAAAAAAAAAAATATATATATATATATATATTTTTTTTTTTTTGCTGTAGAAGGCAACGTCATAAAGTCGTAGGGTATTTAACCCCAAGTGCCATCTCCGATCAAGTCCGAAAGGCGGCAATTAGCTAGGAGGTGTAACGCAGGCCACACCGGCCACGACGGAAGGTAGGTCGGGAAAAAATGTCGGGCATGGGAGATGGGTACGTGGGCACTGCCCAAGACGCCGTCAGGATTCGCAGACTCGAGAAGCAAAGAGAAGCCGAGCGCCGGAAAATCCAGGAGCTGAAGGCCAAGACTGCCTCCGCCAAAGGACAGCCCGGTCTCCTTCAATTTGGCTCCAGTACCTCCGAGGTTCTTTTTCGATTTCAATCTTTAGGGCTACTTTCAACATTAGGATTTGTTTCAGAACTATCTCTAGTTCTTTAGTCTGTGGACCTGCAGTTAGGTTTTTTGAGGATAGGCGAGCGGAAACATGAGGAACCGAAGTATAGTTTTTCGATTTTTGAATCCACTATACATCTTTTCGAATTTGGACAACGCACGATCTTGGTTAGAAAGCTTGTCTGGAATTTTTAATTACTGTTCTTGGTAATTCAGATACTCGAGACAGCGTTCAAGAAGGAAACTGTTGGTTTGGTGACGAGAGAAGAGTATGTTGAGAAGGTAAAGTTAGAAAATATGATACAAGAACTTTTCCTTATACCGCTAAGAGAAGCATATGGCGCGTAATAAAGTTATAAACCGTTTGTTCTTGTTGATATAACTGTAGAGAGTGAATATTCGAAACAAAATTGAAGAGGAGGAGAAGGAGAAACTTCAAAAGCTACAACAAGAGTAAGTTGTTCTGTCTCTTGTTCATCTTCTATTGGAAAGACTTCGGCCGCCTTCCATTCATTGGTTTTTCCTCTGTTTTCAGGGAAGAGGAACTCCAATTGCAGAAGCGGAGGAAAAGGAAAATAAAGGGGAATTCACGACTGTCGTTTTCTGATGATTTCGAGAACGGAAGTGATGAGGATGACGATAATAGTAAGCGATTTTATTGCTGAATCTGAAATAGTTGGTATTAGTGAACTTTTATTTACAATCAGCCGAGATCGATATACTTCATTCTAGAACGATGAGAATTATGTGGTATACATTGTATTCCATTTTAGAATAATAGTTTGAAGGAAATTGAATTCTCATGTCAATGCTAAGATGTTACTAGCCATGTCCACTTAATAATCCAAACTTGTGCTTATGCATCATAGAAGAGCCAAGAAAGATTGGGTGTGGCAAACTTGGGAAAGATCCTACAGTAGAGACTAGCTTTTTGCCTGATAGGTATGGCGTCTTTCATTCTCTCATCCTCCCTATATCTTTTACATCTTTTATGGGATTAACGTTTTAGCTTAGGGGGGTTGAGGATTCTATTACAGTGAGAGGGAAGCTGAGGAGCAAGCTGAGCGTGAAAGGCTGAAGAAACAGTGGCTTCGGGAGCAGGAACAAATTCGAAGTAATCTTATATTTGCCCGTGTATAGATTTCATGGTGGCATACAAGATAATTCGTTACCGAAAGAAATGACTAAATCTTTCCCTTGAATTGCAGATGAGCCTCTTGAAATCACTTACAGTTATTGGGATGGAGCTGGCCATAGGCGAGTCATTCAGGTTAATAATGATTATCTAACTTCGAACAATCCGTTTTCTTCTTGCTTCCTGAGCTCTACTTTTTAATGATTATCTAACTTTGAACAAATTCTCTATTGTTTTACTCTTTTAAATTCAACCTTGCATCATTCAGGCACGAAAAGGTGATACAATTGGAGAGTTTCTGAGGACTGTACAGCAGCAACTTGCCCCCGAGTTTCGGGAGATTAGGACTACCTCAGTAGAGAATTTGCTATATGTGAAAGAAGATCTTATAATACCCCATGTAATATAATTTGGAAATTTTTTGGGATATTATTTTGGTTTTTTCCGCTTGGTGACTGTACTGAGTATTTATTGTATCGTGCAGCAACATAGCTTCTATGAGCTTATTGTGAACAAAGCTAGAGGCAAAAGTGGCCCGGTAAGCCTTCTATTTGTAATTTGAAAATTTAATTCCTTCTCCACTGAATGCATTAAGAGTTCACATTTTTCTATGGTCAGGTGTCTTCAAGATATAATAATTTAAAACTTTGTTGTTTGCATGTCTCTGATATAGATTTCAGGTTTAATGATATTTAATACTCGTTATTGAAGATTAGGGTTTGGTGGGCTTGTTTTTTTGTGTACCCTTGTATCTTCTTTCTTATCTTTCAATAAAAACTTGGTTTCTCATTAGTATTTTTTTTTCGAACAATTTTGTTAAGTTTTTATTTAGGGTATCTTTGATAACCATTTGGTTTTTGGTTTTTGAAAATTAAGGTTATAAACGCTACTTTCACCCATGAGTTTATATGTTTGTTTATCTAAGAAAATAAGTTTTCAAAAAGTAAATAATTTGACTAGGAATTCAAGTGTTTCTGTAAGAAAAGTGAAAACCATAATTGAAAATTTTGGAGGAAACAAGCACAAATTTCAAAAATAGAAAACGAAAAACCAAATTGTTAGTGAATGGGGCTTACTGTCACTATTCTGTTTTCATGTACTTGCAATTGTGTTTATTTTTTATGTTTTTGTTATCAATTTTATGATGGGCTGAGAAATTTCGGCTTCTTGATAGTTAGCGGCTTTTAGAGTTTTTACGTTTGTTTATCTCATGTGAGCAAAAAACTGACTGACTTTTCACGTTGAGAGTGTATGTAACATGAGTGACATAAAAAAAACAAAAACCCTGTTACATCTTGTACATGTCCAACACCATGTAACCTCTTGTCTTATTAAATTTGAGTGAACTTATTTTAGCATTTTGTTTCGATGTTGCTCAGCTTTTCCACTTTGACGTGCACGAGGATGTTCGGACAATTGCCGATGCAACAATAGAGAAGGATGAGGTATATTTTCAAATTGATTTTATATGCATGCGTCTTGTGATTGCTTGATATCGAAAGTTTAGTGAAGTCTGTGGAAACAGAGTGTATCTTTATATTCTTTAGTTAGTCGTGTGTACAAATTATTCGCCATGTTTACATGCTTCAGCCCTTGTTTTTGTTTTACAACGATGACAAATCTTGTGAGCTAATTACGGTATGATTTAGTTTGCTAATCCTTGTATCCTAGTGCACTTACTTCTACAATTTAGATGGTAGAGATCTCTTATATATCAATATTTCATTGTTTTGATGGAATATACCAGAAAAGAACAAAAAACTAGCGATTACAAAAGAAACTGGAAACAAAAGGCCCTTGTGTCTTATCAAATACAAAATATTATAAGCACTTGATACTATGGAGTTGCCATCTCTATGTTGTTTTTCTGCTCCTTTGCGAGGTTTGATCAAACCCGTGTTGCAACTTGAAAAAAGTGTGTCAAGAAGAGTGCACTTAAGTCCTAAAATTTCTTCTTCCTCCTATGGAGGATGGTAATAATAGTAGTATTATCAAGAGCATAACTTGTACGAGGCATATTCTTCTGTTCTGCATTAACAGAAAATTTTAGGATTTGTACAAAACAGAAGAAGATGCCTCTTCACATGTGAGATCTCATATCGGTTGGAGAGGAGAACGAAATATTTCTTCTAAAGGTGTGGAAACCTCTTCCTAACAAGTGCGTTTTAAAACTTTGAGAGGAAGCCCAGAAGGGGAAGCCTAAAGCGGACAATATCTACTAATGGTGGGCTTGAACTATTACAAATGGTATCAGAGCCTGACACTGAGTGGTGTGTCAATGAGGATGTCCTGGATCCCAAGGGGGGTGGACTGTGAGATCCCACATCGGTTGGAGAGGAGAACGAAATATTATTTATGAGGGTGTGGAAACTTCTATCTAACATAAACGCTTTTTAAAACATTGAGGAAAGGAAAAGTTCAAAGATGACAATATTTGCTAACGGTGACTTAGACGGTTACCTCACAAGTTAACTACTATTATCGTTTTATAAATTCATCATTTGTATTACTTTTTTCTTGGACAGTCTCATGCTGGGAAAGTTGTTGAGAGGCACTGGTATGAGAAGAATAAGCACATCTTTCCTGCTTCAAGATGGGAGGTGAGCTATCGCTCTGGCTCTGCTCGTGAGCTTGATCGTGTGATTGTTCTCACAAACTTTAATCCCCTGACATACCATTCCCTGCTTTACCTATTTGTTGCAGATCTATGATCCAACCAAGAAATGGGAGCGCTACACCATCCACGGGGACTAATTCAATGACATATAGCAAAAGAAGTATGATTTATGCCTTGAATCCTCAGTTTTTCTTACTGCTGTCTTCTTATACACGCTGAGTATGTTCGAAATCTTGAAGCAATTTGAAGAAATTAACTGGCTGGCTAATGATGTGCATTGTGTTATTTAAGCATTTAGCCTGTAGGATTGAGATGTTCATATTGTTCAGCACTTTGGCTTCAGAAACTTGTTTAGGGTGGGTGGATCTTCCATTGATGTTGATCAATTTGCTTCAAATAGACTTTTAGTGTACCATAGAGGTGAAATATTTTAAGTCATCTATTTCATCTCTCAGTACTTTTAAGGGTGTTTGGTTGATGTTTATTCGATGAGAATGGGCAATTTTAAAAAGGTGACCTATTTGTTTGGTCCACATAGCAGGGTGGAGACGAAGACGGGAAGTATAATCTCGTCCTCGGCCCTCTAACCAGAATAGATGTTCTCTACTCCCTCCCCCATTTCTCGTCTAAACGGAGAATTTCCTTCACATTTAGGGCGGGTAATATGGATTTCTCTATTTGCTTTTGATTTTATATACAGTTTTATTTTGAATATAGTTAATTAATTAATTAACTCATGGATGTTAATTTAATAAAAACAATAATTGTTTATTAAAAGTTAATTTACTGTATTATTTTTTAAAAATAAAAAGAATTATTAAATGAATGTGGTTATTTAGATGTATATTTAATTCTTTCTGATAATTGTATTAATTATTCAAAATTAAGTCTTAATTTGTTAAAATTATTGTAAGATTTTGACTTCATTAAAAAATTAACAATTAATTAATTAAAATTAACTAATATAATAAAATTGTTAGAAGTAAAATTGAACTTATATTTTTGATAGTTATGCAGTTGTCTTTCATTTTTTTTTTTGACCTCCTTTCTTATTTTATTTATCTTAAACAAAAGTCCCAATCACATTACTTTTAGAAAATTAAAACAAACGCTCGTGCCTCTGGCTTTTCGCACGTACTCACTCATCTTTATTATCTCCTTCTCCCTTCTTGAACTCGGTCTTGTTGCTTCGTTTCTACGACTGCCTCTCCAGCTGTTGCAAACATTGAGCGAGAACGGTAAGGGACGCACAAACAATGTAAAATAATACCTAGAAATCATGAGTTATCCCGCAAATTATTTTATTGAGAAAATTGGGAGTCTGGTTGGAACTCAATTAAAGGGTGAAGGTAGCATTCTTGGCAACAGCATAGAATATTTAAAATTCTTTGACAAGAGCAAGGACCGAGTTTTCTTCCTTTTTGGTCCCTAAGGCTGTGATTACAACGACTAGTTGGACGACTAAAATTATTATTAATAAATTTATAGATAATTTTATATAAGAAATTGATAATTTTATTTAGGAAATCAAATCCTAATTCAATTAAATTAATACATTACTTAGGTCGGAAATACATATGACTTTCTTAAACCTGAATATTGAGATTTTTACCAAAAAAAAAAAAAAAAAAAAAAAAAAAAAGAAATTTTTTAAATAAAAAAATACATTAAAAAAACCACAGAGTTTAAAATAAAATTGACCATTTTTTGGTTATCTAAATTGGCTCAACAAACTAGAAGGCAATCAGGTAATTGCCCGGGAAGCGGGATTTGACCCGAGAAACGCATTCCTCCTCCCGCTGTTCACCGATTTCTTCCTCAAGAAACGCATTCAGGCTACGGCAGTCTTCAGAGCTCTCAATCATGGCGTCGAAGGCCTTCAGGATTTTCTTTCTTGCACTCCTTCTCCTTGCGTCGCCTTTTCTCCAAGGTTTTGCTTCCTCAATTCTGTATCTAGATTTCTTCTTGCATCTGCATGTGTTTAAACTGTTTGCTCTAGATTTAATCGAATTTCGCTCTCGCATTCATGGTTACGGTTTTAATGTTCCATTTATTGAAATCCGCTTCAATATGCATTTCTCTCTTTGTCTATTATTGCGTTTGGTGCTAGAGCTGCGCCGATTTTCGGTTGGATCTTGTGCGTGTTAGATTTGTTAATTTCCTGCTATAATCTTCCCGGTATTTTTTTTTTCAATATTTATATGCTGGTCGATAGCCTCTGTGACTCTTCGACTCGGTTTATACTTGATTGGAAGATGCACGAAATTGCTTGGGCAGCGTTTTTAGAGCATCCATATCAATTGCATTAATTAAGCTCGATATTTGGGTTAGTTAAGCGGACTCTGATCCACGTGATTCGAACGTTTTCATTGTGGTTAAATGCTGGCTTTTTGTCGTTCCTCAGTTGAAGTTGTTATCCATCTTCCACGATGTGATGAATCTGTATACTTTGCTTCTTCTATTTATATATATAAATATATAAATATTTCGTTTTTTTCTTCTTCTTAAGTTGTTAGATGTCAATCGGATGCGGATGTGGAATCTGGAGAGTCCGTTGAAGATGCCACTGACTTAGGGATCGTTGGGGATGAGCAAGATTTCGGCGACGCGAGCTTCAGCCCAGCTACAGGGGTTGATACCGTGTGTGTTTTCCCCAAAAATAGCGCACGTAGTGAGTATTCCATCTAATTTGAACAGAAATATATTCTTTTTGATATGATGCAAATAGTGAATTACATTAAAATTTCTCCAAATGCAGTTGTGGTGGCCGGAGAAGAGACCGAACTTTTAGCAGGAATGAAGAACGATGGTAATTAACCCTTACCTGTCAACTACAAGAGCTGTATTGTCGTTATTTGTATATAATCTGCATCAGATGGCAATTTAATAATTCACAGCCTTAAGTGGTTTTATTGTAGCGAAAATTCACCGACAATGCACGATTTTCAGTTTGTGTTTCTTACTGTTCTTCCAATTTGTGCATTGTTTAACTTTTTTCTCTCTCTGTTTTCTATGTTCTACCTTTTTCGTAAGAACTTTTTGTTTGTAATTTTGTGGGTTACTAAGATTTGGGTGCGAAAAAAGCATTGAGGTGGCCCTTATCGATACCTCAATCTGCAATTTGAAAATTTTCTTTAATGTTTTCCTTCACGTAGTCTCAGTGATGGAGTTTCCTGCTGTTTTCCTTTTTTTCTTTTTTAATTGCTGCTAGTTGTCTGCTGTGCTTATTATTTTGTTTTTTTCCCCTTTTTTGGTGAAAAAACAGGGGATTCTAGCTTGAATGTCATTGCAATCAAGGCCAGTGTTCATTACACTTTTGATCACCGAATACTGATTCAAAATCTTTCCGTACAGGTATGTGACTGATAGTTAATGTGTACAAGTTTTTCTTTCATCAATTCACTGCATAACCTTTATTTGGTTGCCATATGCAAGTATAATTTTGTGCCAAGAATATTCCAGAATGTTTACTCACCTGGTTCAAGTATTCATGTTGTAGCAATCATTTACCTATTTTGTATATTTGGGGGATGAATTCTTGATTCAGTTAAAGCTGTGAGATATGAGCTAAATTTCTGAAAGCAGCTCATCTTAGCTCTTGGACGCTGGTGCCTGCTTTAGCTTATTACTATTGGAGTCCGTAATATAAATCACCTTGCTTGAGCTCAGACGCCTAGGAGGAGATGGTGTTGCTGTTTGACCTATTAAAATTTAACATACATTTACAGTAATCAGCCGTTGCATAAACTCTATACAAAAAACAGCTACCAAATAAATTAAAAATAAATGTACGTCTAAGGCCAAGGAAAGTGAATCCTAGCCACCAAAAGACTAAAATAACTATTATAATTACAGAACTTATGTATAGCAGGCTGGTTTTAATACCAAAAGGTTTCTTATAAGAAACAATGCTGTGTTGATGTATCACATCCATATATATTTCCAATATTATATATTCTAGTCCATGAAATTTTATGGAGATTTTGGCTGCCATCCTTGGTGGTGTTAATCATTTCAAAAGTGAGATTTATTCTCACACTATATTTTTGTATTTTTCTAGGAGTTTTTATTCGCACTTATCTTCAGTTTTTTATGCTTTAAAGAGGCAGACAAGTAATGTCTTGTTTCTCTTTTTCGAAGAATTTCTTAAGTGCCTGTATGTATACATTACTTGCTACAGCGTTTTGCATCTAGTCAATTCCCTTCTGTTATTTTCTTACAATTTATGTTTATGTTTTGGTTCCAGGGTTTTAACAATGCATCGGTACAAGCATCGACACAAGCAACTTTCCCGTACTTTTTTGTTGTCAGCAAATATCTTCAGGTTTTTGTGATATGATGGTCTTCTACATTGAAATTAAATTTATTGTTTTCTAGATTATTGCTCCGTTGCCTGTGTTTTTAAACTGTAAGTATAAGAATGCATAAATGGCTAAAAAGACATTGCTTCTCTTTGTACAGCCTGGAAATTTTGATCTGGTTGGAACCATTATTTATGAAATAGATCAGCATCCATATCAAAGTACCTTCTTCAATGGTACCATTGAAGTTGTTGAAGCTGGTGGTTTTCTCAGCACTGAATCTGTATTCCTAGTTACCCTTGGAGCTGCACTTATCGTTCTATTTGGTTTGTGGATTCATGGTCAAATACAGAATCTTTCCAAGGTACACAAGCTAAAACTGAATTTTTGGATGATTTGTTTTACTTTCAGGGAGAAAATGTTAAAAATCTGTGCTATGAAGATTCATAACCATCATACCTGTGGTGAATTATGTTTAACGACCAAAAAAAAAAAAAAAAAGAAAGAAAGAAGAAAAAGAAAAACAAAATAACTATCTAATGTGTTCAGTAACTCTGCTAAATCATAGGTTGCTTGGGTAATTTTAAGGACGTGCCCTTATGGGTTTTTCCTTGATTAATTGTAATTTCTCTTTAAAAACAACTTATTCTTGCTGATTGGAAAATATTTTTGCAAATTAGTTGGGTATTGAATGTTTTTAGTGGTGCATTTAACTTTCCGTATATATCCTTGAACACCCCCACCCCAATCAATCTTATAATATTTTTTTTTATTTGATTAGAAAACAAAGAGGGCTCCTAAGGTTGAAGTTGGAACCAGGGCCTCAGATGCATCATTAGACGAATGGCTCGAGGTAAGTTCATTGACCTGTAATTAAATTTGAAGTCGTTTGGTTTCGCCCCCCTTGCTGACTTTGACTGATATTAATCTTATCTTTGGTAATACAGGGTACTGCATATTCTCAATCATCGTCAAACAAATCAAAGAAAAAGAAGTAGATCACACATGTTTTCTGCCTTCACTTTTCCTTGCTGACACATACCAGATACGCAGTCTCTTGTTAACTCACACTTCCGGCATTTGAATTGTTTAAGAGACACCATGATATCAGTTTTGGAAAAATAGGCCAGTTTAGACTTTTGGAAAAGTTGAGTTATTTCAAATTTGAACTGATGCAGATACGTATAGAAACAATAGATATCTTTTAATTTAATCCAAAATTTTGAGCATTTACCTTTTGCTGTTGAAGTTACTTTTTGATGGATAAATTTTCTACTTGATAGGTCTGCGAGGTCTAAGTCCCTTCTATATGTACCACTTGTGTAGAGTTAAGTGTTATTAGAACCAAACACCAGCGAGATGCACATGAAGCTGTTGCTTTCTAGCATGTAGATAGATGTTAGGTCAAATGACTATCAATGTCGTGATATTCTTGAATTGGACTCCCCCTCTTGATTGCAAATCCTTTCAATCATCCTTCTTTAATTGACTGACTCGAAATGCCTAAAGGGTAGCATGTGGGATTTGACCTTTGCTGCTTCATCCCTCTGTTCCATGTGTTACTTTTAATTGCTTGAGCTGTCAAATCACATGAAACCAGTTAGCAGTTAAGTGGGACACTCTTGGATTACCGTGAGATCCCACGTTGGTTGGAAAGGGGAACGAAACATTACTTGTAAGGGTGTGAAAATCTCTCCTTAGTAGACCCGTTTTAAAAATGGTTAGACTGATGGTATACGTAACGGGTCAAAGCGGACAGTATCTACTAGTGGTAGACTTATTTATTTTCTTACTTTCAATATTGCTGTGATTGGGACTGTTTTCTACCCTCAATAGTCAATTTTAAATCTAACTTAAGGCAATTATTTTTAATAAAGACTATGATTCTATTTGCCCTTTATTTGCCAGTTATATGGCTTAGGTGAAACCAATTTACTTGGGACTGCCACCTATTAGGGACTTGAATCCATGGATTACAACTACTCTGTCATTTACTTCACTCCTTGAATTAGAGGGATTCTTAATTAACTTGAAACCTATAGAATGGAAGCCCCACACATAAGCTCATGACATAGGCAAACACGACATGCAAGCACATGATATGAACACGTGTTCGTGGTGGTAAAATCTCTAGTATTACTGTAGTACTTCATTTATCTACGCTATAGTTTTACTTTTATGATCATACAAAGAGCTTTCTTCCCCAGTAGCTTATGTAGTGATCGGAGGGAATTGAAACAAGAAGAAGATTGAAATTTGTAGGTCTTGCCCGTGTTTGCCGGTGTTTAGAGTACTCATACCCATTCGAGACAATTTAAAACGTAGGTTTAGGAGTCCAAACTTGATGCTGGCCAGCTTATTACTTAAAAATCCCCATTAGAGATCTCTCAAATCTCTCCATTTAACACATTCTTTCCTACACTAGCAGTTAGCACTGCAATAACACCAAAAGAGGGAAAAAAGTGCACTTCCTTGCAAGTGTCAACAGCTGGACTTCCCCAAGTGGGTTGGGGCTCATCAATCCTGGCCAACTTTGGAGGCTGTTCATTTAATGGAATACCCTTCATTTAGAGCCTTGGTAGTAGTAGTGGTAGTAGTAGTAAATAGGGGGATGCAAATTAGCTAAGAATGCACAAACTAGGAACATGCATCAGGACCGCTGTGAACCACTATTAGTACCTCTGAGTGAGTGATGAGCCCCTCTTGCGGTGTCACTAATCTCTCTGTCTCATCATTTTTGCTGCTCTAACCATTAAACTCTCTCTTTCCTTCACACCTACAACTTATAATGCAATACCTTAAAAAGTATTAAGTACTTTGTTTTTTTTTAAGCTCATTTATCGATGATTTTTGTTTTTAATTTTATTTGTTGAGTTCATTGATTACAAAGATCGAGAATCAAACTATGAGTTCTTGAATATAATTGGTGTCTTTGCTTAAATTGACTTTTTCTTTATGAGTTTTTAAATGTAATTGGTGTCTTACTCACTGAACTATGCTTGAATTGACTTTTCTTTTTTGTTTTAGGAATCGAGCTCGTGAGACAATCTGAGCATAGTTCAATTGGAAATAGAAGTTTAAATCTTCTTCCTCCACATATTCTTTAAAAAGAAAAGAAAAGAAAGAAATAAAGTGGTGAGCTTTACCCGTCCTTTCTTATATATAATTCACTGAAACAGATATTATCAACTATAATATCGTCTTCTTTTAAAATAATTTTTATTTATTTATTAATATTTACTTAGTCATTGGTTCTAAGAGTGAAGACTATCCCCACAACACAAAAGTCCATCCGGTATGTTTTGTCGTTACTCACATACATCCTAAGAAAATTTTCACAAGGTCACCCAACATAGGATTGATCCAAACAAAACACGCTTAACCTTGGAGGTTCTACGATTGAACAACAAAAAAGAAAGGTGCACTTTGTTAGTATAGGTAATAACTTTCAATTCTTTTAAGGTTTTCTTAGTCATTCTATTCTCATGATCGTTCTCATTCGGATGTAGTCTTCGGTTTATTCATGTACACCTCATTTTGAAAGAAACGAGCTTAAGTTTCAAAAACAAATAACTAAAAATCAAAATTATTATCAAACGAGACGAAAATGAGTTTAGTTAAAACTATCGAAAATTTGGTGCAAAAAGCATAATCTTAGTTTTATTTTTGTGCAAAGACAAAAAAAAAATGACAGTCCCTTCATGGGATTCATGGAACTGTACTTTGCTGATGAACTTGGCATTGAGAGTTTCCATTAGCTGTTCAAACAGTTACCATTGAGAGTAAACTTATTAATGTGATGAGGTAAGTTGTAGATTTAGAAAGGTATGGAAGCAGAGACCATTTTGATTACTCATTAAATGAAACACAATGGCAGTTGAGTTGTTCCCTGGCTGTTATGCCCAAACTTTCTCATGCATTGCAAAGCCATTCCTTTTCTTTTAAGGGCCCCTCCTACCTCATGTGACATGCCCTTAATAACGTCTCAAAACTCACCTTTTCGCTCACTTGTTTCCTTCTATATAACGAGCTTCATCTCTTTCGTTTCTTCCTACATTCCCCCCCGAACCTCATAGTTTCTACTCCGTCTTGGGAGAGTTGGTTTCGGGTCGGATTTTGAATCGTCATTTCACCATGAGGAATCCTCCTCTCTTTCTGAGGACACCCTTGTTATGCTTCTTCTTGATATCCTTTGTTTTTGCTGCAACATCGTGCTATGCCGTCGAGGTCATCGGCATAAGCAAATGTACCGATTGCCACGAGAGGAACATAAAAACTAACCATGCCTTATCGGGTACGTGTCGTTTTCTGTTTTAGTCCATAATTTGGTATTAAAAACGCTTAAACATCGTTGTCGTTGTCGTTGATCACTTTGTAGGACTGAAAGTAGGCATAGATTGTAAATCAAGTGATGGGCAATTCAAAACAAGAGGAATTGGTGAGATGAATGAAGAAGGAAAGTTCAATGTGTTGCTGTCTAATGCCATTGTGGAAGATGGAATGCTGAAGGAAGAATGCTATGCGCAGGTTTATAGTGCATCAGCCGCCCCATGCCGCCCTGCCCATGATGGCCTCCAGCGCCCCAAGGTGGCTGTGGTGCCCAAATCAGCTGGGAAGCAGCACACCTTTGGGCTGTCTGGTGAGCTCATGTTTTCATCAGCGACCTGTGCATCGGCTTTCTTTTGGCCCTTCCACAAGCACCCTAATCACTTTCCTTTGCCACTCCCTCTTGCACCTAAGTTTCACCACCATTTCTTCCCTCCATTGCCTCCTAAAGCGTTTCCTCCTGTGCCTAGCTATGAAAAGCCGACTCCACCGTCTATTCCGGTTTATGTAAACCCTCTTCCTCCACCGGTTGTTCCTGTTTATGTCAACCCTCTTCCTCCACCCGCACCGGTCTATGAAAAGCCACTTCCACCACCTGCTCCGGTTTATGAAAAGCCACTTCCTCCACCGACGCCGGTCTATGAAAAACCACTTCCACCACCGGTTCCCATTTACCATAAACCTAAGCCTCCACCGGTTCCCATGTACCATAAACCTAAGCCTCCACCGGTTCCCATTTACCATAAACCTAAGCCTCCACCGGTTCCCATTTACCATAAACCTAAGCCTCCACCGGTTCCCATTTACCATAAACCTAAGCCTCCACCGGTTCCCATTTACCATAAACCTAAGCCTCCATCAGTGCCAGTATACAAGAAGCCACATCCACCGCCGGTTTCCATTTACAAAAAACCGAAGCCTCCACCAGTGCCGGTTTACAAAAAACCACTCCCACCACCGGTTCCCATTTACCATAAACCCAAGCCTCCGCCGGTTCCCATTTACCATAAACCCAAGCCTCCGCCGGTTCCCATTTACCATAAACCCAAGCCTCCGCCGATTCCCATTTACCATAAACCCAAGCCTCCGCCGGTTCCCATTTACCATAAACCCAAGCCTCCGCCGGTTCCCATTTACCATAAACCCAAGCCTCCGCCGGTTCCCATTTACCATAAACCCAAGCCTCCACCGGTTCCCATTTACCATAAACCCAAGCCTCCACCGGTTCCCATTTACCATAAACCTAAGCCTCCACCAGTGCCGGTATACAACAACCCTCTTCCACCGCCCGTCCCTATCTACAAAAACCCTCTTCCACCGCCCGTCCCTATCTATGAAAAGCCCCTTCCACCACCGGTTCCTGTCTATGAAAAACCCCTTCCGCCACCGGTTCCTGTCTACGAAAAACCCCTTCCGCCACCGGTTCCTGTCTACGAAAAACCCCTTCCGCCACCGGTTCCTGTCTACGAAAAACCCCTTCCGCCACCGGTTCCTGTCTACGAAAAACCCCTTCCGCCACCGGTTCCTGTCTACGAAAAACCCCTTCCGCCACCGGTTCCTGTCTACGAAAAACCCCTTCCGCCACCGGTTCCTGTCTACGAAAAACCCCTTCCGCCACCGGTTCCAATATATGTGAACCCACTCCCACCGCCCAATCCATTTTTGAAGCCAAAACATCCCTTGTTCAAGCATCTGCCTCCCATTCCGGAGATGCCCCATCATCCATTTTTGAAGAAGCCATGGCCACCAATCCCTCACTTCCCTCCGGCTCCCATGTTCCCACCCTAAAATCCACCCTCTGCTTCTCAGTGTTGCTTTTCGTAATAAGCAATGAACATGGTAATGTGCAGTGGAAGTTTAGTAACTTTCAGCTGCTGCTAATAAAAGCTTCCATTTCTGGCATAACAATCGAATAGAATCGGATCAGAAGGAACAGAAAGAAGCAGGATTGAACAGTTTTTTTTTTTTTTTATTTTGTTTTTATATTTGAAGTTAAGATCTGTGTGGATTGTTCATGGCTGTTGTTTCACGTTTGAGATCGTGATTCTGTAAATGCCAATGAACAATTTTTCGTTTACAAAAATTGCACTTTATGTTCTTGCTTGTTATGGTTGTTTGTGCATGTCAATTCTTCCCACTTTTTTCTACCGATAGCCGATAATATCTGTTTTAGCTCGTCAACCTCACGGTTTTAAAATGCGTTTACAAAAAAAACATTTTCACACTCTTATAAAAAAATGTTTTGTTCTCCTCTCCCATCGATGTGGGACCTCACAATCCACTTTTTTAGGGCCCAACGTTCTCACTGGCACACCACCCAGACTCTCTCCCTACCCATAGTTATATACTGTGACACGTTGTTGTTACTCTCTTGCTTGCATATATAACACATCTTTTAAAATCTCTTTCGAAAATCTCTCTCTGTCCTCGTTTTCTTAAAACCTTCTTCCTAAATCGAGGCCAGAGGCTCGAGCATATGTTACTTGATTGTAGGTGGCGACGTAAGAACGAAATGACTTAACTCACTTGTTGTTGGAAAGTGAGTGTCGCACAATTGCAAGTCCGCTGCCATCAAAAGTGGATTGTGACAAGTGGTATTATATCATTTGTAACAGCCCAACCCACTTGCTAACAAATATTGTTCGCGTTTGACGTTAAATATCCGCCTCACGATTTTAAAACATGTGTACTAATGAAAGGTTTTACACCATCACAAGTAATTATTTGTTTCTCTCCCTAATTGATATGTGCCCTTCATAATCCTTCAATTGACGTGGGACCTTCATAATCCGGGATTTCATATTCCACTCTCTCAAGGGCCTGACATGTCCTACCATATCTGAATTATTCTTTTAAAAATTTAATTATCGTTAAAAATGAAAAATAGAATTGGAATATGTCATTATAATTATTTTAAAATTATTTTTAAAAAAATTTAATTATCGTTAAAAATGAAAAAATAGAATTGAAATAGGTTATTAGAGTTATTCTTTCAAAAATTTAATTACGGTTAAAAATAAAAAATAGAATTGAAATATGTTATTAGAGTTATTCTTTTTAAAAATTTAATTATTGTTAAAAATGAGAAATAGAATTAAAATGAAAGGTATGTATTATGATTATTCTTTTCAAAATTTAATTAGCGTTAAAAATAAAAATAAAAGCATAAAATTAAAATTGGATATTTAGAATATAAATACTAAAACGAAAATAAATTCAAATAATAGAAACTAAAATGATATTTTAATTATAATTGCATCCAACCTCCAACCTCTAATTAAGATTATCCTTATTTTAAACTATTTTTTAATTTTAAGTAATCAAAAATTAATTTTTAAGGAGCAAAAGGAGTGCCGCTATTCTACCAGTTCTTATTGACCTTGAAATAGCTAGCAGAACTCTCCTACCATGAAATCTGTATTCTGAATCGTGGAATGTTAGGGTGAATTGATACATCGGAGTTCCAAGCTAGCAGAACTCTCCTACCATGAAATCTGTGTTAAACCTAAAATAGATCATAACTGTATATACTAAAATAGTCTAAGATTTACTAGTTTATGATTTGAAGGGTTTGTTACCAAATCTATGATTTTATGGTTTGTTACCAAATCATAGATTTGGAATGTAATCTTCATTATACGCATCTATAAATACATGAGGTCGTGACCCATATAGGTCATCGTGCCATTCAATCTAACATGGTATCAGAGCCAAGGTTTATTTTTTAAACTCCTCGCCATGTCTTCTTCCTCCTCTCCATCCACCATCTCCAACACCGTCTCAACTACCATGGCGACTTTTGGCCTTAAACAATATCCAATCCCTCTACACCATGTTGTCACAATTCGTCTAACCAAAAACAACTTCATCATATGGCGTGCCCAGCTCCTCCCCTACCTACGGAGTACGAAGCTTATGGGCTACCTCGATGGCACCAATGTTGCACCTGCCAAGCTGATCCCTTCCTCAACTGCTGCTGGTGCTGAGCTGGTCTCTAATCCGGCCTATAATCAGTGGTATGATCAGGATCAACAAGTCCTTAGCGGCCTTCTCTCCTCCATGTCTGAGGAGATTCTTCATGATGTGGTTGCCGCTACTACGTCCAAGGAGGCGTGGGATACCCTGCAGCGGATGTTTTCATCGTCAACTCGTGCTCGCACTACTCAGATTCGTGTTGAGCTTGCCACGTCCAAGAAACGAGATCAATCTGCTGCAAATTATTTTTGCAAGATCAAAGGGCTAGCCACCGAGCTGGCCGCCGCCGGCTCTGCCTTGCAGGATGATGATGTGATCGCGTATCTTCTCGCTGGTCTTGGCCCTGACTATGATCCCTTCGTCACCTCAATGACTACCAAGAGTGAAGCCCTCACCCTTGATGATGTGTTTGCACATCTAATGACGTATGAAGCTCGCCAACTACAACACCAGGCTGAACTTCAGTTAAATCTTGGATCTTCTGCCAATTATGCTAGTCGTGGTGGTCAGCAGAAGAATCGTGGGCGTAGGGATCGCGGTCGTGGTCGTTCTCAAGGTTATGCACCCTCTCGTCCTGCTGGTGATCGTCGTGGCCCTTCTGCTCGTCCTTCCTGCCAGATCTGCGGCAAAGTGGGGCATACTGCTATCCGCTGCTGGCATAGGATGGATGAGTCCTATCAAGATGAACCTTCTTCTGCTCCTCCTACGGCACTGGCGGCTACTTCCTCTTACAAGATTGACCCAAATTGGTACAGCGACACAGGCGCTACGGACCATATCACCAGTGACCTGGATCGTCTCGCTGTGCGTGAACGTTATCATGGAGGTGAACAAGTTCAAGTCGGCAATGGAGCAGGTTTGCGTGTTTTGCATACTGGTCATTCTCTAATTAATACTGCTACTCGTCCTCTTGCGTTGCGTAATATTTTGCATGTGCCTGAAATTTCCAAACATCTTCTTTCTGTTCATAAATTTTCTCGTGATAATGACGTATTTTTTGAATTCCATCCTTGGCATTTTTCTATAAAGGATCGACAGTCGAGGAAAAGTCTCCTAAATGGGAGGTGTGAATCTGGTCTTTATCCTATTAAGCCATCCGATGTCGATAATCTCAAGCACGCCTTGGTGAGCAGATCTACTACTCACGCCCAATGGCATGCTCGTCTTGGACATCCTTCATCTCAAGTAATAAAATCCATTTTGCGTCTAAATAATATTTCGTGTGCTAGTGAGTCATCTTTGTCAGTTTGTAATGCGTGTCAGTTAGCAAAGAGTCATCGATTACCATATACTAGTTTTTCCCATAGGTCTTCGTCACCTTTGGAACTTATTTTTTCGGATGTTTGGGGCCCTGCACCTCCATCTGTTGGGGGTTTTAAATATTATATTAGTTTCATTGATGATTTCAGTAAATTTTCGTGGATCTATTTGATGCATGATCGTACAGAAGCTCCTCGTATATTTTTGCAATTCCAAGCTCATGTTGAGCGCCTCCTAGATACTAAAATCAAGTGGGTTCAATCTGATTGGGGTGGGGAATATCAGAAAATTCATAACACATTTTTTCGTTCCCTTGGAATTGGTCATCGTGTTTCGTGCCCTCACACACATCAACAAAATGGGTCTGCTGAACGCAAGCATCGTCATATTGTTGAAACTGGCCTAGCCCTTCTAGCTCATGCTCATGTACCTATTAAATTTTGGGACGACGCGTTTCTTACAGCCACATATCTCATCAATCGTCTTCCTACTCGTGTCATCGATAAAAAATGCCCCTTAGAGCTTCTTTTTCATACCCCACCAAATTACTCCTTATTAAAAATTTTTGGGTGTGCCTGTTGGCCTCATCTTCGTCCTTATAACAAACAAAAGCTCTCTTTTCGATCAAAGGAATGTGTCTTTCTAGGCTACAGTTCTTCACATAAAGGGTATAAGTGTCTTGACACCGATTCTGGTCGTGTCTATATGTCTAGAGATGTCATATTTGATGAAAATGTTTTTCCATTCAAGAGAGCCTCACCTAATTCTTCCCCAAACATGCAGTCGACGCATAATGCCCCTGATTTGTGCACCTTGCATTTGGGTAATAGCAGTACTAATTTGGAGAATGATCACATGCATATGTCTGGGCCTACTAACTTTTTGGATGCAGAAAATTTGGTGTCTACATCAGCTTCGGAATTGCCGCAACAATCCTCCGCGTCGCTGCCATTCGAATCGGCGTTGGTTGTTCCGCCAATGATTGAGGCATCGGCTTCTCCGCCAGCAGATGATATTGCGCAATGCCCGGTCGAATCCTCGGCCGTTGGTCAACCAACTGCTGTAGCATCGGTTGCTCCCCTCGCAACGGCTGATACGGCCGTCCCCTCAAATGTGGATCCTGCACCTACTACTCATCCGTATGGTACTCGATTGAAGCACAATATCAAAAAACCCAAGGTGCGTACAGATGGAACAGTAACATATCTTGTAGCTCGGTCTTCTGCCTCTGAACCTACTTCACATATTACTGCTATGGAGCATCCCCTCTGGCGTCAGGCAATGAATGATGAATTTCAGGCACTTCAAAAAAATAAGACATGGCACTTAGTTCCTCCTCGTGCTGGTCTTAACGTTATTGATTGCAAATGGGTTTTCAAACTCAAACAAAAGCCAGATGGCTCTATTGATCGCTACAAAGCACGCCTGGTTGCTAAAGGTTTTAAACAGCAGTATGGCGTCGATTATGATGATACCTTTAGTCCAGTTGTTAAGCCCACTACCATTCGGCTCTTATTATCTCTTGCTATTTCTCGTGGTTGGGCTATTCGGCAGATTGATATTCAAAATGCTTTTCTTCATGGCCTTCTTAATGAAGATGTTTATATGAAGCAGCCCCCTGGATTTGTGGATTCTCAACACCCTGGTTATCTCTGCAAGCTGGATAAGTCGCTTTATGGCCTTAAACAAGCTCCGCGTGCCTGGTTTTCTCGCCTTAGCTCCAAACTATTACAGCTGGATTTTACACCTTCAAAGGCTGATGTCTCTCTTTTTATTTTTAACAAAACGGGCATTCAGATGTATATTCTCATCTACGTTGATGATATTATTATCATCAGCTCATCTTCTACGGCTACTGAGAAACTTCTTACACAGCTTCAGGATGATTTTGCCGTCAAGGATCTTGGTATTTTGAGTTATTTTCTTGGGATTGAGGTCCGCCATACTTCTAGTGGACTTATTCTGACACAACATAAATACATTCGAGATTTATTAGCCAGAACCAATATGCTCACCTCCAAAGGTGTGCCCACACCTATGCTTCCCAGTGAGAAGTTGTTATTGAATGGTGGTGAAAAGCTCTCACCTGAGGATACTACTCGCTATCGAAGTGTCGTTGGTGCTCTCCAATATTTGTCTCTGACACGTCCTGATATATCCTTCTGTGTCAACAGAGTGTGTCAGTTCATGTCCTCTCCGACTTCTATACATTGGGCGGCAGTCAAACGAATTCTCCGTTATCTACATGACACTATTGATATGGGTTTGTGTCTTACAAAGTCCAGCACTGATTTGTTGAGTGCCTTTTCAGATGCTGATTGGGCTGGGAATCCTGATGATCGTCGAAGCACTGGAGGCTATGTGATCTTCTTTGGTGGCAATCTTATCTCTTGGAGTTCGAGGAAACAATCGACAGTTTCTCGTTCTAGTACGGAAGCCGAATATAAGGCGGTTGCTGATGCCACTGCCGAATTAATTTGGATCCAAGTTCTCTTGCGTGAGCTCGGGATCTCGCAAGCGCGAGCGCCTAGCCTATGGTGTGACAACATTGGTGCCACCTACCTATCCGCCAATCCAATCTTTCATCGACGGACGAAGCATGTTGAGGTTGATTATCACTTCGTTCGTGAACGAGTATCGACTCGTCAGCTTGATGTTCGACTCATATCTTCCAAGGATCAGCTCGCCGATATCATGACAAAGCCACTGCCAGCTCCTTCTTTTAGCTATTTTAGGCGCAATCTGAACTTAGTAGTACATCGTCCAGATTGAGGGGGGGTGTTAAACCTAAAATAGATCATAACTGTATATACTAAAATAGTCTAAGATTTACTAGTTTATGATTTGAAGGGTTTGTTACCAAATCTATGATTTTATGGTTTGTTACCAAATCATAGATTTGGAATGTAATCTTCATTATACGCATCTATAAATACATGAGGTCGTGACCCATATAGGTCATCGTGCCATTCAATCTAACAATCTGTATTCTGAATCGTGGAATGTTAGGGTGAATTGCTACATCGGAGTTCGAGGAATTGAAGTTGGCCAGGTTTTTGCCCTAATGTTCAATAAAATTCTCGATTCCTTCCGCGATGAAAGGTTTTTTTCGATATTATTTTGTTCGATTATCTTTTTGGATCGCTCTGATTAGAATGTGTTTGAGGGAGAATTTGCCTTTTAGTTTCGTTGGAGAGCTTAAAAGTAGTCAATAGGCGTCACTGGGCTTTAGATTTGGGATGAACTATATGATGGAGAGTTACCAAATGTTATGCATTGTCGTCAATATTCGGTAGCTTTATCATTAATTTTAAGAAGTGGAATCCGTAGAAGAATCTGATGGAGGCTGATAATGTTCTTCTTTACTGTTGGAGCTTCAAAATTGTTAAGATCTTAAGTGAGCTTGTATTATAAACTATCTACTCAGTGTTTAGAATCTGATGGAGGCTGATAATGTCTAGAAATAAATGTTCAAGAGATACAAACTCCCAACATGAGTAAAAATAGAAGTAAGAAAATACAAATTTAGGAACTTAGAAATGATTACGATCTTCTTCCCTCAAGCACAATAATGAAAACCAACAATCTTGGGAGGTTGGCTGCTTAGAGGCCCCAAAAATCTTTAACTAATGCTGTCTTGATACCCAAAGTAAAATTAAAAAAAACAGAGTGAATGTTCAACGAAAGAGGATCGTTGATGCTTCTAAAACTAGAGTGAATCTTATATGAAAGAAGGCTTATTCCAAGAAAACCTGTTGAGATTCAAACCAACTAATAAAATGATGGCTTAAACAATCCAACACCTTGATGAGAAAGAACCATAAATGCCCCACAATGAGAAAGAAGTATTTCCTATGATTGAAATGAAAAAATGAAGAAAAGAAGTATTGTCACGAAAAGTTGAGGGGAGACAATTTATCTTACAAGATTCTTATATTTTCTTCTTTCAAATGTACCATAAGGAGAGCTTTGGTTACACAATTCTACTGGATCTTAGTAGTTTCTTTCAAACTCCAGCCTTTAAAGCCTTGAGAAAGCTAGTTATCCCACGCATTTAGGTATGTAACTTGGTAGGTTAAATGATTTCAAAATGAAGGATCGCCTTATGTATGTAAAAGATTGTGTTTGTGGAAATTATGGAGTAACAGTAACAGATTCTCTTTCTTTATACAACATACAGAAGGGACGAGGGCCAAATTGGGTTACTTTCTCAAAAGCTTCTCGTGAGTATTGAGTTACCAAATGGATAAGTTGGATAGAGTCATGAAAGAGTTGAAATGCATGATATGTCGATCCGCGTTACGATGGCAAAGTTGCAAGCATAAGTAGGAAACACTTGCTTTAGGTGTAGTCGATGATGAGCGACAAGTTCAGGTGCATGTTCAAGACGACATATGATGGAAGTTAAGAGAAGTTCGGTTATAGGTCGAGCCCTGCCTAAGGTCTAACAAAGCAAAAAGACTCGCGAAACTAATTTTATGGGCTAGAAATAGCCTTCAAAGTAGCCATGATTGTAGTAAGATTATGGTGCCATAGGTTTGAAAATGTATGATTGTGACACCAACCAAAGGCTTTGGTCTTCCTTCATAGGTGTACCCCTCAAATCTATGGGGAACTTATCTATAGTCCAAATCATTAAAAGAGGTGATGGTCTACTTGAGGTGATAGACACGAAGGTGGAAGTGGAGATTGAGCTAGCGTTTGATATTGATTATACCGTGTTAGTAACAAAAGAGAGAGCTAATGATCAATGATCAAGCGTAGAAAGAGGTGTGCAGAGAACGTTTGGCAAATTCCGGAGAGTTGGTCCGGTTAGTGGTAATATGGAGAGAAGTTTTGTATCATATTCTTTAATTCTTTCTTGATGAAAGTTTGGTTGTATCCCAATTCAGTGAGTTGCGGTCATGGAGATTGAGCAGCGGTGGCAACTTCATCACAAAAACAACAAATGGGTTGGAAGGCCATCAATCACTACTAAAGGAAGTAAAGTTCTTCATTAAGGATGACATTTTTCTGACCACCAAAGATACATACTTGTTGAACATCGTGCATAGAAAGAATCTAAGGCAATTGCAGCAAGAATGTTTTGTTTTGTTGCATGGAGGATGTAAACTCAATGATGTTGGTCCGTTCATCCGATGATGAATGTATGGAACGATGTATATATGGAGATAAGTGGCCCTATTATCGACTAGGAATTTCTATAAATATAGATAAGGCCACTTACTAAGTATTTCTAACTTTAATGGTCGATGATGTATGTATGAATGATTCTTACATCTATTGATGGGCACACAAAAGATCACGAACTCAAAGAACTTAAACTTCTCTCTATGCTCTCAGAGATACAGGGCATACTCTAACGGTTTTTGCAAGAAATGCATTCATATGTTTGCCTCACAATTTCAAGAACTTCAAATGCCTGAAATTTTAGATGGGTTTCAGGTATTGCTCTAACGGTTGCAAATGCCAATTAATTACTTCAAACATTGGTTTTTTAATGATTTGCACTTGAGTTTTACGTGTCATACTTTTTAGGCACTAGAAAATGTTAGCGATTGCGATTGCCAAGATCTTGAAGTTTCAATCCTATTTATTATATAGGATCAAACAACTGCTATCATTTGGTAGTTCTGCGGTATCAATGAATTAAAACATATTAACATCGATGTCCAAAATTTATATGACGATTTCTGTTGCATATTCTAAAGGAAGAACACAAACGGCATCTAGTTAACGTGTCTGTTAATAAAAAGAAATGGAAAACTAAAATTATTTAAAAAAAAATGGATGGATTTGATTTACGTACTAATATAAATAACAAATCTCTAAATTTAAAAAAACGAAATAATAACAAATAAATAGATAGAATAATTGGTGGAATTAAAAGATTGGATTAATAGAGATAAAGTCGTACACGTCACTTGATAATATTCCGAAACAGATTGGGAGGACAAATCTCAGCCGTCGGATGGTAACTCTTTGGGGTGCCTAAAATTTGGATATAAACGGGAGGAGAGGCGTTTGTTGCCGCTTATTTTCGCTGCCAACGAACGCAACCCATTCACAAGAAACCGCAGCGAAGAAGAAGATCCCAGGCATGGCGGCAACTGTGTCACCGTGGGGAAAGCCCGGAGCGTGGGCTTTGGATGCGGAGGAGCATGAGGAGGAGCTTCTCAAGGACCAGTCGCGCCAGGAATCGGAGCCCAGCGCTGACTTTCCATCCCTCGCCGCCGCGGCCGCCACTAAGCCGAAGAAAAAGAAAGGTCAGTCCATTCCCTTGTCGGAGTTTCAGGCCTATGGTGATTCAAAGCCGTCGGGTCGATCCAATGAGCCAAGGGGTCTTACGGCCGAAGATCTAATGATGCTTCCGACGGGTCCGCGTCAAAGAACAGAGGAGGAGTTGGACCGGAATCGGCTCGGAGGAGGGTTCAAGAGTTGGGGTCAGAATAGTTTGTATGACAGGGGGAATCGGTATTCTAATGGTGAAGACTCGCCGAATTCTCGACGGGGTTCTAGGGTTTTTGATGAATCCAATAGGGAATCGTTGCCCTCTAGGGCTGATGAGATCGATGATTGGGGAGCCGGGAAGAAGCCTATAATGGGTAATGGGTTTGAGAGGAGAGAGAGAGGAGGAGGAGGAGGAGGTTTTTTCGATTCGCAGTCGTCGAAAGCTGACGAATCGGATAGTTGGGTGTCAAATAAGAGCTTTACACCTTCTGAGGGCCGGAGATCAGGCGGTATAGGTGGCGGTTTTGAGAGAGAGAGAAGGGGAGGTTTTCCCTCGAACGGCGGTGGCGCCGATTCGGACAATTGGGGCAGAAAATCTGAAGGGCCTAAAGGTAGAATTGGTGAGAACGGTGGTGGGGCTCATTCTGATAATTGGGGCAGAAAATTTGAAGGGGCGAGGGGTGGATTTGGTGAGAATGGTGGTGGGGCTGATTCGGATAATTGGGGCAAAAAATCTGAAGGGGTTAGAGGTGGAATTGGTGAGAGGCCGAGGCTTAATCTGCAGCCTCGTTCCATCCCTTTGAACAATGAGAATCAGGAGGCTTCTGTGGCTGCAGTGAAGCCAAAGGGTTCCAATCCTTTCGGGAATGCAAGACCAAGGGAACAGGTATTGGCTGAAAAGGGGCAGGACTGGAAGAAGATTGATGAGCAGCTGGAATCAACAAAGATCAAGGATACGGTGGAGAAGGCCGAGAGATTTAGTGGGGCTTCGTTTGAGAGAAAAGGGTTTGGAGCTCGAAGTGGTAGGTCTCCTGATGATCGGTCAGGGCCAGGAAGGAGTTGGAGGAAGCCAGAGTCTGTGCAGTCTCGTCCCCAAAGGTTTGTATTATACTCCAAAACTCTTTTGCTGCTTTTGATGGCTAAGTAGTTGTTACATATGATTCTAGTTGTTCCCTTGTATTTGTTTGTGGCTTGTAGTGCTTTATATGTGCTCTAGGTTGTCCTTTGGTCAGATTATTGCTTTATTTGCTGCTTTCTTCTAGGATTCATGTAGAGTTAGAGGTACTTTAGGCAAACTAAGCAAAGACTCCTACCGCCCAAGTCCACTGCGAGCGGATATTGTCCTCGGTCTTTCCTTTTCGGGCTTTCCCTCAAAGCTTTTAAAACGCCGCGTATGTTAGGGAAAGGTTTCCACACCTTTATAAGGAATGCTTCATTCCCCTCTCCAACCGATGTGGGATCCAACCATCTATCCCCTTGGAGGCCTAGCGTCCTCGCGGACACACCGTCCGGTGTCTAGTTCTGATACCATTTGGTACACCCCAAGCTCATCGCTCGCAGATATTGTCGTCTTTGGACTTTCTTTTTAGGGGGAAAGGTTTTAAAACGCATCTACTAGGAAGAGATTTTAACTCTTATACGAAATGCTTCATCATTCCCTCTCTAACCAATGTGGGATCTCACAAAGACGTTTCTTTTTTCCTCTCATGATAAGTATGGTTTGAAAGACACCTATGGAAATTTGAATTCTGTGTAAATGATAGTTTTTGGTGGCTTTTTGTTATCTTTTGAATCAGAATAGAGAAAAAAAAAAATGAACTGTTCATGTGACTTGCTTTCCAAGGATGCTCGTTTTCTCCATTTCTTAAGAAACTTACTTGATCTTGAACTAGAAGTAACTTGTAGAAGTCTTAGCCAGTTTAGCATAAATGTGATGTAGAGGAGGATGTTTGATTCAGTGACTTGATTCGGTGTTGCAGTGCTGAGGTGGTTGAAGATGGAGCTGGTGGGGAAAATTGAAGAGGGTATTCTTTCTATGCAGTTGAAATAATTGAGTTTGCTGATATGGTATGGTATGATATTCATTATTCAAAGTTCTTGAACTGTTCATGTGTTCTTCCTCCTCCTCCTCCTCCTCCTCCTCCTCCTCCTCCTCCTCCTCCATTTGTTCTTTGTGAGTTATTCCCTTCCCAAAACCCTGAAGTTTTGTTTCTGTGAGCTGTGCTGTGCAATTTTGGTAGGTTGAAGAAGGTAGCTTTTTGCTTATTTTTAGGCCTTTTATGGATTCATTTGTACCCTTCCCTCAATCATCATGTTCCTCACAAATACTGTTCAACTGTGTACTCTTCGTGTTTACTGGAATCTGTTCTGTGTTTCTTCTATTCACAATTTCTCATCACTTTCATTATTATGATAATCTCTTGGGCTAAATTAATGTAATTAATAAAATATTCATTTGAATCCTTTGGTTTGAAACAACGTGATTAATCCATACTACCTAACTCAAACCGTAAACCGTACAAGTTAGATTGGGTTAAATTGAATTGTTGAAATTTTGAAAAATTCGGATTAGTAAAAGGGTTTTTTCAATTGGGTCAATCCAATCAACCTGAAAGGTTACGACTCAACCTAAATGTATTTTAGTTTTAAAATTATTATGAAAATTAAGAATGTCCAACGCTGTAATTGATGTTAGCAACGTATCGTGACTCGTAAATATTTGATATTTGAACTTTTTAGAGTTTAGTTTAATAAAAAAAATAACCTAACAACCCAACTCGAAAATAGAGGATTGGGTTGGATTGAATTGTAAAGTTCTCCTCAACCAATCTAAAATTTTGAACACAATTCTATCCATCATCCAAACACTTTTGTCCCTACACATCTCATATTTTATATGGTTTCGGTGGGATGAGAAAATTAAATGAATCTCTTTCACGAATAACGACTTGATTAAAGTATATGAACTCGATTAAGGGAAACAAACTTTAAAATTAATGTTGATTGAATTGAATGAACCCAAATTTTTGTAGTCTCTATTTGTGCCTAGACCCATAGTGGATGAGTATAAAAAAATCCTAAAATTGTAGGCTACTAAAACATACTAGAGATTCAAGCAACGACAATGCAAAACCATAAAGATTCTTATGTCGGCTTTAATGGAGGTTTTCAAATAGTAACTTGGCGTGAGAGAAAGTCGAAGAAATTGGTCGATTTGTAAAGATAAGATACGGAACATTATTGTAAAAGACATTTGAAGATATGGTTCATTTCGAACCTCGTCTATTATCTTTATGGTTGTCTATTTTAGCGATGAATTAAATTAGGGCTTATTTTAGAGGCGATAAATAGTTAAGGTTGGTATAATGAGGCATAAATATCCTCTCCAATATCAATAAATAATAATGCCAAATAATATTAGACCTAAGAAGCAAAAACAAAAGCAAATTTCCTACACCCTTTTTGAAGTGAAAAACACTTTTTAATGAAATATTAATTAATTATCTTAAAAGCATTAATTTTTTAATTTTTTAAAAAAATGAATTTTAAATATGAGATCCCACGTCAATGGTAGAGAGAACTGAAACATTTTTTATATGGATGAAAATCGCTCACTATCTTCAAACGGAATGAACAGAGATAGAATCAGACCGATTCCCTAAATGCTTTTCTAGATATTCCTCAATGTCCCGGCTATTCACGGAACGTGAGAAGCAGTGAATAATCATCCGCTTCCGGAAGAAATCGAAAAATTTCTCGAGAATCCTACAAGATCCATCCGTTCTTTTTCTCTGACAGATGACCAGAACTTCATATGGGTTCAAATCCTATTGAGAGGTTCACTAGAGATCAGAAATTGTTAAAGAAAGAACAAGATGTTTCTTTTGTCCTTTCCAGGCGATCGAAAAATAAAGAAATAGTTAATATATTCAAGATAATTACGTATTTACAAAATACCGTCTCAATTCATCATATCCGGGATGACGTGTTTTAAAATTTTGAGTAGAAGTCCAAAACAGAAAACAGTAACTACTATACTTACCCGGTAAGCTTAGACTATTACATTAAATTTATTTCAAAATAGCTTAAAAAGAAAAAATGAATAATTAAAATTTTAATGTAGTATTTTGTATAATTTAATTATTAAAATATCAAAACAAACCATAATAATTATTTCAACTTTAAAAAATTAAAATAATAAAGCATTTATTTTTGTAAAAAAAACCAAAAAAAAGAACTGACTCATTTATTTCTGGTTGTTGAATTATTCATCAATTGCTCCTCACTGCAAAGATTATCCCACCTGTGATGGAAACAACTGGTGAGCTGCCAACTACTACTACTACTACCACGGACGTTTTTTCTCGCTCGTGTCTCCTATTCTAATTTCTATACCTACAAAATTTTACGTTTATTTTTTAGAGAATCGGGTGTGGATTATCTGCCGGAATTCACGAGAATTGAGTTCTCTGCGAAAAACATCTCAATAAATTCAATAATATTTTACAACCAAATTCTTCTCATTTAACATAATTATTTACAAATAAATAAATAACTATATATATAGAGAGAGAGAGAGGGTCGGAGGACAGGGTTATCCTCATCCCGTGATGGAGAGAAATTTCTACTCATTGGCTCCCACCTTTTTCGTTTCAATGAAAAATCTCTACCTAGTTCGATGCAGATCCCCCGACTCTAACTAACGAAGCTCTAGTGAACTAAATAATTTTTTAATAATAATAGTTTTAATTATATTTAAATTTGCTAATTTATTAACTCGAGATTATATTTAGTCTCGAAATCTTTTTTTTTAAGTTGAATTAATGGTTTAAAAATTGAAGCTATAAAATTATTGAAATTAGGATGCAGAAAATATAAAGTGAATTAATTATTGAATTACATATATATATATATATATATATATATATATATATATATTGGTAAGATTTTGATAATATAAATGAGATCTACAAGGATCCAGCAAGGATATTTTAATATTTATGTGAGGGTAACTTCCAGCTACCGAGCATTTTGTGTGTCACGTGACATAATAAAACTCAATATTTCTAAATAATTTTTATATGTTTGGAAAATGCAAAATAATTACAAACAATAAAATTGCTATTTTTTAATTATTATGTTTTCAAATTAATAAATAAAAACCCATTCAAATTATAAAACATGAAAAATTAAGTATAAACGTTACTTAAATTTCATTATTTTTTTTTACAATATTTGCTTAATCTACCACACTTAAATGGTGCGAAAATTATCTTATTTATAATCAAATAAATTACCTGACATGTAAAGAGTAATAAACAAAAATAACAATAAATAGAAAGATATTTATGGTAAGCATGTAAATATCTAGATATTTGACTTATAATAAAATATCAAATATGATATATATATAGTAAACTATATCCTTACCAATTTTATTATTAACTTTCTAAAAATATTTAATGTTACCAATTTTATTATTAACTTTCTAAAAATATTTAATGTTTATTATTTTAAATTTATTTTATGTAGTTCAATAAATCTTACAAATTAATCTCTTCCCTTAGTTTGTTGTTGATTTTTTAAAAAGAAAACGTTTTTATTAAAATATATTCATCTAATATAAAAACTATATTATTATTATTATTATTATTATTAGATTAAATTTAAAATTTATTGCATTAGACCAACCAACTAAATTTGAAAAAATGAGACAAGATGATATTTTAAAATATTTATAAAAAAAAACCCCTTAAAATAATTTACTTACCATACAATTATATATACTCCATAATTATTTTTCGGATTATTTATTTCCAAATCCCTCTCAAAAATAATTTAGTAGTTTTTCAAAATTAAGCTCTAAATTATAATTTAATGTTTAAAAATAAAAAATATATTTTATGAGCTAATATTACCTTATTAAAAAATATTTAAATAAATGAACACGAACAAACTCAACCAAAGTTAAAAAAATTTACCATTCAAATAATTTGTTGAGACTAAAAAAAATATTTTAAGTGGAAGTAACTCGATCTATAAGCGCGGCTAATGGACCGACCTCACATTATTATGGGAAAAATCAAATATTTGTCTTGTTTGAGGGAACATCTAAATCTGATTCAAAGCATAATTAATCATATCTTAACAAATTTAAAGAAACAAAAATTTCCAAATATATATAAATATATTTTAATTTTGTCCAACCTCCCATTAATTTGGACAGTTGAGAGTTGAATTTGAAGCTTCTTTTTCCCCATTGCCTTCATTAACTGTCATCTGACATCTGACACTTCTGTCAGATTTCTACCCCTTCATCTGTCATCTTCAACCTTCTCTTAAATTCACTTCCAATTGGCCCATCCTCTAATTCTCTCACCTCCATGGATTCTCTCTCCAAGCTCCACCTCTGTTTCCTCGCTGCAGCTCTCCTCTCCGCCACTGCCCATGGCTACGCCGTCGTCACCGGCACCGTCTTTTGCGATCAGTGCAAGGATGGTCAAATTTCCATGTTCGATTACCCGATTAACGGTATGATTAAATTTATGGTAACCCATTAATTTAATATTAAATTTATCGTAACCCGTTAACTTAATTTGGTCGTTGCAGGTGTTAAAGTGATGGTGGCTTGTGGCGATGGCAATGGGGGAGTGACGTATTTGAGGGAGGAGACTACGAATTTGTTTGGAAGCTTTACGATGAGATTTGATGGAATGCCGGATCTTAGCGGCTGTTATGCGACGGTCGGTGGAATTGGAGAGGGAGCGACGACGGACTGCGGCGGCGCTGGTAGCCCGCCGAGGAGTCTTAGGTTAATGTTTAGATTGTTTAGTATGGAAATGTATGTGGTTGATTCGTTGCTGTCTCAACCGGCTCAACCAATGTCGTTCTGTTCCGCTTCGGTTCATCCCGTCCCGGTCCCGGTTGTTATGCCACCACCACCGAATGTGCCTCCTCCGTTCAAGATGCCTCCACTTCCTCAGCTGCCACCGATGCCATTCTTGGAAACATCTGCTTGTCAACATGAGTAAGTGACGCGTTCAGAATTATTGAAAGGGAGTCTCACGTTGACCAAATTTAGAGGAGGATCATAATATATCTCTAATAATATATCTCTATTGACACGTATTTATTTATTTGTAGAAATTGGACAAATCCACACTACAAATGTTATTGGAGAGCGGTGAACCCGGACATGAAAGTGGGCGTTGTGTTTGGAGTACTAGCCGCGAACCGGTACGGGACGGACCTGACCCTATGGAACGGGCTACAGGGGAGAGGGGACCCTTATAGGACCCTTCTACGAGAAGCCATAACGGCGTTCCTCAATTCCTACAATTCCGTTCATTTCCCTTACCCTACACTGTCTGTAGTGGAAGGCTTAAATTGGGCCTTATTGGGCTCTCAACGGGCCGTCCTCCACACGGCCCTTCGTTTCAAACGGGCCAACTCGGGTAATGGCCACGTCACCTGCAAATTCGATCCTTGCCAATAACTAATAATAATAATAAGATCTATACTATTTTAATATTACTTTGTTATAGATATTAATTAATGCTACTATTATGTAAGATCTTGAGGGTCATTTTAGTTGGTATAATTTCTCGAGTTCATTCTTGATCTCTAAGACAATATGATATTAATTTCTCGAGTTTATTTTAATCAAATGAATTATTTCGTTAGAACATTTCATATTGATATTGTAACTGGAGCGTTATTTTCTATTTTTAATGTGTTATTATGAAAATTGTTGTTGCGTTAAGAAATATTTTTACGTACCAAACGTTTTATTGTAATACAATACTTTGTTTTTTATATTATGACATCAATAAATCAAACGTTTATATTTATTTATTTTTGTGGAAATTGAGTTTCTAAAAAAAAATCATTTAGTTCGAATAAACTTTTTAATGGGTACTTCTATTTTTTAATGTAATTTTTATTAAAAATAGAAAGCATATTAATAAATTCAAAATGTAATATAATATTTTATTGATATAATTTGTGAAAATTTAAATTTAAATTTTTTTAAAAAAATTAATTAACTTAGGAGATATAATATTAAATTTTATGCTTAATTAAACTAAAAAATTTAATTTGTAATTTAAGATATATATATATATATATATTAAAAAAAAAAGCTTTATGACAATCTTCTTCAAAACGACGTCGCTTTGGGGAAAATGTGGGCAGACTAAAGGAAATTACGAAAACACCCCAATAACAGCTTTACCAAACTTTGAAAAATCAAACACAAATTATCATTTAATTTCCAAACTAAAAACTCTCTCCGAGGAAGGATTCGTCGGTCGATCTGGAAATGGGTTCTCAGGTATCCAAACAGGTCGAACGGCGGAAGACCATTCACACGGAGAAGAAAGCTCTGGTGGAGCTCCGGCAGAGCGCCGGCGAGGATTTTCCAGGGTCCGATTACCGAGCACCGGATAGAAAAAACTGGATGGCGAATCTCGGCTCCGAAAGAACGCGCGTTAACCAAATCGTTTGGCCAGGGACTCACGATTCTGCTACCGACGATATCGGAATTCCCTTCATCACGCGCCCTTTCGCCCAGTGTCAATCACTCTCCATCTACGACCAGCTCGTGTTAGGCACGCGCCTTTTCGATATCCGAATTCAAGAAAATCGGTTAGTCTGCCATGGAATCCTCTCAACTTACAGCGTCGACGTCGTTTTTGCCGACGTAAAGAAATTCCTCGCCGAAACACAATCGGAAATCATTATCCTCGAGATCCGAACCGAATTCGGCCACAATGACCCGCCCGATTTCGACAAATACGTGGTGGAACAACTCGGCGATCATTTAATCCACAACGACGATCGGGTGTTCCAGAAGACGATTAAGGAATTGTTGCCGAGGAGAGTGATCTGCATTTGGAAGCCGAGGAAATCGCCGGCACCGAAGCGCGGCGAGCCGTTATGGAGCGGTGGGTATTTGAAGGACAATTGGATCAACACGGATCTGCCATGGAAGAAGTTCGAGAGCAATCTGCAATTCTTGGCGGCGCAGGCGCCGGTGTCGAGCCGGAAGTACTTTTACAGAGTGGAGAATACGGTGACGCCGACGGCCGATAACCCAGTGGTGTGTGTGAAGCCGGTGACGAGGAGGATCCGTGGATTTGCTCGGTTGTTTATTAATCAGAGCTTCGCGAAGGGCGTGGCTGACAAATTGCAGGTTTTGTCGACGGATTTTATTGATGCAGATTTCGTGGATGCTTGTGTTGGGCTTACCAGTGCAAGAATTGAAGGGAAGGCCTAAAAATTTGGGTTTTTTTTTTTAATTAAATTGATAAATCTATGATTAATTTGTGTGGGTTTGTTTGTGATAAATGTATCATTATTGGTAATTAATTAGAGTTATGAGTCAATAAATGATTAAACCCGATCTACTAAAAAGTAGACAATATCATATTATTGTGGAGAGTCGTGTTCATCTAACATGATATCATATGGAGCCTATGCTAAAAGTGGACAGATTACATATACAAATTTAAACTCTGTTCAATACTATTATAGAGAGTCGTGTTCATCTAACGTGATATCATATGAGATCCTATGCTAAAAGTGGACAGAACAGATTACATATACAAATTTAAACTCTGTTAAACCATTACATCCTCGTAATCCAATACTGAGGTGGTGTTTGAAACCACAAATTCGGCAATATTTTCGTCCCAACAAAAAACAGAACATTTTGTGCCTAAATTCACATGCCTTATCCTTAAAACACTGTGAAGCTGACTCACATCCTCATCACAAATGTACAAATCTCATACTATTTTTTATTTTTATTTTAAATTATCTAAATTCATCGTAAAAAAAATATGAATCAACTAATACCACATTTAAATAAAAGTATTAATATATATATCAATAAAGAAATTCAAAATTAATCGTATTTTGCTTTGGAATAATTTTATGTTGGATTGAGAAATATTTTTTAAAATATGTTTAAAAATAAAAATTGAAATATTTTTTAAAAAATCTAGATGGCCACGTCGATTAATTTTATATTTTCCAATTTTGCCCTCGAAATGGATAAGACTTCCACACACATATCATCATCATACGTGAAAAAACGATTGTTCCTTTTCCGCCTCGGCGCACTCTATAAAATCCCACTTCCTCTGTCCCTTCCATTTCAACAATGGCTTTCTCCTTATGCACTTCCTTCACCCACTCCCCTCTCCGCCCATACGTACAGCGGCGGAATCCAGCCGTGGTTGCGTCGGCGACCTCCACAGCGACGGATCGAACGACGGGGTTGCGTTTCGGCGTCGAAATGTCAATTGGGCATTCGTCGTTTTACGAGGTGCTTGGGATTCCGACGACAGCTTCTAGCCGGGAGATCAAGGCGGCGTACCGGAAACTGGCGAGGATCTGTCATCCGGATGTGGTGGCGAAGAATTCGGCGGAGGAGTTTATTAAGATTCAGGCGGCGTATTCGACATTGTCGGATCCGGTTAAAAGGGCGGATTACGACAGGGAGATTTACAGAGGTCGAGTGATTTCGGTTTCGGGTACGCCGGTGTCGGGGTATTCCGGTTACTACACGCGGCGGAATTGGGAATCCGACCAATGTTGGTAGCGAAATTGAATTAAAAAAGATGTAAAAATTAGGGGCGGATTTCAAGAACAGAATTAATTCTGCTTTTAATTCTTATTATTATTATTATCTACTGTGAATAATTCTGGAGCTGGTGGAGCAACCGAGCGAGCGACGTCGTTTTGAAATCTATAAATCTTGCAATTCAATTGACTGTTAACTGTCCCCATTTTATATATTTATATCTTTTTTTTATTTATTTATTAAATTTTCAATTTCTCCAATTTTATTTATTATTATGTTTTAAATTATTAAATATCAAAGTTTATGAGTACAAAATGACAATGACTCCACATCGGAGGACAATGGTAGACAAACTTTTATATAGCCATAGCAATACTAAATTCTCATATATGAATCGGAGTAATACTAATATTTATATATGAATCAAGATGATTTATGTACGAATATGAGAGATGAATCAAATGAATTTAATAGATTCATGAATCGAAGTCGGGAATGTACCAAAAGTATTCATGACAACTCACAACACCTCCAACGCTCCATGATCAATTTAGGGAGTTAGGTACGTTCTTGTTCTTGAATAATTTTTCGACACGGTAGTGATACGATACGAATCTAAAATTCTTTTCTAGCTTTGAAAGAGAATGGTGTCAACCAGAGTTTTCAAGTCTTCGACTTACGGCAGCCAACACTAGGCTAAGTGATTGTTCTAATGCCAATATCATTGTATAGCCCGTTCGAGTGGATTTAGTATAGTGCATTAATGACTCTCCACAATGGTATGATATTGTCCGCTTTGAGCATAAGCTCTTGTGGCTTTGTTTTGGGCTTACCAAAAGGTCTCATACGAATAGAGATAGTATTACTCACTTATAAACACATGATAATTTCCTAAATTAGCCAATATGGGACTCACTCCCAATAATCCTCAACAATCTTCCCTCGAACAAAGTACATTGTAAGCCTCCCCTGAGATTTATGGAGCTCTCAAATAGCCTAGGTTCAACTCATTTCTCTAGAGCCCTTGAACAAAATACACCATTTTGTTCGATACTTTATTCACTTTTGACTACACCTTCGAGACTCACCTCCCTTTAATCAAAGGCTCGACTCCTTTCTCTAGAGCCCTTGAACAAATACATCATTTATTCAACACTTTGGTCACTTTCGACTACACCTTCGAGACTCACAATTCTTTGTTCGATATTTGAGGATTCTATGAACACGACTAAGTTTAGGGCATGACTCTGATACCATGTTAGTAATCACGACTCTCCATAATAGTATGATATTGTTCACTTTGAGCCTAAGCTCTCGTGACTTTACTTTGAGCTTCCTCAAAAAACCTCATACCAATGGAGATAGTATTCCTCACCTATAAACCCATGATCATTCCCTAAATTAGCTCATGGGACTCGCTCCCAATAATCCTCAACACCTCAACCACGCAATTTAAACTCAAGTTGCAATTAGTGTCACAATAAAAGAAGAATTAAAGTTTATTTATTTTTAAATGATTAATGATAATCTAGAGTATTAATATTTTAAAATTTTAGAATTTTAAAATATTTTAAGATTATATTTACAATTAATAGGAAAAAAAAATATTAAACGCTGTCTTTTTTAGAAAAAATGATAAAATACAATTAAAAATTAGGGGCCATAAATAGAAAGGTTTTCTATTTTTACAAATTAAAATACATAAAAGAAAAAATTAGAACATAATAGAGCCGAAATTAGGGGGGGCCCATCTCTCGCCTCCGTGTCCCCTCTCAATCCACTATTCCGACTGTCATGTCGAATTTTTTCTAATTCCCCCCGAAAAAAAAAGAAAAAAAAAACAGAGGAATTTTCCGGCGAACAATCGGTCCCCCGTTTCGGCCATGGCCGGCATTGTCAAGGAGATCCTGGCAAGGCCCATCCAACTGGCCGACCAGGTGACCAAAAACGCCGATTGCGCCCAAACCTTCAAGCAAGAATGCATCGAACTCAAAACCAAAACCGAAAAACTCGCCATCCTCCTCCGCCAAGCCGCCCGCGCCAGCAACGAGCTTTACGAGCGTCCCACCCGCCGCATCATCGACGACACCGAGCAAGTTCTTGACAAGGCCTTCACCCTCGTCATGAAATGTCGTTCCAATGGTATAATGAAACGTATGTTCACCATTATCAACGCTGCCTCCTTCAAAAAAATCTCTACCCAGCTCGAAAATTCCATCGGCGATGTCTCTTGGCTTCTCCGCGTCTCCATCCCCGCCGAGGATCGCGATGATGAATACCTCGGCCTTCCTCCCATCGCTTCTAATGAACCCATTTTGGGTCTCATTTGGGAACAGGTCGCGATTCTTCACACGGGTACTTTAGAAGAACGATCCGACGCTGCCGCTTCTCTGGCATCCTTAGCTCGAGACAACGATCGTTACGGGAAATTAATTATTGAAGAAGGCGGCGTTGTGCCGCTTCTGAAATTGGCTAAGGAAGGGCGAATGGAAGGTCAAGAACACGCGGCGAGGGCCATTGGGTTATTGGGTCGAGACTCGGAGAGCGTGGAACAGATTGTGAATTGTGGGGTGTGCTCTGTTTTCGCGAAAATCCTCAAAGATGGGCATATGCAGGTTCAATGCGTGGTGGCTTGGGCTGTCTCGGAAATGGCCACTTACCATCCCAAATGTCAAGACCATTTCGCTCAAAACAATGTGATTCGGCTTCTGGTTAGCCATCTCGCCTTCGAGACCATCCAAGAACATAGCCGCTACACCATTCCTTCCAAGCAATCGATTCATTCGGTGCTGATGGCTAATACGAATGGTTCCGAACATGGTGAAGACGAGTATAAACAAGTGAATCACCCAACTGGGAATCAATTGCCTAGCCAAATGCATAATGTAGTTACGGACACATTGTTTATGAAGAATCCTGTAAAGGGTCAGTCCAATACTCATGAATCACAAAACCCACAAAAGGGTAATCATCACAGCACTACGCGGCCGCACCACCACGCCGCACTGTCAGGGACTAGCATAAAGGGTAGGGAATACGAGGACCCTGCTACCAAGGCCCAAATGAAAGCCATGGCAGCTAGATCTCTATGGCAACTATGCAAAGGGAATGTTACCATTTGCCGCAACATAACAGAGTCGAGAGCTCTGTTATGCTTTGCAGTTCTATTAGAGACAGGTTCCGTGGATGTCAAGTACTATTCTGCCATGGCATTGATGGAAATCACCGCCGTCGCCGAGCAGAACGCCGAGCTTCGTCGATCTGGGTTCAAACCCACCTCCCCTGCCGCCAAGGCCGTCGTGGATCAGTTACTGAAAATCGTGGAGAGAGCGAATTGCGAGCTGCTGATGCCATCGATCCAAGCGATTGGGCACTTGGCTAGGACGTTCAGAGCCACGGAGACAAGGATCATCGGGCCGCTGGTGAAGCTGCTGGATGAACGAGAAGCAGAGGTGTCAATGGAGGCGGTGATTGCACTGAACAAATTCGCGTGTACAGACAACTTCCTACATGAAAACCATTGCAAAGCGATCATAGAAGCGGGAGGAACGAAGCATCTAATCCAGTTGGTGTATTTTGGAGAACAAATGGTTCAAATTCCTTCGTTGATTCTGCTGTGTTACATAGCTTTACATGTTCCTGATAGTGAGACGCTAGCACAAGAAGAGGTACTGATAGTGCTGGAATGGTCTGCAAAACAGGCGCACTTAGTGGAAGAACCCACCATAGAAGGTCTGCTGCCAGAAGCTAAGAGTAGGTTGGAACTTTATCAGTCCAGAGGTTCGAGAGGATTTCATTGATTTTTCTTCATCTTCTTCATCTTCTTCATCATCTTCTTCTTCTTCTTACAAAATCTGTATAATAATTGTTCTCTTTGTTCCATCTTTGATCAAAGTGTATGTAAATTAGTTTGCTGTGATTACGGGTAATGGATTAGAAAAGCCCTCCAACCCTCCATCCACCTTTCTCAACTGTTCTTCTCCCTTCTTTCCTTTCGATCGCTGGATGAAAGTCCACGTGTGCTAATTTAGTGAATGATCATGGGTTTATAACTGAGTAATACTAACTCCATTAGTCTTTTGGGGAAGCCCAGAGCAAAACCATGAGAGCTTATCATACCATTGTGGAGAGTCTAGTTCGTCGTCAAACACTCTCAACTATTGTCGTACGGTTTTCAAAACATGTCATGGAGAGGTATCCACACCCTTATAAGGATTGTCTCTACCATCGATGCGGGATTTCACAATCCACACTAGTGACATCAATCTCATAAAGGGTTCATGATATTTCTTACTTATAGACCCATGATCTTCTCCTCACACACCTTACCTTTATAAGGATTGTCTCTACGATCGGGATCTCACAATCCACACTAGTGACATCAACCTCATAAAGGGCTCTCCCAACAATCCTAAGCACGTTCGAGAGCCAAACTACCCAAACTATTAGAGAGAAAAGGAAGGATCGAATTAAACTATCACACAAAGCTAATCAAGCTCACACTCTAAATCACAGTAAGGTGATTTCAAAGCCAATTGGACTACTAACACATTTTGAAAAATATTTCGACCATAACACTATAATCAGTATGGTTCATGGAAAACCCAAAAGGGACTGAAATCGAGTCTACCAAATTGACCAGGTTCTAACTCAAATCGACCCGATTCTCAATCAATTTCACCGTTTTTTCCTCGTACCTACTCCAAATATTAAAGTTTTGTTATTAAAGCTATTATACACAAAATTGAAAGTTGGATCGTAAGATGGATAGAATTAGAATTAAATAAAGAAAGCGGGAAAAAGAGAGAAAGCAAAAACAGAGCATATGCGAAGTGCTGTGTATTTCTCTCTCAACAAGGAAGGTAAAGTTCTTCCAATCCCATCAAAACCCCAATCTTATCGCTTTTCCTTCAATCTTCCAATGGATCGCTCACTCCTCCTCGCCACTCTTTTCACTCTTCTTCTTCTTCTTCTCCCAGGTAAACAAAATCGCCGCCCTAAATTCTCCTCTTTTGTTCCTTGTTCTTCCGAATCCGTTTCTTAATCTCAACTTTTTGTGTTTTTGATCTATAAATTCACCCCGTGTTCTTCATTTTCCTGTTTCTCTAGATGTTCAATCGACGTCTTTTAAGCTAATCAACAAGTGTCGGACCACGATTTGGCCGGGTCTATTATCAGGCGCCAACACCCCCCAGCTTCCGACCACCGGCTTCGCCCTCCGCAGCGGCAAATCCAAGATCGTTCCGGTCCCGAAATCTTGGTCGGGTCGGTTATGGGCTCGGACCCTTTGTGGGTTAGATTCAGATGGGAAGTTCTCTTGTCTCACCGCCGATTGTGGATCGGGTAAAGTGGAGTGCGACGGCGGCGGTGCTAAACCACCGGCTACCTTGGCGGAGTTCACTCTCAACGGCGCCGATGGGCTTGATTTTTACGACGTCAGCTTGGTCGACGGTTATAATCTTCCGATGCTGGTTGTGGCCAAAGGTGGAACCAGAGGCGGTTGCGCTGCTACCGGCTGTTTGGTGGATTTGAACGGCGCGTGTCCATCGGAGCTACGAGTAGCGCGTGGTGGTAGTCGCGGTGGAAGTAGCGTGGCTTGTAGAAGCGCGTGTGAGGCTTTTAATGCTCCGCAATTTTGTTGCAGTGAGGCCTTCTCTACCCCTGACACGTGTCGTCCTTCTGTATATTCGGAGTTCTTCAAACATGCTTGCCCACGCTCTTATAGCTACGCGTATGATGACAAAACCAGCACTTTCACGTGCGCATCCGCCGACTACCTTATCATATTTTGTCCACTACCTTACACCAGGTAAATTTACTAAATTACCCCTCATTTGATAGGCCATTTATCTCCCAATTATTGTCTGCCACGTGGATCCTATCTGTACCATTGACCTGTCCATCTGTTCCAAATTTATTGATTGAATGAACATTTTTAGAGCTGCTTTGTAATTGGTCATATGAATCATTTAACCATGTTTTTAAGTGATTTTTACCTTTCACACGAACTTTAGATCTGTTTTGGAATTAGATCTCGGGTCGGTTCGTAATGCTAGTCGCCTCGTAATCTTCGAGCCAATCTTATATTTTAGCTCGATATTCAATCAATTTTGGGATTATGGGTCGAGTTAATTAGATCATAAAAGTTTATATGAGTTCGAATTGTCTATGCAAACGTGTCTAACCTTGGTTATCCGTGAAATCTGAATTGCAGTCAGAAAGTGTTGAGTGCAAGGAAAGACGGGGTAGCGCTACCACTCGTGAACAAGACCATGATGTACTTGAGAAGCCGAAGATCGATTAGCGTTCGATCGGCAGGTTTAACTCAATACTAATGCCTATAAATCAACAAAACCTTCTGTTACTGACATCAGCCTTCCGTGTAAGTTTCAGGATTATAGTCTCGAAATGAGGTGTCGAGGGACGGAGAGGGGAGTTCGAGACGGGCGTATCGGCGACAGCATACTCAAAAGATGGAAAGCTTTTTTGTTTATACACAGTTGAAGTTGATATGATATTATTATTTTGGAAGAATTCAGATTAATTATTTTTATTTTTATTTTTATTTTGATGGAATTATGGAGTAAAAACCGACACTAAAAAACAATATCGATTATGTGAGCTTCACGTGGTTGGATTCTCTCTTTTTTCGGCCCCGTGGAAACAGGAAAAACGACATGTAGAATTGGATATTAATTCCCCTTTCAAAACAACCAACCACATCCTTTTGTCGTTTACTTACTTACTTTAATTTTAATATTAGTTAAATTAGATGAAATAATATCTTTTTTCTAGAGGACACGTCGAATATTACGACACGAGGCTACCTACAAAATAGAGACCTACAGGAAGTTCAGAGTTTTTTGAATGTCGAGTCGAACAATTTGAACCATTTAATATCAAGTCTAGGCTAGGGTTCTAACCCGATTGGATCATAAGTCAACTTGGGTGTAACCTACATGTCAAACTATCCTCATAGAAAGTATAGTATGAGATCCCACATCAATTGGAGAGTGAAACGTAACATTTTTTATAAGGGTGTGGAAACTTTTCCCTACTAGACGCGTTTTAAACCATGAAACTGACAATGATATGTAACAGGTCAAGACGGACAATATCTATTAATAGTTGTTTCAAATACTTTGATATAAATTTAGGGTATAGTTTTTAAATTCTCTCACATATGTATCGTATGAGAATCTAACCAGAGAGAAACGCGTGATATTTTGAATTATCCAAACATATATGTAACCCGACAAAATTAAAAGAACAAGGACAATATTACCTCAACTGTTTTTTCCTTTCTTTTTCTATGGAGACCTCGAAAGAGATGCATATACTTAAGACACGAGAGGAGAGTTAAATGAGCGTTAAAAAGGTGTTATTTTTAGGCGCAAAAGGTAAATAAAGAAAGGAGGATAAAGTCGAGATTTACAATAATGAAAAAAACCAACCATTCCGATAAATTTACTTTACTTTTCAATCATTATTAAATATATATTTATGAGATATGAATCGAACACCAAAATATATTGCTTTACTAATTACTCGTAAAAAAATCAATAGAAAAATTCAAGATTCGAGTCAACAAAATATTTAATTTTTTATTTATAAAATTAAGTTTATAAATACATTTATTATAATTTTAATTACAAATAAACTTTTTATTTATTGAGTTTTAAAATGAATAAATAAAAATAAAAAGAAAAGAAAAAATAGATATTATGGGTCAAAATTTTCCAGTTCAATGCATAAAAAGAAGAGACTGTAGCAGGAGGAATCCAATGCTTTTGCCCTAATTACGCTTCAACAACCAATGGCCCACAAATTCATATCGGAGTCCATCAACGGTCAGCATCATCCAACGTGTCACTTTCAACACCCTTGATTATTGGGACCCTGCTTTCATTTTGTCTCCACGTTGGACTCTTCCCCACCATAGCAGCATCAGCACCTTCTGGTTTTCGGTGGGTTTGGATGTGACACGTAAAAGGCTTTTGTGGGCCCATCTCTTTTCTGGCAGTACACGTGGCTGACTACGATTGCATCTTCTTAAACTCTACTATACACCTCACTTGCACCCGATAACTCTGCTCTTGCATGCTAACAATTATGGAAATTTAATCACTTTCGCTCAAATTCTTTAATTTTTTTTATTTTCACATGTGGAGATTTTTATTACATCACATAAAAATCCAATAATTATAATTTTTAATGATTTTTTTTCACTTATAATATTAAAAAATATAACTATAAAATCTAAATTAAGATTAAATTCAAATTCTAGAGATAAAATTTGTATTTTTAATTTTAATAATTTTAAAAAAATCTTATTTTGGCATGATTAATCTTAATTAATATTTTATTAGTAAATATTGTAGACTAATTATTTATAATATAAAAGGAGAAATAATTAAAATATTTTAAATTGAAATTAGTGGAGAAATAGTGTTTATTTAGGCCCACCATAATAAATGATAATTCCATTCCCATTAGGAAAAGTATAATTTCAAATATTTTAATTTTACTCTTTTTGACAAATAAAAACCTTTTAATCATGCTTAATCTTATTTTTAATATTCTATAACTAAATTCTTTTAAGGAATATAGTGTTATATTGCTAATGTTATGATTATTTTTTTTAATACTATAATTAATTTGTCAAAAAAAATTATATTTAAAAAAATGTACAAAAATTGAATATAAAAACAATTGTTTTGAAAATTTTATTTTTAATTAAATAAATTGTTAAATTTTATTGAAATTAAATTATTAAATCTTAAAAAGTAAAAATTGGAAAGTGAGACTAAAAATGATTGAGAAAAAAAAAAAAAAAAAAAAAAAAAAAGAGAAAAAGGCTTAACACAGCGCCTCCGCCATTGTTATTACCCTTCTTCTTCTTCTTCCTTCTTTTTTTCATTCTCCTTTCTCTCTCTTCTTTCTCTCTCCTCTCTCTCTGGTTGTTGCAGACATTTCTGACAGAATCTCTACCGCCATAACCTCCGCTCCGTTAGCATGGCTTTCTCGTTCCGCCGTTTAACCGCTTTCATTTTCGCATCTCTCCATTTACTCGCCATTTGCAGAGCCGCCACATTCACCTTCGTTAACCGGTGCGATTTCACCGTTTGGCCGGGGATTCTCGCCAATGCCGGCAATCCTACTCTCGGCACCACCGGTTTCGAACTCCCCAAGGACACTTCCCGCTCCTTTCTCGCTCCTACTGGTTGGTCCGGTCGTTTCTGGGGCCGAACTGCCTGTAACTTCGACGGATCCGGTTCTGGATCCTGCGTAACCGGCGACTGCGGTTCCGGTCAAGTCGAGTGCAATGGCGCTGGAGCTGCCCCGCCGGCTACTCTCGCTGAGTTCACTCTCGGTACTGGCGGGCAGGACTTTTACGATGTTAGTCTCGTTGATGGATATAATCTCCCCATGATCGTTGAAGGAACCGGCGGGTCCGGTCAGTGTGCTTCGACGGGTTGCTCCACGGATCTGAACCGTCAATGTCCGCCGGAGCTGAGAGTTGGGGAAGGAGACGCGTGTAAGAGCGCGTGTGAGGCGTTTGGGACTGCGGAGTATTGTTGTAGCGGCGCGTACGGTTCACCGAACTCTTGTAAGCCGTCGGTGTACTCGGAAATGTTCAAATCTGCTTGTCCGAGGTCGTATAGCTACGCCTACGACGATGCTACGAGCACATTCACTTGTACCGGCGCCGATTACACCATTACATTTTGCCCTTCATCTCCAAGGTATAATCCATTTTCTGTTCATGTTTTAACCATTTTTTTACAGTTCAGTATGAAATATTTTAGGTCAGATAGTTATTGATCGAAATGATTGAAGGAATTTGGTTTAGGCATATGGGGTTGTGATTATAATAAGCTTAGTTAGCTGAAAATGCCAGTGCTATACTGCCAAAGATTCTCTTTAAGTGATGAATATAGAATAATTGTCCAGTGGTTGTGGAGCATTTGCTGCTGTCAACAAAGAACATGATGAACTAATATTATATTATACTGAAAGATTAACATGTGGGTCAATCATTCTATGACTTGGTGCAGCCAAAAATCATCAAGTTTTCCTACTCCAACAACACCTGATGCATCTCAAGAGTATGGATCTGAATCCGGGTTTGAGTCGGGGTCGGGGTCGGAGTATGGGATGGGGTATTCGGGATCCTCTGGAACGGATATGTTAGGGAGAGGTGCGAGTTCAGGATCGGAGTTGGGGTCGGGGTCAGGGTCGGCGTCGGCGTCGGGATCTGGGGAAGCTATGCTAGCAGATGGGTCATGGTTGGCTGGTTTGGCTATGGGAGACGCAGCTAAAACTGTGTCTCCTCCATCCATTATACTGTTTGTTGTAACGTTTATTGTTATCTTGTCTTATGTATTCTTGTAGCCCTCTCCAATTTCCCCCCTATGTTTGGCTTTAGCTTTTGAAGTAAGGAACATTGAGAAGGAAAGGATCTCGACCCCCCCAGCTTGTAAAATGCCATCTTCTTGAATGATTCATTTTCTATTTAGTTTGGAAGTGTTTTAGTTCGGTTATGTTCTTAAAGCCATGTGAATTCTCATATGGAGATAGGAACGAAACATTCCTTATAAAGGTGTGGAAACTTCTCTCTAATAGACGCGTTTTTAAAACCTTGATGGTAAGCCGTTAAAGGGAAAGCCCAAAGAGGACAATATTTGTTAGTGGTGAGTTTGAGCTGTTACAAATGGTATCAGAGCCAGTCATCGAACGGTGTGTCAGTGAGTCTGCTAGTTCCCTAGGGGGTGGATTGTGAGATTCCTCATAGGTTGGAGAGGAGAACGAATCATTCCTCGTGAGGGTGTGGAAATCTCTCCATAGCATACACATTTTAAAATTTTGAGGGGAAACTCTTAATGGGAAAAGTCCAAAGAAGACAATATCTGTTACCGCTGAGTTTGAGCTGTTACAAATAGTATCAAAGCCAGTCATTGGGTGGTGTGTCAGCGAGGACGTTGGCTCCCAAGGGGGTAGATTGTGATATCTTACATCAGTTGGAGAGGAGAAAAAAACATTTCTTACATGAGTGTGGAAACCTCTTCTTAGCATACGTGTTTTAAAATCTCGAGGGGAAACCCTTAAAGGACAAGTCCAAATAGAACCATATTTGCTACCAGTGGCTTTGGTCTGTTACAAATGGTTTAAGAGCCAGTCACTGGACGGTGTGCCAGCGAGGACGCTGGTCCCCAAGAGAGTGCATTGTGAGATTCCACATCGGTTGGAGAGGAGAACAAAGCATTCCTTACAAGGGTGTGGAAACCTCTCCCTAACAGACACGTTTCAAATTCTTGAAATGAAGCCCTTCAAAGGAAAAACCCAAATAGGACAATATCTGTTATCAGTGAATTTAGACCGTTACGAGCTATCGCGACCAGTTTGTTCCGTTCCATTATTGTATAAATGAACACATTGCTTGTGATGTGAACAAGTGGACAAGAAGGGCTGGTTTTTTTTGTATCAGAGAAGGATCGCTTGGCCTGTAATGCAAGTCACAGGTCACACAGCCTTGGCTTTTTGTCTGTCAGTTCATAAAAAATTGAAAAAAGATGCAACTTTTCAAAGCCCCTTTACTTATATTATCATTTTGGTATAGTGGAATATGAAGATTTGTTTAAGTTCCAGTGGAGATTACACAGATCACTCAAGTTGATGATCGAATCTTACTACAACTGAATGCTGAAGTGTTTGGTTTCATCACCAACTGAGACAGGGAAAGTTGAAGTAACAGTTCTATTTTCATACTTAACACTAACTTCATATTCACCCAAAAAGCCATAGAAGCTGAAGGAGCCATGGTCGTCGGTCTTAGCTTCGATATCTTCGGTTCGCCATTCTTTTAGGAGCTTGTCGACGACGTTGCCGGCTGGGAGGTTTTGAAAGTTGCTGTCTGTCAAGCACATTTGGTAGCAGCCGTTTGGATGCAGCGCCGTCCATAGCACAATGCCACCCACGGCTGGGTGTGTGAAGCCTTCTCTTAACACAGCCTCCAAATAAGAAGCCTACAAAGAGAGAATTTCATGTCAGATGAAAAGAAAGAGGCACATTTCATTCGTCTCGTTGGTTTTTAGTTTCGATGATAAACACTCTTCCATTATGTATCTCGAGGGTCCTTGAAAGTTCATGATTCTCGAGGACATGCTAATCGTGTATTAAGCACCCAAAATTTTGGTATAGCTTATGTCTTGTAAGAGCCCAAGTCCATCGCTAGCATAGATTGTTCTCTTTAACCTTTCCCTTCTTGGCTTTCTCTCAAGATTTTAAAACACGTCTTAGGGAGAGATTTCTACACCTTTGAATGTTTCATTCACTCTTCCACCAATGTAGGATCTCACAATCCACCCCTCTTGGGGGCCAGTGTGCTCATTAGCACACCACCTAGTGACTGGCTCTAATACCATTTGTAGCAACCCAAACCCACCGCTAGCAGATCTTGTCTTATTTGAGCTTTCCCTTTTATACTTCCCCTTAAGGTTTTAGTACACGCTTGTTAGTTAGAGGCTTCCACACCCGTAAAAGTTGGAGTTATCAAAACGATTTGAAGCATAAATGTAACGACCCAAATCGACCGCTAGCAGATATTATCCTCTTTGGGCTTTCCCTTTCGGGCTTCCCCTTAAGGCTTTAAAACGTGTCTACTAGGGGAAGGTTTTCACACCCTTATATAAGTGGTGGTTTGTTCTCCTCCCCAACCAATATGGGACATCACAATAAAACAAAATGATTGAAAGTCGAGATTCAAACCAACAATTAACCTTGGTATATAACAAGGTTTAAAGGTTGATATTCAAAATCAAGCGTAAATATAAGATTCCACATTGGTTGGAGAGGAGGAACGAAACATTCCTTATAAGGGTGTGGAAACTTCTCCTTAGCAGACAAGTTTTAAAACCGTGAGGCTGACAGCAATACATAGCGAGCCAAAATAGACAATATCTGCTAACAGTGTGTTTGAGTTGTTACAAATGGTATCAAAGCCAGTCACTAGACGGTTCAAGGCACTGGCAGAGTAGGGCTAGACTCTCTCCATAGTAGACGCATTTTAAAACAAAGCCCCAGAAGGGAAAGCCTAAAGAGGACAATATCGGCTAGTGGTGTGTTCGAGCTCTAAAACTAAAATTATGCCATCCCTATGAAAATTTACACTAATATATAGAATGAACTTTGGTGCAACAGAAGTGTTAAATTACCTGTGTTTCTTGATCCAAAGCTTTGCTGATATCAACCTCAGTGAGCCAAACAGGAAGGTTAAGAGTGGCCAATTTGTCCAAGATGGCTCTAATTAGAGGTGGGTTAGGGACAGTGAAGTGACCCTCCAAACCAATCCCATCCATTGAAACCCCATTTCTTTTGAGTTCCTTAAGCCTATCAATATAAGAATCAGCAGTAGATTTCACATCACTGCAAGTCTCCACCACATTGAACTCATTCATAAACAGTGTAGCCAATGGATCAATCTCATGTGCTGTCTTGTAGAAATGCAATGTTGCATTACCACCAAGACCCTTCTCATAGAAATCAAAATGCAGCATTTCATTGCTCACATCCCAGTGTATGAACTCATCTCTGTATCTACTCAACAACCCCTTTATCCGCAAATCGACCGCCGATTGTAGGGCCGCTCCGGTGAGGTTTCGAACCCACGGCGGCGTGTACTTTGGATCCTCCCAGAAGATGTTGTGGCCTCTAGCAGTTATCTGGTTGGCTCGGATGAATTCTAACATTGTATCAGCTGTTGTGTAGTTTAGAGCCCCTGGTTCTGGCTCTGTTGCATACCATTTTAGTTCGTTTTCGAAAACGGCTGCGTTGAATCTCTTCACGAACCAATCCTGGCAGTAAAAATGAGATGTTGAGTTGTGAAATAGATTAAAAACTGGAATTTTGACTGCTTTTTTGAGATGATTTACCTGATAAGGTAAGTTTCCTATGATGGTTTTTGCAATGGCAGAGCCAAATGGGAAGTCTTTGGAGATTTGTTTTACATGAATTACTGCTCCTTCTAACCTCCCTCCTTGTTTATCAGAGACATGAACTGTCACAGCTCGTTTCCTCACCTGTTCGTATCGATTAGTCAAATATCAAACCAAAAAGCTAACGTAACCGATATTGTTCACTTTGGCCCATTACGTATTGCCATTAGCCTCACGGTTTTAAAACGTGAGTGCTAGGGAGAGGTTTCAACACACCCGTATAAGGAATACTTTCTTCCCCTCTCCAACTAATGTGGGATCTCACAATCCACCTCCTTGGGGGCCTAATGTTTTCGCTGTCACAATGCCCGGTGTTTGGCTCTAATACTATTTGTAGCAGCCCAAGCCTACCGCTAACAAATATTATCCACTTTTGTCCGTTACATATAGCCGTCAGTTTCACGGTTTTAAAACGTGTCTGCTAGGAAGAGGTTTCCACACTTTTATAAGGAATGTTTCGTCCCCCTCTTCAATCGATGTAGGATCTCATAATCCACCTTCTTGGGGGTTAGCGTCTTTGCTAGCACACCGCTCGGTGTCTGGCTTTGATATCATTTGTAACAGCCCAAGCTCACCGCTAACAGATATTGTCCAATTTAACTCGTTACGTATCGCCGTCATCCTTATGGTTTTAAAAACGCGTCTGCTAGGGAGAGATTTTCACACCCGTATAAGGAAAGCTAGTTTGACTCGATATGTATCACTGTCAGCCTCACGGTTTTAAAAACACGTCTACTAGGGAGAAGTTTTCACACCCGTATAAGGAAAGCTTCATTCCCCTCTCCAATCGATGTAGGATCTCACAATCCATCTCCTTGGGGACCTAGCGTCCTTGCTAGCACACCGCCCAGTGTCTAACTTTGATACCATTTGTAACAACCCAAGCCCACTACTAATAGATATTATCTGCCTTGGCTCGTTACGTATCGCCGTCAACTCATGGTTTTAAAACGCTTATGCTAGGGAAAGGTTGCTACACCCTTATATGGAATACTTCGTTCCCCTCTCCAACCGATATGGGATCTCACAATCCACCTTCCTTGGGAGCGCAACATCCATGTTGGCACACCGTTCAGTGTCTGACTTTGATACCATTTGTAACAGTCCAAGTCTACCGCTAACAAATATTGTTCACTCTGGTATGTTACGTATCGCCGTCAGCCTCACAATTTTAAAACGTGAATGCTAGGGAGAAGTTTCCACACCCGTACAAGGAATGCTTCCTTCCTCTCTCCAACCAACGTGCAATCTCACACAATGTCATTTTGGATTGATCAACTCATTTTCAAACTTACAGTATTGATCTTGAGTTCTTGATTAACCCTCCACTCTTCTTCAGTAAACGGCTGTAAAGAAGCGCTATCAATGGCTATATTAGCATCTCCATCATCAAAAACCTGTCAAAAGAACAAAGAATTCAATGAACACCCAATTGAACTAAATCGAATACCTTCATTCACAATCATTTTCTGTTCATACCTGAAAGAACAGAATAGAGAAATTCGAAGGCGAGTTCAGAAAGAATCCACCTTTGAGAAAAGACCAACAGCCACGCTTAGCCAAAACAGTGCCTATGCAATTGTGAGTATCATTCTCAGTCCTGAGGCTTGCCCTCACAACACTTGAAACCGCTCCTCCTACCTTCACCCAACCTATCATCCAAGTGGCTCTGAGTTAGCTGGATTCTGATCTTCCAGCTCAAACGAAGAACACGAAGAACACGAAGAACAGGAAGCTTACTTGAAAAGGAATAAAAGGTATGGTCCGTGAGATTACCCAAGAGGAATGCAGGGGAATAGGCAGCAGCTGAAGAGCTCCCAGTGTTTTGGAGAATGGAGGGTCGATTTCTAAGGATTCCTCCATTGTAAAGTGGCTTCTCTGGACGTAATTTACACTATCAAAGAACCCCATTTGAAAAAGATAGCTCCTTTTCAGCTTCCCATTTCAGGAACAGAGCAAAAAAGTTCGAAACTGATAGAACAGAGCATAATATTACCTCAGTGTAAGCTGTGTAATCGTATAAAGGCCCATCTGCAACAAACAAAACAACCCCACAAAAAGATAAGAAGAAAAACACAAGATTTTCCCAAGAAAACAACAGAAAATCAAAGAGATTTGAGATTTGAGAGAGAAGGGACCGTATGAATCAACAAGAACAGCAAGAACAAGGTGAAGCAAGAAGATGAAACCCAGAAAAGCAGAGAAGGAATGGAGTTTTCTCATGGTGTAAGGTAAAAAAAGGGAACTTTGAAGGGTTTTTTTAAAGAGAGGGAAAGAAGAAATCACAAGAGGAACAGTGAAAATCTGTTCACAAGCTCTCTCGACACCATTTCATGTGACTCTTCCCATATAAAGACAGAATTTTTTTGCCTTGTTGTTTTGTCATCAAACATCTAATTTAATTGTTCTTGGAAATTATAAAAATGTTTTGTCTCACTCTTACTATGTTTGAAGTGATTTAGGGTTTGTTTCGATTGTGTTTCCGTTTAAACACGGTTTTTTGTCGATTTAGAGCTTAAACGTTCTATATTTTTCGAAAGTGTTTTTAAGCACAACTTTTTGATTTAATAACCTTAAATTTGTATTTAAGATAATATGACTGACTCCCAAATATAAATAGTATGATTGTTCATCGATGGTCGGTTGAGTGGGCTTTAATGACAATTTGTTGCTTGCAACGGACGGGAGTGGTTGCTAGTGGGTGGTTGTCAATAGCGATCATGGAGAGGTGAAAGTTGTCTGAGAGTATTTGAGGAAGGAATTCTGGATTAAACACTAAAAAACGAGCAAAAAGAAACGATACCAAACAAGCTAGCTCTTCGATTTCAAATTTGTAAATTAACCTGATGTGATGAGAAGTCCATACAAAAGCTCGACAAACACAACAGTTGGGCATAGTAGCCCTAGGGTTTTAGTGTAATAGTCCAAGTCCACCACTAGCGGATATTATTCTCTTTGGCCCTTTCGGGCTTCCTTTTTTTAAAACGCGTCTGTTAGGGAGAGGACTCCACACCCTTATGAAGAATGTTTCATTTCTTTCTCCAATCGATGTGAGATCTCACAATGCACTCCTCTTTGGAACCCAGCCAGTACCCTCGTTGACACTCGTTCCTCTCTCTAATTGATGTAGGATCTTACCTTTATGATTTAGTCGTAAATAATTAACGTGATCGAGAAAATCAAACACGTAGGGAGACAAGGGAATAATAATACCTCAATTGCCCATTCCTTTCCAACTTCCAAAGTGGGGTTGAGTGGCCTTCTTGAGTGTGGCTCACATGATCAAGCTGAATGAACCATTATTCCAAGCAAACAATTCATCCACTTCCTAAATGCCCTTCCCACTCACTCATTCATTCATATGGACCATAACTTGAGTGTAATATTTTAAGTATAATATATCTCTCGATGAGATTTTATATTGGTTGGAGAGGAGAACGAATCATTCCTTATAAGCGTGTGGAAATCTCTTCTTAACAAACACATTTTAAAATCATGAGGCTGATGACAGTACGTAGCACGCTAAATGGGACAATATCTATTAGTCGTGGACTTGGGCTTGGGCGGTTACACTCTCCTTGCTAGTTGTTTTATCTTTTGTTTCTGCTTCAAAGGTACTCAAACACAAGCTTCTAATTCTTGACTTTGTGCGCTAAATGTCTCAAGACAGGTTTGTTTCTAAGCTTTTCGAGTGACTTTTCACCCAAATTTAATATTCATCTCGTTTGAGGTTAGTAATATTTGTAAGGTCAAATTAATTAAAATATCTTTAAATTTTAAAAAATTTCAAAAATATTAGTTTTGGTCGGAAATAATTAATATTTTGTTTCAAAAATATTCTTAAACTTCTCAACAAAAAAAAATATATTCTTAAAACTTTAAAAAATTCCTTAATATCTTTAAACTTTTGAAAGAACTTTAAAAATATTCTTAAAATTTTTTTAAAAATTTAAAAATAAATTTATTATTAGTGTTGGATGATGCAAGTCCAGCTAATTTAGGGAATAATAATGGATTTATAAACAAAGAATATTCTCTTCATTGTATGAGGCCGAGAAGTCCAAAGCAAAGCCATGAGAGTTTATGCACAAAGTGGACAATATCATACGATGGTGGAGAGTTGTATTCCTTTCAAAAATAACATTAATATTCTTAATTTTTATAATAAAATTATAAAGTTATTATATATTAATAATAAAAGTATTTTTAAAATTTTTTAAAATAAATTTAACATTATTAAAAATTGAATTATTCATTTTTATAATCATAATTAAAAAGTAAATAAAATAAAATAAAAACTTTGTAAAGATAAATTTAAACTTTAAACTTATAATTATCATTATTATTTTTTTAATTTTCTTATTATGATAGCCAATACACAAATTCATTTTTTAAAAATAAGATTCTTATTTAATAAAATCCATAATTAATAATAATACAACTCTAATTACTCACTACACGACATTAATAAATACCTAATTCCACTAATTTTTAAAATATTAATATATATATATATAAATTGGGAGATATCATTGGGTAAAAAATCCCATCAATCCACCAATTCTAAATCATCTTCAACTCGACGAGCTATGATTGCTGCTTCCCTTCTTTGATCTCTTGTTCCCTTTCAGCTTAGAATAAAGCCCCTTGGTCCTATACGCCAACCAAATGTCCAAAACCAACCCAATCCCACAGGCCAACGCCATAACAACAAACACAATTCTATAGCAATGCCCGCCGATGCACGTGTTCCCCCCGCCCTCCGTCGGGGTCGCCTCCATGTCGTAGAGGAATCCCGCGAGAAGCCCAGAGAAGAGGAACGACCCGATCGGGAGGTTCAGGATCAAAATGTTGTAGATTAGACCATAGTATTTGAGCCCGAAGAGCTCCGAGGCTGTGGGGACGGTGATTGAGAGACGAACACCGTAACAGATCCCGACTACGACTGAGCCGATGTAGAGAGACCCCGGCATTGCCATCGCCATCAAAATGTAGCCAATTGTCATTAGAATTTGAGATGCTGCATTCCATAAGGGTCTTGGTGTGCCCAATTTCCTGAAATTGTGTGATTATTAATATTGATTCATGTTTAAATTCATTGATGTTAACTTTTGGGGGAAACTTACTTGAGGAAATGCTCGGAGAGGGTACCGGAGAGGATCCGGCCGAAAAAGCCCCAAATGCTTATGAGAGAGACGAACATGGAGACATCGGCGTAGCCCAGAGCTAATCCGATCTGACCCATATTGTTCATCACCGCCAATCCGGTCCCAACTCCACATAGGAACGATATGAACAATACCCAGAAATCAATGGTTTTCACCGCCTGAATAATCGTGTGTTCTTCTCCGATCACTGGCTGTCTCTGCTCCTCCTCTGTTATTTCCTCCTTTACCGGAGCGGCAACGGTGGCTTCTTCCTTCAACAGGGGCTCCTCTGTTTGAATCTCCAAGTCCGATTGGGCTGAATTTAAGTGGCAGTTCTTGAAAAACGAGTAAATCGGAATGATCAAAGGGGATCCGAGGAGAATTAGTAACCCGACGGAGAACAATTGGGAGACGACGGTGCCGATGTTTTTTATGAAATCGAAGCACAAGAGATAGACGGCGACGATGACGGCTAGAGCGTTGAACACGGCGAAGAAGTTGGATTCCTCCTGGGTGTCGGCGGCGGCTTTGGCGGCGGTTGTCGGAGGTGGGATTTCGCGGAGGAAGAACATGGCGAAGAGACAGACAGCGAAGGGGACAACAGAGAGCATGACGAGGAAGGAAGAAGGGTCGTCGGAAAACAGAGCAGTACAGAGATCGGTGAAAATCGCGGTACTGAGACCAACGTAGCCTTTAAGTATGCCGGAAACAGGGCCGCGATTCTTCCGGAAGTTTCTGATACAGGTCACCAACACCGCCGTGTTCATCCATGTCGTGCTGTTTCCGCCCATACACAAGAAGATACACATCTGAGGCAAAAAAAAAAAATAAAAATAAAAAACGCCATTTTTAACAATCAAAGAACATCTCAAGATTTGATATCTTGACCCAGAAGGTAAAGTTGAAGAATGACCTGCCAATAAGGAAGAGGAGAAATCCTCTGGCTAACGACGAGCCACTGAGCGCCATAGCCAAGAAGGCCTTCCAGAGATCCAATGAGCAAGATGACCCACGTGGGGAAACGATCACAGGCGATTCCGGCGAGTAAGCCAAAGGCTTTACCGACGTCTTTCGCGACGGAGAGATTATTGAGCTGAAGCTGGGTCAGATTCATCAGAGACTTAAGGACGTCGGAGTAGTTGGAGAAGGTGTAATTGTTGCCGGAAATGGCCTGAACCCACACGGCGGAGACAAATCCCAGCCATTTCAGCACCGTCGTCGAAGGCGGCAGCTTCAAAGACCCCATTAACAAATTTCTTGAAGAAAAGATGAGATTTTTCAGAGAACGGTTTGAACGGCGGAGGAGAGGGATCTTAATCTTATCGGGGGGTGATTTGAAAATTTAAACCAACGTGACGGACCGATTTTATAAAACGGGTCTTCATATGATGAAATTACTATTATGCCCTTGTGTGTGGGCCCAAACATTTTTCATCTCTCTATTATACCCTTTCATATTTATTAATTGAAAATAAATGGTATTATGTATATTATAAAATTAAAAATAAATAAATTATTCCTTAACAGAAAAGAAAAAGGGAAAAAGAAATTTGATTTTGACGTCTATTAATTTTTTAAAAAATTATTAAAATAAATTTGACTTTTTTTAATAAATTCTTTCTTTTTCTCTTTTTCTCTTTTTAATTTTCAAGCATTTAAGACAGCGTTGTCGACTGTTCAGTATGTGTAACATCTCATAATCCAACTCAGCATATGGTCCCCGATCTAATAAATAATCCTAATTATATTTTACCTAAAATAACCAATAATTCATATTTTAAATTCAATATATATATATATATATATATATATATATATATATATATATTTCTAAAATTTTAATAAAAACTTATAATATTATTTTTAAATTTTTATAAATATTTCAAAACTATCATTTACGTCAGTTTAAGTGGACTTTTGCATCCAGAGCACATATTCGAATATTTTTTTTAATTTTGAAATATTTTATTTTTATATTTAAAATAAATATAAAAAATGTGTCGATTTAAATATAATTTAATAGATAAAATTTATTGAATTGATGTGATATATTTGAAAAGAAAGAAAGCGAATTTGATAATGATTAATAAAGTAATTTCCCTTTATTTCTATTAATTAAGTAATTAATTAATTAATTTTTATCGTTAATTTTCCACACCAAATAAAAAGAATTAATGAATTTTAGATTTCAAATAAACGAGAATTGTGACGGAATATTTTGGAATATTTGGAATATTTGAAACCGACAGCCGCAATCAGAGACCATTTCCCTTTTTTCTTTTTTTCTTTTTTTTTTTTTTTTGATAAAAAATATTACGTGTAAATATCTTAGAAAATAGACAGGGGTATAATTGGGACATTTTCACTTTCATTAAAGCTTTAATTCCATAAGAGAAATAATAATAATAATTAAAAAAAAAAAGCAAAGTAAATATTATTTTGGTTTAATTTAAGGTATGTAATTTTAAATTTGATTTATTTTAGTTCTATTTTTCAAAGTGACCACTCGTAAATTTTTAATATAAAGTTAGATTAAAATTTCAATAAAAGTGAAATAAAAAGAATAAAATAATCAATTTTTCAGATTAATTATAATTTATTACAAGTTGAGTCATGTGCCATTTGAAGACTTATTTATTTTAATTATTTTGGCAGTTTATTAGATATTTTTTTAATATTAATTTAAGGCACTTTTTTGTTTATGATATTGGACCCATCAAGGGTGGTTTAGTCTTTTCATACCCCGTAACTTTTCAGCCTTATTTGACCCTTCAATCGAAAAGTCAGATTCGAAATACTTTCTTTTATCTCCAAAAATAATAATTAAATATATTTTTTATTTTTTAATTCACCGTCGGTGAATATTAAAACTACCCATAAATAAATTTGTCATAAATATTAAAATCTTATAATTTTAAATTTCTTTGTCAGGATTTAATTTTTATATTTTAATAAGTTAAATTTTTATCGAAAATATAAATATTAAAATGGATCATTTTAAACCATATTAGAGGCTAAACATTTTAAAAAATTATGTCTTATTAATCAATTAATTAAAGGAGAATTTATGCTATTTTTCTTCTCAATTAAGTCTTCATTATTATGATTAAAACTTTAATGGGTTCTTCTCATTTTAGTAATATATTGGGTAAAAAAAAAACAAGTTGATTGAGAATGAGAATATAAATTACATTTCCAAAGTGGAATATATAATTTAAAAATTAAAATAATAGAGACTGGGCCCACAATTTATTTTTTAAATCATTTTTTTGAAATTTTATGGGTAAAGAATGAAATGAAATATAGATTAATTTATTTTTCGGCCATTTCTTTGTCGTTTTTATTTTTAAAAATATCGATTAAAATATTGTTTTTTTCACGGGTAAAACGACGCCGTATTGACGGGAATAGAAGGGAGGAAAACCACACAGTCTTGATAACCGACAACGAGATATTTTGGAAGGGAACAATAATTGGAGTCGCTTATCGCACGAACTCCACACAATTTAACACGTGCGGATATATATATATATATATATATATATATATATATATTAAATCTTTACAGCCTGTTTTGTACTGCCTACCAGCCCCACTGTCCTTTCCGGACACAATAAACTAAAAAAAATAGTAAAAATAAATTAATAAATATTTTATCTTCTTTAAATTTTGAAAGTTTCATTAATATTTCTAAATTAAAAAAAATATATATATATATTTTTTAATTTTAAAAAGCTTTTTTATATGTTATTTTAAGAGTTTTTTTTTTTAAACAAGACATAATTATTATTATTTTTTTACCATCAAAAGGTTTGGTATATGAAAATTTGCAAATTTTAATTAATTTAAAATTATAGTAAAATATTACAACTTTAGTCTTATATGTATATTATAAAAATAATTTCAATTAACACAAGCTAAATTTTACGTGTAATTTATAATGATTTTGAGTAATTATTTTTAGTTTCGTGGTATTTATTATTATTAAAAAAAATAGAAGTATGTTCAAAATAATCCATTATTATTTAATTTCTTTGAAATTTTAAATTAAAAGCGTAAAAATTGGACATGAATATAAGTTTTAAATTTTAAATATAGAAAAAAAAATCATATTGTAATTTATAAGTAATCGGGCAGCCGGTGTCAGATGGCGCACGGGCAGCGGGCAGAGATTTGATAAGCGACATTGGTTATTTTGAAAATCATTGCAAAATGATGAAGTAGGCTTTATTATATTTTTAAAAATTAAAAAAAAAAAAAAAAAAAAAACGTTCAAAATGGATGTTGCTTATTGCCATCAGCCAAAGTAACAATCACGTGGTAGGTACGGTCACGTTTTTTTTTTTTTTCTTTAATTTACAGCCTGGCTTTGTCCCACTTTTATTTTTTTTTATTAATTATTATTTTTATGTTGTTTGAGTAAATTATTGATACATGACTGAACTGATAAATATTTTTTTTCGATATTTCAATCATAAAAATTTTAAAATTAAGTGTATTTAATTTCGAGTAATTATAAGTTAGATAATTTATAGGAAACATGTTAGTCATAACAAAACATTTTAAAATGTTTCGTGTTGATTTGTAGGTATAGTCTTTAGAGAGAATATTAGAGTCGTTAATTACCCAACACATTTTTATTTATAATGCATTATCAAAGGAGTATTTAATTACTCACTATCATCCGAGAATCTATATTACGTTCACATTGCTACTGGACGAAAACAAAATGTGCGTCCATTACTCTTAGAAAATATTTACGGTGGAATTAAATAAAATACTCTATTTAGAGAAAAATGTTTAAAAATATTTTAGGGACTCAAAATAATTATAAAAATGTATAGAAAAATGATCAAAGTCAACTTTGATTCGGATCACAAGGAGTCTGATTCGAGTCGAGATCCTTCGTAGAAGGTGTTTAGAAGCCTTAGAAGGAGTAAAATGGACTATTGGATAGTCTAAAACCGTTGAGATTCGGTGCAAGAACACAAAGGTAAGATATTGAGTTTTCTATATGGTATTTCTTTAAGGAGCTAGATCATGAAATTTTAGTATGATGATTTAGAAAATATTTTGTTCATAATCTGTGAAGGAAGTCGAAGTCGATTTGGATTGGAGATAAGAGTTGCAACGCTCATCAAGAATTATGAGTATTGATTTTCTTTTATCGATTTTGGACTCGATTATATGTTTTTGTAATTAAAACACTATATCTGAAAAGTTGGATTAAAACACTACAAATTTCGTGAAGTAATTATGTTGATTTGAGTTACGTAGAAAGATAATCAAGAATTTTGGGCTTGCGTATTGCTAAGGAAGACAGACACGTCAAGCCCAGAGCCTAGTTTGACTTGAGGAACTAACCTCGAACGTCGTGAAAATGAGAAAGGGGAGGTTTAAACTGTCTGGATACCCCAAAGAACCTAATAGACCCCCACAACATCTAGATACGATTAAAGTAGCAGATTCGAACCCCAAAACTAGTCGAGTTACTATTGAATGTAGAGTCGAGATAAGATTGACATCGCTATCTCGTTAAGCCAGTTTTGAAGAAGGACTAGGGACTACACGAGTAGTTAGCTCAACACAAGATCTCCTATTGAGTGTAGAAATGGGTGAACCCGTAAACCAATCCTAGTTGGACTCGGGACTACATGGGTATGCATCAAGATGAGAACCCCTATTGAATGTAGGAACGGGTCAAGGCCGACGTCAGGACTCCATAAACTGATCTTGGAAGAGATTAAGGAGTACATGGGTAGGTGGTTTAGGGTGAACACTTCTATTTGTGTGAAGGAGCTAGTCAAGACCGATGTCGCAAACCAATCTTAAAAGGGGACTAGGGACTACATAAGTACACGACTCATGATGAACCAATTGGAACTTGGAGACCTACACAAAAGCTTAGAGCACGGTAAAGGAGTAGGTCTGAACCTCCTAAAAACCAGAGAAAAGTCGTGGAAACCTACTATGAGATGGAGACGATGAGAGCATCCATATGGAATGTGGGACCGATATGGGATCTCACACACCGTGTAACACTTGAGTGCTATCATAAAACTTTTAGTATTAAATTGATGCTGAAAGAAGAAGAAACAGGAACTTAGGAACTATGTTCTTTTGCACAAACAATGAAACTTGCAGGAACTAAAAACACAGACAAACAACAAAGATTCTGTCCTTGGAAGTGCTCAACCTCGGAACTTACAAGCTATTTTGAGCTCTTCAGCTGGTTTGTCCCCAGCAAATCCACTGTCAACCCAAGCAGAGTAGCCTCCTGCCATGTTCTTCACATGCTCATACCCCTGAAATCTCCCAATAAATCTCGTTACTTAATGATGCTTGTTAACCTTACAATTTAGTTCTATCAACCTTGAATCTCACCGCGTTAAGAAGATCGACGCAAGCGCGAAGTCCTCTACCGCCACTGTTGCAAGCCTGCAGAAAAGAATTTGCAATTTGTTCAATTGATCTTGTAACGACCCATATCCACCGCTAGCAGATATTGTCCTCTTTGGGCTTTTCCTTTCGGGCTTCCCCTCAAGGCTTTAAAACGCGTCTGCTAGACACCCTTATAAGTGGTGATTTGTTCTCCTCCCCAACCAACGTGGGACATCACAGATCTACTCCTTAAATCTGCATTGGGATGCAAAAGTGGCTAGAAATATGTGTTTTTCCATCTTACCACTACCACATGGTCTTCCTTCTTCAATATAGATGCAACTTGTGCTAGAAAGTCAGGATTCTTTACTCGACCTGTTCGTTGGCAAACGTTCAGATTCTATAGGATCAAACGTATAAGGCTCGAGAAATAGTAATCCAAAAGAGTGAAGGAGAAAAGCGAAAAGAATGCACATAGATCAATCCATAGCAATACAAAACATTCTAAGACAGCAGAGTTGAGCTGACTTTTCGTGAGATCTCACATCGGTGGAAGAATGGTGTGAAAACCTCTCCCTAGGGGACACGTTTAAGACCTTTTAGGAAAGCCCAAAGAAGAATATATCTACTAGCGGTGGGCTTGGACTTTTACAAATGGTATCATAGCCATACACCATGCATTGTGCTAGCGAGGACGTTGGGCCCTTAAGAGGGGTGGTTAGTGAGATCCCACATCAATTGGAAAACTAGACACCGGGCAGTGTGCCAATGAGGACGTTGGGTCTCTAAGGGGGTGGATAGTGAGATCCCACATCGATTGGAGAGCTAGACACTGGGTGGGTGTGCCAACAAGGACACTGGGCCTCAAGGGAGGTGGATAGTGAGATCCCACATCGGTCAGAGAGGAGAACGAGGGGAGCAAAACATACCTTTCCCTAGAAGATGCGTTTTTCGAAACTTAGAGTACGCTCGAAAATGGAAAAGCCCAAAGTGGATAATATCCGGTAATTACCTTCTGAGGTCAAGAACATGTAAGGAACATTGAGTGCATTCTCAACATGGGCCTTGTTATACTCTTCAACAGTCCTGCACCCAAAATCATTCATCAATTACCTCTTCTTCTTGGCTTTGACAGAAGATTATTATAACAGAAGAACAAAAGATGTAACCTGACATCCAAATAAAGCTGCCCCTTCTGCAACAGATCTATGGCAACTTCAACATCAACAGTCACAACATCCTCTGGCCTGCAGATTAGCAATGAACACATGAGTTATTGATATCAAACTCTTCTTTAACATCGAAATGGGTAGCATTGCAGAAGTTAGTTGATATCAACCTCTTCTCACCCTCCATCTTTGAAACAGCACACAGATTCTCTGTTTCAGCTTTGCCAATAAGCTCTTCTTTTTATAGATGATCAAGCTTGCAAAATGCAACCTTTTCGTTGACTTTCATCATTTCTAAGTTATCCTCAACTCATCATCATTGAGTATTTAATTAACAAATTGGCTTAAATTTGCATGATCCGACTTTGCTTGTTTGACTTTTGGATTGTTTTTTAAGGATGAAATAAAATGTTTTTGTTTATTTAGTTTGTTGGTCAACCATTCATTTTCATTAGTTAAATGATAAAAAAGAAAATAAATTAGTCATCATACACTTCTAATTTTATGATTCTTTATTCAGTCTTTGTTGGATTTCTAACGTATCTCGATTACACGTTATTTTGACAAGCGGACATATGACTTTGTGCATAGTCTGTCGAGTATCCGATTGACACTAAATTTATTGAGCTCTCATCTTTCATATAGAAGAACTTAATTTTAAAGTTGTATGTCGAAATTCACATCAAAACCCGACTTATGAAGTCATGACTTAAGGCCCTATTCGACCATTTTCATACTTGTCTTCAACACTCGCGTCGCTCGGTTCTTTTGAATCTTATGTATGCCTCGACTTAGCTTGAATGAACACTCTTAGTGTGTTGGATGATGCGTACGAAGACGATGGTGCATCATGATACTTTTCAATCTTGACCCTCACGTGATTTGATGGACGCCACTATGTTTGCCTTGCGTGTGGGCCCACACAACCTAAAAGTTTATATGTGGAATAATTATGACAAAATTCATAATCTAATATATATATATATATATATATATATATATATATATATATATATATATATATATATATATTTTGTCAACTTCTCCCTACCCAAGGTTATATATTGTGAGCGGTTGTTATTTCTCTCTTGCATACTTATATGACGTCTCTTTCAAAAATCTCTCTTTCGAAAATCTTTCTTTGCCCTCGCTTTCTAAAACCTTGTCTTAAAACCGAGGCCAAAGGCTCGAGCATACGTCGTTTGGCCGTAGGGGACGCAAGAACGAATTGGGTTAGCTCACTTGTCGTTGGAAAGTGAGTGCCGCACAATCGCAAGTCCGCTGCCAGCGATTGGGACAAGTGGTATTAATATATATATATATATATACCCACCTAACACATCTTATTCTATTATTAAGACAAGTAAGCACTGAATAATTCACAATTATTATACATATAAGTATTAATTTCTTCATAATTGAGAATTATTTATTTGCAATAATCAAATTTAAATAATTTAAATAATAAATATTTTAAAACGATAAAATCAATAAATTATTATTATCAGAACAAAAGGTAAAAGTGGGAGCCAGACAAAATGAATTGGCACGATGATGCAGACAAGGTTCGTGTCTTGGCATTACCTTCATCCACCACGAGCCTACACGCTCTTGATCCTATCTCCTCCATCTGCACCCTCCTCCTTCAACGGAGCTTCACCGCCGCCGCCGAAACCGCCGCCACTTTCACCTCTAACCCAAAGCTCCTTATTCACCCGTTTTCATACCCACTGTAAACCAGACCAGAGCTTCACCCACCATTGTCGAACCATGAGCTCTAATCCCTTTCAATCTCACACCCTTCTCCTTCTTCTCTAGTTCAATTCCCCTCTCCCATGGCCGCCATTGAAGAACCCACCAAGCCCACTTCGCTCTACGACTCCCCATCGGCGTCTCAACCCCTCCTCTCCAATCCCCCTGAATCCGACTCATCTCAGTATCTTCAGATCTCCTACAACCATGGCGACAGACCGTTCAAGGACATCCCCATCCTTGTTCTTTTCCTTCTCTTCGTTTTATCCTCATTTGGGTTTGGGATTTTCGCCACTTTTAATCGAAACCCCAATTACCCAAATCTCTCTTCTTATCACTATGATTTCAAAACCTCCAATTGTGTTACGGATTCCCCCAATTGGGTTCCTCTGTACTCCTCTTCTTCCTCTGTTTTGAAATCCTTGATTTGGACCCTTGTAGCTACTTCGATTTTAAGCTTACCCATTTGCTTTCTTTTACTTCTCTTGCTTAAGCACTACACGAGACAGATTGTGTACGCCTTACTTCCTTTCTTCGTCGTTGTTCCTATCTTCATCAATGTCTATTGGTTCGTTGCCTGTACGATTAACCCCACTTGTAATAACGACTTCCCCATGGTGTATAGGATTTTAGTTCTCATCTTCATATTCTTGGTGATTGGTGTAATCGTGTGGATATTCATCGTTAATTGGCACCGAATTGAGCTCACGATTAAGATAATTGGGGTTGCCGCGGATGCACTGTCGATGAATCTGGGTCTGTTTGTGGTTATACCGAGTATGACTCTGGGGTTACTGGTTTATTATGCGCCAATTGTTCTGTTCTTGGTGTTTGCGAGGTTGAATGGGAAGATTGTGCCCGATCACCATGGATCGAGTGGAGAGTATGCTTGTGTTTGGAAGGAAGACAAGTGGGTACCTGCTTATTATGCATTGGCGATTCTTACGATGTTGTGGTCTGCTGCTGTAATGGTGGAAGGGCAAGTTTATGTGATTAGTGGTACCATATCGCAGTGGTATTTCTCGAATGAAGAGGATGACACTCCAAGACGGAGTATTAGGAAGTCTTTAAGGTTAGTATCTACTCATTTTTGTTCTGTTGAACAGATTCATGGCTTTCTTGTTTTGAATTTATTTGGTGTTCTTGATCTTTATCATTCTCTTCCAATACTGCATGATCTCATTGGCAATAATCTTAACATACTCTTTAGTGATGTTCTGAGCCTTGTTGATGAATTCAGTAGTGAAATAATCTAGATCCAGTGACTTGTTCTCCCCATACCCATTATTGCTGTCAAAACCTCCTCAATGAAAGGGTCATCCAACATTGTGTTGCTTTTCTCTACCGATCCAACCCTCTCCGAGTAAGAACCCCTTTGTAACAGCCCAAGCCCACCGCTAGCAGATATTATCCTCGCCGTCAGCCTCATGATTTTAAAACACGTCTACTATAGAGATGTTTCCACACCCTTATAAGAAATGTTTCATTCCCTTCTCCAACCAATGTGAGATCTCACGACTTTCACACCGCTCGGTGTCTGGCTCTGATACCATTCGTTATAGCCCAAGCTCACTGCTAGTAGATATTGTTAGGTATCGTCGTTAGCCTCACGGCTTTCACACACCCTTTAAGCAATGCTTTGTTTCCCTCTTCAATCAATGTGGGATCTCACACTCTTTACCCTAAGCTTTAGTGTTGAGATGAACAAAGAAGATGAGAAACTTTGGTTCGACATCCTTTTTAGGAATCTGCTCCCTTTTGATTTTAAGATTACTCGAATGAACCAGGGGGTAGACTATTGTTCAAATTAGTAGGGAAGCCAAGGTTTTGGGGTACCTAGACCAAATGTTGGAGCAGAAACACACCCCTGTAGGCTTGTGTGAAAAGAAAGAGAAGCTGGAGGTGAAGACTAAGATTGATATCAAAGAGGAGACGAGGTCTTTGTTCAATGAAGATAAGAAGAAAGGAGTTGAGAAGAATCCATATTACAACAAATTCATTTGAGTCGGTTTTTGTGGCTAATGGGGAGACATGTTGTGAGATCCCACATCGGTTGGAGAGGGGAACGAAACATTCCTTACAAGGGTGTGGAAACCTCTCCTAGCAAACGCGTTTTAAAACCGTGAGGCTGACGACGATACGTAACGGGCCAAAGCGGACAATATTCGTTAGCGGTGGGCTTGAGCTTGGGCTGTTACAATCGTTACTTTTGTTCCTGTACTCTTAACTTTCTGTCATTGCCTTTCTTCTTAGTTTGATTGTGTTAGTTAGCTGATTGACCAGCCTTTTCTTTTTCTAAATGAGAATTGAAACAATGTATGTTAGACAGCGTTGGGATCAGTTATGATCATTGATTCTTATGCTGGCCATTGCTCATTTGCAGGAATGCATTTGGCCCCTCTGCTGGCACTATATGTTTATCTGGCTTACTAATTCTTGTGGTGCGTGTTGTTCGTGCTGTGGTCGATAGTGCAAGACAAGAAGATATTCCCGGGATGTTCAACCTTATTTTACGTTGCTGCGTAAATACGTTTCTGGCAGCTGTTGATTATCTGAACAAATTTGCAATAACTTTTGCAGCAATAACTGGTGAAGCTTACTGTTCATCTGCAAAAATGACATACGAACTCTTGAAACGAAATCTCCTTTCAACTGTTTTTGTCGAGACAATCTCCACACGTTTGTTAGCTGGAATCGCCTTTGTCGTCTCAGCCATATATGCAATTGTGGTACGTAAACGAAAAAGGGCTGTGTTTATGTTTAGCTATGTACAAGTCAAGATTTTTCTTCCCCCGTAGTTTTATGCTGCAGAAGCTTACAAAGGCCAACTTTTTTTTTCTTTTTCGGTCTACCTCGAACAATATCCTCGTTGAATTTTGCCCTTTAGTTATGTGAGATCCCACCTCGGTTGAGGAGGGGAACGAAGCATTCTTTATAAGGGTGTGGAAACCTCTCCCTAGCAGACGCGTTTTAAAAACCTTAAGAGGAAGCCCAAATAGGACAATATTTGCTAGTGGTGGGCTTGGGCTGTTATGAATGGTATCAGAGCCAGACACCGGGTGGTGTGCTAGTGAGGACGTTGGGTCCTGAAGGGGGTGGACTGTGAGATCCCACATCGGTTGGAGAGGGAAACGAAACATTCTTTATAAAGGTGTGAAAACCTCTCCCTTGAGGGAAAGCCCGAAAGGGAAAGTCCAAAGAGGACAATATCTGCTAGTGGTGGGTTTATTTAAATAATACGAAGGCTAGTACCCTTCGGGAAGTGATTGGTTTCCCTCCAGGGAAAGCCCAAAGAGGACAATATCTACTAGTGGTGGGTTTGAGCTATTACAAGTTCTCTCTCTTATATTCCCTTCATATTGTTGTATATTTGCAGGCTTGTGCCATCTTACAGGCCGTGAGCCATCTTGGTGTTAAAACATACCTTGTCGCCGTTGCAGCATGGCTTCTCCTGATTGTGGTACTCGCATTCTTTATCCACGTACTGGATAATGTAATCGAAACCGTGTACGTATGCTATGCTATTGACAGGGACAGAGGTGCAGTATGCAAACAAGATGTCCATGAGGTTTATGTTCACCTACCCATTAGCAGGAATCACAGATCATCTCTGGTAACTTCTTCACTCCTTGTATAATAAATTGTACTGCAATTCACATAGTATGATGGTTCTACAGATGACTGTGTTTGAGTATGCTATTCTGTGTATAATGAGTTGTCACCCTGTACATTTTGAGCCTTTCCCCCCACCTTTAAGGTGGGTCTTTAGTGGACAAGATTCCCAATTTAGTTCATGAAAATAGAATAAAAAGCTTTAGGTCTTGTTGTTTTATCCTGTGATGATCACTTGTAACTGATGGCGGAGCCCTTGTGCACTGTTCATGTTTATACAGAACATTTGTTATGGTTAGGATCAGGCAATGATGATCAAAAGATTGGAGCTGTTAAAACTTGAATAAACTGGGCTGACTGATAAGAACATTCAAAGTATTTGTTAATTTGTAACGACCCAGATCCACCGCTAGCAGATATTGTCTTCTTTGGGTTTTCCTTTTCGGGCTTCCCCTCAAGGCTTTAAAATGCGTCTGCTAGGGGAAGGTTTCCGCACCCTTATAAATGGTGTTTTGTTCTCCTCCCCAACCAATGTAGGACATCACATAGTCGTACACCTCTATAGGCACTATTTTAATTTTGAGAATACTAGGAATAGGTATGGAGTTTGCTTAAAGATGAAATGAATTAGTGATTTTGTGTAACAGTTTAAGCCCACTGCTAGTAGATATTGTTTGTTTTGGCTTGTTATATATCACCGTTAGTCTCACAGTTTTAAAATGCGTCTACTAGGGAGAGGTTTTTATACTCTTGTAAGGAATTATTCGTTCCCCTCTCCAACGGATTTGAGATCTTATAATCCACCTCATTTCGGGACCCAGTGTCCTTGTTGGCACATCGTCCAGTGTCTGGCTCTGATACCATTTGTAACAGCCTAAGCCCACTACGGGTAGATATTGTCTGCTTTGGCCTGTTATGTATTGTCGTTAGTCTCATAGTTTTAAAATTCATCTACTAGAGAAAGGTTTCCGCACCCTTACATGGAATGTTTCGTTCCCCTTACCAACCATTGTGAGATCTTACAATTCACCCCTCTTGGGGACCTAGCGTACTCGTTGGCACACCGCCCTGTGTCTGGCTTAATATCATTTGTAACAGCTTAAGCCCACAGTTAATAGATATTATCTGTTTTAGCCCATTACATTATCGTCGTGAGCCTCACAGTTTTAAAATGCGTCTACTAGGAGAGATCTCCCCACCCTTATAAAAAATGTTTCGTTCCACTCTTCAACCGATGTGGGACCTCACAATCCACCCACCCCCTTTAGAGACCTAGTGTCATCGTTGGCACACCACTCGGTGTCTGACTCTAATACCATTTGTAACCGTCTAAGTTTAACGCAAGCAAATACTGTATGTTTTGGTCCGTTGCATATCGCCATCAGCCTCATGATTTTAAAATGCGTCTACTAGTAAGAGATTTTCGCACCCTTATAAAGAATGTTTTGTTTCCCTCTTCAACCGATGTAAGATCTCACAATCTACCTCCCTTAGGGACCCAGCGTCCTCGCTGGCACACACTCGGTGTTTGGCATCTATTAAGGAGATGTTTCTACATCGTTATAAAGAATGTTTCGTTTCCCTCTCTAACCGATGCGAAATCTCACATTTCTCAACTACTACAACGCCATTGAGAAACACGAGAAAGAAATTAGAGTAACTCCATTAGAAAGAAGCCATAAACTAATGCCCAAGATTTGTTGTGTTGAGGACACAGCTAGCAGATAAACATCATAACCTTCTTCCATCTCCATCATCAGTCTCTCTCAGCTTCATTATTTGCCCCACCCCCACCCCTCTCCTTTCTTTCTCTTTTCTTCCACTTTTTATTGGACTCTTCTCTTTGTACTCTTATCTCCAAATTCGACGGTCTATTTCATGATAGTATGATATTGTTCATTAGTTCGGTCTGTATTTGCATGACTTTGTTTTTTTTGTTTCGCTCATCTGACTTGGTACAAATAGAAACATTTGACAGTCTCTCGTACGCTACATGTAGTACACTATGTTCATGTCTCAAACAACCCTCTCTAAAAACAAAGAATTATCCATTTTTGGACACTTAAGGACATTTTTCTTCCAAGTACACCGTCTCGTCTCCTAATATGAGCTAACTCCAGACCCAACTTCACTAGTAATCGTCGATCAACCATATGATGGTGAATTCATTTCCAAGCCTTGTACACACCGCTCGTCATACCATAGGAGTTGGTCATGCCCGAACTCATTACCTTAATTTCAAGGAGAGGAATGTCGAAAAAGTCAAAAGCTTGAGATTACAAAAACGACCTTTCATGTCGAGTCGTAGATAAATTAAGAGTTACTGAAAGTAGAATGGTTAAGGGAAACATCCCCACACAAAGGAATGATGCCATGATATTGTTCCACTGTGTTCCTCCAGACAAATCCATGGAAAACCTCAAAACACCTTTTTAGAACCAAGAACAAAGGACTGAAAAATTTGTGATCATTACATAAATTTTTTTGGCTCCTTTGCTTCAACGCAAAGACTTGTGTATAGAGAAACACGAAGAAAGAGATATGGAGGATATGGTCGTGTGATCCCTTACCATAACGCCATAAAATATGTATTAAGGGTATTCGAAGAACTCGATGATCCAAAAACTCGATCAACCCAAAATTAATTTGATTCATGAATTTCCCTGAAACTAGATTGAGCTTAATCGAAATAACTTGTATTCTTGTTAGTTTCATTTGCTCGGCTAATAATTCTGTAACTATTTAGAAAGCAATTTTTTCAAAATATATCAACAGTAACTCTTAATTAAATGTTTGAAAATAAATAAATGTGTGTTTTGCCTACTAATATTTTTACTTTTAATTTAAAAAAATGAATAAATGACCTGAATCAATCTAATCCAAAAATTTTATAATTGAGTTGGATCGGGACAAAAATTTGAATAAATGACTCCGAATCAACGGAACCCAAAAATTTAATTGTTGGGTTGTATTCATTATTGAACAAGAGTTGTTTGGTTTGAAAAAATGACAGGTCGAACAATTGAGTCGGGCTTAAAAAAATGTTCCAACTCGTCTCGACCCATTTCATATGTACTCTGTTTTATGGTAGAGTAGGCTTTTTTAAATTATTTTTTTTATTGAATTTTTAGTACAATAATAGCTTTAAAACATGTCCCCCTAATATGTGACATAATTCACTAAACCATAAATCACTATAGTACTCATATTAATATATTATCAAATTATTAACTTATGATAATCTAAAATATTATATATATATATATATTCCATTTTTTTATTTAAATAATATAATAATCTATTGAAAGAAAATTCCATAATTATTAAGATTTAATCCAACAATGATAAAATATTTTTATCTTATTTCGGATATTATTAATAATTAGTTTAAATTCGATTTTATTTTAAATTTTTAAATTTGATATATTTTATACAAGATTTGATGATGGTTAAAAGCGTAATTATGTGCAATTGATAGGGGTATTTTGGTAAGGCGATCTTTATATAAAGCCCCAACTCGGTTCACTCTCACTCGCGGTAGTCAATTTTCAGAGTTCCGAGAGTGTTCACAGACCAGTTCCCGACGAGACCTAACAATGGCGATGGCTTTCAAGATGGTAATGATTTATACACTTCACGGTTATAATCTCTTCTGTATATATATCTTTTTTCAATTTTTTATGAAATTATGATTCTGATTTGATTTGTTAACCACGAATCTCAGGCAACCACTGGAATGTGGGTGAGCGATGAGTGCAAGAACTCGTTTATGGAGATGAAATGGAAGAAGGTGCATAGGTATATTGTGTTTAAGATCGATGAAGGATCGAGGTTAGTCACCGTTGACAAGGTCGGTGGTTCGGCCGAAAGCTACGATGATCTAACTGCATCATTGCCGAATGACGACTGTCGATACGCAGTGTTCGATTTCGACTTCGTCACCGTTGATAATTGCCGGAAGAGCAAGATCTTCTTCATCGCGTGGTATGTTGCGCGGTTATTTTCTGTTTTTCGTCGATTGCATCCGTCCTCATTCATCTAACCTCTATTTCCGTAGAATCGTTCAATTCTCTCTGATAACTTGAATAGCTATGTGGAAATCCTGATGAATTCGACTCAAAATTTCCTCGAATTCGTAATCTCTAGTATGTTGCGCGATTATTTTCTGTTTTTCGTCGATTGCATCCGTCCTTCATTCATCTAACCTCTGTTTCCGTAGAATCGTTCAATTCTCTCTGATTACTTGAATAGCTACAGGAAGCTTCTCTCTATGCGGAAATCCTGATGAATTCGACTCAAAATTTCCTCGAATTCATAATCTCTAGTCCTGTTACGGTATCTAATTAATTAGGTATTGAGAGCAGCAGCATAATCGCACTACTGATCGTAAAATCGGAATTCTAATTCATTATTTGATTATTCCTTTTTCTCTTCAAAGAATTTGACATAGAATGGATCTGAATCTGAAACTCAAACTGAAACCGATCGATTGGTTTGATATGGTACAGGTCGCCCACCGCATCAAGAATTAGAGCAAAAATTCTATACGCAACTTCGAAAGCCGGGCTGAGGAGAGTGCTGGAAGGCATTCATTACGAGCTTCAAGCAACCGATCCAACTGAAATGGGGATGGATGTGATCAAGGACAGAGCCAAATAGATCAAAAAAAAAAAAAAAAAAAAAAAAAAAAAAAAAATCACCACTCCAACCACATCCATTATCTGCTTTTCATTCTTTGTTTGTTCACTTTTTTGCCTTTTTCTTTGTGTTTTTTAGATTTTGAGCTCTAATGTAATTAAAAGTAAGATGAAAGAAAATTATCTTCCAATGTTGAGAACAATTAAAGCCCCTTTTCCTTGTATTGGCTTTACTCTTGAAAAGGTGAGCTTATAATCTATCTGGTGTATAATTTGATCTTATAATTGTAACAGAATTATATATTAAGGCTACATTTTATGCAATTATTTGTAAATGTCATAGACTTGGAATTTAATATTATATTAATGTATAAATATATATTTGTTTAAAAGCTATAAATGTCATACTCTATTGATTTTAATGTAATGAACTAATTTATATTGTATTATTTACATTATTATGGTACAATGCTTTATATTCAAATCATAAAAAGGTATTATTGCAGGATTGACAATGACTTAGGAACATAAATGTGTTAGAGGTTTAAAGAAGGGGACGCGATGGTACTTTCTTTTTCGACACGAAAATAAAAGGAAAATAATTATATGAATTATTTTAAGGAAACTATACTTTCCGTTCTATTTTAATTTTTGTACGTCTAAATTTAATGTAAAGCCTAATTTAATTTCAAAGTTCATGTACTAAAATCATAATCTTTATCGAGTGTATATACATATAAACGGGTTATTATTATATTAAAATGTAGATCGTTTCATAAATAGAATGGAAATGAATTTTTTTTTAAAAATAATATTGTTTACCAATATATATTATTGTGTGAAATTCGAAAATTTGGCCTAATTTCTATTTTAAAATACTTATATAAAATTCGAATCTCACTCCAAAACTTATTTTTAAAAATAAAAATATATAATATTATTTAATACTATGGCGGTGTGTTTTCTAAAATTAATATCAATTTTGATAACGAGATAATAGTGAAATTAATTTCGCATCGTATAAAAGGCTGTATATAGGCCCGTTTTAATTTAATAATGGGCCCCCAAGGAGGCCCAAAACCGGTCCACATGATTTCGTGCCTATTGGCCCATTTTGATATGTGATTGGACATTAGAGATATTATGGGTCTCTCTTCCCAAATAAAAAATAGTAATTAAAATTAAAAAAAAATTCAACTTTGAAATATTTGTCAACTAAATTTATTTTAATTTTAAAATAAAATTATTTAAATAAACAATCGAATATTCCAAATAAATAATCTTTTTTTAGTAGGATTCCAAATGTTATTATATTAAATTTCGATTAATCAATTTAAAAATATATATAATATTATTATAAAACATGTAAATGGCAAGATTTCCGACCATTTTCTTTGGGCATTTACTCAAAATTTTGGCTTTTTGCTTTTTTTTCTTTCTTTTTTTCTTTTTTTCTTTTTTCTTTTTTCTTTTTTCTTTTCCTTTTTTTTTTTTTCTTTTTTTTCCTTAGTAAATAAGTCTTATTTATATCACTTTCTCTTATAAATTTACAGTGGAAATAAATTAATCTGAATAACAAAATTTAGCGAGAAACACGGAGGAAACTTTTGACCAACTTTCCAGCTAATAATTTAATTTTTTTTTTTAATAAAAAAATCTGAAAATATCTAACTGAGAGTGGGACCCACCGAACACAAGAACCAACGATAGCATGTTTGCCACGAGGATGTAGGGTGGGATGAAGATGAGATCACGACCGTCCAGATCTAGTTTCATTGAACAGTTGGATGGATGGGTACACGACATCGGCCCATGCGACCTGTACCACTGGATCTCCTCTCTTTCACTCTGCTCTTATCTTCAGTTATGTTCTCTTTTGGCAAAGACCAAAAACACAAAATGCACGCCGTTTCATGCCACGCGATCTCCAGCGCGTGCTCTTCACTTCTCTCCAAAATCAATTATTTTATTCTTTATTTAAATTTAAACAACTTTTGTTATATAAATTTTAAGGGTCACTAATTTAGACTGCCTAACTCAAACTATAAATATTGAACTAAATTAATTTTTTTTTTTTTTCGGATTGGATTCAATTTTTTAAATATTAAAAATTTTGGTCGGTTCGTAGATTGATATATTTTTGTTGTCGGGTTACAACTCCAACCCAACCTTAATTTTAAGATTATCATGAAGATTAAGAATATTTGATGTTTGTAACTGATGCCAACGATGCATTCTAACTTGTAGACGTTTGAGTTAGGTTGGGTTGTGAACTATGTTTAGTTTACTAACTCAACCCGCCCGAAATTTTGAGTTGATTTAAAAGATTTCAACATATTTACCCTTTTAATAATTTTTTTTTAAGTTAAACCGTAAAGTATTTAAATTCAAACTCCAAGTTAAGAATATATGTTTTAAATACGATAACCCGTAATAAAAATTCAGGGTTAATAAAGACAACTCAAGATGAATGAATTGGAATTTAAGTTAAGGTAAAGTTGCATGGAAAATCTAACACGGTCACGTGCTAAATCCAACCACCTACTGATTATCATACCGAAACTATGTACTAAAAAAAAATGTGAATAATGAGAGGAAAATAACGATTATAATAAAGAAAAAGGAAATTTCCATAAAAATAGGATTTTTGGGTTGGGAGGTATTATAAGTGAAACATAAATTAGATGAGTTTTCAACAAAAAAAAAAAAAAAAAAAAAAAAAAAAAAAAAAAAAAAAAAAATTAAATCAATTAATAATCATTTCTCATCAAATCTTATACGAAAATATCTAAACAAAATATTATTACATTATGTTAATAATTTACATTAAAGTGGAAATTATTTAAAAAAAGAAATAATTTAATTTAATTAATTAAAAGGGGAAGAAAAAGAAAAAGAAAAAGCCTGACCTTGTTGTTATTATTATTCGATTCCATCTGATGGGGCCTTTTTTTCAACCCCACGATCCAACGGCTATGATTATTCATGAATGCGTACAATTATTCCTGTTTTCCCCCCTGTTTTTTTCAATAATTCCTGAAATGCCTATCTAATTTTACATATTTATGAAAGTGACCCCTCGATTTCCACGGACCATTACTTTTTTAATTTCCTTTTAACTTTTTTCCGTTTTCGTTTTTTTTTGAATTTAAATAAAACAATTCAAATGGTTAGGAACGACGTCGTTTTGAGCAAATCTAATTGTACTTTGTTTGGGCCCCACGACCAAAACATGCTGACTCATCAAATCCCCTTTGACGACAAAAAAATAAAAATAAAATAAAAATAAATAAATAATTAAGAGAATTAAAACTGTCTTTTGCCGGTTATATTTTCCCCCAATTCTTGTTTGTCGGCGTATTCACTCTCCATTTCCACTCTCTAATGGCCGCTTATGTCTCCCCGCTCGTCTTCTTCTTCTTTGTTTTGATTGTTCATCGATTTACAGTTTCGGCCGATTCGCCATTGAAGAAGACCTTCATCTTCCGTGTGGATCGTTTCTCTAAGCCCTCTGTTTTTCCGACCCATTACCACTGGTACAGTTCTGAGTTTGCAGAATCCCACAAAATCCTCCATGTTTACGACACCGTTTTCCATGGATTCTCTGCAACTCTTACTCAAGAACAAGTTGATTCCATCGGGAAACACCCTTCTGTGCTTGCCGTTTTTGAGGATCGTCGCCGGCAGCTTCACACCACCCGTTCCCCTCAGTTTCTTGGCCTTCGAAACCAGCGTGGTCTCTGGTCGGATTCTGATTATGGGTCGGATGTAATCATTGGGGTTTTCGACACTGGGATTTCCCCTGAACGGCGAAGCTTCTCCGATGTGAATTTGGGGCCGATTCCTCGCCGGTGGAAAGGGGTTTGTGAGACGGGAACTAAGTTCACGGCTAGAAACTGTAATAGGAAGATCGTTGGTGCGAGGTTTTTCTCTAAGGGTCATGAAGCTGGGTCCAACGCTGCTGGTCCGATTATTGGGATTAACGACACGATTGAGTTTAGATCTCCGAGAGATGCCGACGGCCATGGGACTCATACGGCCTCCACGGCGGCTGGACGCCATGCGTTTCAGGCGAGTTTGGAGGGTTTTGCTTCTGGGATAGCGAAGGGTGTGGCACCTAAAGCGCGTTTGGCGGTTTATAAAGTTTGTTGGAAAAATTCTGGTTGTTTTGATTCTGACATTCTTGCGGCGTTTGATGCGGCGGTTAACGACGGCGTGGATGTCATTTCGATCTCGATTGGAGGCGGCGATGGGGTTTCCTCGCCGTATTATCTCGACCCAATTGCAATCGGAGCGTACGGCGCCGCTTCCAGGGGTATTTTCGTTTCGTCTTCGGCTGGGAATGATGGACCTAATGGAATGTCAGTGACGAACTTGGCGCCGTGGGTTACGACCGTTGGAGCCGGTACGATTGACCGTAATTTCCCGGCGGTGGTGACTCTGGGTAACGGACGGAGGATCTCCGGCGTGTCACTCTACGCCGGAGCGCCTTTGAACGGTACAATGTTTCCATTGGTATACCCTGGGAAATCAGGGGTGCTCTCTGTTTCGCTCTGTATGGATAACTCTCTCGATCCTAAGGTTGTGGCCGGAAAAATTGTGATCTGCGACAGGGGAAGTAGTCCCAGAGTGGCTAAGGGTTTGGTCGTTAAGAAGGCCGGCGGCGTCGGAATGATTCTGGCGAATGGAATCTCGAACGGCGAAGGACTCGTCGGCGATGCCCATCTTCTCCCCGCCTGCGCAGTCGGCTCCGACGAAGGAGATTCCATGAAAGCCTACGCATCGTCCTCTGCAAATCCCACCGCCACCATCGCCTTCCAGGGCACTATAATCGGAATCAAACCGGCGCCGGTGGTGGCTTCCTTCTCAGCAAGAGGGCCAAATGGATTAAACCCAGAAATTCTAAAACCGGACTTAATCGCACCAGGGGTTAACATTCTCGCCGCCTGGACCGACGCCGTCGGTCCAACCGGTTTGGACTTCGATACAAGAAAAACAGAGTTCAACATCTTGTCTGGTACATCAATGGCGTGTCCTCATGTAAGTGGCGCCGCTGCTCTGTTGAAATCAGCTCACCCAGATTGGAGTCCAGCCGCGTTAAGATCCGCAATGATGACCACCGCAAGTACCACCGACAACCGACGACAGCCGATGACGGAAGAATCCACCGGAAAAGCTTCAACTCCGTACGATTTCGGTGCAGGGCATGTAAATTTGGGTCTAGCAATGGACCCTGGTTTAGTCTACGACATTACAAACACTGATTACATCAACTTTTTGTGCTCAATCGGATACGGACCGAAGATGATTCAAGTGATAACAAGAACGCCGGTAACCTGTCCGGCGAAAAAGCCATTGCCGGAAAATCTCAATTACCCATCAATCGTTGCAGTATTCTCCAGTCTATCAAAAGGGCGGTCGACAAAGTCGTTTATCCGAACAGTGACGAACGTGGGTCCGGCAAATTCAGTGTACCGTGCCAAAATCGAAGCTCCAAAAGGGGTAACGGTGAAGGTAAAGCCTTCGAAGCTCGTGTTCTCAGCGGCCATGAAGAAACAGAGCTTCGTTGTAGCAGTGTCAGCCGACAACCAGAATCTAGCACTGGGCGACGTGGGCGCTGTTTTTGGTTGCGTTTCTTGGTCGGATGGAAAGCATGTGGTCCGAAGCCCACTCGTAGTAACCCAATTAGAGCCGTTGTAAAGCTTTGGAATTCGATCATCCATCTCCTAATGATCGATGGCTACACCATCTAAGATTGCTATTTTCTTCCTTTTTTTACAGCTTTTTTTTGGCTCTTTCAAGCTTATAATCCTATGTTGTTGTGTGAGATATGTTTTATATGATCAATGGCTGCTTTGGCTTCGAACTCCTCTCTGTTATTTTCGAGCATTACGATTACCTAAAGACTCCGATTATCTCGATTCAATTCTCGAAACGATATCGCCCGTCACGGGGGACCGTGACACGAAAGGGGTGAGTTTGATACCAATAATTTAGAGTTTGAAGTTGATTGATATTGATATGAGAGTGGCGAGGCAGCCACAGAAGAGACAGTGGTAACAAGACATTGGATACTGTTTTGGGAACATTTTGGTTTATTTCTTAGATTCAATGCTTTAGTGAAGACACTTGTAGTTGAAGCTTTGAGTAAGTAATTATTAAATGAAAGTAAGTGGGTGAAAATTTAGGGTTAATGCTGCACTAGGGTTTGAAAATGGTCTTTTGTGTGACGGTGGAACTAACGATTGTGAAGCACTTGTTCTAACCCAGAGAACAAGTCAATCGTAGAAAATTTGTACTTCGCGGACGATATTAGCGTATGCTCAAGCCTTATCCCGTTTGAGAGAAATGATTTAGGAATCGTGAGCGATGAAATACATTGAAAACAATTTTAAAGAAAGTAACGTTATAAGTTAAAGACGAGTAGGCAATAATGGCTTTGATAACATAAACCCGGATACGAAGAATTGACAACTAGTCACATCTTCTTATATTACATTTTGGGTCATTTTATGTCTGTCGAGTATAGACATGATTTTGATGACCGACCATACACCCTTTTGAAATTTACCCATCTCGTTAAGCTTTCATATGTCTTATATATATATATATATATATATATATATATATATATGATTGGAAGTCTAGTAATCCACTGGGGCATATGAGTCAAGTAGTGAAGTGGATAGGTGGGGTGGAAGCCATTTCTTAAATATAGTAATCATCAAATCCACTAATTATGTTTTGGGTGTTAATTATCTCTGCATTTTCTTCCTAGGTCCTCGAACTCGTTTTAGTTTCTTTTTAAGAATGAAGGTATCTTAGAATAAACACCAAACGCTTCACACGTGTAGCTAGGTGTTATTTTCATCGGGATTGGTAACTTAATTTGTCTTTGTGACTACCACTTCATCAATCCAGTTCCGCGTCGTCTGATAACTGAAATTTTATGATAGCTATCAATTGTTTCTCTCAAACATTACAATGGTTTCTAAATTGATGGATGTTAATCTAACTAATCGAATCAACTCTACTTCTACATCACGGTAATTGGCATCCACTATCTCTCTTACCTTTGACAACATCAAATCAGTAACAGTTCAAGCCCACCACTGACAAATATTGTTCATTCTAGCCCGTTGCGTATCGCCGTTAGCTTCACAGTTTTAAAATACAGAGAGGTTTCCACACTCTTATAAGAAATATGTGTTTCATTATCCTCTCCGACTGATGTGGGATCTCACCGTGATGGTGTAGTTTGAGGTAGAGATGAGTTCAGCGGCTACGAAAATGATGAGAAAGTGGCTTGCAGTTGCAGCCCAAGCAGCCCACCAGTGTTGTAAAAGCAAGCAACTGTTGTAGGCCTACTGGGTTTGGGTCTGGGTTTGGGTTTGGAAGAGATAAAGATGGTGTATAAATAATTGGATAATGTTTGGGGGAAAACAATAGAAAGAAGGGTAGGTACAACAAATAATTGAGGGAAGCTTAAGTGGTCGACAAACCATATCTTCATTAGATCTTTTCGTGATCTTGTAATAGTCCAAGTTCACCGTTAGCAGATTGTCCACTACGGCCCATTACGTATCGTCGTCAGTCTTACAGTTTTAAAATTCCTCTACTATAGAGGGGTTTTAGCCCTACTTTAACTAGTGTCTCGCACCATTTGGTGACTGACTTTGATATCATCTGTAACAGTCCAAGCCCACCACTAGTAGACATTGTCTGTTTTGGTCCGTTACGTATCGTCTTCAGTCTTGTGGTTTTAAAACACGTCTACTAAGAGAGAGATTGCCACAAAAAAAAAAAACCAGAGACATCTACACACCTCTTGATCCTGAAACATTTGTTTAGTTCTAGTGTTTAGGATTTAGGGTCAATGATATTATCCCAGCTCGTGTCAACCTTCATAAAGAAGTGGTCGCTGATATTTATTATATCTTTCGCCACATAAGACTCGAGACACCTGCACACCTCAGGCTAACGTTTAGGGTTTAGGGTTAGATAGTTCGATATGCATTATTAAAGCTCCATTAAGGTGCAGTTGGCCACTTGGAAGCCTTTGAAATATCTCACTTTTGAAGCCTTAAAAGATGTCTTCACCATCACCATCACCAATGGTCACCATGCTGTTAGATTGAATGGCACGATGACCTATATGGGTCACGACCTCATGTATTTATAGATGCGTATAATGAAGATTACATTCCAAATCTATGATTTGGTAACAAACCATAAAATCATAGATTTGGTAACAAACCATAAAATCATAGATTTGGTAACAAACCCTTCAAATCATAACAACTAGTAAATCTTAGACTATTTTAGTATATACAGTTATGATCTATTTTAGGTTTAACACCCCCCTCAATCTGGACGATGTACTACTAAGTTCAGATTGCGCCTAAAATAGCTAAAAGAAGGAGCTGGCAGTGGCTTTGTCATGATATCGGCGAGCTGATCCTTGGAAGATATGAGTCGAACATCAAGCTGACGAGTCGATACTCGTTCACGAACGAAGTGATAATCAACCTCAACATGCTTCGTCCGTCGATGAAAGATTGGATTGGCGGATAGGTAGGTGGCACCAATGTTGTCACACCATAGGCTAGGCGCTCGCGCTTGCGAGATCCCGAGCTCACGCAAGAGGACTTGGATCCAAATTAATTCGGCAGTGGCATCAGCAACTGCCTTATATTCGGCTTCCGTACTAGAGCGAGAAACTGTCGATTGTTTCCTCGAACTCCAAGAGATAAGATTGCCACCAAAGAAGATCACATAGCCTCCAGTGCTTCGACGATCATCAGGATTCCCAGCCCAATCAGCATCTGAAAAGGCACTCAACAAATCAGTGCTGGACTTTGTAAGACACAAACCCATATCAATCGTGTCATGTAGATAACGGAGAATTCGTTTGACTGCCGCCCAATGTATAGAAGTCGGAGAGGACATGAACTGACACACTCTGTTGACACAGAAGGATATATCAGGACGTGTCAGAGACAAATATTGGAGAGCACCAACGACACTTCGATAGCGAGTAGTATCCTCAGGTGAGAGCTTTTCACCACCATTCAATAACAACTTCTCACTGGGAAGCATAGGTGTGGGCACACCTTTGGAGGTAAGCATATTGGTTCTGGCTAATAAATCTCGAATGTATTTATGTTGTGTCAGAATAAGTCCACTAGAAGTATGGCGGACCTCAATCCCAAGAAAATAACTCAAAATACCAAGATCCTTGACGGCAAAATCATCCTGAAGCTGTGTAAGAAGTTTCTCAGTAGCCGTAGAAGATGAGCTGATGATAATAATATCATCAACGTAGATGAGGATATACATCTGAATGCCCGTTTTGTTAAAAATAAAAAGAGAGACATCAGCCTTTGAAGGTGTAAAATCCAGCTGTAATAGTTTGGAGCTAAGGCGAGAAAACCAGGCACGCGGAGCTTGTTTAAGGCCATAAAGCGACTTATCCAGCTTGCAGAGATAACCAGGGTGTTGAGAATCCACAAATCCAGGGGGCTGCTTCATATAAACATCTTCATTAAGAAGGCCATGAAGAAAAGCATTTTGAATATCAATCTGCCGAATAGCCCAACCACGAGAAATAGCAAGAGATAATAAGAGCCGAATGGTAGTGGGCTTAACAACTGGACTAAAGGTATCATCATAATCAACGCCATACTGCTGTTTAAAACCTTTAGCAACCAGGCGTGCTTTGTAGCGATCAATAGAGCCATCTGGCTTTTGTTTGAGTTTGAAAACCCATTTGCAATCAATAAAGTTAAGACCAGCACGAGGAGGAACTAAGTGCCATGTCTTATTTTTTTGAAGTGCCTGAAATTCATCATTCATTGCCTGACGCCAGAGGGGATGCTCAATAGCAGTAATATGTGAAGTAGGTTCAGAGGCAGAAGACCGAGCTACAAGAGATGTTACTGTTCCATCTGTACGCACCTTGGGTTTCTTGATATTGTGCTTCAATCGAGTACCATACAGATGAGTAGTAGGTGCAGGATCCACATTTGAGGGGACGGCCCTATCAGCCGTTGCGAGGGGAGCAACCGATGCTACAGCAGTTGGTTGACCAACGGCCGAGGATTCAACCGGGCATTGCGCAATATCATCTGCTGGCGGAGGAGCCGAGGCCTCAATCATTGGCGGAACAACCAACGCCGATTCGCATGGCAGCGACGCGGAGGATTGTTGCGGCAATTCCGAAGCTGATGTAGACACCAAATTTTCTGCATCCAAAGAGTTAGTAGGCCCAGACATATGCATGTGATCATTCTCCAAATTAGTACTGCTATTACCCAAATGCAAGGTGCACAAATCAGGGGCATTATGCGTCGACTGCATGATTGGGGAAGAATTAGGTGAGGCTCTCTTGAATGGAAAAACATTTTCATCAAATATGACATCTCTAGATATATAGACACGACCAGAATCGGTGTCAAGACACTTATACCCTTTATGTGAAGAACTGTAGCCTAGAAAGACACATTCCTTTGATCGAAAAGAGAACTTTTGTTTGTTATAAGGACGAAGATGGTGTAGAGGGATTGGATATTGTTTAAGGCCAAAAGTCGCCATGGTAGTTGAGACGGTGTTGGAGATGGTGGATGGAGAGGAGGAAGAAGACATGGCGAGGAGTTTAAAAAATAAACCTTGGCTCTGATACCATGTTAGATTGAATGGCACGATCACCTATATGGGTCACGACCTCATGTATTTATAGATGCGTATAATGAAGATTACATTCCAAATCTATGATTTGGTAACAAACCATAAAATCATAGATTTGGTAACAAACCCTTCAAATCATAACAACTAGTAAATCTTAGACTATTTTAGTATATACAGTTATGATCTATTTTAGGTTTAACACATGCATCACCCTAAGCTTCATTCAACTATCCTTAGCCATACAAAAAAAAAAAAATATATATATATATATATATATATATATATATATATATATATATATATATATATATATATTTTATTTCTCTCTCTCTCATCCATACTTTTCTCTCACTAAATCATGGATCATAATATATATCTTACCCGCCTCATTAGTTCCCTTTTAACCAAACTTTGTGCCATTAAACCACGTTCGGTAGTCATAAAGTATACGACTGACCAGATTTTAGACCATAACATTTCATGAACATGTATATTTCATTTAATTATATTTTTCTAACTATATTTTTGTCAGCACGAAATGTCTCTAATTACAATTAAAATGATATTTTTGTAATATATTTTTATGAATATTTATCAAATAAATCGAAAATTTTGACTAATTTTTTAATATCGATATTGAATCATTCGAGCTAAAGAAAATGTACACGTGGAAATATTGAATTATAGATGAGAATTTAATATTTTATATAATAACTACTAATTTTATGGATGTTGTCATGTAAGGGAAGAAAGTCAAAGTGGAAATAAAATAAAATAAAATAAAATAAAAGGGGGAAATGGGGCATGTGAGGGGTGGGTCCCACCGCCGCAACCAAGCACGTGATGATGAATAGTCCCCAAGAACAGAGGAGGTTCGGTTAGGTTAGGTAGCCTCCCGAAGCTGACGTTTACTCCTTACTTTTCTTTTTCCTCTTTTACCCTCACCACAACTCCTAATTTCCATCTCTACCCTTTTTTTTTTCTTTTTCTTTTTCTTGTTCGTTAATTTAGCTTCATTTAAGAAAATTAAGACAGGGAATAGGTGGTGGAGGCGGTAATTAACTGCCCGTTTTCATTCTGATCAACATTTTATAAGTTACCGTATCAACGCGGTAAATAAAAATAACCGAGGTGAATGAGTGCATGTCATCATCAACAAGCCAAAGAAGCTACTAAAGAATATCATTAGAAATGTTCATTTAAACTGCAGAGGCCTCTCCCAAATGAGGCAAACACTCCGATTTAAACGAGAGATAGGGGAGGAAATGGGGAGAGATTTCTCTCTTTTAACTAAAATGAAGTCTTGGTCCCGGCCCAAATTCTCATACCAACCCTGAACCCTAAATCTTATAACGGACACAATCAACCTAAAATTTTGAATTGATTGGACGACCAATACTTGTTGGAGGTACGTGGTGAAAAATATGAAATGGAAGGTTCTATTGTCTCAACCCAACCCCTTTTCAAAAGTGACTCTTTTAGGCCCATAATCAATTTCCCATTCATTTATCTAATCATTAAAAGAAAAGGGAAAAAAAAAAAAGTTTGAGAGTGGCCACCACCATGTTTGGTTGTTTTGTATGCCCATTTTGTGTGTTGTTTACTTTTCAAGTATGGAAATTCATATCTTTTAGCTTTCTTTATGGATACCCTTTTCCTCAATTATCTTGGATTCTCTTCCCGTTCTTTTTCAAATAAAAATGTGGGTACATTTGATCGGAAATTTGGTTTTAACACTAAAGTCCGTCTACGTCTCAATCTAATAAACATGAGTCGAAGGTTGGCTACCTTACAGGGTAGCTTTCCAGTACACCCTGTAAATGACTCTACATGTACCTAAATGGATGAATGGATGTTCGGGATGTCTCAATGATAGAATTGACTCATGGGTCAATTCTTAAAGAGCATGTGTGAGCGAGCAGCAAAGGCGAATAGCAATCACGTCAAGATCAGTCATTTAAGCCCAAAAATGGAGAAGAAAATGTGGTGATTTGGGTCTAAAATGCAAGTTTTTTTTTTTTTTTTTTTTTGGAGGTAAGGAGAGGGGTTATTGGTGGAGTTCATTTTCATTTACTTTGTAATAATAGCTTTGTTTTGTGCTTTTACATCAAATTGTGTTGGAAATTCAAAAGTCAAGCAACAAATCCATTCATTTGTTTCCTTTTTGGTTAAGCTTTGTTCTTCCTTCAAGTGGCTAAATTCTTATCCATTTTCTCATTATTATGGAGGCAGAAAATTACAAATAACTAAACCCCAAATCTACAATTACTTCAAAAAAGGTAGCATTTTAAATCATTACCACACAAGAAAATAGTCTTTCGAGTTGGTACAACTCTAACAACGCTACTATTGTTCTAACCGTTCAAACTCATTGAATATTGTCCATTTCGGCTCACAATTTACTCTCCTTGGGACCCAACGTCCTCGCGGGCACACCGGTCAGTATTTGGCTCTGATACCATTTGTAACAGCCCAAGCCAAACCCACTGTTGGTAGATATTATTTGTTTTAGCCTATTACGTATAACTGTCAGCCTCAATGTTCTAAAACACGTCACTATAGGGAGAGATTTCCACACCCTTATAAGGAATGCTTTGATTTCCACACCCTTATAAGGAATACTTTGATTTCCACACCCTTATAAGGAATGTTTTGTTCCCCTCTCCAACCAATGTGAGATCTCATAATTCACCCCTCTTGAGGACTCAATGTCCTTGTGGGCACACTATCCAATGTAACAGCTCAAGCCCATTGCTAGCAGATATTGTCCACTTTGGCCCGTTATGTATTGTCTACCTCACTGTTTTAAAACACGTCTACTAGGGAGACTTTTCACACTAAGTAATGTTTCTTTCCCCTCTCCAACCAATGTGGGATCTCACAATTCACCCCCTTAGGGACCCAACATCCTCGCAGGCACCTAGTTCAAATACTATTTGTAACAGCTCAAGCCCACAACTAGCAAATATCGTCCAGTTTGACCCGTTATGTATCAACATCAGCCTCACTATTTTAAAATACGTCCACTAAGGAGAGGTTTACACACGTTTACAAGGAATACTTCATTCCCCTCTCAAACCCATGTGAGATCAACCAACTTTCTAAACAAAACCTATGTCGTTACTACATACATGCTATAAATTTCATGAACCCAGATAAACGTATAACAAACGTAAAAGAAAATCATAACGTACGTACATAACGGTCATGTTTAGAAAGTCGGGTGGTGAGCGTGTGACGAAAAGGGTATCAAAATTTAGGTGGGAGAATCGTGTGGTGTATGGAGAGGCAGGCAGAGATAAATGCAAAGAGATATCCAAATTCTAGTGGATATATATGCATATGGTAGGTTGAGTGGTGATGGAGTAGATATAAATGCCAAGAAGGTTGGTAGACAAAAAGATGATACACAGCACCACAGTTGTTAGTTCCTTCACGCCTTTTTATATTATATATCAATTTTCAAACTCATTCTAGACACAGAAACAAGGACAGAGAGAGCTTTGCTTTAACTATGGAAGAGATGGGTCACCCACCACTTTCAACTCCCTCTTCCCCTTCCTCCCTCTCACAGCTTATCCATTGCCTTCAATGGCGAAAAAAAGTAACCAAATCTTATATGTAAACAACAAAAAGATAACCCCTTTTGCACAAAATGACAGGAATCACTAACATATTTGGTTTGGAACTCGGTTCAACTCGTCTACTAACGACAGGTTTCACACAAACCCACCACTAGTAACTATTGACGTCTTTGGACCTAAGGTATGCTATCATCTTCACATTTACAGAGGATCTGAAATGGGTTGGTAATGAAACTCCAACCCCAATAAGAAACAGACCCAAAAAGGAAAGAAAAGTTCATCTTGTTCCTAAGAGAGATGAGGAAAATCTCTGAAAAATATGGAAGATATGAACTAATTCTTCAGCTATACTCATAATGAAACTATACCAATATGCACTATAAATCTTACAAAACAGAGGAAGTGAGGAATTTAGACAGATTAGAAGCTAATATATTACCACAAAGAATCCCAGTTTTGAATCTCTCACTTCATCTCCAAGCCTCTGTAATCAAGAATCCCATTTTTCATACCCAGAAAATCATACCCAACTGAGCTACTATTCTCAGTGGATGTCCCAAAATTGCACCCAATTTTGCAGCTACAATCCTTACTGTTCTGTAATCCCAAACTACAAGCAAAACAGAGGTTCTTGGCTCCAATTTCTTCAGGGTTAAGCTGATAAGGAGGGCTGATTCTGAGCTCTAAGTTCAAATCTGGACACCGTTCTTCTGTTTCTAAATCTTTACCCTCTTCCACTTTCACTTTCATGTTAGTATCAGTGAAAGAGATCGTTGATGAAGCCACTTCTTGAGCAGGCTCGTTGATGGATCTATGAGTAACAGGGTCGATTCCTCTGTTCAAGAGCTTCCTTCTAATATGAGTGTTCCAGTAATTCTTGATCTCGTTGTCCGTTCTTCCAGGCAATCTCCCAGCAATCAAAGACCATCTAAAACAAGAAAACCCCATCAATTGAAATACCCAAAAGAAGAAGAGTAGAGAAGATTTCCCCGATTTCCCCAACTTACTTGTTACCCAGAAGGCTATGAAGCTTGATTATCAACTCATCCTCTTCTTTCGTGAAATTGCCGCGCTTAAGATCGGGACGGAGGTAGTTAATCCAGCGCAATCGACAGCTCTTGCCGCAACGAAGAAGGCCAGCGGCTTTAGGAAGAGAGCGCCAACAGCCCTCGCCATGAGCCCGGATATACGCAATCAGCCGCTCATCTTCTTCTTTGGTCCACGCACCCTTATTTGTATGCGCTTTTTCACAGCAAGGCGACCGACCCATTTCGCCACACACCCAGAGGAATCAAAAGGGCAAAGAAAAACAGAGGATGAACAAGAAGAAGAACACAAACCCAGTAGCCTCTGTAGGTCTGTGGCGCCGTTGGAACAAGTTTGAGCAAACAGTTTTGATTCCTTCTTCTTTTTTTTTTAAATTTGTATCTCTGAATCAGTTTCTTTCGCTGCTTGGTTGCTGAAAATGGCGGTTTTGCTTTTCGTGTCGCTGCAGGAACAGTAAGGCCGGCCCTTGTGTGGGATTTGAGCGTACCTTTATAGCCTTTTGACTCTTAAAAAAAGAGGGGAATTGCTTCTAGATGCGAGTTGGTGAGAATAGGTTAGAGAGGGGAATGGCTAGTGCTTACCTTCTCTCTCTTGTCTCTCTCTCTCATCATAAATATTAAATCTTCAATCATATAATAAAGTTAAAGATACATTTAACTATAGTGTGACATTTAGTTTGGTATCAATTTAAATTATATAAATATCCATATATAATAAAGTATAAAGTTGGTATATTAGGCCCAAAATCCCTAACCTTCCATATATATCTCTTTTTTTTTTAATTCTCATCTTCTCTAAACAACTTTATTGTATATTGATTTTGGTGGGGTTTGGTTTAGCTTTTTTGATTGTTATTTTAATAATCCCGTTTTCCTCTCTAAATCTTGCTTCACTCACTCGACAACTTGTACTATTACGAGCTAACTCTCCTCCCTCTTCATGTCTCGCTCTACTTTCTTTAGTGGTGTGAGATCTTACATGGAGGGGGTCTTGTAAGGGTGTGGAAACATTTTCCTAGTACACGTGTTTTAAAATTGTGAGGCTGATAGTTATACGGGTTAAAGCGGATAATATCTACTGGAGGTGGGCTTGGGTTGTTACAAGTGGTCTTTTCACCCTGGACAAGCAAAAATGGGAAAAGATTAATTTTTTTGAAGTGGGTTTTAATAAAAATTGTGTTTTCTTTAATGGGAGTGCTTGTTTTGTGCAGGCATAGAGTTTCAACAACTAGTCTCGAGTCATGAGAAATATAGGGCTAACTGAAACCTTACTGGGTTAGGGTGGCAGAATGCTCGATTCTTAATGGATGAATCAAGGGTGTGTAGTATGATGGCGATACATAACAAGCCAAAGCGGATAATATCTACTAGTGGTAGGTTTGAGATATTACAAGTGGTCTTTCCATCCTAGACAAGCAAAAATGGGAAAAGATTAATTTTTTTGAAGTGGGTTTTAATAAAAATTGTGTTTTCTTTAATGGGAATGCTTATTTTGTGCCGGCATAGAGTTTCAACAACTAGTCTCAAGTCATGAGAAATATAGTGCTAACTGAAACCTTACTAGATTAGAGTTGCAGAATGCTCGATTCTTCGATGGATGAATCGAGGGTGTGGAGTAAAATTTGGCTGATAGTGATACGTAACAGGCTAAAACAGACAATATCTACTAGCGGTGGGTTTGGAACGGTTACAAGTGGTATTTCCATCCTAGACAAACAAAAATGGGAAAAGATTAATTTTTTTGAAGTGGGTTTTAATAAAAATTGTGTTTTCTTTAATGGGAATGCTTGTTTTGTGCAGGCATAGAGTTTCAACAACTAGTCTCGAGTCATGAGAAATATAGTGCTAACTGAAACCTTAATGGATTAGGGTTGCAGAATGCTCGTTCGATAGATGAATCGAGGGTGTGGAGTAAAATTTGGCTGACGGTGATACATAACGGGCTAAAGCGAACAACATCTACTAGCGGTGGGTTTTGACTATTACAAGTGGTCTTTCCATCTCAGACAAGCAAAAATGGAAAAAGATTAATTTTTTAAAAGTGGGTTTTAATAAAAATTGTGTTTTCATTAACGGGGATGCTTGTTTTGTGCACGTATAGAGTTTCAACAACTAGTCTCGGGTCATGAGATATATAAGGCTAATTAAGACCTTACTGAATTAGGGCTCGAGAAAGCTCGATTCTTCCCTAACGAATGGAGGGTGTGGAGTAAAATTTGTTGAATTTAGGTAGAGAAGGTGGGTAGAGAAGAGGAAAGTGTGATGAGTGGTTTTACAATGATTGTGGAAATAATAAGTGAAAGGGGATGGTATGGTAGTTGTGGTTATTGTTGTTTAGGTACACTATCATTCACCAAGACAATAGGGAGAGGAGGAGCCAAGCTAGGCATAGGGAGATTAATTAAAAGGGTTTCTAGAAGAGTTAGGAGTTTGGTATGATGATGCAAAATATGGTAAAAAACAAAGGTATATTGAATGTGGTTGTGGTTGTATGTGGTTGTGTGTGGCCTTTGGTTCAACTTCCCTTCAACCCTTGTGGTGCAAGTTTGTCCAACATAAGTAGAATGAGTCGGGAAAAAGAGATCCATTCGTTTCTTTGCTTTTTTTCTATACTCGAGTCCAAAAAAGTCTCTTTCCTTAATTCGTTTTTCTCATTAGGGTTTATATGGGAATACGGGATCTGTATAGACCAGGCTCTATATGGAATCAGTGAGTAAAATTGTTTCGTTATATGCATTTCAAGATGAATGGTAATACTGATGAAAACAAACTGCAATGTACTGAACTTCAGTCTCGAGATAGAGAAGAAGATGTGTACAGCTTTATGTGGTTTTACGAGCTTTGTCCTGTTGTTCTTGGTCTTATGAGCAAAACCCATCAAAATAGATGAATTTTACACTCGTATGTGAAATGGGTATCATCTTTATTCCCAATTCGATACTCTTCCCATGATTCAAACCATCGAGAAAGGGTACAGGGAAAGTGGGTAATATTTATGGGTGGCAGAAGGTTGTAGTCTCGATAGCAAAACCACCTTCAACCCTTCGAAAAGTCTCATTTGTTGAAAGGAAGTAACCCTGGTTCCATGAAAACGAGACTGTGTAGTTATGTTTCTTAGTCGGTTAGGTCTAATTTTATATTAATTTATAGTCACACCCACATGATTATGTCTCTCTCCCCAACCCAACCACACCTTCTTAACGAAATTCCACTGTCTCACCACATATCCTAATTTGAAGGTTTCTGTTTTACCTTTCTTCGACACCTCAGACTCCTTCACCTCCTAAGACGCCTAATCCTCAAGCTCATCACTGTAGTATCGCTGCTCGTTCAGTGATTTCAATGAAAAAAGAGTTTGGTCGCTTTCTCGAGAAGGGAAGTGAAATTCGAATTAATTAATTAATTAGGTGGGTCGATTATTAATAAATAGTAAAGTAGGAGTAGGGTAAGCACATGAGCACTAGGGAAGTCATGTGGAAGGGTATTGAAAAAAGACCAATCAAAAGTGATCCTCAAAGCCCTTACCTTACCTTACCTTACCTTACCTACCTCCTTGGAGTCCTCCACATGTGGGGCACCTACCCTTCAAAAAGCAAGAATATACATGGGATTGGCCCCACCATGGTAGATAAGCCTTTAAAATTAATTAATATTATTTTTATTTTCTTAAATTATATAAATAAATAAATAAATATTGTTTGGTAATATGATTGATTGAGACAACTATTTTTAGATCTCACTTACCATTTCTTTTTCTTTTTCTTTTTCCTTTAGAGCCTCCAAACTTAGGTACATTTTCAATCCTCCACTTTTTGTCATTATTTTAATTAGTGTGACTAACAATATCACCAAAATGGTCCTATAAATATCTACTGTTCGATAGATAGGTAACGTTTTCATGTTTATGTCGAACCGTAGCGTCTTTCTACCGGATATTAGGTGTTCTATTAAACGAATCTCAAGTGAGTCAATCTATATGTAACTTTCTAATACAATTTATGTTTTAACCGGTTGAGCTATGTTTAGATTGAGAATGACATGAATTTAAAAGTCTCGAATTGTTAGTTCAACTCGAAGAGACAAGAACTTTATGATGGAAGTGGACTCGTGGAACGGCCTCACATACCATGTGAGTAGAGCACCTACCATGGGGAGAAAAGGTGCAATGTTTGGAGATTGGCATCCCCCAATTTGACCCACTTTTATTTCACAAGATCCACATGCCATTGCCCTCTCCCCTCTACCAACCTAATCTCATCTCTTTGTTCTCAAAAGCATCACAAGTAGGTGTCATAAACGTACCTTTCAAACTCTCTTATCTAATCTACCCCGCCTCGTCATTTGCTTGCTCGAACTTACATGTCGTAATATGATTGATCGTTGTACTCAAGCCCACATTGTTCTATACTTGAACCCTATATTATTGTCAGAAAAGATCCGAACTTTCACAGCTTAAATTGGTTTTTTTTTATATCTTATTGAGCGAGAAAGGGAAGAGCGACTTTTATTCCGCTCGAACATGTTTCAAGGGTTGAGTTGCTAGTTCATTGAAGCGGTACAACTTGGGACTATTGCGTCGTTTTCACGAAAGTAGCCATTATACAGCCCATAAGAGAAATTTGTTTTCCATCAAGTTTAACTCGGACGAAGCTCATGTTTTTTTAGGGTGAAGTCGTGTGAAACCATAATGTCGACGAGAATTAGGCCTCTTGGGAGGTGATTCGGCTGCACCTTCCAATATAGCTACCATATCTAAAAGCTTGAATAGAACGACTCATTTTGACCCAGATTCACAAAAACATAAATCTACCACCTACTATTAGCATGCATCACATTATTTCTTAACATATTATAAAAGTTACACGAAACGTGCACAGAATATACAGCTCAAAAAACGTACAAACGAATACGAACATGAAAGAAACGTTCTACGAGGAAGTTCTCCATTGCAGTTCGACATGGATGCGTCCATTCTTCGAGTCTATAAGATGGTACTTCTCGTTAATCCTTTTGTTGGCCACCACATCCGACAGGCTGATGTCCACATAGCCAAGACATTCCTAAAGTACAAATCAAAATCCTATGATGTTTCATTCAACAACCTAGTAAGTTAATGGTTTGGTTTTCAGCTTGGTAATGTTTTTTTACCTTTGGATGCAGCAAACCTATTTTTGAAGAAGTACTGACTACTTCTACATGTACTTTGTCGTTCGTGGGCGGTTCGTCTAGCGCAAAATGGAACTCCTCCTCCCATCTCGGATCTCTGTTCTTCTTCACCCGCTGCACAATGTTAACGTTTCGAGGTGAAAATTAAGCTCGTAAACACTACTTCTACTACTTGGAACGTTTTTCGACTGACATACCTTAGTCTTTCTCTTATCCCCTCTGAAGTAAATCCTTACAAATGGATTGGTATGATGTTTTCCTTCAACATCTTCAGCTTCATGAACTATGACAACCAGCAAACCGCCCCCAGCAGGCGTTCCTTCGGGAGCTTTCGGTACTTCATGCATTTCGTCAAAACCCCTCGACATCTCTTCTTCTTTTAACGGTTTATATTTAAGTTCAACTACGAGCTGACCGCGGTCCTTCTCGTTATCAGTGCCACCCGAATCAACCTTCTTTCTAAGGTCGAGAGTCAGAACTTTCACCTCGTCGGGAGGAAGATCTTTCAGCGGTATAACGTTTATGCCCATCTTGTCGTGCTTCCCAACCTGAGATATCACAAAAGCTTTATTTTCGGTGCCCGTCCACCGGGACATGGTAAGAAATATGGTACACGTTGTAAGAATTAATACCTGCTCCCAATCATAAACATGAAGCTCTAAGGCTTGGGATTCGGGATCTTTAACGACTAACTTGAACTCCTCGTTCCATTCGGGGTTCAAGTTATTGTGCTTCACGGATGTTTTCTTCGAAGGTAACTTATCGTCGGTGAGCTTTAGTTTCAAATATGGATCGGATGCACCTAAAAGATCCTTTTTCCTAAGGTTCATTGCTCTCACAACTTTCACATGGAGAATCCCCACGGGCTTCTTAAACGCTCTATAAAGTTATACTCGATTAGTCGAACCCGAACATAGAAAGAAATCTTCAATAAATTTCACAAGCAGAACTACACACATACTTAGCTGAGTCCATAATTTGTATTTTTAGAGTCTTTGGCCATAGATACATGCTTGCAATCTGATCTTTTATGCGCTCCTAAGAAATTGTTCGGTCGGTCGGACAAGGTGTTCATAAAACCAAGCGTAAACGTTAAACACTTGATTGATTCAATGGCGTCTTACCTGGACAAACGTATAAAGACCGGGTATTGACATCAGGTCGATCCCCATGAACTTTAGTCCAAAATCGACGTGTGGCTGCAAATTGTGCAAAAGAGGAACATTACTATCTAGCCATGTTAAACCTCCTAAACATATCAAGCTACTAGGCCTGTTCGAGAAAACGATCTCAACGTCGCCTCTCAAATTAAACTAGCAGCAAAGACCATAGACGATATTGCAGACTACCCACGAAACTAAAAACAATCACAAACCTTCTCCATTAGAGACACGGAAATGTTTGCAAAACAAGGAAAGCTCGGAACCAGTGGCTTCAAGACGATCCGTGGCACCGCGAAAACTTGCAGATCCACCAGCTTTCAACAAAGTCAAAAAGGGAAATAAGAACTTGTTCTCAGAAGCATTTCCTTAGTAAAAAAATGTAACGGCCTAAGTTCACTGCTAGCAAATATTGTCCGTGAGATCCCACATCGATTGAAGAGGGGAACAAAGCATTCCTTATAAGGGTGTGGAAACCCCTCCTAGCAGACGCATTTTAAAACCGTGAAGCTGACGACGATATGTAATCGGCCAAAGCTGACAATATCTGCTAGCGGTGGGCTTTGGCTGTTACAAAAAATGTATCGTCACCTGAACGGTAGCTTTTAATCCAAATGCTGTAACTGCAGCCATGATGTTGGGATTTCCAGCCCATTTGATTGCAGGTTCCAATATCAACTCCTTTTCATGCATTTCATAGACTTTCATACCTGTTAAGAACAAGCAGCAAACACTATTTTCAATCGAAAATTTCGCGACGAAAGGAAAAGGTGTTTGTTTAGGGGCATTTCGTTTCCGCCCAATGTTGCCATCTAAGGGACATTCTTAGCCATCCTCCAAGAGTTAATACCCCGAAAATCAGATCGTTCGCTCTTTTAGACCCTTAGTTTCTAGCTGTTACATAGCAGCAGGAAGACAGTGAGTAAAACAAGTTATTCGAGAACCTTGAAGAGTGGGCGAGAGTGAGCCGAGCGTGAGCTCTTGGAATTCGACCGACTTGATCTTATACTTGGGAATCTCCTCGGCAATTATAGGCTTAACAACAGCTCTTACTGTCTTCACAATTGCCTAAACAGAGAGATTAATGAGTATAAGCAGAATGAAGAGCAGAAAAAGGCAACAAATTTGAATGATAATGAAGTAATGGAAACAAATACCTTGTCAAGATAAGGCCAGAGATAGTCAATAAACGTGTTTAGCCAGTCCATCTTCAAGAAAAATGAATCAAAATCATGTTATTAGCCAAATCCATCAACAACATTTAGCAGCTCAGAAATAACTCAAATATGAACCGACCGCTATCAGATATTGTCAACTTTGACCCGGTACGTATAGCCATCAGCCTCACGATTTTAAAACGCGTATGTTAGGGAGAGGTTTTCACGCCCTTATAAGGAATACTTCGTTCCCCTCTCTAACCAACGTGGGATCTCACGATCCACTCCTTGAGGGTCCAGTGTCCTCACTGTCACACCGTCTAGTGTCTTGCTCCGATACCATTTGTAATAGCTCAAGCCCACCGCTAGTACATATTGTCCACTTTGGCCCGTTACGTATAGCCGTCAACCTCACAGTTTTAAAACATGTATGTTAGGAAGAACTTTCCACACCCTTATAAGGAATTCTTCATTTCTCTCTCCAATCAATACGGGAATCTCACAATCCACCCCTTGAAGGCCCAGTGCCCTTGCTGACACATCGCTCAGTGTCTTGCCCTGATACCATTTATAATCGCCCAAGTCCGCTTTGGCCCATTACATATTGCTGTCAGCCTCACGGTTTTAAACGCGTATGTTAGGGAGAGGTTTTCACACTCTTATAAGGAATACATCGTTCCTCTCTCTAACCGACGTGGGATCTCACAATCCACACCTTGAGGGCCCAGTGTCCTCATTGTCACACTGCCCGGTGTCTTGCTCTGATACCATTTGTAACAACTCAAACTCACCGCTAGTACATATTGTGGTCCATTACGTATAGTCGTCAACCTCACAGTTTTAAAACATGTATGTTAGGAAGAACTTTCCACACCCTTATAAGAAATTCTTCTTTTCTCTCCCCAATCGATATGAGATCTCACAATCCACCCCTTGAGGGCCCAGTGTCCTTGCTGACCCATCGCTTAGTGTCTTGCCCTGATACCATTTATAACCGCCCATAATGTATTGCCGTCAGCCTCACGGTTTTAAAACATGTCTACTAGGGAGAGGTCTCCACACCCTTATAAAGAATGTTTCGTTCCCCTCTCCAACCAACATTGAATCTCGTTGGAACGCGGGGGAGCGTTTATAAGATTCGTTTTCAAAAGTAAAAAAAACAGAACATTATCAAATGAGCTCGAATTAAACTAGGATATCCAAACCATTACAACGAACAACTAAATCTTTCATAACTAAAATAACTATTTTCCAGATCATTTACTTACACGATCATAATCAGGATTTTTCACCCACAGCGGCATCTCAGGGAGCATCCGCTGTATGGTTTCAGAGTCAGGTTCAGTCAACGGCTTAATCTCAGGTTCCTGCGACATCGTCAACACAACAAAAATCACTAATGTTCATATGTCTCTGTTAAATCTGTAACAACATACCTTCACATCGCTTGGTTTGAAGTATATAAACAAGAAATATCCGACCACCAGACCCACTGAAATTCCGACAAAGAATCCCCAAATGCTCCATAGGGCGTTCAGAAAATCCATCAAAAAACCGCCCTCCCTTGTCGCCGCTAACTGCCGTGTCGGAGCCGGGAATTTCGGGAACAGCCCACTTCCGACGGCGGTTTTTGTTTGTCTTTTTCACTTCGATTTAGAAGCTTTCTGGAGTTCTGAAGAATAAGAAAAAAAAATAAAAAATAAAAAATAAAATTCTTTTCTTATTTTCCAATCCACCGAATAACGCGATTCGTTGTCACATTCTCACGACAAGAAGGGTTTAATCGGAGAGGTCGAGTTGAAGAAATGCTGCCACGTGGCCTGAAAAAACATTTTTTTAATATTCCTTTTTAATCCACGTGGCTTTAATTAACGATTTAATCTATTAAAGAAATTTTTTTTACACATTTTTCTCACGATCTACTTTATTGTAGGCCATCGTCCTCCTTGGCACACTGTCTAGTGATTGACTCTAGGCTTTCATACCCTTATAAATATTGTTTCGTTTCTCTCTCCACCAGATGTAGTCAGTATACACGTCTAGTGACTGACTCTAATATCATTTGTTATAGTTCAAGCTCACAGCTAATAAATATTATCTGCTTTAGTCTGTTTCGATGTATAATTAAAATTACTCTAATTTATTATTATGACCTTTAAATAATAAGTAAAATAGTTTTCATCCAAATAGAAAATTTTAAATTCATTAATTTTAAATGGGTAAAAGGAAATAATTATTTAAAAAAAAAAATTAAAATCACACGTTTTGGAGCTCGTGTAAAAAACGTGGCGAATTTTAGGGTCTCCACGTTGGCGGGTACTAGAAGGCAAGAATCGAGCGTGGGGACCACTTCGATAACTGTCAAATAACTGTAATACGGAAGTCCTCGGCTTCGATGATATTCCAAATTTGTCCCTCTCATAATTCAATATATTTTTTAATTATGCCATTTTTATTTAGAAATTAAAATCCACAAATTTTATTTTTAAAAATAAAAAGAAAAGGGGAAATTATTTTATTCCAATTTAACCCTTGATTTATCTGATATTTTGTATATTAATTACAAAATTATTGGGTTTTATATTTTTTCCATTATTAAGATTAGCCATTAAATTTAGATTTATGTACCATTAATTAGGTTAATTTCGTAATTAAAGAATATATATATAACATTTTCATCCTATTATATATTATACCGTAAGTATATACTCATAAATATATTATATAAACTTTCACGAGTTTGAACGCGAAAATACGAAGTCTCGAAGAAAGATACAAAAGCATGTACAAACTTCTTCAGTGATTATTGTCGTGATCAACTCTTACACACCTTTATAAGCCCACCGAAGCATCTCCTGATGACAAGTTCCTCAATAAGTATAACCTACGTTGATCTCAATCATGATGCAATGATTGTCGTAGTGGCTACCCGAACCTTAAATTTTGAATAAGACGATTGAAAAAACAGACTCTCAAATTGTGTAACAAACGAATATAGTCAATAATCAAAATGTTGTTGAATCAAGTTAGACTATAATTGTTAAATATCACAAAAGAGAAACAACATCATTGCACGAGAAAATCGACCACAACACAGTTGTTTAGATTGCCTCTCTTTTCGTCCATCGACATCACGAGAGCACCATAACTTCAATAGTTTGAAGGGAAGAGAAGGGTAATAAAACAAACAGCACGTTGCTCGTTTCATCAAACATATGTGATAATGTTGATCAAATGGTTCGTTAAGGCATCGAAAGGAAAGACTTTTTAAGTAGTACGTTGATCCAGACTCGAATCAATAGATAGTTATGAAGCTGATTATCATATGTCGATGAGGACATAAACATGGGAAGTTGAAGGGTATAAATGAGACCGACATTCGTGTTACGCCACGTGGCAATTGGAAGATATTATTTATTTATTTTTTTTAGAAGCACACGTGGCGATTTTGAACGAGGGTTTTTCGACGTCGGCGTCGGAACAAAGTGAGGGAGTTGAGTATATACTTGTTGTACTCGCCATCCACCGCCATGCAAAACGAGGAGGCTCATCCTACACGGAATTTAAAACAGCAAAAAAAAAAAAAAAAAAAAAAATAAATTAAATTAAATTACTTTCCAAAGCACACTATAATATAATAAGAACAATTAGTTCCCTTTTTCTTGTTCTAAAATTTCATTGTCTCTAGGGCTTTTTTTTTTTTTTTTCCTTTCGTTTCCCCCTTCTCCATTCCTGAGGGGACGTTTTGTTATTGAAATTCAATTTTGAACTCAGATTTCCAACGCTGTGAAGGCTTGTATTCAATCACCGGATTTTCACCGATTTCTGGATGACATTTCGATGGGCGTTGTGTTCTAGGTGGTGAAATCGGTTTTTGATTTCTTTACATTCTTTGCTCGTAAGGGTTTATGAGCAATTTGTGATTTCCTGTTTCTTCTGGTGTGGATTCGCGTTCTTTGTTTGTATCGGGACAAGGGGAAATTTAGGGTTTTCGAATTGGGGGATTGTGTGAGGAGTTAGCTGGTTTCGTTTTCAGCTAGTTCGCTGTTTTTCTTTTTCTCTATATACAGGTTTTTAATTTTCGTACTGGTCAGATGCGTAGTAAATTCAGATCAAGAACTGTGTGATCGCCGCTCGGTGGCGAGCGACTCGTCGATTCGTGGGTTTGGGTTTTTGTATGGAAACTCGGAGCAGAAAGCGGGCGGAGGCCTCCTCAGCTGCCCCTTCTTCTTCGTCTTCTGGTCCCACTACCCGTTCTAGCAAGCGCGCTCGTCTCTCTGGTACTTTCTCTTCGAATCTTGCTGCATCCACTCTTTCGATCTCAACACGTTCTCGCTCTACTCGAAACCAAGAACCGTCTGCCACTAGTACTCCAATGGACTCGACCAATGAGTCATCAGGGTCACGCCGACGCGGGAAGAATTCTGATAAGGAAAACTCGGATAAGGGGAAGGAAAAAGAACACGAGGTTAGAATCGGGGATAGAGAAAGAAATGCTGAGCAGAGCTTTGGGTTAAATATTGAAGGCAGTGGCGGTGGGGATGATGATGATAACGACAGTGAAGGAGGAATGGGAGTCTTACAGCAAAATTTATCCACAGCAAGCAGCGCCCTTCAAGGACTTCTGAGGAAACTCGGTGCTGGACTGGATGATTTACTTCCATCTTCTGCAATTGCATCGGCTTCATCCTCACAGCAGAGAGGACGGCTTAAGAAGATCTTATCTGGGTTGAGAGCGGATGGAGAAGAAGGAAGGCAGGTTGAGGCATTGACCCAACTTTGTGAGATGCTCTCTATTGGCACCGAGGAGTCTCTTAGTACTTTCTCTGTGGATTCCTTTGTCCCTGTCCTCGTTGGGCTACTTAATCACGAAAGCAATCCTGATATAATGCTTTTAGCGGCCAGGGCACTGACCCATCTGTGCGATTTCCTACCTTCATCATGTGCTGCCGTCGTGCATTATGGTGCTGTTTCCTGCTTCTGTGCTAGATTGCTGACTATAGAATACATGGACCTAGCTGAACAGGTTTGCTCTTTGCATTTGACTTAGTCCTTGTGAAACTTGGGAGTACAAATTGTTACCAATCGTGAGTGACCTATACTGCTAATGCATAAGATTTACCGTGATAAGTGACTGGAGCTAAAAATGCTAGCTCTTCTCGAGCACTTTGGTGATCAGGAGGAAATGAGACTGTGTTTTTACTTGTAGATTATGTAGTTTTCTCGGCTTGTTTTTGTTTTAATTACTGATTGGTGCTTACTGTTGTTTTCTTCTCGGAACTCCAAATAGCATTATTCTGATACTTAAAACAGGGTGTTTCTTGAATTTTTTGCCTGTATGTCATGCATTGAAATTCTGTGAGTTCACGTTTTCTCAAGTCTGAGACGATGGTACTAATAGAAGTAGGTTTCTGTCAACAGTCCCTGCAAGCTTTAAAGAAGATATCCCAGGAACACCCTACTGCCTGTCTGCGGGCTGGTGCTCTTATGGCTGTGCTTTCATATTTAGATTTCTTCTCCACAGGAGTTCAGGTAACTGATTGCTGTTGACCCTATTGCTCTACAGATTTTGGATAAGGCCAAAGATTGGACTTGTTTTTCATCAGGGTTCATATAATTTACATGTTAACTATTATCATTTTGTTGAAATTGTATTATAGAGAGTTGCATTGTCAACTGCTGCTAATATGTGCAAGAAGCTTCCTTCAGATGCAGCCGACTTCGTGATGGAAGCTGTTCCCCTGCTGACGAACCTTCTTCAGTATCATGATGCAAAAGTAAGTTGTTTCAGTCATAGTTAACAACTCTGAGATTGGAAGGTTTATGTAGTAGATAGAATTCTTTGCCTTTCATGTCGCATGTTTAGTTAGAGAGGAAAGAGAGGGTTTTGCCTCTCGGAGGGTTTCTCTGAATTTCAGCTCTTCTCTGCACCTTTTAGTGGTTTCCTGCGGCTAGACCTCTTTGTGATGTTTTTATTTTTATTTTTTTAATTATTATTTATTTCTTTCAATTGAAGCTCACTCCTTGAAGTTTTTGGAGGTTTTTGGTCACTTAGGCCTGTGGAGTTTTGTTTATTTATTTATTTATTTTTAAAGGAAAAACAGTGTGCGAATGTGGTCTCTTTTCCCTCCTTAATTTATCCATCTGGATTTCTTGCTGGTAGGTGTTGGAGCATGCTTCAGTTTGTTTGACTCGTATTGCCGAGGCCTTTGCATCATCTCCTGATAAATTAGATGAACTGTGTAACCATGGACTTGTTACTCAAGCTGCCTCACTCATTTCCACCAGTAGTACCGGAGGTGGGCAGTCAACACTTAGCTCAGCTACTTACACAGTAAGTTCCAAACGCTCTTTCATCTTTTGATGGTTATGTAATGTGGGTATTGATTGTCTTCACAATTATGCAGGGATTAATCCGACTTCTTTCCACATGTGCAAGTGGATCTGCCTTAGGTGGGAAAACTTTGCTGCTTCTTGGGATCAGTGGGATTCTTAAAGATATATTATCTGGTTCTGGCGTGTCTACTAATTCATCTGTTTCGCCTGCATTAAATAGACCACAAGAGCAGGTAGGTTCTGCTAATTTTCCTGGTTATCAGTCTGGATAGTATCATTTTTCTTGAGTAGACAACTCTTGTTCCCCTGGGCTTTTTGTTTCATTTATAATCCAACTGTAACAGTTTAGTATTCCTTTGAGATGTGACAGGTACACCTCTCAACCTTGCATTCTTCAATCTTTTCATCCCTTAGATTTCTCTTGGCATTCAGGATTCAAATTTCTACCCCTTCTACAATTCCAAGCTTCAGACACTGAGAGTTGCTTTCTTTGGTAATGGCGTGGTTTCTTGGGTGAGCTGATTTAAGTGGAAAGGAGTTCATCCAGCTTCCTAGAAAGAGATTATATCCCCTTCCAGAATAAGGAATTTTCTTCAACCAAGTTTTTCAAATTCATAATACTTCTCCCCGAGCTTCTTGAATTTCCTACCTGAGCTTATTTGGTAAACCAACCACCCTCATAGAAATCTATGCAGGAAAGTAAAATGGGAGTCATTCCTTAAAATTGTTGGCTGTGGGCGGTGAAAAAAAAAATCAATCCACGTTTATATTACTTAAAAGTAATAAGAAAAACCATAAATGCAAGGGTTTTTGCAGTTAGGGTTATTTTAATTTTTTTTTTTAAAAAGCACACCTTCCTAAAAGTACCTTGCTTCTTTGTAGTGAGGTGTTAAGGTTGTGCTAGCACCCAGGTGCAATGCTGTGGAAGAAAGATCCACTTGTGGGTGGCGCGATTATATTGAAACAGATATAATTTTTAGTAGTTACATTTATATTGATAGTTTCTTGCTATTTCTTTTCAGCTTCAAAATTGAGCTTTCTTTGTTGTTGTTCGATAAATGTTATATATGCCAACTGGAGTGCTTGGTCGCTCCATCTTATCCATTCTTTTCACTTGATAAATGGTGTTCGAGAGAAAGAAAATACATTTTAGAGTATCAAATCAAGTCATGAAACCGACTGAGTTCTAGGTCTTGATAGTGGGAAGAACTTTTTTTGAAATTTTTGTAGAATTGGAAGGTTGAATGTAAATTAGCTGAAAATATGTATGTTCATATCTTTATATCAATGCATAATTTGTGAACTTCTTTTTCCTTTTTTTTTTATAAAAAAAAAAAGTCATCATGTGTGCATCATATATATTTTCTTTAAACAAGTTTATGTATTGTATTATTCACATGACCTTGGTCTTACTTTACTTGTTACGTTTATAGCTTTTGAAGATACTCATTGTTTACAGAAGCAGATACTGGGATAGTAATTTGGTCCAAGGCTAGCAATATGAATGGTATAGGGGTTGTCAAATAAGAGTCCAGGCTTTTGGTCAATGTGGTTTAATGTATTTTTTTAAAATTTTTATTTCTGTAAAATTGTTTCTAATCTGAAAAAACGTCAATTGCCACACTTTTGTTTCTCGTCAATAGTTATCTATTGTACTCTAATATCCTATAATGGTGGTTATTATGTTTCTGATTTTGAAAACTGTTGAGAATTTGGCCTCTTTTATTGTTTTCTAATAGCTTGATTACTATTTAATGTTTAGATTTTTGAGATTGTCAACTTGGCAAATGAGCTTCTACCCCCTCTACCTCAAGGAACTATTTCCTTTCCGCCCAACTATAATTTGTTTGTGAAAGGACCTGTCATCAAAAAGCAATCTACCAGCGGTTCTGTGAAAGAAGAAGATCCTACTGATAGTGCCCCGGAGGTGTCAGCTCGTGAGAAACTCTTAAAGGATCAGCCTGAGCTCCTCCACCAGTTTGGAATGGATCTCCTTCCTATTTTAATACAGGTATGTACGACATTTTATACTTGTTTTAGACCCTAAGAGGTCTTTTCTGGTTCAGTTAGTACTGAATTGTACTCTTTGGTCAATTAGATCTATGGTTCCAGTGTGAATGGTCCGGTACGTCATAAATGTCTCTCAGGAATTGGAAAATTGATGTACTTCAGCACTCCAGAGATGATACAGTCATTATTGAATGTGACTAATATAGCAAGGTATTTCACTTCAATCTGCATTAGATTTCCAGGCTTGCTTTGTTGGTGTCCTTAATTTTTTATTTCTTGATTTAGTTTTCTAGCTGGTGTTTTGGCATGGAAAGATCCACACATTTTGATTCCTTCTCTCCAAATTGCTGAGATTCTTATGGAAAAGCTTCCTGAAACTTTTTCTAAGATGTTCCTTCGAGAGGGTGTTGTTTATGCTGTTGACCAGCTTATCTTAGCTAATAACCAAAATACTGCTACCCAAGTGGCTTCTGTTGAGAAGGACAACAACTCTGCATCTGGAGCTTCTTCTCGCACTCGACGTTACAGGCGGCGCAGTGGAAATATGACTTCAGAAGGAAGTTCACTGGATGAAAACAAAAATCCTGTTTCTGGAGGCACTGTTCCACAAGGTTCAGTGGAGGTTCCATCAATTAACTCTAATCTCCGAACTTCTGTAAGTGCCTGTGCCAATGCTTTTAAAACAAAGTATTTCCCTTTAGATCCGGGAGATGTTGAAGTTGGAGTTACAGATGATCTCTTACGTTTGAAGAATCTTTGCGCCAAGTTGAATGCTGGTATTGATGTTCAGAAAAGTAAATCGAAAGGAAAGTCGAAAGCTTCAGGGTCCCGCATAGATGATATTATTACAAATAAGGAGCAGTATTTAACTGGCGTGATATCTGAAATGCTAGTTGAATTAGGCAAAGATGATGGTGTTTCCACTTTTGAATTTATTGGTAGTGGCGTTGTTGGAGTTCTGCTTGACTACTTTTCTTGTGGATACTTTTCTAAAGGAAGAATTTTGGAAGCGGAGTTGCCAAAGATTCGGCAGCAAGTGCTTAAAAGATTTAAATCATTTGTTTCTGTTGCTCTTTCCACAAGCATTAATGAGGGGACAGTAGCTCCTATGACAGTCTTAGTTCAAAAGCTACAGAGTGCTTTATCCTCATTGGAACGTTTTCCAGTTGTCCTGAGCCATTCTTCTAGATCATCCAGTGGTAGTGCACGTCTTTCCTCTGGGCTAAGTGTATTATCTCAGCCATTTAAGTTACGACTTTGTCGAGCCCATGGAGAAAAATTACTTCGTGATTATTCATCAAATATTGTTCTGATTGATCCATTGGCAAGTTTAGCAGCTGTTGAAGAATTTCTGTGGCCTAGAGTTCAGAGAAGCGAGGGTCAGAAACTTTCAGTATCTGGTGCAAACTCAGATTCAGGAACTACGCCTCCAGGAACTGTTGCTCCATCAGGGCTAAAATCAACCCCCAATTCAACCACTTGCCGTTACTCTACTAGGTCTAGATCATCGATGACTATTGGAGAAAGGGCAGGGAAGGAATTGTCACAGGATAAAAGCACATCGAAGGGGAAGGGGAAAGCTATTCTAAAGCCTGCCTGGGAGGAGAAGAGAGGCCTACAAACTAGAAGTTCTACTCGTAGAAGAGCAGCTGTGGACAAGGATGCCCAAATGAAGCCTGTAAATGGAGAGACCACTTCTGAGGTATTTTTTCACAACGGGGGGAACAATATATCAATAATCCAATAGTACAGTAAGATAGATATCTAGGACTAGATGGCAAATTTAAATGGGGTTCTAAATAAGTTATCTTCTGAAGTATAATTTATTTCGTATTAATTTGCAATTTTTTGATGCATTTATTTATGTGCTTTTCCATTTGAAATTATACTATTTTGGATGAGTTTAGCAAATATTTAGTTGACAAGTACATTGTAATGCTGCAATATATGTAATGATTTGCATCAGAATTAAGTGAGTGCTTTAGATCATGGGTAGGAAGATGCATCACTACTCTAGCTGTAGCCTGTAGGAGCATTATGTTGTTTATTGCATGTCAATGAAAACTTACTCAGTATAGAATGACTGCATGCATAGCTGTAGCCTTCACCTTTGATTTTAATGAGTACCTTATTGGTTTTGTGTAACTGTTTACTATTAGCTTAATGGCGGTAACCCTTATTGTATTTTAATCTGTTTATGTTTAAACTATGTAAATGAATCTTCTTTGTAAATGTTTTTTCTTTGGGGAACTTTTTTGATGATTTAAAATTTTACCTTCATTGTTTTTGAACACCATGCACAAAATATACAAAATTTTCCTATTATCAAATTCATTTCTTTTGTATTTCGGAAGTGTCAGCTTCTCTTCCTTTGTATTGCGAATGGTCTTACCTTTTTCTCCCCCTATCTAAGGATCAGACCTCTTTTAACAGCTCTGAACGATGCACATACTATTCTCGGTATCGTTCCAATTTTATTGCTTGTCCTCAAAGGGGCAAAGATGGAACTGTTATCAATGTTTATGGATATAACTCTTGTTTATCAAATTCAGTACTTAATTAGATTTTTTGCAATTTGTTTGTCAACCCTACTATTCTTTTATTTTATATATGATTAACATAAAAAGTTACTGAGATGAATGTCAAGATCCCATTGGGGATTTGAAAACACTATGTATTTACTTATATCCTAGTGCTATGAAAAAATCATTTGTTGTTGACTGAATAATTAACAGTCTCCAAAAAATAATAATAATAAAAAGAAAAAAAGAAAAAGAAAAAGAAAAAGTGAAACACACCAAAAAGAAAAAATCACTTCTTGTGCGTCAAGCAAACACAATCCAACTTATTTTTCCTTCTACTGTTTTTTTTAATTTTTTTTATCACTGTTTCTCGTCCAAAAATGGGTCATTAGTTCCTTATGTTTTAAAAGTAATTATCTATCTGGCAGAGTCATATAAGAAATAGGTTTTTGTTCCTCTTTCAAAAGATGTATATATATTCTTAATGTATATTCAAAATTGCAACCTTTTATATTATAAGTTTTATGGATATATTTTGATAAAAATGAATAAATTTCACTTAAAAATATAAGGTCTATGATTGTTTAAATGTGTTTTCATATTTTTAACAAGCATTGATTGTCTTCTTAATCAGTATTGCCTTGTCTTTTAACTTTGCAGATCCTTCACTTGCTTTCTTTGTTTTAAATTTTGATAATTAGATTTGTTTAAAAAGTTAACTTTTAGTATTAGCAACATTAATGTTTGTTAATGATTGTGAGATAAAATAAAATTTACAAAGTTATATGCAATGCACGAGTAGTTATATCCAAACTGCCATCAGCAATGTTTCTGGTAAACACATCTTGCTAGTTTTGATGTTTCAGTTTGTTAGTTAGTTCCAGTTGGATACCCTCCAAGAATATTTTAGTCTTGAAAGTTGAAACCAGAGCATATTTCATAGTTGATTGAAGTATTTATTGTAAATGAAAACCTTTTCAGTGGATTTGGTCTTACATTATGTTTAATTTGAGTCGTTGGTTGGGTCAGTAGCTTTTGTGGATCAAACTCAGTAGTATTTATTTATAACATGTTCTTAAATGCAATTATTTTTCTAACTACGGATCCAACTTTGTGTAGTCGTTATATTGTTTAAGAATCTTAAACTTTCTTGTTAGTAATATTACTTATGTTAGATCTTTTTTGTTTATTTGTTTTTCTTGTTAGTAATATTACTTATGTTAGATCTTTTTTGTTTATTTGTTTTGATGGTCAGTTTCTTGTTCTTTGTAGGATGAAGAATTGGACCTATCCTCCATCCAGATTGATGATTCTTTAGTGATAGAGGATGATGATATTTCTGATGATGAAGATGATGACCACGATGATGTATGCAATTTCAATTTTTTTTCTCTCTTTTATATCACAACTTGATGCATTCATATAAGTGCTATTCTCATTGATATTGCTAATTGCTTTACACGTTTCTCTTTTTTCTTAGTTTATTTCATATATAATCTCATTACTTTTGACAGAGAGGCATGATTAGCTTGTTAACTGACTGAACCTTTTTTCTTCATCCTTCTTGGTTCTTATGATTCAGGTGCTGCAGGATGACTCTCTTCCTCTTTGTATGCCTGAAAAGGTGCATGATGTCAAATTGGGTGACACAGCTGAAGATGGCGATGCTGGTCCCGCTACAAGTGATAGCCAGATTCATTCAACTTTTGGCTCTAGCAGTAGAACTGCGACAGTCAGGGGTTCTAATTCTCCTGATCATAGGGGTGGAAATTCTTTTAGTGCAAGGGGAAGTATGACATTTGCTGCTGCTGCTATGGCTGGACTTGGACCAGCTAATGGCAGAGGTTTCCGTGGAGGTCGGGATCCACAGGGACATCCTCTCTTTGGTGGTTCCAATGACAACCCAAAATTACTCTTTTCTTCTGGTGAGAAGCAGCTTGATAGGCATTTGACAATATACCAAGCTGTTCAACGGCAGCTTGTTTTGAATGAGGATGATGATGAGAGGTTTGCTGGGGCTGGCAATGATTTCTTATCTAATGATGGGAGCAGTTTGTGGGGTGATATATATACCATCACGTATCAGAGGGCAGATAATCAATCTGAAAGAGCTGCTTTAGCTGGGGAATCAAGCTCCTCTAAATCTAAAGCTACCAAATGTGTATCAACTTCCAATTCAAATTCAGAGTCTCAGTTCCATCAAATGTCACTTTTAGATAGTATTTTACAAGGAAAACTTCCATGTGATTTGGACAAATCTAATCCTACATATGATATACTATCTTTATTGCGTGTACTTGAGGGATTGAATCAGCTTGCTCCTCGCTTGAGGGCTCAAATAGTGTCAGATCAATTTGCAGAGGGAAAGATCACTACGCTTGATGAATTGGGTGGAATTGGAGGAAAGGTTCCTCATGAGGAATTTGTCAACAGTAAGCTTACTCCCAAATTGACTCGACAAATTCAAGACGCTCTTGCACTATGCAGTGGGAGCCTTCCTTCATGGTGTTATCAATTGACTAAGGCATGCCCGTTCTTGTTTCCTTTTGAGACACGGCGACAATATTTTTATTCAACTGCATTTGGGTTGTCACGTGCGTTATATCGGCTACATCAGCAGTTAGGAGCTGATGGTCTTGGAACAGTAAATGAACGAGAGGGAAGGGTTGGAAGATTGCAGCGCCAAAAGGTTCGTGTCTCCCGTAATCGTATACTGGATTCTGCTGTGAAAGTTATGGAGATGTATTCTAACCAGAAGGCTGTTCTTGAAGTAGAATATTTTGGTGAAGTGGGAACTGGATTAGGTCCTACCCTTGAATTCTACACACTTTTAAGTCATGAATTGCAGAGGGCTGGACTTGGAATGTGGAGGTCTAATTCATTGCAAGAGTCAATAGATAGTGGTGAAGATGGACAGCTCAGGAAGCCTAAAGATGGCTCTAAGCTTATTTCTGATGCAGGCAATATTGATATCATCCAATCTCCTCTTGGGTTGTTTCCACGACCTTGGCCACCAAATGCTGATTCTTCTGATGGCAGCCAATTTTCGAAGGTTATTGAATATTTCCGGCTTGTTGGTCGTGTGATGGCTAAAGCTTTGCAAGATGGAAGACTATTGGATCTACCGCTCTCAACAGCCTTTTTCAAGCTTGTTCTTGGTCAAGTAAGTCAGTAGCATGATATACTTTCTTTTTCTTTTTCACTCTTAATGGTTGACAATCGTGTGGGCATTGTGCTTTTAATATTTTCATTTGGCTGAAGTGTGGTGAATTTCAATTTTCAGGATCTTGATTTGTACGATATCCTCTCATTTGACCCTGAGCTTGGGAAGACTCTACAAGAACTGCAGGCTCTTGTCTGCCGGAAACAGTATTTAGGATTGGTAGATGGTGACAATCAAAATACAATTTCCAACTTATCTTTCCGTGGGATTCCAGTTGAAGATCTCTGCTTGGATTTTACAGTTCCTGGCTATCCGGACTACGTTTTGAGACCAGGAGATGAAACTGTACATTATAAAAACTCAAGCTAGCCATCTCTCTTTTTCATAGTTAAGTAAAACTTCTAAAACTATATAAATTTTCAGGTTAATATTCATAACTTGGAGGAGTACATATCCTTAGTATTAGATGCAACTGTCAAGACTGGAATAATGCGGCAAATGGAAGCATTTACTACAGGATTCAATCAGGTAAGTTTATCAATGATATTTCTATTTAATTTGGTGTTATATATGTGCATTAGATGGGTGTAGTATTTAAGGAAGGCTTTTGGATTCAATCTTTGTATCAAGACTTTGTTAGGACGTCTGCCAAGATAGTAATTATCTCTCTAGTCATCAAATTACCATGTTGTATAGTCTTGTTATTTGTCTTAATTTTGGAACTGCTGCATTGGGGGATTCCACAGTTAAAAGAGAACGATGAATGCATGTTTTGTGCATTCGTGGACCAAGAACCATAGTTCAGTATTATAATTTTCTTGCCTCCCATTCTTATTGCGGATTATGGCTTATGGCTTTTGGCTTTTCAAAGATTTCCTTACACAGGTCAATCAATCACGTCTCCCCTAATGATTAATTGATGTGTTCATATACTAATTCCATCTTGTAGCTTTCTGAATGTGTATTTCACTTCGGATACCTATTATATCTTACGTGCTGGGGAAAATATTGTTATTTATCCATCATTTGTAATTTATGACATTGATCTTGATATATTATTATTGGTATTTGATTCTGTTTTTGACAAAGCAACTTGGGTGAGTGGATTCAAACCAAAGATGGACCAATTTATCTTTGCCAATTGAGCTACCCCGTGGGGCTATTACTCAGTGTTATTAATCATTGATCAATGAGAACTGGGAGTTTTCAATTACATATTAATCTACAATCTATGTCATCATAGTTTTCTTTTCCCTCTTCTTTCAATGTGCATGGGTTGTCTCTGTCCTCTCCCACTTTTTGATTATTTATGTTTGAAATTCAGGTTTTTGACATCACAGCATTACGCATTTTCATTCCCCATGAGTTGGACCATTTGCTATGTGGCCGTAGAGAATTGTGGAAGGTAAAATGTCAAATATTCATGTTTCCTGCTAATAAATCATTAGTTTCAGAGTTTTTATTTCATTTTGTGGTGAAATTGCCTTGTTGAAATAATAGTGACATTATCTCATTTTTTAGGCTGACACACTTGTTGATCATATTAAATTTGATCATGGATACACAGCCAAAAGTCCTGCCATAGTCAATGTGAGTTATTTTCATAAATCAGAATAATAGAGTGTGGAATTATGAGAGTATCAATTCTTGATTCATGGTCCTCACATGCTGTCTCTTTTGGCATTCTTAGTTCCTTGAGATTATGGGCGAATTCACACCGGAGCAGCAGAGAGGATTCTGCCAATTTGTTACAGGTGCACCTAGGCTTCCACCAGGTGGCCTTGCAGTGCTGAATCCAAGATTGACCATCGTGAGAAAGGTATTATATGAAGGAATCAAGGAAAAGTAAATCCTTGGATAATATTTGCACAGAAATATCTTCAAGTTGCCTGCTTTGTACTATCCCCCCCCAACCTTAGTGAGATTTCTAATTAATGATAGCTTGGTTTGGTACCAAAATGATGGCTTGGTGGTTGCTTCTGTTTTTTTGGCATTGAATCAATGAGTCTTAGCTTGTATGCTATATAATTTTTATCCATTGAAAATGGTCTATGTATCTTTTCAGCACTCATCAACTGCAACAAACGCAGCAAACAGTGCGACAGGTGCATCTGAATCAGCAGACGATGATTTGCCTAGTGTCATGACGTGCGCCAATTACCTTAAGCTTCCTCCATACTCGACCAAGGTACTACTTACTCACGAATTAGTATTATGAACATTTTAATTAATTGAGGATGAGAATGTTTTGAAGTTTTGCTGTTTACTGTTGACATGATGATGGTGTGTGAATAATGAATGATTGGTGTTGTGCGAGCAGGAAATAATGTACAAGAAACTAATGTATGCGATCAATGAGGGGCAGGGATCATTTGATTTGTCATGAGTTTTTGGGGGACTAACCACAACTTGTGTATACGTATTGACTTGCAATACTCGGGCCATCGGATCCTGTTTGTCTGCAATATAGTTTTGGTGGTGAAAGGTGCCGTCAGAGAGCCAGTTCTTTTACTTTCTTTTCCTTCTGGAGTTTGTACATTCATATTTTAACCATTCTGTTCATCCAGTACTCTCCTTGTTTATGTTGCTCTCTTCTCTTTGTTTAGAGCAATGGTCACACAGTCTGGTTAATGTTTGGTCGAACAACAACTATTGGCCACATTTTCAGGAAAAAAAAAAAAAAAGAAAACGTAGAGGGAAATTTCAAACTACATTCTCAGTTGCAACTTCTAGATTATTAATGTAAATAAATAGGAATTCTTGGATTCATTCCCTCCGCCCCTGGGTGGTTGTTATTGGCTGATGATACAAATGTATGTCATAAAAATGATTGAAAGGGAAATAAACCATTCAATATTCTTGTTCCCTTGCTTCTCTTTTTTGTGGCTTACTGGTTCAGAGATCAGGCTCATGTTTTTGAAACATTTCCATGTCTTTTCTGAGTGTGTTCTTGGAGAGTGCTTGTGGTTCAAAACCCAGAACTCATCCTAAAACCTCTTTTTGAAGTGTTTTGGTGAAGTTTGATGAAAGGGTAACAAGAAACTTCCATGGTTGTGTCTGAAATCTGATGATTCTTATGAACCCAAGTGGAAATGGAATAGAATTTATGTAATTGATGTAATGATCCCATCCCATTACTCACTAAAGAAAATCTAAAGTGTTGGTTTGACATTGATTGACAATAACTCGGAGTCATTATGTTAATAAAAAATGGCTTGGGGTTATGTTAACAAATTGGTCTACTAGAAAAACGAGACTTCATAAATTCAGGGACTTGAGAACGGAACAAAAGATGGCGTACTCTGACCGTCTTCTGAAAAGGGATGCTGCTAAGTTGAAGGGGTTACCCGATATGATAATAATCGATGATCAACAAGAAGAATATCGAGCAACGGAAAAAAATTATCGTTTACCCTCGACCTATCATTGAACTAGAAAGTTTTTAGCATATCGGATGGATATTGAGTTCTTATGACAATTTCAATTTTTGTTTTGGGTCATTGCTACATTATTTAATATCTAATATCTAAAACTTCATTTTAGGTTACTATTATCTAATATCTCAAAATTATTATTCTATGGATAATTTTGAAACCTTAAGAAAGGTAAACGATAATATTTCGCATTTTTTAGATGACAAAATTTATGGATAATTTTTATAATTAATTCACGAGTTGGAGATAAGTAGAATTAAACGGCTGACATCTGCCATACAATAAACTATCGTCTTTCAGGCTCCATAATTCTATCATAGAGATCAATGATAGACAATAACTTTTCAGAGCACAGCGGATATCTACCACAGGGTAAATCACCGCCTCTAAATCTCCTTGATTCTATCATAGAGATCAACGATAGATAATAACTCTCCCGAACACAGCTTATAATTGTCATTAACTTATATTCTACTCTCCAAAGAGCAACTCTTCTTAAAATCTGAAAACATACACGATACCGACGACTAGAATACAGCTCTAGGAGAACTAGGAAGAAAAGAATGGGCCTATAAAGACGGCCCAATGGACGTTCTAAAAGACGGCCCAATGGACGTTCTAAAAGACGGCCCAATGGACTATTTGGGTACTTCGGCGGTGAAACTTGAAATGGCCACCTATTTTCGTTTGTTCCCTCCAAAAAAGTATAAAATAAAATTTTCCCTCCGCGCCAAAAAAAAAAAAAAAGGATATTAACAAAACAACGCACCCTACAGAGCAATAGAACTATCGAACGATTTTGCACTCCTTCGGACGAGAACGACGCGCGAGCTATGGCCAACGAAGAAGACGATCTTGATCTTCTCCTTTCTCTCCAAGATAAAGTCGTTGAAACTCCTCCTGGAACTCCGCCTCATGCCTCAGGTACGATGGTGGTCTTAGCAACTATGCTGATTAATCATTTCTTTGTTTCTTCTTCTTCTTCTTCTTCTTCTTTCGATTAATTAGTTTCCGTAATGTTTATATGTTTACTTTTCCTAAAAGAACATTTGTATTGAATATATGTTTTCGATTGTTGTATTATTGTAGATTTACTCTCCGACGATGAATCACCAAGACGAGCGGGTCATGCGGATATGTCTATCTTCAGAAACGCTGTCAAAGACTGCCTTGACTATAGTCACATACCAACTGAGAAAAGTGGAAAAACAAACCGGTCTAAGGCCTCTAACGATGTTACAATCGAGAAGTTTTCTGGTTTGCGAGTGAGGTAGTGGTGATTTGCATACAAAACTGTGTACTCTGATTTTTCACAGCTCAGTTCCATTTAAAAGCTTTAGGTCATTAAGAACTCAATTATTAGAAGTACATCACATAATTTTTTTCTCCTCAGGATTATCGATAACTGTTTAGAGGATAGAACTAATGGAGATATTCATCTAAAGATCTGCTTAGCATGCACGAATAGAGTAATTTTCTAGACATGTATTTTTCCTTACTTTTTATTTGAATTTTTTGATCTCAGGAATCAACTGGTAGGACCTGTAGAGCTTCACGATCGTTTTTCTGACATTCGCTTTGTTCGTTTGTCTACCATAAAGTAATTTCACTTCACATTCTTTATATTTGTCGGCGTTACTTGCTTATCATCTAGGAGAATGATACCCATGCTGCATTCGATCAGCTATTCCTATTTTTCCTCATGTCATGTAAGAGAATGTAATGGCAATGATTTCTTCTAGGAAGACTGAGGATTTATTTCTGGTTAATCATCACACGAACTCCATCAACCTTGAAGGGATCGACTATTTGATATAATAATGTAAATATGTTGTGCATTTTTAAAGGCAAATTAGTTGACTGAATTTTTCCAAGCGAACATAATTACATCAATAAATTCTATGTTTTACACTTGGCTTTTTTCATCAATGTCAATGGTGGCATGCGGTTTGCGAGTTTTAACATGCTTCATTTCTAAATCCGATAAGAACTCAGTACCCCGTTTTAAAGTCATTCAAGGACAAATTCCTCTCTTTCTCGCTATCTATCTGTCTCTATCTCTATCTTTTGTAATCACAAGTATACATAGTTTGGAAGCAATTGCAATTATAAGAAATGTTATCTTGACAGAGAATTTAGAGAGTAGCAAAGAAATTTGTGTATATACATGTAGGAATGGAGACAAATTTTAGCCTATGGTCTATCTATTTTTCAGTTTGAGATATTGAAAATTTATATGCAGAGAATTAAAGGAATTTCTTAAACTTCATTGAGATTGATTAAAGACATCTGAAGTCTGTTAGTAAGCATCTTGCATTTGGGAAATAGATTTTGGTAACTTCTACTTTGCATAATATTTGTCAAACAAGTTCATTTGTTCGTTAAATTTTCAGGAATCTGTTGGTTGGAGACACCCTTTCAGGCTGTTGGGTAACTGTAGGAGTGTTGACTGAGAAAGGGAGCCCAAAGACAAGCTCTACAGGGAAAGCTTACTGCATTTGGAAACTTAGTTGTTTGGATGAAAACGCTGTTTCTGTTTTCTTATTTGGTGATGCATATAAAAGAAATTGCAAGGAGCTGGCTGGAACAGTTTTTGCAGTGTTTAACTCTACAGTACGCAAGGATGCAATGGTACCAACTAAAATATTATTCTATACCGTAGATACGTGTTGTAGTTCATGAATTACCCACTTCCATTTCGTATTTCAGGGCATGGGGTTTTCTTTAAGTGTGTATCAATCAAGCCAGTTGTTAAAGATGGGCACTTCAGATGACTATGGAGTATGCAAGGGGAAGAAGAAGGATGGGATGGCTTGTACAACAGTAATAAATAGGTTTGTCATGAAAATTACTCAATTATCTTACATAATAGCTCCTCTTGCCTTCAGTGAACTGATATGATTGAATGAGACTCGGGACTTCCGTGTGCAAAAATATTTATACGTGTGGACAGGAGCCGAGGGATGAAGAAATTTCTTGACAATGTTGTGATCCACTGGACTGAGCTTTTCTACTATTAATTATATAATTTCTCTAATGTGTCAAAATCATATACCTGCAACAAGCCCATCGGTTATGGCCTTTTCCGTTTATTGACAAATGAGACAATCAATTCATTGTTGGATAAATCCTTTGGCTGGAATACCTGACCATATTATTTTAAGAGAAGTTACGAGCTAGATCATTAAATCAAGGGAACTATTGGACACGGTCTTTTTGTTCATTGATACTCGTCTTTAAAGATACTTACAATACTAACTTTTTAGTTGACATGATGACAGTGGTTTTCTTCCCCCTAAATCTTGTTTTGACATGACCATGATTATTTTTGTGATGAAATTTGTCAACCCTTAAATCATTAGTACTATGATATAAACTGATGTTTGCTGTAGGGATTCTTGTTTACAAAGTCAAGAACGCATGTAGTCTAACTTTGTTAGCTTAAATTTCTTATGTGGTTTCGTTTCTTCCTGAATTAATATGCATTGTTTCTCCAAAGTAACAGGTCCATTTCTCATAATTTCATATTTTTGCAATTCATATTTTGGAAGTTCTGATGAATTATTTTATTACTCAGGCGACGTGGCATATACTGTAAATATCATAAATCAGTAAGTATTGATGCGCTCAATATGCTAATCTTGTTGTGCATGCGGATTTTGAAAGCATATCTAACTGATACAGTTCTCTCTATTGTTTTCTTACAGAAGGCATCAGAAAAATATTCCACCACCATACGAACTGAGCTCAAAGGAGGGTGAGAGAGCAATGACACGACCATGATATTACTTTCTATTATACTCGTTTCTGTTTCTTATTTGTTTTATTTTCCGGGTACAGGAATCTGAGGACTGCATTCAGAGATCATCATCTCAAGGCAGAAGGAGTTTACATGGTAAATCCGCTAGTCGGTAAAGTGAATTCTAAACATCGAGCGCCGCCGGCAAAACTATTGTCTGTGGAAGGCCTGAAAAAGGCATTGAGGTTTGTAGAAGACATATCACTCATTTTTATAATTTATTCGAACAAAAGCAATTTGAGAAGAATTTAAGATTTTCAAGAAGTGGGCGGATGTTATCTTTGATTTCATGAACCTGTTATATACCGCCATTTCTTCAGGTGAAACTTAACTAGGATTATGGGTGAATGTAAGATACTTGCAATGCTTCACCCTATATTGTCAGGGTAGATAACCTTTTTTCTTTTTTAGTTTCAATTTATGTAGTCTATTTCATTTTTAATAGTGAATGAATTCCAATCTGATAACTTTCTATATATTTAATTAATGCCTATAACAATCTCTTCTTTATCCGTTAGATGTTAAAACATACTCTTGAACTCATTTTTCATTCAGGATATGAACTTGCCTGGTAGGTGGAGTGAAAATAGGGGAAAGAACTGTGTGCTTGAAGCTTATTTTATTGTAATCACTTGGTCATTATCGTGTACTTGGGGGTAATGTAGTATTCTAAAACTGTATAATGCATTTTCCATCGTTCTTTTGTTACAATTGAAGTTAAGCCATTTATTAATGAAATGTGGGTGAGTGTGGTCATTTATCTGTGCACTACAAGCCCTCTTGGGTTCACTTGGTATTAAGTCACAAGCCATTGGATTCCATTTTAGTGTAGTTTTCCAATTTCAAAACATTTATCTTCTGCAAACGGACTAACAGAGACGGATTCTTGAATGCTTAAGGAGTATCAGTTATTTTATTGTTGTGTTCTTGTTTTTGACTGATTTAATCTATTCATGCGAACAGCAATGCAGATAATGTGACCACCAATGTACACTCACAAGGGAAAAGATTCCTTGCCGAGATCACAGGTTAGAGATCATAACCTTTACGTGCATGCCCTGAAGATTCATAGAGTTTCTTTTGACACATTTTCCAATTGCAGGGAAAATGACTGATAAAAGTGGAAATAAAGAACTTTCCAGACAAAGTCAGCAGAGGATCAGTTCAGAGAAGACATCAATTTCGTAAGATTCTATCCATTACTTTTGTTGTTTTCTGTTACCGTCTTTCCACGCCATTATAGATCTGTAACATATCTTTCAGGAAGTCATCTGGAGTTGAAAATCAACAACGAGATCCAAAAAGAACGAAAACGAGCCATGCTCCGGCAGACAAAACCACAAAAGACATGGGAAAGATGGTGGAGTTGGATTATATTAGTTCAGATGATGATATCGACCTTACATTCACCCTATAAATTAAAGTTTGAGATTTGATTCTTACAAGAGCTAATTCCCATCAATTTTTTACGCTTATACTTACAATCCTGATACAAGATGGTGGCAGTTGGCTGATCTAAAAGGAGGATTCAAGGTCGACTGCTTAAGTATAGCGACTAATTAATAATCATGGCTCACTGTGGTTTGGGAGGGACAAGCTAGAATGGCCGACAACCGATGTGGGAAGAACGGTCATCCGTGCACATGATTGGGGTATGTGATGTGCTACCTATCTCTTTTTTTTAATGTCTATCCCCTTCCCATGTTTTTCATGCAGTGGTCCGGTTAGGAAGTCCAATATAACAGTTAGTGAAAAACTGTCTTGTAGATTGTTTTCCTAAATGAATTGAAACGTACGAGATAGTACGTGTCAATTATAGTTGAGTTATGTTCAATTTGAGTATTCTTGTTGAAACTGATACAACCCTTTTATTTATGATAGCATCAACATAAATTGATATAGTAGCTGATGTACAAAAATTGATTTTTTTGTAAATTATGTCATAGATGATATTATCGATCTTTTTCTTCAAAAATGAGTGGTAACAATGATAATCTTATTTAGAGTTGTGTGAATTTTCTTATTCACTTTCATTGATAAATAACTCTAGAGATCTTTATTGGAATATTTTATATAATTTAACATTTTTATTAAATGGTCCGTGAATTGGGAGACTTTTGAACGGAGATTTGAAGGAAGAAATGAGTGTTTCCAGGTTTATTAATTGTGTTACGGTTGGTGATAGGTGCTGTTGGGTAAACTTGTATGCTTATCTCCTACACCACCAGCACCTTCCCTACGGTTAGCTACTCAAGCCTTAACATGACTCTTTTCTTGTTTCTCTTTGTTGGTGTGGGCCATTTAGTTAGTTCTTAGAGGAGTTATGTGAGATCCTACGTCGACTAGAGAGAGCTAGCGAGGATGATCTTACATCAGTTGTAGAGGAGAACAAAACACCTTTTATGAAGGTGTGAAAATCTCTCCCTAACATATACGTTTTAAAAACTTTGAGAAGAAGCTTGAAAGGGAGAACTTAAATAGGACAATATTTTCTAGCGATGGACTTGGACCATTATAGTTTGGTTGAGTGATGAATTTTAATTTTTGTGCTTTCTAAATTGAGTGTGCGTATTTCTTTATTGGGTTTTGTGTACTTTGCGTTTTGTTTAAGTGGAGCCTAGAGTTTCAGGTCTATTGAGCAATTTCAGTTTAGTCCAAGCTCACTGTTAGTAAATATTGTTTACTTTGACTTGCTACATATAGTCGTCAACCTCACGGTTTTAAAACGCTTCTACCAAGGAGAAGTTTCTACATTCTTATAAGGAATGTTTCGTTCTCACTGGCACACCATGTCATTCGATGTCTAACTTTGATATCATTTGTAATTGCCTAAGTCTACAACTATCAGATATTGTTTTTTTTTATTATTATTTTCTTTTCAAGGTTTTAAAATGCGCCTATTAAGGATAGATTTTTACGCACTTGTAAGGAGTGCCTCATTCCTCTCTTCAACTGATATGAGATCTTACATCTTATTCTCTATGCTTACCTACCTTGAAAGTGGATTAATATCATGTCTTCATAATTTGCATGAGGCTAGTATTTATTCTGATTTTAGATAATTTTATGTAACTAATTCTAGCTAGTATGTTGTCTTGCTATAACTCTACTATTCTCACAAACCAATTGCCTAACAAACTATATTTGATTTACTAGTCTCACAACTAAACTGCCTAACAACCCAATGGAAGAAAAGATAACGTTCACTGTTGTGAGTGCACCTAAATTCGTGTACTTAATTATTATTAAAAAGCTTAGAGATACTAAACTCGTAGTTTAACACTCATAAAACTATTTTTAAATACTTAAAATTGTTGTAAATTGTTGGATTCCAACTTTATATTATATCAATGTATCTAACATAATATCAAATTCATACCCTTATCAATCTCAAATGAGTCCCACATCAGCTTTCAAAGGAAAGCTTACCATTTCTTTTGGTGGCTTATACGACTCCATTTCGTAATTTTTTATTTATTCCATAATTATTAGATAAAATCTAACCCCCCCCCCCCCCCCCCCCCCCCCCCCCAAAAAAAAGTTATAATGTTTTTTCAATTAAAAAAAAACTTTTCCTTGACGATCTTGTTTGCATGTAGTACGGGCAACGGTCAGGTATGGCAACCCGCAACAGCCGGTGGAAAACTTGAAGTCCCCTTTTGGTGGACCACGCAAAATTACCGGATACCATAGGTTTCCCGCGAAAACTTCCAGTTTCCCTTTTAACTGTCATAAAAAAAAAAAAAAAAAAAAAAAAAAAAAAGGAAGGAATCAAGAAATCAATCAACCAAAAATACCTATCTTCCTTTTCAATTCCTTCAAAAATTCTCTGCAACTCTCTCTGTAACTCTCTCTGTAACTCTCTCTCTCTCTAACTTTCTCTCTCTTGCCGACATTTTCTTCCCCCAAACTTCATCTCTTCTTCCCTTTTCGCTTCCTCAACTAATCTAAACAAAAAAGCACTCAAAACCCCCATTTCCTTCATCCATCCTTGACGTCACCCGACCTTAATTTATTGTCTTTTACGACAATTTTAGTGCCCTAACTTCCCTTCCTTTTCAAATTTCCTTATCCTCTCTCTCTCTGATTCTCCCCATTACTTGCCCGCACTACCTTACACCCTTCGATTTCATTAATCCGCTAAATCGGTGTTTAAAATCATGCTCAGCTTCGTCGACCAACCCTTTCAAGTTTTAGGTACAACCCATTTGTCGGCTTCTCTTTATCTTCTTCATGATTCTTATGCAAATTATTGTTCTAATTTCTCATTTAGGTTTTTTTATTTCCTGTTTAATGGTAGCTTTTTGGATGGGCCAATGGGTCGATGCTTGTTTTTAAATACTTATAGCTACCTTCTTTTTCTATGGGTGGATTTAGCTTTCTGATTCTTTTGTTGGTTGATTTTGGTGGTAGAGAGTGAAATGATGGAGGGTTTAAAAACTGGGGAGTCTCCCAATCAGTGGTTACCTGGTGAAGCCCTGCTAATCGAAGAAGATTCAAAATCTGTGGGGTTTTGAGGAAACGAAATGACTGTTGATCATGAGGATTCTGAGGCAATCGAAAGGAAGAAGAAGAAGAAGAATGTGTTAGTGGGGATTAGGATAAATGGCAATAGCAGAGATTTGCTCAATTGGGCGATTGTTAAAGTTGCTGATCCTGGGGATTGTGTTATTGTAATCCATGTTTGTCAAACTTCTGGTGGGTTTTCATTGTTCTTCTCTAGCTTTAACTCTTTACATTCACTTGTATGATGCATAGTTTCATATGATTTTTCCCTCTTGCCAAACAGACCGTGCATCAAGAGATAAGCCCTTATTTGATGAATTCATAGAAGGATACAAAAGGCTTTGTGATGTAAACAAGGTTTGGTTTGGGATCTCTTGCACTCTATGGATGCTATGGATGAACTTAAGTTTTGGGTACTGATTGTTTTCTTGGATTCTTGTATTAGGTAGCTCTGATTGCTCAGATATCGACTGGAAGTTCGGTTAAGAAGACTTTGGTTAGACAGGCGAAAAGCTATGGCGCTGGGGCCGTGGTTTTGGGAACAAGCAAACCATCTAATCTTGGGTAGGGAATTCACTGAATAGCCTTTTGGTTTGTTTCTTGAGTTGATCTTAACAGAAGCCATTTGCAGGGGTTGGTCTTCAACAATTAGATACGTTGTTAAGAGACTGCCTCGAACGACCGATGTTTTGGCTCTCAACAATGGCAAAATTGTCTTCAGAAGATCCACCAATGATCAACTACCAGGTTTGCTGCTCTTGGATGGACTTTTGTTTATTTTTGAAGAACAAAAAGTAGAGTTAGTCATATATTTGATTGTAACATGACAGGGTTGAATCTAGACCCAAAACCAAGTTTAAGTCAAGCTAGCCAATCTGACTTTGATGGCTATGAGACTGAGAAATCTGTTTCTTATGGGGTTGGTAGTGAAGACTTGAAGGATGAATTTCATGGAGTTGTTCTTGAAAGTAAAAGGGTTTGTTCCAAACAAGATTCTGCAATGAAGAAGGTGAATTCCGAGCCGGGACTTGGTTGGCCATTGCTTCGAACGTCTCCAAGGATTCCACAAACCCCATGTGTACATAACATGTCTGTAGTGCAATGGGTGATGAACTTACCCGATCGCTCCCCGTATCATAGCTTCAGCATAAAAGGAAATGATCCATCACGAAGCGAGATCTCGGGTTTATCTGCCTTTTCTGAACCACCAGGAAACCTGGAGGATCTCCTGAAAACTATCTCAACTAGTTATAAATGGTTTAGTCCTGATGTGTTGAAAGCTTCAACTTCGCATTTCTCTTTAGGTTCGAGTTCATCCTTGCTATGAACCGATGTTTTCATTTGTTTTCTCGCCCTTCTGATGGGTCCATGGCTCATGAATTTGGCTGTTCTTAACAGAAAATCTGATTGGGAAAGGCGGCTGCAATCGTGTCTACAAGGGAATTCTCCCAGATGGTAAGCCAATAGCTGTTAAGGTAATGAACTTTTCGAAACAGGCATGGAACGATTTTTCTCGAGAAGTTGACATTATATCCTCATTACATCACAAGAACATAACTCCCTTTCTTGGTATCTGTGTCGAACACGATACGTTGATCTCTGTTTATGATTTCTTTTCCAAAGGAAGTTTAGAGGAAAATTTATATGGTAAGCCTTAAATATCTTACATTTTCAAATACTATCAGATCAGGAGTATGGTACTAAGAAAATTATGTGATATTTAGATAGAAACAAAGAAAAAGGTGTACTTTCATGGGAGGTAAGATTCGAGTTTGCGATTGGAATAGCGGAAGCGCTAAACTACCTACACGACGAATGTCCTCAGCCTGTTGTACACAGAGATGTCAAGACATCAAACATTCTGCTCACCGATGAACTCGAACCACAGGTAATTCGTTACAAGATCCCGATCGGATGAGACTTTGAATTTTGCTCGTTTATTCCTAACTGAGGCTCTATATGACAGTTATCAGATTTTGGGCTTGCAACCTGGGGACCAACAGAATCATCCTTTCGAATCGAAGCTGATGTCGTGGGAACGTTTGGATATCTTGCTCCTGAATATTTCATGTATGGAAAAGTGAGCAATAAGATTGATGTGTATGCGTTTGGTATCGTTCTACTTGAATTGTTGTCGGGACGAAGAGCAATCGGCACCGAGACATCGAAAGAGCAGCAGAGCTTGGTTATGTGGGTAAGACTTGGTTAAAATATTTTGATACAGTATGCATACAAGGATTAAGAACATGCTTTATGATTATATGCCAGGCCAAGCCAATGATAGAGAGTGGCAATGTAAAGGAAATAGTTGATCCAAATTTGGAGGGGAAATTCAATGACGAACAGTTGCAGAGAATGGTTCTTGCAGCAACGCTTTGCATCACGAGGGCATCTCGACTCCGTCCTCGAATCAGTCAGGTATTGCTTTGAACACGATTCGTTTCACCAAACCACGTTGTTTGCATTAATCAAAGACGTTTACGAACGTGATTCGTTCCAGATATTGAAGATTCTAAGAGGGGAAAGCGAAAACGAAACCAAAACCAAAACCGAAAGCTTCCTTATGGAGGATTCACAAAGCGTGGAGAATGGAGATGATGAAGTTTATCCAAATTCAAGCTCCGAACTGCATTTGAGCCTTGCATTGGTCGGTGTTGACGACGACGACGACGACGGTGACTACTCATTTAGCAGCGTGGAACAGCGAAAAAGAGTTTGTTTGGAAGATTATTTCAAAGCAAGATGTAGCAGATCCTCAAGCTTCAACCAGCTTCTTTAGACTGTAAATTAGGCATATATTCTATACAATAAAATTGTGATGCACCCTTTGCTGAGGTGATTTCTTAACACTTGTAAATATTTTCTTTTCCCAGGTTGTAAATATTTACAATTTCTTGCCCCCATCTTCGATACTTTTAATTCACGTGGGTACGTAGTAGTAAATTATAGTTTACCATATATATCATATTTGATATATTATTATAGGCACTTACATCCGTATCTTTCTATTTATTACTCTTTCCAGATCCTTGTAATTTATTTATTACTCTTCTTATATCCTTGTAATTTATTTGATTATAAATAAGATAACTTTTATTATCATCTTATTTTATTTTTGCTAATGAAAAAAATCATAAACTAATTAATTTCAATAAAATAAAATTTTGGACAAAAATAATTAAGATTAATCAATGAATAACTCTGCCAAAATCATAAATTAAAGAACAAAATTGTAAGTTTGTTTTTTTTTCTAAATTTTATTAATTTCATATTTTATGTATTATAGTTTCATTAAAAGCATTAAAAAAAACATTTTTTAAAGGCTTTTTAAGCAAAAAAAAAAAAAAATAATAAAATAAAATTGTTAAATGTTTAAAATGGTGAACATTTTTAACAAAAATAATTAATTATAATTATATATATATAATATTAAAGTCAGCTTTTACTATTTCTAGTCAAATTCTGTGGGTAAAACCGTAAAATCCTATTAATACTCAATACAAAAAAGTCAAACCAATAATTTTAAATAAACTTTCTATTTTAAAACCAGATTTCTTTGAAAAAACTTAATGAATTATTTAGATAATAATCACAATTATTTATAATTATTAAAAAGTTTGAATTTTCAATTATTGTTGAAATCGATATTTTTTTAATTAAAAATTTTAAAATTTATTTTTGTTTCCTCCAATTTCTATATTTTAGTAAATTTTAAAATAACATAATTTATTGTTTTTTTTTTTTTTTAAATTTATGTCAACCAAATTTTAATTGGCTAAAGAAACCAAATTGGCATGGCTTGTGCATATGATTTTTTATTTTATAATTAGAAAGTGATCTTAAATAAAAATAAAATATTTTACATATGTTGTTTTTGGATAGTCTCACACGTAATTAATTTACATACAATTTTTTTAGAATGAAATATTTTTTTATTTAATTAAAAAATTTAAAAGAATAAGAATAATTATCCCCGAAGACCTTTTCTCTCTGGTTTGAGATCAAACGTCTCGTTCTCACCAGTCACGTGAATTTTCTATCAGATAGTTTTGAGAATTGTTGGGAGAGGAGTCCAAGTCGGTTAGTTAAGGGGAAGATCTTGAGTAAAGTCATCAGAATTTATGCTCAAAGTAGATAATATTAATATCATACTCTTGTGGGGTTGTAATTACAATGGTATCAAAGCCTGAGCAATGAGCCATCGAAGACGTTGGGCCACAAAGGGATGGACCGTAAGATCCCACAGTAGTTGTAAAAGGTAATTAGGCAGTGAATCAAGAAGGGCTGAGGCTGAATTGTGAGATCTCACATTAATTGAAAAAGGTAATTGGGCAGTGAGATCCCACAAACGGGGTGGACTGTGAGATCCCACATTAGTTGAAAGGGGTAATTGGGCAGTGAACCAAGAAGGACTGAGGCTGAATTGTGAGATCCCACGTTAGCTGAAAAGGGTAATTTGGCAGTGAGCCAAAAAGGACACTAACGAATGGATGTGAGAGAGAGGGTAATTGGGCGGTGAGCCAACAAAGACACTGAAGGATGGATGTGAGATCTCACATTCTTAGGGACGTAAATTCATGTGAGATTTGGGCAAGGACGTTGGATTTAGAAGGGTGAATTGACTCTCTACCGGGCATAGCTCGAAAGTAGTGTTTGAATGAGGGAGTTGAAAAAAGAGGATAAATTTAGAGAAGAAGAGGCTTTCTGGAGGAAGAAAAAGGGGGATCGTATGAACCAAACACAAAAAAGGGATCAGTTTAGGTGGGGAAAGACGATTATAATTGGACCCACAATGATATTTAGTCGTAAGAAAGCTAAGAACCACCAAACGCGGCTAGATTCTCCCTCAAAGCTGCTCCAGTTCCTCTACGACCCTATAAATGGCTTTGAATCACTCTCACATGCCCATTTCCTTGACTTTTCAGCCCCGGAAAAGCTGTTTCTCAGTCCTCTCATACATTCCTTCTTCTTTTCTATGATCCAAGTTTGAAATTCCGGCATCTCTCTAAAGGTTTCGTATCCTATTCTCTGTCGCTTTCTTTACGATTATCGAATCGCCTCCATGATTCTTCACCCTTCTGTTGTCACTTGTTGATTGGGTTTTAGGTTTTGATTATTGGGTTTTCTTTCTTTTTCATGTTTTTGATTGTTCTCCTAATTATCATCAATTGAAATTCGCCACTGGATGTTTGAAATTCGTCACTTATCGGATTGTTCTTCTGAAATTCGAAGCAAAATTAGTGTTCCTGTTGGTTTGTTCTTCATTTCTGGTTCTTGTTGGTTATCGTTGGTTTTTGTTGTTCTGCTGAATCCTTGTTTATCTAATTGTTTAGGATCTCCGTTCGAATCATAGGGCTCATAATCGTAGTTTCTCCTTGGAATTGCTGTCTTGAAGTGGATTTTCATTAAATTTTCATATCTTTAATGGAAGAAGGCGAGCTTGAATCCTCAAATCCAGAAGTGTTTTCGAGTTCGAATGCCGTCGAGCTTCCGAACAGTTGCTCAATGGATACCTTCTTGGATGAAATTCTAAAGGACACTCATGCTTGCACACACGCTCATACTTGCAATCCTTCTGGTCCTGATTATTCACATACACACACCTGTTTTCATGTCCATACTAAAGTTGTCTCTTCCCCGTCCGAAGACAAGGTTTCCACTGACGACACAGCGGAGTCTGTGGATAAGAAGACTAAGAAACGCTCGCTAGGTAACCGCGAAGCAGTTCGTAAATACCGGGAGAAGAAAAAGGCGAGGGCTGCATCATTGGAAGATGAAGTTATGAGATTGAAGGCCCTGAATCAGCAACTGTTGAAGAGATTGCAAGGCCAGGCTGCATTGGAGGCTGAGATTTCTAGGCTTAAATGTTTGCTTGTGGATATTCGAGGAAGAATTGAAGGGGAGATTGGAAGCTTTCCATATCATAAACCAGCCAATTCAAATCTTCTCAATCAAAATGCACCTGGAAGTTATGTGATTAATCCATGTAATGTTCAATGCAACGATCAGCCGTATTGCCTTAATGCAGGGACCGATGGAAAAAGTGGAGAGAGCGTTTTGTTGAACGGGCATAGTTTTAGCGCGTGTGACATCGGAAATCTCGAGTGCTTGGCCAATCAAAACACAGGAGCAACGGAACTTCCGGACTGTGAATTAAACCAGAAGAAAGGTAAAACCAGAGCACTTAGCTTTTAATTGTTTTAGTTTTATGATTGGTGCAGTAGTTCACTTGATAGATATCAGTGTTTCTGACTTACTCTATTCTTTAGTTTCTTGGGAACTTACAAGAATAAACACTGTAGTTTAAGAAAACGGTCCACTGGTCAGTCGATTTCTGTCACATATTTGCAAATTAGTATCACGTAGATGTCGTAGAGATGGTTTTGTTTTATGGGAATGTGAGATCCCACATTAATTGGAGAGGTGAACGAATCACTCTTTCTAAGGGTGTGGAAACCTCTCCCTAGCAGATAGTGTTTTAAAAATCTTGAGGGGAAGCCCGAAAAGAAAAACCCAAAGAGGACGATATATGCTAGTAGTAGGCTTGGGCTGTTACAAATGGTATCAGAGCCAGACACCGGGAGATGTGCCAACGAGGAGGCTGAGCCTCGAAGGGGGGTGGACACGAGGCGGTGTGTCAGCAAGGACGCTGGATTCCGAAGAGGGATGGGTTGGAGGGTCCCACATTGAATAGAGAGGGGAACGAAGCATTCTTTATAAGGATGTGGAAACCTTTTCCTAGCAGACACGTTTTAAAACCTTGAGGGAAGTCCGGAAGGGAAAGCCTAAATAGGACAATATCTGCTAGCGGTGGGCTTGGGGCGTTACAGGAAATGCATAGATGTTGCAACTAAATACGTTGATGAATGATCGATTTTATTATATAATAGCTATGAGATCTTAGTTCTGGACAATTTATGAGTATACTCTTTGTTTTACTCGATGTATTACATGTGTATATGAACACATCTTAACCTCAGGTGTATATGTGTTATAAAAGCCTGAACTTCATGTTGCCTTTCAAAGCAAAATCCGACTGCTCCCGAAGATCTCTCTACCGTCTTAGGTTCTTTTCATATGTAGCTTGCAAGACTCCTGCTGGTAGCACAACTTTCATTTGTTGGGCGTTCGGATGCAAAATTTTAGTATATGTTCCATAACCATAAGTAAAACGACGATATGAGTTGTCGTCTCTATCGTCTTTTCCTTTGTTTTGTTTCCCTTTCTTTTACATTTATTCATGAGTTTTATGAGTTCGATACAGCCTGATGACTGCCCGTTTATGTCTTCAGCTACTAACAACACGTTATATGATGCTCACGATTCATTTAGGGGTCCGTAAGGCGACGAAAAATGCGAAGAGCTGAGCTCGGATAGTATATGCATCCTTTTGTGTATATAGGCCTGCCCCACGTCCATTCCTGTTCTTCTGTTCAGTGCAGCATCAACATTATCTTTCAGGTTTTTATCTTCCACAACCCTTTCACCCTCTTTCTAGGTTGTTTGAGATAGTCAGTGCAACCGCCCAACTCCACCCGCTATTAGATATTGTCCTATTTAGACTTTTCCTTTCGGGCTTCCCTTCAAAGTTTTTAAAATGTGTCTGCTAGGGAGAGGTTACAAATGGTATGAAAGCTAAACACCGGGCGGTGTGCCATCGAGGATGTTGAGCCCCAAAGCGAAGTGGATTGTGAGATGTCACATCGATTGGAGAACGAAGCATTGGTTATAAGGGTGTGGAAACCTCTCCTTAGCAGACACGTTTTAAAAACCTTTGAGTGGAAGTCCCAAAGGGAAAGTCCAAAGAGGATAATATCTACTAGCGGAGGGCTTCAGTTGGTACGGGAAGCAAGAAAATGACGGTAGAATCATCCACCTTCATAGTTTAAGATAGCCACACACACACATATTAGCTATATGAGTTTCAGAGGTGTTATATTGTTAGTGGTTTTAGCAAAAACATTCATGGATGATTGGAATTACAGAACTAGGAAATGGCAGGATTTCAAAACACCTCAAGGAAACTTAAATCTGCGCGTTCAACGTTCAAGACAACTTCGAGTAGCATGTAGAGTCTAAGACGAACCGAGCACATTTGTCACTTGCATTCCGAGCCATCCATATCGACCCGGGTTCGCCATTGTTGAATGAAAACTGCTCCTGGTGGCTATACTTTTGAGGAGTCATGAAGTAAAATCACTTTCTAAATCTCAACATCATAGGTGAGCTTCAGAGGAGATTGCTTAAGGCTTAATGCTTTGGCTCTGTTATTATTTTGGGGTGAAATTTGAATCTCTTCCAACATCTTCAGTATACATAAAGAGATTTATTCCAGACTTAATTTCCTTTTCAGTTAATAGATTTTTAAACATTTTTTTTACTGTTTTTTAATTAAAAAAATCACAATAAATTGAACCCGATCGAATGTTCTAAACAAAAATTGAAACCCGAGCTAATATGAATATTGTTCAAATTCACATAAACGCAAATAAATAGAAAGAAATACCCTTAACCCGCTTATTTTTTTTTTTAAATTTTAATGATATTTTAAACTTCAAAAAAAATTCTTAATACAGTAAAAATGGTTACAAATTTTTTTTTACCGTACATATATATAGACTAAAATCATCTAATTTAATCTCATAATTTAAATCATCTATTCTAATCTCATAATTTATCTACACGAATATTTTTACAGTGATAACTGTAAATATATATTTGATTAAAAAAAAATTTAAGAGGGTTTTGAATTTTTTTATTTTAAAAAAATTAAGGATGTAAATTTTTTTTTAAAAAAATTAAATATATCGATATTTTTATTAATTTAACTAATTAAAAATAGAGTTAAAAAGTATTTAAAAATTAGTAGTAAGATAAAATTTCAAAAATCCTAAGATATTATTTCCGCTCCAATAAAAAAAAAAAAAAAAAAAAAAAAAAAATATATATATATATATATATATATATATATATATTGAAAAGTAATAGGCAATTTAAGGCAAGGCGTACTTATTTGGCGGGAGTGTCGTCTACAATAACAACAAGTTTGTGGCTTTTTTCCCAAAGCTCTTTTATTTGTTTAAAAAACACTTTTAAAAAAAAGTTGCCGGAAAACACTAATTTTAAATTACTCAATTTTCTAATATTCCCATAATTATTTTTCTATATACTTCCAACATTAATTATATAAACTTAATTCCAATTAATTTCATTTTTACATCTATATAATTTTTTTTTCTATTAATTCAAAATCATTTTTAAAATTAAATAAAATATGAATAATCTAAATAAAACATTTTTTTTCCTCCATTGAAAAGTCAAAATTGAAGATAAAACTATGAAAATCATTCGACAGACATTCAAATTCCCGAAAGAAAACAAAAAAAAAAAAAAAAACCACACCATGATTAGCTGTTTTTCCGACAACCTTAGATACACATAATATATGTCTTTTTTATTAATTTTGTCCTAAAAAATGTTGCTACGTGTATATATATATATATATAAATTATAATATAAGTTTGAAATTAAAAGAACTTATAAATTATACTAAAAATATCAAAGGTCTAATATTACTAATAAATTTTATAACATATTTGAAAATGAAGAAATGCTTATTTGTTAGTAATTTTAGATATTATTTTAGTTTATGTAATTTAAAATGTTCAATTTTTTTTTAATAAATATTAATTATAGTCTCTATTATTAATTTTTATAAATAAATTCAAAATAATATTTTAACCTAACAAAATTACAATACACATCAGTTTAATAATAAACAAATTGATATTATTAATTTAATTATTTTTTTATATAATATTAACATAAAATAAAATTAGAAAATACACATATTAACATTATTTTAATTTTTAAAGATATTAATGACGTCACATTTTAAAAAAAGTTTAGTGATATATTTGGAATATGTTACTAACCTTCCATTCATATTATTAAATTAAAAAAGTTTTAAAATATTTTCAATTTTTTTTTAATTAAGAATATTGAACAAAACTTTTATTATTTTTATTAATTTAGCGAGATTTAACAATATGTTAAATAAATAAATAAATAAAAGATTTATGAAGGTCACAATCAAAACGTTTGATCATATATTTATTTAGAGTTGACGAAAAAAAAATTAGGATAAAAAAATTAAAAATAGATCCTAATATTTAGGAATTTTAAAATGAGGCAAGTGGGAAAAATAAATTTGGTGTGCATATTATTAAAAAATAAAAATTAATTAAAATTTTATAAAAAAAATAAAAATAATAATTAGTTTAAATTATAATTTTGTGTTAATTTGATTATTTTAAAATAATTTTAAAATAAAAAAATATGGTATAAATTCCAACTACTAAATTATTGTTTACTCACCATATCTGCATGAACTCCTGGGCGTTTACCGCGGCCCTTAATAAACTCCCAATTTGGAATTTATTTTATTTATTTATTTATTTATTTATTTTATTCTGTGACTATATATATATATATATATATATATATACACAGTTATATGTATCTGCACGGTGTACGAGAGGCACTATCTTCTGTTAGCGTCCTTGGAAACGTTATAATTCGCTCCCAATTCTGAGACGAGATTCGTGAGAACCGCGCCGGATGCAAGGTTATGTACTAAATTGTTTGTTGCTTTGAATCAACCAAGGAATCCGACTGTTTGCGTTTCTCAAATTTGGAATGGCCATTCAATTGCAGTTGCAGCAGCGGAATTTTGGCCGTCCATTGGAGTCTGCTGCTGAGTTTCATCGTTATCTTCAACTAGGAAACGGCCAGTCGAATCTTCTTCTTTCGCAGGAGTGTTGGAGTAAATCTGATTCTCGGATAGGTAATTTTGTGGCGGAAATGTCCGTGGATCAGATTGATCGTTTCATTCGATTGGAGGTCTGTACTTCGATTTCTCTTCGGATTTTTGTTTCTTGGAAGGAAGTTCGTAGTTGTTGTGTGTGTTTTCTTATGATTTGCTGTTTTGTTGTTTCTTGAATCTTTTGTTTTCTTTATTGAAACAGAGTGAAAGATTCAGATTACTCCTGCAACATAAGATAAATCAACAAATTAGAGTGTTGCTGAACCAGATCGAAAACAGAACGCGCGTCCTGCTTCAGCAGAAGGACGAAGAGATCGCTAGCACGAACATGAGGACGATCCAACTTGAACAACTATTGATGAAATTAGAAATGGAGAATCAAAAGCGGAAGAGAGCAGTAGAAGAGAATCAAGCGATGGTAGCGTCGCTTAGTCACGCGCTGAATGAAATGAGAGAGAAGCTTTTAGCCAGCGCGAACGACGCCGAGTCCAGCAACAACAACGTCAGAATCGGAGAAGACGACGCCAGTGATTTCGGAAATAATAAAAAGAGGAAGAAGATGAGGATGATTTGCCAAATCTGCAACTCTCGGATTTCGTGCGTGCTGTTGTTGCCTTGCAGGCACCTGTGTTCATGTAAGTCATGCGCGAGTGCTCTCGAATTTTGCCCCGTCTGCAACGCGACGAAGAAGGCCAGCATAGAGGCTGTGATTTCCTAGGCAAACAATCCGCGAAAAAGGTAAAGATGCACAGAAACCGTCTCAATTTCAAACCTCACTTTTTTGGTTGGATTTTGGAATTATATCCGTTTTTCCATTTTTCTGATTTTTCATTTGAACAAGCTGTAATTGATTTTTCTTTTTCGGAATCAAACTACACAGAAAAAGCATCCAATAAACTTTGCTGGATTATTCTTTGTTTGTTACTTCTTCCGTTTAGCTTCCTCCATTTCGGCTGATTTGACTCATTTCATTGCTGTTTCTCTTAAAACATGCCTTGATTTCACAACCAGATTTATGACTTTTAGTGCATAATAACATGAGAATAATGTTCAATAAATTCACAGATTTAACTTTTGTTTTCTTCCTTAAAATGTCTTGATTCTCACATTTGTTTGCACATATCACCACAGCAATCTCATGCTTTTCATAACAAACTTGTTTCAGGTAAACGTGAGAACTACAATGGGTGATATAAAATCATTATTTAAAATATGATTCTTAGTTTCAATATGGAAAGTTTTCAAATTAAAAATAGGATCACATTTAAAGTCAACAAATTATATCATTTTATATTATATTTCTTTTGTTGGAAAGTAAGTTTAGAGTATACTTATTTATTTATTTTTTCCTAAAATTATGACTTGCCATTCAAAATGCTTTTTTTATTTTATTTTTATTTTTTTAACAAATATTGTTGCCCACCTCACAATCTTTAAATTATAATTTCTCAATTTTAGATATAAAAATATACAATAGGGCTAAAGATTTAACCCGAACAATTTTTAAAATTTTATTTTTCTCACTACCAAATTTATTTGTTTCAAAATTTCTGTGCACACGTAAGAATTAAAATATGATATAGGTATCATATTATTTTATTATTAGCCGATACTTTTTTTCTAAAATTATAAAACTAAGTTTTTTTTAAAAAAAAATTAATAGGTTTGTATGATAATAATTAAAATCTAAATATGTGGAGTATGAAGGTTGTATATATAATAAATATAAACTTGAAAATAATGAATTAAAAACTATATTATTATATTGCCACAATTTCAAAAATAAAATATAGATAAATAAAATACAAAATAGAATATAAATAAAACTTAACAAAAACTGAAAGAAAAAAAAAAACTTGTAATGTCGTTATTTTCTAATATAATGTATAAACTATTTATTTTAAAATTTTAATAGATAATTTTTATTAGAAAAAATTTAAATATCCTTGTAAATGCAATAATATTTTATAAGCTTAATATTAATTAATATAAAAATTCAAAATTTAATATTAATTAATTAATTAATAATAATCCACAATAGCCCTAATTTTTAGTTTGATTTCAGTCCCCTTTCTCTGCAACTCATCTCTCTCTGTATCTCTGTGGGTGTCAGATTCAAGGTTCTCATGTGCAAATTACCGCCATTGGAGCCCGACTAGTCACGTTCCCATCAAGTTGGTCTCCATTTCTCAACTACCCTTCTCAGTTTTGCAGGCTTTTCTCCCCCTTGCTCGCCATTGATTCCTTCCTTTCTCCTCTTCCGACTGGTACGATTGAACCTTTCATTTCTAATTCCTTTGATTTATTCCCCCATTGATGATGATCATGATCATCATTCCCTCTTCTTCTCCTAATATGGATTGGCCCCATTTTGTCCCCTGATCTTTGTCAAGCTTCGTTTAATCTAATGCTCTCTGTTTTTGCTTTAGCATTGCAGTTATTCCGTTGCTTTGCTCCCTTGTCACGCGAAGAATCCGTGTAAATCATCAAAAGGGTTGTCAGCCAGCAAAGGGGTTTTGATCTGCAGTCCGACCAGATTTTCCCATTGGGGTCTCTTCCTCCCCTGTTTTGCGTATCTACTTCATCTTTCTCGTTTCATTTGATTAATGTTTTTGAATGGATTTTGGATAATATTTAATCATGGATATATGCGATGGATGCAGGAGATATAAATTGATTTATAGAGAAATTCATTCGACTCAGTTTTGAACTCTTAGAGAAGCTTCCATGGCTGATAAGTTGGTGCGGAAACAGAGTAAAATGTCCGTGTACCTTTACGTTCCCAATATTATTGGTGGGTATTAAATTTATCTCTTGAAAGTCCTGCTCCTGCCCATATGTGATTTTGAAAATAATTTCTGAACTGAAATGCAGGTTATATAAGGGTTCTCATGAACATTGTTGCCTTTGCTCTATGCTTCTCAAATAAAATAATTTTCTCTGTCCTTTATTTTGTCAGGTGAGTGCTTAATTTCTCAGATTCCCTTTTCTTTTCCAGCAATATCTTTATGCATGATTTGGGGGAAACTGGACATGATTTTATTGATGAAACTCATGTTTTCAGCTTTGTATGCGATGGTATAGATGGTTGGTGTGCTCGCAAATTCAATCAAGGTACATAATTACCCTGTTCGTGTTGTGTGTGCCATGTGCACATACGAGCAAATACTTGTCGAAAAATATATATTAGATGCAATCCTCTGGTTCTTGCCAATGTTCATCTTGGCTATTATGGGTTTGAACAGAATTGAATGTTTATAATTCTATGGTACCCATTGTTGAGCACTTCAATTGTGCTTAATGACTTCCCAGTGGGCCTTATTCTAGCATTGAACCATATGTTTTTTTGGAAGAAAACTATTCTGGGGAGCTCTATGTACATTTTTATTGAAAGGATGCTTCAATTGCCTTCAATAACTCGAACTATTATAGTCGATAAGGTTGGACAATTATCTGTAAAATGTAATATTTTTTCTTGAATGATTCAGTTTCCACCTTTGGGGCCGTGCTGGACATGTTAACAGACCGGTACAATCTTCTTTAACCTTTGTATTCATTACTATATTGGCGTTTAAAATATGGAAATGGAGTATACTACTGGATTTTTTATGCTTGTTATTATAACTTATATTGATATCAAGCCTTTCAAGGCACACAACCTTGCCCTTGATTGACAATTTTGATCAGAATCTGCTGTATCACAGGATTAGCACTGCTGGTCTACTAGTAATTCTATCCCAAGTATACAGGTAAGGATTTATATTTATTTATATATATATATATATATATATATATAAAATATTTTTTTCTAGTTCCAGCAGATTTTTCAAAGACTAATGATGTGAGATTCCACATTTGTTGGGGAGGAGAACGAAACATTCTTTACAAGGGTGTGGAAACCTCTCCCTAGCAGACACGTTTTAAAAACCTTGAGGGAAAGTCCGAAAGGCAAAGCTTAAAGAGGACAACACTACTAGTGGTGGGCTTGGACAGTTACAAATGGTATCAGAGCCAAACACCGAACGATGTGCCAGTAGGAGGCCGAGCCCCTGAGGGGAGTGGACACCATGTGGTGTGCCAGCAAGAACGAAGGGGAGTCCCACATCGATTGGAGAGGGGAACGAAGCATTCCTTATAATGGCGTTAAGGGTGTGGATACTTCTCCCTAGCAGACGCGTTTTAAAAACCTTGAGGGGAAGCCTAAAAGGGCAAGCCCAAAGAGGACTATATTTGCTAGCGGTGGACTTGGACTTGGGCTGGGGCTATTTGTGTAATCAATATTTTAATGTAATAGAGGGTTGTAACGCAGGCCTGGTTTGACTTTCTTATCATTGCTTGCTTTGGATATTGCTAGCCACTGGCTTCAGATGTACAGGTATTATATTTCTTTTATTTTTCTTGATCATGTGTTCATTTTTTCCTTCACTACGCACAATTATATTGCTGCATCTCTGATTCTTTTTGGTTTACTATTACCTCAGTACCTTTTTGATAGGCAAGACCAGTCATAAAGATGTCAAAGACAGCACCAATTGGCTGTTTAAGGCATATTATGGAAATAGGACATTTATGGCTTACTGTTGTGTGTCATGCGAGGTAATTTAAAATTACGTTGTTTAGGCTCTATAAAATTAAGCTTATAAACACTACTTAGCTACTATCTAGCTATGTTTTCAATATTCGTTCAAATTTTGAATACTAAAGAAAGTAGTTTTAAAAACTTGCTTCTGTTTTTGGAGTTGTGCTAAGAATTCAAATGCTTCCTTAAGAAAAATGATGAAGGTCATGGTAAAGAAATTATGAGAAAACGAGCACAATTTTCAAAATCCAAAAAATTAAAAACCAAATAGTTATCAAATGGGTTTTGAACACTCAATCCCCATTTTCCATCTGCAGGTTCTTTACATTATTCTATTTCTTCTGGCGGAGAAGCAAACTGAGCATTTGATGGATGTAAGTATAGTTTGTCGTTGGTGTATTAATTTTATGTTTTTGGTAGGACAATATCCCAGTGGTTTAAACTTGGTACTTTTTTTCAGATTATATTACATTCAATACAACAAAAGACATTCCTCTCACTTTTGGTCGTAATTAGCTTGTTCGGATGGGCAGTGAAGCAAGCTGTTAATGTCATACAGGTAACTCATATAGCAAGATCTTTACCTCTTTGTCAATGGTCAGATTCAACCGTGTGTCGGCATGAATGCCTAAATCGAAGTTGGAACTTCAAAATGAATCTCCTTGATTTGTACGTCCTAGTTTTAGCATATGATCCATGGTACTCTGCAGTCAAAATTATTATTTAACCGAAGGGAGTTCTTGAAATTAATATGTCAATGGTGTGCAACATTTTTCCTGTGGTTGGTTGTGAGATCCCACATCGGTTGGAGAGGGGAACGAAACATTCTTTATAAGAGTGTGGAAACCTCTCCTTAGTAGACGCGTTTTAAAACCTTGAGGGGAAGCCCGGAAGGGAAAGCCCAAAGAGAACAATATCTGCTAGCAGTGGGCTTGGGCTATTACGAATAGTATCAAAGCCAGATACCAAGCAGTGTGCCAATGAGGACGCTGAGACTCGAAGTGGGGTGGATACCGGGCGATGTTCTAGCGAGGATACTAGGCCCCAAAAGGGAGTGGATTATGAGATCCCACATCGATTGGAGAAGGGAACGAATGTTAGTGAGGATGCTAGGCCCTGAAGGGGGTGGATTGTGCGGTCCATATCAGTTGGAGAGAGAACGAACCATTCTTTATAAGTGTGGAAACCTCTCCCTAGCAGACGCATTTTAAAACCTTAAGGGGAAGCCCATAAGGGAAAGACCAAAGAGGACAATATCGACTAGCGGTGAGCTTGGGCGGTTACATAGGTGTCTAATTTTATATATTTTTGTGCTTAAAAAAAAAAGAAAGAAAAAGAAACAGAGAGAATTCATTCAAAAGGCCATAGCCAACAAAACAACCCAGGGGACGAAGAAAGAAGGCATCCCCTTTTCCAAAGGAAGGACTACAAGTGGACCTTCCAATCTAAGATGATGGCGTCAATGGAGTAATTACCAAAATGAAAATCTCAAAAGAACGAAAAAGTTAATTTCTTTTATGTGAGAAAACTCTAGAATTCCTTTCCTTTCAAAGAAGCCAAAGGATTAGCGCTGACTGTTCATCCATAGGACTCTTGCTTTGTCTTTAAAGAACCACTCGTAAAGAACTTCAATGAAACTCCACAAGTTTCCTCATTTTTATCCATTTTCATATTGTATGAATAAGGTTTCGGTTAGTACAAGAAGTCTAATGGAGAATGCCCATGTTTAAGAAATTTACGATCCCCACGATGTGTACTGTTCCAATTCACGCTTACCTCTGCCTCGGTTCACCACCGTCGCGCTCCCCGCCACATCCTGACTCTCTCCTCCTGCTACCTCGCTTCTAATCGTATACCTCGACGTGTTTGCTCTTTCATCACACGTACTTTTTGATTGATAGTATTAAGAGCTGAAGGGTGTCATGTCATTATTGTCTGAGAAGTTTATCCAATTTGAAGTTTATTTGTTGGGGCAGTAAATAGGAGCATCCGCTCTTCTAATATCAAACTGTCATTGTTTGTTTCAGATGAAGACGGCGGCAGATGTCTGTGTGCTTCACGATATCAACAAAAAACAAAAGGCAGGATGAGACAGAGCCCTTGTAAAATTTGTTTCAGTAAAGCCCTCCTGTCTTCCTGTCTTGCTCTCATGTCAAATATTTTGTAGTTTAAAATCTTCATATTTACTCCTTATATGTGATATCTATAAACAGTTATATATGCGTTTTGCTGTCTAGAAATTGTGTCCGGTTGGTTGCTGAAATTTTCTACTTTCTATTACGAACAATGAGTTGTCAATAATTCATTCCAACAATGAGTTGTTAATTAAATCTAGGAGCTTGAAGTGTCTCAACTTCCATCTTCCTTTTCATTACCATGCCACCGTGAATGTTACCGTTGTGCCTACAAAATCATGGCTTGAACTCATTCGTTTTCGAACTATCTGAGTTATGGCACTTGAGTCGATAGTTTAAGTTGGATAATTTCAAGTATGGTTTTGAATGCCTTTTGTTTTGTATTATATAGTGAAACCTTTAGATGACTCGACATAGTCTCGATTTGAAGAGAATTGTGAAACTTTCGGGGTTGTTTCTTTTTTCCTATATCTTACTATTGCTATTATTTTTTTGTGACAACTAAGTTGGGGTATCGATTCTTTGGGATCATTCCTTCTTCAAATGGAACGATTCTCTAAATACTTTTTTAGATATTCTTCTATGTCCTGGCTGTTCACGGAACGTGAAAAGCAGTTGTGCTTTCGAAAGAAATCGTAGAATTTCTTGAAAATCCTACAAGATTCATTATGAATTCAAATCCTATCAAGATGTTCACAAGAGATCAGAAATTGTTGAAGGAACATGTTGTCCCTTCCAAATGATCGAAAACTAAAGAAATAGTTAAATATATTCAAGATAAATATTGTAGTATTATGATTCTCTAGCACATATCTTTACTCATTGTGCAATCTTTGTTCTTTGTTGTGTGTCACGGTCGCACAAACCGAGCCTCGCCACTTGAACCACGTCATCTCCATGTAGACTAAAATGAAAAGAATAAATTATTTTTTTGGCTCCAAAGTTCGAATATCCGTAGATTTCAATATCATATATTTTTGCATCTTTACATTTAGAAAAGACTCGATTATAATTCTTTATGTTATGGTTTAATAATTTTAAGGTGACATTTTTATACTACAAAAGTGGCTGACTCACTAATTTTTCTACATACATTACTTAATAAATACAAAAACCTGAATACAACAAGCCATTCATTCCATCAGTAGAGAGTCACAAAAGGGGAAAAGGGAAACAAAGCGGCAGGAAAGTGGTTTGTCTGCAAACATCTCGTGTTATTAGGACCCTCTGTTTGGGGCGGAGTCATTTTAAGAAATAGCAAGCAAAAAGAACCATGAAACTGAACGACTTACATTACGTCCACCAAATAGATGTATTGTGTGCAAGCTGACACACACACACACACATACACAAACTAGTTTCAAGAGGGTGGATGACATATAACTTATCTCAGAAGTCTACAAAGTGAATACAGCGTAATCTTACCAATCCATGAAGTGTTTCTACGCTTTCTTGGAGGACCATGTTGATTTAGAAGAAAAATATCTTGTACCTTGATGAGATTGAATGGTGAGCTGCAGCTGCTGGCCTGCAAAAACAGCTTTCGGGGCCCTTGGAGCTCCAAGATCCCTTGCTTTCAAACTAAAAAAACAGTCCCAAGTTAAAATTATTCGTCCTCAAACCATCTTAGTGAAGAAACGGAAAGAAACGCAAAAAAATGAAAACCGTTGTTCGGATTAGGGGTAATTTGTACTTGTTGAAACAAGGACAAGGTATTCACAATTAAACAACCTCAATCAACAATGACGGTTACAATCTTCTATTACTTCAAAGACAATTCTGTAGCTTCGCTAGAAATCTTTTACAGGATAACTTCTTTTCTAAATTTAAGGAGAAAAGGCTTTAAACACTCCCAACTATTAGGATTCCAAGCTTCCCCAAAAATCCTACAGAAAAAGGAAGGAAAGAAGACAACATAAAATTCAATAAGTCATCCAGTGAAGGAAGCCATGGTTAGAAAGAAATATAAAATTTCTAGCCCATAAGAAAAAGTGCATAGAAGACACATTTTGTTGTCTCTCTCTCTTCATGACAAGTATATTCATCGGATAACAGAGGTGGGGGGTTCAGGGGTAAAAAGAAGAATATGCCTTCATTAGTAGAGAGTGAAGAACAATAAAAGCGGAAAACATGCATCGAGCATAGGGAGAGAGGAAAGAAAAGGTGCATAAAGTAAATGACTTGACCTATGAACCAGAGCCTCTTCTAAACAATACCTTAATCAGGTAATGCAGTTCCTCGCTCAAGATTGTTTTTGATCTCCAGAGTGTATCTACCAAAGGCCCGCTCAATCTTTTTGTTGAAATGCTCATTGCGGTCATTGATAGAATCAATATCCTTGTCTTCATGGAACTTCCTCCTACGGCTAAACGACTTTCGCTTCTCCTCTCGGTCCTTGAGTTCTTTCACCATATTGTCTATCTTATCCTCTGAAATCTTAGGTGCCTGCACGGTAATGAAAATGCTATATCCTCAGAAATCTAATAATTGCCCATACGGTTGAAATTATAGTGGAACAAACAATACCTTTCCATATTGAAGACTTGAAGCCTCACGGTAGAACTCAGGATCAGATTCTTTCATCTTATTATATTCCTCAAGGTCAACATTCACATTCTTTGTCCTCTTTTTGTATGCATCATACAATGTTTTCTGGTTAAAGACTGTTAAAACAATGCAGTTTTAGACAAGTATGAACAAATATTAACAAGTAGGTGAAATACAACCAATTAAGTAAACTTTAAACACAAGCTATACCCCCTCCCCCAAAGAAAAGTGATTATATTGGAATATAATACATATCAAAATTAAACAATCAATTTAAATGGCTCTATAAAGAGAAACATAGGAGACTACACCTATAAGATAACATTCCACATCAAGAAAGAAGATATCAGCAATGATGAGAGTTCACACCAATTTGGGCAGGAGCATGCATACATATCCTCAACATCTCACCATATAATATCTATATCCTAGAATCAAACCATGTTTCCGTCATCAACCAGCATACCTTGTCAAAGTATTAAAAAAAATGCATTTGTCCACAAAAAACAGCCAAAATCAGCATAGTGCAATTTTATGTTCAGGGAAACATAGATGCACCTCAAGCATACGAAAGAACCCATGTGCACAGGAATTGCTCAATTGAAATTATAACATTTATAGTACAGATAGAGACTCACCATCCCATCCATAGGGAGCTGGATCCTTCTCCCATTTCTTATATTTGGACTCTGCTGCCTCTTGTGTATCTAGCATATATGCTTTACTCATATCCAAGCCATTTGCATCCAAAAGCTTTCCAATTTTCTTCTTCCGGTCCTCAAGCCACTTTTGTTTAGAAATGCCTCTTGATTCTGATGGAGGTTCCATTTTCTTTTTTTCAGCAGCAATTGCTGTTTGATTAGCTTTGCGAGCCTCATTCTACATCCATCATCCATAAGTCACGACTTGATACACAATAGCAATTGGTAGTTACTTTTAAAAAAATGTAGAAAATTACCATCTTAAGCCTAATTTCAAACAATTTCTTTTTCCTTCCCGTGAGTTTTGTGAAGTCTCCTTCCACATTCTCCCCGCCACTAAATTTGTCAGTATCACCATCACTGTGCCCTTCTTCATTAGGCTTTTCGTCACGAAGATCTTCATACTCATCAGGAGGCACGAAATTAGAAGAACCACTACTTCGACCAGCTTGAACACCTTCTGATGATGTGGGAACTGTGATCACAATTCACAAGAAAAAAATAAGAGATAAAAGACAGATAACAAATGGCATCATCCAAAATTAGAGGGTGGAGGGGGGAATCAATTATGATTAAGCAATTTATAGAACCAATTGTGAGCAATGTTGAAGAAATAAGTAATTCCAAGCGAAAACCACAATTCTCAAGGTAATTGCAAAGAAATTGTAGCATGTCAAACAAACCTGGCTCATTTTGCTGATTCCGGGCTTTGACTTCAGCTATTACTTTAAAACAGTATTCGGTGCATTCATGATAAGGATTAGAAGCATTTCTACAATCAGGGTGTACTCTTCCTTCATCGGACATCTTTGCAACAACTTCTCTTACTCCAACAACACACTGCAAATAAAGAGTCATAATTAAACGGGGCATAAAAATGTTCAAATTTCCAGCTGAATCTTGTTAAATCAACTGAACTTTTCGAACCAACGACAAGGATAATCCTACAACTTCTCAGAATATACGATGCGCGCATACTTATCCAACAGAAAATTGGTTTTTTTTTTTTCTATCTGTCTGTGTATGTTGCATGAGAGATTCGAAGAAACTCAATTTATTCCCGTGCGAACTATAAGAATTCAACTTCTAGGGAAAAGAAACTACGGACAACGACACAACGCATAATCTAGTCCACTACATGCACAAAACACACGAAAAAGGGAGGGAAACAATAATCCTCTTCCTAATTCGTATAAACGAAAGAAAGCAAACAAGAAAAAACAACAAATAGCAGCATGAAAATAATAACGACTTGCAGTCAAAACTTGGTATGCAAACCCGAAATTCAAGCGAAATCAAGCAAAGAACCAACAAGAAAAGTAATAAAAGATGCCATAACGCTAAAATAGAGCTATAGAACTGTACCTGAAAGCTAGGGCTTCGGCGTGAATTAGAACACGAAGAAGAAAGCAAGAGGTTCTCTTCGCGTTTGGGGAAGAACGGAGAAGAATCGCACAAATAATTCTGATTTCCATTACCCTAAACCTATCATCTTTTATCTAACGAGTAATCAATTCTTTTCTCATCTCTACTGTTCCTAAATTCTCCCTAATATATATATATATATATATATATATATATATATATTTTTTTTTAGGAAAATATAATTTCTATTTTCTAATATAATTTATATTAAAAAAAACAAACATTCTAATAAATTTAATATATTTATTTACTAAATAACTATATATATAAAAATAATGAGACGGGACGAACAACCTCATTTGTTTGTTGAACGAGAGATCTTTTTTCACTCCCTCTCCATTCTCGATCTCCACGAATTAAATGAACATCTCAACTTAATATTAATTGATGTATTATCTAAATATTTAATTTGAACATTTTTTATTTTTAATTATTAATTTTTGAATATTTTTAAAATTCACCAAACTTATAAAATTCAATTTTATATTTAATAAATCAATTAATTATAAATCTTTTTAATCCGTTAGAAATTAAAATTAAAAGTGAGAGATATCTGTTAAGTTCAGAAATCTATTAAACAAAAAATTCAAAATTTATGGACTCGTTAAATAATATTTTAAATTCTACGAAAATTTTAGAAAATTTAGGGACTAAATTTGTAAATTCACACAAAAAAAAAAAAAAAAAAAAAAAATTACTGCAATAAAACTTTTTTTTTTTTTTATTCATTACATCAACTTCTTTTTATATGATAGTATTTCTCTCTTCTAGTTTGCCTAAGAAAGAGCCTTCAAGAGGCTTCATATCATCTCTAAATGACTGCAAATCATAACTCAGTACCTGAAAATTTACAAAAGTTGATCGGTCAAGGTATTGATTTTGATACCATTAACCTTTAACTGCAGAGATGAAATCTCCTCATTCAGCTGACCATATTTGAGCTCGAGTTCACTCAACCGAGCTCTGGTGTCGACGACTTTTGCCTTCGCACTGCTCATTTCCTTTTCTTTTCGTGTTAAATCCTCGACTCGAGATTCGAGTTCTTTCTTGGTCAGCTCCAACTCATGGTCGCAGTTTGCCTTGGCCACCTCCAGACTCCATTGTTGGCCGCTGGAGGACTCAACAGCTTCTGCAACGTCGTTGAGTATACTATGCAACCAACCAACGTTCATTTCTGAAGAAACCAAGTCGTTGATGATGGCTAAGAGTTCTTTAACTTTGGACTTAGACACCTTCTGAGAGAATTTTGTGTGCTGCAACTCTTGAATGATATAGCACACACTCTCCAAATAATAAGAGCGGATTGATGTCGATTCCAGTTTACATGAAGCCGCTATGTCTCCGTGCTTGTTGAAGATTGATTGCAGAATGGGGGCGGAACTTGCTTTAACGTAGTACTTCCCCACAGGTACCGATGGCTCAGATAATACAGATTTAACCTCGTCCTCGTCCCGTTTTATATGATTACGAACCATGTCGGGGAAAGGGAAGCTAGTGATATTGAGTGAAGCGGTTGTACGACCACCTTCCTCATCATGAACTGGAGGATCTTGCACTATTTCAGAAACTTCATCAGGCCTTGTTTTAATGTCTTCTTTTGATTTCACATAAGTAATTGAGGAAGCATCAGTCTGCCATGAAAGACACAGGAAACAAGGAAGATGAAAGGTAATTTAGTTATGAAAAAGATGAACAAAGTTCTGTCCTGTGTGTGTTTGTGCGCCAGAAACAGACCTTCAGGGAATTTGCAGACACTAGAATCAAATGGGAGAACTTATTTTGCTCCTCAATCGTCAAAGAGTCTTCAACAAAGCAAGTTTCCTCAGCATACGGGTTGATATAGTCACCATTCCTCAAATTTGTATTTTCCTCTGGAAGAGCACGGCCTTTAGTTACTTGAGGTTTAGACGAAACGGCACTCACCGAAGATACATTGAGTTTTCGGGGTGATTTTGGCCTCGAATCCTTTGTTGCTCCACCTGAACCTGCAGCTAAAAAATACATCAGCATTCGGATAGAGATAGCTCCACCTGAATCTGCAGCTAACCCAGTGAACAAGTCAGCCGTGAGAAATCTGGTATACTCGAGTCTCAAGTCACATTTGAGAGAAATGTTTTAAAAAATGTGAGCGAGGAAATATGTTGAAAACAAGCAATGTTATAAGCTAAAAACGATTAGGCAACAACAACGGTTTTGATAGCATATAACCCGAGTAGGAAGAAGCGACAAATATCACTTTTTTCTTTGCTTTGGCTTCTTATGTATTATGATAACAGTTACTTGCCTATCAAATCTGCATAACTTTCCTCACACAATTTGTGATACGACCTATCATGGTTCCTTTTCGTGGGGAAAAAAGAGCCGAGTCAAAGGGAAAATACCTGAATCCCTTTCTGCCCTTGGCCTGCCAGATTGAGTGGCTATGTTGGAGCAGAATTCATTACAGTTGTGGTAAGGATTCGATCCATTACTGCAATCTGAACGAACCGTCTTTTTGCGTTCGCCGCTATACTTCATCGCACCATCGCCTTTATAAAGAGGGGTGAAGGAGACAATGAAATATTTTTCACTTCAGTCATACTCTTCATCAATTTACACAACGCAAGAAAATGAATCTATTAAGATGTTCCATGATTTTGAACATCTCCAGAAAATTCAAGTCTTAACTTGTCAGTTGATGTTAGTGATTGCCATTTAAAAAAGCTGGATAGATGAAATGATATGCGAATATTTGGCCGATAGTTTTAATAAATACGAGATTCATGCCAATCTGAGCATAACTTAACTCATCAAGACATATATCCTTGTAACGACTCAAGCCTACCGCTAGCAAATATAGTCCTTTTTGGGCTTTCCCTTTCAGGCTTCCCCTCAAGGCTTTAAAATGCGTTTACTAGGGAGAGATTTCCACACTCTTATAAAGAATGTTTCGTTCTCCTCTCCAACCGATATGGGATCTCACAATCCTCGACCAGGAGGACAAAAGTTCGAATCTCTCCACCTCATGTCGTTGTACTAAAGAAAATCATAACCTATGTTCGGATAATCTTGTTACGTAAAGCGAACCCAACAGCCAAACTGCTACAAGTTTCAGAAACAAACCAAGGCAGTTTTGAACTAATGCTTGAAAATTAGCTTACAATGAATGAATGAATGAAGATGAATGAAGAGTAAAGCTAAAGAACCTGAATACTTTCTAGCTATCTGCTTCTTGCTTTCACCTTTCTTTTCAGAACAGTGTTCAAAGCAGACATGGTAAGGATTGGAAGCATGTGTACAATCTAAACGTTCAGTTCCTTTTCCAGCCATTTGAAACCCTGTGAGAGAGCCCAAGATTGATCAAGTTTTTAATCTTTACAGCACAGTAGCCCTCATTTTCATTTTCCAACTATGAATCAAGATGCCATGAACAGATCATTCCATTCCCAGATTATCAAACAAAGACCTCAAAAACGTAAGAAAAATGATATTCAGCAGCAGAGCAGACCACCACACAGAAAATCTAAACCCTAAAACTTAAACCAATCAAACACTAAGCAATATAGAACAGCAAGAACAAATTAATGGTCAGGGAACAGCGAGGAACCTGATTAATCAAAATCTTGTTTCCCTGGCAAATTATTCAAACAAACAACTCCAGATATCGCAAACTGTCTGTTCTTCTAATCTACCTACCAACAGCGATGTTCTACAAGACCGATGAAAATCTGACCTAATATAGAGAAGAAAAAGAAAATGAACTCTCTCAGACAGAATTTTCAGATAAAAAAGAAGTGGCGCTGAAAGCTCCACTTGTGAAGAGTTGGTCGGAATTATAGGTAGAAAGTGGAAACGCCATTAAATAGAAAGCGTGGAAAGTTACCTTGGCTCCGATTTGGTTGTTGGTACAGTCTGATAATGGAAGTACATTGGGCGCCATTGTTTGACTCCGCCATTTGATCTCTGACGTCTTCTTCAGGAAATTTAGCGCACAGAGAACAAGGAATGAAGACTCGTAATTCCATTTCCTAGAAAATCATCATCGTATGAACCGAATTTTACCTCCATTTTCTCTTAGTTTCCGATCTCCGATCGGTTGCTGTGGGTTTATGGTCAAGTTTGTTGAATTGCAGTCAAATAATTCGGTCTCTAAAAACGAACTTTTTCTCCCTTTATATTTTAAAATTGATTTTTTAAAAGTTTAATTGATTTGTTATATATAAAATAAACCTAAACTTTCTATTAAAATTATAATAAATTAGTAAATTATTAAAAATTAAGTTAATGATATTATAAACCTCCGTTATGGACTCAAATTGACACCGTACACCAACTAACCAATCACGTTCTCCCTATCCGATAGTTATATGTTTTAAGTTGTTGTTGTTTTTTTGCTTGCATCACATATAACATCAATTTCAATCTTTCAAATCTCTCTTTCGAAATCTCTCTGCTCCCGTTTTCTAAAACTTTATTCTTGAACCGGGGCCAAAAACTCGAGCATACGTCGCTTGGCCGTAGGTGACGAAAGAACGAATTAGCTTAACTCACTTGTTGTTAGAAAGTGGGTGCCGCACAATCGCAAGTCCGCTGCCATCAAAAGTGCGATTGTGACAAGATGGTCGGTCGGTTATGGATGATTTTAGGAGTAGTTGTAATGATGGTGGCTGGTAGAGATATCCACAGGGGCGGGCGGGGACGGAGAGCCTTCCCCTTCCCCATCCACGCCCCTATTTCATTCCCCATTCCCACAAAAATTCCCATTTATTTTTCCATGGATAACGTGGGATCCGTTCACATATAATTTTTCCATGTTTATTATTTTTTTAAAAAATATAGAGTTATTTTAATCTTTTCATTTCTCAATATAATCTTTATTTTAAACAAGGGTAAAAAATTGCGATAAATCGGATATATTTCATATTAACATAATTTTTAAAAAATTTTATTTATGATCATTACTTATTTTGTTATGAAAGTGTACATTATTAATGCAACACTTTTCAAAAATCAACCTAATAGTAAAAAGAAATTATAATCAAATTTCGTAATTCTCTCCTAACCATGACGAGTCGACCACTCTGTGAGCGATCTAGTTGAGCCAGTCACTCTGTGAGCGACGTGGCCAGATGCATGATTTTCACTTTAACCATAACAACTCAAGTTCCATCGCTAGCAGATATTATCTGTTTTGACCCTCAACCTCACGATTTCAAAATGCGTCTACTAAGGAAAGGTTTCCACACCCTTATAACGAATGTCTCGTTCTCATCTCCAACCAATATGGGATCTCACGTTGTATGAATCAAATAATCAACCATTGATAATCATGTTAATTTTTATATGGTAAAAGTTACACGCTATGTGATTGGGTAACCAACCACTAATAGTCACTTTGAAGAGTGATCGCTGAAAATAGTTTTAGTGAAAAAAATTACAAGTTGTGTGTTTCGGGTAAGTAACCACTAAACTCCCTCGATTTCATTTGATTAGTCATATGAGCAAGAGGACTTCCGTACAAAGTATTTTAATACTCACCAAATTTTAAAATGATGTTCAAGTGAGACCGTAACACAGAAGTCATGAGCAAGGTTGAGAAGTCAATCATGAGACAACTTGAGTATTATTCTAAGCTTTTAAGTCGTTGAATTATTTATTTAAATTGCATGTGTTTTAAATGTTCTTTAAATCGAGAATCATCTTTTTTTTCATTTATATCTTGATTCAATGTCTACATTAATTCATTTTTATTTCGTTATCCCAAAGTCAAAATTTTATATACAATCATTAAAATTACACAACAATCTCGAACGTTTGAAAACTTATTAAACATTTTTAAAATTAAAAAAAATAAGTCAACATATTTTAAAGTTTAAAAATAAAAAATATATATATATTTTAACACGTATTTTTAAATATATTTAAAACGTTGACCATTCATTCGATTGGTCAACTCAAATTAATTATAAAAGTCAACTCTATAATAAAGTATTAATTGATAATAATTTAATTATGCAAGTTGAAGTGAATTATGGAATATCAATAGTTCTTGCTTGCACGACTTTATCTTATCGTCTCTATTAAAAAAAAAATGTCAATTTATTTATTTATTATTTACATACCCACCCACTTGTATTTATATAAATTTATTACATTAATTAATTTTCATTAATTAAATAATTAAAATATACAACGAAATATCCCGCTCAATTTCTCTCTTATCCACTCAATGACGATACGAACATAATCGATTTTCAAAATGATTAAGAAGTCATAGCCTTCTGTTGTTGCAAGTCAAAAGCTCGAACCTCCAAACCTCACTACAGTAATGTCTCTACTTTCAGGACAAAATAATTCAAGGACGGTTTTAAGAGAAAGATAGAAAGTTATTATACGAAAGTAGAGCGTAATTGCTCTAAATGCTTAGATCAAAAGTAATAAATTTGAGCAATTCTCAAAACAGTTGAGACATTAGTAACGTCTTTCTGCTGAAAGTCAAAAGCTCGAAGCTCCATATCTTACCACTGTAATGTCTATACTTTTAAAAATTTTCAAGAACGAGTATGAAAAGACAGAGAATTTGATATCAAAATAGAGCACAATAGCTAAATGTATTTCTCTTTATCCATTCAACGAGGAATAAAAGTAACAAACTTAAACAATCCTAGAAACAGTTAAGACACAGTTGTAAGTCAAAAGCTCGACTTTTCAACCTCATCACTGTAATATCTATACTCGAAGCTTCAAACCTCATCATCGTAATATCCATACCTCTAGAGTAGAAATCGAAACAGTTAAGACATCAGTAAAATTCTTCTGTTGCAAGTCAAGAACTCAAATCTCGTATTCATTCAACGACGGTCAAAAGTAACAAATTTGAATAACCCTCGAAACAGTTAAGACATCAGTAACATTTTCCCGTTTCAAGTCAAGAACTCAAATCTCCAAACTGCACTACCGACATTTCTAAAAAGGAGAAAACGAACGACAAATATCGACGTGTCAAACGAACAGAGTTTGAAATACTATAATACACATAAAAGTGCTCCATATTGCATAGCTTCCATGGTTAGAGCCATGGTTAGTGGGTGGGGGAGGAGATTGAACAGGACTAGGTGGGATATGGCTCGTAGAATTGGGTTGTTTGACATCAATTCCAAACCTCATTCCACCCAAGCAATGACCAGCCACATTGCATATGAACCAATACTTCCTTGCTTCTTTCAGCTCAATTTGATCGTTTCCACTCTCGTATTCACCCAATACTCCATTACTTGTCTCGCATGATCTGAATGTTTCCTCAGTAACTTCATACACATTGTGTACACTCTTTGCATAATTGAAAACTACACGAAAAACCAAACTCGTGAAAAGCTACATCGGTAATCGAATTAAGAGTATGTTTTTCCCTCTTCCTACATATTCAATCCCAAGAGATTAGGTTACGTCAAAGTTATTCTAACAATTCAAGCTCACTGTTAGCAGATATTATCCATCTTGATCTACTACGTATCGTCGTCAGCCTCACGATTTTTAAAATGCGTCTGCTAGGGAGAGGTTTTCATACTCTTGTAAGAAATGCTTCGTTCCCTTCTCTAACTAATGTGGGATCTCATAATCTACCCGCTTAGGGGCCCCAACGTTCTCGTGGCACACCACCCGATGTTTGGCTCTGATACCATTTGTAACAGCTCAAGCCCATGACTAACAGATATTGTGCGCTTTGGCTTGCATTGCCGTCAGCTTCACAATTTTAAAACACGTCTGCCAGGGAGAGGTTTCCACACCCTTATAAGGAATGCTTCGTTCCCTTCTCCAACCGATGTGGGACCTCACAATCCACCTCCCTTGGGGGCCTAACGTCCTCGCTGGCATACAGTTCGATGTTTGGCTCTGATACCTTTTGTAACAGCTCAAGCCCACTTTTAACAGATATTGTCTAACGTATCGCCATCCGCCTCACGGTTTTAAAACGCATCTGCAAGGGAGAGATTTCCACACCCTTATAAGAAATGCTCCATTTCATTCTCCAAATGATATGGGATCTCATAATCCACCCTCCTTGGGGGCTCAACGTCCTTGCAGGCACATCGTTCGGTGTCTAGCTCTGATACCATTTGTAACAGTCCAAGCCAAACCGCTAACAATATATTATCCACTTTGACCCGTTACATATCGTCGTTAACCTCACAGTTTTTGAAACACGTATGTTAGGAAAAGGTTCCCACACCCTTGTAAGGAATGTTTCGTTCCCTTCTCCAACCGACGTAGAATCTCACAATCACTAGCACTCAACAATTTCAATCAACAAATAAACTAATCCATCGACAAAGAGATTAAAAGTTCAAATACTCTCGGCACGACCTAAAAGCTACTCGGTTTCAAGATCGAAAAAAGAGAGAGAAGTTGGTGAATACCTAGAAAATCTCCTTTGGTGAAGTTGTGGTTTTGAGACCAGGTAGCAAAATTGATGCCAGAGTTCCAGCCCTCTTCGTCTCCAACAAGAAACACCTCACACATTGACAATCCACCAAAGCTAAGAAACATCAACAACTTCACCATCATCATCATCATTGTTTCTCACTCCAAAACCCCTTTCTCTGAGAAGAAGATATAAGTAAGTTTAATCTTTAAGCAAACTTGCAATCAATATTGTCTTAGGTGGAACAGCTAGGAAACCCATCACACCTCTTAAACAAAGACTTGCCTCTCTTGACTAATCAATATTTAACCCCCTTTTTTTTTTATTGGCTATTTAAAAATTCACTTTGACTAACGCTCATCTTTCGAGACATAGATACAAGACAAGCAGATCTCTCTTAGTTAGGAAAGATACTAGAGAGTTAGAAGACATATAAATAACTATCGGGTTATGATCACAGGCTGACCCTCCTTGATTCTAGTCAAGTTGGAGAGGGAGAAATCTCGTTCGTTCCTTCAATCACATACAATTTTACCCTCGACATTTTCATAAATATTTTAAAACTGTCAATGGAATAGAAACCCATTAAAATATTAGACGAAAATTGAGATCTAAAACGAGTAACTGTCACACTATTTTAAGTCATCTCTAAGTTCATTTTAGATCCCAATTTTCTATTTCTAAGCTATTTAGCACCTAAAAAATAAATTCAAGGATTTGTATTTAAATTATATATTGAAACTCTAAAAAATCTTAGGGGCTAAATAGAAACTTTACCGAATTTGCATTTTGACCCCTCAAGAATGGCATAATATAGAAAAGGCATATTTTATTCGGGTCGAACCTGATGGGTTTTCGGCCCGTTAGCTACGCCTCAGGACATGGGCTGTACTTGCGTTGAATCTGTTGACTTTTCAATAATCTCAAAACGCTGTCGTATTGATATTCTCTCAGAAAAACGCCTCCTTCGTAAGTAACCTAAGTACTTCGAAACCCTAGCCTCCACCCTCCACCGCCAAGCTCCGACGCGCTGCCTCCACTTCCCGGACCTTTTCTCTTCTCTTTCATCAATGGCTTTCTTCACCGGCGGCGGCCGATTCCGCGAGCTTCTTAAGAAGTACGGGAAGGTCGCAATCGGAGTTCATTTCTCTGTGTCGGCGGCTTCGATCACTGGCCTATATGTCGCCATCAAGAACAATGTGGATGTTGAATCGCTACTCGATAAGTTACACATGGATGGATTCTCTTCCAAAGATCAGTCGCAGACTAGTCCCGATGATGGACTAGTGATCGAAGAAAGTCCTGCGTCGGATATTCAATCGACGGTGGCGCAGGAGCCGAGGACGAGGAATCGTACTGCAGAGCTTGCGGCGTCGACTGGCAGCGCGTTGGCTTTGGCCGTTCTTTGCAACAAGGCATTGCTGCCTATTCGGATTCCGATAACGATTGGGCTGACGCCGCCGATTGCGAGGATGCTGGCGAGGCGAGGGATTATGAGAAGTGGTTAAGGAACTGAATCCATCTCATTTCTTCTTCATAATCATCTCTCAAGTATGTTGGATCGGCGAGTTAATCTTTCATGGCTTTGCTTCTTCTCGCGATGAACAGAGTATTATGATCCATTTTCTACCTTCTTTCTAGAATTTTTTTTTTCCCAAGAAAGAACAGTTGTGTTGATTACAAGACACATTTAGAGTAGATGTTTCTGTTCATCTTGTCAAAATACCAAATAAATTAAAAAAAATCTAACTCTCAGTTCTTCCACTTCGTTATGCATTTGATTTCACTGTACTTGCAATGATTCGATCTTCTTTTTCCTTGCAATAGATTGAATTCTATGAACCTTATGATAGGAGCTTGTTGGTAGAGTTGAAATCGACTCAAAAAACGAAAAGAAACAGATTGAACACATCGAATTGAACCGAATCGGTCCGACTGAACTGCGGTTACCTCTGATTGTCTGGATTTTTAGTTCTTCCGGCGACATGATTCAACGCTCGGCCATGACTGCTCATTCAACGCATTGTAAACAATGAGGCGAATCTGAGGTGAAGGAGATGGCGACCTATCAGAGGTATTCGACTGGAAACAGAGATCAAAAAACAGCCCAAAACTTACTGAAGCTTTCTGGCGAGCTCCAACGGCGTTCGACGACGAGTTCTTTCCCCAATCGACACCAGGATTAGTTAAGATTTTTCTCCGACGATGCTTTACTTCAACCGGATTTTCTAACCATGATTTATACCAACTTAATTTCTTGCCGGTGATGAACATTAAAATACCAAAATCCATCACTAAGCTTTATTTTCTTTCATAGCCGGCGGCCGGTTTTTGCAGCCATCTGAATCCTTTTTTTTTTTTTTTCTTTTTTTCATAAAAAAAAGTTAAATTTTTTCTAAATATTATAAGAAGAAGTAAAAGTTTCAATAATAATATTTAACTTTAAAAAAATCTAAGAAATAGTTTTTTAATTTTAAAAAAAAATTAAAAAAATACTCTTACGAATATAAATACTTAATACTTTGTTTTAAAATATCCTAATTTTCAAAAGGGTAATTTTAAAAATATCATTTAACTTTAAAAATATTATTTTAGACAATTATGCTATTTAAAGATATTTTTATTTATTTAACATAAAAATAATAACATTAACAATAAGAAGTAAATAAGTACTTTGGCATATTTATTTATTTACTATAAAGTTAGTAGAAATGTAAATAACTATGTAATTATAAATAAGCAATAAACTTAATAACCGAACGCATTTGTTATTGACTTCGACATAATTTGTATTAGATACCCAAATAGCAAAAAGAGCTAGACAATTGAACAAAATAAGAAGGATTGATTACCGAACTTGCTTCTCGAAACAGCATATCAAATCACGTTTAACAGGTGAGTCTAACGAAGACCTAAATCTACGAATCTGATGAACTTTTTAAGAAAAACAATATAATATGTTGGAAGTACAAATAAAATGCCTCATAAAATATCATACTTTTTTTACTCTTCTTTGATCAACACTTCAATGAAGTCCATTTTAGGCACAAACAAGCAGCCAGGCAGAACAAGTTCAAAAACTGACATTCTTTTTTAAAAGAAAATAAATGATGACAGAGACCAAAGAGTTGTCCCTAAAACCCAGCTCCTAGAATTCTATGAAGCTTTTCAAAGACATGAGGCCCCACTTAAGAACTTATGAACAAGGTTGCATAATTGATCGTAATGCGTAAAGAGAGAAAGGCTTTGACATGAATCAGGAATGAATTGAAGGAAAGATTTACCTTGTCAACTATATGTAATTGGAGTTTCCTTTTCTTTAATGCTACAACTGTTGAAAATGCTTAAAATCGTCACAATCAGCTCCAACTTCGTTCAACGATGAGACGAGCTTCGGAACGATCTTAGCAAGCATAAGCTTAAAGCCGACTGACGTCGAGTTGGGATCGCTGTTCTCTCTTATAGAGGCATCTTCCGTAAGCGAGCCAATTAAGTGACCTTTCATGTATGCATCACAGGCCTTCAGGATGAAATATCCACGCCTCCTGAAATGTTCTTTAACCAGTTCTTCAAAGTCCTATTCATGAACAAACTTCAAATAGTCACAACCAGTAATTCCATCACCAATGAATAATAATAATGAAATGATTACCCACCTTGGGAGGCTTCCTCATAAGATACATTATTGTCTTGCAGTTTAATAAGAAAGTGTTTTCATTGTACGACAAGGAATTTTTCTCTCCTTCTGCTGTTCCAATTTGCTTGTCATATCCAGCTTCATTAAAATATGGTTTAGAATTCAACACTAATCCCTGAAGCGAGACCAATACTTGAAGGATGCTAGAGGACTTTGAATCCCACACTTCATTTCCTCTACCAGTCCAAGTATTTAAAAGGCTAAGGCAGACTTTGCCTTCCTCGTAAAGATTCGGATTTATCCGCCACCCACCTGAATGATAATACGCTGACTGCATCGTAATAAGCTCCATCAGTGAACTTTATATAAAGTACAGTACCCAGGTAGAATGATTAAAAAGGCAAGGATTGCTTACTGGTGGAACGTCGGGATACTCTGGTGGGAGGTGAAAATCGAAGAAGAAGAGGCCATCTTGGTACGGAGTCCCGTAAGCCCCAACAATGACTGCTCTTAAGAGATCCATACGGTCTTCGTAGACTCGAACGTATATCCCATCTGTTACAAGAATTCATTCGAGGTTCACAATCGAAGCCAGCTAACAGATACATGAATGTCAATCACAGCAGACATGCATAATCACATAATCAAGCAAAGGTAAGCATTGTTTACCTGGCAAATTGTTCTGGAGGATACTCCAATCTTGCTGGATTTTCTTGAGCCATTTCCTTCCATTATTAGTCTGTGTGCAACAATGTTCAATCAATCATTCAAACTTGTGCGAGAATCTTTCGAGTAAACATCCAAGTATTGATGAACAGAAAGAATATACTAAAACAAAAATCACTCGAAGGTTTGGAGAATTTTGTTAATTACTTACTTGTCCATTTGTACCAAGGAAATAATGGTCCAAAGGATCTTTAGCTATATCAAACCCTTTGAAGCTGCAGGTGCCATCCTCATGGCATGCTGAACCATCTGATTCTGCAGTCCTCAGGTTGCTTGAAGCGTCTGCCGATTCCGACACTTCTGATGGCTCTGAAGCAATATTATCCTCTCCTCTTCCACAATCAGAGTTCATATCAGAAGCATCAAAAGAATTGGATTTAAGAGAGCTAGACTGAAGCCCAGAATCTTTTTCCTCTAAAGCTTGAATTTCCAAGGATTGAGTTTCACTTTCACTGTGGGAATCCACATCCATTGATTCTGGATTTCTTGGTCCTCGTGAGAATATTCCAGCAGCCAATCTAGTAAAAAATCGAATTGCAGCAAACGGAACAGAAAGAGCTAGATTTCTTCCTGAATTATTCTGTTCAATTCCTTCCTCTTCAGAATTCACACCGGTATCTTGCAGCTCGATATCCTAGAGACATTGACGTGGATCATTATTTTTCTTAGAAAGAGATACCTTAATACATAACAGGCGTAATTATTCTAAAAATTGTCGGTAACAATGTTACAAGCAAAAGCAAATCGACAAACTAAGTATATACGAGGTACACCAACTTTAGTGGTTCAAAAGAATATTACCTCCTTAGCATTATCAACAGAATCCCTTTCATCATCATCATCAACTGTTTCCCAACTTGCAGCACCATTACTTACTTCACTCCCAGCAGCAATAGATTCATCATCATCATCTCGACCGACAACATAAATTGCTTGAGGGCCAACCTTAGTAAAACAACAAACACTTCTCGCATTTAAGTTCTAAACTCTGGGAGTGAGAAAAGTGAAAACCATTCAAAACTAAATCAGTTACCACGTACAAGTATTAGATCATAGCCTCCATCATCAAGACAAAGCAAACAGGAAAAAAAACAAAATACAACACTTTCAATATTTCCAGATCAATTTGATTTTTCATAAATGAGAAACCAAACTTTCATCGAGAAAAAAGAAAAAAAGAGAATCCATAGGCATACGAAAAAGAAGCCCACAAAAGAGGAGCCAAACTATAAACTACAAAAAGCGGTCTTAATCCAGTAAAATAAAACCTAGCAAATAATTACAAAAAGGTCTCGTCATCGAACCGAAAGAGAATCATAGAATCCAACAAGGTACCAACTAATATAAATTGCAACCCAATGAAACTTAAAAGCCAAGTGGATATGACACTTAAAAATAACTCCGATGAAAATACAAGAATAATCTTTCCTAATCCTGATCATTATAACAATTTTGTTTAATTTCAATTATAACGCATGCTTCCTTTTAGAAGAAGATCATAAACCAGTTGGTCTCATTGTCTACGTTCAAGACTAACCAAGCATCATTTAAAAAAAAATTAAGAAATAAAAAATACCGTTGAAACCATGCCATTAGCCCAAGTAACTTCAATATCACCATTCTTGAGACCAGTTATATTTCCAACCCAAGAGAGATCTGAGAAGTCAATGCAATCATCACTACATGAGGGATCTTCTATTTTCTGGCTTCCTGAAGCCTTTTCTGTGCAATTCGTCATCTCATTTGTTGAACTTTGCTGCTTTAATTCCTCTGTATCGTTACCCAAAGACATTGATTCTATAGATTCAGAAACAGGGGACAATCGAACAACCACATCACCATAACAGTAGTCATAATCTGGATGCCCCTCTAGTTCATACACACTAACAATTTCTTGGATGTCAAATTCTCGAGGATCCTCTGCCCTGGAGACTGGTTTTAACCACATTACACAGGCCGTGCGCTCCTTTGCATGAACACTTTTCACAACTCCAACCCGCCTGCTTTCGCTAATATCATCATCATTATCGGAGGCCTTCTCAACCACATACTGTTCCGGAACAAATTCATGATCACCTGGATTATCAATTGGAATCAAGGTTGTTGAATCCAGTCCACGTTCTGTCCGGCCATCCTGCCATGCAACATCAACTTTTGTCTTAGTATTGATAATTAGAAGGGCCCTCTCAAAGTTTTCCTCTTTCTTTCTAGCCTTCTTATCTCTCCTGATGACAACTTTACGAATTTTTTTGCGATGTAGAGGCCAAGTCTCATGGGTAGTCTCCTTGAGAGCTCTAGAATTACTAGATTCAGGCAAAATATTACATTCAGGATTCCTATAACCATCACATGCACTAAGGGAATCAAGATCAGTGGATTCAGTTGTCCCACTTAATTCATTTAGCACAACATCCTCTGAATCACACACACCCTCCGGTTGTGTGGAATCTAATGAGTTGTTCACTGAATCAGAACGATGTGTTCGTGATGATTCCTTAGTCAAGCCAGAGGAGAATGATGAGGGAAGAAGACACCAGTCGCCCAACTGCCAATTTGCATGTGAGAAACAAGTCAGTAATCTCAAGTTCTTTGGAGTCTGTTCTTCGGCTGGGGTGGTAGAAGAATCTGGTCCATATCCAGCAGATGCTATCCAATAAATGAACACTGAACCAACTGTAACTTTGGTGACAGTACCTTCCAAGCGATTGGGTTTCCATAAACCAGAAAGCCATTTAGAATTCTTAAAAACTGTTGAAGAACTCGCCTTTACACGCTGACCAGGATAGTAAGGGAAGTTTGCATCTTCAAGGATATTCTTAGAAACTGGTTTGAGCCGCATTGGCTCTGCCTTTGTGACTTTACACTTAGAGCCATCATCAAACATCACAGTCACATTATCCAATACATCATCAATTCTACCCAACCATGGACCAAGGACCACATAATCCCCCACAGTGAAGTCTCTCACACGTTTCAAGTCTTTAGATGATATATCTTTCATAATTGATCCATCAGGAACCAGCAGATCAACAGAGATATTTACATCTACCACAACACCTGCTTGCCCAGTTGGATCAGAAACAGCAGCAACAAAATCACCATGTAAGAATCCCCTATCTATAACTGTTAAGTCATTAACATTCAGAGTTGTCTCACTTTCATCCATCCAAAGGACTCGAACTTCGTCATCAGGAAGAGGTTGGCTCTTATAATTATCTCTGTTGGAATTTTTAGCATTACTGTCATCACCATAATTTTCCTTGTTTTGTCCTACTTTCTCTCCATCACCATCATCATCATCACAACCATCATCATCCTCACCATCCTCACCATCCTCATCTTCATCTTCATCTTCATCATCAGTAATGTCACTATCTGAATCAGCATCACCAGCAACTTCAGTCACAATCCCTATCATACCACTACCTTTGCTTTTTACAATATCTTGCCTGTATATATGTGGAATACTAGGTTTGTCGCTTGTATTCTCATTTGTTCTTCTAGTTTCATCATTATTTATAGTTGTCATGTGGACATTTTCACTTGAAGAAACACCATCCCTATTCGTATAACTATTGCCAGTACCGATAAGAGATTCCTTGTCCACAGAACCCTGTTGCTCCATCTTAAAATAAAGAAGGAAGAAGGATGAGTAAATCCATCACTTAAATATGTAACTCACGTATATTGAGATAATTTGTCAATTCAATCTTGTGAAACACATTTGTCAAAGTCAAAACAAAGAAGCACAAAAACAGAAATGGGACACATACATGAAGCAATGTAGAACGGCAGCATATGAGGTTTAAAAGAATCAGGCCAGAAACATGGTTGGGACACATTGCATAGAAGATATTATACATACTTTTGTGTGTTCTAAAGAATTGAAGGTACAGACTTGTAGTTTTATCGATTCAATTTTATACATATTCAAATGTTCTGAAGTCAAATGTATTTCTTTATTGGCATTATACTCTCAAACAGAAAAATCGTCAAGCATTCCACAAAATATACTATTCTTAAAATGATCACCTCAAGCATCATTTCTGCACTTCTCACGTACTGGATTATGACTAAGTATAATGTATTTATTTTCCTTTTTCAGTATTAAGAACCTAGGACACAAACATAGCAAAGACACAATATACAATTTTTAAAAAATATATCATTATATACCAGAAGGAAATTCAAACTCAATAAGTTTACTCATTTATATGCTAAAAAATTAGTGATAAATTTTGCTCTCAAAATCTATAAACTTTTGCCCTATATTATTATGTGCCTATTTAGTGTACTGAACAAGTGTTCAATGCATGTCTAACAAATATTGGACCCATATTGATCACTAGTGTCAAACACATAATTATTATTCTAACGAGTGTCTGATACATGTCCAACAAATGTCGAAGTGTCCAAGTGGTTGGCATGTGCTGAACGAGGAAACACTACCCAAACTTGAATGTCCATGCTTCTTAGGTGCCCAAAGCATCCTTCCTGCATCCTCATTGTGTGCAAAATTCAAAACAATTGCACACTTCAAATCATGTGCCAATAGATGTTCATGTTGGATACCCAACTCCACACGTAATAAGAGTTTTCACGCTTTCTAAGAGCCAATCTTGGCAGCAAGAAAATGAACAAAAAAAAGTTCATGTGTCCTAAGTCTCTTAGAAAGCAAAAAAATAATGCATAAACTAATCATTGTAATTTTACTCAAAGCAACAATCAAGTCAAATAAGCTCACTCACTATTTTTTTTTTTTTTTTTCTTTTTCTTTCATCATATTTTCATCGAGTAAAGAAACAACATGAACAGAGAAGCAGGAGGTTGAGATATTTGCAGGTAGCTTCTGTGGGTACTTAGAGCAGTGACCAAATCTATGTCCAATAGTTCAAAACAAAAGAACAACAAGTGACCAACACAAACAGAAATGAAAATTTCTGGGCCTATTTGCTAATATTTCTAGTAAGACCAGAGGAGAAATGGGAACGTCGAAAATATCTTGAGAAGGAGCCCTTTTACACCAGCCATTGGCATCATTATCCATTGATTCTATGAATCCAACATTAAATGGCAGTCATCAGACTACACATAAGAAGGCATCCAATTAACGCCTTCGGACAAATCCACAAGTTGGTTAAATCAGATACCACAAGAATCAATAATGGCTAAAACCAACAATACCTATCCCAGTCTCGCATTCAAATACCCAAAGCAGGACGAACCAATCATCAAAATGAAAAACAAAAAAACAAACAAAAGAAGCTGAAACACACGATTAAAGACCTTCTCAGATCAATCCAACGAGCTAAATTCAAATACCCTACCAGTTAACCAAACAATAAACAACAACTATTCAATCGAAAAGCTCAATCCAATACAGAACCAAAACACAGAAGCTAATGAAAAGAGAACCTGAGTTTTGTTTCGAGGTAGACAAAGAAGAACTGCAAGGAGAAAGGCAATCCAAGAATCGTGGATGAATGGAGGGGAAGAAGGCGATGCGATGGAGAAAAAGGAGGTGTCGGATTTTGAACGGAGGGGTTCCTTACAACACCGTCTTCGAACCAGAAAATATATTGCCAGAGAACCAAGCAATGACAATGAGGGAGAAAATTAGAGGGAGGAGCTGGAAAGAAAGCATCGTGGGGGTGGGTTTGTAAATACGTAAAATATTGGGGTTAAAACTGGAAAAACATTAAAACTTAGGGGCCTTATTGTTACATATTTTTGTCCCGTGATGTAATACTTCTAGGTCGTTAACTAAGCTTGCCCGACTTAGCAACTGTTCAACGTAGTGGCAAAATCGTAATTTTATCATATTATTATAGCTTAATTTTATCGTATTAATTCAAATTTTTTTTTAAATATTTTATAAAATTTTAATTTCTTATTAAAAATATATATCATTTTATATTAATATACAAGATATTAAGATTCTGAGTCCTAAATTTTTATATCATTATTTGATGTTTGTTGTACTAATAAGCTTCGTATTTTAATAATTATTTAATTTTAAAAAATACATAAAATTTAAAAATAAAATATAAAAAACAAAATCATTACCTAACAACATTTAAATTTTTGTTATTAACAAAATTATTTAATAAATGTTTGAAGTACTTTTTATTTATTTATTATTATCATTAAAAAATAGTAATGGAAATATAAAATACATAATATATATGTATATACATATACATATATACATACATACATATATATATATACATACATACATATATATATATATACATACATATATATATATACATACATACATACATATATATATATATATATACATACATACATATATATATATATACATACATACATATATATATATACATACATATATATATATACATACATACATATATATATATACATACATACATATATATATATATATAAAAGTTTGGATTTGAAGCAAAGGGAATGGGAAGGTGCTTTTCTTGAGGGATTCGGACTCTAAATATTGGAAAGGAAGTTTATGTTTCACAAGGCAAGTTAACGTTAACCTTTATTTTTGTCTTCTTAAATTCTATAAAAACTAAAAAAAAAAAAAAGAAATTTTAATTTAAAATTTTAAAAATTATCGGTTACGCTATGGTAATGATTTTTCTGTCGGTTATGGTCATGTTGATGTCTATCAAAACTTTTATCAACTTTCGAGCCCAGCTATTAATTGAGTGCGTTGTTCTTTTTCAGAAGTAAAAACAATAACAAGAAAAATTTGGTAAGAAATGAGGCATTCAAACGTTGCATCGGATGTGATTGACCCAATAGTGTTTGATCTCTAATACTGTTTGATCTCAACTAAGTTATGGTCCGATTTTCGAGGCTTTAATTCCGAGACCGTGATTAAAAAGAGAAAGGTAAAATCAAATTTAAATCAAAATAAAAACAAAAGGTCTATGCAATTTTTTAATTCAATTTCATAATATCAAATGGAATGGAACATAGTTTCCAACCATTTCATATTTACAAAGATAATAGAATTAGTGGATTTCTTGAACATTTTATAACCATAACTAATATCATCAAACATAACAATAGGGATTAATAATGCTCATTCTCATCTCTTATTACTGATACATTTGAAGAAAATTATGTTGCCTCTTTAAAACAGGGCATGCACAGCAGCGGTTCTTGTCTGAAACAAAAATCTTTGTTCTGTGTTATTATGTCTACATAAATATCATCACCAAAATTCATCCTACCATCTAATAATATCTGAAACAATCAATGTAAGCATGTCTACCTTCTTCACCTTAATCAGGCTTTGATGTCCTGTTTGGGGAATCATTTGGACTCTACTTACTGAAAACTCCCCAGCTTTTCTGTCCCTAGTCCTCGGGATTAGTCGATGGCGTGTATGGAGGCCCTTGGTTGCCTCGATAACTCGAGGCCGGTGTATCTTGCTTTCCTGGAGAGTTGGTGTTCAGAGAACTGAAGATCCCAAAGCTAGTTTTGGATGGAGTGGGAGCAGTGTTGTGTGGCGGACCAGGCTTAATGTTTCTTGATGCAGAAGCATTGTCCTCATATTGTCGGGTTTCTCTCGTCAAGGGCGAGAAGTCTGTGTTTGGAGTGTGCCTCCTTTGATCACGAATCTCAGGTTCTGATCGGAATGAATCTTTAGCACCTCGACCCTTGCTGCCCATTGCATTTGGTGGTTGGAAACGGTTCGCAGGTTCGATCTTTTTGTATCTATTATCGGCTTTGATGGAAGGATCTTGTCGAGAGAGTGGAACAGAGCTGGTTCGGCCAGAATCAGGCAACCCCCTTGGTTGAGAAAGGTCTGAGACATTCATTTTCTTGGCAGCAGTATTTGAGGGAGTCCCATTAGCATCATCTTTTAAGTCAAACACTTCGTCAAAATCATTATTACCATCAACAACGGACCAGGTAGTTTCTTTAGAACTCTCAAAATCAACTTCAGGGTCAATTTCTTCTTCCCTTGGGCTTGAAGAACGGGCGGCTGGTGAAGTCGGAGAGGTGGTGCCATTTTGAGCCTTCTGCTTCGCATTTGCAACAACATTCGATGCTTTGCCGCCACCCCCTTTCTTTGAGGGGCCAAATTTAACATGCCTGACTATAACATATGCCTGCCCTCTTTCCACCCTTGGTCCACTTTCCACCACTGCTACATCCTCTATCTGCAAAAAGATAGTAAGCGACGAACGTCGGAAAAATAAGACACTTAACAGAAATTGATAGATTGGAATTTTTTGGAGAGAAAATGAAGTGATTCATGAGACAATACCAAAGCAGAAAGACGAGATAGCAAGCCACCCAAGTCCTGATCCTCACCGCCCCTGGCACTACACTGTAAAGGGAACAAAGCTACTATTGAACACCATGATGTTTAAAACGTCAATTTGAACAACCTAAAAGCAGCAATAGTACATATCACAAAGCAGGGGGTCGTCTTAGAAAGAGATTACAAGGACAATACAAATACAACAAGCAAATACACATGGTCTTTACACACAAATGGCATGTACTTATCCAATAAGACCCCTTTTTTTTTTAAATATATGTGAGTGTTCGGGTAAGCTTGCAAGCAACTTGACTATTCTCATGAGATGATTGCTTGACGTTGACCTTAGTACATTTAGTAGCTAAGGAAACTCATAGGAGATTGTGTAACAACCCAAGCCCACCGCTAGCAGATACTATTCTCTTTGGTTTTCCCTCAAGGTTTTTAAAACGCGTCTACTAAGGAGAGGTTTTCGCACCCTTATAAAGAGTGCTTCATTCTAGCAAATACTATTCTCTTTGAGTTTTCCCTTTCGGGCTTTTCCTCAAGGTTTTTAAAACGCGTCTACTAGGGACAGGCTTCCACACCCTTATAAAGACTGCTTCATTCTCCTCCCCAACCGATGTGGGATCTCATAATCCACCCCCTTTGGGGCCCAGCGTCCTTGCTGGCACTCCGCCTCGTGTCCACCCCCTTCAGGGCTCAGCCTCCTCGATGACACAAGCTCACTGCTAACAGATACTGTCCTCTTTGGGCTTTCCCTCAAGGTTTTTAAAACGCATCTACTAGGGAGAGGTTTCCACACCCTTATAAAGAATGTTTCGTTCTCCTCCCTAACTGATGTGGAATCTAGATAGGTGACCACTATGGTTTTAACTCATTCTCTAGGCTCTTTATTATTTTCATGGTAGTGGTCAACCCAGGGCAAAGACAACACATTTAATGAGGATACTTCTAAAGTAAATAAAGGATAGAAAGTGAGAACTGGATGTCGCAACAGAAATTTAGTAAAGTTAGCATTACCCAAACCTAGTGAAATCTCTTAGGTCAGGGTCTGGACAAGACTTGGTTAGTAGGATACTAGTTAATGACATGGTTGTAGTTTGTTAACGGGAATTGTACTGGTCAGCAATTCTAAATCGGGAAAGAAAAATGCGAGATGACATAGGCCATTTTGAGCCGATTTTATAATGAAAAACACAAACAAAAGACTATTAACCTCTGAAAGGAAATAAGAAACTAAAGGAACAGAAATTATAAAGGGTCATTTTGTAAAATGAAAAAAGTAGTACCTTCACACGGTAACCACGTTCCATCAATCGCTTTACCATATCAGCTTTCATCCTTAGGTCCTTCTCCTCCTAAAGACCATATAAAAAATATATTTTAGTATCAAATACCAAAAGTGCTTTTCTAAGCCCTCTTAGTGGGTCAAAACGCTGTTGATTTGGAGCTCAAGGACTCCTTGTCTGGAAACAGAATTGGGTCTCAACTCTTAGTCAAAGCATCAGACATATTACAGAAAAATGGTGTCATAGAGAGAAAGGAACCAAATTCATTACAATCCTTGGGCGAGGAAAAAATACCAAAAGTATCGCCAATATTGTGGGTTAGTAGCAACAATCGGAGGAAATTAACAAACGCTGAAACAATGTAGCAACATGAGTAAAAAATTTTGACATTTAGATCTCAGGCAATGACAAAAAGGTTAATGGTGATATCCATTCAAGGCAGGTCTAAACATTAAAAAATGAATTACTTACAGTTTTCCCAGTGAAGCGGACTTCTTTGTGATCTCCCTTTTTTAAACTCAGTTCAGCCTGCAAGAATATGAATCTTTTCACAACATGTATAACACTTTTTCTAATATCAATTACAAGGTGTCATTTCTGAAGACCTGAAGTACTATTACTTACAGGCTTTCCTGCTGGGAAAGATCAACTAAAAGTGGCATAACTTCAAAACGGCAATAAATTAAGCTAAGGTTCTAGAGATTTGCATGTGTAATCAGCTTTAAAAAAGTCAAAATTGATTGCAGCAAAACAAAGCAAAGGCACACTGAATGAATAATCTTTTCATATGATTCATAATGAGGCTCCGACAATCAGACTAGATTGTGTGTTTTATTTATGCAACCATGAAGGTGATGCAAAAATATTAGACGACTGCAATCATCCAAGTTTTTGGTGATTTATATCACGTTCCATTCATTATCAAAATGAACAATAATACGAGACCAACTTGACAGATAATTTGAAGATAAAGTACGGATCTGCACGGACATGGCAACAAGTAACAGAAGTGATATATATTTAACAAACGATTGATTTCCACATCCAGACTAAAAGCATTATCACTGTCTTAACAGTAGTCATGAACCCATATGTACACAGCATCAACAAGCTCACCTTGCTTTTAACACGGTCCTTTTCCCTTATTTGCTGTTTATATTTCTCTCTGTGGAAATCCATAATTTTACAGACAGGTGGATTGGCTTTTGTTTGGACCTGAGAATATTTGACACATGTAATCAAATTTTGCAAAACCTAATAATAAATAGGAAATAATTCAGTAATTACTAAGATAGCAACTTTTATTACTCTTTATGTTCTCTAGTTTTTTATAATGGCTTCAGTCTTTCATACAAAGATTTATGTTTTTTTTTTCCATTAAAATATGGAAGTTTACCTCAACCAAATCAAGATTGAGCTCACGAGCACGTGCAAGAGCTTCATGTAACTTAAGAACCGTATGTCCTACAAAAATATGTGCAACACGTTAACAAGTAATAAATAAACATAATCCACATGCATAATGAAAGCCCGATACATTTTTACACAACTTCCTACATGAGAAATCTCATTCTCAAAGAGTTTTTGAAGAGCAGTGATGGATTCTTGCTTGGGGCTACTTGGTTTAAAGAGATAGTCGGTCGTTGAAAGAATATTTTCAATACAAATTTGTTTTTGATAGAAAATAACTTTTTGGGTTTTGTCTATGGTGTCTCCCAAAATAATATTTTGTACTAATCCAACTTTTGACATTCAAGTCAAATGGAGAATGCTGTGTAGCTCCATCGCCCCACAAGGAGGAAACCCTCTTTTTTGTCTAAATTATACAGCTTCCTTCTTTTTAAAAAAAATGAACGTTCATGCTCCTATTTTTCCACAAACAAGTTAGCATACCCTATCACTCATTTCAACTGATAGATACAATACAATACCTTGTTTTCTAGTAAATGTTATCGATGTAGCATGTAGTTGTACATAAATATCAAACAAAATACTAATCAAACAGTAAACACACACCTTGCTTCCCCAAAACATGAGAATTTAATGTTCCATGCACTCTTCTCATTTTGCATTACTATGAAAATGGTATCAATCTTAAGAACGTGAATAGGAATCTCTAACTTGGGAGTCTCAAGCCATGATATTAACAAAAATTCAATACATTTATCCCACATACCATCATCAGATACAAGCCTTACAAAGTCGGCCTTGATTTTATCATTAAGTCGTGGCCCACTTGTGTCCTTCTCTTCTTTCTTCGCCTTACCTTGAAACTTCAATACCATGTCATAGAATTAACAACATCAGACACTATAAATTAAACGGCCTATAATTCAAACAAGATAATGAACAATTTGAGGGATGTACAAACAACTTCTCCAGTTAGAGAGGAGGAAAACTCCAACCAGTATTGATTTATAATCAAATTCGAACTTAACTAGTTAATGATAATTTTTTTTAGTGAAAACCAATATGAAATTAAAAATAAATAATTCAAAAACAACTAAAATCTTATTTTGTTACCTATTCTAATATGTAACTTCTGAAAGTTCAAGGCATGAAATTTTAGCGACTATCACAGGATTTGAAACCCTACACAATGTTCCGTATAATTTAGCTCAAATTCAAAAACTAATGTGCCATTATTCATCCATAAGGATCAGAATCGCTACCTGAACCGGAGCAGCAAAGAACCTAACATTACCGCCACAATCAGCTGGTCTACGGGGAATTGTCCGCTCTACACATCCAAGAACATGTTTTGTTATACGACCGGAATCGAGCGAAGCAGCATGAGAGATTTGAAAGTAATGTCTCTTGAATTGATCCGAAAGGGACTTGAGCTTGGATTGGTTTATTCTACAGAAGACTGCCATCGTATCCAAGTTTCAATGACTCAATCATAGCATCACCGAAGGGCGCAAAATCTGAACAATGATCGATGGATTCAACCCTCCCTCGAAGCTTTCTTCAAACGAACAGGACGGTGGCTCGCGCCAGTCGCAGTTCCAGAGCTCCTCCAGGAGCGAAGTTCGAGCCAAGGGAGAATCTGAGACAGAGTTCAACAAGGTTTCGGATCCAACCTGAAATTTAGGCTCGAAATTCTCGGCCCAGTCGAAAGCCCATAAAGAGGAATTATTGGGCTGAAATTTAAAAGTTATTGGGCTTTTTTCTGCTAATGGGCTCCGTAAATACAAGCCCAAATATTATTTCTATTTTTCGAAGCTGACATCTAATATTTTAAAATAAATGGAAAGGATTTTAAAATAAATATTAAAAAACGAGTGGACAGAAAAATAATTAAATTTTTTTTTATCGCGTATTTAAATTTTAAAATGTTATATTTTTACCATAATTTTTTATATTACTTTTTATTTCTTTTAACTGATTTTAATAAAAATAGTATTTTGTCTTAAAAAAACATATTATTAAACTTTTAAAAATTTTAATAATACTTTTAAACTTTTAAAATAATCTTATAAATAATAGAAAATTGGTTAACGTTTAAAAAAAATATCCTTCAATTTAAAAAAAATTATTAATATTCAGTTTTTTTAGTTCAAAAATACTCTTATTTAGTATTATATTTAAAAAATATCGGTGAAATTTAGGTAACATTAATACTATTTACTTTTATAAAAAATTAATTAATTTTTTTATCTTAATATATGGACGAAAACCTTCTATTGACATCTCATATATTAAATGTTACTTTTGAAAGTTTATAAATATTTTTTATACGAGTACTTTTTAAGTTTTTAAAAAAAATTTAAAAGTATTTTTTAAGTTTTTTAAAAAGTTAGAAAAATATTAATAATTTTTTTTAAAGTTTAAGAAAAATTATCAAACATTTTTATTAAATACATATGGTTTAAAGTACATTAATTAAATACATAGTACCTAAATAAATAATTAGTTCTTGTGAAAAAAAAAAAAAAAAAAAAAAAAAAAAAAAAACTCGTGTCTAATTATAAACCAAACAAACATTATAAAATATTTTTTTTATTAATTATTATTTATAAAGCAAGGTTGTATTACGATGCGTTGTCGCATCATAAATAATTTTGTGAGATATGGTTGATTTAATCAAGGCCATTTAATCCATGTTAAATTATATTGATTAAATTAATGAAAACGTCGTCGTTTTCTCTTTTTCCTATTTTTTTGAATTTTGTATGGGAAAAGAATCCAATTTTCTTCAACTTTGTATCATATAATAATAATAATAATAAATTTTAAACAAATTTTAAAAATGTGCTAAAATAATGTTTCTTGTCAACCCCTTCGACATCGTTCACATGGTTGGATGTTTGATATGGATGACATTACATAAAGTCGTACGACTATTTTTAACATATTTTTAGATCGATATATTTTGAAATTATTAAAAGTAATATATTACTTATAATATAAACGTACCATTTTTAAAATTCGTTTTTTTTTTTTGTGTCAATCCGATCATAGCTCAACTGATTATCTTATTCCATCTTTAATTTTTTAATAAATAAGCTTAATTATCTTATTTTTTATGTGAAATATTTATTTTCGATTCACTATGTACGAGACCATATGTTCCCTCACCAAAAAGACGTCTACTCGAGAAAGATTGAAAATGTCTCAAAATGTACTATAGTAGGAAGTATGATATTAGCTTTCCACCACTCTTGGGCTCGTGGCCTAAGCAAGCTAACATGTGTTGTGTCTCATAGCGTAGGTGAGCGTGACTGGACGAGCGTCTTAGGTGTCTTCCTTTGAAAATGGTCTTTCAAAATAGTACCGAATTGCACGAGTGTATCGACATTGCGCCCCAACCCATGTGTCGGACGTTGGATTATGGGAGTGTAAGAAGACTTAAAATATCTATCTTGATTTTTTATATTTTTTAAATTAAAAGAAAAAACATCTTATTTTATGCACATTCAAATGTAGATATGGTCAACAGACATTTAAGAAGATTTTAAGTAATTTCCTTGATTCTAGTGGTAGCCATGTCATCCATTATTATTATTATTATTATTATTATTATTATTATTTTTATTTTTATTTTTATTTTTTATTTTTTTTTGGGTAAAAAACATTATCCATCACTTATTTTGAGCTAATAAATAAATAGGATGGGACAATATACATAAATATATATTATTTATATTAAACATATTTTAAATTATTCCTTTCTTATTATAAATACATTCACTTAAATAAATGAATTTGATGAATATCCATTTGATTAGTTTGTGAATTTAAATTTTTTAAATATTTCATTTTTGTTAAATTAAGATATCCATAATATAGAATATTATAAGTTATAAATATTGCAAACTAATAATTATACAATATAATATAATATTTATCAAATTTAGTTGTATAAATAAATAATTAAGTCGTGTGGAGCTCAGCTAAGATAATATGTTGTGTACCATGATTGTGAGACAAGCCTCGATTTGTACTTGACTTAGCTCGTGCGGCAAGTCTTTCTTACCAATCTAGGGCCTCTTGGCCTCACAAAAATCAAACCTTTCGGTTATGTGAGCTTCTTGGTGGGTTCTCCTCGATGTATTCTACATGGGATTCTTGAGTCATGAACACGAACGGGTTGTTAATGTGATGTCTACCAGTGGTGCTTAGCCATATGCACGACCGAAGATAGTATTAAATTTGAAGTGGTGATCCTTTATTTTCCTCAATAAATATTGTTGAATTGTTATTTTCATGGATGGGCGGAGAGAACTCAATTATTTGAAAATGTAAAGATAGAGAAAGAACGTCTTTGTTGTTGAAGAGTTTAATTTGGCCCGTCTCATTAATGAAACTCTTCCCCACAATTTTAAGTACTTTTGTTTTTATTCATTCCACGTCTACAAACTTCGACCATTACACTCGATTGAGTTGAACAGCGTTCATAGATCAGTTATTCAAAAATATATATATACTGATTGTTGATCTTGAAATCTTGATTGGATAATGCGTCGACTTTTACGTGACAACAATGGTAAATTTGTTTGAAAAGAGAAAAAAACGTAACGTGCAAAACAAGAAAAGTTTGCACATTTGTATAACCGATGCTTAAGTCAGATAAAGCGAAAAAAAAATGCAGTTTCCTTTATGAGTTAGGTTAACCGAATAAGCAAAGTTTCTTCGATCAACATGTACTCGCCCCATTGGCCACGTAACACTCCTCCACCTACTTCAATCTAATTCTTTGAAACAAAAGCTCAGTCATCGAGTCAAAGAAAGCACACTACTCATTCATCAAATTACTAAGGGTTAGTGGTACCGTCTTATTCGTGTGACGTAGACAACTTCTAGCTAATCGTTAATGCAAGAATCAAGTCATAGATCCACGTAGGTTGATAGCTAAAGCGATGAGACAAAGCGTTACACTGATAGATATTCGAGAAGCTTAATGTGGTGGGATGTTGTATGCAACATACAATGATTAAATTAGTACTTGAACTAAAGTAATATAAAGCTGAGTTAGGGTGGTATAGCATACCTTTTGACAGTAAAAAATATTTCGATATCTCTAGAAATTCATGCAACAAGAGTTCTATTTAGGGTGTTAGAACCGAGCTTTAGTAGGGTGTAGGGAGCTCTTTGGCTTCCAATACCCACAAGTGATCAACTTGGTAAGTCATATTGTCACACGTCTTGTAGAGATGTCTATTTAACATGTTCTAAACGGAGCGACGAAGATGGAGAAGGCTTCCCAGTCCTCGCTCTCCCCTTAAACATCTCTAACATCTTGTTTCATGGTGGGTAATGTTTCAACGACCATAGAAACCTAATCTTTCATGGGTCGTATCTCAGTCTCAGTGTGGATGATCTATGTTCTTAGACGAATAGCCGATCATTGTCTAGTAAGCTATATAGATAAGGTCTCGAAGTCTCTCTCACTAGACTTGGTGCTTAGGGTGTGACGTCTTTATCTATTGAGATGGCATAGTAGAATAGGGCAATAATGAAGGGCCAAAGGGTGTGGGGCTTTTAGAGTTTGAAATATGTAATGGTAATGTCATTGTCATTTTACCATTAAATGCAAAACATTATGTGTGAGATGAGATGAAAGATTATTATATACATATCCTCCTTATGTTAGGTAAACGGACATATCTTCCTCTAAGGATCCCATTCTTTTTTTATATCTATCACCCCAAAATGCTATCAATTCAATGCCCATTGACATTGATTGGACATTGAATTGATATCGGTTTAAGAAATGTATATCTATTTTGCTGTTTGAGTATAACTTGGCTGATTATATCAAAATGTTAGATCTTCTTTGAGAGTTTGAGAGACAAAGTCGCGGACTCACGGTCAAACAGTGGGCGCAGAGTACGAGTGTGACTACGACATCGTAGACCACGCAGATGCAAACGGCTAGACGTTCTAGGCTTGGAATTGGGCTCTGAGCTTGGACGCTGGGTTTCATTTGTTTTTTTTTTCAAGATTCTTGTGTTGGATTGGGTTGACCCAATCATTTTCTTTTGGAACCCTGGATTAGGTTTAAAAAAAAATGAACCCAACCCAAACTCGAAATCTAATCAAACCCAACCCAACTCTTATAATTTGGGTTGAGTCAGGTTGTGTTTTAAAACTGTGAGGCAAGTAACGGGCCAAAGCGGATAATATCTACTAGCGGTAGGCTTGGACCGTTATAAATGGTATCTGAGCCAGATACCGGGCGGTATGCCAACGAGGACACCGAACCTCTAAGGGAGTGAGTTGTAAGATCCCACAATGATTGGATAGGGGAACGAAACATTCCTTATAAGGGTGTGAAAGCCCCTCTCTAACAGACACATTTTAAAACCGTGAGGTAGACAGTAATACTAATGGGAACGAAACCTTGTGGCTAACCACTGCGAATATTTTTTTTACTAATAATTCAAAAAAAAAAAATTATAATTGGCTTCAAATTTTTGTCCACATCATTAAATAACAAATAAAAAAAAACATGCCCATGTTAGATTTTAGTTAAATAATTAACCTACAAATAGATTAACAATAAGGATTTAAATAATTTTCTTCTTTTTTTAATGAAAGTTCAAAAATAAAATATATGAATTATACAAAATAATATTCAAAATTTAAAATTATCTTTTAAAAAATATTGATATTTGATTGATTAATTATTGAAAAATAGTAATTTAATGGTGAACGTAGGCGTATTGATTAAAATAGTGGGTGGGAAAAGAAAACAAGCGCACGTGCAACGTGGAACAGACCCAAATAAATTATAATAATAATGAATTATTATTTTTTTCGTACGGACAAAATATCTAAATATTAATTTTAATTTTGGAAAATTAATAATATGGTCAAAGATGATTTTATATTGAATTAATTAAAATATCTAAATATTAATATTAATTTCACAAGATGCGCCGCACTCAAAATAACATAGCTTTGATTTCTTTAATTAAAAAATAACAATAATTTAACTTTAAATGTTTTTAAAAATTATTAATAAAATTCATTTTATCTGGTTTTCTTTTTAAATATATAAATTAAGTAGTTTGAAAATATTTTAAATAATTATGAACAAAATATATATATATCAATTAAAGAGTGATTTGCATTATAAGAAAAAAATCATGAATTTTAATTTCATTAATTAGTTTATGAATTTGGTTGGTTTGAGTTGTTCGAGTCATTTATTTATTTTTTTTAATAAAAATAAAATGTTAGTTCATAAAATATCTATTTTTAAAAAATTATTTAATTAAAATTTGCAACTAATTGTCACATAATAAATAAAAATAAAGTATTACTCCATAAAATACGTGTTGTTCAATATATTTTTAAAAATTATTTTCTAAATAATTAAAATTTATTTTTAAGAGGAGTCAAAGAATAAATAATTATAAAATAAAATAAATATGTGTATACGTAATTGTTTATAAGCAAAAATGTAATTTAAAATTAAAAATAAATTCGAGTTGATTTAATCTATAATTAATTTATGAGGGGTAGTCAACGAATTAGGTATAAAATTTTCTAATCTTCCTCCGAAAATTCTCTCTCAGTGACAAATTTATAAGATTTTTTAGTTTTTCAATAATGACGTGAATTTGAAAATTAAATAATTATTGTACGCTAGAAAAACGAGCGCTTTTATATAATTTTTAGTCTTTAAAACAATGTCAAACAATTGAATAATTCATATTTTGATTCGTTTATGAAATTCAACTGGATAAATGTTCAAAGACGACGTTAAAAAATTTCAAATAATTTGACCAAAAATATTTATTAGAGACGTAAAATTAGTATGGTCACGTTTTGAATTAATATATATTTTTATTCAAAGTTTTTATTATTTTTTTAAAAAATATTTAATTATGATGCAATTGAATTTAATTAATTATTTAATTAGTATATTTGAAAAGAGAGATAAAATTAATTAAATAATGGTTTAAGCTCACTGCTAGTAGATATTGTCCATTTTGGCCTGCGCGCAGATATTGTCATAGGTAGATATTTCTACACCCTTATAAGAAATATTTCCACACTCTTTAACTAGGTTCGGGTTTGATACCAGATATTGACAGTGTCTGGCTTTGATACCATTTTGTAACATCTCAAGCCCACCACTAGTAGATATTTTTCGCTTTGACTCGTTACGTATCGCCGTTAGCCTCACAGTTTTAAAACGTGTTTACTAAGGAGAGACTTCCAAACCCTTATAAGAAATGCTTTGCTGTGTGCCAGCGAGGACGCTTGGCCCGATTGGAGAGGGGAACGAAACATTCCTTATAAGTGTGTGGAAACCTCTCATTGGTAAACACGTTTTAAAGCCATGAGACTAACGATGATACGTTTAACGAGTCAAAACGAATAATATCAACTCAATTATCATCAAATTATGGTTATTTTAGCGTGCAGACAGAAAATTTATTAAATTTTTTTAAAAATAGCAACGACATAAGAACCGTTACGTTGAAGAATATCTCAACGAAACATTTATCTTTAACAATTATATAATATCGTCCCTCGTTTAAAAAATACAAACTAAAAGTCAATTCAGAACCGAGAGTGAAAGAACATAGGGGTTAATTAAGAGCCTAGCCTATAGGCTTCCACATTTTAATGCTATGTTTACACATTTCTTCATCACTTGATTTCACGACCATCTTTAGGTGTTTTGACAATTTAAAGAAATCATTTGAAATTCTTTAAGCTTAGTCATAAAGGGTATTACGTTCATTGGTTACTGAAATTTAGCATTGAAATATCGCTTTTATGTCGGTATTGATAATCAAAATTAGAAGAGCTAAATAATATGAATTCGATCGTTGAGATATGCTCAAACGAGCTGGATGAGATGGAGCTGGACGAGTGAAATCAGACACGTGACTCTTTGATGAGCTCAGTTGAGCTGACCGAGTCTTGTTAATGATATTCTAGTAATAGTGCTCCTCTTCGCAATTCCTAGCATACCCCTGGTTGGAATGGGTAGGCCCACCATTTCACTTTCACTTAGGCTCGGAAAAAGTCAGTGGGGGACCTTATCGGTTGGAGAGGAGAATGAAACATTTCTTATAACGGTGTGAATACTTCTCCCTAGTATACGCGTTTTAAAATCTTGAGGGGAAGCTTGAAAGGGAAAGCATGAAGATGACATATCTGCTAGCTCTCGAGCTATTACACCTTCATACAACTCGCATCATTCTCAAATGCCCCAGATTTCCTTGTTTGTTCGGTTAGTTCCCGCATGCACAAACGAGCACCGACTGCAACATCAAGGAACTAACATATGTTAGAGAGTGTAGGTCATCAGTACTAGGAGACATATACGTTAGACACGCAACATTTTAACCGATAATAACCCTATAATTAATTCCATTTTACAAATATAAATTTATTAAATGAATGCACTTACTTATTTAATGAAGCATATTTAATTCATAATTTAAACAAGTTAAATTAAAATTACAGATAATAATACTTAAATCAAAATCAATTAAAAATACTTACAATAAATTATTATTTGATCATTAATTAATAAAATTTTATTTAATTTTAAGGGTATTATTTGAGGTTTGTTCGACTCTTTGTTTGTGGGTGTGTTGAGCACAGTGGCGTGGAGCCCATTGCTGGACCTCTGCTTTGCTGGCTTCAAGCTCTCCATTGTTGGTCTTTTATGGGGCTTGTCTGCCTTTCACCGAGGGAGAGAGAAAGGGAGGGTTCTTCACTTGGCGCTACCTCTTTATTTGTTTCATCGACCCTTTTCGTTTCAATTTTCTTCAACAACAACTTAATTCATCACAATTTCTGATAATCCAAACCAAACCCACTTCTATTTTCATCGCAAATCTTGATGGATCCACAGATTTAATGCCTTCAGACCCACTTGATCTTCTTGATCTTGCGAGATCTTCATCTTGTTGTTCTTCTCCGGGCTTTGCTCATTCATGGGAGCCTCCATTGAAGTGTTAACTGCTGTAAGCCCTTTTTTCTTCATATGGGTCCACTTTGTTTTCAGTTTTTTCATATGGGTTTGTTGAATTTGATGATGTGAATGTTGAATTGTTCCACCCCTTTGGAATCTGTGATGGGTTGAGGTTCTTTGTTTCAATGTGAAGACGTAGACTTCTGTGGATGGGTTAATGGTTGACTAAGGAATTGTTGAAGAAAAATCGCCTTTGACCTCTTGATTCTTTCCCCCATCTGTCTTTTTCCACTGTTAGCGGCCATATTATACATGCGTTTTTGTGTTGAACAGCAAATTGAACCGGTTTCAGATTTTTCCCCAATTGAAGTTAACTGTATGTTCTTCATATTTGTATTGCCTCTCTTGTTTTGATTGACAATATCCATGTTCATCTGTTTATGTTTCTGCTGTTCTCAATCATATTGGTTGTTTTTGTAGCAGAAGGAAATGAAATCAGGGAGTCTAAATTGTTTTTGTTCTTTATATTCAGATGCTGATATTTTGGAGGGTTGTTTGGATGAGATGAGGGATGTTCTCAGGGTTGATGAACTTTCTGAGAGCTTGTTTTCGACCGCGGTCGGATCGACATGTGCACAAAGGTTCAGAGGCTGGTGGTCGACAGGATGGTCTCTTATGGTACAAGGATAGTGGACAGCATGCCAATGGTGAGTTTTCAATGGCTGTAGTTCAGGCTAATAATTTACTTGAGGATCAAAGCCAGATGGAGTCAGGGAATTTGAGCTTGCACGAGGCTGGGCCATATGGTACCTTTGTTGGTGTGTATGATGGGCATGGAGGGCCAGAGACATCTCGCTATGTAAATGATCATCTTTTCCAGCATCTTAAAAGTAAGGCACTGATAACTGTTTTGATTTTACATATCCTTTTTGTTCAATGAGTTCTTTCCCATATGCTTGATTTCTCAACAAGCTGATGGGAGTTGGTTTACGAGTGGATTGTGCATCAAGAAAGGGATGAAAGGTTGAATTCAAATTCAATATAGCTTGGTTTTAGATTGAAGAACTGAAGAATACTCTGCTCATAGTGCTTTCACTCATTCAAAGCTCTCCAAGAAGCAGATTCCCGTGTCGTATAAGTTGGATGTGAGATCCCACATCGGCTGGGGAGGAGAATGAAACATTCTTTGTAAGGGTGTGGAAACTTCTCCCTAGCAGACGCGTTTTAAAAACCTTGAAGGGAAGTCCGGAAGGGGAAACCCAAAGAGGACAATATCTACTAGTGGAAGGCTTGGGCTGTTATAAATGGTATCAGAGCCAGACACCGGGCGATGTGTTAGCGAGGGCGCTGGGCCCCGAAGGGGGGTGAATTGTGAGATCCCACATCGGTTGGGGAGGAGAATGAAGCATTCTTTACAAGGATGTGGAAACCCCTCCTTAGCAAACGCATTTTAAAACCCTTCAGGGAAAAACCCAAAGAGGACAATATTTGCTGTGGTTGGTTTGAACTATTACAAATAGTATCAGAGCTAGACACCGGGCGATGTGCCAGTGAGGATGCTAGGCTCCGAAGGGGGGTGGATTGTGAGATCCCACATCGGTTGGAGAGGAGAACGAAACATTCTTTAGAAGAGTGTGAAAACCTCTCCCTAACAAACGCGTTTTAAAAATCTTAAGGGGAAGCCCGGAAGGGAAAGCCCTAAGAAGACAATATCTGTTAGCGGTGGGCTTGGGCTGTTACGGGCCAACTCGATCAAGTGAAGATTTGAATACCTTTTCCTTTTTCACTTCTATATTTGGAGGGTTCGTTTCATATGATATTTGAGCTGAAATTTTGTCTAGTGTCTGTTATTTCATAATTCAGGCTTACTTGTAGTTGTTGTCCATAAAACTTGGAAACTAGAATATGCTCGAAACTCCTAATGATTGTTCCCTAATTTGTAGGGTTTGCTTCCGAGCAACAGTCCATGTCGGTGGATGTCATACGAAAGGCGTTTCAAGCTACCGAAGACGGGGTTATCGCTCAAGTTTCAAAACAATGGTCAATGAGGCCACTAATTGCAGCTGTTGGATCTTGCTGCCTTGTAGGTGTAATTTGTGGTGGAACTCTTTACATAGCTAACCTTGGTGATTCACGAGCTGTTTTAGGGAGAGTTGTAAAGGCAACAGGGGAAGTTTTGTCTGTCCAGTTGTCTGCTGAGCATAATGCATCTATAGAGTCTGTCAGGCAGGAGCTCCGGGCCCTGCACCCTGATGATCCACATATTGTAGTCTTGAAGCATAATGTATGGCGTGTGAAGGGCCTTATACAGGTAAGTTATTTAATGCTTTAATATTGATTATGCTCATAGTTTGTGTAACGGTTCAAGCCCACCGTTAGTAGATATTGTTCTTTTTGGGTTTTCCCTTTCGGACTTTCCCTCAGGGATTTCTATTAGGGAGAGGTCTCTACACCCTTGTAAAGAATGTTTCATTCTCCTCTCCAACCGACGTGGGATCTTAAAATTCACCCTTCTTCAGGGCTCCGCGTCCTCGCTGGCACATCGCCTAGTGTCTAGCTCTGATACCATTTGTAACCGCCCAAGCCCACCGCTAGCAGATATTGTCCTCTTTGGGTTTTCCCTTTCGGGCTTCCTCTCAAGGTTTTTAAAACGCGTCTGCTAGGGAGAGGATTCCACACCCTTATAAACAATGTTTCGTTCTCCTCCCCAACCGATGTGGGATCTTGCAATTCACCCCTTCAGAGCTCAGCGTCCTTGTTGGCACATCGCCGCATGTTTGGCTCTGATACCATTTGTAACAGTCAAGCTCACCACTAATAGATATTGTCTTCTTTAGGCTTTCTCTTCTGGGCTTCTCCTTAAGGTCTTTAAAATGCATCTGCAAGGGGAGGTTTCAACACCCTTATAAAGAATGCTTCGCTCTCCTCCCCAACCGATGTGGGATCTCACCGTTTGTCTTTTCATGTGACTGAATCATGTTTTTAACTATGTATAACACTTTTCGTTTTAGGTTTCTCGATCCATCGGTGATGTCTATTTAAAGAGAGCTGAGTTCAACCGAGAGCCTCTATATGCTAAGTTTCGCCTTCGTGAACCTATCAAAACGCCAATACTGAACGCCGAACCATCTATTTCAGTGCTCCAGTTGCAACCACAAGATCAATTTATTATATTTGCTTCAGATGGGCTCTGGGAACACCTTAGCAATCAGGACGCTGTTGATATTGTCCAAAACCATCCACGTAATGTAAGAATTCTCTCCCACCTAAACTCAAAGAAGAAGATGTAAAAGAAACTCAACTTTCATTTGAACAATCTCATTGCAGGGAAGTGCAAGGAGGTTAGTGAAAGCAGCACTGCAAGAGGCAGCAAAGAAGAGAGAAATGAGGTACTCCGATTTGAAGAAGATTGACCGTGGCGTACGACGACATTTCCACGATGACATCACAGTGATTGTTGTGTTTCTCGACTCGAACCTTGTGAGCCGGGCTAGCTCTACAAAATGTTCAAGCCTATCCATGCGAGGGGGCGGAGTTAACTTGCATCCGAACTCATTGGCCCCTGGCATGGCCTGATTAGGCCATAATCATCTCATGTTTGTCTGTTGTATTGATATCATATGTGAATACCAGGTAGCTTCCAACAGAGATAAAGTGGAGCCAGGCATCAATCCTTTTACCATACAACTCTGTAACTGTTAACTCAAAAACCAAAGCACAGCTGAAGTAGACAGCTTCAAGTCGCCTGTAATTGTAGCTAATTCCTTCCCAAGATTTTTTCTTTACCCATTTTGCTCACTGCTTAGCTCTTGTAAATTGTATGTATCACTCAGTTCATGCTGAACTGCCTATCTGTCATTCATTACATCCATTAGTCTGCTGTTAACAAATATTGTTCTTCTTTTACTTTTACTTTAAGGCTTCCTTTCAAGGTTTTTAAAAACGTGTCTACTAGGGGAGATTTGTACATCCTTATAAAGAATGTTTCATTCTTCTCTCTAACTGATGCGGGATCTCACAACAACGAACATGGATACTTTTGAAGGTATATTCCTCATCTTTACAGATTGAGGAGTTGTTTAGAATCCATTTGATAAAAGTGATTGATCTATGTAGTGGTATGGGGTGGATTAGATAATATAGTAGGAAGCTTTAATCTGAGTAAGTGTCAGAGTGTCAGTGAGGGCATAAACACAGTAATCCAGACAGGAAAATTGAAGGTCCCAAGGTAACAAAGTAGGGTAAGAATGGTTGTCTTGTCTTGTTTCAAGTAAAATGGCACATTTCTCACTGCACCCACCCACTCCCCACTCTCTCTATGTTGGGTTTGCATTGGATTTGTGTGCTCTTTCTTTGCTTCTTCATTTTGGATTTGGATTGGTTGGAACAACCTCTAAACTTGTGTTCAATTTGGTGGGGGTAAGTTTAAAAATCAAATGGTTGTATATATATATATATAAATGCTACCATTTTCACGAGCGAAGAAGCTCGATCGATAAGGAGGGGCAAAATTTAGAAAAAAACCTAAAAATTTAAGATCACTTAACGAACCTAACCATCATTATGATGATAAGTTGAGTCACTTTTGAATATTAATTTTTTTTTAAAATTTGGTTTAAGGCTTCGTCTACAACTAAAAGTAGAGATCTTTATCTAGTTTTATCTTGAATGTTTATGAACTTTTCTTTACATTTCATATATTTTTCACGTATCGTCATAGCCTCGCTCATTGGTTCAACAATCGTACCTTACTGATGATATAAACAACGGTGCTATTAGCTGAAACTCATTAGAGCCAAAATCTAAAAGTTCAAAGGCATAAGTGGTTTATTTATTAAGATCAGTGTGAAATGTCATATCAGTTGGGGAAAAAAATGAAATATTAATAGTGTTGAAACCTCACAATAAAACGCATTTTAAAAACCTTAAAAGAAAGTCCAAAGAAAATAATATCTGCTAGCAGTAGATTTGGATTGTTACAAATGACATATAGACTTTGTAGTCATAGTGCATATGAGCTAAGGAGATCGTAAGACAAATAAACACAACGATCATAGTTTACCGACCTAATTTAAAATGGAATAAAAAGACTTTAGATTATTCTTCCAACATTTGAACTTAAAATGAGAGAAAGAACAGAGGAGCCATCTTTTCCAAGGAGACAAGAGATAGTCTCTTGAGCTACAAAAGACAGTGACAGTCGTGAGTTTCTGGATTCTCCAAACTAAAACCCTAAAGCTTATTCTGTAATGGTGTGTTTGAGTTGCAAAAAAAAAGAACATCATTATACCCTCTTCCAAATACAACAAAAAAACATAACCACCACATACAAAACAACAAATCTGTCTCTCTGTCTCTCTGTCTCTCTGTGTTTTTGGTCCCTTTTTACCAAGTTTGACTCATCTTTTTAGAGAGAGAGAGAGGGAAACAGATTCAACCCATGAATCAATGCAGAGATATTGGAAATAAAGCAAACTAAGTAAAACCAGGTAAACAACTTCTGAACTTTTTCCTATTTCGAACTGTTTTACACAACACTCTCCTCTCTTGCTCGAGCCCCTACCTTCTTCTTAGCCTAAAAGGACAAGGGTTTTCTTGCAAATCCCTCATGTGTCCGAGAAACTGCTAAACCAGAGTTTTTTTCATTTTTTGTTACAGAAAACAGAGGATTCTAGGTGGAGAGGAGGATATTGCTTCCTTCAAGCACTTCCTTTCAAACTTACTGCTTTTTTCTATTTATCAGAAAGAGTGAGCAAGCAAGCAATCAAGAACCTTCTTGAAAAGCCGGATTTTCTTTTATCTGAAGCAATCCCATTGTTTTACTTGCTAGAAGATGAAATGGGTCGGTGGGATTTTTCTCAAAAAGGCTGCATTTTTGCTTTTTCTGCGCCCAAGTGAAAACAATCTAACTTCTTCCTATTTTATATCACTAAAGAATAATACAAGAGGGAGAAAAATAAACCATCTTTTTCAATTTCAGGCATTTGAATAAAGGAAGAAGAAGAAGAACCTGCTGCTGCTGCTGCTGCTGCTGCGGCTTTGGCCAACAAGGAAATGGGTTGTGTTGCCTCAAAGTTGGAGGAAGAAGAAGTAGTCTCCATCTGTAGAGAAAGAAAACGCCACATAAAGTTAGCTGTTGAGAGAAGGTATGCACTTGCAGAGGCACATAGTAAATATTGTCAAGCTTTATATGCTGTTTCAGCCGCCATTAAGCTCTTTGTAGCTCGCCATTCTTCTCCTTCCCCTTTCCTCATCACATTCCCTCCTACATGTTCTTCTTCTTCTCCTCCCCCTTCAGAAAAAGTGATATCCAATCCAATGTTTCTTCAGCAAAGGCCTTCAGATTCCACCCATGAAGCCATACCCGCCTGCCCTTCATGTGCTTGTTCTTCTTCTTCAACCTCCACGGAGTCCTCCATGGAAGAAAGAGAAGAAGAACCAGTAGAGGAGGAGAGGATCGAACAGTTCCCTGCATATTTCTATATGCAAATGCCACCCCCAATGCCATCCCCTCAGAGGGAGTTTAGTTGGGATTTTTTCAATCCATTTGATACCATGAGGACCGATGTCGTTGGCGGGTATCGCCAGAGCTCGGAGGAGGAAGAAGGCATTCCAGAGCTGGAAGAAGAGACAGTAGAGAAAAACCAGAGAGTTGAGGATGTTGGAGAGAAGGAAGAAGAGAATCAGTTGAAGAAGGGGCTAAAAGTCATTGATACACCTGTGGAAGGAAGGGAACTTTTGGAAGCATTGCAGGATGTTGAGGATTATTTCATTAGGGCTTATGATTCTGGAATTGAAGTTTCTAGGATGTTAGAGGCCAACAAAATTCAGCTTCAATCTGGTTTAGAAGAAATAAAAGGTGTGCCATTCATATAGCTTCATTCTTTAAGCTCTCTAGTTTGTTTCTTGCAAGCTATATAGTCATTGACGTAACAAGCTCATCATACTGCAGAGAACTCGACAAAACTCATCCAAGCGATAACTTGGCACCGGTCTGTTTCGGGCAAGACTTCATCATGTAAGAGTCTAGTAGCATCCAGTTCGAAAGGTTCTTCGCCATGGACGGAGTTTAGTAATGAGCTGTTTGATGATTATGACATAATGGACGCAGGAAGCCATTCGTCGACTCTCGGACGGTTATATGCTTGGGAGAAGAAACTCTACGAAGAGGTCAAGGTGAAGTAGGATCCTCAAGCTGTTTCTGTTTCTTTTGTTGAAAGATCAGTATAATAAGGAAAAACATCATAGTTTGATAGGGCTAGTCTATCAAACACGTTATAACATATCATTTGATAACAGAGCCTGATTAGTTCTCATGTCGGTTGCTGCGACTCATTATGTTCTTTAGGGATGTAAACAGAATAAAGCTTTGATCCTTCTTGACTAGTGTTGGTAAATTGTGACTTAAAACTTTCTGATTCTTGCACCCAGGCTGGGGACAGCATGCACAAACTGTATGAGAAAAGGTGTTCACGACTAAGAAACCAGGACGTTAAAGGGAGCAATGGAATGACAACAGATAAAACTCGGGTTACGGTTAAAGATTTATATGCCAGGATCTTGGTCGCCATTCGAAGTGCTGAATCAATCTCGACAAGAATTGTGAATCTAAGAGATGACGAGCTACAACCTCAGATTGTAGAACTATTAAAAGGGTAAACAGTGGAAGATACCTGTATTTCTGAAGTAAATAATGTATCCGTTGTCAGTTTGTCACTTGTTTTTCTTCCCAAATCGTTTTGCAGCTTAACAAGAACTTGGAAAATCATGTTGGAAGTTCATGAAACCCAGAAAAAGATTATCCTTGAAGTGAAGACATATTCCTGCCATTCCTATCTGAAGTTCTGTAACGAATCTCACCGTCTTGCAACTCTTCAGCTTGGAGCTGAACTTCAGAATTGGCGTTCGTGTTTTTCAAAATATGTTGAATCACAAAAAGCTTATGTTGAAGCTCTCCATGGATGGCTGACCAAGTTTGTAGTGCCTGAGGTTGAGTTCTGTTCTCGGGGCCGAACGTCCGCTGTGCCTTGTGGGCTGCATGGACCTCCATTGCTTTCAATCTGCCGTGATTGGCTATCATCCATGGAAAAATTACCAGATAAACCAGTATCCTTTGCATTGAAAAGCTTTACAAAAGATATGAAGGCTCTATCAGATAAACAGATGGAGGAGCTGCAGCAAAAGAGAAGAGTTGAAAGCTTGGCAAAGGAACTCGACCGACGGATACTCTCATTCCAGAAAACAGAGAACAAGTTCTTCGAGTTCAACTTTACCGAGACGAAATCCGAGTTGGAAGTGGAAAATCAGAATGAGTACTTGACAGAAAAGAAAGATCAGCTGGACATGTTCAGGAAGAAGCTTGATTTGGAGAAGGAAAAACACAATAACTGCATTCAAGAAGCACAGAGGATTACATTAAATGGAATACAAACAGGGTTTTCCTCAGTTTTTGATTCCTTATCAGAGTTCTCCAAGGCTTCACAAAAAATGTACGACCACCTAGTGAATTACAGTGAGAATGCCAATAACTCTAAGAACATTAACTATATCGAGGGTTCCTCCCAAACTGAAGAAAATGTAAGCAGATAATGAAAGTAAAACCAGAAAATGGTTGGTTTTTCTTGGAGTTCTGTAAATTATATCATGTCGAAGCAGCTCGCTAAGACATTGGTTTGTAGTTTTATTCTAAGCATCTCCTCCTAGAAAATTGTTAAGATTTCTGGAAGAGGCTTTTCATGCTCACAATTTCGTAGCAGAAGGTCAATTTATTGCCATTTCTACATTATTGGCAAGAGGCCCAAGAAATGTATATCTGAACTTAATTGCCTCTTGCAGGAAGAGGCCCAATTTATTGCCTTTCTGCTTTGCAAAGCTTTGTCTTTTATGTATGCGTTTTGATTCCGTTGTTATGGTGTGGGGCATGTGAAAACAGAGTCAGAAACTAGTTAAAAAACAAATGATATTCACGTGGTTGTCAAAGCTTAAAGTTTCTCCTCTTTTTCTCCCTACTTTTTGTGGACGTCTTTCAAAACTATCCCCTGTAATGTCCTACAAGCTAAGAGAGCTGAAGTATCTTGCAAAGCCATTCTGCAAAGCAGAAAGAGCTGAGCTGAAGGATCTCAAGAAGCCATGGCCCATTGTCACCACCCCACCTGACACCGAATGACTACAGGAGGGCACTTGGGGTGGTGGACCATTCTTCACAAATAGCTTAGGAGCAACAAAATATGACTCTAAACAGTCCCAACCCATATCCCATGTGATTTCAATGAAAAGAACTTGAAGAGGAACCTGGAAGAAGAGCGGGGTTAGCATGAACGAATTTCACGATCTTCTCTCCATTTTTTCTTTACTGTCAGTAATCATCAAACTCCATATTGAACCAAATGAATCACCCTGGGCCTTACAGTAGTGACATGTCTGAGCCTATAAAATCTAAAAGTTATGAATATGAGCAGATGAAAAGTATGTAAAGAAATTGGGACAAACGGATGCGGATGGATAAAGAGCATTATGAACACTCACATCGAGCAAGGGCAACATATGATGATTATTACATTCTTCACTATAAACACAAGTCATTCCCAACAATCTATTGAGCTTTTTGAATCCAAAAGCACATAACTTCAAAGAACTAACATGGGAAAGAGCAATTGAATAATTACAACTTTTACAATGAAGGGGAAACTACAAGATTCTGTCAACTCTATCTAAGGTATAAAGAGACCAAGAATTGGGAAATAAGTACAAATTCACTTACGACAGTAGCAGGGGAGTGTACACCAAGGAAAGGAACAACGTCAACCTGCAACCAACTCTCAACTGCAGACCCCACTACTGCACCAGCCACAAGGCCACCTAGTGTTATCACCGTTGCCTTTCCTGCAAAGAGGGGAAAAAAATCAGCATCAAATATGTTCTTCTAAGAATAAGAGTTCCAACTTGTGAAATTCTGAAAACTTGGGCTCCAATTAACATTGTTCTTAAAAAAATTTAAAAGTAGATTACAGAACTAATAACAGAATCATTATTAGATGAGCCCTATAAGAAACTTTCACACAATCAAGAAAACGAATTCAGTTCATTGTTCAGAAGGTTAAACTGATAAATGAACACGTTTTCATTAACCAATTAGTCAATCGATAGAAACATGGTAACTCAGATTTCAACATAGCAATAAATCTAAAAGATCCTTTTATCTTTCAAATTATGGTTAAAGCTAATCAAGTTACATTCACTATTTTTTATCCACGATTTTCGTTGGCAATATATAACTCCATGGCTATATAATACTATTCTTCAGCCAATCCTTGGACTTCACAAGAATATTAAACATAATGAATTGCTAAGCTGAATTCTCTAGTTCATGAGAATCAAACTATTGCAATACTTATAAACAAAGTATTATAAGGCTTCTTCGTCAAACTCCTTACCTAATTTTACGTTCCTTTTGGTCATGAAGTACAGGGAAGCTCCAAAGCTACCTGCCAAGATCAGTCCAGGAACATCAGCACCTGCATAAGGCAGTGAAGAAGATGAAGAAGCTCCATTTACATAAGTCAAGACTGCTAGTGCCCCATATACACCAGCTTGTATGCCCAAGTCACGAGTAGATGGGGCTTCAACAGTAATAGGCATATTCCGCAGCCACTGAGACGATGAACCCAAGCCAGGAGAATTTATTGGTTTAGCATCAGCATATCGGATGCGACTGTTCTCAACTTTCCCGGCTCGCCGCCGAGTTAAGCTTTGCATAAGCAGCATGTCATATGCAGCTTCAACCTGGAACACGCAAGACATATCAACAAGGAAAATGAACTCCCTACTATATAAGCTATAACGGAGCAAAAATTCTAATAACAGAAAAGGGTTACATATGGGATGGAATCAATGAACAGCTTCGATGCTTTAGTTAGAAAACCTTCCAGATATAATATAAAACAGAACACATGACATCAATTGCTAAAAATATCAAACGGCCAATATTAGAAGCTTCGAGACAATCAATCATTCACCCAGGGAGCTAGAAAGCTTGTAGCACTGATGTAACAATTTCCCCTGGTCATCTGTGAAAAGTGTAGAATACACCATATCTTACTTTTAGCATCCAGGCAGAGGATTTTACTCCAAATAAAAATAACTCTTCTTACCAATACATTATTAACAAAACAGCAGAATGGAATGAACAAGTGCAATAACTTATGCCATAGAAGTGATAAATGATAATCATGGTAGAACGGCAGTGAATGAGAAACCAAATATAAACATATTTCATTTTAGAAAGAAGGTTAAAGCACGGAAAAAAAGGCTATATATGTAACAAATAATTGAAAGCAATGTTTCAAATTTATGAAACGCTTGCAGTGTGCAGAGAATGGATATGGTAGATATTTGGCGATGGGTGTTGCAGATTGGAATTCTAAATCTCTTCTACAAGTCAGAATATGTAAAATGGTGAAAAAGTTGGAAAGTGGGTAGATCATGCGAAGAATGTTCTATGAACCTTTTTTATGATAAAATTCTATGAACCTTTTCCAACAACAGAGTGAAAACGAATTATAAACGTCTAATTAACATTAACTCAAACTCCAAGAGAAATTATTATGCAACCTACTGATACTCGCTACAAGATTCCACTTGTCGAATTAAGAAACGATACGGAAAATATCAAAATTGAGCTACAATACGACCAAACTGACATCAAACGCATGACCTCAGATACTGGATTTACAAAATTAAGAAAAAATCGTCACTCAAAATACGATCAATAAATCACCTGAGCAATCGCCTTGTCGTCACTGCAAGTAGCAAGAATAGAATTCTTGGCGCGGAGTATTTCATCGAAGGAGGCTCCTTCAGAGACTCCAAGAAGCTTAAGTGCGTGCTCAAGAGACATCTTAGACGGCGCTGAGTCGTCTGGACGCGAGGTTGCCTGAACCGGCAGCAGCAGCGTCCTTGTAAATGCGCGGCGTGGAGGCGGGGCAACAGCGGCGCCGCCACTCCAGGAAGCGGTTCTACTGAGAAATGTTGAACCGGATCGTCGGAAAGGCGGCCATGGAAACGGTGAGCAGGCGGCAGGGCGGTTGGGCCGGAAGGAGAGGGTGGCTGCCATTGTCGAACTGATTGTCTGTAGAAGCGTGAGGCTGGCCTTCGTTGTTGCTGTAGCGTGCTTGCAAATTTAACCGCTGAAACTCCAGAATGGACGAAAATTTCGGTAAGCCGTTATTAGAATAGCTCTGGTGAGCTCATTTTATTGTTTCATCTCGGACGTTGATCTTTCAAGATCCTCGGCCTTCGCGATGTACGGTCTGGATCCGCTAAACCAATTCAAGCCGAAGCTATCATGAAAAGACATATTACCCACTAAATTAATTTGTAATTAACTTATAATTTATTTTTTAAATATATATATATAGTCAATGGTACTAGGGCAACCAACTCTCTTCCCTTAGCCCTCGGGCGAACCATGCGACCAGGTTAGATGTGTGAGACAAAGGGCTCGTATTGCTTCGCTCCTTCCCCTCGTCAACTCAAACTGCCAGTACACTTTTTTGGCTTGGAACGATCGACTCAAACAGGCAAGGACTCTCCATTTTCTTATGACTTTGAACATTCTTCCCGACGGTGGTTCCAAAGAAAGAGCCGACGACACATAAACATTGACTTTTTTTATAACCGTTAAGATTTTATAACCCCCTTCAAATCAATTATTCACTATTTCACACGGTATTCTATTAGGGTATACTTAACCGGGTTTCTAACGAGCACGTATATTTGGATGACAAGGAGAGCAAGGTTTCTCTGGCGGGATTTTATGCTTGAAGGAAGAAAGGGCAACGAAAAACAACAAGTCTTTTGTTTTTTTAACGACGATGAGGGTAGTGATCTCCGTGGTTTAGTATCTCTATCGAGGCCAAACACCAACAAACGTTTACTCTGATGATTCTTCTTTCGAACAAAGGCGAGGAGTGGTGAGCTATAAATGTCCACAAGGCAAGGACGAGTTTCCATCCCTGCCTCTTATTTCAATCATCGTTCATATGAAAATCCTCTATTTATGCAAGTATCGAGATGGGTATTCCCTTAGGAATTTGCACGGATTAAATTTCTCGAACATATTTTTCTCCAATTCCTTTCTGTATATTTTCGTAAAATATTAATTTCTATTTTTTTAATAGATAATTATAAATTTTAATATAATTTCAATATCTACCTTACAATTAAAAAATATTTATTTAATTGGTAATTGATAAATAGGTAAAAAAAAAATATATATATATATATATAAGGCTTAATTTTGATATATACATCGGAAAATTGTAATTATTCATTGAGATAATTGAGAAATTAATCCATAAATCGACGGCATTTCATCTCTTCCACTCGATTACCAGGTCCGTTTTACAAGCGACAATCAGAGCTATGTGTCGAGCTGGTAGCCATAGCCAATCGCAAGATTTTTGTCTCTCCCGCGGAAGGAGTAGGCAGCGTTCAAGTCCGACAAATCTGGGGATAAGAACACTGGAAGTTACAGCACCAGCCGGAAGTACGAACTCGATCGCACAAAGATGATCCTGATTGGGTCTCCGTTGGGAATGGGAACCATCTCCTACAATCCCTTCTTCTCGAACAGATTGCGAAGTGGATTTTACAGCACAGCTCGTTCTAGGCACCGTCTCTGCGTTAATGGAGGAGAAGATCGAAAGAAGAAAAAGGTCGTCGTCGTCGGCTCCGGCTGGGCTGGCCTTGCCGCTGCTAATCACCTCTGCAATCAGGTTCTATTTGTTATATTACCTATATGATTTGAAGGAAAGGGAGAAGAAGAATCTTAAATTAGTTTATCAATCCATACTAGCTACTGTTTTGATGCTATTTATGTGTTCAATTGAATGGTGAATAGATGATTTGGTTAAAGTTTATGTGTTCAATTGAATGGTGAATAGATGATTTGGTTAAAGTTTATGTGTTCAATTGAATTTCCATTTCAGGGATTTGATATCACTGTTCTTGAACCCGGCAATGATTATGGTGGTGCTGACAATCATGGAATTCGTGGTAATAACCAAATGTGTTTGTTTAGGATCGCTTTAGTAACGTTCTTGATTCTGGCTTATTTTTCACAAGAAATGAGAATGTTAAAAGTTACCACAGAAGCACTGAATATGTTGTTCTTATAGATATATATATATATATGCTTCTTTGACTTATGTTTTAACCATTCAAGCCCACTGCCAGTAGATATTGTTCTCTTTGGACTTTTCCTTGTAAGGAATGTTTCGTTCTCCTCTCCACCCGAGGTGGGATCTCACAATCCACCCCCATCGGGTCTCACAATTCATCTTCTTTTTGGGGCCTAACGTTCTCATTAGCATTCGTTCCTTTCTCCAATCGATGTGGGATCTCACAATCCACACCCCCTTCGGGACCCAACGTTCTCGCTTGCACACCGCCCGTTGTCCATACCCTTCGGGGCTCAGCGTCCTCGCTGACACAATGCTAAATATCTCGCTCTGATACCATTTGTAACAACCTAAGCCCGCCGCTAACAGATATTGTCCTCTTTGAACTTTCCCTTTTGGGCTTCCCCTGTTTTTAAAATGCGTCTGCTAGGGATAGGTATCCACACCCTGTAAAAAATTTTCGTTCCCCTCTACAACCGATGTGGAATCTCACAATCCATTCCCTTCGGGGCTCAGCGTCCTTGCTGGCATTTGTTCTTTTCTCCAATCGACGTGGGATCTCACCTATATTTAGGATTTGCTATGCTGACATTCGTTCTTTTCTCCAATCGATGTGGGATCTTGCATATGTTTAAGATTTGCTATATACTCTGGTGGTCATGGTAACGTTTCTTCTTGTTGTAGGTTACTGGCGTCCCTACAAGAACATATTTGGCCTCGTTGATGAGCTTGGTATCACTCCTTTCACAAACTGGACAGCACCTGCTCATTATTCAGCTGATGGATTGGAGGTAGATAATAGCTTCTTTAATCATTAATAAAATACTAAGATTCTCTGATTAATAAGATTAATTTCCAGTAGTCCCAAGTTTCTTCTCAGTCCATGCACATCTTATGTGTTCGTTGATCCGATAATTAATTAGTTTCGAGTTTTGCTTCTTTGAATTGTGTCGTGACAGTGATGCAGTTCTTGTGTAGGTAAAATTTCCAATATTTCAAGATGTGCCTCAACTGCCAACTCCTCTCGGAACCTTATATTATACAGAAGTATGGATGACTTCAATTTTTCATGTCTTCAAACTGACTGTATAGTTTAAATGGCCTGATGGAAATTTCTTTTGGTCGTTTTGGTCACAGTTTCTCCAACTCCCGTTGTTGGATCGCTTATCGTCACTTCCTTTGATGGCTGCAGGTACATTTCTTTCACAGGTCATTCGATATCGATATCTATATGTCACATTGTAACGAAAAATCTAACATTGAAGATGAAATTTCCAAATGGAGCATAGTTCAATTGGTGAGGTAATATTGTTTTGACCAAAAGGTTCGACTTCCCACTTTTCGTGTTGTTAAACCCAAAAAAGACATTAGAAATGGAATTAGGACGCCCAAGTCCACTGCGAGCAGATTTTGTCCCTTATGGCTCGTTACGTAACGCCATCAGTCTGATTTTAAAACGCATCTGCTAGGGAGAGGTTTCCACACCCTTATAAGAAATGCTTCGTTCCCCTTTCCAACCAATGTGGGATCCAACAATCCACCTCCCTTGGGACCCAATATTCTTGCTAGCACACCGCCCGGTGTCATACTATTTGTAATAGTTCAAGCCTACTACTAGCTCATATTGTTTGCTTTGGATCATTACAAATCGTCGTCAGCCTTACGGTTTTAAAACGCAACTACTAGGGAGAGATTTATACACCTTTATAAGGAATGCTTTCTCTCTCCAACCGATGTGGGATCTCACAATCTTTTGTAATAGTTGAAGCCCACATGTAGCAGATATTGTTCACTTTGGCTCGTTACGTATCGTCGTTAGCCTCACTGTTTTAAATGCATCTACTAGGGATAGGTTTCCACACCCTTATAAGGAATACTTCCCCTCTCCAACCGATGTGGGATCTCACAATCCACCCTCTTGGGGGCCCAGCATCCTCGCTGGCACACTGTCAGGTGTCTCGCTCTGATATGATTTGTAACAGTCCAAGCCCACCGCTAACTGATATTGTTCGCTTTGGCTCATTACATATCGTCGCCAGCCTCATAGTTTTAAAACGTGCCTGCTAGGGAGAGGTTTCCACACCCTTGTAAGGAATGCTTCGTTTCGCTCTCCAACCGGGATTTCACAACTCTTTCCACCCACCCTTGTAAGGAATGCTTCGTTTCGCTCTCCATCCAGGATCTCACAACTCTTTCCACCCGCTAGTTTCTAGTATGGTCTCTTGTGTAAAAATGAACATATAATGTTGGATTTTTCTCTAATTTAATAAGTTCAGCATGGATCTTGTTCATGGTGATTACAATCCGTTTAATGTCCAAATGCATACCAAGAACAGCACACTAACTTCTAATGCATTCTATGTTCCTATCATTGGAGGTCAAAGCAAAAAACATATTTCTTATAGCGGGTTTTGCTGTGTTTTGTTTCAGTGGTTGACTTTGACAACACGGATCCAGCGTGGAGAAAATACGACTCAAGTAATATCTTTGTCACCTGTGTAGACTCTTGATATTGGACTAACATGAATTGAAGCGTCTGATCAATAGCTGTTTCTCACGGATAGTTACCGCCCGGGAGCTATTCAAGCAGTTCGGCTGTTCGGGAAGGCTCTATAGTAGCATACTCAATCCATTGCTTCAAGTAGGACTATTTGCTCCAGCCGAGCAATGCAGTGCTGCAGCAACCTTGGGAAACTTATACTATACTATCCTTGCTCACCAGGTTTGGGGAATCAAATTCCTATTACCAACATTCCTACTTCTTCTGTCGCTAATTATGTCGATCGTTTGTACTCTAAACTCGTGAATACACGCAGAAAGATTTTAATCTAGTCTGGTGTCGTGGAACTGTTAAAGAGAGAATTTTCCAGCCATGGATTGACTTGCTGGAAAGCAAGGGATGTAAATTTGTTAGGAGGAGCAAAATCACAGATGTAATTGTAGATGATGATACAAATCGTCTCTCGGACGTTTTTTGTGGCGGAAAAAGATACGAGGCCGATGCAGTTGTTTTCGCTGTCGGAATTTCTATACTTCAAGAACTCGTTCGTAATTCGTATGGTCTTGTCTCCTTTTAAGCTGCTGCATATTCATCATTGTTACTAGCTTTTGGTATGTGTTTATAACTAGTTTGGTTTTCCTTGTTCTTTGTTCTGTTTAGGGCAGCATTACAAACAAAAGAGGAGTTCCTCAAGGTTTTGAACTTAAGAACAGTTGATATGCTGACTGTTAAGCTTTGGTTTGACAGAAAAGTAAGTAAAATGAAACGAAACCAATTTCTTCGATCAAACGACGAAGAATAAGAAACGTATCTTTACACTCTTACTGAAGGAGTCGATGTGATGGACGTCTTACTACAATGTTAAACAGGTTAATATTCCGAATTCGAGTAATTCTTGCTCGGCGTTGGATAATTCATTTGGGTGGAGTTTCTTCGACTTGAATGCCATTCAAGACGAACACAAAGATGAATCAGTTACAGTCTTGCAAGCTGACTTTGTGAGTATAAGAATATCCTCTCCTTCCACTGGTTTATAAGATTTCCTTTTTAATAGTCATTTTTTTCATGAGCAGTATCATGCCAACGAGCTGATGCTGCTGAACGAAGAAGTTATAGTCGAAAAGGTGAAATCTTACCTCTCAACGTGCGTTAAGGACTTCGAGAATGCCATCGTAGTGAAGAAGGAAATCGGAAAGTTTCCAGCAACATTGACTCACTTCTTTCCTGGTATGTAAGATTAGAACTTACATTTGGTTCAAATTCTTCTGCCACTCTGTTTGAAGTTTTTTGTTTCATTTGTGGCTGTCTGATTCTCCAAAAGGTTCATACAAGTACCGGATGTACGGGTTCACATCGTTCTCAAATGTATTCATGGCCGGAGACTGGATCATAAACCGTCATGGTTCGTGGTCACAGGTCGGATATCTACAAGTCTTTCCTTTGCTGATATATGATAGGATCATTTTGTTTTAGATTTGTTGTGAGATCTTACATCAGTTGGAGAGGGGAACGAAGCATTCCTTATAAGGATGTGGAAACCTCTCCCTAGCAGACACGTTTTAAAACCATGAGGCTGACGGCGATATGTAACGGGCCAAAGCAGACAATATCTGTTAGCGGTGAGCTTGGACTGTTACAAATGGTATCAGAGCCAGACACCAAGCAGTGTGCCAGCGAGGACGTTGGCCCTCAAGGGAAGGTGGATTGTGAGATTCCACATCGGTTGAAGAGGGGAACGAAACATTCCTTGGGTGTGGAAACCTCTCTCTAGCACACACGTTTTAAAACCGTGAGACTGACGGCGATACGCAACGGGCCAAAGCTGATAATATTTGTTAGCGGTGGGCTTGGGCTATTATAAATGGTATCAGAGCCAGACACCGGATGGGTGTGCCAGCGAGGATGTTGGCCCTCAAGGGAGGGGGATTGTGAGATCCCACATCGGTTGGAGAGAGGAACGAAACATTCCTTATAAGGGTGTGGAAACCTCTCGCTACGTGTTTTAAAGCCGTGAGACTTACGACGATACGTAACGGACTAAAGCGGACAATATTTGTTAGCGATAGACCTGGGCGGTTAGTTGATAGTTTATGATTTTGAATGATTTATGGTTGGACAGGAGAAAGCATATGTGACTGGTCTTGAGGCTGCAAATAGAGTAGTGGATTTTGTTGAAGAAGGAAGCTTTGCGAAAATTGTACCAGTAGAGGAGGATGAGCCTCACGTGGAGGCTCTTCGTGGTCTCAACAGAAGGATTGGTGAGATTAGATCCCAACTCCCATTGGACGGCTTCTTCCTCTAATGATCCAATAGAGACAATAAAATTTAACCTTAATAATTCTTATAGTTTGGAGAATAAGTGCGCATGTCGAGGTGGAAAGATTCAAATATTTGACCTATTAGTCGTGATATATGCATAAACTAGTTATAATAGTTTAAAATAGCGGGTATCATAAAACATTTCCAATTTTAGAAACGTTAATGATGTTGTGAGATCCCACATCGGTTGGAGAGGGGAATGAAACATTCTTTATAATGGTGTGGAAACCTCTTCCTATTATACGCATTTTAAAATTGTATGGTTAATAATGATACGTAATAGGCCAAAGTGGACAATATTTGTTAGCGGTGAGCTTGAACGGTTACAAATGATATCAGAGGTAAACATCGGGTAGTGTGCCATTGAGGATACTGGGCCCCAAGGATGGTAGATTGTGAGATCCCACAGATGGAGAGGGGAACGAAACATTCCTTATAATGGAGTGAAACTTCTCCCTAACAAACACATTTCAAAACTGTGAGGCGGACGGTGATACATAACGAAAAAAAACACTCTTATAATGGTGTGGAAACTTCTTACTAACGTAAAATTGTACACGTTTTAAAATTGTTTTTTTTTTTTTTCTGAATAATAAATATTTTAGAAACACTCCGATTTGCGCCGTTACATTATCTACCGGGCCCGCTGGTGGCGACCGGCGGTTGTTGCAATAGTATTCCTTGCGGCAATAGTTACCCTCTGATCGATGCTACCGCCACGGGAGTCGCCTAGTTGTATGCTCATTGGTGCCGACATGCCGATCTCCTGAGACTCTGGTTTGCATCTTCTAGGGCTTTCTTTATGTTTAGCGTACTGGATAATTAGTGATCGCTTCACTTCTTTGATTACCTCTATCTATATCGCCGATGAGCCATGAAAATTCGCTTTTAGATCGACATTATTGAATTTCATTCAAGACGACGGCCATAGCAACTACTAATATCAGTTCTAATTCTACCTCACGGAAGCTTATTTGCTGCTAGATTATGGATCTAGATGTAGCGTAGGTTCTTATAGATCTCAATCATTTTGAGTTCGAGGAAGGAGAGTAGGCCTCGAACTTCAATCGCATGTGTATTGGAAGTCCGTAGAGAGCGAGATTCTCAGAGTTCGGACAGGATGAATTGTAAGTGGTCCATTGATGGACCGGAAAACTCAAAGTAGAGATTTGACGATGCTCACGAACTGAGAAAAAAATTAGTTCACTTTCGAAACCTTGAAGTTCATGGGAAACTGTGATTCTTCTGTATGTACTTGTCTATAATTTCTGGAGGCATTCTTACGGACTTCCATTGCCGTATGTACGTGTGTCATCGATTCCTTTGTTTTCTTTCAGTACTGGGATCATATTTGGAACCTCTCACCATTACAAAATGCAATCGAGTTCTGTTTTGTTGCTTTGGTTGAGTAAAACTTCTCGATTTTGTGCTCTGATTTCACAGTTAAGGCAAACAGGCTGTGAAGAACCAAAAAACTGAGTTGTTTCTCATTAATCAACCTCAGATATAGCAAGATTGACATGATTAAAATACTCCTCTGGGTCTGAGAAAGTTGTTCTGCTTAAGATTTTGGTGCTTATGAGATTTTTTTTCCCTTTGGACCAAAGCTGACTAGCATGATTTGTGCTAAAACACCCTTCCCTTGTGGACCTAATTGCCTTTTTCATCATTATCATCTGCTTAAGTTGTATGTACTTTAATTGATTTTGATAGTTCATTCACAGTTCTGAGTACTCTACTGGCTCCCTCTCAAATTGATACTTACCAATATTCATATCGTTTTGATTCTCATTTTCTCAGGTATCTTGTTTTGATCTGTAAACTTTGTACAAAATTTTGTTGGTTTCTTTTGTAGCTTGTTAAATGAAAGTGTTTGAAAGTATAGCAAATGAACAAGAAAGATCACATCATCACATCATCACATCATCACATCACTTATTACAATTCAATAAAGTGCTTGTCTACAGGGAAAAAGGCGAGAGAGCGGATGGAAATCTGCAGGTAATTACACTTGGATGTTCAGAGCTATGAAAGCTTAGCTCTCCCTCCCCAGAGACATTAAAAGATAAAAGGGGAAAAAAAGGTACAGATTTGCAGTCTCCTATTCCTACTTACATCACATCAAATGTATTACTGTCATCACTGCCATCACTGCCATCAGTGCCTTGTGCTTCCCCTCTCTTCCTTATCCTTTCTCTCTCTCTCCTTTGATTTTCCCTTACAGGTATGATAAATGAAGCCTTTTCAAGCTGCAGGTCACTCCCAACCCAACTAACAGTCATCATGCAACTCCCAAACCTTCTACAGCTTTAATGGCAGGCTTTTGTAAGAGAAAAAAGTTGAGGCTATGTTTGGCAGTCCCACTTATTTTGTCTAAAACGAGTTGTGCCACTGCCACCCTCTATGGATGCTTGGTTGTTACTCACTAATCCACCGAAAGAAGGGTGAATCAATGTAGATACTGTTGTAAGGACGGCGGCAAACCAGAGGTTAGTATTCAAACAAACTCTTGTATTTTTTTTTTTTTTTTTTGCATAATTTTTATTAGATCTTACATCAGAGTTGAACTAAATATTTTTCATAATGATGTCAAAACCGCATTTTAAAACTTTGAAAGGAAATTCAGAAGGAAAAACTCAAATAGAAAAATATCTGGTAACGGCGGGCTTAGGCTGTTACAAATAGTATCAGAGCTAGGCACCGGACAATGTGCCAATGAAGAAGTTGAACCCTGGGGTGGACACTAGGCGATGTGCCAGTGAGGATGCTGGACCCATGTCGGGTGGTGAGAGGAACAAAACATTATAATTGTATGGAAACCTCTTCGTAGAGGACAATATCTACTAGCGGTGACTTTTGTTTAATCCTTGCCTTCTTGTACTTTATGTCAATCGTTCCTTCCAAATCTGATGAAAAAGCTCTTTTGCTTTCTACTTTTGCCATGCTTGAGATTTTTAATTCAAGTCTTTAAGTTCATAATCTCGAAATTTTAATATATCATTGGATGTTAATTCAGATTTGTAAAGCCCAATTTTTGTGCCTCAAGTTTGTCTTTAAATTTTATCCATAGTCACGACACACCCTCGTCGCCTTCCCACGCACGTCGCCCCCATCTCTCTGTTCTCTCTTCAAACGATCAAGGATCTTTCTACCTCATGCGGTTTACGACAGCAATGTTGAATTCGACAAGCTCTCTCTCCCTCCTTTGGGATTTTTAGTTGTATGCGAGACCCACATGACTTTATGTGAGATCCCACATTAGTTTGAGAGGAAAACGAAACATTTCTTATGAAGAGTGTATAAACCTCTTTCTAGTAGACATGTTTTAAAACTTTGAGGGAAAGTCCAAAGACGACAATATATGCTAGCGGTGAGATTGAACTATTACATTTTGGTCATGTTTTCATTACTACCCACCTGACCCCGATGAGGCCACGACGTCTAGAGCTGCAATTCCCTCTCTTCCACGTGTTGTTACCATCGTGTTGGACAAAGCAGCGGCGCAACCTTGCAGACATCCATCGGCACTCGATTCACGACCCCCCACGCTCAAGTGAAATACAAAAATGAACTAGCAAGGACTCTAGCTAATAATTTAGAGTCACGTCGCTCCGATCCTTTTGGAATTTGATTATAAAGTGCTCTAAATTAGTTAACCTCATCAGTATTCATTATGTTTAGGTTCAAATTTGAAGACAAAATTAGGTGACATCAAGTTAGTAATCTTTAAGTAAACGATTAGGTTGGACCAAGAACTTTTTAGTAGAATCATTAGTTTTTTTTTTAGTTTGCAGTTAATGTAAATTATTTTATAGTTGGAACTGAATTTATTGCTTGGATTATTTGAAAAATAAAGCCATACATAACGAGAATAAAATAAGTATCCATGTCGGGATGAATGAAATATCGTCTATATTATATCGTCTACCGTTAGATTGTATAAGAAATTTTAATGATTAAATTATTATTTTTTGCAAAAGGAATTACATATTTTTAAATATTTTATAAAACTTCCAATTATTATTTATATATATATATTTTAAATTAAAACATGTAAAATACATAAAATGGAAAGCTAAAAATCTTATTAATTCTTAGAAAGTTTTTTATTATAAAATTAAAATTTCAAATTACAATAAGTTTTTTGATTATGAAACTGTAATTATTTTTGGGTAAAAACAAACCGTCAAAAGTTGTTATTAATAAGAGAAATAGAGAGATTTGAACTTTTGAGCTATGAATGAAATATAAAATACATTTTCATAACTAGTTGAGTTATTATCGGTGTAACTTATATTTCTTAATTATAACATTTAGTTTTAATATATTTGTCATGAGTGTCTTTGGTTCGATCAAGGCTCGAGAAGATCCAATGAAAGAAGGTGACTTGGGTGGGGTTTGCGACTACCATGTTACGATAACTTGTGTACGAGCACAACATAGTTAATATATATCAAACGAAAAAAAATTAAGCTGTGAAATCTCACATTAGTTAGAGATGAAAACGAAGCATTCCTTATAAGTGCATGAAAACCTCTTCCTAACATACACGTTTCAAAAGCACAAGGTTGATGACAATACGTAACGAGTCAAAGCGGACGATATTGGACACCAAGAACGTTACGCCTTCAAGAGGGTAGATTACGATAAGGGTGTGAAAATATTTTCCTAACAAATGCATTCTAAAATCTATACAAGATATCCGACTATCCAACCTCCTCGAATCCTTCGTGAGGTCGAGTAACTCACAATAATAACACTTAAACTAAATTTTAGAATCGACCCAGAAAAAAAAAATTGAAACTTTTTTAAAATCACGAGAAAAACATTAGTAGAACAATACAAAGTGATGTTCATGTTCTTCAATTTGCCAAAGAAAATGTTGAAAAGCTCCATTGTGCTAAAGTTAAAAAGACAGCGGAATTGTCGAATTTTCGTCGACTCCAATCATTTTGACGATACTGTCGCTCACGCCTGATATCTTAACCCGACCCACCTATATAATTCCATCTCTTTCTTCCCTCACCGGCCGCTTCCAAAAATTCTTTTATCCTAGTTCTTAATTTTTTTCTATTCAACCAAATTTCGGCTACGTCCCTTAGAACCCTTTACTTTACTGTCTACACTTTTCATTTGATTTCCAGTTTTGCTTGTTTATTGTGTTTGTTATTTGGTTCTAATCAACCAATCGATTGACATGGCGGCGAGTGCATCTTGGCATCCACAGGAGAATGGGTTCAACGAGATCTGCGGCTTACTCGAGCAGCAGATTTCTCCTTCTTCAAATTCTGATAAGTCCCAGATTTGGCAGCAGCTTCAGCAATACTCCCAGTTCCCTGACTTCAATAACTACCTCGCTTTTATTCTTGCGCGCGCTGAGGTTCTTCCACTTCTCTTTTTGCGCTTTTGTTTAAATGTTCTTGCAATTCGCTTATTGGGTATTCATGGGATTGGTTGGATTGGACCGTGTGCTTCTTGAGACTTCTGGGTTTGACAGAGATTGTAGAGTTGGGATTAATTTGTGGGTTCTTGGTGGATTCTTATTCTAATTTGTTGCAACCGATCGGCTAAGCTTTGCTCTTGACTTCAGTTAATTGCGAGTAGCATTTTTAATTAGTTTGCTATCTGTGCTCTGTTCCACACGGACACACCCACACACTAAAACTGAAACAGTGGAAGCTAAGTGGTGGGTTCAATCAATGTTTGATCACAGGCTTTTCTGAATCATGGTTGTATTTAGATTTAGCCTGTCATGTATTTGCAATATTCTAGGTTTGAAATTAAGAAATTGAGTTGATATATTGGAACTTTCTGCAGGGTAAATCAGTTGAGGTTCGACAAGCTGCTGGCTTGTATCTGAAAAACAACCTTAGAACTGCATACAAGTCGATGACTCCTGCATTTCAGCAATATATTAAAACTGAACTGTTGCCATGTATGGGAGCTGCAGACAGACATATCAGGTCTACGGTCGGGACGATCATCAGTGTCGTTGTTCAACTAGGCGGAATATTGGGGTGGCCTGAGTTGTTGGAAGCACTTGTAAGATGCTTAGACAGTAAAGACCAGAATCACATGGAAGGTGCCATGGATGCTTTGTCCAAGGTCTTACTTTCTATCCTAGAATCTTACCTTGTCGATTTTTAAGAGGATTAAATGCAAGGACTAAAATTCTGGTCATATAATTGTTCATTCTATATATTATACAAGTTTGGTGAAGTTCAATGCTTAGATTAGACTGCCCCTTGAGGGAGGGTTGTGTTGTTTGTTAATTGAATAATTTGGTTCTGGCAGCCTTAAAATTTTGATATTTTGGTTCATACTAGAATCAAGTATGCTAGGCCTTCAGTTTTAAAGTTTTTTATGCAACCTCTCTTAATGAAGATCTGCAGTATAGCTTTATATTGAATTCATTTTGTAGCGTTTTGAAACGTAGGTGTGTGTTAACAAGCTTTGACATTTCTATGTATATGTTCTTTACAATTTTTGGCTTAGATTTGTGAAGATATACCTCAAGTGCTTGATTCAGATGTACCCGGATTGCCTGAACGCCCAATCAACATATTTCTTCCTAGATTTTTTCAGGTATGGTTAGCTTGTATCGTCTTGTTTCGTATCTATTTTTCTACTTATAGTTACCACTGACTCAATTGGCATTGTAACATTATCTACCTAGAGCCGTCAAGTTCTTTCAGTTCATTTTTTCATTTTTACCTGTTAAAACTCTGTCTCCCGACTCGTGGTTGGGTTTTCTTTGAGCAGTTTTTTCAGTCGCCGCACGCTACATTGAGAAAACTTTCGTTGAGTTCTGTGAATCAATACATTATGCTGATGCCCACGGTAAGTATCGAGTGTGTGATGAACTTTCTCATTTTGCTTATTTTGAACCTTGTTCTGGTCTTTATGTTGATAGTTGTTGTTTACAATATATATGATTGCAGGCCCTATATATATCCATGGATCAATATCTTCAAGGTTTATTTGTTCTTGCTAATGATCCTACCTCGGAAGTGCGAAAGCTGGTTAGTGTTTTATTCTAAGTGCGTGTAGACTATGTATTATTATGGCTGCTTAATCATGGGTGACCTGTTTTGCCTTTTCGTCGAGAGAAATTTGATACGAGGAGATTGATGCATTCTTCTCAATGTGATCTTTAATGCAAAATATATCTCTTGTAAATTTAAAAAATACAGCTTTAACTCTCTCTTATCCAATTGGAGAAGTTTTTTTGTAGACTATTTGGATCGGTTTCTTTTTTGTATAAATTTACTTTCTTAGATTGTTAGGTCGACATTGTTGATTCTTAAGCTCCCGAAAAAATTTGGCGTTATTTTTGTGTTTTTGATGTCTCTTTGTTTATAATTGGAATTTACTCGTCTAATGTCCATATGGTGGGCTTTGTTTATAATTGGAAAAAGTTTTACACCCATATGGTGGGCTTAGAGTAGTTTAATTTTAAGTTTTGATTCAATTGAATTTACGGTAAGAATGAACTTAAGCTTTTGGGTTGATTGACGGTTTAACATGGTGTCGGAGCAGAAGATCATGTGTTCTTCTAACCTCGTTAGTGTCGTTTCGAACCTAATAAATATCAATCTTCATGTGTTGCCACAAGTAAGGGAAAGTGCTTAAGCTTTTGGGTTGATTCGTGATTTAACGAGTAATTTTCATTCTCTTCTTTTCTTTGCATATATGTCATACAGGTTTGTCAAGCATTTGTACAGCTAATTGAAGTACGCCCAACTTTCTTGGAGGTTGGTTTCATATTTGCTCCTTGTTTGGATTACGTACCAAATTTTAATCATTTCCTGCCTTTTGTGCCTCGGACGCAAAAAATGAGTCGGCTTCTGTCTAGTTTCTTCTTTTTCCAGACATCTAATTTTGTCGTTCTTTAAACTACATTAATATCTTTTTTGCTGCATTTCTTGAAAAAACTGTTTATCATGTGATTTTGCAGCCACACCTGCGGAATGTGATCGAATACATGTTGCAAGTCAATAAGGATGCTGACGAGGAAGTTTCACTTGAAGCGTGTGAATTTTGGTAATCGCATCTTTTAAACTATACACCTCTGTGTCTGTCTTAACTATACAGCCCAAGTCTACCTTAGCAGATATTGGCTCTGATACCAATCTGTCACGACCCGATTTTCGAGGCTTTGAAACTCGGACAGTGACCAAAAAGACAAAAGCGAAAACAAACGAAAATAAAAGACCTGACTTGCAAGGAGAAACCTCTCATGTGAAATGACGGTAGATAAGATGTAATTACGAAATGGAAAATGGAGAAGATAATTTATCCCAAAATAAAGCTTCTTCCGCTTATTGTCGTTGTAAATCATGACCCTTATTGTCCTTGGCCTTTGAGACCGCTAATGGACGACGACTCCTTTTTAAAATCCCCCCCCCCCCCCCCCCCCTGTAACCTAATGAATACTTGTGTTGGTTATTTTCTTTGTTAAACCTGTTTCATTTTAAGTTATGCTTGGCAGGTCTGCATATTGTGATGCTCAATTACCTCCAGAGAACTTAAGGGAGTTCTTGCCACGTTTAATTCCAGTACGGCCCATGCTCACACAAATATTTTCTTTCTTTTGATACCTTGTTGTTGAGACATTTGTAATGCTTTTCATGTGCACATTTCAACTTCTGTAGGCATTATTGTCAAATATGGTGTATGCTGATGACGATGAATCGCTTCTTGAGGCCGAGGTGAACTGTCATACTTAATTTTTTTTATGATTGCTAATTAGTATGGTTCATGATGTGTCTTCCTTATACTCGTTTTTACAGGAAGATGGATCTCTTCCAGACCGAGAGCAGGTATGATCTTTTTTCTTCATTGTTGATTTCGAAGAGCATAAGGGGGAAATAACAGTGTTTCACCACCTTGATGTCTTGATGAATTACGTGCTATTTACTTACCAGCGTCATCTTTATTATTATTTTGCTGGTTTTTTTTCCCTGCAGGATCTAAAACCCCGTTTCCATTCGTCAAGATTACATGGATCAGATAATGCAGAAGATGATGTACGTTGTGTTAATATTTTTCTTATTGTTGGCTTATTGGTTTCAATCAACAGATAAAGTCTTCTAGTATGTTTTATTTTCCTCTAATATAAACATCTTTGCATAATTCAGGATGATGACATCGTAAATATATGGAACTTGCGCAAATGCAGTGCTGCAGCTCTTGATATTCTCTCAAATGTGTTTGGGGATGAAATTCTTCCTATATTGATGCCTATTGTTCAGGTAGGCAAATAATCGAGCCAAAGAAGCCGAACCTCTGTCGTGGAATATTTCCTTTCATCTTCTTTCCTTCGCTTACCTTTCACTGTTTTCGTTCTATTTTCTTTTGTTTCATCAGTCGGTCAGGACATCCACTGTGAACTTTATCTTGTATTATCCGTTCTTCCAGTTATGTGCCGTTTTATTTATTTTCTTCCCCACAACTGTTATCATAGGTATTGTTGCTTTTGTGATGTGCTTGTCCAAAGCTGCTTTTGCCTAGCAGTTTAATCCCTTGAATGAGTTTTAGATTTCTGTTTATTTACCGAAGCAATGGCATGATTTGTATATTCATTAATGACGTTCTTCATTAATATCGGCCTTGTTCTCGTTCTTCATTACTAAGGGAATTGTAAGTTCTATAGACTTATTTGGGTTTGGTATATTGCGCCCAAGAATTCCTCCTAGTTTTAATTTCTTCCTTGTTAGATGTTTTATTCTGATATATGAACCTTTCCGAGACGCGTATTAGGTCCATTTGTCAACGAATAGTGATGAAGCCTGGAAAGAAAGGGAAGCTGCTGTATTGGCTCTTGGTGCCATAGCTGAAGGTTGCATTAGTGGACTTTATCCTCATCTGCCTGAGGTGATATATTATATGTCTTTAATCAGCCATTGTTCATGTTGATATGATTTCTCGTATCTCAATTAAGTTTCTTAAACAAATCCTGCTCATTGTTTTTAATAGGTCCATTTCCTATAATTGGCATATTGCAGTATCTTATAGCTTCATGTTGCTCATATTGCTTGCTTTCTGACCTGTGAAGTCGAAATATTCTATAATTCGTGTTTTTGTTTGCAGATTATCACATTTCTCATTCCTCTTTTAGACGATAAATTTCCTTTAATAAGGAGCATATCTTGTTGGACGCTTTCTCGTTTCAGCAAGTTCATTGTGCAGGTATGTGTTCATGAGTGTTTAGTTTATTTTATTTTCAATATTTATGTAAATTTTATTCAAATTTGATATCCTCCATCGGTTGGGGAGGAGAACAAAACACCATTTATAATGGTGTGGAAACCTCTCCCTAGCAGACGCATTTTAAAAACCTTGAGGGTAAGCCCGAAAGGGAAAGCCCAAAGAGGACAATATCTGCTAGCGGTGGGCTTGGGCCGTTACAAATAGTATCAGAGCCAGACACTCGACGATGTGCTAGCGAGGAGGCTGTTCCCCGAAGGGGGGTAGACATGAGGCAATGTGCCAGCAAGAACGTTGGGTTCTGAAGGGGGTGGATTTGGTGGGGGTCCCACATCGACCGGAGAAAGTAACGAGTGCCAGTGAGGACACTATGCGTTGAAGGGGGGTGGATTGTGATATCCCACATCGGTTGGGGAGGAGAACGAAACACCCTTTATAAGGGTGTGGAAACCTCTCCCTAGCAGATGCGTTTTAAAAACCTTGAGGGTAAGCCTGAAAGGGAAAGCCCAAAGAGGACAATATCTGCTAGCGGTGGGCTTGGGCCGTTACAAATAGTATCAGAGCCAGACACTCGACGATGTGCTAGCGAGGAGGCTGTTCCCCGAAGGGGGGTAGACATGAGGCAATGTGCCAGCAAGAACGTTGGGTTCTGAAGGGGGTGGATTTGGTGGGGGTCCCACATCGACCGGAGAAAGTAACGAGTGCCAGTGAGGACACTATGCGTTGAAGGGGGGTGGATTGTGATATCCCACATCGGTTGGGGAGGAGAACGAAACACCCTTTATAAGGGTGTGGAAACCTCTCCCTAGCAGATGCGTTTTAAAAACCTTGAGGGTAAGCCTGAAAGGGAAAGCCCAAAGAGGACAATATCTGCTAGCGGTGGGCTTGGGCCGTTACAAATAGTATCAGAGCCAGACACTCGACGATGTGCTAGCGAGGAGGCTGTTCCCCGAAGGGGGGTAGACATGAGGCAATGTGCTAGCAAGGACGTTGGGTTCTGAAGGGGGTGGATTTGGTGGGGGTCCCACATCGATCGGAGAAAGTAACGAGTGCCAGCGAGGACACTATGCGTTGAAGGGGGGTGGATTGTGATATCCCACATCGGTTGGGGAGGAGAACGAAACACCCTTTATAAGGGTGTGGAAACCTCTCCCGTTTTAAAAACCTTGAGGGTAAGCCTGAAAGGGAAAGCCCAAAGAGGACAATATCTACTAGCGGTGGGCTTGGGCCGTTACACTACTATACTTCTTTTTCTAAATTGTGGTAATATTAATCCTGTGGTTTGCTTATTCCATGTCAAAATAGAAAACTTTTAGTGATATTTTTGGGGATCAAAGTTGAAATATTTAGAATGCTTAGAGAAGACTTGTGTGGCTGTGGAATTCTGCTGTTATAGTATACAAGAATGGACAAAATTAGGGCCCCTGAGAATATGAACTATTTGATAGTGTTCTCATGGGACTTTTAGAAGCATGACTTGGATGTGTATCATACTTCACTTTTTCCCCCATCTTAGGGCATTGGAACACAGCAAGGTTACGAACAATTTGATAAAGTTCTCATGGGACTTCTACGAAGATTATTGGACAATAACAAGAGGGTGCAAGAAGCTGCTTGTTCTGCTTTTGCAACGCTGGAGGAGGTTCTTTCATTGAAACTTCATTTTCTCTGCTAATGAATTATCCCTATATAGTTCATGATGGGGGTTTAGTAACTTGCAGGAAGCTGCAGAGGAGTTGGCGCCACATTTGAAAAATATATTACATCACCTAATATGTGCTTTTGTGAAGTATCAGGTATCCTAAGAATAGTATGATGCTCTGTTTCTTTCTGGATTGAAGGCTTTCTTCTCTTTGAGCTTGTATGTATTTGACTTGTATACATGTTATCCAGAGACGGAATCTACGGATAGTGTATGATGCTATTGGAACCTTAGCAGATGCTGTTGGAGGGGAGCTGAATCAGGTAACACATTAGTTTTGATGCATTTGTAGGCCAGCAACTTGTTGAGTGCAGTTTTGATATTCTGCATTTAGTACTTCAAAAACTGATTTCGTTTTATTTGTCATGATTGCAGCCTGTTTATCTTGATATTCTCATGCCACCATTAATTGCCAAATGGCAGCAACTTTCTAACTCAGATAAAGATCTTTTTCCGCTGTTGGAGTGCTTCACGTCTATAGCACAGGTCTCTATTCGTGTTTTGGTTGATTGGCTCGTTGTTTTTTATGAGTACTTACATTTGTTTGTATTTCCGTCTGTGAGATCCCACATCGTTGGAGAGGGGAAACTTCTCCCTAGTAGACGCGTTCTAAAACCGTGAGGCTGACGGTGATACGTAATGGGCCAAAGTGGATAATATCTGCTAGCGGTGGGTTTGGGCTGTTACAAATGATATCAGAGCCAAACACTGGGCAGTGTGCCAGCGAGGACGCTGGGCCCTGAAGGGGGGTGGATTGTGAGATCCCACATTGGTTGGAGAGGGGAACGAAGCATTCCTTATAAGGGTGTGGAAACCTTTCCCTAGTAGACGCGTTTTAAAACCGTGAGGCTAACGGCGATACGTAACGGGCCAAAGTGGACAATATTTGCTAGCGGTAAGTTTGGGCCGTTACAAATGGTATCAAAGCCAAACACTGGGTAGTGTGCCAGCGAGGATGCTGGGACATGAAGGGCGGTGAATTATGAGATCCCACATCGGTTGGAGAGGGGAACAAAGCATTCCTTACAAGGGTGTGGAAACCTCTCCCTAGTAGACGCGTTTTAAAACCGTGAGGCTGACGACAATACGTAACGGGCCAAAGCGGACAATATCTGCTAGCGGTGGGTTTGGGCCGTTACACCCACAATTCTCATTTGACAAATTATTGAAACGCTATTCAGAACAGTTGGTAAAGCTGTGCAGTACCTAATTATATTACCAAAGGTCTTTAATTTCGTTTCCTTTTTCTAGGCTTTGGGGACTGGATTTGCCCAATTCGCTCAGCCTGTGTATCAGAGATGCATAAGCATTATTCAGACCCAACAAATGGCAAAGGTTTGCCTGATTATTGAATTTCAATCAATACTTACTTAATTCCCCTTAATGAAAGCTTTCGTTTGCTCTTCGTTTCTCTGTGCTTCTTTATGACATAATATAATGAAGGTGCTTAAGCTTTATCTCATACTTGTGCTTAGCTTTCTTTATTAATCGACCATGTTATCCTCTTCACCTCTTTTAAAATAATGCAAAGAAGGTCCTCAGTAGTTTGAGAAGTGCAGAAACATGTCTTGATCTTAATTTATCGTTCTTCTCTCTGAACTGAGTGTGCAATATGTTCACTCCCGTGTTTGTACTAAGTGTCTTAGGCTGGTTGGTCCTTGATGATATGCGCGGTTACGTTTTAACTATAGCATTTATCACTGCTAACCGCAATTCTATACTTGTTTGATTCATCTTCTTAAGATGTCGACTTGATTTTCTATTGCAGGTCGATCCTGTTTCTGCCGGGGTTCAGTACGATAAAGAGTTCATTGTATGCTGTCTCGATCTTCTTTCAGGACTTGCGGAGGGTCTTGGCAGTGGGATAGAAAGCTTGGTAATTAAATTCGAAACGAACCAGTTGCCTTTAATTAAAATTGAAATACGACTGCTCTCTTCTAGTAGTAATCGAACCATGACAATATATTCTGAACTTGCTTTCGTGTCACATTTCATGGATTTTCCATCAGGTTTCTCAAAGCAACCTGAGGGACTTGCTCCTGCAATGTTGCCTGGATGAAGCTTCTGATGTCCGGCAGAGTGCCTTTGCATTGCTTGGGGATCTTGGAAGAGTAAGCATTTGGATTGAAAAAGTTGCTCCTTCTTCCGTTGTTGGAATTTTATTATTCTTCTGTTGTGTTTATGGCTTATTTATATTTTTGTGGTTAGGTATGCCATGTTCATTTGCAACCACGTTTGTCGGAATTTCTAACCGCTGCAGCGAAGCAACTGGTAAATGAAACGATTTATGGTTTTCGTTTCTGATTTGAAGTTGTTTTATTCGTCTTATACTTCGACTGCACAGGATACTCCTAAGCTGAGGGACATTGTTTCTGTGGCAAACAATGCCTGTTGGGCAATTGGAGAATTAGCTGTTAAGGTATGTGTAGACTTTCATATGCATAGTACCGGATATTGAGCTTGTATGGCTATATGTCTTCACACATCCTTCTTATTGTGACTATTCAAGTCTATGTTTGGCATTGGGATAAAGATCATGTGTTGAAGAAGGTAGGGATTTTTAAAAAAAGAAAATAACTTATCGTGGGATCCCACGTCGGTTGGAGAGGGGAACGAAGCATTGCTTACAAGGGTGTGGAAACCTCTCCCTAGCAGACGCGTTTTAAAACCTTGAGAGGAAGCTTAGAAGGGAAAGCCCAAAGAGGATAATATCTACTAGCGGTGGGCTTGGGCTGTTACAAATGGTATCAGAGTCCGTCACTGAGCAATATGCCAGCAAGGACGCTAGGCCCTCAAGGGGGGTAGATTATGGGATCCCACATCGGTTGGAGAGGGGAACGAAGCGTTCCTTATAAGGGTGTGGAAACCTCTTCCCAGTAGACTTGTTTTAAAAACCTTGAGGGAAAGACTAGAAGGGAAAGCCCAAAGAGGACAATATCTGCTAGCGGTGGGCTTGGGCTGTTACAAATGGTATCAGAGCCAGTCATCGGGCGATATGCTAGCGAGGACGCTGGGCCCCCAAAGAGGGTGGATTGTGATATCCCACATCGGTTGGAGAGGAGAACGCAACATTCCTGACAAGGGTGTGGAAACCTCTCCTTAGCAGACGCATTTTAAAACCTTGAGGGGAAGCCTAGAAAGCAAAACCCAAAGAGGACAATATCTGCTAGTAGTGGGCTTGAGTTATTACATTTATACATGCAAGTAACTTATGTAATGCATCCGATGTTAAAAGAAAGAACTCGTTATGCTAAAACGTTATGATGATTAAGATTTAGAATTTCTAGTCTTGCCTTGCACGAACCACATTAATCTTTTTCGTGGCAAATGAATTTTCAAGCAGTTATTTTACATTATTTGAAACTGTTATTGATTTAGGTACACCAAGACATTTCTCCTGTCGTTTTGACCATGATTTCAAGCTTGGTCCCGATTCTTCAACACGCACAGGTGACGGTCCTTTTCTTTTACACGTACAGAATAACATGTCTCATTATTTATGTATTATGGCACTGATAAGCCTCGTGTTCGATGGCATATGGCACTGAATGTGTGTGTGTGTGTATTTAACAGGATCATCATTGTTTAGTTTCATTTCTTTGTGCTATGCAGGAGCTAAATAAATCTCTAGTAGAAAATAGTGCAATTACTCTTGGAAGGATTGCATGGGTTTGCCCTCAGCTAGTGTCACCACATATGGAACATTTCATGCAACCATGGTGCACTGCTTTATCCATGTAAGGTTCTCTACGATATCGATGTCGTTTTAAATTGATATAGTTACACCCAAGACACGAAACCACAACCGTTACTGAAAGTTAAAATTTACGAGACGCTGGGTTAAGATTTTCATCATATTGGCAGGATACGTGATGACGTAGAAAAGGAGGATGCTTTCCGAGGTCTTTGCGCTCTGGTAAGGCTCTCGAGTTCGTCGCAAGTAGTATATATCTTTCTGATTAATAATCATTATGCCTTTGTTACTTTCAGGCTAAATCAAATCCATCCGGAGCTCTAAGTTCACTTGCTTTCATGTGCAAAGCCATTGCGAGTTGGCATGTAAGCATCGAAACTTTGTTTATCGATATCGACATCGCTCGATCTTTTCTTCCTAAGCTGAGCTTATTTATTACCTGCAGGAAATAAGGAGTCAAGATCTTCATAATGAAGTATGCCAAGTTCTGCAAGGCTATAAACAGGTTGGTAACTAAACCAATTCTAAGGCAAATATTGTTTAAATCGTTGGTATCGAACGAAAGTTCGAATTCTGGAGTACGTTATAAACTGGTGGAGTTCGTTTATGTATGTTCGTATGAATGTCGATTTGGCAGATGCTGAGAAATGGTGGGTGGGAGCAGTGTATTTCTTCTCTAGAACCATCTGTGAAGGAGAAACTATCAAAATATCAAGTATAGGATGATGATGATGTTTATCACTCAAATATACGCTTCAAATCGTCTCGAAACCAACGGTCGTTTTGTGCGTTGTCTGTGTGTCGCTCTCGTGATTGAAGATAAAAATTGCACATCCTTTAAGGTTTACACAGGTTGAGACAGCACTAGGAATGAAGCAGCTGAAGTGAAGTGAAGTGAAGTGGGGCAATGTTGTACAGTGGTGGGATAGGTTGAGATAGTGTGGTGTCCTTGTAGTGTTCTTCCCAATCCTTTCCCTTTTTTCGAGTACTCATTCTGTCTGGATTCGTTATATCGATCGATTTTGGAGCGCGACGGTTTGCATTACAGAAGTGATATGGATTGGATAGAGTCGATGAGAATGTTTTCGTTTCGTTTTTAGTTTTGTGATTTTGGTCCTATTGTTTTTCCATTGATGAATAGGACTATAGGCTTTTTATGAAGAAGGATAGAGGAGTTGTTCTTGCTAGATTTAGCAGCAATAAGGAATACTGTGATGTACTATAAGTTTTCTTATTTAATTAAAACTATATCGTCTTTGTAATTCATCTCTATCGGAGCAAGAGCCCTTCCCCTCAGGACCTAACCCGGGGCTCCAGTCTCTGACCTCGGGGGCTCCTCGAGTGGGGACCTTCTTCTTAAGTTACGAGTAGCAGCAGCAGTGTAGCTGGTTGAGTTGAGTTGAGTTGTCAAGTTTTGTTGTTTTTTTTTTTTTAATTATTTAAAAAATCATACTTATTCATAATACATATTACGTTAATAAACAAAATTTTATAAAATTCAAATATCAAACCTTCATAAATCAAAATTCATTTCTAATATCTGAAATGTCTCTTCGAATAATCTTAGGAGTAGGGTTGAGTTGTAACCTTATTTTTGAATTAGCAACTCGCAAACCAACTCAAATTTTTTGAGTTTTTTTCAATTTTTCAAAAAATTAACTCAACCCAAATCGGAAGAGAAAGTTTAACACATCAAAATTTTTTGGAATGAGTTGAGTAGTTGATGTTAGGAGTGTACATAACCTGACAACCTGGACCAACTTAACCTGAACTATAAGGGATGAGTTGGGTTTGTTAGGAGTGTACATTCAACCTGACAACCCGAACCAATCCAACCTGAACTATAAGGGATGGGTTAGGGTTGGATTAGCATTTCGGGTAGAGTTGGGTTCATTTTTCTAAACCTGAACTGATTGGAGCTTGACGAGGGAGGAATGGGTTGGATTGGATTAGCATTTCGGGTAGGGTTGGGTTCATTTTTCTAAACCCGAACTGATTGGAGCTTGAAGGCAAGGATATACATTTTCTTCTAGCTCTCTAACAAGGTCACACATATTGCGATTAAAATATTTTAGAGTATTTTTATTTTTGTTATATACCACACATTTAAACTAATCATTTTTATTATTTATTTAATTTGATGATCCATCCTTATATATTTTTTTTGCTTTAACTAATTCTCAATAAATGTCGGTATTTAGCTGTATTTAGTTTTATAACAATGTTTAGCTGTATTTAGTTTTATAACAATGTTGAACTATATTAATATGTTATAATTTTCGCTCGTTGTTTTTTTTTTATTGATTTTAAATATATTTTATCTAAGATTGTATCCGAATAATTATAAAGGGTGGATAAATAAAACTTTAAATTTTTTTTGACAACTTACAACCCAACCCAAATTTTTTTGGGTTGCGGGTAGATTGTGAAAATTTTCGGGTTGGGTTGGTTACCAATTCAACCGATCTCAATTTTTGAGTTGGGTAAAAAAAAATCTCTCAACCCAATCCAAACCGACCAATACACCCCTAGTTCATATTAGTCTGATTCTTTGAGTCATTGTACAAAAAAAAAAAAAAAAAAAAAAAAAAAAAAAAAAAAAAAAAAAAAAAAGCTTAGGAATAATGTATATAAGGTAAATTTTAAAAAATAAAATAAAAAAAAAATTAAATTTTTATTTCAATCTCTTTCAAAACGTGTAAAATGATAATCCAAGGATTTTTAAGTACTTTATCTATCTCCAAATTACAAATATACACGTGTTTATTAATATATTTTTTCGCAAGTAAAACCTTTAATTATTTAAGTATCTCTTTCAAATTCCTTCCTCGATCTTTCCAAAAATATATATATATATATATATATATATATATATATATATATATATATATATATATATATATATAAATAATAATAAAAGAAAATCGGTTCAAACACTTGTCCACAAACTATTTGTCGGAGAAACCTATGATCACAATCATAATAATCTTATGTTACAAAAATTATATTTAATTAAATGTCAAATTCAAATCCATTTTCAACTTAGAAAATAATAAATATAAAATAGAAATGTTCATACGATGCAAAAACCGACCAGTTCGGACTACTCAATCCAAACCATAAAAGATTGGGTCTGGTTAACAAAAATTCGATTTGAATTGGGTTGAATTTTTTTGAAAATTAAAAATTCGAATCGGTTCACTAGTTAATTATTTTTTGGTCGGGTCAACACGACCAACCCAAATAGAGTTACTATCAACAATATTCAACTTTACTTTTAATATTATTACGAAGATGAAAAAAATATATTTGACGTTTGTATTCTTTGGTCTTGAACTCGCTTCTCGCTCGAGAATGAATGTTTGTATACTCTTCGATGACATGCTCCTTTGAGTGCACAATTGTTCCTTAGTTGTGCTTGTCTGATCTACTATAGCTACTCGATCTCGATCAAATGGCTTTGGATCTGTCTCTACATCTGGAATATCTTCGATATTAGTCATGTTTTGTGACTAGTAAATGTTTGATACTTCAGTTTATGATGGATAAATATGATTTTTTTAATAGTTAAAAAAAAAAAAAAGAACAACCCGACAACCGAACCCAACCTAACTCTCTGACTCAACTCGAAAATAGAGAGTTGAGTTAGGTTGTAAACTCTATTCGAGTTGCTCAAGTCAGCAACTCAACCAACTCGAAAATTAAAGTTAGTGTAAAAGATTTTATCACCCCCAACTCAATTTAATTTGTGTACGTTCTTATTAAAAAATATATAATTGTGTCGTATTTAAAATTATACGCAAAATAAAACCACCAACTTTATATAGTATTTGTTTTAAACATATAGTTAAATTTTATTATAATCTTTACATCAATGCTATATTGGACAAGTTCTTATCTAAACACGTATTAAATATCAAGCTTTTTACATTAAGATATTGGAAATAATAATGCATTTATAAATTAGAGTAAGCAACTTTAAAGCTTAGCCAACCACTCCCATATAAATTTAACACTATGGTCTTACCAACCCATTTTAATTCTTTTGTCCATATAGACTCACCCAACATGACACGTGTTAATATTTGGATTAACTCCGTGTTTAATGAGTGTTCGATAGGTAGTAATGAGGATGAAATATTCGAGAAATTTAAATTAAGTTAATAATTTAGTCCTCAAACTTTTAAAATTTCTATTTTAACTAGATAGATTTTTTCATACTAACGTGCATGTTGATTAGATTAATAATAATGTTTTGACATGGTAGGATGAAAATTTTTAGCTCGATGGGTAGGTCTTGCAGTCAAACTTCCTTCTACCTTTGCACTCGAGGGTCAATTCTGGTCGTGGGAGAAATGGAGTAGGGTAGGGAGTGGTGCGTGGTGTCACAGTCATGCTTTTCCAAGGCTGCATGTTCGTTGAATGCCAAAACCCTTGTTTTGTATCATCTTATTGGTTTCTTTTACTGCTTTCATGATGTATAGTTTACTTACTATACTTTGTAAGTGTATGGCGTTTCGACAAAATCATGTCTACACCTACTAGACCTGAAATGCCTTAAAATGTACTATAAGGGAATGCAACTGGTGGTCAATTCTTTCTACCTTGAGTTATATGCTATTTAGGCAGTGATGTTTCTTTCTTTGCTTATTCTTTCGGATCTTGCTTTCAAACTTCTTTTCCAAAATCTCTATCTACCGAGTTCTCTAAAACTTTTTTCTCAAAATGGAGCCAGAGGCTTGAGTGTATGTCGTTAGGTTGAAGGCGACACAATATCGAATTGGGTGACTCACTCAAGTAGTGAATATGAGTGCCGTACAATTGCTTATGAACGACCTGTGAGAGTGCGGTTGTGACACTGGTCCACTAACATGTGTATTAAGCACAATTCAATCCAACCCAAGCTAATTATAACGTGGAGTATCCTATGTAATCAATCAACTCCTACGCTCCTTAAAGCGCGTGGCTTCACTCTCCAAAACTCCATCAAAATCCCCTCACTCCTTACACCACAACTTCTCCCACCACCCTCCAACCAAAATCTCTCTCTCTCTCTCCAAATCTTAAAACTAAAATTCAGTTTCTCTCTCCTCATCTCTCCGCCATGGAAGAATCCTCTCCCACTTTCCTCTCCTCCGATCGACTTCTCAGCTCATCGGAATTAGAATTCTCCGACATCGAAATGACCCCTCTTCAATCCTACACAAGCCTCAAGGACCTCCTGCCGGACACCCCCTCGCCGCCTCCCTCCGCCGCCTACCCTCTCCAATGCCCCGCCTGGGACGAACTCCCCATCAAAAACCCACTCGTCAAACACGCCGCCTTGGCCTACCTGCAGCCGATGCTCACCCCGCCAGCCGCCGGCGATCGTAGCTTTATGCGTAGACTCAAGAAGCACGGATTCGGATGCATCGAGTGGCTCCTCGCCGTCATCGGAGAACTCTCCGGTGGAGTCCGCCGGTGGTAATCATCGGAAATGCCTGTCGTACATCATCCCCACCCCTTGAAGCTTTCAGTTGACTGGCGGATAGAAACAAAAACTTGATCTACGAAAAAGAAAATAGTTTTTTTTTTTCTTTTTCTTTTTCTTTTTAAATATTTATGTAATTTCCCAGAATTTTCCATGGGATTAATCAGTGGAGTGACGTGTAATTAAAATTGAGATTTGTTTGTAATGTTTATATATATATATATATATATATATATATATATATATATATATATAATATGATGATTTGTGTATCCATATGATTGGTTGAAATTTTATCTCAATTTTTTTAAAAAAATATTTCTAGTCTTATTATTGTGACACGTCAACATTTATGGATGGTCCAACTTAGACTTTGTGGCATTTAAAAAAAATAATAAATCCAATAATATTTTTTTAAGCTCACCGCTGTTAAATATTGTCCGATTTGGCCCATTACGTATCGTGTCAGTCTTACGGTTTTAAGGAGAGGTTTTCATACCATTATAAGAAATGTTTTGTTCTCTTTTCCTACTGATGTCCGATTTGGCCTATTACATATCGTCGTCAGTCTTACGGATTTAAGGTCGTCGGTCTTAGGGTTTTAAGGAGAGATTTTCATATTCTTGTAAGAAATGTTTTGTTCTACTCTCCTACTAATGTCAGCTTTGGCCCAGAAATGTTTTGTTCTCCTCTCCTACCGAGGTGGGATCTCACAATCTACCGCCTTGGGGGTCAACGTACGGTTTAAGGAGAGGTTTCCATACCCTTATAAGAGATATTTCGTTCTCCTCTCCAACTGATGTGGGATCCACAATCCAAGATCCACAATCCTCCCCGACTTTGATGCAAATTGTTCACTTTGACCCGTTATGTATCATCATCAACCTCATGATTTTAAAACACATCTGTTGGGGAGATGTTTTCACATCCTTATAAGAAATGTTTTGTTATTCTCTCCAAAATATGTGAGATTTAGTTTTAAAACTGTGAGATTGACACTGATACATAATGAGCCAAAACAGACAATATCTGTTAGTGGTGTGTTTGGACCGTTACCATTCTAACCTACTTAACTCTTAATATTTACTAGCACTAATTAATTATTTGAATAATAACAATAATTAATAATATATATAAAACTATTGGAACAGGTTTGATACAAGTGTCAATGTGTGCTATAGGAAAAATGGAAAAATCAGCAAGGCCGGGGCCCACCTAAATGCCAGGTGGACGGTGCACTGTGGTGGCAAATTCATGGTCATGGGAGGCGCGTGAGGCGTGGACCATAATATTTCCTGTATGCATTAAACGGAAATTAGTTTCCGTCTATTTAAAGATAAACGGCGGTTTGTTTTGTTGTTTATAAAAAAAAAACGTAATAATTAAATTAAATAAATAAATAAACGGCAGTTAGTTTAGTTGTGAGTTTGATTGTCAGCGATTGCAGCGACGCGCCACGTGCACACGTATCACTCTTGGATTCCTTGTCAGAGTCAGACAAAGTTTAGCACGTGCGGCTGATTCTTGTCGTTAGAAAATTAAAAGTTATATTTTCTTATTGGATGAAACTTTATTGTTAATTTTTACCTAACAAAAATTAGACATAAATTGTAACAACTCACACCCATGATTCACATTTCCGACATTGTCATGTTATTTACTCCTCTCAGAGTGAAAACTACTTCACAAACCAACACGAGTACTTTCATGCATCCTAGACAAATTTTCAGAACATCACCCGACTTAGAATTACTCTACGAAAAACACTAATTGCTTCTAAGAGTAGCAAACACGAGTACTTCCATGCATTTTAGAATTGTTTAAAGAAAAACACACATAATTATGAAGTTTCTATGATTGAGTCACTGAAAAGAAGATGCATTTTTTTTTTTTTAAATTAATCATTTCATGATCGTTCACTTTCTAATATAGTTTCGATTCATTCGTGTACCTTTCATTTGAAAGTCATATAAATTTAAATTTATATACATGGAAGAGGTGGCTTTAGTGTAATTTTTTAATTTTTCTTTTGCCCTTTTTATTGGGACAGATTTCAAGCTTTAAAAAATCTTAAATTCTTAAAATAATAAAAGTATATATTATTTTTAGAAAAAAAAAAAAAGTTTTTTTTTTTAATTTTTTAATTTTTTGAAATAGTGGATTTAATAAACTATTTTATCCACTAATGGCAGAAGGAACGCGGAAATGACGTAGTTAGATTTGGAAATCAGGGTGGGCCCACTTTAATGGAAAACCCATTGGGTCCAAAGTTTAGGCTTTGCCGACATAGGGCCCATCATCCTTGGAATTTCTACTCCCAAATATTTCTTTTTTTTAAAAAAAATCAAATTTAATAGTTTTGTCGAATAATTTTATAATTTTTTTATAAATAAATCAATTTAGAAAATTTATTATATATTTTTTTAAAACCACATGTATATTATAATTCATTAAATTTAGTGATTTAAAATAACATCGGAGATATTTAAATGAAAGGATTAAAGGTTTATACGGTTTGGGTTAGGTTGGTTGGATTAGTAACCCGAGCAATTCGAATAGAGTTCACAACCCAATCGAGTTGGGTTGAGTTGGGTCGTCGAGTTGTTTTTTTTTTTTTTTATAGTTATTTTAAAAAAATCCTATTTATCTATTATGTATTACATTAATAAATAAAATATTATAAAATTCAAATATCAAACATTCGAGAGTCACAATGTGTCATCAACATCAGTAACAAAGGTCAAATATTCTTAATTTTTTGTAATAATCTTAAAAGTAAGGTAGGGTCGGGTTGGGTTGTAACTCTATTTTTCAAGTTGGTCAGGTTAACCTTATAAAATAATATCAACTCACGAATCGACCTGAATTTTCGATTTTCTAAAAACTCGATCCTACCCAACTAAAAAAAATTGAACCCCACCGAGAGATTTTTCAGAGACGTTTTTGTTGGTTTGCTGGCTAAGAGTTCCAACATCTTTTGAGCTGAATAGTTGAAGATATATATGTTAGTCAATTGAGCTATACTTAAATTGACATTTACGATGTTCGTGGCTCCCTGCAACAATTATTTATGGTCAAAGTCAAAGCCCTCTAAAGAAGGTCACATTATTACATGACTTTTTGAAGCTAACATGTTTGTGACTTGAGGGGCATATCACTAAGACATGTCTTTATATTCATATGGGTCCCTCCAACTAATGACTTAACTCATTGCCCCTTCAATTAGGGACAAATTAAAAATATTCCCTCTTCATAGTTACCAAAGAAATTTTGGTAATGATTTATATGAACTATGATACGTTATTTTTAATTCTATCTCGAAGTGGACCCGACCGTCGTCCAAAATCTAAGATCTTGAAAATTTTCCAAGAAGATCTATGAACTATAAAATTGGTCGAAATCCTAGCTTCAAGAACTCGGTAAAGTTGCTTCGTTCGCTATTATCTTCCAGCAAAAAAAAAAAAAAAAGAGGAGCTGACTCAAGTGCCCCCAAACCGCGCGAAATGGTCTTGATGATTGTTTTAATCCATACGGAGCATTTCTCAATTTGTATTGGGGATTTCCGTTTGTTGTTAGAAAGATGATACCTTTGTCCCCGGAACAACTAGACCCACCATCATCACTTTAGAAGCGGAACACGGACATGTTTATGCTAAATTGACCCCTTTCGCATGACCTAGAAAGAAAAATTATTTTGGAAAATTGAAGACTTTCAAATATTATCAAAATCATGATCAAGCCAACTTGACTTATTTAACCCAAATCGATCGGTGTCCCTATCTTTGAAAGGAGTCGCCGAAAATGCTTATTCCTTTGTTGTTGAGGCTTGAAATCTAAGTCGGTGTGGCAAGCTCATACTCGGAAACTCGACTTCCGTTCTTGAATAATCCACTTTCCTACTTATTCCTTGACTTCATTTTCTATCGAGTGAAAAGCAAACGATAGAAAGTCTCGTCCCTCTCGTGTTTAATTATTTCGTTTCATAAAAATAATATGTTACTAAAAAAATTAAAAATAAATTACAACATTCAAAATGAAATTAATTTACTTATTAGGGACACTTTTCGATAAACATGTCTTGAGTGAAACAGAGACCATATAAGTAGACCCAATTAATTGGTCGGCTTCCGGAGTCGCTCTCCCAAATTCATTGTAAGTTTATGATCTTTTTATTTAAATAACTTTTAGCTAATTTGAAATGAAATTGAGTAAAAATTATTATAAATTGATATCAAATTGTCTAAATTACTTTTCCATAAAACCGTCTTGAGTGAGACGAGGGACTACACGGTGGACTTAGTTAGCTGGCTTGCATACCGAGTCACTCTCCTAGCTACGGTATGATTTTATGGTCTTGTGGAATGAATGCCAGCTAATTTTTGGCAAATGATGTTTTCTAATCACGATAGCATATTATCCTTCACGTAATTGTTTTTTTTTAAATTATCGTACTTTACCGTATCTGTATGTCCATCCACATCACTATCCGTGATTTGGAATAGCTAATAATTCAAAAGAGGGCAACCCTATGTCCAACGTCTTGGGCCCATCCCAATGAGTGATAGCCCGAGTTCTTGAAGAATCTACAACTACATTATCAACCCTAATAACAAAACCCTAATTTGAGACGTTAATGATGGGATATCGAAATCAAGTGCAAGTGCACGCTGTCTATCCAAATAGTATTCCAAGTATCTAGTTTATACGCAACGTAACAAAAATTCAATTTAAAAATAAGTTCTTTTCTAAGCTTGCAATCAAGATTAACAAAAAAGTTGAGCTAAAATTGTTGTATTTTGAAGTACTTGAAGTAAAAGCTTCGTGCACAAAAAGAAAGGAGATTCGAATCTGTATGGACCCCGAAGGAATATGTGTCCACAATTTACTCAAGTAGGTGAGGCTTCTCAATCATTGTTGCCCACGTCGGTTCTTTCGAGTTCTATATGATTCGATCAAAATGTACTTTAATTGTGTACGTAATCTATCTTTTGCAATACTTATAACTACGAGTTAATTATTCTATCATACGTAAATTCTTAACTTTTAATATTGTATTTAATACATGCATAATTTTTTTTAATTGTGCTTTATTTTATTTTATTTATCTAATTATATTATTTCTTTCCAAATTATTTATTTATCTTGATTTTCTATTATTTATTTTTTAAGTTCCAAGTTATTTTTTAAATATAATTTTTTCCAATTATTTATGTTATTTCTTATAAATTATTTGTTTGAGAATAATTATTTATAATATATTTATTAATTAATTAAAATTATTTTGACAATTTATCTAAAGTTAACATGTAATAAAATTATTTAGGATAATTTAAAAATTATTATTTATATATAAAAATTTTCTAACCTTTCATCTCTTAATTTATTTTATTTGAATAAACTCAATTAATTAATTGATCTTAGCTTACAAGATTATTATAATTAATTTTTTTAATTATAATAAATCAATAATAATTTATTTAATTATATAATTAATTCATTTTCACAATAAAAATAAAATGAATTACTTATTTACTAAAATTTATTCATTATCTAAAATGTAACAAAATTATATAAAATTCTAATAACATTTTGATGCAATTTGATTCTCATCCATCTTATCTCAAGAATTTAAAATTTTTGAAGAATCTTTACTCAAATTTTCTTTTAATTTTTAAATTCAAAAGTTTTATTTTATTTTATATTATGATAATTATTAATCATGAAATTTAAAAATATCTACTTCAACATCGACTAATTTAGGGGGATGATCATGTCTTTATAAGTGAGGAATACTAACTACATTCATACACAAGCCTTTTGTGGAAGCCCAAATCAAAGCCAAGAAAGCTTTATGCTGTACAATATCATTTTGAGAGTGTGTTCATCTAACATTGTAGTAATTAGTAATTAGTGAACAAACAATCTCAAAATTAGTGATTCAAACCAGGATATTAAGACATAAGAATCTAAATAAAACGAGATATTAGGAAAATATGATCTTACCGTTGATAAGAACTAATTTGAAGTAGCATTCAAACCTGATGAAATTTCCTTATCTGCTCCAGATCTTTAATCCAGAATTTCCCTAATCCGTCTCCAAATCGGTAATCCAGTGATTCAAAATTTCCTAAATCAATCTGAATTCAACTCCTCTTATTTAAATCAACTTTCCTTTCTCCGAATCGCAATCAACTGCAGCAATCGATTCATGATGTCTTCCGCAACTTCTTCACCGATTCAGCACGATCTTCACAGCGATGGCGACGAGCAATCGCCTCCTACTCTGGAAGTTCAAATGCGTTCTTACATCCGTCTGATTTCCGGCGATTTAAACCAAATCGTCCTCGAAACTGCTCCGATTCCTCTGCGGAACAGTCTGTTTCCTCTGCCTCCGAACGCACGGAATATCGATCCAGTGTTCTTACAGATCTACATTGCGGATATACTTTTATCGCTCAACGTCGGCGCCGTCGCTTCCGAAATCATCTCTGCACAGATCGCGTCGTTCACTCTCCAACTGGCGGAAGAACACAATGATACGAATGTTCACGTCGTCGCCGTGGTGGATAACGTCATGGAGTCCAGGTTTTGGAGGTTGCAAGCGGTGCCGGTGGTGCAGGGAGGGAGTGCGGCGGTGGAGAGGAGGGAGGTTGTGGAGGAAGTAGCGGCGGCGAATGGGAGGTATAGAATGCAGAAAGTGGAGGCGGAGGAGGAGGAGGAAGAAGATTTGGGAAATTGCAGTATCTGTTTGGATGAGATGAAGTGCGAAGGGAGCGAGGTGATAAGAACTCCGTGCGGACATGTGTATCACGAATCATGCATCTTCAGGTGGCTTGATAATTCCGATTCTTGCCCCTTGTGTCGAACCAAATTCCCATTGATGGAGGATTGATTTTAATTTGTTGCTTCCACTTTCTATGAACTTAATCGCCCAATCTTTCTATTCATCATCTTCTTCTTCGCTCCCATTTTTTATGAATTTAATCGATAAATCTTTCTATTCATCATCTTCGCTTCCATTTTTTTATCAACTTAATCAATAAATCTTTCTATTTATCATCTTCTTTGTTTTCATCAATAAATCTTTCTATTTATCATCTTCTTTGTTTTCATTTTTTATGAATTTAATAGACAAATCTTTCTATTCATCATCATCTGTGCTTCCATTTTTTATGAACTTAATCGACAAATCTTTCTATTCATCATCTTCTTATTATTTTTTTTTTTTATCTTTTCGATTCTCTGCACCATTAAACGTGAAGGATTGGATTGGAAGAACTAATTAAACCCTAAATCCTAAGCGTAAAATTTTCCTCAAGAATTAATTAAACTTAAACCCTAAACTCTAAATGTAAAGAATTAATTAAACTTTAAACCCTAAACTCTCCGTGTAAAATTTTCACGAAGAACTAATTAAACCCTAAATCTGAAATGTAAAAATTTCATGAAGAACTAATTAAACTCTAAACCCTAAATCCTAAATGTAAAATTTTTACGAAAAACCAATTAAGTTATGAACCCTAAACCTTAAATGTAAAATTTCCACGAATAACTAATTATATCCTAAACCCTAAATGTAAAATTTTCATGAAGAACTAATTAAACTCTAAATCTTAAATGTAAAATTTTTACGAAGAACTAATTTACTCTAAACCCTAAATGTAAAATTTTCATGAAGAATTAATTATACCATAAACCCTAAATGTAAAATTTTCACGAATAACTAATTAAATTCTAAACCCTAAATCCTAAATGTAAAATTTTTACCAAAAAAAAAAAAAAAAAAAAAAACTAGTTAAACTCTAAACCCTAAATCTTAAATGTAAAATTTTCAAGAAGAACCAATTATACCCTAAACCCTAAATGTAAAAATTTCACGAAGAACTAATTAAACTCTAAACCATAAACCCTAAATGTAAAATTTTCACGAATAACTAATTATACCCTAAACTTTAAATGTAAAATTTTCATGAAGAACTAATTATATCCTAAACCCTAAATGTAAAATTTTCACGAAGAATTAATTAAACTCTAAACTCTAAACTTTAAATGTAAAATTTTCAACAAGAACCAATTATACCCTAAACCCTAAATGTAAAAATTTCACGAATAACTAATTATACCCTAAACTCTAAAGGTAAAATTTTCATGAAGAACTAATTATACCCTAAACCCTAAATGTAAAATTTTCACGAAGAATTAATTAAACTCTAAACCCTAAATCTTAAATGTAAAATTTTCACGAAAAACTAATTAAACTCTAAACCTTAAACCTTAAATGTAAAATTTTCACGAAGAATTAATTACATTTTAAACCCTAACGGTAAAATTTTTTAGAAAAATTAATTATACTCTTGTCCCTAAACCCTGAATGTAAAATTTTCACGAAGAACGAATTAAATTCTAAACCCTAAACCTTAAATGTAAAGTTTCACAAAGAATTAATTAAACTTTAAACCCTAAATTCTAAAGGTAAAATTTTCACGAATAACTAATTAAACTCTAAACCATAAACCTTAAATGTAAAATTTCACACTGAATTAATTAAACTTTGAACCCTAAATCGTAAAATTTATACAAAAAACTAGTTATACTCAAAACCCTAAACCCTAAATGTAAAATTTTCACGAATAACTAATTAAACTCTAAACCCTAAATGTAAAATTTTCACGAATAACTAATTAAACTCTAAACCCTAAATGTAAAATTTTCACGAATAACTAATTAAACTCTAAACCCTAAACCTTAAATGTATAATTTTCACGAAGAATTAATTAAATTTTAAACCCTAAACCTTAACCGTAAATTTTTTACGAAAAACTAATTATACTCTAAACCCTAAACCCTGAATGTAAAATTTTCACGAATAACTAATTAGACTCTAAACTCTAAACCTTAAATGTAAAATTTTCACGAAGAATTAATTAAACTTTAAACTCTAAACCCTAACTATAAAATTTTTACAAAGAACTAATTATACTCTAAACCCTAAACCCTAAATGTAAAATTTTCACAAAGAACTAATTAAACTCTAAACTCTAAACCTTAAATGTAAATTTTTTTATAAAGAACTAATTAAACATTAAACCCTAAACTCTAAATGTAAAATTTTCACAAAGAACTCATTAAATTCTAAACTCTAAATTTTAAATATAAAGTTTTCACGGAGAACTAATTATACTCTAAACTCTAAACCCTAAATGTAAATTTTGTGCAAACAACTAATTAAACCCTAAATCCTAAATGTAAATTTTTATTTATTACATATGAACGAATAACTCATGAAACCTAAATCCTAAATGTAAATTTTCACGAATAATTAATTAAACTCTAAATTCTAAATGTAAATTTTTTTTATTAAATATGCACGAAGAATTCATGAAACCCTAAATATAAATTTTTCAGTTACGAATGTAAGTTTTTGTCACATGAACGCAACCCCGTGAAGTATATACATACATATTACCGTAAATTTGTCAAATTTGAATTATTTGCCAAAATCCAAAAGACAAATCAAATAAGTTTTTACATGCTTTAATTATTGTGGATTTTGAAAATTTATGTGAAAAAGTAGATAAAATAAAGAAATTTATAAATGGTAGTAATGATTATAAAACTTGATATTATCTTGCTTTTTCTTTTTATTATTGATTTAAACCTCTCCAGATTTTTTAAGCTAAAAAACAATTTTGGGAGGTTCATAAATGGTAGTATTGACTATCAGATTTCATGCACATAAATGATATTTTTGTTTGATTACGCAAATACTTTTAACAAATTTATTACATTAATATATTTATTTCAACTATAATCCAAATAATAAGTTATCCAAAAATATATTTATTTCAGCTTATAATACATTTTTTACCCTAATAATCGAAATAATAATAATAATCAAATAAAAACAACAAAATAATAATAAATAAATAAATAAAAAGAAATAATAATAATAATCACATAAAAACAACAAAAGAATAATAAATATATAAATAAATAAATAAGAAGAAACAATAATAATAATGGGGGCGTCTGAAACCGTTAAAAAAGTCTACCCATCCAAGCCAATTTGGATAACTTTTTCGGAGAAAACATTGAATATAGTCTCCTTTGTGATAAGGAATCAATTCAAATAAAATTAAGATTATCTTATAACCAATATTGATTATGTCAAACTTAAATGATTCTAAACTACGAATGAAAGCAAAAATGCTGTTTCCTCTTGTTTTTAATTATCCATCATAGATTTGTAACTATCTGAGAATAAATAAAGCCTCACTTGAAGTATCTTGAAACTGTTATTGATTATTCTTGAAGTAACATTAATAGTATATGATTGAGGTGTCTTTGTTCATATCAATTTGCCTCCTCAATACCAATGAACGAAGGGTAGTTTTGAAACTAATTATAAAAGTCGGGTGATGCACAATGTGTCGTGATTTAGCTAGATCATGGACCACCTACGAGTACATAAACGTAATGTGTAAATTGTGTACTATGCACGTGTGATTTGCTTGATGTAGCTCAATAGATGTTTCACTTTCACAATTGACACTTGGATGCCATGTGGAACTTGTGCATACTTTGTTACAATTTTTCATGTAGATTAGATTTATATGAAAATTGGTCTAATCTCCAACACCTTATATTACTTAGGTGGCTAATTACATAAATCAATAAATTAAAAACATTGTCGAGGTGAGAATCTGGTCGTAGGTCCACTCAACATGGACTTCTGTGTTAAGGTGACCAGCTAACCAACTGGCCGAACAAACCTAGAAGGAAGATACCAAATATATCAAATAATCCATTTTCAAACTTGGAGGTCAAAATGTCGAGTTTGAAAATTCACGAACCTATAAAACGTTGCCAACGTTACCTAACCCTGCTCGAGGGGGCAAAAACGTAATTTTTCTAAAGAAGAAAAGAAAAGGAGTACTTTTTGACCATGCATGTAACAGACTAACCATGGTTAAACCAAAATCAAAGTCCTTGAGTTACAAAAATTCCTCTCATGCTAATTAATTGCCAGATAGCCCTTTCTTTTCATTCATTCACATTTTTTCTCCATCCAGATTTGGGCGGTGCAAGACTTCTAACTGTGCCACAACTGTTTGAAACAAACAAGAAAGTTCACAAAATTGCAAAAAAGTCCACAAATATGTATATATTATAATCTTACCTTTTTGTGTATGGTAGGTTGGCCAAACCAAATCCAAGTTTCCAATTCTACAAACACCAGAAGGATCCTCACTTGAACTTCTTATAATAACAAGAATGGAGCTGTTGTTTTGCTTTTTCTACTAAGAGCAACAGAGATGGAGAAGATGATGAGTTTAAACCATCTGTTCGTGACGACGTTCATCGGAAGCTTGTCGATGTTCATGGTCATTCCGAGCATTGTTGACATAACAATGGAGTTTTTGTGTCCTCACCAGGATCACTGTTCCATCGCCATTTATCTCTCTGGTCTCCAGCAGGCGGTATGTGCCTAATACCATCTACTTCCATTTGCTTTAACAACACCATGAACTGTTTAAGAACAATTAGTATTGTTCATATGAACAGTGTTTCATTCCTTTTTTTCAACTTTTTGATACTTTTCTTCAAGCGTTTTGATCTTTAAACCGACCCCGCACCGGGATTTTTATGATTTAAAAGATAGTGGAAATTTTAACCTTCCCCTGCATGTTCTACTCAAGAAAAAGGGAAGATGATGGTGTTTTGTCTATAACAAAGGACTAAAATAGTCAAGGAGCTGTCAAACTGCAGATTGTAGGGCTTGGAGCAGTGGTGATAACACCAGTAATTGGGAATCTATCAGACAGATATGGAAGGAAAGCAATGCTGACTATCCCAATGACATTTTCAATCATACCGCTCGGTTGGTTTAGTGTTAAATCTCAGTTCGATTCATCATAAAGTTAATCACCAGCTGTGATACAAGATTTGAATGATTTTGCAGCCATAATGGGTTATAGAAGAACTACCAACTTCTTCTATGCATTTTACATCATGAAAACTCTCACAGACATGGTTTCAGAAGGCACTACAGTTTCACTAGCTCTTGCTTATGTGGTATTTAGCTTCACTTAAAAACTATACTATACCAAAAACTACTTCTTGATTCTCCTTTGTTTCATTCTCAGGCAGACGAACTATACCAAAAACTACTTCTCTTGATTTTCCTTTGTTTCATTCTCAGGCAGACAAAACTTCAGAGGATCAGAGGATCTCGGCATTCGGAATCCTATCTGGGGTCAGATCTGTAGGTTATGTGTGTGGAACCTTTTCGGCTCGGCTCCTTTCAACTGCTACGGTGTTTCAGGTTTTCCATGGCTTCTTTCTGCCAACATAACAAAGTATAAGTATGCCCAAATTGTGCTTTCTTTGTATCCTTGTGCAGGTGGCTGCTTTCATGTCAGTGCTTGCAGTAGTGCACATGAGGATTTTTCTCAAGGAAAGTATTCCAGATCAGAATGAGTTGACTCAACCGATCTTCGACGAAAACTTAAGTGGTGGTGATGATGAAAATGGACCAGAATTGCCTACAATAACTCAGTTATCGATAGGGATGTCTTCTATAAGAGACGTTATCTCCTTAATCACGAGTAGGTAATTTCGATGCTCGTTTCCAATGGTTTCTGCCAGTTCTTAAGTGATTTTCTTTTCACTGCTAGTTTTCTTCCATTTTGTTCTTCTTTTTGATGTTTTTCAATGACCAACTCCAAATGAAACAATACTCTATAGCACAACATTTTCACAAGCAGCAAGAGTTTCCTTCTTCAATAGTCTAGCAGAGAAGGGGATGCAAGCATCACTAGCGGTACAATTCTCATCAAATAGAAAAAATTTAGCTCGTTTTCGAAACCATCTGTTACCATAAACACCTCACCTTCAGGTTTCAACTTCAAACTTAGATCTATTCCTTTTCTACAGTATTTCTTAAAGGCCCGTTTTCACTTCGACAAAAACCAGTTTGCTGACTTGATGATAATTGAGGGGGTTGCCGGGGCCGTTTCACTGGTATCCTTTACTATTATGCGCTACTACTACCCAGGGTATCTTTTGCAAGATTGATTATAGGTAGGTACTCTTTTGTTTTGAACTTATACCCTCTTGCAGTTTCTTTTGATGCCCGCTTTGGCACTAGCTATAAGACAGGAGAGGTTGCTATCGATAGGGCTGTGGGCGAGCATTATAAATGTAGGCATCTAACTCCCATCTCTTATATGTTTTATAATGCCATAAGCATGCCCCATTTGCCTCTCCCTAACCCCATGATGCTGATGATTACCCACTTCAATGCAGATACTACTTAACAGCATAGCTTGGTCAGTTTGGGTAATTGAACTCCACTTAAGTAGCTAGATTCTTATCCTGTTCAAAAAAAAAAAAAAAAAAAAAAAAAATAGCCCTTGTTCTGCTCGTAATCGTACAGGCACTCGTTTGATTCTGTTCGGTCTCCTTGACCTGATAGCTATTCTCTATCCAACCTATCAACTTTTGTTTCTTTAATAACCACAATGATCTTAACATTTGTAGGTTCCTTATGCTTTAAGAGCATTTACAATTTTTACAATTCTGGTCAGTCCAATAGTAAGTTTTCCTTGCTTTCTTCAAAGCTTGTCTTTGCTCATAAAAAGTGCCGTGGCATTCACACGAATCTATGGCTTGAACAGATATTCAACATTGCATCGAGTCAAGTTGGACCGAGTGAGCAGGTCAGTACACTAAACAGTAAAAAAGAAACTAATGTTTTGTTGGTTGAACCTCTTAAAGTAAAATAAATTTCATCTCAAGGGGAAGGCCCAAGGATACATCTCAGGCATTAATTCCCTTGCGAACATTGCTTCTCCATTACTTTTCAGTCCCTTGATAGGTATATCAATTGTCAAGATTAGTGTAAACTTTTTTTTCACCACAAATGGAACTCCATTTGTTTGACTTCATCCATCAATCTATTCAGCTCTTTTCCTCTCCAAGGATGCACCATTTGACTTCCCCGGCTTCGGTATTTTGTGCATTGGGCTCGCTTCGGTAAGGATACAAAATACCTCCTATTGCCCTCTTCCTATGTTTAGATCGTAACTTTATACAGCCAGACAATATTCAAGCAAAGAAGATTGAGAAACCAAGATAGAAACAACAGTGTACATCATTCTTTCTTGGAAATACTCAAAATTGAAGTGTTCATAGATTCCAATACTCCTAAGCAAAAAAACAGCAGGGGAGCCCAAGCTCACAGCTAGTAGATATTATCCACTTTGGCCCGTTACGTATCGCCATTAGCCTTACAGTTTTAAAACACGTCTACTAAGAAGAGGATTGCACACCCTTATAAGAAATGCTTTGTTCCTCTCTCCAACCAACAATTGGGGGGGTCCCACATCGATTGGAGAAGGGAACGAGTGCCAGTGAGGACGCTGGACCCCGAAGGGAGTAAATTGTGATATCCCACATCGGTTGGGGAGGAGAACGAAACATTCTTCCACCCCTAGTAGATGCGTTTTAAAACCTTGAGGGGAAGCCTAAAAGGAAAAGCTAAAGAGGACAATATCGGCTAGCTTTGGGCTTGGGTTGTTACAATAACACACCATTTTGATTTGAAGCCTTAGATATCAATTTCTCAACACCCCCATCCCCAACTCCTTGATCCGATTGAAAACTGCTGTTTATTTCTAATATGTCTATGAACTAACCCCAAATACTGGCTAAGTTCTACAAGGATTGATAGCTATTGAGTTAGTTCTTTAAGATTGTTCTCATGTGTTCTGTTCACTTAACAACATCTTTCTATTTTGCAGTTGATTGGCTTCACTCTAAGCCTGATGATCCGGGTAGACCCGTTCATTTGCATTCAGAAAATCAAAAACTTAGTGTAGAGCTTGTTCATAACAGCCAGACAGAGGGATTCAGGAAATCCCCAAGTAAAATCCTTATTGGTAGATACTGTGAATTTGAAGCAACACAGAGACAACAGATACTCAAACTCAAAGCAACTACAGCAGAAAGTGCGTCGTAAATTAAACATTTAAACGTACCTGTAGCGTGTGTATATGTATTGGAGACCTTCGATGGTTTTCTTTCAGAACCCTAAACAGAACTCAGTTCAGCTTTTGTACATATTTTGATCTTGTAAATCCTCAGAGCACTCAAGATTGTTGTGCGTTCTTCACCATTGATGAATGCAATAAACAAAATGCTTCGATATACTGCACAAATGAATGTTGTAGAGGTCCCGATTGTGTCGAATGGAGACCATGTTTTCTTCTGCAAATCAGATATAAAAGCTCGAAACAGAGAGAGAAATACAGACCTTAGAATAGAACTTCATTGCCCAAGAATTTGGATGGGACATTGGAGTTTATGGCTGTGTGAACTGTGAAGGCTTTGCTTTTTTTAGTTTTTATATTCTATTACTTAAAAGAAATGAGTTTCTTTGTTTTAGTTCGAATGAGTCCCTGAGACTCTGAGACATTCGCGTCCGCCAACAGCGGACTATTAAGGATTGCATTCCACACATGTTAGGGTGTAACGACCCAGATCCACTGCTAGCCTTGTTCTCTTTGGTCTTTCCCTTTTGGGCTTCTCCTCAAGGCTTTAAAACGCGTCTGCTATCGGAAGGTTTCCACACCCTTATAAATGGTGGTTTGTTCTCCTCCCCAACCAATGTGGGACATCACAATCCACCCCCCTTCGGGATCCAGCGTCCTCGCTGGCACTCTTTCCTTCCTCCAATCGATGTGGAACCGCCCCTAAATCCACCTCCTTTGGGGCCCAGCGTCCTTACTAGCACATCGCCTCGTGTCTACTCCCCCCTTTGGGGAACAGCGAGAAGGCTGGCACATCGTCCGGTGTCTGGCTCTTATACCATTTGTAACGACCCTGATCCATCGCTAGCAAATATTGTCCTCTTTGGGCTTTCCCTTTCGGGCTTCCCCTCAAGGCTTTAAAACGCGTCTAAAGTTTCCACACCCTTATAAATGGGCCGTTACAAATGGTATCAGAGCCTTCCCCTAACAAACCACCATTGACAAGAGTCTTCCCCTAACAAACCACCATTGATAAGGGTGTGAAACCTTACCCTAGTATACACGTTTTAAAGCCTTGAGGGGAAGCCCGAAAGGGAAAGGTCAAAGAGGACAAGGTGGATCTGGGCCGTTACATAGGGACTCCAGAACATTGGCTTCCGCCAACAATGGACTATTAAGGATTGCATCCCGCACATGTTTATATTGTAGCCTGCAACTGATTCAGCTTCCGCTTCAGGGAGATCAAATGACTTTGTTAGCTGTTGTTCCAATTGAGCACTGTCCAAAGAAGACTGACTTTTGGCCAATTCGTGAAAGCTTGTAAAGTTAGAAGAACACGACTCTCCTCATTCGTATGATATTGTCCACTTTGAGCATCTCATGACTTGATTTTGGACTTTCCAAAAGTCCTCAATAATAGGTAGGGAGAGTACTCAAGATCATTCTTAAATTAGCCAACTTTAACTTTCATCCAACCCTTTGTTAACTACTTCAACTGACCTAGTGGAGGGGTATCTGATTTTGCAGATGCGATTTACTTTTGGCGCCTAATGGAGCTCCGCTTATGCCCGCCGCCGTACGTGATTGGGGATAGCGTTCGACTCTTCTCAAAGGCACCTAAACGCTACGACGGCTTCTGCAGTTACCATTTCCGGCCAAATCTGCAGGTCAAATGTGCTACACTCACCAAACAAAGTCACCGATTCCTCTCTACTTTGGCCACAACCGCCGCCGCCGGCGACCATTCAGCTACCAATCGGTTGATTCGGAAGTTTGTTGCGAGTTCTCCGAAATCTATTACTCTCAATGTCCTCTCCGATATCCTTTCCTCTCGCACGGCTCAACCTGGACTCTGCTCTGTTGCTCTCACCGTAAGTAGCGTTTTCTTTTTCTTTTCCCCCTCATTATCGCATCATTCTGCGAGAAGATCGAGATGAAAATTATATTTCCAGGTCTTAGATTTAGGTTTCCTTATCATCTACGTAATGGTAAAGTTGAGAATTATTGCGAAATTTGGTCACTGATCTCTTCCGATTCTCTTGTTAAACTGTTCTATCAATTTCCTTATGTTCCTGCAGTTATATTCCAGAATTACTGAGACGTCCTGGTTCACATGGAATTCCAAGCTAGTTGCTGACCTTGTTGCCTTCCTCGATAAAAATGGACAGATTGTTGACTCGGAAGCCCTAATTTCCGAGGCAATTTCGAAATTAGGGATTCAAGAAAGAAAGCTTGTAAACTTCTACTGTCAGCTGGTTGAATCTCAATCCAAACACGGTTCAGAAAGAGGATTTGGTAACGCATATGCTTGTCTTCTTGAGCTTCTTTATAATTCGTCCTCGATTTATGTGAAACGTCGAGCTTATGAATCAATGGTTACTGGTTTGTGCTCCTTGAAAAGGCCTCAGGAAGCTGAGAGTTTGGTAAAAGAAATGAAAGCCAAAGGATTTGCTCCTGCTGCATTTGAATACAGGTCCATTATTTACGCATATGGAACATTGGGGTTGTTTGAAGATATGAAGAGGAGTTTGGAAGAGATGAAGAACGATGATATTGCTTTAGACACAGTTTGTTCTAACATGGTGCTTTCATCATATGGAGTTCATAATAAGCTTGCAGATATGGTTCTATGGCTTCAAATAATGAAAACTTCTGCTCTTCCTTTCTCGGTTCGGACGTACAATTCTGTCTTGAATTCATGTCCGAAGATTACGTCGATGCTACAAGACAAGAGCGGCGATCTTCCAGTTTTGATTGAAGACTTGATCTCGGTTCTGGACGGCGATGAGGCTTTGTTGGTTGAAGAGTTGGTTGGTTCATCTGTTTTGAAAGAAGTAATGGTGTGGGATGCAATGGAGATGAAGTTGGATTTGCATGGAGTACATGTTGGTGCAGCTTATGTGATCATTTTGGAGTGGATGAAGGAGATGAGACTGAAGTTTGAGGATGAGAGCTGTGTGATTCCAGCACAAGTTACAGTGATTTGTGGATCTGGAAACCATAGTATTGTTAGAGGAGAGTCTCCTGTAAAAGCTCTGATTAGAGAGATTATGTTTCGGACACAAAGTCCGCTGAGAATTGATCGAAAGAACACTGGTTGCTTTGTCGCCAAAGGAAAAGCTGTAAAGAATTGGGTATGTTTGAGATGAATATAACATTGTTTATGTAATGGCTTTCTTTGGACTTTTCCTTTCAGACTTCCCCTCAAGGATTCTAAAACGTGTTTGTTAAGAAGAGATTTCCACTCTCATAAAGAATGCTAGGAAGAGGTTTCCACACCCTTATAAAGAATGTTTCGTTCTCCTAACCAACCGATGTGGGATCTCACAATCCACCCCCTTCGAGGCCCAGGATTTTCGCTGGCACTCGTTCTCTTCTCCAATCGATATGGGACCCCCCAATCCACTCCCTTCGGGGCCCAGTGTCCTTGCTAGCACACTATCTCGTGTCCACCCCCCTTTGGTCCTCAGCTCCTCGTAGGTACATCGTCATCCTCATTGGCACTCGTTCCCTTCTCCAATCAATGTGAGACCCCTCAATCCACTCACTTCGGAGCTCAGCGTCCTTGCTGACACACCGTCTCATGTCCACACCCTCCTTCGGAGCTCAGCCTCCTCGTTGGTACATCGTCCGGTGTCTGGCTCTGATACCATTTGTAACCGACCAAGCTCACCTCTAGTAGATATTGTCCTCTTTAAGCTTCCCTTTCGGGCTTTCTCTCAAAGATTTTAAAACGTGTCTACTAGGGAGAAGTTTCCACACGCTTATAAAGAATGTTTCGTTCTCCTCCTCCTCAACCGACGCGGGATCTCATAGCATATATACTTCGAAACATATTGAAGTGATGGAAGAACAGATTCTCAATGTAAGATATAAAGATCAATAAGACATTTTACATGGGCTAATCAACTCAATAACACACACATAGAACAGCATATTATCTTGATTTAGTAACAGGAACCAGAAAAATGAAATGGGAATGCAACTAAACAATCCCTTCGAAGTCGAAGTCTCATATTGTGAGTTGATTTCCTTGTCTGCCTCACTCAACTTGCAGTGGCTCCCCAAGTAGCTGGAAGCCTAGTAGAGTTCACTGGAGGCAAGGAACAGACGTTGATATTGAGCGGTAGGAGACGATATTGCAGGTCGAGCTCTTGGAAAATTTTAACCAGTTCTTCAACCAAGAAGGCTCTCCTAGTCCACCTCTCTCCCATGTCTTGATGGTTCATTCTGTGAGTAAGCCATATTGCTATCCTCATTCTATTCAATTCTTCTACATCCTTTAGGATAATCAATGGCGCAGGACACCAGTGCTCCTTCTTGTCTTCAATGAAACTGCAGAGACAAAGCAGCATTAGAGAGGTCAGGAAATGAGGGGCTGTCTGCATTTTTATTAAACTGTGTTATCGTTTCTCCACATACCTTAGTATTCTCTGTCTCATGATAGCAATTTTCTCAGGTGGAGTAGTTATGTGAAGACAGAATTCTACGGCGTCACCCATGTCGGGACTGCGGTAGTAGTTGTGGATGGCCTTCGTTGCGAGAACGCTATTCGGAAATATGATCTTCTGGTTGTCGAATCGTAGAAAAACGGTCGTCAAAATGTTCATTTCTTCAACAATCATCTGAAATACAAGGATATGCAGTTTAGGACAGAGTATCAGATGGGAATGAATGTAATATTACTTGGAGAAGATGGTTACCTGCACGCCATCGATTTCGCATCGGTCTCCAACATCGAATGGATGCATCACAAATAAGAAGATGATTGCTTCAAAAACAGTCTTGCAAGTATTTCCAAATACAAATGCGACCAGTACAAGCTGAGAGGTTACAAATAGGAGAAACTTGCTGGTGGCTATACCCAGAATCAGTAGCCAAATTACCAGAATAATGACAGAAACTAAAATATTCACCATGCGGTGAAGTTTGTTCACAGCTGTTTTGGTATCGTTCAGTGTCAAAGCTAGTGCCCTCCGTTCTCTAAAGGCATTGACCTGGAACAATTTGATGCGTAATATCATTAGAGCAAGATATTAAACATGTCGTGTACTTAGATTTTGATAAAGATAGCCCTTACCACCCAGTTTTTCAAGGATGATTTGCTTATTTTCCTACTCTCAGATGCTCCTTCAAATAGACTCATGGTTTTTGAAGCTTCATCTTCTACCATGAAACGCATCAAGTCCTCTAGGTAGATATATCTAACAGAAGGGGGAAAAGCTGATGAGAAATCAAGATCCAATTACATGTAAAAACACAATAGGAGATGTATTAGCAGCATCAGGGCAGCTTGGTTGGCCAACTTGTAGCATGGATCAAATTAATAGTATAAGCAAGTATGATGGGTTGGTTTCAAACTAAGTCCAAATTGATGGTGAATCGTTAATGGGAGACGCCGTTTCAAGTGAATATTCTTTCAATTGACATTAATGCAATTTCCTTGACCATCCTCTTGATGGGGCATCTTTTCTCATGATCTTTAGAAAAAGCATTGAAGTTCCTTAAAAATTCCTTCACGAGAAAGTAAAAAAGGGGCAGGTTGTATGAACTGCAAAAAGCATTTAAAGCACTTTCATGGTGTGTAGCACTTACTTGGAACCCTGCGAAGCCACGTTCTGAAAAATCCTCTTAGCAGCAACTTTTGCCTCATACTCACTCTTGATCTGGGTAGTTGATTCATCCTCATGAGCTGAATCCTTTATCTGTTCATCCAAAGTTGAAAGCGCCCCATGTCGGACAATGTTCATCAACCTCTTCATATTCCAAGCAGACACATTCTTAGGACTAAGCCTATGCAAGTGATCAATAGTTATACCCTCATCCCCTTTCTTGGATAGCGCCCGAGATAGCTTGGCACTCCTTCCACGGGGACTTTTCTGTAGCCCTCCACTCCCTATTACCCTTCCACCCTCTGGACTTGAAAAGGCAGATGCCCTTAGATCAGGAGGAATAGTGGCCCCTGCATTCTGTAACTTCATAACCTCTGCTGCAAGCTTCTCTTCTTCTTCCTTGCTCTTTTGAATCTCTATCAATGGCGGCCCTGACAGTGTCTCGATCACATATTGGTTATACAATGCATCCTGAATCCTATCGAAATATGTACTCACATGGAAAGAAGACGCCAGAACCTTCACTATCAGCGTTTTCACCAGCCAAACCAAAGTGCTTACCAGCAGACATATCAGGACTTTGGTCACATATTCAAGGGCATCGCTCTTTACTTCTCTTTGAACTTTGTCATCAAACAGAAAGTTCCAAGCAATTAGAACCAGACCCAACCAAAGGCAATTCTGGACTGCCTTTCTGACTCCATAAACGAAGTATAGAACCCTCTTACGCAGTAGAAAGCTTCTCTCGATGAAGAACACGATTATCCTAATACCCCAACCAGAAAACAGCCTTCCGCATATCAGAACTAGAATCATAACCTCCCATTTCCATAATTCAAGCTTCCATAGCTTCTTTCTCCTCCAGTAACGGATTGTTAGAGTGCAAATCAATGCCGCGATTATCAGAATCAAACTCGCCCATTGTAGCATAGTTAGAACACCGAGATTAGCCTTCTTATACTCATCAGGAAGATCCTCTTCCAAGAATGGATCATCGTCTTCCTCATCCAAGGCTTTTGACAATAAACCAGAGCGGATTTGCCCTGATTTTGGTACACGCCCTGACCTCCTGTCCTGGTGTTCGGGCGGGTCCAGCAATCTGGACTTAGTTTTAGTCTTCAGCAAGCTAGATTTCCGCTGGAACGATACATTCCTCTCGAACGATGAATTAGATGTGCATCTCACAACCTCAGCAGCACCGTCATCATGACCATTGCCATGCGGTCGATGGTCACGCTGCGGCGGTTGCTGTACTCTATGTTCTTCATCGACCGGCGAGTCTCTATGTCGTCTTCGCAGCGAATCGCTTTCGGAAATCTCTGAAATAGACTCGAACGAGACCTTCAACTCTTTCGAACTCCGTCGCATCGGAGATTCTGCCACCGTAGGCAGAGTCTTATCATGTGGTAGTTCCAGCATTTCCATATCCATATCCAAACACATCTCTCCCGACGCCTTCTGCTTATGCAGAAACTGTCCAATAAGCTTGGAAGGCGGATCTTCCACATCCTTCCTCTGTTGCCTAAACTCAAAATCCTCACCCTTACCACCATCGCCATTACTACCTTCACCATTATTCCGTTTACTATCACTATCATTCCAGAAATCATAGCTCGACTCCCGCCAAATCCTCCCACTGGAGTTCACCGACTCCACAGCTCTCGCAGATGCATTACTCGAAGCATCAGCCTGATCGACCTTCACAATGACCTCCTTCCGGTCAGATGCATCGGACACCGCCATAAACGACTGTTTCTGGTGAAGATTGTTCGGCTCCTGATCTGAAAGAATCGGAAGCTGTTCTTGATGTTGAGTAGAGTCTGTTCCAGAAAGCTTCCTCACATACTTATAAGAGCCGTGGGATTTGAATGCCTTAAGAGAGAAATCCATCCACCGAAGATTTCCAACAATTAAATAGCAGTGATACTACGCAAATGTTGCGGAGGAGAAAGTGGAATCAGAGAGGAAAAGGTATTATAAAAATAAAGGAATGGCGTTGAGAGTTGAAAATTCGATCAGTGGGGAAAGGTTGTTGACGCGTGTACCGTTTCCGCCATTAAATAAAGAGCTTCTTCTTCTTCAGACGTTTCTAGGAGAAGAGAGAGAAAGAAGAGAGAGAGAATTTTCTCTGCCTGCAACAGACTCGAATGTGGCGCCGGAAAAGAGACAGACAGAGGCGACAGAATAATTTACATAAATATTTTTTTTATAAAATAAAAATAAAAATTAGTTTGAATATTTTAAACCCTAAACCATTTAAATAAAGAAGGAAATTTTCTTTTTTCAATATTTTATAACGGAATATTACATTATTGCCAGTGATGATTGTACTTTCCAAATATGAGGCCAAGGGTAAAAAAGGTATTTGACTAACAAAATTCATCACAACTTTTAGAATATGTTTGAATTATACTTGATTTTTAAAAGTTTTTATTTTAATTTTAAAATTGCAAAAATGCCCTTCAAATTTTGACGTCAACGACATTATTTACAATATCACTTCATATAAATCGATGAATAAAAAACAATTTTGTGAATAATTAATAAGGTCGTTGAAATTAAGTTATTAATGATATTATTTGTGATTTCTAATTTTTAAGATTATTTCACGTCAATTTATCTCATTTATTTTAATATTTTTTAAATAATTTTAAAATTGAAGGACTAAAATAAAATATTTAAAAATGTTAGATGCATAATTAAATATATATTAATTTGTGTTTATCTTCCAACGTTAAACCTTCCATCATTTAAAACCTTCCATTTTTTTAAGTTAGTCAAATGCAAGAATTGGTGTCTATTATTAAAAATTAATAAAGTGAAAAATAAATAACAAAGAGTGTCTTGTTATTCTCGAATTATCATTTTTTATTTACACCTTTTTTAATCTTTTATTTATGTACTCAGGATGATTTTGATAGTTTACACTAAAAAATTTAAGTTTTAATAAATAAATAAAAAATAGAAGAAAAATACGAATTTTCGAGATAAAATTCTAAAAATTTTGTCGCGGTTAAATTAAAATTAAGTTTAATTTATATGGATTAATAATTTAATTTTTTTTACCATTAAATGAAAAATATGATTGAGCATAATTACTTCTAACCGCTCCATTCAAATATGGCAAAGATTTGTCTCAGTGCTTCCAGATCTAAATTGTTTTTTATAATTACAAAAAAAAAAAAAACCTTAATAATTAAGTAACCATTTATTAATGTAATAGTTTTTTTTTTTTTCCTAAAGTAATTTTAGTGATAATTGACGTATAATCTCACATTTCTTAATTATTAAACACGAGAAAAAAAAATCAAACCTTCAATACACTTTAAAATTATTAATTTTTAAAGGGTATAGATAGAAAAAATAATTTTTAAAAAAAGTTATTTGAAACACGCTCTAATTATCCATGAGCTCACGACTCACCGTAGATAAATTACGAGACTTCTGTCTCCTCGATTTATGATAGCGAGATATTTTGATGTCACCCTACTAAATTAATATATATCGACATAAAATTTTATTTAAAATAACGTCTTTTTTACATTTATATTGAAAATCCTATCAAAATATACGGTTGCTTTAACGTTAATTATTAAGTTAATTATCTTCCACGAATCGTACATAAGTGGGTTGTAGTACATTATTTTATTTTTTACCGTTTTATTTTATTATTTTATAGAATTTTTTAAAGAGAAAAAGATATATAATATCATAATTATTTTGTGGTCCAATAATTACTAAAACAATAATTTCAATAATTAACAGGTTATTAAAAAATATATCGTTAATTAATTACATTTTTCTTGAAAAAACATAATAAAACCCGAAAATAAATTCCATAATTAACTACGCGTAATTTATAATTTTATTTCCGGAAAAAAAAAATATATACATAATTTTACGTTTAAAAAATATTGGAAAGTCCGCTTACGTAAGAACGAGGGTATTTTAGGAATTATGGGAAAGTTCGAGCGGCTTCAGACGATTACGTGTTGAAATTTTATAGGTCATCTTAAAGAACACGGTACACGTGGCAGGTGGAAATCCCCTGCTTTTAGTCGTGCGCCAAACGAGGCCGGTGCAGAGGATCTGAACCGTCGGATGAAGTAGCAGGCAACGTGTCGAGATCACATGGGGGGGATGAAGGTGAATGTCATTTTCAGTTAAAGTTGACTATATGGGTGAGAAAGTTACGCCGCGGGCCGTTAAAGGAAAGAAAAACGGACCAATGGAAAAGTGACAGTTAATAATTAATAATAATTAATAAAAAAAAATGGGTGACAGTCCATGCACACAACCTAATAAAAACAAATGGAAAGAGATTATTTAAAATAAATAAATAAATAAATAAATAAAATAAAAAGGGGAAAAGACAAAAAAGGACAGTGAGGTCTGAGAAGAATGGGAAAATGGAATGTCTGAATGGGACAGCAAAATCCTCAAGAGACCAAACCAATATTTAGGAAAATTCAATGAGATTTGGTTTTTTTTTTTTTTTTAATTAGTTAAAAATATTTTTGGATAATTATTTAGTTTTTTATTTTTGTAAATTAAGCTCATAAATATTATTTTTTTATTTTAAAATTTAGTTTTGGTGATAAGAAACAAGAGGAAGCTCTATACCAAATGATAAGAAATTACTGCAAGGAAAGTAAGATTTGTAATATCTTGTTATATTTGTAATATCTTGTTGATATAATATTTCAAGACAAGAATATTAGTTTGAGATTTGAATCACTCCACGAGTAAGATTGATCATGTCAATAATGATTCTAAACATGCAATCTAAACTATATAAAATTGTTTTTTTTTTAAAAAAAAAAACTTAGTTATTAGCTAAAGAAAAACACAAATGCTCTTTTTACTGCATTTTCCTCTTCTGATGATTTATAAATATAACACTGATTTTATGTAGTTTAAAAATGAAACCTTTGACGTTCAATTAGACATTTAGTTCGTAATTTTCATACTTTATGACCAAAACAGTAAATAAAAAGTCCTAAAACTTGAAATACATTAATAAGACACCACAAATCGAGTTTTTAATTATCCACGAAATATATGGAAGCTTTTGTTGCATAAATAAAGCTTGATTCTTCTTAATGTGACATTGATATTCGGTGATTGAGATGTCTTGGTTCATATGAGATGAAGACGGATATTTCCAAGTAAATCAACATAATTTTCAAAAAATAAAATTGTTATCCCTGGACCATTGTCTTTGTATTCAAATTTGCAACGATAAATCCCTATACTTTTAAATTTTTAACAATTTAATTCATACGTTTAAAGATGTTAGATTTTGTTGTATAACTTTATAATTAATTAGAGAAAAAAATTAAATAAGTTTGATAGAATAAAAAGGGATGAAAAGATTAAAAGATTAGTACATAGATTAGGAATTAGATACGTATTAATCTTAATTTAATATTTAAAAAAGAAAGATGAAGATGCCACATGGGGGTTTAGTTTGGTAAAAAGATGAAAAAGGGAAGAAAATCATAAAATTAAAAGAGTAGTAGTTGTGGTATCAATGACAAAGCCAAGCTCCAAGTGGCCTTTGTTTCTTCCATAAGAAGAACATCCAACTTCCTTTTTCTAATCAACCTAACAACTACTCCAATCTTTTTATTAATTTCAATTTTGAGATTTGGGTCGGTTTCGTCTCTAAAACTTTCAACAAGATTGGTGAATTAAAAAAAAAATCGATAACCTATTAGAACAAATTAGAAATTTGGAAAGAAATTAATTGAACATAAAATTGAAAGTTTAAGAATATATTAGGCACATATTGAAGTTGCACGAGAATGTTAGGACAAACATGAGTTTTGATAATATTTAGGAATAAATGAATTTCTATAATGAGTTATGCGTCTAATATGCATACGTATATATTTATAGTTTTTAATTATGTAACTACGATCTTGCTATGAACCATGGATCTGGAAAGAAAAAACATTAAAATGTTGGAGTTCAAACCACTAGTTTGAATCATCGAGGCTCTCACGTTAGTTGGAGAGAATGAAGTATGTCTTATAAGGATATGGAAACCTCTCCCTAATAGATGCATTTTAAAACTGCGAGACTAACGACGATATCTAAAGGTCCAAAGCAGACAATATGGCCAAAATAGACAATATCGGCTAACTATGGGACAATAGGGTCAAAATAGACAATATCAGCTAACTATGGATATACCGATGGAGTTTTTTAAAAAACAAAATTCGAGAGTGGCCTTAATCACCTTTTTGGTTCTTGGTTGTTTCCTACGAACTACCGAAAGAATATACAAACTATAAGAATACAGAGAGACCCAGCAGTTTAATTTAGATAAGAATACAGAACATTCATATTGTTGACAGTTTGTCTTTTGCAGCACAACCCAGCTCCTCAACTACAGTCAAAAGAGAGGAGTTCCTTTCACAAGCTTCCTTCAACACCTCCAGCCTTTTCTCTACTGCACTCGTTTCGATTGACGTACCAATACCCTTTTGTCCAGTTACAAGATACGTCGATGGCTCGGTATATAAGACGAGATTCAACATCATTGCCTGAGATTATGTTATTTTTTATCAGAATGCATCCGTTAACATGGTAGAGTCAAACTTAAGTAACTAATAACAGAACTTGAAGCTATTTAGACTAACTTTCATACCTTGTGCTGATGCTTTTGGGAGTAGTCTCGCAAAAGAGACCTCGAGAGCTTGTTCCGAAGCAACAAATTGTCGACAGGGTAAGAGTGGAATATGTAGGATGATAGGTGGTGTAGAACTAGTAAATAGGCCACTGAACCTCGACTTGCGGATTTGTCAAGGGCACCTGAAACCCATGATTTCAAATAAGCTTCCAAAATGGCTTCATTATCCTGTGAGGGAACAATCTTGTCAGGTTAGATTGACCAGTATATGAGTTCAACAAGTATGTCAATGTTATAACTAAAAGGGTAGAACAATCAGTAAGAATCTGGAGAATTTAACGCTGACTCTTGTGAGCGTCCGTTTATATTTAATTTACTACTCGCATCAAATTTGTCGAGAGAGGATGGTTAAAAGAATCGCAATCACTTATACAACTCCTCCCCCAAAAAGGAAAACAAAAACAAGCACACGAAAATTCGACTAACTTCTTGAGCTGTACTGTTCATCATATGCATTGAGTTTCTCTCTTTTTCACTTTTTTATTTTCTCATCTTTTTCCTGCCTTGTCTAAACATTGAGTGCACACCACTACTTCTAATAAACACTGTAACTGTAACTACGAGGCCTTTTGGGAACTTAGAACCCATTTTATAGCATAAAAGCCCACCATCTAATTCTTCTGCTCACAAGAGGGATACCCCCAAAAAAGATTTTTGTATTCTATATACTTTCGTATCGTATTGTAAATTTGATCCAAAATGTATACAGATGTGAAGAGATAGAACGCACCTCAATCGGATGTAGATACCCTTCAGCATCAGCGATGCACTTCTCAAGAGGTGGAAGAAGATCAAAAACACGAGCACCATTTAGTGCATTCCATGCGGCAAGACGTGTTGGAGATTCAACACATTGGTGAAGATATAATACAATTTGCCGTCCATACAGTACATCACCATAGGATACAGCAGAGAACTGCTCCACTAGAGTTTCAATAAATGTTGAGTAACTATCATGGATCTCGGATTGAAACATTAGGAACTCTAAATTGCTTTTATTTTCTGGCTGTGATACCAAGTGTTTTGCATCCTTCTGCGTGATGTTTACAGAAAGTCTACAAGACCTAGCTTCATTAAGACGCTGACCGTAGAGGTCTTGCAAAACCTCGTAAACATCCCTACTCTTCTCATCATCCAAAACTCCCATACCAGTGAGTAAAAGAACAGATAAGGAATGCAATTTCCAAATCAATGGCACACTTAGGACAGGTGAAGGGAAACCATCAGGTAGAAAGGTGGAAAATGCTTCAACACCTAAAATAAAGAAGAGTCCACTCTTAGCAACCTCAAGGAAATCACCAGAGTCCTGCATAAGAATTTGTGCATCAGATGTTTGAAGACCAACATGCTTGATATCACGGATAGTTGAGATTGGACTGAAAAACCAATGGCTAGGAAGTGGAAGTCTTTGGTAAGCCCACTGTTCTATCAAACAAGTACAGTCTTCGGCCATCCCATTTGTTTCATCTGACTCCTCGTATATTGTATCCAAAGAAACATTGCCATTCATAAATGTTTTGTCACTAAAGTTGCTCTTATTCTTCATGGATTTGGATTCCTTTGGAGTTAACCATCTATCCTTATAGTGAGAACTTAATGTTTTACAAAAAATCAAGCAGTCATCTTCACTGTACTTCCAGCCAAATTGCTTCACTGCTCCATTGAGTTGGAGAAAATTCTGAATATAAAGATTGAAGTTATGCAAAATAGGAGCCTGGGTCAAAAAATTTACAGTTTTCTCGACCAAACCTGTATTTCCTGGCCCAAGAACCAAGCATACAGCCAAGGAAGAATTTATGCTTTGCACGGTCAAGGATTCCTGAGCAATCAGTATATTTAAAGTTGGAATGGCCTGAAATGCTTCAATGAGTGACATAAGAAATGCTGCATCGTTTTGTGCTAATAAAACATCAGGGGACCAATATCCACCACCAGACACGCCCCAACCAGTTCCTACTCCAGGTGCAGGGCCCCCTCTGCCAAAGGTCTCTATTAACTGCAGAGAGTCACACTCCAACGCAATTACTTTGGTAAAAAGGTCAAGCACACTTTTCTGTTCAATGAGGGATGTCTTGAACATCCCAACCCTTAAAATTTCCCCTTCCCTCGAGGAATTATAATCTTTGGGAGAATAATCCTGGCTCTCAGTCTTGGCTAAATGGATCAGTCTATCAATATGCACAATACTCAGCATCAACCCATGAAGGCAACATACAGAAGCCAGGGACGTTTCAAATTCTCCATGTTCTCTCAAAAAACAAAGATCCTCTACAAAAGAGTTACGTCCAGAGGGATAGGTTTCAGGTTTCATATCAGATGCATCTGCAAAGCTTAGAAAGCCATGCTTAATTATCACAAGTCCAATTCGTGGTATAAACTCTGGTATCCAAGGCACAATCTGACCACTTCCTTCCTGCGACATAATATCATGCGGGATGATCCTTTCAACTACTTGAGACAGCATCTTCATGACAGCTGAATAAACCCACAACAATGGCGCCAGAGATATACCCTTAAACCCAAAGCCATTCATGGTCCCTTTTTGTGACTCAAAGAATTTGGATATGAAAGGATCACTCTTTGACTCTAACCATTTTGTAGCTAAATCAACAATTGGAACAACACAACTCCAGGACCAAACTTCTGATTCATTACCAGCATGTCCTGGTTCTTGACTGTCTAAATGTTTCTGTGAGAAAAAATTAGGAAGTCTTCTAGCCAAAGCCTCCAGAACATGGTAGACCTCCATAGAAATGGTTGTAAATTCACGAAGAACATTATTCTCAATAAGTTTGTCAAAATTTGGTGGACTCAACCATAAGCACAACGCAGGGAAAACATCAGAAAAGTAAGACACACAATATCCATACTGAATGCAAACCTTCCACAACCTTAATTGTTCAACCATCAAAGTTGAAGAAAGTTTACATTTTTCCTTCCCTGACTTGACCCAATGGTCGATGGAGGAAGTATAGTGATACAAATGCCATATCATGGTTTGAAAAGCTCCACTTTTCACAAACTCAATACAGTTCTTCCTGTCTGAACGAGATAAAACCTGTTGTGTGAAAAACAGAGGTAAAAAAACTAAAATCAGTTCACGCAACTGTCTGGGAGTGGAAAAGGCAACCAGTCGATTAACAGACAAATAAACAAATATTGGAACACATAAAAGCACTAGAAAGTACCTTCAGGAGGACAACAGACTTTATTTTTAAGGAAAGAATATCAATTTTGTCGCTCATTGTAAATCTGTGAATAATCAACTCAACGAGCCTTTCACATATCATGATTGCCCGTGCACATGCTGGGGAATGCCTTGCTATTGCAACAAGTATTGAAAGTATGCAATCTTCCAAAGCTACTGAAGGACCTGCCTAAAACCACACAATTTGTCACAAGTATAAAATCATTTGCAGCATAATCAAACAGGTGAAGTAAAAATGTTAAATAACATATGTAAAATCAAAACAATTGTAGAAACCAGTCTGGGATAAAAGAAAGAGGCCAAAAAAAAATAATAATAATAATAAATAAACAATGCTTCAGATGCCACATTTTAAGAGTTACAAAATCAGTAATTCGTTTTGCCAAAAAATAAATAAATAAACAATACTTCAGATGCCATATTTTAAGAGTTACAAAATCAGTAATAGATTGACTTGGAAGCCCTAGGTAGGTCTTTCATTAGTTGCAACAGTTATTATCTATCTCACGTGTAGCATTGGGATAGATAGCCATTCCTTACTCAAATTATAAACTGCAGTATGAAATCTAATTAATAGTTCATTATTCATTGAGGTTGTCTTTACTTTCTTAATCATTTATTAAAGAACTTTCTCAATCAATCAGACATACAAATTTAATACTGTTGAGAACCATACTGGTACTTTCACATAACCTGGGAAAAAAGCGGCATAGTCACCCTCAATAGTCAAATTCAAAAGTTCAGCATTCAGACACAAAAAATGCATACCTCTAGAAGATAGCGGAGCCTAGGAAGAAGTCCCATTCGAACCAGACCTGCTGCAATATCTTGTTGTGCAACCACAATATCATCCTGGATGGTATATTTCTCTCCATCTTCAACATTCTCAACATCTTCACTAAAAGGAAGAATATTAGAAGGTTTAGCACTATACTTCCAAAATCCACCATGGAGGAAACCAGCATTGATCTCTGGTTTACTTCGGAATACAGCAGCAGTGCAGAGATCCTTCTCATAAGTTGATGTTTTCTGAAAAAAAAAAAAAAAAAAAAAAGGACTCCCGACTAAGAATTAAAATACGACAAGAATTTGGAAAGGCTGTATGTTATAGTGATCCTACCTCTAGGGTATCAAAGAAGGTCTCGTTCGAATTACAGCTCAATACACACTGAATAACTTCAGCACAAGCTAGAATGACAGAGTTATGATTATCATCCAGGCACATCCTATACATTGACAAAAATATGAAGTGACTAGGGATACTGAAAATCATAAAACTGTCAAGGGATGGTTAAGAAAAAGAATAAAAAGCATTGAGGATAAGATGGTTTAACCACATCTCAGAGTGACATAAACTTTAAATGACAAGCCATGGGTCCATTTTCACAAATTTGAAAGGATGACAGCAGCAACAGTCAGGTGTAGCATGAACAAAGCAATGAGTAGATCAATGCATGTAAAAATGAATGTCAATAATACAAGTATTAAGGGAGTCTTACCTCAGTGACAAAGCAAGCTCTGGTTCAGGGCCAAGAATATAAGCCCAAATTGCATTGTAATCAACAGGGCTACTATCTTTAACCATTGTGGACCCAACTTGTTTCAAGCGTGTGTTAAGCGATGCCTTGTCAAGCACATTTGAAATGACATGCAACCCAAGGACACGTTGACCTGGTATCTGACACCAACGAGAAGCTAGAGTGAAAATGACAGAAGGTTTGGGAGTTTAAAATAACAATGATGTAGAAGATTAGACATAAAAAATAAAAAAGGATTAACTTTGAAAGAAAAATGAAAAATATGGGCCAAAAGTGGAAAAAAACTAACAGTATTTTATGGTGGAAAAAATTGTCACTACAATGAAGCAACTATACTGACCACACTCCTCGTCAGTGCCACAGCTTCTTTAATTGTGTAACCTGCAGCACTTGGATCCCCCTCGGTTCGAAGAAAATCTCGTGAAGCAACATTCTCAGTGCTGTACCCATGAACTGCCTCATCACCCGCACAAGGTAAAAAATAGAGAGTCATTATTAGAGAAAAAAATACATACCATGTAAACATAATACATTCTTAAACGTTCTAGTGATGATTGAAAGCTTTGAAAATGAAAAAACAAGATTTCCCAATGACCTAAATAAAAGAAAATGATGGGAATAATTTCTGGCTCTTATCATTCTCATGCAAGCTTGGAGATTGGAAATTGCAAACATACCATCATCATGACATTGGAGGAAAATTGCATTTACAATTGATTGATTTGGCTCATTTATTAGACAGCATCATATGAACAGATACTAAGAAAGAAGCAATCCCCCCCCAACCACAAAGGAAAAAGGACCATAAAGTACTAAAAGTCTCACCATTCTCTGACTGCTGAAAAGAATAGCTTTCGAGTATATTCCCTTCCAAGGAAAACCTCAACGACCTTACCGCTTCAACCCTTTCATTCCATGCATTCCATGCACTACTACCTGAGTCAAATTTCTGCACTGCAACATTTTGAAGCCCACTCTTTCTATATTTTAGTGCTGTCGTTCCAGAGGTTACACCATTCTCTATGTTGGGAGAACCATTTCTATCATGTGTGCTCTCTTTTTGTAGATTACCCAACTCATAATCGTTGCTCACGTCTGGCTTTGAATGACCCTTCTTCAATTTTCCCTCACCCCTCATTTTCAGGGTTTTCAATAGTGCTGGGCTCATCTTCTCCATTATCTCAGCCTGTGCTTCAGCAATCTCTTCTAGTGACATTCTTTGTATTCGTGCACAATTCTCAGCATCAATCTGACTCTCCAGTGTCGAGAATGCATCTTCTCCCTTAATATTGGACTCAAAACAAGGAACCATTTCTGAATTCAAATGATGGAGCCTCGTAGCCATGTCCTGCAATGAAGTACCATCAAGTGGAACTCCCTCCTTAACTTCACTCTCTGAAATATGTCCCCATTGATCATAATCATCTTGAAGATTCTCTGGAATGTGTTGCTTATCCAACCCTTTCAATTCCACGTTATTCATTGACCTCGCAAATTCTAAACCAGCTGCGTTTGTCTTGTTTCCAGTGGGCTTATTTACAAAGTCGGACGAACTATGTTCAATATTCATAAGAGAAGGTGCAAGCACACCAGCTGATAAGGGCCCACATGACATACTATCCCTAGTGTTATTTGCTTTCCCGGCACGAATTAGGTCTTCAGTTTTTGCTAAGCTTGCCACTTTATTTTCCTCTCCGCTTGCTGCATCATGGTTGTGACCTGGAACAGCCTCTCTCCACCTGCCAAAGTCTAAGCTACTTTTCTTTTTCCTTTGTATTGGATTAGCAAAATTCGCTATAGAGTCAATCTCCATCAATCTTTCATCTTCTTCCTCGTCCCCCCGCCGGTCATCTCTGATGTTATCTCCACCCATTTTACTAGTAACTGATTCCCAATGCTGAAAAAACAGATTGGATTGTTAATAACATTCGGACTCCAAAATCCGTTAATATGAGGAAAATATAGTGCGGGCCAGTGACTTATGTTCTTTAAATTAATCTATTTGCGCCTGGAGAAACGCTACTCAAAAAAAAAAAAAAAAAAAAAAAAAAAAAAAAAAAAAAATCAAACATTATGTTAATTTTGAAGTCAACTAAGCCACTCTCATTTCCTTTCTTCAGATCATATTGCACAATATTGAAGTTCAGAATTTTTTTTAAAAAAACCTACATCACTAGACTCTCCTTCCGACTACCTTAAAATCAAGTTAAACTAATTGAAAAAAAAAATCTAGTTAAGCATAGAAATGGCCGACACTACAAATAGATGAAACAGCCAAAGTGAAATCTCACCGGACCATGAGACCGATGCCGAGCGACCGGAAACGGCAAAACGGAAGGTCTGGGAGGGGCAACCGAGGCAAACGGCTTGCTTTGCTCAGCATCTGAGATACCTTTTTCAACTATTCCACCGACTAATCGCGAGGCATCGTGCTCACTTAGCTGAAGAGCGTTGGTCCCAAATACCTTCGCGCGGGCCGAGCTTTTGGGTTGGCTTCTTCTACTGCTCTGTGTCTTCTTCTCCATGGGGAAGAATAGGTCTGCAAATTCAGAAATTATGACTGAAAGAGCAAACCCGATTTTCTTATATTATGAAAATATTTACCCTCGAGAAAATACGATAAATTATTTTAAATTATCAACAAATGCGGAGTTAGTTTTAATTATATAGATAACTTTTTAAATATTTCATTTTAGTCCTTTATGATTGAAGCTTTTCTTAAAACAACCCTTAAAGAATTTTATTATTGCTAACTTTGACCCCAAAATTACGTAAAAATTAAATTGTGTGAGTTTGATGGGAAAAAAATTATGAGGTTGGTTTGAAAATAGTTCAAACTTCAAGGATTAAAATGAAACATTTCAAAATTTAATAAAAATTTACGAGATTGTTTTATAAATAGTTCAAACTTCGAGGATCAATATGAAATTTTTCGAAATTTAAGGAATGATTGAACCTAATTTCACCTTAAAGAAAAATAGCGGAGGAATAAATAGGCTAATATATTTTTTTGGCATGAGTTGTCTTTGCTACGAAGATAGGAACATTTCTACTTGTTCAATCTCGAAAATGACATGAGGAAGCTTGTATTTTAGGTAACCGAGTTAGAGTTATAAACAATTATTGAATATGAACGGAGATGAAATATTCTAATATTATGGTAGCACGATATAATTCTAATTAATTTTCAAACACATTAGTATATTTTAACTTGGTATAATGTTTATCAAAGTTTAGGGCACAATCTTGCCCGTTCCCTTGTGTTCGAGGGAGCTGGTGCAACAAGAGGGGAAAGGCTCGAACCTACCTATCCCAAGAAGACCTCAAAAAGGAAGAAAAGTTGTTGATCGGTTTGTAAAAAGGCAGAAGCTACAAAGAGAGTATGCCCATGCTTTGACATTCACAACTGACACAATATCTACCACTCAAAAGTGTGAATGTATCTGGAAATATTATTATTGAAGTAAACAATACAGAGTGAAGAATGAAAAATAAAATTAGGATCAAAAGTTCAATCTTGATTGATATTCACTGGGTTTAAATAGGATACAAGCTACCTAAATACTGAGAGTAAAATAAAATATTTACTAATCAAATCGGAGAGAAAAATATTAATCACATATATAACGATGAAAAATATCTAAAAATATTAACTAATTAAAAATATATAAAATACATTTTTATAACTAATATATTCTTTAAATATTAACTAATTACGAATATTTTAACTAATTCTTGAAATAATAAGTTCTACTAAATTAAATTAAATTCCGACCGCAACTAAATAATTTTCAATTTTATTTTTTTTAAATTGTAATTTTATTTTTTTAATAAAAGTATTCAATTGTTAATTTTTTTATACATAAGTTAAGGATATATTTAATTTAATTTGAGGGGGAAAAAATTAATTTTATTGGAATTGGTGGGTAAATTAATTTTTTAAATATTGAGTAAATTAGTGGAAAGATTGAATTAGATAAAAATAATATTCTTATCTATTTTTTATACTTAAATAAATGAAAATAAAAGATTGAGGTGAAAATTAATGAATAAATTAATTAATTTTTTCAATAAATAAATAAATAAATAACCGGTGAAGCGCCAAGAATCCGGAACCGTAATGGCCAAAAATCTATAAAAGGGGGATTCATCACCATCACTCAGAGGTTCTTCTTTTTCTTCAATCGGTAGTATTCATTTCTTAAGCTCCAGATTAGTCGAATCATCCATGGCTGAATGGGCTCATCTCCCCAGGGATCTCCTCTGCCTCATTGCTCAACGTTTCGAAACTCCTTTCGACACGATGCGTTTTCGATCGGTGTGTTCCTCGTGGAGATCCGTCGTCAACCCCAAACGCCATAGATCACCGGGTCGATTCCCGTTTCTTCCAAATCACGGCATATCCGACACCACATGGGGTTTCTATCTCACCAAGCGCTCCGTTTTTCGTGTTGAGTCTCCCATGGAACCCTCAATAGGGGACACAGACGGCTGGTTGATCAAGGTCGAAGAAGATACGCGCGGAATGATTAAGATATCAAATCCGATGTCAAAATCTTACTTCAAGCCATTGCCGAAAGAATTCCCCAAGGTACTGAACTTGTTAAATTTTTCGGTTAATGAGCTTTGTCAGGAATATGTACTGCACTACCTTAATTTTTGGCCTGTGAGTAATCGCCCCGGCGATGCCGGCGACTTGTATAGGGAGAAAGTCGCTTACAAGTGTTTGAATTACGATGGAAGTGAATTTATTTTGGTTACTATTCATGTTTCTGGAAGATTGGCTATGTTTAAGTCGGGGGATGGGCGGTGGAGTACGGTTCCGCACACTGCGTTGCCTTATGATGATGTGACGTTGTTTAAGGGGGATTTTTATGCGGTTGATAATTCTGGGGCCACCTTCCTTGTGGAATCTCAAGATAAGGTCACTTTGGTTGCTGAAGCTGTATTTGGTGGCGACAAGAAGATTTTGTTGGAATCCAATGGTGAACTGTTGTTGGTGGATATGTATTTAACCGTAGACTCTGAAGAGAACTTTGGTTTGGATGGTGAACTTCCTGAAGGTATTCTACAAGAAAAAACAGTTGGGTTTAAGGTGTTTAAACTGCGCAAGGATGGAATTAAGAAGTGGACTGTTGTCCGTGACTTGGGTAACACAATGCTGTTCTTGGGCGAAAATTGCTCTTTTTCTGCATTGGCTTCAGGTTTATATGGTGTTAAAGGAAATTGCATATTCTTTACTGACGGTTTCCTCTGCTGCAATGGGGACGAAGAAGATGTGTTTAAGGGCAGTGACATTGCTATATTTTTCTTGGAGGATGGAAGCATATTACCTTTATGTGATTGTTCCGAGTATTCAAACTTGTTCTGGCCACCCCCACATTGGATCATATCATCAGGAGTAAGTAGTATTTATATTTAGTTTATTCGTGCACTTTTTTTCCACTTTCCTGCTGAAACATTGCATCATGCATAATGGTTTATGGTGAGTGATTAAGCTGGTAACTTTGCTTTGAAGGCTGTCTCAATATATTGAACCCGATGATCGTTCAATTGATTTCCACTTAAATTTTTAAATATGTTGGATGTTTGGTGAACTTTTGTATGACTGACAATGTGAGATCCTACGGTTAGAGATGGAAACAAAGCATTCCTCATAAGGGTGTGGAAACTTCTCCCTAGTAGACCTTTTTAAAATTTCGAGGGAAAGTCCAAGGGGGTAGATTATGAGATTCCACATTGGTTGGAGAGGGGAACGAAGCATTCCTTATTAAGGGCGTGGAAACCTCTCACTTGTAGATGAGTTTTAAACCCTTGAGGAGAAGCCCTTGAAGGAAAAGCCCATGAGTTTTAAACCCTTGAGGAGAAGCCCTTGAAGGAAAAGCCAAGAGAGGATAATATTTGTTAGCGGTGGCCATAGAAAGGAGAGGAGGTGAAAGATAAAAAATCTCCCTCTACCATGAAAAGGGGATGATAAAAATGCCTCTCAATTGAAATGGATATCAAAAGAAGAAATATTTCAAAATTCTTTGAATTACACCATCTATAGGCCCTTCATTTGGTAGAGAAAGGGTTTGGTTGGGAGATGCTCCCATTCTCTTTCCACTAAGTTCAGCTTTCTCTGTGTCTTGGATCAAGACGGGGCATTCCTTAAGCTAATCTCTGTAAGATAGTCAAAGTCGTTCGCTGGACACTTTTCATTGTTGGAGTTAGTACGAATGACAAGATTAAACAAAAGAATCCTATCTGCTCTCTCCAACTTAATTGTTGTGTTCTATGCACGAGTTCTTCTAAACTTGTTCACACTTGTTCATTGATGGACAGCTTGTGAAGAAATATTGGTGAAATCTCCTCAACACCTTTGGTGACCCTAAACACTAGATTCAAGATATGCTCTTTCTCTTTGTTGGTGTCTTTCTCAAAAGAACCCTAATATGCTTTGTCCTAATGTTGTTGGAGTTTCTTTGGGAACATTTGGTCTGAAAGAAATGGAGTTCTGTACTTATTCCCCCTCTTCGATTTCTCAAAATCGGAGCGTTTTTCTTGTAGCTCATTTGGAGATGTTTGTGTATTTCATTTTCTAATGAACTATAGGTATTCCATCAAAAAAGGAAAAGGAAAACAAGCACACCGTTGTTTGATTTCAATCTTCTGTTTCTTTCCGATCAAACACTCCTCAAGGCAACACAACGAAAGTTCCTCCACAACAGCTGCAATAAAGATCCCTTCATCCTAGTTAACTTAGCTTTCTCTCGTATCTACAAATTTCTAGACTCTCAGCCATTTAAGGGTACACTCTTCCAGCCGTATGTTCCTCTGAAATCTAAACCTATCCCTTTTTCCTACCTTGCGCTCAAAAGTTTCATCAGAACTCCCGTTCCTTTTAGTCAACAGAAGGAAAGATAGCCTTTCTTTTAGTTCGTGCTCGCCTCAAGGTCCAAACTCGGAGACATCAAGAGCTTTCCTCATGAATGCTAGGTATTACTCAAAGAGCTTTCCATCTTCTAACACTACGTCTTCAATGCCACCCACATTTAAATGACGATAGAGTTCTTTCTGAAGTAAAATCTCTAGTTTATTTCTTCAAACGAACAGGTGGCTGTCTAGAACCTTTGAACAGAGAAAGATAAAAGTTTCCTTTCATGAACTTTTCTTAAAGATAACTACTGGAATTGATTTTTTGAAATAACGAAGTAACGCTTCGTCTTCGTCCTATTTGTAATGTGTTGTGAAAGCTAGCAATAGTAGTAGCCTACAAGAGTCCCATGAAGGGATGGTTTTATGCTGCAATGATCATATCTTATACTTTGCCTATTGTCCCAGTTCCTACATAAATTTAATCTGAAGTGGTAGTATGGTGGAATTCCTTAGGTGCATGATGATCACTTGGCAGCCGTGTGAGAAGTAGGAGAACACATTTTCCTCTACCATTTGTTAAGCTGAACTCCACTCACCCTGCTGGGGCTATTCAATTCCATCTTTCAGCTGAAGGTAATCTGTTAATAAATAAAGTATTTACTTCATTAATTTGAATATAGTTGCTTTGAAGTGTCTAGCTGTTGCTCTTGCTAACCTTCCATGGATGTGATGTGGGTAGAGGATCTTGATGATGGGCTTGTAAATTCCCCTTTATTGTACTGGACATGAATCTTTAATTGATATCAGTAGCTTTAGCTTATCGTTTCTTCTTTTTCTTTTTGACCAAGGCTTATGGCCTCATGGGGTGCTTGGAATTGATTGAGCCTTTCTCTATCTAATAAAAACTTTGGCGGAGATGGTTTTCATTTACAGCAGTCTGCATCTTTCTATGCAAAGATTACTAAATGAAAATTCAATCATTATTGAATTGCATGTATGAGTTCAGATATTCAATCATCGATGACTGTCTTAATTATGCTCGGATTAACCATTGTTATTGAACTATATTCATTGATACAGTCCCGCTAATAGTTGAGGTACATAATTAATTATGCATGTCAAATGGATTACACACATCATCGCCAAATAATTTTGATTATTCATTTGTTTTTTAGAAAATATTTGTTTAACAAGAAAAATTGTATAACTGGTTGGTATCATATTTTGTTAATTGGATAGTAAATTTGTAAAGAGATAACTAAAGATTCGTTTGATAATCATTTAGTTTTTCATTTTTGAAAATTATGTTCGTTTCTTCTATTGTTTTCATCTTTTAAGTAAACATTTAAACTTACAAACACTACTTTTACCTATAAGTTTTTATGTTTAATCTGTTCACGCTCATATGTATTCTGGTGTTTATCAGTAGTCATATGCGATCGGTTTACATTACTAATGGAGTTCTTTTTCTATTATTTCTTTCTGTCACATCTTTAATAGTGGGTTGGTTACCCCTACAACTGAAATGGAAACCAAGCGTTTCGTGGTTTAAAAATGTCGAATCTCGTCTCAATCATCATTTGTCATGGAGACTATTGGAGTAACTTACTTGAAATTCTAGGAAAACGAGAGTAACTTACTTGAAATTCTAGGAAAACGAGAGAGGTGTGAATAGATTCCATTGATACTCCTAATGAAAAAAAAGGCTTCCAAATCAGAAGTCCAACACAACGGACTATAAAAAATAGGAAAGTGGGGAAGAAGTAGCTATGATTTTTATGGGGAACTCCAAAAGGCTTCACAAGAGAACAATTATTGATATCATCTTTGCTTCAAAAGGCAGCAATCCTAATACTTTATAGAGGGAAGAAACAGGACTTTCTCATCCCAAAAATATTCCCTGATTACTCTGCCAATCGCCCTGTGCTGTTCCTAAGGCAAAGTCTAAGTCAAAAGGCATAGGCTAAGCAGTCGTCATTGCATATAATTACAAAACAATATTATTATACGAAATGCATCCCAAAATCATCCCTTCTTCTACATTTCTACTTGCTAAGTAAGTAATATAATACAGTAGGAATGTTCTCAACAATATCAATCTCTCTCTGGAGTCACCCCAGAGATTCTTCTACCACTAAGATTCCCAGCATATGACCAAATCTTCTCCTTATCACCTTCCCTCTCTCTCTCTGGTCTTAGTCTTACAACTCCTGCTTCTTCCTTCATGTTGCTTCTTTTTACAGTTGGGGATGGGGATAACCTTCCTGGGCTTCCACCAATTGGTGTGGAGGAACAGAATGTTGGTGTTGCAAATGGGGAAGCAAATGGACTGTGATGGATCGAGAATGGGCTCGGAGACATACGTTTCTGGATTGGAAGACCACCTAATCCTCTGTTGAAGACCGAGTTCGACTCTGGTTCGATACATCGCTTGATTGCATCGTCTACGTATAGGACATCGTCAATCCGTGCCATGATGTTGAACGCTAAACTCTCCATTACCCTTGAATAGCTCTCGAGAATTGACTGCCCCACGTCCTGCAGGAAGGTTTTTGGCATTAGAATCGATTCGGTCGATGGAACGTATTTTTCAGAATTACACAGACAAAAGGATGGAAAGAATTGTTACTTTGTTATATTGGATCTTGGCCATGTCTAATGCTGTCTGTGGTAATCCTGGAAATCTTAGTCTTAGACTTTCAAGCAGGATCTCTGCTCTCCGGGCTAAATTGTTGCTCTTCCCACTGTCTGCAACAATGCCCTTGACCTTGCCACTCCAAGTTGGTCGTCTTCCCTTGCTCCGGTGACCGCTTCTTTTATGGTCTTTTTGCCTCCAACTATGAACCGAAGCCTCGATCCTGTTTGCTATTTCCAGGGTGTGATGCTCTGATGAAAGGTCTAAGCAATCAAGGAGGCATTCGGGCGAGAAGTCGTCAGCGGTTATCGAGCGATAAATGATATCTCCCAAGCAAGCTTTTCCACTCTGCTCCAACACATGGATAGAAAAAGGAAACAAAACTAATCATCATTCATCTGTTCTTTAATCTGATGAACACTGAATTCCAGAATGAAGATCTTCCAAATAATAGAGACCCATTAAATCAAACATATAAAGATCAAACGAAATCACAACAGGCATCAAATTGTGATCAAAATCAAAGAACTTTCAGGAGCAAATGAATCAATGAAGAAGCTATACCTTGGGCAAGGTTTCCATATAAGCTGTAGGAACTACCATTTCTGCAAGAACATTACTATTGATAGCCATGGCTGCTTTGAGTATTTGATGAGTACAATCCCTGCATTGCTGCAGCCTCTTTCTGGCATCATCAGACAAACCATCTGCTGGAACTTTTGGGCATGGAAGCCACCACTTATCCTCTTGTCTGATCGAAGGCCTCCCACCGGGAAGGAACTCGTTACATTCGTTCAAATCACCCAAAACTATCCCTCGATCAACATACCAAAATTCTGTATGACAAAACCCACCAAGAATACCAAGAAGCAACGCGTCGAGCTTCTTTAACGCAGGGAGGTTCATATGCAAATCCGAGCGCGGTTTCGACATCATTACTTCATAAGTACCTCCACCAGGGAAAGGTTGAACAGTAGGAACAAGCTCAACAATGGAATCACAAACACATAGAAGCCATTCCATTTCTCTATGCCACATTGCCTGTTTTTGTGGTGCCAGTGGCTCCAATCTCCATAATTCACCAAATATACTAGCTGAAATTTCATAATGGTATCAGAAATGTTCATAAGCTTCACGCTATCAGAATAAACACATACCTACAATGACTTAAAAAGGGGTTGAAATGAAAGATCTACCAGAGAGATTGGTGATGGCATTTGAGATAGCAAGGGCTGTACAAACCCCTTTCCCTCCCCCTGACATGTCTTCACCAAGAAGGAGCTTGGCAAATCTCTCCTTCATCATCTCAACTTCTGCATAAAACAAAACAAGAGATATGATAATATGAACATGTTGTACTTGCTTCAATGTCAGGAACCAAAAGGAAACCCCAATTGAGTTTCGATCTCAACCGTACATTCCCTGATCTATTGATGCAGCTACATGAATCAAAGAAAAGGATGAAAGAAAGGGGAAAAAAACCCCTTAATCGTTCACTCAATTTCCTCAGAAATGATGAAACAGAGTGATTCTGATGAACAGTACCAACATTATCAAACCAGACAAAGAACAAACGACAAGAGATACAAAATTACCAGATAAATCAGTGTTCTGTCTCTTAGACTTCTCATCCCAGACAAAAACATTATTCCCACCAAGAACAGGCAAGGAAACCGGCAGCGGAAAACAGAAATTCCCAGAAATGGGATGTGGGGAGGAGGCCATTGAACTGGAAGCCCCTTCGCCATCAAACCTCCGACAAGAGAAGCTACTACAACTCTCCGATTCACTGACATCTGCACTCAAACTGTAGCTCCCACAGAGTTGGTCGGAAACATCATCGGAGGACACACTACCCATCTCCCAAAATCGAAAACAAGAACACTCAAGCACACATTCGTTGATGCATAACAGAGAGATAACGAAGGAATGGATGGCGTTGGTGATCTGAAATTGATACAAAACAAACAAACAAACAAACAAAAAAGAACCCGCAGAAGAAGAAGAAGGGATAATTGATTGCTATATAGAAAGAGAAAATAAAAAAATAAAAATAAAAACAAAAAACAAAAAAGATAATAAAGCTCCCGTCTCTGGTTCACTCCCACTGAAGACTCAACTCTCTCTAAAAAAGTACTGCCTGTGATGATGACGACGATGGAGCGAAGTAAAAGCAAAAGCGACGCCGTTTGAAGCAGCTTTGTCTTTACGTAACAGTAGGTCTTCGCACCCGACACGACACGCCCACTTTTCTACTGGGCCCATTCTTCCAATTTCGGCCCAGCCCGTTTTGTTTTTTTTATGCCAGCATCCACGATGACGTGGACACGATCTTGCTGACTCGGCTAAATTACAACAAAGAAAATTGTTTTTTTTTTTAACGTCTATAATGTCGAAAATAATACTACGAAATGAAAGACAAAATTATTATATTTTCTTTTTTATAATTTAATTGAAAATTGTGGCGAGGAAGAATAATTTGTGTGGTGAAGTGGGCCTGGAGAAGCTGGACCGTTGATTTCGGGTTTGGGGATTTGTAAGGGTGGGAGGAATAGGAAGCGTTCGTTCTCATAGTAAGAGATGTGAGCTCGTATATCGAACCGTTGATTGAACTTTGATGTGTGAATTATTTATGATTTTTTTTGTTCTAATTAATTTGCACTCTTTTAGTTATTACACTTTAATCCTCTTTATTTCTTTTTAGTATACATATTGTTTGATAATATATATATATATATATATATATATATATATATATATATATATATATATATACCTATATAGTTTTTATTTATGCTGTAATAAAGGCTAAAATAAAAAATATATATATCAATAATACCTTAAAATTTCATAAATTCTCTTACGGTCTTGGAGGTAAACCGTTAATACTTTCAAAATGGTTTAAAAAATATAACTTTAATAACACGTTTAAAAAATACTCATAAACTTTTAAAATTAATATTAAATTTTTTTAGAGATAATTTATGAGGTATCCAACATCTCGTCTCTATATTGATGATAACAAAATTTTTTAATTTTTTTATAAAGATATAGAGAGTTAATGTTACTTTTAAAATTTAATGAGTATTTTTAAATATAATACTAACAATAAGAGTATTTTTAAACTTTTTAAAAAAATTGAAGTATATTAATAAAAAAAATGATATGTAAATCGAGATTTGTGTATATATGTATTTTAATGCAATAATATGTCGGGTAGATATTAGATCTAAGAAAAGTGGTCGCCCACTTGTCTCTCTTCGATGAGTCATGTTAAAATCTTCTCTACAGTGTCGTGCATAGAACGGTAAAACTTGCCTTAAGCACACATGTTGAGGCATAACGCTACATCTAAGTGAGTTGTCTTGCAATCGCAGGTCTCTTCTCACGTTGACTTGCAATAATTTTGACATTTATGTCAGTTAAAGCTTCCAAAATCTCGTGTTAACAGCTACCTATTCAAAATTTTAAAATTTTGATTTAGGATATGACGTATTTATATATTTAGTCTCCGACCTTAAATTTAAATTATAAATGTTAAAGTTTATGTTTTATATCTCATAAAACTTTTAATTTTATATTTAATAAATTTTTAAAAATTTATTAAATTAATTAAAAAGCGTAATAAATTGCCCGCTTGTTGTGAATTCAATACGCGATTTATTGTAAACGGCACTTTCCATTCCAGATCACTAAGCCAATTAATCGGCAATCAAAGCACTTATGACCCGTTGATATTTCGCCGATCCCCGTTCAACCTCAGCCGCATCGCCGTTGAGTGCCGGAGAAAACGCTCCTTAACGGGAATACTTCAATGTGCGCACGAGTTCCAGCGTGTAATATAGGCTCCACGATTGATTAAAAATGTCAATCAGCCACGTGTCGAAAGCCAGCGTCATCACCCAAATCGGACGGCTGAAAATGAGTAGTTTCCATTCATGCACATTGTATATAACGTAGACGATGCCGCCGTGGTCCCGAGCCATAGGGATCACAAGTATATGATTGGTCGAGAGTAAATTAATATTTTTTTTTTTTACGGCTAAATTAATAAAAATATCATAAACTTTTGTAAATTTATATAATATCTTTAAAATTAAAAAAATAAAATAAAATAGTGAAATACAAAAATACCCCTTAAAAAAAGTCATTAATATTTTGTTTAAAAAATATTCTTACTTTTAAAAAGTGTTAAAAAAATATTTTTGAGTTTTCGAAATTTTCATTAATACTTTACCGTTCGTTTAAAAACTTCAAATTTTTTAATTAAAAAATACACTTACCGTTAATATCACATTTAAAAAATACTCGTAAACTTTTCAATAACATTAAAACATTTGTAGATAATTTACGAGGAGTTGATAAATAGTTTTTGTTCATATATTGTTGTATATCGTTATCAATTTTTATTTAATTATATATTTTTTAATCTAACAAATGTGGAATACGTGATTTGAACTTTTCAAATTTCAAGAAAATAAGTACGTGTCAATTATTGCTATTATTAAATTATGCTCGTGTTGATAATTATTTATTGAAGTTGAAGCCTACATTTTATCCTTAAATGGCACCCATAGCCAAATAATAAATAGAAGTAATGTTTGTATCACACCACACGTAAAACGCTTCCTATACCATACATAATACTCGTAGGGTAATATCATTGCCGCTATGTGACCACCACACTAAGGCTCGATTAGTAACGTCGTCTACCTCAAATTGACCTTTCCGTGCACTATTAATCAACTAGTTTACGTGCGAAAAGATGAATTATTACGGATAACATTGGCTCTATTTTTAGGTGTAGTCAACGAGCTCGTTGGTTATCATTAGAGTCATGAAAACAGTTTGTAAAAAATTAATCATAGGAAATTTTAGGGGGCATGGTATCACAGTTCACCCTTTTAGCAACAAGATAGTAATTGTGAGACGCTTATTTTAATACGACGAACAAGTCACTGTATGAAAATCGAACTTTGCAGATGATTTTGATGTACTTTTTACCTTAGAAGACAAACATGACCATAACCAGCGACGTCCACGAGGTGGGGCAGGGACGTGGAAGTTGGCTTCCCTATTCTCGCCACCTATTTCATTCTCCGTCCTTTCAAAACTCTCCATTTATTTTTGCGGGGATCGAGTACTCCATGAGTATTTTTATCCATTTATTATTCTTTTAAAAAATAAATAGTTCTACCAATATAATTTTTAAAAATTTAAATATTACTATTAGAATCTCAAAATAAACTAATTTAATTTTCTTAATATGAAGCGAGTATTTGGGCGCGTCCCGAAAAATTCCCTTACCAATGTGGAGCGAGTTTATGTAAGACGGTAAGTGAAATGAACATCTCTAATTTTCGTTCATGAGATTAGATCAGAGCCGTCCATATTTGGTTCCTCCAACGTGGTGGGCCCCATTTTCATTCATTGCTCGTGCTCTCCATCTCATGTCTTACCAATTGTTGAATAATTATTTATTTAATTATTTTGAGTAATTAAATGTTTATGATATTTTCACACGCAATTCTCTCTTTACAAGCTTCAACGTTGCATTCACTGCAATAATATGCAATAATTCCCATGCATAAAAATAATATAAGATTATCAACTCCCCTTCATATATATATATATATATATATATATATATATATATATATATATATATATATATATATATATAATATAAGATTATCAACTCCCCTTCATATATATATATATATATATATATATATATTTCTTAAATTATTTTAATTGATTAAACACTATTGCGACATATTAGACATCATCTAAATTTTGTTAATTCAACAACACGTGAGGAATAAAAATTCAAATAAGCAATACTCGATTAAGGGAGGGTTATTTAAATGAATCGATGTCACATCTGAACGAAAACAATTATGAGGATAGAATAGTTATAAAAAGCTTAAAATAATTTAAAAGTTATTATCTATACCGGTGCACCTTTTGTCTTGGTGGTTCAATCATAGAAATTTCAAAATAACACGTGAATGAAGACAAAATATGTTGGAAATGTTAGACGAACACGACTCTCCACAATGGTATGAGCCTTGAGGATTCTATTGGCTATATTGGCATGACTAAGTTTAGGGCATGACTCTGATACCATGTTAGACGAACACGACTCTCCACGATGGTATGATATTGTCCACTTTGAGAATAACCTCTCATGGCTTTGCTTTGGGCTTTCCCGAAAGGTCTCACACCAATGGAGATAATATTTCTTGATTATAAACCCATAATCATTCTCTAAGTTAGCCGATGTGGGACTTTCATCCAATAGGAAAGGCTCGTGTTAGTCTATAAGGATAATCTTCACTCTTAGAAACGAGGGTGACCATGTCGCAGGGGAATGCCGAAGCCATCAAAATGCATTCGAGTTAAGCTTTTGTTCTAAAATATTCGTAATAGAATAATTAGAATCTTAATTAAGCAAAGTAAAAGAAGAAAGCACGTGCCCAAGAAAAAGGAAGCACGTGTATGACATGCATTAAAGTAATTGTATTAGTGAATAAGCAAAAGAAATAATTTAAATGACACATAAATAATTTACTGTCTATTTATCTGTCAATTCAAACACAATAAATATCCAAAATGTTACCATTCGATAAAATTTAATCAATCAATCAAGTTTCCATCAAAGAATTATGTTGGTAAAAAAAAAAAAAAATTTTAAACAATTAATACATTTGTACAAAATTTGTTATGATTACAATTTCCTTTTTAAACACAAACTACCATTTAATATTTTAAAAATAGATTAGAGAATAATATTAGTTTTATTTTTTTGAGACTATTTAATTATCGATGAATAAACGTTTTCCTTCTTGTGGACTATAGGGATACCAAAAGTCCGCTCGGGGTAAGAAAAAAAAAAGCTGACCCATGAAAGGTCTAGTTATTTCGAAATCAAAGTATGAAACCAACAAAGGTTCATAAAACGAAATGAGTGTGCAGCTGAGACACAACCGCACTTCTTTGTTTGTGATGAAGGAGATCTCGAGTGGGGTTGCATTGTTGAGGGGGGTAAGTAGAGAATTTGGTATAGAATTTATAGGTACTAACCACCAAAAACTTAAATTTTATAGGGACTAAGAACCAATAATTCAACTTTTAAGTTAAAAAGTTTTTGATGGAGAAAAGGAAATGAAATAGAATTATTGAATCCAATGATGATGAAATGTGATAGTAATGTAATGTGGGCTAAAATATTAATGGCATCCATGCAACATTATATGCAATGTTATAATTTCATTCATTATTGAAAACCTCAATAACTCAACCCATTGCTTCATATTCTTCTTAAAGCCTGTTCTTGGAACTCCAAATTCCAATCCTTACCTATAATCAGAAGTTATATGGGTTGAGAATTGCCACGAACATTTAGTTCATGAATACTTGTACATTCCCCACTTCGATTTATGAATCTATTCATTTGGTTCATCTCCGATATTGGTACATGAATCATCTTGATTCATGTATGAACATAGTAAGATTATGTCTAGCATTGTTTTGAGAGGTAGAGTCATTGTTATTTTGTATTTGGATAAAGGCAATGGAGAGAAACTTGTAAGCGAGATTTTGCAGTGTGAAAGTGTGAGAGATACACTTGTGAATACTTTGATTATAGTAATTGGCTATCACTCGTGGATGTAGGAGAATTTATTCTCTCCGAACCATGTAAACCTGTCTCTTTGTTTAATTTATATTTGTGGGTATGTGAGTACAAATGATTTTGTTTCTGCTTCCGCTGTAACAATTGGTATCAAAGCATTTTGATTGTGGCGTTAGGGTACATCAGTATGTAACGATCCAATTTTCTAGAAACCTAAACCGATTTGAGCTCATTATCAGGCTCGAGTCTTGATCTATCTAAAGTTTTAAAAAGTCGAATCGTTCGATGAGGGTGAAAACCCTCCAATTCCCACTCCCTCCCCCCTAAAAAAAGCTTATTTGAAGGACAGTTTCAGGGCCGACATGAAGCCACTAAGCCCATTTCTGTCGCTGAAACGGGCAAAAAATGGGCCAAAAGTCATATGGAAACCCGAAAATTTCAAGTTCAAGAAATGCAACCTTCCTCCCCTTTTCCTTTCACCAGACACCGTCACAGACATGTTCTTCCAAAAGAAGCTTGGGGCTCACAACTAAAAAAAACAAAACACACCGAACATACAATATTTACCCCTGAAAAGTGTGAATAGATCTGAAGATATTATTACTCAACGAAACAATACAGAGTTAACAATGAGAAAATAGAATTGGGATCGAAGGTTCAATCTTCATTCACAACGTTTTAAATAGAATACAAGATACCAACTAATACTTACAAATAAGGAAAATACAAGATACAACTAATACCTAGGAAAATAAAATAAAATATACTACAAATCAAATCAGAAAGAGAAAAATATTAACCGATTACTAATATCTAAGATATATTCTATAACTAATATATTCTCCAAATATTAACGGATTACGAATATCTTGACTAATTCAAACTAGCATTAAGTTGCACTAAATTTTGACAATAGGCTCTGGAGTAATATGGTTCAGCTCACACTTGAAAAAAAACACCTTACATAAGAATTCTCCTAACTCCTACACTGATCGACCCCAGCAGGAGAGTTTTTTTTTTTGGTAATCTTTTTGGTTTGGTGTTCTCTCTTAGTATCAGTGAAAGCTCAAGAATGTGGTGTAGTAGTTTATGTGGAGGGTTCTGATATTGAAATGAATAATGAGAGGCCACAATCTCAGGCTCACAGAATTCTTGGATATGATATACTCTCTACTAAACAATTAGCCAATCAGATCATAGCCTAACCAGAACCATTTGAACTATACAAATTTACAACCTGAAACCTGAAAACCCAAACTGAATCCAAACTTTCATGCATACGAAGAACAGAGTATTTCCAAGACAGTAATTTGCAGTATAAAGTACATTTAAATGGGTAGTAATAATCTAAAAGACCAAAAAGAAACATTATTTCAACACTAAAGAAAAGCCAAAGGAGAATTATAGTGTTGGTAACTGGAACTCCCAATTCAACTTTTATTATTGGTATCTATTGAAGAAGGAATAAGAGTGGTAATATCAAATGATTTGTACCAAAAAGCCAAAATTAGGTACACACCATCCTTTTAACCTTACTTAAAATTCCCTTCCCCACACGTTTCTCCCTCTTTTTGTTGACATTTGACATTTCCTCAAAATTTCTTTTCATTTCTTTTTGAATTTTATTTTGCTATCCTCCTTTACTTGTAAAACCTTTGATCTTTTTCCTTATAGCTTTCAGTTACTTTTTGGGATTTCACCTGGAATGTTTGGTATTAAAACGGATTAAAATAAGGAAAACATCTCTATTGATACGAGTGTTTTCGAATGGAGTCTTAAAACACAGTCCATTCAATTCTTGGGTCCCATTGTGTTTGGAAAAGCTATCCAAATACTGTGGAGATGTGAAGAGGTTGAAAGGTAAAAGGGAAATGTGTGGGAGGAAAAATCCAGCAGGGCAGAGCACTGTGCAGCATGCAGCCCCCCTCTCTCCCTTCCTCAATTCTTCACTTTCAAAGTTATTCTTTTCTGAGTGTTGGAATTCTCTCAGGGGATAAAACTACAAACACAAGAAGATGTAGCACTAAAGTTTCTGTGTTTTCTAATGACTGCCACTTGAATGTACCCTCCTATTCATTTTTTTTAATTTATTTAAAAAAAATAAAAGAACGCACGAGTAGAAGAAAGAAATGTAAACATGTATTAAGAGAAAAACAACAAAGTACGAAGAAATTAATCAAAAAAACAGCTAGAGTAGGGGCCTATCTAATTTTTATGTGGGTAAGCAACTTAGCTGTATAACGTTGAAAAATTCTAATGAGATAAGACTCGATTCCTTTCTCGTTTGACATCAGCAAACCATCTTGTTTGACAAATTCAAATGCAGAGAAAAAGAAAAAAAAAACATGTGTAGCCCAAGCCCACCGTTAGCTGATATTGTCCTCTTTAGGCTTTTCTTTCTGGGCTTCCTCTCAAGGTTCTAAAACATGTATGCTAGGAAGAGGTTTCACGCCCTTATAAGAATGTTTTGTTGTCCTCTCCATCAGACGTGGGATCTCACAATATGACTCCAACATAGAAAGATTGAAAGTTCGTAGAACTTTTAGTTCAAAGTTGAATCCATGTTCAGTATGTAAGTTTGTTTTCCCTAAACTACATATATATTAACTTTATGAGTAAATACTCACGTTTTTAGACTATATACATCAAATTTTACACATCAGACATCAATTTTTACACATTACAAACTCGCAAATTAAATATGGCCTGTGTAATTTACAGCTTTGAAATTTCTTGCAGACATAATTCAAGCTTAAACTACGTAAGCTAAGAAACTCAAACTTTTCAGTTCAGACAAGAAATGTAAAGGTGTTTTTAGTAAAGGAAAAACAAATTGAATAAAATGATTTTTTTTTTATTTAGAAAAAAGATCTCTTATTCAACTGCAGAAAAAGTAAGCTTGTAAAACAGTGGTAAAGATATATAATCATTGGGATTTGGAAATGAAAATGGGGGGAAAATCAGCAGTTTTATGCAATGTTCTATTGCTCTAAGAATCTACGTCTATAAAAAGAAAAATGAAAGCTAAATTAAATAGTGATAGAGAAGGTTGGAGGATGGAGATGGGGTCTGCACGTGTTTTGTGCATTTTAGCCACCAAGTTATGATTGCCTTGCATCAGAAACAAGACAGACAGAAAGAGTCTAAGACCGAGTACTGATGTTTTCAGACTTTGTAGGGATAGTAGATTTGAGAGTCCCATTAGACTTTTGGGGAAACAGAAATCGACACCAAAAAAAGGAAGACAAAGAAGAGTGGGGGCTGTTCTTTTCTGTGGCCAAGAGTTCATTTGCTCATGTGACCCTCTTGAATACGTAACCATGAAAACCCTTCTCACGAGCAAACTTTCAGCAGTAAAATAATATATTAAGTATCAAATATTGATGTAAGAATTGTGTACTGTCGCAGTATTATAAATTTTCTCAATCCTCACCCATTTTATCTTAGTTTGATACGTACCTACCACCACCTACTTATTCCACCCACTATCAATAAGTATGTACTATCGTAGAAAACTTACCTCGTCTACTTATTCCTCCATTAAGGATTTCTTTAAATCTTCTTGCTACACATTTATTGTTGTTTTTTCACGTGGGTTTCAACCCATAAGGAATTTATGCCTCTTGGCATGTCAAAAATTTGGTTTATAACTTATTAAGAGATAAATTCTCGATCCATACAAATACGGTAAGCTAATAGGTAAAATAACTTTTGAGTAATTTATGGTGTGTTCTGGCGAGTTGTTGGTGAGAAGTATAAGTGGACTGGAGACTCATACGAGTAAGGGAAAAATTCCTGTCTTCTGCTTTTATACTTCGTTTTTCTACTTGTTTAAGTATAATGTAATTGAAAAAGTAACTGCTAAGGACCATTGTTACAGTGTTTGGCAAATCACAAACCTGGAATACAAAAAATGGTAAGACTTTTTTCCTTTTTTCCCCCCTTCTCCTTTTCTCCTTTTCTCCTTTAACTCCTTTAACTCCTTTAACTCTTTTGTATGTATATGTTTTCATATCCACATGTATATAACTGATCATGTAGCTCCTCCTGATAGAAACCAGAGCAGTGAAATGGAAGGGAAGGTAGTAAAGTCCAGGTTCAAAAGAGTTTGTGTGTTTTGTGGGAGCAGCACAGGAAAGAGAGACTGCTATAGAGATGCAACCATTGATTTAGCTCAGGAGCTGGTATTGCTTTGAAAATCTCTCTCTATCTTAATATTACCCATTTTTGGTCTTTTACATTTCCCCCCTCTCTCCCTTTCTCCATGCAGGTTTCAAGAAGGTTGGGGCTTGTTTATGGAGGTGGAAGCATTGGGCTAATGGGACTGGTTTCACAAGCTGTTCATCGTGGTGGTGGCAGAGTCATGGGGTAACTGATCGAAAGAGCTTGAACTTCTCTTCTGAACATGTTTTGAGGTTTCAAAGCTTTAATTTTAGACTGGTTGTTTAATTTGTTTGGGTTTGGTTAATTTGCAGGATCATTCCCAGGACATTAATGAACAAAGAGGTCAGAAATATGTCAATACCATAATTTGTTGTTGAACTTTCCTTTGACTGATTCAAAGTTGTAGCTTAAAATTTAACTTGGTTCTTCTTCTCTCACGTTCTAAAATGTGATCATTTCTTGGGGGAGAAATTGCAGATAACAGGGGAAACAGTGGGGGAGGTAAGACCAGTAGACAACATGCACCAAAGGAAGGCAGAAATGGCACGCCATTCAGATTGCTTTATAGCCCTACCAGGTCCCATCCATCCCCTTTCCCTTTCCAATTCAGAAACACAATCATAGTGGGTTTCATTTTCCCCTGACTGCACTGATTTTCAGGTGGGTATGGAACTATGGAAGAACTGCTAGAAGTCATCACTTGGGCTCAACTAGGCATCCACGACAAACCAGTAAACTCAAAAAAAAACATTACCTCATTAAACTCTGCAAGAAATCCTATCCATGTAGCTTGGTTTTGATCTTCCCTCCTCAGGTTGGCTTGCTGAACGTGGACGGCTACTACAACTACCTCCTCACTTTCATCGACCAAGCAGTGGACGATGGATTCATAAAACCATCACAACGTAACATCATAGTCTCAGCACCCAATGCCAAGGACCTGGTTCAGAAACTAGAGGTCAGTCAGTCAGTCAGTCAGTCAGTCAGTCAGACATTTCGTCGAACAGTTAATGGGCAACTTCCAAATTTGTTGCAATTTGACACAGAAATAGCCTTTAACTGTTGACGATCAAACTTTCATTTGTTTAGGAGTACGTGCCTATACATGACGAAGTGATGACCAACGCGAGATGGGGAATTGAGCAGCAAAAACAAGTGGGGTTCGAACCCAAAACTTTCCACGCTCGGATCACCATGTAAAAGGGGAACATGAAAAGAAAGGGAAAAAAGATTCAGTGAATCAAATTCAAAAGAGGCGTTTGTTTTGAAGGAGATGATTTTGGGTCGTCATCAACCATTCTATAATTGAATGAGAAAAAAAAAAAAAAAATGTTCGAAGAGATAAGTTTGATCAAAGTATTGGGGCTTTCCCTTTTTGTTTGTAGACGAGCTTACTGAACTAAGACCCATATACCTAAGAGCAACAAAAGCCTACCGAGTATGGGTCAATATGGACCTATGACCAAATTCTCCTATCATCATGTTAATAATGATCTCAAAAAATTATTAAGCCCACTAATCAAATTTAGGCCCATTTAATACATGGACCGACATTTAAAAAACCCATTTCATAAAAAAATTAAAATTTGATTATTTATTTAAAAAAATGAAAATAAGTATATATCAATTATAATTAAAATATATTCATCATAACGTTTTTAATTGTTTTTACGTGGGAAAATTATTTTTAATAATAATAAAAAAATTCACAAAACTAATTTTTTTAAAAAAGTTTGTATGCTAATAAACATTTATTTTCATTTTTCATATGCATAATACCATTTATTTTTAATTAATCATCCAAAATTTTATTTCAAAAGGTAAACTTATAAATTTTAATTCCATAAATAAATAAATTGACAAAATGTACTTTATAAATTTAGGTTAAAATTCACTTTCCATCCTATTAATTTAGCTTTTATTTTTTAAAATTTATAATATTTTAATATTTTACTGTAAAAATTTAAATTAAAAAATAAAAATACAAATAGATTAGGGAAGCAGACTCCCCTAGTCAAGGCAGCAATCTAAGTGTTCCTTTACCCAATTTTCAAAAATATTTTTCATATTTATTTTTGTTTTATTTCAAAATAGCTGTTGCAACGCGGAGGCCAAATAATAATAATATAATATTAATTATTATTATTAATGATTTTTTTTTCCTTCCATCATTTTCTTTATAGACTTTTGTGACCTTGCAATTGTACAATACGCGGTTCCTTCGGACTTTTTTTTTCTTTAATAATGTGAAAATTAATAAGTTATGAATTAATTTTCCAACACATTTTTTTTTTACAAAGAAAAAATTTGAAAAAAATTATCGTCTTATCTTTGTGTTTTTTTCGCACTTTAAATCAAAATATTTTAAAATAATAATATTTAAAGTCGCTCCATATTGAGGACTATTGGGAGTGAGTCCCACGTTGACTAATTTAGGGAATGATCATGAGTTTATAAGTGAGGAATACTATCTCCACTGTTATGAGGCCTTTTGAAAAAGTCGAAATCAAAGCCATGAGAGTTTTATGCTCAAAGTGGACAATATCATACCATTGTAAGAGTCGTGATTCCTAACACTCCAAAATTTAAAAATGTAGCGTTATAGATATAATATAACGTAGCATACGTAAATATACATCCTTTTCAAAAAAATATGTTAGCTTATAAATTATGTTACATTATCTTGTCTGGTTATTGAGAATGTAATTGTCTGTCATATTATACCTTTGATGTAAATTAAAATGATATTTAAATTCATACTATTTATTTAATAAATATGTTATATGATTTGCACATTATTTTATTTATGTCTCAACGGAAATTTCGGAGTTTTTTATTGATTTATTTTTATTTTTATTAAGCTGAAAAAGTAAAAGGAAAAAGAATGGAATGATGTGGTGGAAATTTTGGTGGGATTTCCACAAATTGGAATTCCAAGTAAAAGTCCAAATAAATAAAATAAGTCAACAATATGATGATTTTCCCTTATAATCTCTATACCGTGTGGGCTCCATCCACTTTGGAATATCCTACTCTTTTAATTACCAATGCATACCCGCCACTTAACCAATGACATGTGGCACGGCCAGACGAGTCACTATCTCCTATTTTAATCTCTATTATATTTATTTATTTATTTATTTGTGTAAGATTCAGGTTGAAATTTACCGTGAGTAATTTGTAGGGATCTCGTAAAAAAAATATTTGTTTAAAAAAAAAATAAAATGGAAGACGGAGACAGAAGATATAAATCTTACCTCCGACCTAATTTAAATATTAGAGACAAATCTGTATATGCTTTCTCTGCTTGTTAAATGGACATCTCTATATGATACTAGAATAAAAAACATTATACGGTTAAACTATACAAATTTTTAATTTTTGTCGTAATATTGTAGGAAATTAATTTTTGACTCGATGCTTTTTTTTTTTTTTTTTTTTTTTTTTTTTTTTTTTTTTTTTTCAAGAAGGCCAATTGCCATTCCCTTTCTTATTAAAATTAAGCTTAATTGTATTAACTACGAATATTGTAAAATTTTAAATTTTAAAATATATTTTTATTTTATTATTTATTTAAATTTAGTTATTTTATTGACATAAAAATAATCATTTAAATGCAAATATCATATATTATAAAGGAATATCAATTAATATAAAAATAAAATAAAATTATAGACATCTCTTTCAACATTCTAGCGTAAATTAAGCCGAGTGTACTTTTTTTTTTTCTGTTAAATTATTATTACTATTTAATTATTGGCTTAAGTTCTAATTTCCCTTACCTTAATCTTAAAATAAATAAATAATTAAATATACAATTTCGAGAATTTATTTAAAGTTAAATTAAACATATGATTTTTTTTTTTTTTTTTTTTTTTTTTTGAAAAATATTGGGAATTAGAAAGTGACGCCGTTTAATTTTGTTTATTTAAAAAAATAAAAAATTGACCGAGTAAAAAAGGCAAAATTTGTCAAAATATAAAAAATTATAGTTTTGGATTCCTAGTGCCACGTACAACTTCTAATAATAACTTTAAATGTGTTGGGTAGAGTTCATTAAAGTCCACTTTTGTGAGTGTGTTCATTGATGGAGAAAAAGGCACAACCTGCTAGACGGGTGGTGAACCCTATTTTCGGGTAGATTAGGTTGACCTGATAAACTCTAATGGTTTGAATTCTAACAATCAAGTCCACTGCTAGCAGATATTGTCTGTTTTGGCCGGCTACGTATCGCCGTTAGTTTCATGATTTTAAAACATGTCTGCTCGATGCCGAAGGTCTAGCCCTACTCCGACTAGTGCCTCGTACTGTCTAGTGAATGGTTCTAATACCATTTGTAATAGTCCAAGCCCACCGCTGATAGATATTGTTCGTTTTGGCTCGTTACGTATCACCATCAGTCTCATGGTGTAAGACACTAGTTGGACTAGGGCTAGACCCTCTCCATAATAAACACGTTTTAAAATCATGAGGCTAATAACGATATGTAACAGGTCAAAGCAGACAATATCTATTAGCGGTGGGCTTGGGTTTGTTACATCATCGGTTCATTGAAACCCATACAACACATGCTCCATTAAACTCAAAACTCAACGATAATAGATATGTATCTTTTAAAAAAAAAAAAAAAAAAAAAAAAATCACGAGTCTATAAGACAGAAGACCTAGATAACACCGTGGCTCACGCAATAAACAATGGTAAAGAGGAGTTAAAAAAGAATTTGAACAGAAGAGATTCCCGCAAACCTTTGAACAAGTTAGACAGTGTATATGTTTTCTCTTTTTCCTTTTCGTCCTATGTCACGAGTTCTTTTTAGCCATCGTCTGTAGTGCTATTTTAACGATTTTATTTTTAAAAACAATAAGAAAAGAAAGTATATGTCAAGATCTAGCTAGCTAGGCTAATAACAGTCGAGTTGTTCAATAATTCTATCGATTCTTATCGAAGACTTGACTAGAAAATCGATGAGTAGGGTTATGATCCACACATTGAACATCAAGTTATTTTGGGTCCTTTCTCTTTCAAAGACCAAGTCTTTTGGGGCCATCCCTTGTCGTCCCTTTCACTCGTACAATTCACATATATAAATGTCTTCCTTTCCATGAAATTTCTACATGAAAACCCACCAAACCAATTAAGCTTCAAATAAGTTTCCATGGCGGACACACCCCATCAGCTCGGCCAGCTCCCGGGCTTTCGCTTCCACCCGACAGAAGAAGAGCTTCTCGAATTCTATCTCAAACATATTGTTTTCGGCAAAACCCGACATAGCTTTGACGTTATCGGATTTCTCAACATTTACCAACACGACCCATGGGACTTACCTGGTAATGAATTTTTTTAATGTTTTTATTGAAAACCCTTCAAGGGTTTTGAGGATTTTAAGGTTAATTTTGATTTAATTTTGTTTTTAATAGATTTGGCTAAGAATGGTGAGAGAGAATGGTACTTTTTTGTACCTAGAGACAGAAAACACGGTGGTTGTGGCGGCGGAAGACCCAACCGGACCACCGGTATTGGCTACTGGAAAGCCACCGGCTCCGACAAGAGAATCTTGAGCTTGTCGGATCCTAAGAGATTGATTGGTTTAAGGAAAACCCTTGTTTTTTACAAAGGAAGAGCGCCGAGAGGAAGCAAAACCGATTGGGTCATGAACGAGTATCGTCTTCCCGATAATTCGTCTCTCCCAAAAGTAAGAATCTTTCACGTCGTCGTGTTAACCTAAATAATTTTATAACCCAACTCAAATCGTATGAATTGATTTACAGGACGTCGTGCTTTGTAAGATATACCGAAAAGCGACGTCATTGAAGGTATTGGAGCAAAGGGCAGTGGAGGAAGAGACAAAGAGCTTGCAGCTGAATAATGCGACTCCTTTAATAGCAGAAGAAGATCAAGACTCATTTAACAGTCAAATTCCAAGGCTGAATTCGAGCGAAATGGTGATGAAAAAAGAGACGAGTTGTGGGGAATATCGAGCGGAAGAGGAAGAAGAAGTCGACTCGAAAGGAACCGAGACCGAGACCGGGACCGGGACCGGGGCGGTCGGAGGGTTGTTGTTGTCGTCGTCGTCCTCGACATCTAAGACGGGTTTACAGATTCCAAAAGGGTTTGAAATGCTGACTGATCTGCAAGTTCCAAAGATGAACATGGATTGGACTCAAGACCAGTTTTGGAACCAATTCAACAGTCCATGGCTTCTTAATTTCACAACTCCTAGCAATATATTGAATTTCTAAAGCTAATTATGCTTTTTTATGAACAAATTTTAGTTGTAAATATGTTTTAATTAAGCTAATTAATGTGAATTTATGTTCTTAATTACGACCAAAATTCTCTCTTTTGTTCTTCCCTTTCATTTGGTGAAGAAATCAAAAGGGCCCATGAGGGAATCTTTAAGAGAGGGGAAGGATTTGTTTTAAAAAGTTGTCATTTTTTATTTATGTTAATTTAATATACTTTTTTTATTTTCAATTTTATCCCTTTTTATATATATATATATAGTATAAAAAGGTGACCTAGTTGAGAAGTTGACTGGAGTGTAGTGTTCATAGAGAGCTATGTTACAAATTTCTAGACCTATCTTTTGTAAATAGATATAACCATACAAGAAAATGTCGCGGTTTACCATTTTGTTTGACTCAAAGGATGAGTGTTTGTGCCTTGATGGCTATGTTCGGAGCGCCGTCCCCCTAACTTAGGCTATGTTGATACTAATTTTTGCTATAGTTTGTATGGTGTGTCCCACTTGTTAGATTTTTCCTTTTGATCTATTATTGATGTAAATTTACAATGACAGCCTTTTTCAGTGTAACGGTTCAAGCCCACCGCTAGCAGATATTGTCTTATTTGAGTTTTCCCTTTCGAAATTCCCTCAATGTATTTAAAACATGTCGGCTAGGAAGAGGTTTCCACACCCTTATAAAGAATGTTTCGTTCTCCTCCCCAACTGATGTAGGATCTCACAATAACCATCATTGTAATTATGATGACCGTCGATTTTGAACTGATATCATTTATCAATAGTCTTTTGTACATTATAACATGCGGAAAGATACTGGTTATAGATGTTACGATTTAAAATCAAATACGATATTTTTAATTTTTTTTCAAAAAAATAAAAATAAGATAAAATGTCTTATGAAACACGCTATAGACGACATCAAATTTTAATTCATCGATGATTTTTTAAAATTATATATAGAATATTTTACAATGTCGAATATTGACAAATAGACACAACAAATTTTAAATCACAATCAAATATTTTTTTTAATATAAAACAAAATGAAATTTTGGAAATTAAATAAAAATAGATATTTTGTAGAAATTTATTAGACTTCATGAAATTGAATGTCTAATTTTAATTGGAAATTTTGTGGAAATTAATTTTTGTGGCTTGACTTGGCTTTTATTTATTTATTTATTATTTTTATTATTTTTATTATTTTTAGAGCTTGACTTTGCTTATTAATTAGCTCTAGCTTGTCCCTTTATTAGTTGACTTTGTAGGTCTTTCAACAAGGACATGGCGTGTAATATCATTGCCACGTATATTTTATATTTTAAATAAAAATATAAACGTGGAAGCTAAATTTTTATTTAAATTAAATTATAAATTAAAAAAATTAATTTATGTGATTTAATATACTGATGAAATTTTAATATTTAAAAATATAGAGACTAAATTATAATTTTTTCTAGGGTCAAATTTGTAATTTAACCAAAATTTTACGCTCGTGACAAATATTCATCTACAAACCATGGCCTAAAAAAATACATACACCAATGGAATCCATCAACCTGAATTAAGATTCTTCCTAATATACCCTTAAGTATTGATGATATTCAAAAGTGAAACCCTATTTCTTATTAATCTCCTAAACAAACCATCCAATCCTCCTTCTAAATCTTGAACACATACCTCCAACTTCCCTAGCTGATCTCCCATGCTCTCTATCCCGCCGTTGCCCGTCGTCGGGCTGTCGGAGTTTAATTTGCTCGCCACCGTGTCGACCGCTGCGTCTACGGTGGCGAACTCATTTGCCTCTCCTTCTGCAGCTTCTTCGGTTAAAATCGCTCTTTTGGAGTGCATGAGCTTTGAAACTAGTGCCCACCCGCTGCCCCTGGTCTTCCCTTTCTTTCCCAAAACGTAGCTCATGAGGGCTTCGAAAACGTTCACACTTGCTGCTTCTACGTCGAATAATAGGCCTATTAAGGCCATGGTTTCGATGTCTTTAATGGAGATTGAGCTTGGTTTTGTCCCGTATGTCTTTAGGCTCGTTAAAGCCTTTTGGATTGCTCGTTTCACTACTTTTCTTGAGGCTAAATACTTTTCTACCTGCAGATCAAAGCTAAAGTTATCGACTTTAATATAATATCACAATAGAATACGTGTAAAACGGGAAAAAAAAATTAAAATTCACTCATAATTTTGTCACGTTTATTAATTTTCACCATAAAAAAAACAATACTAAGATTCATGATCTCTTCAAAATTTCTAATCTCTACCAATGTACGGAGATCAACCAATATTGAATAAAACTATAACAGCCCAAACCCACCGCTAGGAGATATTGTCCACTTTGATCCGTTACGTACGCCATCAGCCTCTCGATTCTAAAACAGGTCAACTACGGGTATGTTTCCACACCCAAATAGAAAATGTTTTGTTCCCCTCTCCAACCAACATGGGATCTCACAAAAACTCCCGAAACTCGGCAATTTTAATAAACTTGGTTGAAAATCATATATCTATAGAGTACCATATATTTTCAATGGTAAATATACAACACACCCGTTAGAATAATTTTTCAAAACGTCAGTGATTACGACACTCGTTTATAACGTCAAAATCCAATTCAATTAAATCAAAACCTAAATCCAAAACCCGACACACTTTCCAATTTCAATAATTAAAACGAATCTCTTGTCTAATAAAACTTTAAATTTACGACAACTCATCAACGAACGAACGAACGAACGAACGAACGAAGTTCAATCACAAACCTGATTAACAACACCATTTCCACAAGCCCAAGAAGAGGATCTCCTCCTAACCAAGGATTGCAACTCCCTCACACACTCCTTAGTATGAATAACACCATCTTTAGCAGCGCTGCACAAGTCCAGCAACCTCAACGACCCATCAAAAACCTCATCCACCCATTTCTCCCGCCGCTGCGTCGCAAACGCCTCCCTCGTCCGCCGTAGTAGCAGCAGCTTGTTGACGCACTCCTGCAAGTCCTGCAGCCCCGCCAGCTTCTTGGCCATCCCGGGCGCCGTCCATGGAGCCGAGTCCAGTGCCTTCAGCCGGCAGAGGTGCTCGTCGCACTCCGTGACCAATGGGTGAGGCCTCGTCGGTAGGCTGTTGGAACGGGCGTGGTAATTGGAGGAGCCTCCCATTTGAAGAAGGAGAAGAGAAAGGGTTCGAAACTTATTCACAACTTTTTTTCTTTTCTTTTTCTCTCTCTTTTTATGTTTCATCTCTTTATATGCCAAATTTGTTGAAAGGAGACAACCAGAATCTGATCCATTTGAATCATTTAATATTCCTCTTGTTTTTTATTTTTCATTTTTTTTTTACAATTATTATTATTTCAACACATTTTTTTCATCAAAAATATTTGAAAAATAAAATCATGACGGTGTAAGACAACCATGCACATGAACCAATATGAATATAGTTTAGCATTTGGAGTCTTGGTATGACTAAGTTCAGGGCATGACTTTGATACCATGTTAGATGAACACGACTCTCCACAATGGTATGATATTGTCCACTCTGAGCATAAGTTCTTGGGCTTCCCCAAAAGGCCTCGTATCAATGGAGAAAGTATTCTTTGATTATAAACCCATAAGCATTCCCTAAATTAGCCGATGTGGGATGTGGGACTTTCATCATCAACAATATGCAAGTTCTATGGTATTCGATGCGAGTGCGTGGGCCCACGCTCGCACGTATGTCTCGTGTATAGGAAAGTTTCGGCACGAAGAAGTTAAGCAATGCACCAATACTCGATTTTTTTTTTTAAATTTTCTTTCAAATTTGGTATATTTTTCTACGTAAATCGATTCGAGGTTGAAAGGGGACAACCAGAATCTGATCCATTTGAAGGAGGAGAAGAAGAAGAATTAGTGAGGTGTAAACGTGATTGGGATTGAGATTTGGATCCAAAAACACAAAAATTAAGCAATGTTTATGGACTGTCCCCTGCCCACCCACGTCTCCAACTCATAACCCAACATTATTTTATTTTATTTTATTTATTTATTTATTTATTATTATCAGGACCCTATTTTTGTCTTCTTCTCAGCCTTCATTAACTATTTAATTACAACTTCATAAAAAATTTAAATAAAATGGCTGCGTTAATTATAGATATTTGCCAATATATTAATTAATTAATTAATTAATTTGTTTCCTATTATTTTTGTAGAAAATAAGATTAAAATCCAACTCTGAGATTTTGTACAGTTGGAGCTGAGGAGCTGAAGCTGAGCTGTTAGTATAGAGACAAGAACATAGCTTTCCACATGCACACGTGTGAGGAAACCCCTTTCATACTACTTCCCCGAATATTCAATTACAAAATTAATATTATTATTATTGTTGTCTCTTTCCATTTTTATAAGTTAATTTTCTATCTCGAAAAGGGTATTTTTGGAATAAAATGAATTACACCATTAAAGTCTAGATATAGAGTTGAAATCTATTTATACGATGTAATTAGAAATGTCCATTTAATCAGTAGGGATCGGGACCCTATAGGAACTTGTCCCAAACATGGCAAAATTCTTACCATGAAGAAATGAGTGATGAGAGATTTCTCCTTATTAGCTAAATGGGGTCGGGAGATAGAGATTACATTCTCCGTCCCCGACCCCACCTCGCCCAACTCACATCTTCAGTCTGCCTCGCCCTATCTCTTGATATAACCTTACTTTTATGTATTAGCTCATTTTGCAGTCAAATCATAATATTCTCGGACCATTCTTAAATCAATTGGTAGGTTTAAATCTCTCCAACTAACTTAACTTCGGGCGTTGAGGCGTTTAACCAATGAGATATCAAAATTTGTTTAATTAAAAGGCAAGTAGACTTAATAATTGAATGTTGGTTTAATTTAATATAGAGTTTGGAATAAAAATATAGAGAGAAATTTGATGGTTATGATATGGGTGTCTACCCAAACACCACCTATCCTTATTATCTTATTCACCAAAAATCAATTTGCATATCTTTTTATATATATATATATATATATATATATATATATATATATTCTCCCTTTCTAACAATATTCATGCATGCACTCTTCAGGCGGGCTTGATGAGTCGACCAATTTTTGCAGTCTTCATCTTTCTTTAACTAATTCTACTTTCAGAGTTGCTCGACCGATCTCGAACCAGCTAGGTAACCCAATTAATATACCTTTGTAGCATGTTTATATTACATATACTCTCAGACTCTGAGATAGGTAATCCAATTAATATTATTGAATTAATATAATCCATCGTATATAATATTTTTATATACATTAATTTTTTTTTGACATATTTATTTTACTTATTACAAAATTTCTCATATGTTTTAATTATTTATAAATATATATATTGATATTATTATATGGTATTTTTGTCACCAGAATCATATTATTATAAATAGTTTTAGCCCATTAAGTGACAGTTTAGCCCAAAGCCCAAATCTATAAGTGTTAAGCTTAAAGCCAACAAAGCCCAAACCCAAAGAATTAGACCCAAAGCTAAATAAGTTCAAATCCAAATGGTCGGGTCCAAAGTGAGGTTCAGACACACTATCTTTGAAACGACGTAGTTCATATTATTTAGGAGTATTAAAAACCCTCCTAACCCGAAATATTCGATCGATCCAATCCAACTTCTGTGCCCCGACATTCTCCTGCATCATCTGCAACATAATCACGTTGCTTACTCTTCATTTAATGAAAACTATCTCTACATACCAACGTGAATCCTTCTAACATGTTTTGTCCTCACTCACATATTTCCTAAGAAAATTCTTAGGTCGGCCCAACATAAAATTGCTACAAGCAAAACAGGCTTAAATTTAGGGTTCTATGATTGAGCAATCGAAAATGAAAGTATGCCCTGTTAGTATAGGTAGTGATTTTCATTTAAGTATTTTTTAGTCATTTTATCCTCATGACCGCTCTCACTTTTAAAATCTAGAAACACGTGATTGTGATTGAAACATACTCAAACTGTCAAAGTATTTTATATGATTTAATCGAGCTTTTAATAAGTTATTGAACTTTTTAAATCTGTATTTAATATGTTAACGTCGTTTCTAATGCTTATGCGATAAAAATCTTCATATTCTTCCATAAATAATATAGTCAACATACCGTGTAAACTGGGTCTAGAAATTCAATCATATTAAAGTTAGACGCGAAAATAAGAGTTGCAAATCGTTATTCAAACGTTTGAAAGTACAAAGAACAAACCGAAACAACAAAATACAAACCGATCGGACACTTTCGTAGATACCTAATCCACATCAAACAACCAATCTTTTCCAGCTAGGTAGGATTATGGATGTCTTGCCAGATAATGTTGTCTTTCAAGTCAAGGACAAAACCTGTCCCCTCAATGCTCTATTTAATGTTATTATTACGTACATAAGCAAGAATCTCTCTAAAGATTATTGCAATATTTAGTTCATATGGAACATACAAAGATATTCATGAACCATCCATATGGTTTTGTATTGAAAGCTATATATGTTCGATACCAGATGAAATCATTTGTTCGATACAAGATTTTAAGTCAACATAAGCATAATTGAACGGTATCTGACATGTATCTCGTTTCTTAAGGTCAAAGGTTCAAATTTTAATACCGTATAATAAATATGATTATACTAAAATACTAAACTTATCTAATCAAATGGCAAGATCGTGACTTTGTTTAGTACTTCCTTTGTCTTCAAATTTAATTTAAGATACGTTGATAATTTAAAAATAACAACACGATAATTTATAGTTGACATAAATTTGTGTCACATGTTACAATCGCACTCTTTTGAGACTTGCCGTGCAATTTTGTGACACTTACTCTTGCCCTCGAGTAAGTCAACCAACTAAAACTTAGTAGTCATTTACCTAGACAGCAATTGTGTGACACTTGCTCTTGTCCTCGAGTAAATCAACCAACTAAAACTTAGTAGTCAATTTACCTAGACAGCAATTGTTTGACACTTGCTCTTGTCCTCGTGTAAGTCAACCAACTAAAACTTAGTAGTCAATTTACCTAGACAGCAATTGTTTGACACTTGCTCTTGTCCTCGTGTAAGTCAACCAACTAAAACTTAATAGTCATTTACCTAGACAACGTATGCTCAAGTCTTTGACTCTATTCTTGAAAAATGGTTTTAGAAAACAGGGACAACATGTCTTCGACAAGTATAACCGAGACACTGTCTCCCAACCAATTCATCGTTTTGATTTCGTATAACCCGAATTAAGAAAACGTATACATCGATTTCTTAAATGGTCGGACACAGAAATCTAACTTTGTGAACCGAACACCGATACGGTATCGATGAACGAGAAAAAGGAGGGAAAGGAAATGGAAGGGTAATAATGGTTATGTCCTGGAATCTGGCTGTCATGTCTTGTTGTTGAGAAAGGGGAGGACAAGGAGCCCTTTTGTTAGCAGAGTCCTATAAATCAGGTGTATTACTGGAAAGTGAACCCATTTTTTCCTGTCCTGTGTCCTTTACTAGTGGCTGGCCCCAACATTTGAAAGATGAGAATGAGAATTGAATGTGGAAAAAGGACAGACATGTAACCAAAATCAAATGAAAGGATGTTTTGTCTAAAAGTTTAAGTTGGACTCCATTGTGATTAATGTGTTGGGAAGGCGTAACGAGGCCGTTCTCTAAATTCTCAACTTCTCGAACTTTGTTTTTCGGTTTTGGATATTGGGTAGAGAGAAATCGAGAAGCTTTGTGTGAGAGAAGATCGGAACTAATGCACCATTCATTCTCATGACCAGACCGAGACCATCTCTCGACCTTTAGCTTATATGATCTTTGAGTGAGTGAATGAATATGAGACATGGTAGAGATTCTCTATTCTTGTAAAAGTCCAAGCCCATCGCTAGGAGATATTGTCTGTTTTGGCCTGTTACGTATCGCCGTCAACCTCACGGTTTTAAAACGCGTCTACTAGGGAGAGGTTTCCACACCCTTATAAAGAAATGCTTCATTCCCCTCTACAGCTGATGTGAGATCTCACAATCCACCCCCTTCAAGGGCCTAGCGTCATCGCTGGCACTAGTTGCTCTCTCCAACCGACGTGGGATGTCACAATCCTCCCCCTTTGAGGCCCAACGTCCCACTCCCCTTCAAGGCCTAGCGTCCTCGCTGACACTAGTTGCTCTCTCTAACCGATGTGGAATGTTACAATCCACCCTCCTTCGAGGCCCAACGTCCTCAGTGACACACCGTTTGCTACCTAGCTCTGATATAATTTGTAATAGTTTAACCCCACTGTTAGTAGATATTGTCTACTTTGGCCCGTTACATATCGTCGTCAGCCTCACAAGAGGTTTCCACACCCTTATAAAGAAGGTTTCATTCTCCTCTCCAACCGACGTGGGCTCTAACATTGACATTCTAGATCAAGTATCAAATAACGTACCGAGATTTGGGAAGTTTGAATATTATTGTTTTGTTTGACTCAATTCATAAAACTTGACAAGGGGCTCTACCAAACTAACTAGAAGGTCATATTCATAGAGATGGTTTAAATTGATTGAATTTACAAGCTCCTCTACAATTGACATGAACAAACAAGTTAAATGTAAGTAGTTCACATTTTCTTTATCCAAGTAAGAAAATTACCAGCTCGTGCTTTATACAAATTGTGGTAGCCTCAGCAACAAACGACACCCGAATGCTCGTAATTACAGCAATGTTTAGTTCATTATCGTGATCATCGTCCACCTCGTTGCCTCTTCTCTTCCAATGCAGCTGCTTCGTTCAACATGTCGATCGCATCTTTCTGCATATCCAGCTTTGCAAGAGCAACTGATTGCATGTAGAAGGCTGTGGGCCAATCTGGATATACACATTGTGCTTGCATTGCATCACGAAGTGCAGCATCGGGTTGATCGCACAACAAATAGCACAGGCTTCGTCGAGCAAACACGGTCGGGGATACCATTGTTCCTACATCTATGAACTGCAAAGAAGAGAATTTTAAAGCCACAAAAGTCATGTCACATGAATTGTTTTGGCCTAATTGTGAAAATAAATGACCGAACATAGCGTAAAGAAGGCTCAAAATAACTTAAAGTAGACCTAGTCTACTGCTAACAGATATTGTCCTCTTTAGGCTTTCCTTTCCAGGCTACCCCTCAAGGTTTTGAAAACCGGTCTACTAGGGAGAGGTTTCCACACCCTTATACCCAATGTTCTCGCTGACATTCATTCCTCTCTATAATCTATGTGGGATCTCACAGGGGCTCAGTGTCCTCGCTAGCACACTGCCCTGTGTCTGGCTCTAATACCAACTATAACAACCTAATTCCACCGCTAGCATATATTGTCCTTTTTGGGCATTCCCTTTCAGACTACCCCTCAAGGTTTTTAAAACGTGTGCTAGGGAGAGGTTTTCACACCCTTATACCTAACGTTCTCGCTGACACTCAGTCCTCTCTCCAATCGATGTGAGATCTCACAATCCACCCCCTTTGGGCCTCAGCATCATTGCTGGCATACCTGGCTCTGATACCAACTGTAACAACCCAAGCCCACCGCTAGCCGATGTTGTCTTCTTTGGGCTTTCCCTTTCAGGCTACCCTTCAAGGTTTTTAAAACGTGTCTACTAGGGAGAGGTTTCCACCCCTATACCTAACGTTCTCGCTGGCACTCAATGCTCTCTCCAATCAATATGGGATCTCACAATCCCCCCTTGAGGGCTCAACGTCCTCGCTAGCACACCACCCAGTGTCTGGCTCTAATACCAACTATAACAACCCAAGCCCACCGCTAGCATATATTGTCCTTTTGGACTTTCCCTTTCGCAGTTCCCCTCAAGGTTTTTCAAATGCGTATGCTAGGGTGCCACGCCCTTGTACCCAACGTCCTCGCTCGCACTCATTCTTCTCTCCAATCAACGTGGGATCTCACAAAAAACGCTGTCAGTATTACGTAGATAAATACCTGTGAATAACAATCAATGGCAGCTTTAAAGTTTTTGTCCCGGAAGGCAAAATCCCCTCGCTTTCTTGCCTCCAACATATCTCTCATCTGTTGTGTCCACTCTTGAAACGATAGCTGAAACAACTCAAGAACTCTTAGTTAAAACCTTCCTGCTCATAAAACAGAGTCACTTAATCTTATAAACCGAGTTGAATAAATCGAGGCAACCTCATTAGTTCCTTCATCGTCTCGGTAGTGTGTCATTATCAAGATTTGATGAATTGCAGTGAGATCTATCCTCGAGCAGGCCTCACCCATCGACGATAAAGGACGTTGTGGGGTTATCGGGGTTATCGGGGCTATCGGGGCTATAGGGGCTATTGCAGCATCCTCCTGCTTCTCTATTCCAAGCATGACATAAGAGGGAACCTACAAACACCCACAGCATCACAGTACATATATCACAGATATCCTATTAAAACATATTTGATAGGCTGTGTTGGAAGATATAGATATGAATGGCCTAAGGGAGTAAGCAAAGTTCTTTACTTCGGGTTTTGTTTGCAGGGGAGCGAGGGTCGAAACGAGGTCCTCTGTGTTAGGTCGGTCCCTCGGTTCATATTGTAAACACTGAGAAGCGAGATTAACCACCACGGTTGCGTCCTCTGTAGAAAATTTTCCTTCCAAATGCGAATCCATTAAGAGAATGATGTTCTTTCCTCGAATCAGATCGAGAGCCTGCGTTTGCAAATGTATTTTATCAAACTTATGTAACGTGAATAATTTAAATCCTTATAACAGGACCATACAAAAATGAGACGTATGAACATGTTGTAGATCTTAATTACATCCTCGGAAACTGATACGAAAATTTCTATGACTTTGGAAGAACATGTTAACGACAATCCAATCGTATTTGCTGAATTATTGTATCATTAACCTTGACCATAATTCAACGGTGTTATAGTAACCCCGAATTGTATTACTCTAACAGCCTAAGCCCACTACTAGCAGACACTGCCCAATTTGGGCTTTCCCTTTCGGGTTTCCCTCAAGGTTTTAAAACGCGTCCACTAGGGAGAGGTTTCCACACCCTTATAAGGAATGTTTCATTCCCCTCTCCAACCGATGTGGGATCTCACAATCCACCCCTCTTGGGGGGCCTAGATCCTCGTTGGCACACCGCTCGGTGTCTGGCTCTGATACCATTTGTAACCGCCCAAACCCGCCGCTAGTAGATATTGTTTTCTTTTTTCTTTTTTTAGGGCCACTCAAACGAGAGGACCCCTCTAAAAATGGGCGTACGCCGCTTGGTGCGGTGAGCACACAACTATACCGTGTGCTTGCCGCTCCAAGCGGCATACACCTATTTTTTGAGTGGTCAGAGTAACCGTAAAAAAGCAAAAAGAGAACAATATCTACTAGCGGCGGGCTTGGACGGTTACAATTACTCCAAAAAACAGTGGCATCCTTATAATCACACACACTTTTAAATCAAATCGTGTAGCAAATGAATCCATAATCTAGGAGACGAGCGAGATGTCAAATAATAACCAGTACCACGCATCCACACAACAGAGAATCAAATGGAAATCATAATAATCAAGGAAAGAACTGTTCTTATAAAGAACAAAAATAGAAGCATACATTGTTAAATGTAAACAACTTCACAAAATTAGCTACTTACATGACTTGGAGGGATGTGCTTGCCACTTAGAAGATCCAAGAGAACAGTACCAAAGCTATAAATAACACTTTCAGGGGTTACCCTTCCTACAATAGACAAATCAAAGTGACGAACAACACTCGAAACGCTAGTAAATTTATAAACGTAGCTCAAAACAACGGAAAACGGAGCGTTATTGTTGCTATCAACCTTTTGACACGAAAAATACTCGGTTTCTAATAACAAACAAAAGATAAACATCAAAGTACCATTTTTCAAATACTCAGGTGGTGTGTAGGCCAGATTTGTGCTGTAACTCTTACCGTCCCTACTGTTTTTCATCAATCCAAAACACGAAAGACGTGGATCGCCACCCTATAAACGAGAGCAACGAAATGAAGATAAACATTACATCAAAAAACTAAAAATAGATACCAATAAGTGAAAATGATACCTCATCAAAAAGAACTCTGTAAGCATTCAAGTCATGGTACAATGCACGGCCTTTAGTGGTACAATATTCCAAAGCTTCAGCAATATAGTACGCAACTCTCAACCGCATGGCCCACTCAATGGTTTGATTTTCCCCTGCAAAAACGTAGCAAGCTCACTCGATCATACGTAGCTACACGCAAAATCTAACCATAATGATGTCGTATAGCCAAACGGGGTCGATGTAGTTATTCTAAGCAACACCTACAACTTAAATAATAATGCCATGATAGCCAAACGGGGTCGATGTAGTTATTCTCAGCAACACCTACAACTTAAATAATGATGTCGTGATAGCTAAATGGGGTCGATGTAGTTCGCCTAAGGGCAATGAACCTCCCAAGTCTCTACGATAGTATGATATAGTCTACTTCAAGCTTAAACTTCGGTGATTTTGCTTTTGGTTATACCTCGTACCTATAAGATCATCCCCACTTCTAATAGTTTCGTTGTTTCGGAGTCGATAAACACGTTCCCTTCCCGTAATCCCCATAGCTTAACAGAATCAAGTTCCAATAGAAATGTTATGCTAAATGTATGCTTATACACTTCCAGTAAACACAAGTAATGTTGGTGATGATTGAAGTAAAAGAAAATGAAAGCATACAGTGGAACAAATGCTTTGCAAGAGTATCATTAGGCATGAACTCCGCAACCAGCAGCCGCTCATCACCATCGCAGCAATACCCTATCAAATTCGCAAACCTTGGATGCCTTAGCTTCCCAACGCCCGAAGCCTCTTCCTAAAAATTGCCCCAAAATTCCACACACCCATTGCATAAAATCATCAAAAACTCAACAAAAACACAAAAACACAATCAAATTCTTCAAAACAAGAGCAAGAAGTACCACAAATTGCTTGGCGTCCGGCCAAGCCACCTTCGTGAACTTCTTAACAGCGATCCACTTCCGGTTTTGAAGTCGGCCCTTATACACAATGTTCGGAGCCTTCTCGCCGCTCTCGGAGACTATGAAGTTGGAGCTGAAATTGTCGGTTGCAGCCTTAAGGTCCGATAAGGAAAACTCGGAGAAACTGGAAACCATATCTCCGGGGGTCGTGTTGGGTCCAATAGAAGGCGGCGGCTCCACATACGGCGGCGGAGGTTGCTGGGTTTGAACCTTTTCAGGGTGGGTTTCTGTCAAAAAGATGGATTCACAGCACCCCATAACAAATTTTTCTCACAACCCTTTTGAAAAATCAACTGGAGAAGAGGGGAAAGTGAAGCAGAGAGGGGATTGGAGAAGGAAAGAGACGAATATGAGGTGGGGAAGCAACTTTTTAAGCTCTACAAGAAAAGAAACACAAAGCGAGGAGGAGCTAGGAGAGGGCCTCGTCTTTTCTCTCTCCCTTTTTATTCTCTCACGATTGATGGGGTAATTAAAAAGAGGAGCAGTTCTTACAGTTCATTCAATTAAAGAAACGGCTCGTAAAAATTCAGCAGAATTGGATTTGATTAAGTGAGGGGTTTAATTAATCTGGGTCAACTTCCTTCCTAATCCCAACAAATCCAAGTTCCATACAGTGATGTCTGAAACCTCCGATCCTTAATATATAATTAAGTACGTAAAGTTTTCTTTTCTACCATTTTTAAATGCTAATCATTCCTACTAACACACCATTTTGGAATCATTACATAATAACACTTGTTTCAAATAATTATTTTTATATATTGTTAACGATTATTGGGAGTGAGTTCTTCGTTCATTTAGTGGAAGATCATGGGTTGATAAGTGAAAATACCATCTCTAAGCCATGAGAGCTTATGCTCAAAGTAGACAATATCATACCATTGTGGAGAGTCGTGATTTCTAACATGGTATCAAAGTCATGCCCTAAACTTACCAATGACAATAAAATCCTCAAATATCGAATAAAGATTGTGAGCCTGGAAGGTGTAGTTAAAATTGACTAAAGTGTCGAACAAAGGGTGTACTTTGTTTGATGGCTCCAGATAAAGGAGTCGAGCCTCGATTAAGGGGAGGCTATTGGAGAGCTTCATAACTTTATTTGAGGAGAGAATTGTTGAGGATTATTGAGAGTGAATCCCACATTGGTTAATTTAGTGGAAGATGATGAGTCTATAAGTGAGGAATACACCGCTTACATTCAAAGTGGACAATATCGTACCATTGTGGTCGTGATTTCTAACGTATATACATAAATTTTTTATTTTTTATTAATTTTTATTTGATTTTTAAAGTTTTAAAAATATCCGTTGAGAGGTGAATAAAATATTCCTTAAAATTTCTGTTTGAGGGACGTGTTTACTTTTATACGCATATAACTTTTAATTATTTCTCGAATTTAATATTTAAAAAGAATATATGCTAATATATATATATATATATTTCAAATGGGCATGGGGAGAATTTCAATTTATTCTTCTTTCTCTAATTTGGATATTTATTTTTAAAAAAAATATTTAATTTTTTAAATCTATATAAGTTTGATACCATAATTAAAATAAAATAAATAAATAAATAAATAAATAAAAGAAACTTGGTTAGGTAAGAGGGGAAAAGTCAAAGGAAAGCTTATGAAAAGTTCACACTTGTGTCAAGCATTATAATTATATTTAATAATAAATCAGATAAAGCTGTATATTAGAATTAAAAATAAAATTAAGAATTAAAAAATAAGCAATAAATTTATTCAAACTTGGAGAATTAGATTTACACAACCACCCAATAATTAAAACTAAATTTTTAAATAATTTAATTGATTATATTTAAATAATAAAGTTTAATTTTTAAATAATTTATTTCCATTTTAATTGATTATATTTAAAAGTAAGTAATGGGTAAAAAGGGATATGAATTTTGTATTCCTAATGGTGTGCCCACATTTCTTGCCTACAATCAATTACTTTTCTATTAACAAATTGGAAATATCATGGTGGGTTTATTCAAATTATAAATAAATAAATAAATAAATATATTCTCTGGACCAAAAAAATATCACTAACATTAGTGACAAACTTCGAATATTTTTAATTTTATAATGTTTTGAAAAGAGACTGGTTGGATTGAAACCTTATTTTCAGGTTTGTTGAGTTGACAAAAAAAAAAAAAATATCAACCAACATCAACCAACTAACTGACATATTTTAACTTTTGTGATTTAGTTTGAGTTGGTCGGGTTATCGAGTCATATGAAACAAAATTGTTGCAAAAAAGAATTGTTGCAAAAAAGTATGCCAGCGAGACATTTTTCCTATACGTGAAAATTTAAATAAAGTAAATCTTAGAAGATAATCTCGACTTAATATCTCGAAGTACCTAAAAATTCTATATTTCTACATAACAAAGAACAAAGTTGTGTGCAATGAAAAATGCAAGCACGGTTTAGGGTCTGTCACTTACGAAAGTCAAATAATTCGATTCAAAGTTAGAACACTAAGATTTAAGGTCATTTCTTCACTTTAGTCTCATTGCACTTTGTTGTCTTACACGAGGCTCGAGATATTCCTCTCCAAGAGCATGACATATTTGACAAGATATTCCTGACCTGGCTAAAAGACCGATCCTCGTGTAAGTAATTTAACTAAAAATCTTGTATTTCCACGAAAAAAATGTTATGAAGGTTAAGAAATTATTCCAAAGCCAAACCATGTCTGGTTTTGTTTGTTTGTATCCACAAAAACTGCACAAAACCATCAAATAATTGAGGGAGACAGAGAGATTCAATGTTATTACAGCTTTCCTTTTCACATTCATTTCTTTGCCTAAGCTCTCGTGACTCTTAATGTCTGTCCTTTTCAGCTGCACAGCACTGCCTCATCTTCTTCTTCTTCTTCCTCTTCTTTCTTGTGTGCAGATACATCAGCCCGGCCTCAACTGATAGCCACGGCTTTCGTAACCCTCCCGACCGAAAAACCAAACACTGTTAAGTTCGGTTAATGGCAGACACCTTGTGTTGTGTTGTGTTGTGTTGAGTTTCTATGTGAATTGGAGGGTCTGTCTGCAGAATGTAACACCAACTGCCATTTCAAATGTGATATTTAGGGACTGCATGATCTGCAACGGAGTTGGTTATTTGGTCCGTGGAGTAGTATGGTCGATGTAACAGTCTAAGCGACCGCTAGCAGATATTATCCTATTTAGGCTTTCCATTCCGAGCTTCCCCTTAAGGTTTTAAAACGTGTCTGCTAGGAAGAGTTTCACACCCTTGTAAAAAATGTTTTGTTTCCCACTCCAACTAACGTGGGATCTTACAATCCCCCTCCCTTCGAGGCTCAACATAGGCACACCGCCTAGTGTCTGGCTCAATGTGGGATTGTGAGATCTCATATCGGTTGGACAGTGGAACAAAACATTCTTTATAAGGGTGTGGAAACTTCTCCCTACCAAACGCATTTTAAAACCTTAAGGGAAAGTTCGAAAGGAAAAGCACAAAAAGGACAATATCGGCTAGTAATGGACTTGGGCTGTTACAGTCGAGTTCCAGTTTCGAACTTTTTGATGGTGTTGTCATTGGCAGCATAATGATGATTCAAATCACAAGAAATAAGCGACCTTCTTCATACTCTTGCCTTGGCACTCTCTTCGGCGCTTCGTTGCAAAAGCTCCTCGTATGCTTTCATGGAGTCGGTTGCAAACCTCTCGAGCGCCTCGAAAATGGACTGCAGACCTGCCTGCAGGCTGATAGTGCCATCTCCTTGCACATGTCCAGTGACCATAATGAGTTTCTTGTCCAATGCCTGAATCTTTTTCTGCAACTTTTGGTCGTCTCGAACGATTCTTTTCGCTTTCCTTTCGAGATCCTTGTTCGTTATCATCGTCTTACGCACTTCTTGCTTATCATGCTCCCATATTTGAAGAACGCTCTTAGCAAACACGTGCATAGAATCAACTACCTTCATCTCAGAGAATCTGTCCAGAACTTGTGACCACTGGTTGCAGATCACAAAGATGGGTGGTGCACCAATCCTGCCCGGTGAGAAAGGAACGAACCCATCAGGTGTTTCTTCAGGCTCATACAGAAGACATTTCAGCAGCCAATTGTTCAAGGATCTTGTGAAGTTTTTCTGGGCGCTTATCCAACCTGAGAAACTAGTTGTCCAGCTAATAAGCTCGTGATCGAGTTGCAACGTCACTCGAAGATCGAGATCACTAGGCTTTCCACCTGATCTAATATGGCCTAAACCACGCGATTCTTTAATTGCTTGGAACTGAGCATGATGGCATTCGAGCATACCTTTCCACATCCTGGTTAACCTGCAATCAACATGCATTACACGCTTGACGACCGAGGAAACAATGTTGAGAAAACGAAACAAGCAAGATCAGAGCAACACAATAACATTCTCATATAATTGTAACAGCCCAAACCACCGCTAGCAGATATTGTCCTGTCCTGTCCTCTTTGAGCTTTCCCGTCCCTTACGGGCTTCCGCTCAAGGTTTTAAAATTAGAGAGAGGTTTCCACACCCTTGTAAGGAATGCTTCGTTCCCCTCTCCAACCAACGTGGGATCTCACAATCCACCCCCTAGGGGCCAACGTCCTCGCTAGCACACCGCTAATAGATATTGTCCTCTTTCGGTTTTTCTTACCGGCTTCCCTTCAAGGTTTTAAAACACGGTCTGCTAAGGAGAGGTTTCCACACCCTTATAAGGAATGCTTCGTTCCAGATCTCACAATAACTAACACTCCATGTTCAAGTAATATTCTCACATACCCTTGAATCAGTTCATTAACTTGTGGCCAAAGTTCTTCATCCCGAATCTTATTTATCGTCTCGGAAATCTTATCGACCACTTGAATCGCAATTTTCAAGTTCGTCGACAACGTATTTATGGATGTTTGAATGGCCTCAACTTTCTGAGCCTCGGCACCTCTCTCGTGCAAACGTTTGAGCTGATGTCGCTTCCTCTCGTGGCTCATCCGCATCTTTTCCTCTCCCTACAGAAATATATCAATACAATCAATAACATGAACTAGCATTAACCAGAGCAAAAAGACTCAGATTTCCCAACAATCTCCTGCAAAAGTAGCTTAAATCAACGAAGAACATACATACCTTCACTTCATTATAAAGTTTCTTCTCCCACATATACAATTTCTTCAAGGTAGCTGAAAGATTTCCAGATCTCATACCAATATCCTCAACAAAGACGACTTCAGCAGCAGCACCAGCCATAGCAGAGGGCTTGGCCCTCCGCCGTGATGCGGGCGGTCGAGCCAAGAATGCTGATCAATACAAAACCCATCAGTATCTTAGAAAACAAACGTTCATGAACAAATTAAGTTGTGTTTCAATGTTGAATTTACCATGTTTATGTTGATGAGGGAGCTGACCCATTTCCAACATCTTGGCGATTTCATCTCCAAACTCTGAGGCTTTTTTGAACAGAGCTTCAATTTCTTTCACCACTTCATAAACATCCCTTGAACCACCTCCCCTTTTGAGTGCTGCAGAGCTAGAAGGAGCTCCATTGCCATGGCCCTCAAGCTTCTTATTAACAACACCCATCTCATATTGCACGGCATCTTCCACTGCAGCGCTGGGCTTCGTCTGATAAGCCGCGGCGGTGACGTTCTTGTTAACTACCTTTAATGGGTCGTCCACCGCCGCTTTAGAGTACTTCCCGCCGCTATCCTCGGCGAAGTTATGGTCGCCGTGTACCTTCTTCACAACCTCCGGTTGGTAATATCGTACATCTTCCAATTCCGGAATTCCCTCTTCCTCTCTCACTTCTCTCGGATCCCTCCCCGGCGTGTAGCTGCCGTAGTAGTTCCCCACAGCCGGAGTTTCAAAGAAGTTAAGGAAATCCCAAGCGGAGATTCTCGGCGGAGAAGGCGGCGGCGGTGGCGGCTTCGATGACGAAGAACCGTAATACCCACCATAACCACCGCCATAATTAGAATACCCATTATTCGGATAAGGATAATAACCAGAAGAAGAGGCAGATTCACCCATTTGATAAACCCTCTCTGTACTAATTGGCATCTGTTGATGCACCACCGACTGCATCGCATTGTTCTTCATATAGTTCATCTGCACAAAACCGCCACCGCCGGATACAAAACCACCGCGATTCCCATGTGGGTAGTCAAGAAAATCGCCGTGGGTTTGGTGCAACGGCGAAGAGTGATCGGAATGGTGAAGGGAACTGGAATCATCGTCGGAATCGGAGGGTAAATGGAGATGGGAACTGGAATTGGAGTGAGATAAACGATGTAGAGGCGAATTAGAAGCTTGAAGATCAGAGTCGCCCTTTCTTTGATTAGGAAGCTTGAGGTTAGGCGAAGAAGAGGGCTCAGAATAAACATAACCCGGTTCAATAAAATTGTGCAGAGATTTCCCAACCGCTTGGAGAGAGAGAATATACGCCGTATGAGCCTGAGCGAACGCGTGGCGAAACCGAATCGCTTCGTCAAGAAAAGCGCAACGGTCGCGACAGAGTGCAACGGCAGGGAGGTCGTCGAGCTTGGAAGTGGCGCAACCCATTAAAGAAAATCGGTATAAACAGCGAAGAATCAGAGAAAAAACAGAAAATCCGACAACCCCAAATGGGTTTTTCGGGTTTGTCTTAGCGAAGAAACATGAGGAGCAGAGGTTGTCGAGAGATCTGGGCAGGGGAATGGATAATCGAAGAAGAAGAGGCGAATGTGGAGTGGGCGCGCGTGGGGGTTCTTATCTGGAAGAGGAAATTGAGGTGAAATTATGTGAGATTAAACAGAGGGATTAAGAACAGAGTTTGGGTTTGGAAAGAAAATCTGGAAATTTGGGGATTGAGATTGACTGGAAGTTGACCGATCATCCGCCGCTACTTCTTTCTCTGCTCCTGCAACAGACATCTTCTTCCAGTATTGGTAGTGATGACAAAAAAAAAAAAAATTAATTAAAAAATTATCGATGTCAATTCCGTAATTTCCAGTTGTATGGATTTTATTTTTTTTTATTTTTTTATTTTTGACAGGAAATGAAAATAGGAATTCAATAAAAATTGAATTCTAATTTAAACATTAGTATAGTAATGATCTCATAATGTTACCTATTAAATGCTAAGTTCATTATAAATTCTTATTAATTTGTATAATGTTAAAAAATTTATATAATTATGATTTATAATACATATTTTAATTTAACAAGAATGAATTGGGTTTATAATAAAAATAATCTTTTTATTTATTTGTAATGTAATTATATATTTTAAAATTTCAAATTAAAAATATTGCTTTTAAAATTTATATTATTTAGACTTATGTTATCTGTTTTGACCTGTTATGTATCCACATCAGCTTTACGGTTTAGAGGTTTCCACTCCTTATGAAGAAGGTTCAGTTTTCTCTCTCCAGTTGACATGAGATCTCACAATACGTCCTCTTGGAGCCCAGCGTCTTAGCTCACACACCCCTTAATGTCAGACTCTGATATCATTTATAACAACTCAAACCCCACCGCTAATAGATATTGTCTGCTTTTGCCCATTACGTATTGTTGTCAGTCTCACGATTTTAAAACGCGTCTACTAGAGTTTTTATAGGTTTCCACACCCTTACGAAGAATATTCAGTTTTCTTTCTCCAGTTGACGTGAGATCTCACAATCCACCCCCTTGGAGCCAAGTGTCTTAGCTCCACACCCCTTCATGTTTGGCTATGATACAATTTCTAACAATTCAAGCCCACCGCTAATAGATATTATCCGCTTTTGCCCGTTATGTATCGCTGTCAGTCTCACGATTTTAAAACGAGTCTACTCAGTTTTAAATTCTCCTAACATTCTAATTTTTTTTATAGATTAATTAATTTATTTATATAAATTTATTATACATAAATTTAAAGTTTTGGAAATTTGTTGAATATAAAATTATAACTAAATTTGAAATTTAAATATTTAATAAATTTCTAATTCAACTGATCTTAAATGGATAAAATATTAGAAAATTATTATAATAAATCAATAAAAAAAAAAAAAGGCTGCATATAAAAATAAGACTAAACCAGTAAGTTGTTCTTCGTCTTCAACCTCTTGACCTTGACTTCAAGATTAGATATATAAACACCCGAATTTTATAATAAATTTAAAATTTTAAATAATTAATTAATTTATTAGATCTAAATTTAAATTTTATATCTAATAAATTTAAATTAAAAAAAAAAAATCAATAGTGACTTAACCAATCAAATAAATAGTCCAAAATTAGAAAATAATTTTTTTATTTTTTTATTTTTTTATAGTTTATGGGTAATAATATTCTATAATACAAATATATTTTTTAATTCAATTGGTATAATTATTTATATGACGTCATTAAATTTTTGTTCTTTTTCTTAATAATATAGCATTCAATTATCAAACCACCTTAAATTTGACAGTTTTTATTTTGGAATTTGAAATTTTCTAAATCAATAAAGTCTATTTAAGAAAATTATGATATAAATTTGACATTTTAATTTATATAAATTATACACATTTTTTAAGAACTAATAATGATTTATAAAATTGTTAGTATTTACAATATTTTTAATATATGTATTATTTAAATAAATAAAAAGAGTCCTTTTATATCACATTATTGCTAAGAATTGTACCAATAAAGCATTTAATGCCCTTTTTCTTTCTCATTAAAGAGAAAAGGAAAGAAATAAAAGTTTTAAGAAATTCATGGTTTGGTTTGATATTGTTGTCTCGAGTTTTGACCATTCAGAAAAATTTGAGTGATCGTGGCCAACACAACAATAAATTATGTTGGAATTAGGTTTTCGATGGAGGATTTTCATGTCTGTTTAATGAAAAATTGGCGGGTTCTCCAACAATATCGGATGAGTGAAGGACTGTGCTATTTCATTGGTGTGCACAATCATGATAAGATTTGAGGATGAAGTCCCGAACTTACTCGAAACTTGCGCCGACTTGTAATTCAATTTTTGGTCATCCTATGAACACGTGTTCTGGTCTTCATATATATTCGAATACGGAGATAAATCCTTTTTTCTCATAAATATTTAGTAAAAAGTAATTTAAAATATTAAATTTATGGTAAAATTAGTAAAAATACCTTTAAATTAAAAAAAATATATATTATTACGGTTAGTTTTAGATGGATATCGTTAATATTGGTCCAAAAATCTGTTAACTTTCAAAAGTAGTTAAAAATATAATTGAATTTTCAAAAATTTCCTTTTAAACTAAAAAAAAAAAAAGACAATTCCAAAAATACCCTTGGTGCTAGTATTATGTTTAAAAGATACTCATGGACTTTCAAAAGTAACATTAAAATGTTTGGATATGATCTATAAAATGTCGATAGACGAATTTTCGTTCATAATTTTTTTAAACAAGTAAATGTATTAATATTATTTTTAAATTTTTTTATGGGTATTTATTATATATAATACTATCAACAGAAGTATTTTCCAACTTTTTGTAAAGTTGAACGGTATCAAATGAAAATTTTAAATTTTAAAAGTATTTTTAAAATAAGTTACTAACTATTTTCATATTTTTATTTTTGATAATTCTTTTTTAAAGTTTTAAAAATTTATGAGTTTTCTTAGGCAAAATATAAAATTTATAATTTATTTATTTATTTATTAATTTAGCTTAAATTTATTGGTTTATCCACTTTCTAAAGAAGTTCATACTCATTTTATTATCATTATTATTATTATTATTATTATTATTATTATTATTATTATTATTATTATTATTATTATTATTATTATTATTATTATTGGCAAAGTTATTACACTACTTGTGAAAACATGACATGTCAGCTTTAATCAAATATATCTCTTTAACAAAATTCTATAAAAGGAAAAGTTACCATATTTTGTTACTTGTATTTTTCTAGTAAATTCCTTCCGTCTACTCTATTTTACTTTTTACCCTCCACTCTTTCTTTTACCCTCAGTTATATTTATATTCCCCTACAAGAATATTCTCAAAATATTCCATTCCCCTCACTCTGATTGAATTGGATTAAAAACAGGTTTGGCATGAAAACGTCCATAGAAATAAAAATTTATATTTATAAAATTATAACAATTTAATTTTAGAAAAACTTTTAAATTTGTAATAATTTAATAATCTAATGCTTTTATTTAAAATAAAAAACTATTTTTAATAGAACTATTTTACCCTATGCTTTTTTTTAAATTTATTTTAAATTATAAAGTTTTATTATTACACTATATTTAAAGTGATTTTATTAATTATAAATATATTTTTTTACATTATTATTTACTAGCATTTGGAGTAACTCATCTCTCAATTTTTTTTAAAATTAATGTTTTTAAAAATAATGCAAATTTCAAAGCGATTTTTTTTTATTAAGATTAAAAAAAAATACTTTTAATAATATAGTCATAAATTAACTGTCAATTTTATTAACATTTATAATTTGTAAAAAAATTGAATTTTAATTAGTTTATAGTAAGAAATTCCATTAAATCTTAATTAAATTGTTAAAAATTTAAAAGTACGTCCGAGTAAGGGACCAAATTATTATCGGCGTAAAATTAAATGATAAAATAAATAAATTCTAGAAAAGAAAGGGTAAAAGTGGAAATATGATGAATCACAATAATAGAGCAATAAATCAAATGAGCTATTTAATTAAAATAAAGAAAAAAAATTAAAAAAGAAAAAGAAAAAGAAAATAAAGGTACTGAAACTTAGCATGTTTTATCAATCAATGTGAAGTTCCTTTAAACAACATTTCATACTTTCCTTCGCTTTCAATATCTTTTCCTTTTTTTTATTATTTTTTTTAGTCATAAAAAAATTAATAAAAGGTTTTTTTTCTCCCTTTATTTTAAAGATTAAAATACGATTTTATGTCTGTGAAAAAACGAAGCATTCTTTACAAGGATGTGGAAATCTCCCTCTAAGAGACATGTTTTAAAATTGTGAGACTGACAATGTATGTAACGATGGAGACATAACATTATTACACACCAAACCTATCGGCTGGGAAGCCCCTAATAATGGCATGAAGTTTGGTCAACTGTATCATCAAAATATCCCACAAAGTCAACGTGACTTTGAACAAGTTGGGATGAAAAGGTGTAATTTCTCTTAGTTTTTCATTTCATGGAAGACTATAAATGTTTGTAGCCCTACCAAAAGATGGATATTCATGAACTACATATCCTCTACCTTTATTCAAATATCGAGATATAATTTATTCCAAAAATACCCTTGTTATTTTGAGAAATTATAGTATTACCCTTGACCTTTGATGAACGTTTCAAAACTGTCTTTTTTATCTAGAAATCTGTTTGAATGAGGGGTATAATTAGAACTTGGTACGGGTTGACAAAGATCTAGTACTATTTCAAGTCTCAATTTATGTCCGTTGACATTCTAGAGGATTTCTACTTTAAGGGTAATTTTGACATGGTTATAAAAGGTGAAGGGTAATATTGTAATTTTTGAAAGAATAAAATATTCTTGAAAGAGAAAGTACGTTTCACAAGAAAGCAAAAAGATTAAATTTTATACGACCAACGGATAAGATAGTTGTAACTTCTCAAGCCCTCCGCTAGTAGATATTGTTCACTTTGACTCATTTTTGTATATCCGTCAACCTCACGATTTGAAAACATGTATGCTAGGGAGAGGTTTTCACACACTTGTAAGGAGAGTCATGTTTCCCTCTCCAACCGATGTGGGTTCTCACAATCTACTCTCTTCAGGGACCAGCATCCTCGCTAGCATACTGTTCGGTGCCTGACTCTGATATTATTTGTAATAGGTCAAGCCCACCGCTAGCAGATATTGTCCACTTTTGCCTGTATATATCGCAATCAGCCTCATAGTTTTAAAACATGTCTAATAGGAAGATGTTTCCACACTTATAAGAAACGTTTCGTTTCTCTCTCCAACCGATGTGGGATCTTACAATAATAACGAATGATCGTTGTCTTTATCTATCACATGCAAAATGTGCAAATATTTTGTACGATCATTTTATGTCCATATCGAAGAACATAGCGGAGAATCTCATCTTTCATCTATAATGTCAAAAAATATAATACAACTAAGTACTTTAGATTCCCTCCACAACAAAAGTATAATGGTTCTATTATTTCACTCCCTTAATAAATTATTGTGACCATGCTAACAACTCACTGTACATGGTAAAAAAAAAAAAAAAAAAAAAAAAAAAAAAAAAAAAAAAAAAACTTGATCAAATATATTTTTTACTTTCGAGAAATAAGAAATTATTCGAGAAGACTGACAATTTGTCCCGTTGTTTTGTATTGTTGGATGTATAAGAAAGAAACTAAGAAGTTTTTCGTGGTTATTAGGAGCATGCAAATTTTCGAGTTTACATTTAACGGTTATTAAAAGACAGATACATTGTGTCGATCTCGTTGAATAATCAATTATGAAAAGAAGTCCAATTTGAAGGGTTTATCAACACGGTTGATCTCGTTAAACCTAAACGATGGAGAATATCCATACGAGTAGGTCGTACAAACGCAAAGGCAAAGCAGTTTGTTAATAAAGATATCTTCTTTTGAGTAAATGCAATGGGTTTGGATGGAGAATTTGGCATTCACTTTTACTTTCCCTTTCTTCATTGTCTCTCTCAATCTCATATGTTCTTACTCTTCAAGGGCTCTCAATGTCTGTAAGATAAGATTTCACATCGGTTGGAGAAAGAAATGAAACATTTTTTTTATAAAGGTGTGGAAACTTTTCTATGTTAGATGTGTTTTAAAAATTTTGAGGAGAAGTCCGAAAAAGAAAGTAAAAAAAGACAATATCTGCTAGCGGTGGATATGAGCTATTACACTAGTAAAGTAGGCCTAAAAAAGACAATATCTACTAGTGGTGGATTTAAACTGTTACACTGGCAAAATGAGATATATTTCACAGGTGTTTTTGCGGTTTTTAAGGTTCTTTTTTCTTAAAACCAACACTTTTTGTCCTTAATACTCTCTAAAATTAAGGTTCTTTTTTCTTAAAACCAACACTTTTTGTCCTTAATACTCTCTAAAATTAAGCCGAATAGGCTCGGATTCAAATCTTAAATAAAGTTCATAAGGAAAGAGAAATGGCATAGCCCATTGTTGAATGATGGGTATTAATATTTGTGACAGTATAAAGTGAACAAAGAATAATAAACCTCAACAACAAAGAGAGAAAAGAAAGAAAGGTGTACTCTCCCTTCTACCCCTTTGTTTAAGCTTTTAAGAACATATTTTCAAAGTCATTGAAGAATAATTTAGGGAAAGAAAAACTATTGTTCTAAGGAAAAACCAAGAAAGTATAAAGAAAGTATAAAAATGCACGAGATTTTAGACGTTGAATATAAAGTAAGATTGTGTAACATGTCATCAATGCAAGAATAGACCTCAATCACGAAGATAACGTTTACAAATAATTCCGTTACTTTTTGGATTCTTTAAAGTTATAGTTACTTTTAGTATGTTTTTTTATACTCCATAGACAATGAAAACAAAGAAATTTACGACCAAAAATAAAAGAGTTACTATTTATACATAAAAGAATGAAAATCCCTATTAATTTGATGCGCGGTTTAGAGAGTAACATGTTAGTTCCTAGCAGTTTTGAAAGGTTGGGTTGGTGTTTTATTTATTTATTTATTATTTATTTATTTTTTTCCTAAAAAGTGAAAATTTGTTCACCTCTCCCTTTCTAAGTAGGTCTCACCTACCGGAAAAAAAAAAAAAAAAAAAAAAAAAACTAGAAGAGAACATCTATGTGCCAAAGAATTAAGGGATCATCACACCCCGTAAGCTTTTTAGAACTTTGTAGCCGGAAACAATAAGTGGTTCACATGTGAAAGAATATATAATAGTTTAAGCTCATCACTAATAAATATGGTCGGTTTTAATCCGTTAGGTATCGTCATCAGTCTCACAGTATAAAAACATATTTATTATGGAGAGGAACTAGCCTACTTCGACCAATGTCTCACACCGTCTAGTGACTAACTCTGATACCATTTATAACATCTCAAGCCAACTGCTAGCAGATATTGTCGTTTTGGCCCGTTAGATATTGCCGTTAGCCTCATGTTTTAAAACGTGTCTGCTAGGGAGAGGGTTTCCATACCTTTATAAGGAATGTTTCGTTCCTCTCTCCAACTGATGTAAGATCTCACAATCCCCACCCTCTTGGGAGTTAGCGTCCTTGTTGACACATCACGTAGTGTACGACTCTGATACCATTTGTAACAGCCTAAGCCCACCATTAGCAAATATTGTTCACTTTGGCTTGTTACATATCGCCATCAGTTTCACGGTTTTAATATGTCTAGCTAACGTCGATACGTAACAAATCAAAACAGATAATATCTGAAGCAGTGGGTTTAGGCCATCAAACCAAAAAAAACAAAAAACAAAAGGGTGATAAAATGGCATAGCATAGTAAAAAGCCAATGCAATAGACTTTGTGTCTGTAGTGATGGTAATGTTATTATCCCGAACTCTATATGCTATGCAATGGGTAGTGAGATATGGGCAAAGGCCATCCAATCATAATATTATATGCAGAATTCACAAAGCAGAAAGAGAGAGAGAGGATGATGTCATTTCCACCCTACAAACCACACTGATCAGTACAGTGAAATGAATGAATGAATGAATGAATGAAAGAGATGCGCACTAAGGAAACCTTGATTGAAAGAGATGGGACATGCACTACTAATAAAAAGCAACAAGCCATTCCTTCAAAGTATGAGGAAATTTTTTTTTTAAAAAAAAACACCAATTCTTCAATCATCATTCCCTAATTTCAAAAGCCATACAGATGAGACAGATAAAAGAATACGGACCCAGCAGCTCCACAGCTGTGATTTTGGCCTTTGCTTTATGTTTACTTCAATTCTTAATATGGAGAGTTTAAGGGAGAGAATATGAATGAAAGAAATCAAATACCTCAACAGATGGACTCTGCTTTGCCGGTGATCATCCCACTTGGTGAATTGGTCCTCACAAGATTGGATCAGCATGCCACTGGGTTCTAGCTTTCTAGTTCATTAACTTCAGCTCCACACCACCTTTACAAGTCCCTATTGAAAAAAATTAGGCCATGTTTAATAATTACTTCCTTTTTTTTTTTTTTTTTTTTTTTTTTTTTTGTCTTTAAAGAGATCATTAACAGTGTGAAAACTAAAAAATAATAATAGTAACAATAATAATAATGTGTCCAAAAAAAAAAAAAAAAATCATTCAATAAACTAAATTAAATACACTTTAAATAGTACAACTGATTTTATTTAAAAAGACTTTTTTTTACCTGTTATTCCTAACGCACTGTTCCTGAGAGTTGTTTGCGTGTGTGGAGCAGTTTGTCAACCGCCATGTGCTAATGGGAAGGCCCTTCCTTTTTTCCTTCTTTCAAATGATTATTTAATTTTAGTTAAATTGTCAGTTTAATTCCAATAACTTTTAGTTTCGTGTCGTTACTAAACTTTTAAACTTTTAAAAGTGTTTAATAAGTTCTCGAACTTTCAATTTTGCATCTAATAGACTCTTGATCTATTAAATATTTTTTTTAATTCACAAATCTATTAGACATAAATTGAAAGTTTAATATATTAATTTGTACCCAATTTAATTTTATGTCTAGATTTGTTAATTTTAAAAATTATGACAAAATTGAAAGTTGCATATTAAATACTCTTTTAGAGTTCGTAGACCAATTTAGCACAAACATAAAAGTTTGTGCTATACTGGATGTAATTTAATATAAATAGACAATCAAATAAGATAATATATATATATATATATTATCTTATTTGATTGTCTATTTATATTAATTTATATCGAAATATTTATAAAGTATCAAATTTTCTAATCATTTTGTTTCTGGCTCTTTCAATGAGAACTATTTTATTAACCAATTGAAGGTTAAATTACAACAAGTATAGCACAAACTTTTATGTTTGTGCTAAATTGGAAGTTTGCGCTAAATTGGTCTACGAACCCTAAAAAAGTATTTAATATGCTTTAAACTTTCAATTTTGTCATAATTTTTAACAAATCTAGACATAAAATTAAATTGGGTACAAAGTAATATATTAAACTTTCAATTTATGTCTAATATATTTGTGAATTAAAAAAAATATTTAATAGATCAAGAGTCTATTAGATGCAAAATTGAAAGTTCGAGAACTTATTAAACACTTTTAAAAGTTTAGTAACGACACAAACCTAAAAGTTATTGAAATTAAACAGACAATTTAACTAAAATTAAATAATCATTTGAAAGAATGAAAAAAAAAAAAAAAAAAAAAAAAGAAGAAGGGGAAGGGCCTTCCCATTAGCACATGGCGGTCAGAAAAGACGTAGTGACAAAAAGATGTGGACAAGGTTCACCTTGACAGTCTAAAAAAGAAAAGAAAAGAAACAAAAAACAATATGCTGCTGAAAAATACACCTCCTCCCAACCAAAAAATCCAAGGAGAAGGATAATAAAGTTCATGTATAGGAAGCCTGGCCTCAAGCCTGGAGACGGATAATGATAATGCTAGGAAGGACACTATGGTCGAGTTAATCAGGGTTTAGGGTTCAGAAATGGTGGCCATCGAGCTAGACTTCCAAATCTGACTGATGGGTCGACTTTTGCTATTGGCCAAGGCATAGATTTCACGAAAAGAAGCTTCACCTATCCAAGAGTCTTCCAAGAATAATACACTTTTTTGTCATTGCCTATTTCCCTTTACCCAACCTAAATTTTGGGTTCAAATGAAATATTACCCGGTTTTTAAAATTATGGTCGCAAACATGCTTGCGACCTCATTGTCACAAACAAGTGAACATGCACGTGTATGCAGCGTGTGTGGCAGAACAAGCTTGAAAGTACACAAGTGATGCTCGATGGACGAAGACAAATCTCACCTAAGGTCTGACAAAGCTGCAAAACCAGAGAAAAAATGTGGATGAGGCTTGAGTTCCCTTTTAAACCTTGTTTTGAACGTGTCAAGATTACGACGTCACACAGTTGAAGAAATACGACCCTGACACATTAAAACCAAACAAATTCTCTCCCTCTCTCTTCTTTCTCGTCTCCCTCCTCTTTCTCCCTCCCTCCCCTTTTCTCTGCGCCCTCTCTGCTTCTCTCCACTTAAACAAGAGATTAAGCAAGATTGAGAGCAAATTCGCGATTTTAAGCAATAATGTGGAACAAAATTGAAGAAGCACGAGCGCGAGATTGAGAGTTGTAAACTAACGAGGGTCTCTATTGTACTATCATATGTTGCTAATGATAGCAAAATGTTATTCAACCTTACTTTCAAGATCTGGGTAATATTCCATTTCAACCTAAAAATTTGGGTAATGGAAGCTCTGACATTATGAGTGAATTGGGGAAGTCTGAACCCTGAGATGGTGATCTACGAGAGAGTTCTCATGGAGAAATCTCAAGGATTTTATGTTCATAAAGATGGGTCAAAAACTGATCAGTTAAACAAGGCACCCGATGGGCTTCCTGGTTTGACAAGATCAAGACATTTCTACTGCATCTTGGTTCCAAAGTTCAAGGACAGACCAATCTATGTTCACTAAATTCACGGCCACTTGACTCTAAAATACTTTTTCGGCATTAGTGCCCTCAAGATGATCAACTTCCACCTCAAAAGTATTACACTTTTTGACTTCTTGAAGAAAATAACATAGAAAATGCATGCTCAATTTCTACTCCTATGTCCAGTGACCTTTATTGCTCATAACCTCGACTCCTTTTTTGATGCCAAACTCTTGTCATATTTAGATTGTGGAAGCCATGCAACTATAATAATTTCACACGGTTAGGGCTTTGATATCAACAAAGACAGTTAAATTGTGCATGATCCTCCAGAGTGCCATTAGAAAGCTCTCAAGCCTGTTTTGCATAATTTAAAAGTGTTTCGTAGCCATAGTGCTACTTACTGTACTGATATATCACCTCATGGCTATGTTGATATTGATCAGGCTTCTTAACGAAATAATGGCTGCTGGTTTTGCTATACTGCCGAGACAAATTCCTCTCTAATAGCTTATCTGTAGGTTGCTTGGACATGACACGGTCAGCCTCCTCATCTCCTCACAAAGTTCTATTGTCTTCTATGCTAAAGCTTAAAACCTGATCTAAAAGTGGTCCCCTTTATCACACTCACAGACCAATTAGTGAATCTCCTCTTCTCTTTCTCATCCTTTTTCTCTTCGAGTAAGATAGCTTTTCAATATCTAAGTTCCTTAACAGGTTCAACTTTCCATCACTTTCAGTATGACTCGAGATTTACTTGTGCAAGGAAACAAAAAACTGCAATGATAAAAAGCTACTCTTCAGCTTTTATCAAAAGCCCCAGGTTACTAAAATCATCATGAATTTGAATTAACAATTTAAACGGTTAGAACTTTTATTTATACAAAATTGAATTTGAATTTACATCGGTTGGTGAGGAGAACGAATAATTTTTTATAAGAGTGAAAACCTCTCCTTAGCAGACGCGTTTTAAAAACCTTGAGGGAAAGTCTAAAGAGGACAATATTTGCTAGTGGTGGGCTTGAGCTGTTACAAATGGTATCAGAGCAAGATACTAGGTGATGTACCAGCGAGAAGGCTAAATCATGAAGGGGGTGGACACGATTCGGTGTGCCAGCAAAGACGCTGGCCCCAAAAGGGGGTGGATTGGAAGGTCCCACATCGATTGGAGAAAGGAATGATTGTCATCGAGGACGCTAGACCCCGAAGGGGGGTGGATTGTGAGATCCTACATCGGTTGAGGAGGAGAACAAAACACTCTTTATAAAGGTATGAAAATCTCTCCCTAGCAGACGAATTTAAAAAACGTTGAGGGGAAGCCCAAGCCCAAAGAGGACAGATCCATTCCTTCGGAAAAAAAAAAAAGTACCAGCTGAAAATAAATTATCTACAGATTACAAGTATGATAGAGATAAATTGGAGGACATACCTTACTTTATTGCCGCATTTAAGTTGTAGCCTCTTTAGTATTGCTGACAAGTTGTGTGCAGGAGATTCCAGGCAACCTGTATTAGCTAAATATTACCATTGTGAAATAATGGGTAGACTCGACGACAACAGGCCTAATGGATTGCGTAAAGTACCTCTTTCTGTCATCAGCATTGCCAAGGAAATTTCTTTGAAGTACTTTGAAGGAATCAGACAATCTGTTCCACCGGAAACAGATAAGTAATAATGAGAAAGACTGTCCTTCGACAAACTGTTCTTCCCTTTTCATCTCATCACTTCTTTCTTTTAATTTTGAAAAGGAAACAAACTTATTTGCCTTCTCTTCTTCGGTTCGGTATAATTATTAAAGGAACCTGGTCTCCTCCTCCCATCCTAAACCTGTCTCGGACAATATCTGTTCAATGATCTCTCAATAGATTTTCCAGGAAAATCTAGCATTCTAACTGTCGTTAAGATGTACAAGTTAATGATGTTCATAAATTTATGAACAAAAGTTCAAGTTGTACAACATGCATTTTCTCACATTTATGGTGCGGGAGGTTTACTTCAACTTCTACAAAAATATATACTAAAGCACGATGAATCAGCAATCGACCAATTAAATTTACACGGGCTGCAATCGAACATGATAATCTAGACAGAACATAGGTGGACATGGGGTTAGGGGAAGAGATAAGGAAAAAATGAATGGCATACCTTGCACAAGAAGTTACGATGTGTCAAGTGTTAAAATACATACAAAGCTTCATTTACATTGCAAAACATACTGACTTCATATAAAAAAGTCAGATTGCTTTGATTGTGCTTTGAGATCCTTCAATTTCTTCAAAATGTTTGTGAAGTAATCCTGCAGGTATTTCTCTAAGGTTATTATATCTTTTGCATCTACACCAAGGAGATTGTATGTCTCTGCCATTGGAACAGAGAAAACAGTGTCGCTCGTAAGAACCTACAAATGCGCCAATAAGAGATGTTGGCCTCTTTAAATGAAGGTATCACCAATAAGAGATTAGATAAAAGAATAAATCGTAAATAATAAAAGTATCTGAACACCACTTCTTGAAACGCGGGCACGCTCTCATCATTTGATCTTCTTCAATGATAAAACATTTCTTCCTTTTCCCTTTTTATTAATAGTATTCCCTTACAAGTATACTGTTATGCAGCTTCATGGAAAAAGATCCATGTATGCCAAGCAACTTCATAGGCTTTTGAAGTTAGATTAATCATCGTATGGAATTTCATAAATTTCTGTTCCATCCCGACAAGTTAAACTATTTAGGCACCAGCAGATTCGGATTTTTCTTTTCTTCCATATAAAAAACTATTTCAAAATCTCTACATAGCAGAAAGACGAGAAAGAATTCTGTTCACATCCCAAAAAGAAATTGCGTGCAAGAAAGTGCTAAGTTTTTTATTAAATTACACATTCAGCCCCTCAACTTTCAGATTTGAATCTAGATCCCTTGTCTTTAAAAAGTATATACAAATAAAAAAATTCAAAGTTAAAGATCTATGAAACACTAAATTAGAAGTTTTGGGATTCATTAGACACCAGTGGACATGTTAGACAAAATAAAAAATTCAAAAATCTATTCAAAACCTTTTAAAGTTCAAAGACCTATTATACAAAAACTTGAAATTTTATAACCAAAATTTGTAACTTAACCTAATTTTTGTAATAAGATTATATCAATGAAAGGGGATCCTTTTAAGTCAGCTGTAGCTATACCAAAAAAAAGAAAGAAAAAAGAAAAATGGAAAACATTGTAGCTTATCAAATATCAATGACTAGACTGCCTTGTGTTTTGGAGAAGGGGAAAAATCAGCCTTCAAGAGATGCACTTTAGAATATATACAAAGGCTTACCTCTGAAAATGCTAATCTATCAGCAACATCATTTGTCCACTCAAAAAACCTCGTCAGTTGACGAGTGAATCTCAACACTGAAACTGGGACAGTAGTAACATTTGCATCTTGTCCAGCAAGCCTTTCACATAATGTTATCACCTGGAAACAAAATGAAGCTTAAGAAAACACATGCCATTTTGTTCTGGGGGCAACATTACACAATAGTCTCGCTGATGAATGTAACGCTAATAGAGCAACAAATATTTAATGAAAATAACGTATCAGTATATTGAGATTGGAAATACTAGATCATATTTACCTTAAAAACCACAAGATATAGGAAAGAAATTATCTTCATAGCAACAGGTTCCAACTAAAATATCTAATATCTATTTTCAGCCATTCCTACAAGATCCAGACTTAAGTTTTTGCTTGATTTCAATGTTGGTGGGCAAAAAAAAGGTAGTAAAAAAGAGGTCATATGGGTCCAGATGACATAGCTCAACTCACAAGTACTTTTTCCTTTCAAATTCGAGCAATCTGATAGATGAAACTAAAATCCCTATTTTGGGTAGGTTTAATGAGTAGATTAAAGAAATGGTCAATCTTAAAGAAACCAAGGCTCGACTGCTTACCTCTTGAGTTGTCCACGCTCGAGGGCCAGCAAACGTAAGAAGTTTCCCATTTATATTCTCATTACGCAATGCAATAAATGTCAACCTGGCTATATCCTAATTAATAAAAGTACACATTAGATATTAGAACTTTTCATTTATAATGGCTACATGGGAAACAATCAAAAGCAATATGGTTAAACAAACCTGGGTGTCCATGTAGGCAATTCTAGTCGGAGCATCTGTTCCCCAAACAGATTTCTCTTCTAAAATAGGTACTGCGTACTGCCCAATGAGACCCTGAACAAGCAAGAATTTCTTCTCAGTAATCACACTCAAGGATCAAATGAAAGCTATGTGAAAAGAAATAAATAAAACCCAGAACTCAAATTAGAACGCCAATTAAAAGGATAGACATCCAAGGAAGATAAAAGAGCAATTGATATTCAGTATACCTTTATTTGAGGCAACAAAGTATTCATCTGTTCGTGCACATCAAAAAGTGAACCATCTTGAAGAACAGATACCATAATAAGTACTATACTTCCAGAATGATTAATCTCAATTTATTTGTTGGCTTCTTTTACTTGTTTTGTAAGTTTCATGAACAGACTACATGAATGATTCTGATATAAAAAGGTCCTCCGAGAGGGTGGGATAAATCTGACAAAACAGTTCAAAAGACTAACTGCAACCAAAAGGAGAAAACTTGGAGCTTCAATTAAGGTGATAATTACTTGCATGAAACCACATAACCGAATGACGATGTGATTTAGGCCGGCGTCCTTGAGAAACTTCTCAGTGCAATATTTGATCTCCATAAGTGGAACTTCAGGATGCTTGTCACAGTTATGGATGGAGAAGAAAATATATTTCTGGATTCCCATAGCCTTAGCACATTGTATCAGAGCAACTTTTCCTTCCCAATCTACCTAAATAGAAGACAACTCAGGTAAGACATAGATCACCAAAAAGCCCTGAAAAGAACTCTTGTTGAACTTCAAATCTCAGAGTGCCACATTTAGTTATTGGTTAATCATATGGCATATGAGCTGATGCATGCAATCATCATAAAATTTAACTTTAATCATTGCCATAAAAAATATTAGATTCTCAAGCTGACTGTTAAATGATAATAAGCTATACTATGATTTCAAGGCAGCCACGATGGGGAATTGTTAGAGATGGTCCTAGTAGGAGGCTGTTCTAAAGGATCTCAATTCTTCAAGCCACTGATGTCTAGCAATTTCGTATAACAAGTTCTGTAATAATCATTGTCGCGTAATTAAGGGCTGTGAACTACTGGACCAAAATGATTCCAACATAGGAAAAAACACGGAAGTCAAATATAATGACATAATAGAATTACAAAGTACGCCTCCCCTTAATCAAGACTCGACTCCTTTGGAGTCTTAGTCATTTTTTACTATGCCTTCGAGGAGTCACATTTGAGGATTTACCAATCTATTGGCATGACTCTCCACATTGGTATAATATTGTCCACTTTGAGCATAAGCTCTCATGGCTTTGTTTTGTACTTCTCCAAAAGGCCTCACACCAATGGAGAGACTATTCTTTAATTATAATAAACCCATGAACATTTCCTAAATTAGCCGAGGTGGGACTTTCATCATCCAACAAATAGAACTATAAACTTCCAAAATTTTAAACAGCAAAACAATTGACCGCTCAATTTTGTTTCAATGGCTTGCAAAGTCTAGTCTATACAATACATTGTAACAGAATGTAACTATCAAAAATTGAAAAAGGAAACTGCGTTAGGGCTATTCGCACATTCAGAAAATGGCAAGTTACAACAAAAAGTAATAATCAAAATATTCAGCTCAATATAAAAATCACCGTCTTAATCGGCTCTTCCGGCCGTCCTGTAGCACAATCTATGATAGTATGAATCCCGACCAATGTTGCAGGAATAGTTTCTGGTTTACTTAAATCTGCCTGCCATAAGTTCAAAATTGTTCCAGCCTCAGTAATCAGCACTAAACACAAATGCATTGACACACAATTGAAAAATTATCTAACGAATCATAATCCATGCAAGGAATTAAACAGAAGCGAAGAATATAAACATGAATATCTAGAATGTGACACACATTGACGACTATGGCACCCCAATCGCGAAGAAAATCAGCAGGAGCCGGTCGAGGCCTAACAAGACACCGAACTTCGTAGCCTTCGTCCAACGCGCGTCTCACAATCTGCCTACCAAGGGTTCCAGTGGCACCAACCACCAGTATGCTAGTCGGCCTAACCGGTGTCCCCGGCGCCAGATTCACAGGTCCAGTCTGCTGAGCCGTACATCTAACTACCGGTAGCAAACAAGATCTCCCTAACAGAAAACCATCACAAAACACACATAATAACAATCGGAATCACAAATCCTGTCCAGTCTAAGAAGCAATCAAATAGTTGTTGAGCAATGGAGAAGAAGAAGCTGAGCACTAACCGGACGAAGATGAAGCGCAGGGAGAGGCGGAGGAAGGAAACGTAGAGAAGAGAGCGTCGGTGGCAGCAATTGCACGGCGGAAAGAGAAGGCGTCACGGTGGCGCCAGTGGAACTCGCCAGGTTTCGCCAGCTGTGTGGGCAGCCACAGAGCCATTGTTGAATATTTTGGGTTCTGTGCAGTGTTTGTCAATAGAGAAGGAAGGATGAAAAAAACAAAGACTAAAGGATCTGAAGCTTGCCACGTCGATCTCCGAATTGGATTATGATATGTTCCACGTGTACTATCTTACTCCTCAGCTCTGATTTATTTTTTTTTTTTTTATTACAATTTTTGGTGATTATTTAATTGAAACTGGTGGGATGAAAGTGTCCCGTTAATTTAGGGAATAGTCATGGGTTTATAATCAAAGAATACACTGTAGATGAGGCCTTTTGGGAAAGCCCAAAACAAAGCCATGACATTTTATGCTAAAAGTGGACGGTATCGTACCATTGTGGAGAGTTGTGTTCATCTAACATGGTATCAAAGTCATGCCCTAAACTTAACCATGCCAATAGATTGGCAAATCCTCAAATGTCAAACAAAGTATTGTGAGCCTTGAAGGCATAGTCAAAAAGTGACTAAAGAAGACTCCAAATGAGTCGAGCCTCGATTAAGAGGAGGCATACTCTGTTCGAGGGGAGGTGTTGGATGAAACTGTATCACATCGGTTAACTTAGGAAATGGCCATGGGTTTATAATCAAAGAATATACTCTCCATTTGGATGAAGTCTTTTGGTGAAGCCGAAAGCAAAGTCATGAGACTTTATGCTCAAAGTAGACAATATCATATTATTGCTAAAAGTGGACAATATCATACCATTGTGTAGAGTCGTGTTCATCTAACAAAGCAAACCAATATTTTTTAAAATAAAAAATTTTAATATTAAAAGTTATTTTTAAAATAATATTAAAAGTTTAATAAGAGTCGTTTTTTTAAATAAAAAATTTTAATGTTAAAGAATTATTTTTAAAATAATAGTCGTGTTATCTAACAAAACAAACCATTATTTTTTTAAATAAAAAATTTTAAAATAATATTAAAAGTTTAATGAAAATCGTGTTGATCTAACATAGTAAACCATTATTTTTTTAAATAAAAAATTTTAATGTTAAAAAGTTATTTTTAAAATAATATTAAAAGTTACGTTCATCTAAGAAAGCAAACCATTATTTTTTTAAATAAAAAATTTTAATGTTAAATTATTTTTAAAATAATATTAAAAGTTTAATCATATTTTTAAAATAAATACTAGGTAAAAGTATTTTTTATCTTTTATTAATTATTATTTTTTTTTAATTATGGTTCTCTCTTATAAATTAATTTTCTTCTAAATCGTACGAGACAACGTAACCTCACCTCGAGCGGAACATTAGTCCGCGCATCAACAACGTTGAGCCTCCATTTACGCCGTTCAGCGAAGGCGTCGCCGGCGCCGCCCCAAAGAGTCCAACCTTCAATCTCTTCGTCGGAGCAGCCTTTATAGTCCATACTAAGGACTCTATCGTTGAATCTGATGTGCTTCAACCATTTGAAATGGTCGGCGTAAGATCTGAGGTAATCGAGAACTCGATTTTATCTCGGAAATTCTTCAGTCACCGATTTTGGCCAGGGGAAATCGGAGAACTGAAACAACTCTTTGGACGTCTGCAGAGCCGTCGTCTCCTCGGTCCAAACGCCGCCAAGGGCGCCTCTGGCCTCGAAGACAATGGGAGTGAATTTGCAGGCCGCTAATCCGCTTATTCCGGCGCCGATTATCGCGACTTTCTTTGGTTCCATCGTTTCTAAAATGAATGTGAATTTCCCTCATTTTTATTATTTGTTCGTTTTTGTTTGATTAGGTGGAAATTTACTTTGGTCAGACTGTCAACGGTAATGACGTGGCATGAGTTGATTGGGTGTTTTTCAATACAGTAAAGAAGAGCCGCCCGTAGAGAAGCATACATCTCCTTCCTCAACCCACCGTCACATTCAGATAATTTTCATTTCGACGAATTGAAGGGACGATTCCCGCAAATTCGAAGCGTGTCGTGTTCGATTCCTTCTGGATACTAAGGGGACTGAAGTTTACTGGGCTAAGAATCGCCATGGCTTTAAACCTTCGCCAGAAGCAAACAGGTATTTCTCTCTCTCTCTCTCTCTCTCTCTCTCTCTCTAGATCCCAGTTTTGAGGAGTGATTAAAACGAAATTTGGTGCTACATTGATGTTCTGAAAGTGAGATTTGTTTGTTGATTTGATTTAAACTTCTTGCGATTTGCAGAATGTATCATTCGAATGTTGAATTTAAACCAGCCGGTGAACTCAACATCGACCTGGAACGAAGAAGAGGTTTACAAGATGTTGATCTTCGATAGATTTTGCCAGAATGTATTGTCCCCTTTGATTCATGTTAAAGACCTTCGAAAACATGGGATTACGCTTTATTTTCTCATCGACAAGGATAGAAAACCTGTTCACGATGTTCCCGCAGTCTATTTCGTCCAACCGAGTAAGAACAACATAGATAGAATTGTTGCTGATGCTTCTCGCTTCCTCTATGATAATTTTTACTTGAACTTCTCTTCTTCTATTCCTCGTCCTCTTCTTGAGGATCTCGCATCTGGTACGCTGAATTCGGATTCGATACAACGAATCTCGAAGGTGCACGACCAGTATTTGGAGTTCATTACATTGGAAGATAATTTGTTTTCGTTAGCACAGAAGAATATATATGTCCAATTGAACGATCCCTCTGCTGGAGATCGTGAAATTGAGGAGATTATAGAGAGAATCGTGAGTGGATTGTTCAGTGTTTTGGCTACGCTTGCTGTTGTGCCTGTTATTCGATGCCAACGAGGAGGGCCGGCGGAAATGGTTGCCTCGGCATTGGATCAGAGGTTGAGAGATCATTTGTTGTCGAAGAACAACTTGTTTACAGAAGGTGGGGGCTTTGCTAGCTCCTTCCAGCGTCCGATTTTGTGTCTGTTTGATCGAAATTTTGAGTTATCTGTAGGAATACAGCATGATTTTAGGTACAGACCTTTAGTTCATGATGTTCTAGGATTGAAGCTGAATAGACTGAGTGTGCAGGGTGAAAAGGGTGGGATGAAATCATATGAATTAGATAGTTCAGACCCATTTTGGGTAGCCAATGGGTCTTTAGAATTTCCAGAAGTTGCAGTGGAGATTGAAACTCAGTTGAATAAGTATAAGAAAGATGTTGATGAGGTGAATAGAAGAACTGGTGGGACTGATGGAGCTGAGTTTAATGGAACAGATTTGATTGGGAACACAAAGCATTTGATGAATGCTGTAAACTCATTGCCAGAATTGACTGAAAGGAAGCAAATTATTGATAAGCATACAAACATTGCTACTGTATTGTTGGGTGAGATCAAGGAGAGGTCTCTTGATTCATATGCTAAGAAGGAGAACGATATGATGTCCCGAGGAGGTATCGATCGGAACGAGCTCTTGAGTGCACTCAAAGGGAAGGGTACGAAGACGGATAAGCTCCGATTTGCTGTTATATATCTTATCTCTTCTGAAAGTATAAACCAATCTGAAGTGGAAGCTGTGGAAGCTGCCCTGAGGGAATCGGAAGTTGATATTAGTGCATTTCAGTATGTTAAGAAGATCAAGTCGTTGAATGTTGCATTCACATCAGCAAATTCAGCTAGCAGAAGCAACATTGTGGATTGGGCTGAGAAACTCTATGGACAGTCGATTAGTGCAATGACTGCTGGTGTTAAAAATCTTTTGTCTAGTGATAGGCAGCTTGCACTGACTCGGACGGTAGAGGGGTTGATGGAAGGAAAACCGAATCCCGAAATCGATACTTTTCTTACGTTCGATCCACGTGCGCCGAAGTCGAGTTCCGGAACGAGTAGCAGCCATTTGAAAGGACCATTCAAAGAAGCTATTGTGTTCATGATTGGAGGGGGTAACTACGTCGAGTACGGGAGCTTGCAAGAGCTGGCAACAAATCAGCAGCCCGTCAAACATATCATATATGGTAGCACTGAAATCCTCACTGGAGTCGAGTTCGTCGAGCAGCTTTCGTTGTTGGGGCAGAAGATGGGACTTGGCAATGTTACTGCTGCTACTGCTCCTCCTCCTCCTCCAGGTCGTTAACTCAACTCCCTTCTGTTGAATTTATTTGTTCATTGCAGTGCCTTAGATTAGCTAGTTCATTAAAGAAATTGGTGCATATCTGAAGCAATTCTGGATAAGAACATTTCGGATTATAGTATCTGCCCCCCTCAGTCGTTTTCGAGGCTGATTCGTGTTCTTGAAATCAGACTTTCGATTAGCCTCGACCTCCGATAATCCGGGACGAATGCCTTTTTGTAGATGTTGTTGTTAGTTTATCCACTTCAAGAACTTTTTGTATTCTTTGGAAGCTTTATGCATTTGGGAATTCACTTGCCAAACATTCTTTTGTCGAAGCTTGACGCCTAAAGTTCATCGTTAAATGATTATATCTACAAAGATTATAACCAGCCCAGCTTTCCTCCATGTTCTTGTGTTTCGAAGTTTAATTTTTTAGTGGCTTCATTTCTTTAGGGGTAAATTTTTTCAGAGAAATTTGATACAAATTTACAAGTTTAGGCGTAAAAATTAATTTTTTTTTCCTTGTTTAGAATAAATATAGATTGACATAATTGTTCCAGGGGAGAGCTCGTGACCCTTCTATTATGATATTTATTTCAATTTAAAAAAGATTTTTAAAAAAGATCATGAACGTAACTAAATTGACACAAGATAGATATTACTGACCAAATGGGTAGTACAGGAATATTCACCTATTGTCCATCGACTACGCCTTTCGACCTAATCTTAGGCCCTGACTCACCCTCTGTGGACGAACCTTGCGGAGGAACCCTTAGGTTTTCGGGGCATTGGATTCTCACCAATGTTTGCGTTACTCAAGTCGACATTCTCGCTTCCGCTTCGTCCACCACTGCTCGCGCGGGTGCTTCCCTCTAAGGCGGAACGCTCCCCTACCGATGCATTTTTACATCCCACAGCTTCGGCAGATCGCTTAGCCCCGTTCATCTTCGGCGCAAGAGCGCTCGATACTGAAAAAGGTAGGATTCCCGAGAAATTCTTCGATTTCCTTCTGCTCCAGTAAAAATCCAACAATATCTATTAGTAATGGATATTATTATATGATTATATTATTTAAAATCATTTCTAAACTAATATAATAAATAGAGGACTTAATTAAAACTTACTTTTTAGAAATATTTGGTAGAAAATGAACTTTAATATTAAAAAGAAAAATCAATTACTAAACTTTTAATTTCATTAAATATACCAATTCCACTAATTTTGGCATAAAATAGTATTAAAAAAATTATATATTCATTAATTTCAAATAAAATAAAGTTTAATCTAAACTCCAATGGAATTTTTCTAAATTTTATTAATTTTATTCTGTAAATATGTTTTATAATTTTTTTTTAATGATAATTAGATTGAAAACTTATAAAAGGATTAAATTTCAATATTTTAAAATTTTGAGTCTATTCTCCTAAAAATAGAATCCCCGAAAATCGTTACCTATATATATAGTCATCACTCTTCTTCTTCTTCTTCTTCTTCCATTGCTGCTCTTCTGCAAACTCCATTTCTCTCCACCTTCTTCCTCAACGCATAACCCTCTCTTTCTCTCTCTATCTGTAACGAATCTCCCTCTCCTTTTCTCCATTTTCATCTCCCTATGGCCGGCCGTCGCGCCTTTCCGATCATTCGTGGCCTCATCTCTCCCTCCCGGAGTCGTTCTCGTCTCTCCCCTTTCAATCTCTTTTTTGACTCCCGATCCGTCACCTACATGCCCAGGCCGGGTGAGGGAGACCTGCGGCCGGTCACGCTCATTCCTGGAGACGGAATCGGTCCTCTGGTGACTAATGCGGTCGAGCAAGTGATGGAGGCGATGCACGCTCCTGTATACTTTGAGCGTTACGAAGTCCATGGCGATATGAAGGAGGTTCCTCGAGAGGTAATGGAGTCTATTTTGAAGAATAAAGTGTGTTTGAAAGGCGGACTGATGACTCCGATGGGCGGCGGTGTTAGTTCACTCAATGTGCAACTCAGGAAGGAGCTCGACTTGTATGCCTCGCTTGTTAATTGTTTCAATTTCCCTGGATTGCCCACGCGACATGAGAATGTTGATATCGTCGTCATTAGGGAGAATACGGAGGGTGAGTACTCTGGCCTCGAGCATGAGGTCCTTCCTGGCGTCGTTGAGAGCCTCAAGGTAATTGTAAATTTCTAGTGATCGTCTGATTTTTTTTTCTTTTTCTTATCAATATCCTGTTTGGAGTGGTATAGCTGATTTGTGACATAGTTCCTAATTTTGTGTTTTATGGCTCTGTTTCTGATTCTCTGATTGATTAGAGTTATCTCTGTTTCATTTTAAACATTATGGACTTATACACATCGCTCTTGGGATGAACTAAATGAGCAAAGCTATGAAACGAACATTTATGTTCTTCGCTTATTTGTAGGAAAAGCTAGCATTAATTTTTTGTTTGATTAGTTTCAATCAATGTTAGGCTATTTGTAGGATGAGATCAATTGGACATATCAATAACATTTTAGTCAGAACTTCTGAATGGTTGTCATATTAGAGTCGCTGATGCAATAACTCAATCTATATGAAATCTAAATTCCTCTATACTGCAATAACATTTTAGTCAGAACTTCTGAATGGTTGTCATATTAGAGTCGCTGATGCAATAACTCAATCTATATGAAATCTAAATTCCTCTATACTGCAATAATCCAAGCAGCTTACATGCAGATATATAATCTCTTCTGCCCATTGGTTCATACTCTTCTCTGTTCCTCATTACAATGCAGTAACCTGAAATATGGCCTGAATTACTGTAGGTGATCACAAAGTTCTCCTCGGAACGCATTGCCAAATATGCGTTTGAGTATGCTTATCTGAACAACAGGAAGAAAGTGACGGCAGTGCACAAAGCCAACATTATGAAACTTTCAGATGGTTTGTTTTTGGAGTCTTGCAGGGAAGTGGCAACCGAATATCCTAGTATCGAATACAAGGAGGTTATTGTCGACAACTGTTGCATGCAGCTTGTTTCAAAACCTGAGCAATTTGATGTAATGGTATGTAGCTTTCTGAGCTGATATTCGTTCCATTCGGGGTGCTTTTTTCTTTTGTCTTTAGTTGTTATGAACGCCAGAGTTTCAGACAAGCTGTATTCTACAGCTCTTCTAGAAGCGCTTTTAATGTGTGTAAATATATTCGAGGTATATACTAGTTCTTCTGAATGTGACCTAGAGATTGGAACTATTTCAAAAAGATTAAGAGATATCATAGCCTTAACAAATATTTCTTGTTTCCAAGTAATTCAAGAATTCCTTTAATTATGATTAGATTTCTTACCCATAAACGTTAGGCTTGTTGTCACGTGTAAGGAAAGTGAAAGAAGTGAGTAGTGAAGCAAAGGAGTGAAGGATTATAGATTGGGGGAGTGTGTCGTTTCTAGAAGTAGTGTTCATCAATATAATCAAGTCATGTATGGGTGTATGAGTAACTATCATGAATTGGCCTAGTGGTAAGTAAAGATTAATGTAAATAATACAAAACATATAGAAACGAGTAGGACCATTTAATCTAGATTTAATATCCTATGAATCGTATAGATGTAGAAAGAATGAATTCCAATTCATCTTTGTTTTGCTTAAAGCTTCTGTGGGGTTTCCCCCCCTCAGATTGAGTTAGTTTTTTTCTCCTCTCTATTGTTTGTTTATTTTCTTGATGCTTATATTTTGTTCATTCTTTTCGTACCCAAGGCCTTTTTATGTTTACTTTTTGTTAACAATGCCTTTTAATTCTTTGAATCAGGTGACTCCCAACCTTTACGGCAATCTAGTGGCAAACACTGCAGCTGGTATTGCCGGAGGCACTGGTCTTATGCCAGGAGGTATAATTACTATGCACCACGGTCATTTCACGTTCATGCATTTGCTGGGCTTCGAGCTCAATTTCAATTTGGTTCGCTTCAAAGTTTTCGATTCATTCCATCCGTTCCTGAACTATTTTTATCTACTTAACAACTTATTTATTTCTTTCTATTTTAAATACCCACTACTAAAACCAATTGAAAGGAAAAAAAAAACAAATAATTTATTAGGTAAATAGAAACGCCCCAAAGGTAATGTCTTGCTATGTAGCCGATATTGTCTCTTGGGCTTTTTTTTCTGGATTTTTCCTCAAAGTTTTAAAACGCGTCTACTGGGGAGAGCTTTTCACGCCCTTATAAGGAAAGGGTATAGTTAGTGTTTGTGTGATTCGAAGGGGTACTGAAAAGGGTTACTTTCCCTAAAGGGTCAGGTTTGTTGAGGAGTACTTTTTTTAAAGCCTCTTTCTTTCTCCTGATTAAGGGTAAGATTTTGTTCTCTCCAACCGACATGAGATCTCACAATCCACCCTTTGGGGACCAGCATCCTCGCTGGCACACCGCATGTCCCGATAACGTATGTACCTGAATGAGGAATGAGGCTAACCAATGTTGATATGAAGAAGCATGCAGTTTGTTTAGAAATGTGTGATCGTTGATATTTGGTTTAACTGATTGATTGTTACATTACCTACAGGGAACGTGGGGTTTGAGCATGCGATATTTGAACAAGGAGCTTCAGCAGGGAACGTGGGGAATGAGAAAATTGTGGAAGAGAAGAAGGCGAACCCAGTGGCATTGCTACTGTCATCGGCCATGATGCTGAGGCACCTTCAGTTTCCTTCTTTCGCTGATAGACTTGAAAATGCTGTGAAACGTGTGATCTTGGAGGGCAATTGCAGGACCAAGGATCTTGGTGGAAACTGCACTACCCAACGGCTTGTCGATGCTGTCATTGCCTATGTGGAGTGACCCCCACTCATTTTCCTGCTACCTGCCAGGTTTTGTTTATTTATTCATTAACTATCATTTTTGTTTTAATTCTTTGTTAAATAATGGAGGTTATTTGAGCAGTTTTGCATGATTAAATTGTGTTTCCAAAGGATAAGTTTTAGGGTAAAATTAGTTTTAATAAAGTTTTTCCCTTCCTCCAATATTTGTTAAAAATGTCCTTATTTTGAGAAGTTGTGAATAGGGGTTGGCTGAATTGAAGACAATCACTTCTTAGATTGGATTTTAGAAATAGATTGAGAAAAATGAATCTTTAGTATGAATTGTGGCCTAGTTTCTATTTATTTTATGGCTGAGATTTACAAATATGGGTGATTTTCAAAAGATTTTTAAAGGTTAAATTGAGTCATTGTTAAACATATTTCATGGATGAATGTTATTGCTTGTTTTACGAATCTATTGTAGGAAAATTATTATAGAGTACTTTTTTTTCAATATAAAAAAAAAAAAAAAAAATCATTAATCGTATGGTGTTTGATAAAGTAACTCTTTGTTATTTGACAAAACCCTACAATGATTCGTAAGTCGTCATTTTTTTTTTTTTTTTTTGTTTGAAGGGTCGGTTTATCATAGGCCAATGTCATTTTCTTGTTTTTTGAAGGGTCGGTTTATCATAAGCCAATGTCATTTTCTTGTTTTTTGAATGGTCGGTTTATCATAAGCCAATGTCATTTTCTTGTTTTTTGAATGGTCGGTTTATCATAAGTCAACGTCATTTTCTGTTTTTTTTAATGGTCGATTTATGCTTTATTCTGAATAAATGATCGGTTTATCATAAGCTAACGTCATTTTCTTGTTTTTTCTTGTTTTTTTGAATGATCTGTTTATCATAAGTCAATGTCATTTTTTTTTAATTTTGAATGGTCTTTATTCTGAATAAATATAATATTTGATCGCCATCTAAACAATTCTGTAAAATTAAGTTTTTTTTTTTTTTTTTTTCAATTTACTTCATGCATTCGATCAAACACAACCAATGTAGTCATCAATATAATCATCATAGCCTACAATATCCAATAAAACAATTCACAAGTTTTCATCCGTATGAATTTTTGGATTATTGCTTATTTAATTAATACCTAATGAAAAAAAGACCCCCGAAGAACTGCTAATATCCTCCAACCAAAATTAGGATAAAGAAAATATTTTATCTCTTCTAGCTGTTTTATTATAGACATTTAGCCATGAGGTCTGATAACCACTAATCATATTTCTAAGATATGTTATAATAACTGCATGTTTCATTGGTAATATTGGTAATAAGTGTAGAGGAGTTCATTTTAGGAATAGTACAAAATGAAAATTATAATATTGGTAATGTGTACAGGAGTTCATTTTAGATTGTCAAGTTCATTTCTACATAACGGTATTTACGAATAATAATATGAAACTAACAAAATAAACCGATATATTGACTAATCATATAACTGAATGGCTACAAGAAAATATACGTACGGGCTATATGGTATGTGAATAGAACTCAATTACTAGTTTTCCAATCACATAAAGCCTTTAACAGCATCGAAGTCGAAGACAAGGATCCAAACCAACAGATAAACAAGCAAGATAGATTATGCTACAGAAAAGTAAGTTTACAGTTCATATCCTACCATTCTAAATCCACAGGTTGCACGAACAGTTTCTGCAGTATGCTATGCTGTCCCCTCTTCGTCCAAAATATTTACACTTTCATATTCTGCAATTAGCAGCTGAAAGGAAACGTGAAGGAACAAATCAATCAGTAGTTAGCACACAGGTGCTTCAAATTAGACAGCAAGAACTTGAACAGTGAATATTTTGAGCTCCGAGTTAGATGTGCTTTAGGGGTAGGCTAACAATTACTAAATTAATATCAATCAGCAAACTTTCAGAAACGAACCACAGTAACATGGGTGGCTAAGCGATCGCCCTAGCCAATATGTCGGGGGGGGGGGGGGGGGGGGGGGTCACGGTCATGCTCGTCCAAGGCGTGTTGCCCATGGCCGCAAGCCCATGACAAGCCCAACCCTTTTATGTCTTTTCATATTCTAGTGTTTTACTTTTGTATTTCTAGAAAGTATGACGTTTCAGAAATATCATGTCTAGGCCTGTCAGACATGAAATGCCGACTAGTTGTCAACTTCTCCCTACCCAAGACTAGTTGTCAACTTCTCCCTACCCAAGGTTATATACTGTGAGGCTTATATAACGTCTCTTTCAAAAATCTCTCTCTGCCCTCGTTTTCTAAAACCTTCTCTTAAAACCGAGGCCAGAGGCTCGAGCATACGTCGCTTGGCCGTAGGCGACGCAAGAACGAATTGGCTTAGCTCACTTGTCGTTGGAAAGTGAGTGTCGCATAATCGCAAGTCCGCTGCCATCAAAAGTGCGATTGTGACACGGGGCTCTAGGTTGGCTATGTGGGTCAGAGTTTGCGTGGAAATATATATGTCTATATAATTGGGAGGTGAAGCTTTGCTACCCTGAGACACCTGAAGCTGCCCCAAGGCATCAAGGATTTTTGGTGTTAAGCTCCTCTGAAGATTCAAACTTTGGACTTTCTAGGCCGGTATGACCAAAAGGCCTTGAGGTCCTTGCCGGCGCAGCCACCCCTTGGGTTAATATATCAGATCATGACAAAAAAAGATGGCAATTTATTGTATTCTGCCTCATGTCCTCTTACATCTAATTTAATACTCAAACAAACAGAGCACTAAACACTTGGGAAGATCGTAATAACAACACCAATCTCTAATCCGTGGTTAATTTGTTAGGTGAGGGCAGGGAATAAGATAAAAACGCCAAACTACGAGGAAAATGAATTCACAACATACTGGCAAAAGACGAGAGTTAGAATTCAGATACTCACTGCAATAGACAAATTGGTTGAGATCTAGAGTCACCCTGCCTTGTTTTGCTGTATCAAAGGAATTAAACAAATTCCTGCAACCAATCGGAATTTTTTTTTTTAGTGAAACTTCAAAGTAATCAAAAGACAATGTTAGATTTCTACCAACTAGAGAACTACTAGAAAAATTCAAAACACAAGTCTCTAAGGAAAATCAGCTGCATAATAAAAAGTAAGAATAAGGTTAAATTACAAATCTAGTCCCTAAACTTTTATATTTGTATCTAATAGGTCATGAACTTTAAAAAACATTTAACCCGTCTTTAAACTTCAAAAATATCAAATAGGTTCGTAAACTTTTGATTTGGTCAAATGAAAGAAAATTATACATACACGCATATGGGAGCCCCCACCAAAAAAAAAAAGAGAGAGAATTTTTTCGTCAGAAGATAAGCAAAAAAAAGAATGAAATTGACCAATTTAACAGTGAACCTACCTAGCTGATTGAACAAATATACAGAGAGATATGAAGTCGTCAAGCCGAAATCTCCCATTCTTCTTCTGATCAAAGCTCTGCAAATATATATAGAAATAAAATACAAGTTCGATATGTCTTGCATAACTAAATGTTTTGAAAAGGCAGGTTCCATTTACAAAGCAGCAAACCAAATAAATCACACTTACAAAGCATTGTGGAGATGGAAAAGAAAATGGCAAGGCAGAGTTCGTTTTACAAAAAGATAATTAGAAGGATGAGAGGAACCAACCAAACAGACAAAATGGAGAGATGAAAAAAGAAGGCTCTCTAATGGAAGACTACAAAAGAATGGTTTATGCTGAATATTACTTCCTTCATCTTCCTGCGTTAGGATTGCTTGTTAACACTCCACTTATGAATGTATGTATCTTCATGCGTCAATTATCTTGTGATTCAACACCCCATGCACGGAATTTTCACTAATTTTCATTAATGACTCTGAAGTAAGCAGTCAAGGACTGCTAATCAAGTTTTAAAGATAAGTTCCAACCATCAAGTTTCATTAGCTTGATTAATCCACTAAACTAATCTCTAAAGCTTTTAACCTATACAAATTTACCACGATATATACCAACTAAGGGAATTCGAACTTCAAATCTCTTGGTCGAGGGTAAGTTATGCTAACTTTGACACCACAAAATTTACCAACTAAAACTACTGAAATTTCTTTATTTCAATGGTGAAATATGGTTTACCTCGCAGACAGTATAAAATGCCGGAGAGTCTAGCGTGAAGCCAATCTTAACCAATGCCTGAAAGGATATTTCAATAGGTAAACAATTTTAAATGCAAACGCAATGTGTATTATTCTTTCAAAATCGATCCTAATAGATAATGTAGAAGTTAATACTTAAAACCAAGTACACACCTCGTATACATCCTCTGGGACTAGATAACCACGACCTCTGTAACAACACACAAAGAGATGACAAGTTTAGATCCATCAAGAAATTAGCTAAACGTTTCAAGTTCGTTTCAGCTCCAACTAGGAGATCTGGCTACTTCTATTTATGCTATATAATTTATTTGGCCAACAGCAGATATGGATACAGAAGGCAATCTGGCCATATATAGAGCAGAAGCTGCCTCTGCCATACGAATAATGGTTTCAAATTATTTGTAAATCTCCAAGCAATTTACAACAAAATTTTCTAATAAAATGTCTTATGTCAAGCAAGATAGGGTTAAGTAGTCATCAAAACTAACGAAAGAAAATTCCGACTCACCTTTCCAAGTCAGAGAAGGCTTGCTGAAGCTGAAACAGTTAAATTAAAATGTAATCAGAAGATCGAAGGAAGAGCAGATACTTCGATTCAATTGATTTTTCATATTCACAAAAGATTAAACGGAATATAATTTCAAGACTATCATAAGATAAAAAAATTATTGGAAATACAAACCTTAATCAGGAACTTGTTGAGAGCTACAAACTCTGTGAAAAATGCATCACAACACCAGAGAGATCATCAAAATCAAATACCGATTCTCAAACGAAAACAAAAGCCGCACGAAAAAGTATTATCATACTTGCCTTCGAAGCTCATAGTTCCATTTCTATCAAAATCATACATCCTAGCCAAATAATAATAATAATAATAAATCAGCAGAAAATTCTTTACAGAGATCATAAGAATAAGAGATTTCGGAAACCTGATCATTTGCTGCACAATTGAGAGAGGAAAGTTGAGGTTTCCAACCGCCAGAGCATTCTGATCATGGAGGAATCCAGAAATTTTGTCAACGATCGGGACTTTAAGACGAAGAGGATAAAATCTTTGAATAAGAAAAAGAAGAAGATTAACCTGAAGCTGAGAAGCTATGATGCTTCCAGACTTCTCCGAATCAACTCGATCGAACCACTCCTTCAGAATTCCCGTATTCTCCATTTACAGTAAAACTATTTGATTATCATTTGCAGCCCGAGGCGATATTGTTCTTCACGGAGGGGATTGAATTTTTACCCCCGAAAAAAGGTTATACGGATGGGAACGTCATTTGTATTTATACTGTTTTTTTTTTTCTCTTATCCTCTCTAAATCATAATAAATGGGTTAAAATTCCACTTTCATTTTTATCCTCCACTCTACGTACTTTTAAATGTTCTAATTTAACATCATTTTTCATACATTTTTAAAATATTCCCATCCATTCTCTTTTTCTAATTCAACAAATCCAATAATAATTGATACGGTCACATCTTATTGGTTGAAAAAGAGACCGAGACGTTCAGAAACCTCTCTCTTTAGTAGACATATTTTAAAATTTTGAGGGGAACGCAAAATAGTAAAGCCCAAAGTGGTATCAGAATTAGACACGGGAGCGGTGTGTCAGTGAAGACGCTAGGTGTCACGGTCATGCTTGTTCAAGGCGTGTTGCCCATGGCCGTATGCCTATTACACGTCGAAACTCTTGCCTTGTACTACTTTACCGCTTTCTTTTACTGCTTTTCTGTTGTATTATTTCTTTCTTGTTTTCTTAAGAGTATGACGTTTCGGCAAAATCATGGCTACGCTTGGTAAACATGAAACGCCTCAAAATGTACGGAGATGAGACTAGTTGTCAAATTCTCCCTACCCAAAAAGTTATATACTGTTTAAGCCGTTGTTGTTGTCTTTTTGCTTGCATGCTATATAACACCTCTCTCTCTCTCTCATTCTTGCTTTCAAAACCTCTCTCCCTCATTTTTTAAAATCTTCTCTCAAATCAAGGTCCGAGATTTGAATACACGTTGCCCGATCGTAGGCAACGTGATCTAAAGTTGGCTTGACCCACTCAGTGCTGAGAATGAGTGCCGCACAATTGCCAAATCCGCTGCCAATAAAAGACGATTGTGACACTAAGCCACCAAGAGAGTGGATTGTGAGATTCCACATTAATTGGAGAGAAGAATGAAGATTTTCTCATTAAGTAGCAGTCGAATTTTAAAATCTTTAGAGTAAACCCAGAAGAGAAAATACAAAGAAATATCCGCTAGGCTTATTATAATATATATATTATATATAAATGATATTATAATAAATAAATAAATAAATAAATCTCTTTCGAATTTCATTTTCTCAGTAAAAATTACTATTATTAAATTTGTAAATTTAATAGTAGAAGGTATGTGCTAGACAATTTATTTTTAAAATATCTAAATATTTATTTCTAAATTATTTAAATTTTTTCTTAAAATATACCATGAATAAATTAACACAAAATTATTTAAATAACATTATTTTTCTCCCAAAATCTTATCAAAATAAAATAAAATATTAGATAAAATTTTAAAAAATGATTTTTATTTTTATTTTTTTCCTGAAAAGATTTTAAGATTGAATTCTGAGTTCATTGCATTGTTGTCTCAACTTCTTGGGCCCATACTTTTTGAAAAGTCAATTTCAAAATCAAAACATGGCCCAATATTTGTTTATAAATGGACAATTTATGTTTAAATGAAATGCCAGCTCATTACTTTTGTCTCCTTCAAATAAATAATATATAAAAATAATTTGTGGCTAGTATTTATATATATATTTAAAGAAAATACATATTTCACTTTATGGGCGAAAATGACAGTTTTTTTTTTTTCATTTATTTTATTAAAAAAAAAAGATAAAAAGTATTTTCTGTCAATACTTTTTTTAAAGGTGAAGTGAATTTTACAATTTCCCCCCTCCCAACATTTTCCATCAAATTTTAATAAATAATTATTTTACGAGTTAAATTTAATAAAAATATTCTTCACTTATAAAATTGTTAATATTTTATTTTAAAAATATTAAAAAACATATTTAAACCTTTAAGATTTTAAAAATATTTAGGAATTTAAGAATATATTTATTAATTTAGCTTAGCTATTTTAAATATATATATATTTGTTTTTTTTTTCTTGAGTTAATTTTTTTTATTGCCCTTATATATATCAAATGATTAAAATATAGAGTGAACATCATATTAAAATTTCAATTTTACAAATATATTTCGCATATTTCTATTAAATGAATAATCGTTATTTTTATTTTCAGAGTCATAATTTTTAATATCAGTATTGTTCCATGTGATATATAAATACATCGACAAGTCAATCGATATTCGATTGGATGTATGTATGTGTATGTTATGGAAAAATTTAATAGTGGTTGATAGTTGAGAAGGGAAGGTGTGTTGAGGGAAATGAGTGGAGTAGACAAGATACGGGAAATAAAGAAAAAACAGTGCAAAATTGGGTGTCCTTTAGGAGAAACCAAACGGAGTCACATGAGACCAAGTTTATACGGTTAGTTTGTTCCGCTCAACTCAATCATACCCTATGCCCTAACAGTCCTATGCGGTTGAGAAATCAAAATGTCAATGTCTGATGGGTTAAGGGCCCCATTTCTGAAGAATCTCCGTTTAAACCGAAAATGAGGAAGGAATAAGGACAAGAAACAAGGATCTTTAGTCCCTCTCTACTCTTTTCTATTACATATATTCAACCCACAAGATCGAATAGGACGAGTGTTCTCGTCTAAATCCACGCCTCATTCTAATTTATTATTATTATTATTATATATATATATAATATATAGTATGGATGAGAGACTCTACTGTAATATTAAAATATAATTTTTTAAAAATTAAATTGAACATTATAATAAATTTTTCAGTTAAAATATTATTCGATTTATTAGAATGTTTTACATTTTCTATTGAAAAATAAAAATTATCCACGAAAATGATATATTTTTCAGAAGTATATATATAAAATATGGAAGAAAAAAGTTATACGGAAATTTTATGTCCATGAAATTTTTTGGTAGAATAGAAATTAAAATAGGAGGCGGGACACATGAAAAACTATCAATCACAACGTAATGGTCTGTTCTTCAAATAATTTCTTTTATTATTGTCTCATTAATGATGCAAAGCTCTCGCTTACTTGAATGTAAAATCGTGTTATGCGATTGATAAGCTACGTGAACGTATATATAATTATTAGATAAAATGGACATTGCACGTGGTCTTGTAGTTGTTTGATTAACTCTTTTACTTTTCTAGTTGATTGATTGAACTGGTTGGGTTGGAAGAGATTATTAGTCCAAAAAACAAGTGACGGTACATTATTATGTTCTTTTTATTCAAAAATAAGTACGAACAAGAAAGAAATTTTTTCGGACGATATTAACCTTACTTTTTTGTTTAATACCGAAATTGTCCCTTCATTTATCTGTCCATGCTAGTGTACCTACGGTCTTTTTTCTTTCTTTAAAAAAAAAAAAAATTGAAAAACAACCGACACATATTTTTTTAATTTTAATTTCAATCCCACAATTGAAATTAAAATTTATTCACAACTAAAAATTAAAATTTATTCGGGTTACATTAAAGCTATACTTATTTAAAATTATATATATATATATATATTTAAATATGTTTAAGTAATTATTTATTTATTTTAGATTTAGTATGGTAGGCTTGGAATTTTTTAATTAATTTTTATAAAACATTAGTCTCACTCTTAATTTTAGGGTATAATGAAATTATTTGAAAATATCACGTGCATGCACGTGTTAATAAAACAATTTGAGAGCGAATTTAGATAATATTAATTTTGTAATATAAAAATAGTACCGATACGCTTTTATTTTTCGAGAATTATAAATATATTTTAATTTGACAGTCAAAGATTTCAACTTGCTCTTTAATTAATCAATCGCTCTCACTCTCTTTAGACAATAATATTCTATTTTAGTGTTTTTAATTCCTTTTAACTTAATTTGTAAGTAATAATAAATTCATTTTTAATTAAATCAATTTGAATTTTTGAAGTTTAAAATGTGATCCACCGAATGAAGTATAAAATTTAAATCTCTTTCTATATTATATTAAAAAAATGTTTTGAGAAATTAAGACAGCTCAAGTCCATTTTTTTTTTTTTTTTTTTATAACTTTTTCTTCCGGGTATCTCCTTAAATTTTAAAATGTGTCTGCTAGGGAGAGGACGTTGAGCCTCGAAGGAGGTGAACACCGAGCAAAGTACCAGCGAGGACGCTAGGTCCCGAAATGGGGTGAATTGTGAGATCCCACGTCGATTGGAGATGGGAACTAAACATTCTGTATAAGGGTGTAGAAACCTTTCTCTAGTAGACATGTTTTAAAACTTCGAGGGGAAGCTCAAAATAAAAAGTCCAAAAAGGACAATATCTACTGGCATGGGTTTGGGCGGTTACACTTTCCTCAACCCATTTAAGTTAGTCTTTCCGAACTAAAAAGCAGCAGAGACCCAATTATGCCATCTGAGTTCAAACATGTAAACTATGTACGGAGACACTTTCAATCCACCGCTATTACACCATTTTCACCTAATCTGTCATTTTTTTAGGATTTTTTTTTAGATGTTAGGTCATAATTTCGTTTTTAATCTATTATATTTTTTAAAATTAAGCTAATAAATAGTTTTTTTTTTTTAAATTTAAAATGAAAAAATATATAGAATTTAGGAAAAGGATATTTAATAATAAATTATAGTCTACCACATATATCATATTTTATTATAAGATATTTGTCTTCTTACGATAGGTATTTTTCATTTATTGTTATTTCCATATCTTATAATTTATTTAATTACAAATAAAATAACTTTCGCACCCTTTAAGCGGGTGGATTTTGCAAACATTCACAGAAAAAAAAACAACATAATTAAAAAAATATATATTAAAATGATAGTTTTTAAGGGTTGAGTTCATGCCGACATTAATCGAACTATGATTAAAGCCACCGTGAAAATTGGATTAAATTATAAAAAATATAAGAGAGAAAAAAAAAAGTAGTTATTTAAAGATTTATAAATGAAAAAGGTGGAAGCCGTGTTATATTATTAATGATAAACCCACAACCGAACCGTCAATTAATGATTGCGGGAAGGTTTTTCCCATCCAAACCAAACTCCATACCTAAAATTAAATAATAATAAAAATAAAAATAAAAATTATTTAACTAACTAAACAGTCTATTTGAAAGCCCATTTTTTGGCTGTATGCAAAACAACAATATCGGATGTGGACCCCACCACTAGATTTCGCTGTCGGTTAACCGACTATGGGACCCACTGCCCGGAGACGAATGTGCAACCTGCCCTGCCCGGCTACCCCTTCCCTAACGCTTCCACTCCCACCTCTCGTGAAAATCCCCAAATTTCACCACGTGATTACGCGTCTTCTTCACTCACAATATTCAATTCTTTTTTATTTATTTATTTATTTATTTCATTTTCCCTTTTAATATATAATATATATATATATATATATTTAATAAGCAATTTGAAAACAATGAATTCATTATTTTCCATATTTTCAGATTTTATTTTAATTATTAAAAATAGCTTTGATAATAATTAATTAGTTTATGAACATGTTTTATGTTTGAAAAAAAAAATATAAATATTATTTTACAATATTATATTATAATATATTTTAATTTAACAAAAATGAATTGAGGCCCATATTTCTGAAAAAATTTAATAAATTTTTAATATAATTCTAAAACCTTTAAAATTTTAAATTCAAAATTTAGAAACAATGGTCAGCTTTACAGTTTTATAACCGGTCTACTGGAGATTTCACAATCCACCCTCTTAGAGTTTCGAATCCTCGTTAGCATACTGCTCGGTGTCTAGCTCCAATACCATTTGTAACAGCTCAAGTTCATAGTCCACTTTGACTCGTTATATATCGCTGTCAGTCTCACATGTTAAAACTTATGGACGAAATAAATAAATTTAAATTTTAAAAAAAATAAAACTAAATTTATAATTTTCTTTATTCTTTTATACTCAAAATGAATATTCCTTCTAGTTCTTGCACGAGAGATGATCCCCCAATTGTTCAAAAGGCACAATACCCATGTGCCATGTGATTCCTAACACTGTATCCGCACATTTTTCTTCGACATAAATATTTAAAAATAATTAAAAAAAACCGCTAAATATTGTCATAAATACTCGTAACATTATCTTTAATTTTTCATAAACGTTTCACAATTATAATTTTAAATAATTTTCAGAAATTAAAGGAAGACTTTTATTGATTGGCAACTGAAGTGTGGATTTTTGTATTATCTTAATTTCAGTTATATTGAAAAAATGAAGATAAATTGAAAGAAAAAAGAAAATTATTTAGAGGGAATTTCGGATGATAAATGTTATTTTGGGTATGAACAGGCGTGAGATGGGTTGCAATTCGTCGCTCCATATGGTAATCACAGCAAAACCATAAAACCCGCGAATGCCGCTTCGTCCAATCAGTTTCTACACCACCGTTACTTTTTTCCTTTTCTTTTTCTCGGGAAAATGTCTCAATTTTCCGGGAAAATAGGGCGTCTTTAAATCAAAATCCCCACACCCACTTTAGAACTCCAATCAAACTCCAAAGGGTCAGAGTTTGTTGAAGGAAAACAGGGGGAAACAAAAAAAAAAACGAAGAACAACAGGTGGGTATGGAGAATGAATGTGGAGCGAAATTGATCGGAAATAATGGTTTGAGCCCACGTTCATCGGTTTCTAATGGCGGTCCAGATGGAACCGTCGATGTTCTTAAAGATTTGAAGGAAGCTAATGATTTAATCGAGGTTATTGGGGGTTTTTCTGGGTTTCGGAAAACGCAATCCAAGGAGTGTTTGAATTTGGTTAGGAGATTGAAGATGCTCGCGCCGTTGTTGGAGGAGATTCGTGACCTTTATGATATGGTTCCTGCTGAGGGTTTGAGTTCCCATATTGGTCAATTGAAAGAGGCGCTTCTTTTAGCCAAAAGGTTGCTGAAGAATTGCCACAATGGGAGTAAGATTTATCTGGTTAGTCTGTTCTTACTCTTTGATTCCTTTGTTCTTAGTTTTTGATGATATGATTATGCTTATTTTGGTGATTTTATGAGCGTTTGTTTATCTAGGCGTTTGATAATGAAGCTGTGATGGCGAGATTTCATTCTGTTTATGACAAATTGAAGGAAGCCCTTGATGGGATACCTTATGATGAACTTGGAGTCTCTGTTGAACTGAAAGAACAAGTAGATTTCTTCACCCTTTTGATTGATTGTTTGTTTAGTAACTCTCTGTAATGATATTATCATCTTTAGGACTCATGATTTGTTTTGTTTTTTCAGTTTAATCCGAACGGTCTCTCGTAATTCATAGAACATGTTTAGAACGACTCTTTCGATGCTTGAAAACACTTGAAAAGTTATTCCGAACACGTTCTTAGTTTACTGATTTTGGTTCATTTGCTTGCTTTCGTTTGTTCAGGTTGAGCTGATGTCGACGCAGCTCAAACGAGCGAAGTGTAGGAAAGATACACAAGATATGGAGTTAGCAATGGATATGATGGTTGTGTTTTCAAAAAATGATGAGAGAAATGCTGATCCTGTTATACTTGGAAGATTAGCAAATAAATTGGAACTGCATAAGGTTGCAGATTTGGAAGCCGAAACCGAAGCTATACAAAAGTTGGTTCAACGTCGATGTGTGTCGAATTCTGAAAATCTCCAGCAAATTATGGAGCTTCTATGCAAGTTTAAGAAAATTGCAGGTATGGAGAATAGTGTTGCTTCTGATGCTGCTCCTGTTGTGTTGAAACGTCTGCAACGGTGTCGGTCTACGTTAATCCCTCATGAATTCCTTTGTCCCATTTCGTTGGAAGTCATGACAGATCCTGTGATTGTGGCTACTGGGCAGGTATCTATTTTGCATTCTTTGGCTTTGATTGATATCATATGCTACACATGCTTGAGGTATCTTGATATCATTTGAAATGTTGTGATAGCTGATTTAAGTTTGTTCTTAGTGTTCTTGTATCTTGAGCTGGAAATAAAATCTGATGTTCTTGTATGGAACTCTGCCAATGATTTGTAAACTGAGCGGGTTAACCTTGTCGCTTGACAGACGTACGACCGTGATAGCATACAGACATGGTTGAATTCGAACCACCAGACATGCCCGAAAACAGGACAAACTTTGGTGCATTTGTCACTAGCTCCAAATTATGCCCTCAAGAACCTCATTTTGCAATGGTGTCAAAAGCACGACTATGAATTGCCGAAGAAGGAAGTAGGTTCCGGATTCGGCGATACTCCGCCTGATCTCGCTCGGGAAATCTCCTCTTTAGTTCACAATCTATCGTCGAGTCAGTTGGATGTTCAGAAAGAGGCTATCATCAAGATCCGTGTCCTCTCCAAGGAGAACCCCGAGAATAGAGTTTGGATCGCGAATAGCGGAGTCATCCCTCCGTTGGTTAAGCTTCTATCCTACCCAGATCTCAATTTCCAAGAGCACACGGTGACCGCTCTATTGAACTTGTCGATCGACGACGCGAATAAAAGACTCATAGCAAGAGAAGGAGCCATTCCTGCTATCATAGAAATCTTGCAGCATGGAACAGAGGAGGCTAAGGAGAATTCTGCTGCTGCACTGTTTAGCTTGTCAATGCTAGATGAAAACAAGGTTCTGATTGGAACTCTAAAGGGAATCCCGCCATTAGTAGCGCTTCTTCGAGACGGTACGATCCGAGGGAAGAAGGATGCTGCTACTGCACTCTTTAACCTGTCGATGAATCAAGCAAACAAGTCCCGAGCGATCAAAGCCGGCATCATACAGCCCCTTCTCTTTTTACTTCAAGATAAGAACTTAGGAATGGTTGATGAAGCTTTATCGATCTTGTTACTCCTCGCATCACATCCGGAGGGACGAACCGAGATCGGACGTAACTCTTTCATCGAGATTCTAGTGAACATCATAATCGACGGGACACCGAAGAACAAGGAATGTGCGACGTCGTTACTTCTCGAGCTGGGACGAAACAATTCGCCTTCCATTTTGGTTGCGCTGCAGTTTGGTGTATATGAACATTTGGTAGAGCTGACAAGATGTGGAACAAGTAGAGCACAGAGAAAAGCAAGCTCGCTTTTGCAGTATATGAGCAAATGTGAACACATTCCTTGACATTTGTGTAAAGATTTGTGATCATTGTATTTTAGGAACTGTAAAGCAGAATTTTTCTTCTTTTACATTTGCCTCTTATTGTTGTTGTTGTTGCTCTCAATGTGGCTTTTTCAAGAAGTTGACATATCAAAGCCAACAAACCACTCTGTACATAGCCTTTTAGTTATGTAATGGTGTATAACAAGAGGTGTTATTAGCTTATGGTTTTATACGAGGAAAAGATGAACCGAGTATCCCGATTTAGTCTTTATAATTTTAAATTTCTAACTATTTAGTTCCTATCTTAATTTTTGCATTTGTCGGTAAAGTTCGTATTCCTTACGGGGGTATGGAAACCCATATTTTTGTTTTTATTGTGAGATCTCACCTCGGTTGTAGAGGGGAACGAAATATTCTATACAGGAGTATAGAAACCTTTTTCCTATAGTCACGTTTTAAAATTGGCGACGGTGATACGTAACGGGCCAAAACAGACAATATCTACTCGCGATGGGCTTGAGCTGTTACAAATGGGTATCAAAGTTCGTCGCTGAACGGTATGAGCCACTAGTCAGAGTAGGGCTAGACCCTCTCCATACCAAATGTGTTTTAAAATGATGATACGTAACAAGCCAAAGCGAATAATATTTGTTAACGATGTACGTATCGTGATTTTTGTCACGGCCCAAGCCCAACTTCCTATCGTGATTTTTGCTCGGTTAAGTTTTTATTGTCACGGCCCAATTTGTTGGTAAAGTATGTATTCCTTACAGGGGTATGAGATCTCACCTCTTGTAGAGGGGAATGAAACATTCCTTACAGGGGTATGTAAACCTCTTCCTAAACATGTTTTAAAATCGTGAGGCTATGGTGATACGTAACATGCCAAAGCAGACAATATCTCCTAGCAAAGTTAGTTGTTGAACGATGCGAGCCACTAGTCAGAGTAGGGCTAGACTCTCTCCATAGCAAATGTGTTTTAAAATTGTGAGGGAATGATAAATAACAAGCCAAAGCGAACAGAACAACATTTGTACTTGGGCTGTTACGGTTATACTAAAAAAATTGGGTTGAACAATTACGGGAGGAAAGATTGAATCAATGATCTTTGGGACAATAAATTGATGTCTTAGTCGTGTATTGTAAGTGATCTGAACCTGCTCGGATTGAGCCTCCATAGATGCAAGTGAAGTGGGTGAGCATCACGATGGTTAACTAACTATCTCTTGTGGTCTAGAGAGGGCTTCTCACAAAGACTTTTAACAAAAGCTTTTCAGGCCGAGAAGCTAGAAGCCTTCTCGATGTTAATCATCCAGTTGCTTTACTCGTAAAAACAGAAAAACTAGAAGAAAATGAAAGAAAAACTCACAATAACTGATTTTTCTTTTACCCCATGAAAAGAAAGAAGGAACAGATGAAGGAGCTAAGCAGTAAGACCAATAAACAATCTAGAGTTCATATTATTCGTCTTTTATTTTTAAAAACTAAGTTTATAAATAATAATTCTAGCAAAATTTATTTATGTTCTTTGTTTCGTTGACTATTTTTAAAAATTCAACAAAATTTTGAAAATTAAAAAAAAAAAAAAAAAGTTTTTTTAAAATTTTTTTGAATTTTTTTTATGAATTTTTTGAAACATCTATTTATATCTAATTTAGATTTAGTAGATATAAATATAATTGTGGACCTAAATTTGAGCTTTTCATATATTATTATTATTATATAGTTTTGGCCCTTGAGGAGCCATGATGATCCACGTGTCTTTCGTCTTGTTAAATCCTCTCCGAATTTGCAGCAGCTTCAACATTTTGTGTCCAAATTTGATTCTGATGAGGAAATATAAATCCATTTTCAAGGTAATTTGATGGACTGAGCAGTGAACAAACTGTATGAATTTGAGAATCGAAGCTTTCTTCTTCCTTCCGATTCCACATGGCACTCCCTTCTCCATCGGAGCGCTTCCAATGAGCTAAGGTAAGAACGAATGCTTTTCATACAATTTGTTTCCGATTTCGTTCGACGAATTTTCCTTTTTCACGAAGAGGTTTCGGTTTCTGTGTTATTTTTCAAATGGAGATGATGATCAGCTCGTCTTTTGTCGTAGGAGTTCTCCTGAATTTACTTCTGCTTCGATTTGATTTCTACCTAGGTTTTCTCTGAGCTAGTTTCGTATTTTAAGAATTGATGGAGAATCATAACTTCCTATTGATGCGCGTTTTTTTTTTCTCTTCTGCTTCAAAATTTCATTCGTATAAGCCCTGCACTTCCGCATTTTAATCGTAAGAGAAACGAGGAGAAACTGGAAACTCATAGAGGAAGCAAGATACTTAATAGTTTATGCTCCTCAAGTTTGTATGCTTTCAGTGTGATTTCAATAGTTGAGTTTAATGCATTGTATTTCGTCCGTTCTGGTGACTTTACCTTTAGCTCTGAGATTCAGCTCCATTGTGTGTAAAGCAAAGCGGCTTCGATTAGCAACAAGCTTTGTCAATTTACCTATATCAAAGTATATTCTAGGGCTGTGGTTGATGAAAGAAATTTACCTTGGAAATGTGGAGCTGCTGCAATACTTTCTTGGGACAATTTGTGTTATTCTGGTTGATATCTAATATATCTTGTATTCTTTTGCTTTATTATCTAACAATTTACCGTTATATTGTTAGACGTCGAACAGCTTATTGTAAACCTTAAACCTAATTGAAAGGAGTCCCTCATGTTCAGCTGGTCCCATAGAGGTCTAAGCCTTCGGTAATAAATAGTATAGTACACTGATTTCTTGTTTTGACCCATAAGCTAAGACATGTTCTTCATGTTGCAACTAATAGAAAGGTAATCATCCTAAGAATCAGAGAGGGTCGAAGGCTCGAGCGAGGAAGGGTGGCGAAGGAAACCCATAATTAGAATGTGGGTATCTAGACTCGAGAGAGGGAATTTGTCACGCCTGTAAATAGTAGAAGTATGAAGAACGGGAGGGGTTTTGGAATTATGAGAAGTTTGCCCCTTAGGAAAGTGTTGCTGAACAAGAAAAAATGGTCATGAGTGGAGATTCTATGATTGCTGGAAGAACTGGGAAGTCTGACATTTGATTTCTTTTTATGGTTCTAAGACATGGAAAATAGTTTTTAAAGCTCATCTTGTTGGATGATTTTTGAAAATAATCGCTCTAACAAAATGGAAATATTGCTTCTCAAATAGAAATAGAAAGCATTCTCATTAATTATCTTTCCTTATGAGAGCTTCCATCAAAATGGATATATATCCATGCCCTGAAATTTATTGTTCATAAGCTAACATTTATTGTTCTATATCCATGTGTAGATCTGAGTGTTAATTTGAATGATACTGATTTCTAAAGGGTTTTATATCCACGCCCTGACATTTATTGTTCATCTTCATGTATGTATTATGTAACCCTTCAAACTTTTAAACTTCTCAGATGGTTCAGAAATCCATAGACTCCAAATTCAGTGAATATGGACATGGAAATTCTGGGAAGGACGTGCCTTCTCAGGAAAAGCAAATGCAGATTTCTGCAAAGAAGACAGCATTAAGGGACTTGCAAAATGATAATAGGGTCACAGCTTCCCATTGTACTGGAAGCTCTCCTCTTTTGAAGGAAAGAGGTCCGAGTAGTGACTTCATTAAAGTTTCTGGTAACAACCCAGCAACTCCGTCTCATCTCCATTCTTCGACTTCTAATGCTTCAAATGGGCATCTTGTTTACGTCCGTAGAAAGTCCGAGGTAGATATTGGGAAGAATAGTCCTTGTGATAGTACCAACATGAAAGGTGATTATCCAAATCTAAGTAAACTCGGTCAACTAGCTGAAACCGCGCATCTCAAATCCCAGGTTAAGGAGCTACAGAATCATTGCTTTCCAGCATTTGCTCCTTTTCCAATGGTGTCTCCCATGAATGCATCTGGAAAACCTTCAGTTCCTCATCACGTTGGAAAATATGGCATTAATTTCGCCACAGCAGAATCGAACTTCCATCCTGCACCTTCTACTGTCCCTTCAGGATGGAAAAATTTGCAGTGGGAAGACAGATATCATCAGTTGCAATTGTTATTGCATAAATTGGACCAATCAGATCAACAAGATTATCTTCAGGGTATGCTTTTGCTTTGCATTTAAGAAAGTGCTTTATCTTATTCCTGAAATGGTTTGACTGATCCTTATTTACTCCATGGATAATTTCACACTTCTATCAGTGCTTCGATCGCTTTCATCGGTTGAACTTAGCAGACATGCAGTCGAATTGGAAAGGAGATCCATTCAGCTCTCGCTTGAAGAAGGTAGTTTGATTTCTGGTTTTACATAATTTCACTTTCCTTTTTTATGATCTGGGGAAACTTAGTAGTCTGCAAATGGATTAATATCAAATCATGGTAGATCTCCTCAAAGTAATGTTGAGGATGGTTGGGAGTCCGACATTGGCTAATTAAGTGGTTGATAATGGGTTTATAAGTAAGAAATACATCTCCATTGGTATGAGGCCTTTTGGTGAAACTAAAAGTCCCGAGAGCTTTTGCTCGAAGTGGACAATATCATACCATTGTGAAGGGTCGTGGTTCCTAACATGGTATCAGAGTCATGCGTTTAACTTAGCTATGTCAATAGAATCCTTAAGTTTCGAACAAAAAAGTTGCTAGCGTCGAAAGTGCAGGCAAAAGTGACTCAAGTGTCAAAAAAATGGTGTACTTTGTTCAAGGGCTCTAGGGAAAAAAGTCAAGCCTCGATTAAGGGGAGACTGTTCAAGGGGAGACTGTTCGAGGGCTACATAGACCTCAGGGGAGGCTCTATGGTGTACTTTGTTCGGGGAGGATTAATGAGGATTGTTGGTAGTCCCACATTGGCTAATTAATGAGTACGAGGCCTTTTAGGAAAATCAAGAGTGAAGTCATGAGAGCTTATGCTCAAAGTAGACAATATCATATCATTGTAGAGGATCGTGGTTCCTAACAAGTAAGTTTAAAGCTTCTTTTCATTTCAGCCCAGTGGTAACTTGTATCAAGCATACATGTCTGCTCAATATATGAAACATCAAACAGCTTCCTTCTGCTTTGGAACATGATCATAGTAACTTAAAATTCCTCTTTTCTTCATCACAGCAAAAGAGCTGCAGCGAGTTGGGGTTTTGAATGTGCTGGAAAATCCTGTAAAGAGTATCAAAACGCCGTTGACTCATCACGACGGTTCAGAGACGTAAGAGTATGTGCAGCATACTGTTGTTCTTCACGTCGGTTGGACGATGAAAACGTGCTGGATTGCAGTTGAATCGAGTTTGTTCTGAATTCACAATTCTCGGTCGCCAACAACCGGAAGCTTGCTGGTTTCTTGTAATATTCTGCCAACTATTTCATTAACGATATTTCTCATTTGTTTTGCAAAGGTTGTAACAAAAGATTGCAACTGCATGCCTTGACTGACTGTTACCAGGAACAAGAATGGAAACAAAATCCCCTACTGGTCACATCCTCCTATACTTCCTTTTTCTTTGTTCTCCCTGTTGATCCGATTCCATACGTAGGTGTTCGAGATTTGTCGCTATTGAATTGGTTAGGTTAATCAACACGAGTCCCGTTCGACAAGCCAGGTCGGATTTGTAGGAAAATCAACACAACATACTTGCACACTTTTGGTCGGAGTGTCTATTTAATTATTATACCAACCGTTCATTTGGTTGTGATATTCCATTTTTAGTCACTAAATTGATCTCTGGGCAGAATTTTTAGAGATAAACTTGAGTTTTTCAAACTTAAACTAAAAACGAAATTAAATTGAAATAATGAATTTAAGATTAATTAAAATGATCTTTTTTTCAATCCAATCAAAATCAATTTAATCAATTTGTTCACTAGAATAAAGTGAAAAAGATGTATACTTGCTGTATTTACCGAAAAGAAATACATAACGCGATACGTATGTAATTTGATTATTTGTTAAGATTCAGATATTAATATATATATATATACATATACATACACACGCATATATATATACATATACATACACACGCATATATATATACATATACATACACACGCATATATATATACATATACATACACACACATATATATACATATACATACACACATATATATATATACATATACATACACACATATATATATGCTTGAAATTTTATAAATCCTATATCTTTCCTTTTTTTTTCCCTTCTTTTCTACTATAATTTTTTGCTTTTAATCTTGTATTTAATAAAATTTTAAAATATTTGAAATATTAAAATTAATTGAATCTTAAATTTTCTTTTATCTCTAATAGAATTTTAAATCTTCAATTTCATATCTAGCTGGACAACTAATTTGAAAAATATTGAAATTGGAGAAATTAAATTTGTAATTTTAACCAAAAAAAAAAAAAAAAAAAAAAAAAAAAAAAAGGGAATTATTGAAGAGAAATTACAAAACTACCCTTCCCCCAATGTATAACTAACTCTAAAAACATTTATGAAAAAAGAAAAGAAAAGAAAAAAAAGTAAACCGCTTAAATTCAAATGTGAAGGGGTGTAACTGAATTTCAGTTATTGTGTGTGTAATGTCTACAAAAACCACTCCTCCTCCATCTTTCTACTCTTTTACTTCATATTCTCTTCCCATTATGGATTCTCCTTCCCGTTCTCTGTTTCCCTTCACCGTTTTCCCCCCTCCCTCTCCCTCCCATTCTTCCCTTCCGGCCCCCAATTCCCGCCGGAAGCGGACTAAGTTCATCAGACCCACCGCCGCCGCCGCCGCCCCCCCTCTTCATTCTCCGTCCACTCCCAAGTCCAAGCACGCCAAGAAACCGGACCCTACCGCTCCCAAGATCACTCGCCCCTGTACTGAGTGCGGCAAGACCTTCTGGTCATGGAAGGCTCTGTTCGGCCACATGCGCTGCCATCCCGAGCGTCAATGGCGAGGAATCAATCCGCCGCCTAATTTCCGCCGATCGACTGCCACTGACGAAGATCACGAAATCGCTGCCTGTTTGATTATGTTAGCGAATGGCCCTAATGCGATCGATCCTACTGAAGCGGTTACTGAAACGGACGGTGATTGTCGAGAAAATCAAGAATCGGCGGCGGCGGCGTTAGTGTTTGGACAGAGAGGCGTGAAAGAAGAAGAAGAAGATGATGATGATGATGATGATGATGGTTATTTGGACTTGAATTTGCCTCCTCCAATGGAAGACATTGAAGAACATTCTTCATCATCCTATTGTTCAGGGATTGTTTTGGATCTGAGATTAGGGCCTAATTAAACTCTGATTTTCCAAATTTCCCAGAAAATTACAAACTTTCTTGTAAATGTTTTAACTCAATTACCAAATCTCAAATACAAAACTAAATTTGTTGTTCAATACTCATACATTTATATCCACAATTCATCAATAAATTTCATACCCATTACTTTATTCCTACTTTTAATCATATATATATATATATAATCTTTTTTTTTCTAATTTTTCTCGACCATTCATATTATTGTCGTGATGTGGTACCATAAGCAACGTTTTAACTATAATAAAAGCTATTTGAAGTATGTTGATTACTCGAAAAAAGAAGTGAACTATAAATTTTAATAGCGTGATAGTGATTAGAATAGATGATACTAATCAATCCCGCAAAGTTGAATAGATGCAAACTTCAACCACTGTATGGGGATGAAGAATTGTTCGTTGGTAGGCAAAAGTTACCCAAGTGATTGATCTATGCTACGAACTGATTAAAAAAAAGGTTGAAAGCTTCCATTCAAAGTAAGGTAAGAAGGTTCGTTCGGTCAAAGACAGAGGCATAGTCCAGTTCCATCTCTAATCTTTAAGAGGGCGAAACCTGTTGAAGCATGATAGCATGCAAAGAACGTACCGCCTTGAAAAAAAATTCTCAAGCCAAATTAGCTTGTTACCAATATTGAAAAGTTTTTGGCTGCGGTTTTGCTATATGTTCTGAACAGTTACAGATGAAGCTAGAAAAGTAGGCGGCTATGATAGTTGGTGCTTCTTTGTCGGCTATGATCAGCGGAGGCTGAGGGGCGAGCGCAGCAGCTATATAGACCCCTTCCTTTCTGTTGTCCCGGTTTACTAGTTTGTGCATCTTTGTCAGCTATGATCAGTAGAGGTCGAGGGAGCAAGCGCAGTAGCTACATGGACGCCTTCCTTTCTTTTGTTGCACTCGAGGAAATGAGATACCGACCGAGAAGAAAAACCCGACTCTACATCAAATCAAATACATGTCCATTTGAATAGCATCTAAAACTTTCAAATAATCAATCTTCATTACACTGTGCAATTGTTCAACCATTAAATAGATCTCATCAGCTCTTGGATTGAACTCATCTCCAGCAACAAATCTCCAACTCTGTGAGTTAATATGCACCAAACTGTATCCAGCAACAACCTTGACTCCTCTCTCTTTTGCCAACCTCCTCATCTTTGCAGAATCACTCATTAGCCCGCAGTTCGCATACAAGTTCGACGCAAGCATGTAGCCAGTCGAGTTCAACGGTTCGAGTTCAAGAACACGAGAGGCCGCTCCCGAGCCAAGCACAATGTTTCCATAGCTCCTACAAGAGCTCAATAGTGTCCCCCAAATGCTGGCCCCTGCTTCCATTTCTTCAGGCATCTTCTCAATCAACTCTAATGCGTCTTTGAATTTCCCCGCTCGGGCTAACATGTCGACGACGCATGAGTAGTGCTCCAAACCCGGTGTAATTTCATGTTTCTTCGCCATGGATTTGAAAGAAGAGAGCCCTTCTTCCACTAGTCCTCCATGGCTACAAGCAGACAGCAATGACAGGGCGGTCACAGCATTCGGCTTCATGTCGTATTGTTTCATCTTTTCGAACAAAAGTAAGGCTTCGTGAGCGAGACCGTTGATGCCGAAGGCAGATATCATAGCGCTCCAACAGACGACATTCTTTTCTGGGATTTGGTTGAAGGCTCTAATGGAGGCTGCTATATCTCCACATTTTGAGTACATGTCAATAATGGCAGTTCCAACAGCTACTTCACTAGCCAAACCTCTTCTAACAGCTATACCGTGAGCCCATTTCGATCGTCTTGATTCAGCAGAAACAGCACAAGCCTCCATAAGATTCATAATCGATACCTTGTTCGGTTTCACCTCTTCATTCATTCGCTTGAAGATCGATATCGCTTTGTCGGGATCGCCATTGTAGGCAAAGCCTGCAATCATGGTGCTCCAAGTAACTACATCTTTCTTCTTCATTCCATCAAAAAGTATGCCTGCAAGCTCAATCAGATTGCATTTCGCATAAGCATCAATCACAGAGTTCATCACCAACTCGTTCGATTCATATCCTCGTCGTATAATCGCGCCGTGGACAGACCTGCATTGTAACGAATCCAGAAAATGCTTAAATATCTGAAGAACATTCACAAAAGTCACCTCATCTTTCTCAACCCCTTCTTCCACCATTGTCCTCAGCAACGCCACAGCTTCCAAAGGCTTCTCGTTGAGGGCATACGCCGACAACATCGAATTCCACGAGACGATATTCTTCTCAGGCATCGCCTTGAAAGCTTTAAATGAAGAATGAACCTTGGAACATTTGGAATACATGTCTATCAAGGAGTTCCCAACAAACAAATCATCTTCCAAGCCCCTACAAACCACCAATCCATGCACCATTGTTCCAAGTGAAATATCTCTCAAGTTGGTGCAAGCTTTTAGAACACTTACAATGGTTACCCCATCAGGTGAAATGCCAGCCTCTGTCACCATATCTCGAAACATCAGCAGCCCATGTTCGTCTTCCCCAATTTGCACAAAACCTCCTGTCATCACACTCCAGGAAACGATATCATTTCTCACATACATTTCATCGAACAGTTTGTGGGCAAGAAACATATCTACTTCAGTATATAAGCTCAACAGAGAGTTTTGAACCGAAACAATGGCAGAGAAACCAGAGCGAATTATATAACCATGAGCCGCAAAGCCTTCACAATATGATTTACGCTCACGAAATGCCTGAATTACAATTACCAACGAAGAAACATTGGGCTGAAAATCGGCGAATCTGGCCATTTTAAACCACCACAAACCTGCCATTACGCCCCCATTTGAGAAATTTCCATGAACCATCACGTTCCAAGACACCGAATCCTTGTTCTTCAGAGAAACAAAAGCGCGGTGTGCGGAATCCAAATCACCCCATTTCATATACAAGTCGATAGCGGAATTAGCAACGGAAGTGGAAGATTGGCATCCTTGTTTGATCAGACATCCGTGCATAGCGGTTCCAAGTTTGAAAGAAACGTTGGAACATGCTTTGAGAATCGAAGGGAGCACCGAGGAGTCTGGCAATTGAGATCCAGAGAGTCTGATTTCGCGGTAAAGTTGGAGAGCTTCTCGCCATTTTCCGGAAGATGATGCTTCTTTGATGGTTGAAATCGAATTGGAGAGCCTCAAACCAGAGTGGATATTTGAGAAGCGCATTCTAGTGAACGAGCATGGTGCCGGCATCAGCAATGGAGCAAACATGGCCGTTCCTCAGACGCAGTAGGTCCGACAACTTCAATGCCGTTTTCGTTCATTTTCTAGGGGGAAATCGATCGATAGTTTCAAATTTTCTGAAATTGATCTGTTTTTACTTGTTCATACGAAATTTAGGGCGGAAGAGATGGGTTGGGCGGCGGGACGTGGCTGGATTGCTCGAGAAACGGCGGAGTTGCATTCATCACAAACTTCGTTTCTTGAAGGTAAGATGGATTTGGGTATCACTAGTTTCATAAAAACTACTTAGAAGCATCATTGTTGTGCAGTGTTATAGCGATAATTGAAACCTGAGATAGTTAAAAGAGGCACTAAACTGGAATTTGAATCCTTTGAAGGGTCTGATTTACCTGTTTTGGTCGCCTAAGTCTGCAAACTTGTGCTTAAATTGGAGAAGCTGCAAGCAGACCTTAGAAAGGTCTAAACATTGTTCAAGTTGGGCCATGTCAAGGATCTAGATTGAAAATGAAGATAGAACATGCTAGCTTTGTTTGTTTGTGTTTGTGCTGTGTACTGTGACATAGGTAAAGCTGATTGAATTCTTGAAAGGTAGAGGAAGATTAAAGATAGAACATGTTTGTTAGCCATGTTTGGGATGTTGTATACTGGTGAATAGGAAAAAAGTGTGAAGGACAGGCTAATGATTGATGCAGATTCAAGTTAGAACACTTGCTTTAAAACAGTGGATATATGTAAGAACAGAGCGTCATGTTCAAGAACTGTAAACATGGCTGAAGCTCATCTCAAGTATTCTTAGGCCAACAGAGATGAACGATGATGTTCATCCTTAATTAGTCGATGTGGGATTCTTCCTCTTTCAACCATCCTTAATTAGTCGATGTGGGATTCTTCCTCTTTCAACCATCCTCCCCTCGAACAAAATACACTATGAAACCTCGCTTGAGGCCCATAGAGCTCCTCCCCTAAAGAACAACCTCCCCTTAATTGAACCTCGACTCTTCCTCTCGAACCCTAAAAATAAAACACACCCTGGAGAGGCCTCTCCTGAGGCATATGCCGCCGATACTCAACTTATTCTCTAAAGCCCTCGAACAAAGTATACCATTTATTCAACACTCTCGTCACTTTTTACTAGACCACCTTCAAAACTTACGACTCCTTTGATTCTATGGTCTCTAATACCATGTTAGAGACGAGACTAAACTCTCAAAGCTTTATGTTTTAAATTTTGATTTCTCCTAGAGGCCTCGTACGATCAATAAAGATGTTATTTGGAGTTTGTTCTACCTTAGTTAATTAAGTGAAAGATCGTGAGGAATACTAAAGATCGTGAGGAATACTATCTCCATTGGTATGAGACCTTCTGGAGAAGCCCATGAGAGCTTATGCTCAAAGTAGACAATATCATATCACTGTGGAGAATCGTTATTCATAACATGATATCATAACTATACCCTAAACTTAGCCATGTCAATAGAATCCTAAAATATCAAACAATTGAATTGTGAGCCTTGAAGGTGTAGTCAAAAGTGATTAAAGTGTCGAACAAAGGGTGTAGATTGTTCTTGTTCATTGTTCGAGGGCTTTAGAGAAAGAAGTCGAGCTTCGATTAAGGGGAGACTATTCAAGAGATCCATATACGTCAGGAGAGGCTTATCATGGGTTCCTAAGTGAAGAATACTATCTCTATTCGTATGAGACCTTTTGGGGGAAACCCAAAGCAAAGCCACGAGAGCTTATACTCACAATGGAGCATATTGTATCATTGTGGAGAGTCGTGATATTCTTTATTTATAAACTCTTAATCAAAGAGGTTAGACTCCTCTCCCCCACCATCCTCGCCCATAGTTTGATTTTTGGCGACAGAGACACCGATCTGGCAAAGAACAGGAAGCCATTTTCTTAGGTTTTTCTGAGAAATCCATGGAGAAACTGAAATGGGTTTGCTCCATTGTCGCATAGGACCGTAAAGAACAGTGAAACGTTGTTGGCTAAGTGGGTGTTGTTGTAAACAGAGATATTCGATACAGAGCACAACCTCAGTTTTATTCCATCTATATACTCACTCTCTCACAAACACAACACCTTACATCACCATTTCACTATACACAAACCAACCCAATACCACACCGGCAAATTACAACAACTCTCAATCTGCACATCGGCAAATTTCACACCGGCAATCCTCCCCGCACCTGCACTTACCCCTTCCCACTCCCACCACCGCACTCGGACAAGTACAGGGGTCGCACCCACAATGCTCCCCGCACGGGCACTGCCGATGCGCCACCTCTCCCCCCGCCGTCGCCGTTGCACACTTACAAGCGTTGCCACCGGGACAGGGAACGGCGCAACCACAGCTCTGGTTGCAAGCTCTGATTCCACCGCGTACGCCGCCACCACCAGGTTCTGCCATTGTTATCTCCTCTGCTTCCCTTACTCTGTTGGATTAGTTTTAGTTTATATAATTTCGAACCCTTTAATTCTTTTCTGCTCCTTTTGCCAAATGACGGGTTGAGTTCTGCTTCAGGGTTACACGTGGCAATGCACGTGGCTACCTCCCTCGCCATGTCTGCATTAAGTGGAAGAAGATCATCCTTTGTCGGTTTGTCTTGTTATGATGATATCTATGAATTTATGATATATTTTTTCTTTTTTTAAATAATGGTTTCTTTGAGCTATATGGAACTTGAGGTCTTAGGCCACTTTCTGGCTCAATTATAAGAACTACACGGTTAAATGTGTTTTTGCACCAAATAATTAAATGTGTTTTGCATAAAATAATTTTATGTTGAACGATTTTTAAGGAATTTTACGTGAGTGAGGATAAATGTGATGTCTCACGTTGTTTGTTGAGGAGAGCAAACCACCATTTATAAGGTGTGGAAACCTTCCTCTAGTAGACGCGTTTTAAAATCTTAAGGGGAAACTCGAAAGGAAAAGCCCAAAGAGGACAATATCTGTTAGCGGGGGATCTGGGCCGTTACAAATGGTATCAAAGCCAGACACCGGACGATGTGTCAGCCTTCTCGCTGTTCCCCGAAGGGGGTAGACACGAGGCATTGTGCTAGTAAGAACGCTGGCCCCAAAGGGGGTGGATTTTGGGGCGGTCCCACTTCAATTGGAGGAAGGAAAGAGTGTCAGCGAGGACGCTGGGCCCCGAAGGGGGTGGGTTGTGATGTCCCACATTGGTTGGGGAGAAGAACAAACCACCATTTATAAGAGTGTAGAAACCTTCCCCTAGTAGACACGTTTTAAAGCCTTGAGGGGAAGCCCGGAAGGGAAAGCCCAAAGAAGACAATAAACCCAAAGAAAACAATATCTGGTAGCGGTGGATCTGTGCCGTTACAACAAAACATGTTGGAATGACCTATGATTTACTAGAATAGTCCAAAAATGTTGGGACCATCTTGTACCGAATCTTGGGACCTGAGACGAAAGAACATAATCAAGTATGGGTCGGTACTAAAAAAGTAGTATTTTTTTATATGACCAAAATAAAAATTAAACAAAAAGACACGTGGCAGTTTTGTCTGTTTGTGGATTGAATAGCAAGGAATAGCCTTTTTGTTTGAATGTCATGTGAGGGGTGGGAATATGTCCCATCCAAGTTCCAACTCAGAGATCGAGACACCCTTTTTGTTATTGGGCCCCCACCAATAAGTGGGCCGCTACTGCCTCCTCTGGCCCATTTAATTTCTACTTCGTTGACTAATTCAAAATACTATTTATTCTCTAACCCTTCCAAATTTATGTATTTCTGAACTGGCCCCCATTCCTTCAAACAAATATAATCTAATATTTTGCACTTTAGTCCTAAAAGTTTTCGAATTCACATTTTAGTCACCCAATACTGAATTTTGAAAATATGGAAAGTGGTGGGGGTGAAAGTGAGAATATTTAATAATAATATTATTATAATATAATAGGAGCGATGTAATTGGGTCCCATCATGAGCTGTTTGATCACAAATTATGTGGGCCCCTCTCCTTTGGGACTTGTTGTTTGTCCCCAAAAAAAAAATATATATAAATTTTAGGTTAAATTAAAATAATAATGAGAAAATTTAAGCTTATTAAAAAGAATTAATACAATATTTTTTTTTTCAAAATTCACAGAAAGAAAAAATCATATTCAATTATTAATAAATAAATTAATGAAAAGTTTAAAATTTTATATATTAATATATACCATAGAAACTGTAATAAATTCATAGAACCCCCGGCCCCCCTCCACTTGTCCCTGCAATCCGTCCACTGCGGCACGGCGGAGCCACCGATCTCTACGGCGGATGCTCAAGCTGAGCTCATCGGCGCCGCCGAGTTCTTCTTCAAGTTACAACATAATAACGACGAAACTGATCGGAAATTGAAACTTCCACCACTCAATCCAAAGCATTGGGACCGGCACAGGCCTTCAGAACTGGACTCCATAGCCACTGCAACAAGAACTTCCTTCCATTTCTCCCATTCACATTAAACGTCCTTCCTTCTCCATCCCTCATTACCTGCCCTATATACCCGCCGCCGCCACCGGTGCCGTACAAACCCTCGCAGAGGTCCGCAATCTCCGTCGGCGCTGTCGGATCCTCACCGGCATACCAAGCATTCACCAACGGATTCGAAGCGACTTCAGCTAATTCATGGCCTATAACACTAATCATTCCGTCTAACGCAACGTCTCGATTCGGCGGCGAGAGAACGCCGGGACCACCGCCGGCCATATACGCCGGCACGGCGAAAGGATAGGCGCATTGCTCAGGGCACTGCTTGCCGGAGTGACCAACCCAAGCATAGGGGAGCGTGTAGCCCACCATGGAAGGGAAGGTGAAGTAATGGAACCCGCAAACTGCTCGACAAAAGTCCTGCATCGTAACATCCTGAGAAGTGAGCACCAGAAACATCCCGTTCCGGTGGTCAACCGGAAACGGCGCAGATCGAACGGCAGTTGCAATAACCTGCTGAATGGAGAGGCGAGTAAGGTCAGTGCCATGGGAGTGGTGGAGGTCGGAATGTTCACCGGCAATGACGACGGAACGGGAGACATTAGCGCCGGTTTGATCGGTGTAAAGCGAGACGGTTTGCCACCACTCAGCAACCGAAGGAGAAGGAGGAGCACGGCGGGGATCGGGGGCGGAAATGGAGAGAAGAAAGTCCTTGATTAGGAATTTCTGGGAGACGGACCATTTGCCGTACCAGACAAGGTAAATATTGATGGGGGAAGAGGAAAGAACAGGGCCCATGTGGTAGCGGAGATTGACGAAATCGGAGGAGCCCTCGAATTTCTTAGAGGAGGAGAAGGATTTAGCGGGAAGCTTAGGGTTAAAGAAGTGGGCGTTGGCGTCAAGAGTTCGAAAGGAAGGGGAGGCGGCCATTGAAGAAGGAAGGAAAGTTGCAGAGACGGCGAGGAGGAGGAGGAGGAGGAGGAGGAAGGAGAGAGACGCCATTGTTAGGGTTTGGAGGAAGTGGAGAAGAAGAAGGGGAAGGGGAAAGGTTTTATAAAAGTGAGTGAGTGAGTGAGTGAGTGAGAATAGGATGAATGGGAGGGAAATGGGCTGGTGACAGCTAGCAATGCCTTCGTGTTTTTTTTTTTTTTTTTTTTTTTTTTTTTTTTTAATTTAAAAAAATAAGTGTGTAACTAAATGTGGGTGTTTTGGTAATTTTGGGTGATGTTCTCAACCAATTATTTAAATGTGGTTTTGAATCTTTTTCTCCCTTTTACATATTTTTAAAAAAATAAATAAAAATTTGTAGTGGTACGGTGTCGTATGGATTAATGAATGACAGTTATACACATATATATATATATAGAAATTAAAAAAAAAATCATTAGCTAAATTATATATATATATATATATATATATATATAGAAATTAGGTTAAATATTATATTATATTTTTACAATTTATTATAAACATTTTTTAAATTTAAAATTATATTTATATACAAAGGTAAATTATCCATTTTTAAAAATTAATATTTTATATAAAAAATATATAAAAACTAGAGAAATTTTTCCTCCAAAAACTCTATTCTTCCAAATTCTCTCTCCAAGATTTCATGGGAATATGAATTGAAATAGAAGAAGAGACAGCCCAGTTTTCGGTTTCATCTTTCAAAGCAGTTAAGGTAGAGAAAGGATAGGTTCAGTCTCTTTCCTCTCCCTTCTTTCACGGTAAACTCTCATTCATCGAGAGTCTTGACTTCCCGTTTGTTCCGGCTCATTCATCTTTCGTCTTGACTTCCTTCCTTAAACCTACGAAAAAGTTTAAAGCCTTGCGGGAAAGCTCAAAAAGGGGAAAGCCCAAAGAGGACAATATGTACTAACGGTGGATCTGGGACGTTACAATGAGAGCTTACAATATTATACCATTGTGGAGATCCGTGATTCCTGACATGGTATCAGAGCCATGCACTTAGCCATATCAATAGAATGAGCCTCGAAGGTGTAGTCACGTGTTAGAATGAGCCTCGAAGGTGTAGTCACATGTCGAACAAAGTCCGCGAAAGTAGTCGAGCCTCAATTAAGGGGAGGCTTATAGTGTACTTTGTTCAAGGGGAATTCCTAACAGTGACACATCTAACTTCAAACCAATTTAGATTTGTTCACATAAACAAACGAACTACGATCAAAACGTTCGAGAGTTATTTTGAAAAAAATGACATTTTATTGAAAGAGCCCAAATGATGTTTTGAATTCCATTCTAAAACAGTTCAGAAATAAAATCATAGTACAAACAAGAGACAACAATACACAACAGTTAGCACTTTATTGCCCTCTACCTTACCTTAGCTACACTTCATCCATTGATATCATCATCAGGAGAGTAGGCGGCTTCTAGTTTAGTTTCCTCAACACTTTAATGGTGTGTTTATAATCATTCCTTAACAGAGAAAATCACCACCAGAGCAGACCATGTCCCAGAAACTCCAAGAACAACCCCCAACACCAGAATTCCAATGTCCACACACCATCCTTTCACATCCATTTCCTGCTTGAACACCAAGAAATGGAACAGAGCAGGCAACACAAACGCCAATGCACAGCACACAGCGCTTCCAACCAGAGACAAGAAATCAGCAAAATTCGGCACCAAAAGTGCCACCAAACTCACCATGAAAACCAGCATCCATCTTAACCATAGGCTATATCTTCCTCCCCAGAATCGTCTCTCCACGATCTCATAAACAGGGTTCATCATCAATGGCAACGTGAAGAACAGGTTTACACACAAACCCAGTTTAACAATGGTGCTAATTAATCCAGACCCTAAGTTACCGGTGATCATGTCTTTGGTATCTTCGCCGAAGGCGAAATAGCCAAGAGTTCCAAATGCTCCGTATAAAACAGTAATGAACGCCATGGATAACCCCAAGACACTCCCGAATTTCTCCTTGTTCTTTGTCTCGGATTCTAATGGCAACACCATTCCAATCCCTTCAAAGGCATACACAGCCACACCCATTCCGTAAAAGAACACGGAAAAGCCCCCAAATGCCTCAACAGATGGGCTCTGTTTGAAGTAAATCAACACGTCTTTTATCATCACAACCACCATAGCTCCAAGGTCGACAACATCAGCAAAGATACTCAAAGGAGCCAAATGGGTCAGGGTTGGAATCGAGTTCAAACCCAATTGGAAAGGGAGACACCCCCAAACGTACACAACCTTGGGCGCTAATCCCAAGATCTTAGGACTCAAATCCGTAGCGGTCGGGGAATTATAAACATCAGCCATAGTATTACCAATGAAAATCAAATAACCAACACAGAATCCAGTTTGAGACAAAATAATAAGCAAATCAACAATAATCCTACCAGGGGAACCGCAAATAGTATAACCTAAATCCCCAAACGAATTGATTTTCGAGAATCCGATAACCGATTCAATTTTCCGACGAGTATAAACAAGGAGCATCATACAGTAATAAGTGAAGAACGCAACAGAAAACAGCATTAGAAGGCTCATAACCCACCCAGTACGTTTGAAAGCGTAAGGAAGCCCAAGAACACCAGCCCCAACAATGGCAATAAAAACATTAGCAAATGTCTTGGGCTGCGAAGACAGAGGGTTGGCGCTGCCGAGAAGAGGCGTATCTTCTTTGACCGCCGGAGATTGAAGGAGACTGGATGAAGAACTGGCTTCTAGATCGGAACCCATTTCGAAAAGCGCGGAGGCGAATGCGATTGAAATGGAATGGGGATTGAAAGATATAGCAGGAAAAGGAATGGAAGAACGAATCCTGTGCAATGCGATGAAAATGAAGGGAAATGGAAGAAGACGAGAAGAAGGGGATGGGAAGAATTGAAATGGGAGGAGGGAAAGCGTTGGAGAACGCGCCATCAAACTTTTCCTTGAAATTTGGGCCCCTTCTTAGATATTTCAATATATATTTTTCCTTTTTTTTAATAATTATTATTTAATTTTTAATTTCATTTATCCAATCATAAAATTTAGCTAATTATTTTATTCTAACATATTTTTAGGGAATAAATCTTGGATTTATTAATTTTTAAATTAATAATTATATCAATTTAAACCTTAATTTTCACCGTAAATTAATTTAGACTATTCGTTAGAGAACGGAAACTATTTTTACACAAAGTTGTGTTAAAAAGTCCTCTAAACTATGACTTTATCGAGAATCCGAGAGTGTACGGCTAAAACGTTCAACCTTAAAAATACCAAAAACTAAAAATAGTTGTTCTTGTACTTTAAATAATAGTTAAAGTTTTCGTCATACCAGACTAAATGCCTAGAAATAAAATGTTACATCATCTTAAAAGTAGGACACACGGTAGTTCGAACTAAAGATTTAGAGGGAATACTTTTAGTAAATCATTCTCGTCGTCGAAACATGACTTTGGATTTAGAACTCGGACGATCACCGTCACCAAAAATGGCATAATCGTAAAATGGGGAGAGAGAGGAGAAACACAATACCCGAACAAAGAACTCCTAAAGAAAAGGAGCCAAGCCCCTCCTCGAAGGCAGTCAAAAATGACTAAGACTCCAAAGGAGTCGAGCCTCGATTAAGGGGAGGCGCACTTTGTTCGAGGGGAGGTGTTGGATGATGGAAGTCCCACATCGACTAATTTAGGGAATGATCATGGGTTTATAAGTGAGGAATACTAACTCCATTGGTGTGAGGCCTTTTGGGGAAGCCCAAAGCAAAGCCATGAGAGCTTATGCTCAAAGTGGACAATATCATACCATTGTGGAGAGTCGTGTTCGTCTAATACTAAACTCAACTTTCAAAGATCATCAAATCCAACCAAAAATATCAAACATTAGAAGAAAAAAAATGAATCTGTGTGTATATGATGAATTTCAACTATTTTTTCCAGCTATAACCTGTTTGGCACCAACAGAGAAGAATTCAGTGATGACTTCAAGTGGCATGCCCTTTGTTTCTGGAACTTTTAGAAAGACGAACACCCATGATATGCTGCAAACAACCGCATACATACCGAAAACGCCTGCTAGCCCGATTGAGTTGAGCAACACGGGTAGTGTATATGTGACAATGATATCGCCAATCCAAAATGTTAGTGCACAAATCGCAATGCATAGGCCACGGACCCGGGTTGGGAAGATTTCTGCGCATAGTATGTTTGGGATTGGCCCGAACCCCATCACGAAGAAACAGAAGTAAACAACTACACTGACGGTCGAGATTGATGCATTTGCTACGCTGCCCATGTGCACTAGGCTGCCGATTACTAGGATGATGAGGGATGATATCAAGGCAGGGATGGTGAACAGTAGTAGAGTCCTGCATGATGAGGGAAAATATATGGTGTGAAATGTAGAAAGTCGAAGAATAATGCACAACAAACTCGATGTTGTTTACGAATGTTATGAGGAGTGTGGCCCTTCGATGCTCGAGCAATGGCGTTAATCAAAGAAAGAATGTCTTACCTACGACCCGAGATGTCCATCAGTCTCATGGCCACGGCGATTGAAGGGAGCATCAACAATGTCGTCAGGGCGCTAATCAGCAAAGATGCAGAAGAAGAGCCAATCCCCAAGTTTGAGAGAAGAACTCCAACGCCTGCTTTCTCAAGAATTTGAGGTGTGTAATACAAAACTCCATTGATGCCAGAGAACTGCAAACAAAACAAGAAGTTTGAGAGAAAGCTACCAATAAATGAAGCAGAAAGGGAAGGGTTTACCTGCTGAAGTATTTGAATTCCCACACCAACGAGCAGAGCATGTTTGACTCCGGGTTCGAAAAGGTCGTGCCAAACTGGGCCTTTTGTCGCGGTTTCAGTCGGATGGACCATAGCTGGTCCAACTGGATGTTGATGCATAAGCTCCTTGGAGTAAAGGGCCGGTTGGCTCACCAAAGCAGCAGCTTGAACATAGCCACCATCAGTTGGCGCATAGCCACCAGGAATAGAGACTACGGATCCTCGCTGCGGTTCAGAAACGCCTTCTTGGTGCAAATAAACTCGTTTAAAACCCTCTTTCTTCTTTCCATCCGGGCCTTCTTTCTCAGACCATTTCCAAGCAAGCTGCCAACCACCACCAATCCCCATACTTCCAACAGGATCTCCAGCAAGACTACCCTGTCTCATGCTGGAAAGACTGCCATGAGCGGGTGCGATCATGTCTTTCTCCATGCTCGTTGTTTGTCGTGACATCAGTGGACTCCGTAAGTTATCATCAGAATCACCACCACCAGCATCTGACTGATAGTCCTCACCCTCTCTGGCAAGGCTCTCTTCGTCCCACTCCTCATTTCTAGGTTGGTTACCTCCGACGCTGAACATGCTTCCGAAATGTGGAAAGAGTGTACTGCGCATGCTTCCTGTATCGGGGAGCTTCTCATGAACACTGCCAAAGAGAGTGACTAGAGGATCGACAAAACCACTCTGATTTATAATGCTTCCATTCCGAGACACTAGCCCAATAGAACTCTGCCCTGTAACCGGCCTAGCAACCCAAGAGAGTCCTTGTTCAGGTCCATATAACTTGATTTCATCTTTGTCGGTCGATATATCTTGGTCAGCAAGGTCGTCTGCAGGACCAATTATGTATTCCTCAAAAGAGGTTTCACCCCCAACTCCAAGACCCTCAACAAGTAAAGCCAGTTCACCTGTTCATCAAAGATTTGATCAGTAACATATGATGAGGCTAGTTCCCTTGAATCAGCCATTGCCATAAAAGCCAACACCAAGGCAAGACACTAACTGAGTTCCAGAACAATACGTATGAACCAGCCAACTAGAAAATGAAGCAACTATAACGAAGGATAGAAAAAATCATTAAGAACAATATTCTAATGCTTTATCAATGTGAAATGGCTGCATCAAAATAAATCTCAGCTCAAACTATGACAGGTTAAGCCATAAATCAGCAGCTTAAATGAATAGCAGCTTGTGATTCTCTTCTATGAACCACTGGTCGAAAATGTTTTAGAAATCGTGTAGTTTTAAATCTAATTATTCGACCTATACCCGTCATGTCCATAAGTACACTCTTACAAAGTTCCAACATTAAGCATGGAACAACAATACCAACAGAAGAACAGTAAATTAGCATCAAACAAGAACTAACCAGATACATCCTCCCTGCCTCGAAGCCTCTGCAGTACGCGTTTGGCCTCGAGCATTCGGCCTTTACTGACAAGCCAACGAGGTGACTCAGGCAAGAAAAATATTGTCAGTACTAAATATATAAGTGAAGGAATAAAGAGAACCCCAAGCATTAATCTCCAACTTGGGGATTCCATTAAAGACATCCCAAAAACCATGCAGTATGAGAAAAACATTCCAGCAGAACCAGTGAACTGAGGAAGTGTGTTTAATGATCCTCTAATTTCAGGGGGAGCAGTCTCAGATATGTACACCGGAACCAGTGTAACAGCCAAACCTATTCCAAAACCATCCAAAAGCCTGCCTAAAAGAAGGATATATACGTTGGGAGACCACAGCATTACAATGCCACTGATGAAGTAAAGAACAGATGATAGAATGAGCAGCAACCGGCGGCCAAGCCAATCTGATATTGCCCCGGAGCATGTCGTGATCACGGTGGCTCCGATAAGGGACGTGGCCACAATCAGCCCTTCTACAGTGGGGCTACTTTCAAGGTTGAATTCCTTTTTAATGTACAGGACGGCCCCTGCAGCAACAATGGATCATACTTGAGATTTTTGAAGAACAGCATGAAAGAGGGTAATAAAGACACAACTTCGATGATTTTACCATGGAACGAGGATAAATTAACAGAGAAAGAATGAATCTACCTGCGATAGTCGCATTATCCCATCCTTGCAACAAGTTCCCAACAGCAGCAGCAACAGCCACCAAGACAGAACCACTCATTTTGCTTCTTCAAAATCGACAAGAAAATCTCGAAATCACCTACCAAAGAACCTAAAAGAATACAGACCCAGATCAGTAATCAAACCATGGAAACAAAATTCAAATTCCTCTTAAACAACCAATATCCCCATTCAGATCACCAGACTCAGAATCTCTCTCAAGATTGAAAGTAACAAAAGAACAAAAGAAGATGAACTGTAAAAGGAAAAAAAGGAAGGATTAAATGCAAACCCAAGTGTTAAAAATCCAGCAGAAGCAAGAAAACGGAGCAGAGATGAACTACTGAGAAGAAACAGTGAAGCTGATGAGGGTTTCAGGGACCATCAGCAGCAGAGACAGCCATGAAATGCTCTGTTTTCAAATGACAGCAAAAACCTAGTTAACACCAAAGAGACAAGATCATTAAATAGGAAAAGCAAGTAAAAGAAAACAAGAAAAAAGAAAAAGGCATCAACGTTATTAGCTGGAAGAAAGGCGAGAGAGACCGATCCAAAAGCCGAAGAACATATGTAAAACTTTTGTTAAAATGATATTTTATTTACAGCCGTTTTCTATGTCGACACCTGCCCTATGGACCTCTCTTTTCACAGCACGTAAGCTCTTCCCGATCTGACCGCAGCGTTTTCTTTATCATTTCAGTCATATTCAAGCATCCATTTGTCCATTTTTTACAAAATTTCATCCCACCGCTCCAAATGATGCATAATTTTCTCAATAAATCAAAAAATCACCAACAACAACAACAACAAGGAAAACAAATTTTTCCCGAGTTTTGAAAGCGAAGTTTGTTGCATGAATCGCGGAAAGAAGTGCGGCGTTTAAAGGGCGTAAAATGAAATTTAGGGTTTTACAGAAATGGAAAAGAGAGATCACCTAAGAAGCTTAGCAGTCCAAACAATCGCAATAGGGAAATTCCTGGAAGCCAAAATCATGGATGGATTGCTCAGTCTTGAGAAAGAAGCTAAATGTCATTTTGCATCGAGTGAAAGAAACAGCGACTTTCCATTCGTATATGAAAGAAAAGCTTACCATAAAAAGATGAACAATCAGTGTGAAGCACAGCGAAGCTCTTAATCATCAGCCATGGCGGGATTAGTGAGAGTGTAGCTGTGATTTTTTTATGGACCAAATCATATGATGCCTATGATCAAAAGTTCTTCTTTTCTGGCGGGCAAGGACCCAATCCCATCATAAATTGAACCAATAAAATAAAATAAAATAAAATAAAATAAAAATAAAAATAAAAATGGCCACATATTTTACAGATTTTTTTATTTTTTTATTTTTTTATTTTATGATTTTACATTTTAAAAAATAATAATTTAAAATAGATTTATTCCAATTATGAGTTTTTTTATGATTCAGTTTTTTCTAGATGTTTTCCGAATTAAAATATATAACTTTTATAAATCTGTTTTTTATTTTAGAATATAGTTAAGAATTAAAATATATCAATAAAAAAATTGAAGGAAATAAAAGTTGGAAGAAAATAAATATAATTTTCAAAAAAATCAAATGATTGCCCTTAGTGACCCTTATATTAATTTTTTCTTTTAAAATTTTGATAATATATATATATATATATATACGAAATATTTTGAATTAAATTTTACATTAATGTATGAAATGATAACCAAAATTGAATTTAAATGAAAATTTATGTTAATTTTAGAATGGTACCCAATTTAATTTTAGGTAAACTCTTAGATATTAATTTTAATTATATATTTTTTTTAATATTATAATTAGTCTTAATTATACTCTTAAACTTTAAAACGTTTAATTTTATTATTCAATTTTTAGCAATTTTTCAATTAAAATGATTTGGTATAGTGTTGCAGTGATTATTTGTAATATAGTGATTCGTTTGGTATACGACTAAATTTCAATTATACCCATAAATTTTATGATAATTTCAATTACACCTTTAAACTTTAAGTTAATGTTCAATTTTGTCCCGTCCTTTAAAAAACTTTCATCAAAACAACCATTTCATTATAGTGTTGTAGTTCAGACGGTAAATTTCAGATATTTATTCCTTTTATCTGTTTCTTAATTATTTTCCTTCAATGTACTTATTTCTTCTCCCATTTTCTCCTCTTCGTCATAGTTCTAGGGTTGAGGTTGTTATTGTCGAGGTTGGTCTCTTCTTTCACACAAAGGAGATGAGCCTTCGAGCTTCCTTCATCCCATTCTATACTGGTTTATAGTCCAAATTTCGGCCAAATGACTCTCCTCTCGTTCATGGCAACGACAAAAACACTTCTTTTTTTGGGAGAGCTTCTTTTCATTTCAACCATTGGCTTATTTAGTAAGATAGTTGTCTTCCGACTTTGCATGCATTTGCTCATAAAAAAAATGTCTATTTGGGTCCATAAATCATGGACAACAACAAAAATAAAAGGGTCCACGTAGCTGATACGTCCACTCTCTTCTTAATAAATAGGACAATAAACTCAACATCCACTAGACAAAAAAAAAATTCAAATTACCACGCCTCCACTAAGCATAGCATGAAACGAACAACAATATATACATACATACATACATGTATACATATATATATATAATATAGAATTGGCGGCTTTAAATATCACACCTAATAAAAGCTTCCAAAATTGTACTTCCGACCATTTCCAATTATTTTATTATTATTAGTCAAATAATAAACCCCAATTTTTTTGGTTTTTTTGCTGAGCTGGAAATACTTATTCCTTATACGTTCACGCCACGTAAGGAGCGAGTATGATGCGTTGGCAATATGCCTGTCGTTAAAATTGTGAAATTAAAATAAACAACTATTGAAACGAAATCCAATAATTCATATAAACATTTAATTTATATATTCATTTTTTTTAATTTAGTTTATACCTTTACTATTTTTTCATTTTGAAAAGCTTATTAAATATAAATTTTAAATGTTAAAACAATTAGTATAATAAATTATGTATTTTTTTTTTAAATAAAGTAAATAACCAAATTAAAATTTGAATTACAAATTAAAAACAACAAAGCCAAGTGGCATGCATGTGGCCATTATCAATAAGCAAGAGGGCGACAAGAGATGACCGATGGACACGTAATCGGTATTGAAAAGTCCATTTTAGCCCTGTCGCTGCATTTAAAATCAAAAGCCTTTATGAGCTTCGTTGTCTATCCTTTCTCTAAAAAAAATTATAATTAATATTGGAAAAATTACAAAATTCAGAACAAAAGGTATTTAATATTTATAATTAATAAAAAAAATTTGAGAAAATTTTACTTTAAAATAAAAAATAAAAAAAAAACAAAACAAAATGGTATTTAATATTTAAAAACTAATAAATATTTTTTCAAAATTAAAACAGAAGGAAATTGAAATATATAGGTTGGACAAAGCTAGTAATATGTGGTAGTGCCACGTGGACTGTACAGCTGTCAGATTTGCAAGGATACAAATTTACAGAATTTTTCGTCGGTGACGCTTGACGAAAAAAAAATAAAATTATAAATAAATAAATATAAAATAAAACAAAATAAATTAGTGTTGAGTAAGTTTAATGTTTAAACTTTAAAAATAAATTAAAGCGTTTGGTAAAATAATACTAAATAATTATGCCACCTTTTACAATTTAATCATACAATCATTCTCATTGTTAAATAAATTTAATTTCAATATTGTTAAATAATTTTTTTAAAAAAATTATAATAATTATAATTATTAATTTAAAAATGACATTGGACTCCACATAATACACCGCTGGCAAGCCACCGTCACCGACACTTCATTATATCATTACCACCACTTCCCAATTTCTAATTTTTTTTTTTATTATTATTTCTCATAATTTATAATATGAATTTTCTATTTTCAATTTTATTCTTACACTCATTTACAGCCACATCGAAACCAAAATAGTTTATTTAATTTTTTTTTAAAAATTATTTTAGCAAAATTTATTGAGAAATCAATAAAAAAAATTTAAAAAAATGCATTTTGATGAATTAAATTATTAATTGTGAATTCCTCCTAAAATTTTCATAATGTATGAAATTACCAAATTGTCCTTATTGTCTAACCAACTCAGGAGCCTTCTGTCTCCCTATTTAAAGGGTCGGTTGTTTCTGTTATAATTAAACACAACTTCTCAATTTAATCATAATTTACGAATTAATTTTCAATTAATAAAAATAATTTTGGAGTTTCAATATTAAAGAGGAGCACTTTCCCAACATATATATATATATTTGTAAAAAATTAAAAATTAAAAATTAAAAAAAGGACTATTTTCCTTCGCAATTATTAAACACAATAATAATTTTAAGTTATAGTAACAACAATAATAACAGTAATACAATAACATTTTTACATTTGACCCTCCCGTAGTAAAAAAAAAAAAAAAAAAAAAAAAAAAAATTAAAATTAAAATTAAAAGTAAAATATTAAATAAAAAATAACAGGACAAAATTTAAAGAAACGGAAAAAAAAAAAAAAAAAAAGGCATTCACCACGTAAAAAGAAAAGTACAATTTATATAATGACAACAATACCCCTATCTGTTTAAATCCTATTTTACCTGTTTCGATTCGAGCCCTAATCGATCTTCACCGGCGAGGAATTACAGAACGAACAGAACAATTGGATACGAATGAAGCGAGGAAGACGGGAAAGAATGATCTGATTAATCAATTAGGTTCTGATTCCGCCATTGTTGGAGAAACTGAAGGATTTGTAGTTGCAGGTTGTTTGGGGGAGGCCAACATCGGAGCCAATGAGCTTTCTGATTTCAGATCTGAACTTGAAGAAGACGTGTCTCCAGCTACCTCTGTTTTGAGATCCGAGGATTTTGGACTCCTCTTCGTTCATCTCGAGATCCGTGGCGAAGATAGGCTTGCGAGAGAGGATCCAAGCCCAGCCCCAGTCCCACCACTTTCTGACGGAGCTACCGGCGAGATCTCCGATCGAGGACATGGATTTGGATTTTCGGATCGCCCATGCGGTTGCAGGGGAGGAGATTGGCTGGATTCGGAGGGAGAGAGAGGAGAGGCGGCGGCGGAGGGTTTGTTCGGCGGCGGAGTCGGTGTGGGAGACTGGGAGGGCGTCGGGGAGAGGCCTTGACGGGAGGAAGGTGCGAGGCTTCTGGAAGGTGTGGACGACGGCGGACATGGCGATTTGACGGCGGAGGAGAGGGGGGGAGGGAAATGGAGAAGGAAAGTGGGAAGGGTGAAAATGAAGAGAGTATGTTTGTTGTGTGTGTAGAGAAGAGCTGGAGCACAGGCTGTTTTATTCGCTTAGCGGTGGGGGGTGGGTTGTGGGATGATTATCGTGGGCCCTTTATACCTTTCACTTTCTCCATTTTTTTCATTTATTTATTTTTTATGTGAATTTAATGACGTGGATTATTTATTTTTATTAATTTAATAAAAATACACCTTTAAATTTTCATTAATACTTTTAAATTTTTTTCTTAAACTTAAAAAAATTCTTAAACTATTTTTAATTTTTTTTAAATACTCTTTTTTATTAGGGAAAAAAAACTTTAAAAACATTTTTGAAACAAAATATAAGGATATTCTAAAGTTCACTTTTTTTTTTTCTAATTAATTCATTTATTTATAAGAACAAAAAACGAGGTAAAGTTAAAAAATTAAGATAAAATTTCTTGAAATTAAATTTATATATATATATATATATATATATATATATATTATCGAAAATAGATGTTTTAGTCATGTTCGGGCTAACTTGATGAACTTAAGTTACCAAGTGAACAGTGGAAATTGGTCGAGTAATTCTTAAATATTGCTTATTCATGATGGTAGGTCATGTTCACCAAGAAATGACCCGAAATTAGATTTAGTGTATTTGAGATGGATCCTTTCAGTCTCGATAAAAAATATATATTTTTTTTTTTCGAAATAAATTGAAGAATTTAATGGATCAAACTCATCCTAAGATGCTATGAAAATATATCGACCTTACATTTGTAGAAGAATAAAGACCGACATAAAGTTCACATTCTGGTTTATTTCGAACAAAAAAAAATCAAATATAATATAATTTATTTTTATAATGTAACGTAAATAAATAAATAAATATGGGGGTTTGATATTTTGAGAAATATTTAATTATTTCATCACATTATCTCAAGAAAAAACAACTAATTCATTCCCTATTATATATCTTGACAACAAAATATTCTACTTAGTTGTCCACTCCTTCCATGTGCCATTATACCAACTTTAAAGAAAAAAAAACATATATTTTTAAATACCGAATAAAATTAAACATAAAAATGTGAATCATATAAAACAATTTTAAAAAATGGATATTACTTAAACTTAGAAAAAATACGACTTAAAATATATTTAATAAGATTTTAACCTTTAAAATTTAGGCTAAATTATTAAACCTCATTAGGTTGTCCACAGGTATTGTTAGAAATTAGGAGGTACATTCAACCCGACAACCTAGACCAACACAACCTGAGCTATAAGAGTTGGGTTGGGTTGGATTAGCCTTTCGAGTTGGTTTGGGTTTATTTTTCTGAACTTGAACTAATTTGGTTCGGTTCGGGTCATGAGACAAAACCCTCGAATTCGACCTCAACCAAATAAAAATATATAAAAGTTTATATACCCAAACCCAATTGGAGAGTTGGGTTGTGAAAAATTTTAGGTTGGGGTGGTTACCAATCTAACAAACTTTAACTTCTAATTTAACTCAGGCGACATTCTTGAAACGTGCTCATCGTCCGTTCAAGTATTTACACCGACGGGGACATATTGTAAATTTAAACTTACGAGGCGCTGGATTTTGATACAGTCTATAATGTATGAAGAAGCTTGATTCATGAGCTTGGGATTTCACTTTCATGGATGATTTGAATCTACGCTTTTGTGTTTTTGATCCTTGAAAAGCCATGAGAAGAGCAACTTCAATGTTGAAGCTTGCTCCCCCTTGGCTTGTTCGGTTTTCTTCAGTATCGGCCTCCTCGTTAGTCGACGAGTTCACGAAATTTTGCTATCAGAGGGATCTTCCAAGAGCCATGAAAGCGATGGAAGCGATGCAGAGAAACCGCCTCTGGGCTGATGCAATCACTTACTCCGAGCTCATCAAGTGCTGCCTTGTTCGTGGGGGTGTAGAACAAGGTCGGCTTGTCCATGAGCACGTTTTCTCAAATGGGTACGAGCCCAAAACATTCTTGATCAATACTCTGCTTAACATGTATGTGAAATTTGGTCTATTGGATGAAGCCCACAAGCTGTTCGACGAAATGCCTGACAGAAATGTTGTCTCATGGACGACTATGATATCTGCTTACTCCAATTCCAGTCTTAATAATATGGCTTTAGAGTTTCTTATATTGATGCTTAGGGAAGGCGTTCGACCTAATATGTTTACTTATTCTTCTGTTTTGAGAGCTTGCAATGGTTTGTTGAACCTCAGGCAGCTACATGCTAGCCTAATGAAGGTGGGGTTGGAATCCGATGTCTTTGTTAGGAGTGCTCTGATTGACACTTACTCAAAATTGGGTGAACAGCAGGATGCTTTGAATGTCTTTAACGAGATGGTTACAGGGGATTTGGTTGTTTGGAACTCCATTATTGGTGGTTTAGCTCAGAACAGTGATGGGGATGAAGCTTTACATCTTTATAAGAGAATGAAAAGAGCTGGTTTTGCAGCTGATCAATCTACATTAACTAGCGTCTTGCGAGCCTGCACTGGGCTAGCGCTCTTAGAATTGGGCAGACAAGTCCATGTCCATGTCTTAAAGTTTGATCAAGATCTAATCCTAAACAACGCACTTCTTGACATGTATTGCAAATGCGGCAGTCTAGAAGATGCAAACCTTGTTTTCACGAGGACAATGGCAGAGAAGGATGTCATCTCATGGAGCACCATGATTGCAGGGTTAGCTCAAAATGGCTTCAGTACAGAAGCACTCAAATTGTTTGAATCAATGAAACTTAAAGGGCCAAAACCAAATTACATCACTGTACTTGGGGTTCTTTTTGCTTGTAGTCATGCAGGGCTTGTGAATGATGGATGGTACTATTTTCAATCTATGAAGGAGCTTTTCGGGATCGATCCTGGAAGAGAGCACTATGGTTGTATAATCGATCTTCTTGGACGAGCTGGGAAGCTTGATGAAGCTGTGAAGTTGATCCATGAAATGAAGCATGAACCAGATGCAGTAACATGGCGAATCTTGCTTGGTGCTTGCAGAGTCCACAAGAATGTGGATTTAGCCATATATGCTGCTAAAGAAATTCTGAAACTCGATCCTACCGATGCCGGGACGTATATATTGTTATCGAATATTTATGCGAATACTCAGAAATGGGAAGATGTTGCTGAAGTTAGGAGGAGCATGAGAGCCAGGGGAGTGAAGAAAGAACCAGGATGCAGCTGGATTGAAGTGAGCAAACAAGTACATGCCTTTATATTGGGGGACAACTCGCATCCAAGAATAGAAGACATAAAGAGGGAGATCAGCCGAGTAATCCAAAGATTAGTGTCAGTGGGCTATGTTCCTGATACAAATTTTGTGCTGCAGGATCTTGAGGGAGAACAGATGGAGGACTCCCTTCAATATCACAGCGAGAAACTGGCAATTGTGTTTGGTTTGATGAGTTTGCCAAAGGAGAAGACCATTCGAATTAGGAAAAACCTTAGAATCTGTGGGGACTGTCATCTGTTTGCAAAGCTCGTCGCGCAGTTGGAGAATCGAGTCATCGTCATTCGAGATCCCATCAGGTACCATCATTTTCAGGAAGGTGTATGCTCTTGTGGTGATTACTGGTGATAATATGAAAACACTGAAAATTTAGTTAAAATTCATTATTCTTGGTAAACATATGGTCTCATGATCTTAGTGTAGCAACTATTCTGAGTATTAAGCTTGTTTGTGCATATGTTTCATTTTGGTTAGTTCATAGAACCAATTCCTTCAATATGAATATCATGTTGTCAGAGACATTCTCTCCTGCAGCCTTCAAATCAGCCCTGTCAAAATCAAACGGTGAAGTTTTAAACCTCTTCACAGTCTCAATAATAGTCCAAGTTCACCGCTAGTAGATATTGTTCTTTTTGTTCCTTTCTTTTCGGGCTTCTCCCGAAGATTTTTAAAACGTGTCTGTTAGGAAGAGGTTTCCACACCCCTATAAAGAATGCTTTGTTCTCCTCCCCAACCAATGTGGGATCTCACAATTTACCCCATTCGGAGCCCAACATCCTTGTTGACACTCGTTCCCTTTCCAATCGATGTGGGACCCACAACTACCCCTTTCGAGGCCTGGCGTCCTTGCTGGCACACAGCATCGTGTCCACCCTCTTCGGGACTTAGCTTCCTCGTTGGTATATTGCTCGGTGTGTAGCTCTGATACTATTTGTAACAGCCCAAGCCCACTACTAGCAAATATTGTCTATTTTGGGCTTGGGCTGTTATAATTGGCCACCCGTTTCTTCATCCGGGGCGAAAGATAGCTAAACATACCGCGCAGGCTCAAACCTAGATGCCTCCAAACAGCTAATAGCCTCAAACACTGAGACCCTCCGGCATAGTTATTGCCATGGGAATCGATGTGAGCTCCAAGAAGAGGAGATCGGATGAGGAAGAAGAGTCCAGTCTCCTCTGAAATTCATTAGAGCTAAAAGCCCACTTTCAAAAGTCACAAAAAATTGGGCCCTTCAGCCATTCTAGTACTTCACATTGCAACAACTAAAGGAAAGGTGTCTTAATCAAACCCAAAACCGAACCGAAACATACTTCGATTCAGTGTATGATATAAGTTCCGACTTTTAAAAGTCACCAACAAAGAACATAGTTTGATGGTTCGAACATGCAACTGCTAGGTAGGTGTCAACCACATGTCACATATTTTTCCCGATCAAACTACTCTTTGAAAAATCATTTTCTAATAATATTGTCTCTCAAATGAAACGATCATGCTTTCTTTTCGCAATAACAAAGAACTTTCCGACTCTTTTATTTTATTTGACTTAGTCCATCTTATAATTTTTTTTTTTTATAGTATTATTGGTCAGAATTATTTGACTTTTTAATATATCTATGAACAAATACTATGACATAGCTTTGAAAGTGGATTATTTATTTCCCTTCATTAAATTTTATTATTATTGTTTCTTTAATTTAACTCCAAAGTCCAATTTAAAAAATAACTTTTAAATATTTACGTGGCATTTTCACGTGGTCTTAAATATTTAAAAAATATATATATTTTTTTTTTGGTTTAATTTTCAGTAAAATATAAAAACTAAGAAAATGAAAGTTCAATCTATAATTTAAAGATATAATCGACCACATTTTAAATACGTAAATATCTTAATATATTTTTTATATTTATTTAATTTAGATGTTATAAAAAAACAAAAACAATGAGTGAGGTTTATTTCCAATATTAACCTAATATTCAATAAAAATAAATAAATAAATATTTCAAACGAAATTATTTAGGCAAATAAAAATTGACAAAATAATTGGAGCAGATCCCATGGCCGCCGGCGCACCAAAACGCAAGTTTTGACCGGCGATTCAAATTCAACGGTCGTTTTCTTTATTTTATTTTAATTTAATTAATTAATTAATTTTATAAAAAGAGGTCGTCTGATTTATTTTGCCTATAAAACAATTATTAGTCAATTTAATCGAGTATTTAACGTTACTTAAAATATATTTTGAAGGTTTCAAAATTTTGACCTTTTTTCTTTAATTTTTATTTTTAAAAATTCCTTTCCATTTAAAATTAATGTTTTTATTTTCGCCCTATTCACTGTTTACATAAATAATATCAATTAATCTATGTCAAAGAAATTAATTGACATTTTAGTAACTCGTATTTCATACCCGAGTTATTTTAATAATTTTTAAATAAAAATAAAAATAAAAATAAAAATAATTTTTAATCTATAAACTTTGGATGATAATAAAAATTTGTTATAATTAGGTTGAGAAACTAAATTATTATTTTACTTATATAAGTATTTGGATTTTACACCTCCAATAACTCCCTCTAGCTTTAATATTGTAATATCCGACACATAGTATGTATTTTCCTTTGTAATTGAAGATAAGATTTGAGCCATAAATACACGATTGACCACTTGGTTAAATTACAATTTTGTCTTTAAATTAAAAAAATATATATATAATTCTTTCACAATAATAGCTAATAAATCTTGTTTAAATTTAAACTCAAGGACTCTCAACCTAATAAAACTCTTGTTTACTTACTTTTTATATTAATCCATTTAATTATTCAAATTTTTTTTGGTTCAAACTTCTAGATTCGTATTTTATAAGTTTCCCGAACATGAAGGATGGAAGATGGGAAGTTGATAACGTAATATATCATTTTTAAAGTTTAAGGATTTATTACATAAAAAATAAACTTACATTAATTTAAATTATTTTGCAGTAGGAATGTGTTAAAAAAATAAATAAATAAAAAAATCCTATTATTTAAATTACGAATTTATTTGAGTTAAATTTAGAGAATTTTTTTTCTCGATGCAATTAATATGTAGTATATTTATTTTATTTTTATTATTTATTCTTCGACCACCTTTAAAAATAATTTTTAACTATTTAAAATATACTTTTCCAAAGTATATATATTGAAATGGAGTGATAAATCTTAATTAAATATTAAAAATAAATAAATAAATATTTACAAAATAATAATTTACTTTTACCCAAAATAAAAATTTAAATAAATGACCAAAAATAACTCAAACCAACTCGACCTAAAAAAAAATGATGGTTAAATTGAGTTAGTGTTCATTATTCTATTTAAAAAATTGACGACCTAAACAATTAAGATGTAAAAAATGTCTCAATCCGTTCATGAACCTTCCTATTTTTTAGCTGAAACGGTAAAAGTAAGTGAAAATTTTTCAAGGAGGTATCTAGAACGGGATAGGAGTGTTACATTATATAGACTATTGTTTAAATTTGAGATCACACATCCGTTTAGAAAGGGGAGAGGAAATCTCTTCCTAGAAGACACGTTTTAAAACCACGAGACTAGCGACAATACGTAACGGGTCAAAACGAACAATATCTGCTAGTGGTGGACTTGGGTTGCTACATTGAACCTTCAATTTTGAATAAAAAAAATGCAGGTCAATTACCGATAAATTATGTTCACTTTCACAAATTCTCTCATTTCATTTCGGACGAATTTAATTAAGATTAACCAAATCGCGAAGGCACCGAATATAAAGAATTAAATTATATAAAATTAAGATTTGTTTGATTAGCAAGAAAATTGTTGGCATTAGTACATGATTTTTAATTTGTAATATTTGATAGTCATGAAGGGCTTTTTCGTAAATTAACAGTAAATTAGGTTGATTAACATAATTAATTATGAAAATTCAAACATCAAAGTTTAATTTAGGTAACAAAATATAAGACTCTTTGACTAATTACCAATTAACAAAATATTTAAACCATGTTTAATTTTTTAAGTAATGCATTTGTTGAATTTGACTCACTCTTATTATTATTATTATTATAATTTTGATTATAAAATATTAATGAAGAAAATTATGACATTAAATTGACCATTTATTAATATATTATTAAGCTATGATGTAACAAAGTAATGTGTTCTACATATTATTTAGAGGCAAATATAAAATAATATATATAACATCACGTCCGGTGTCCACGATTTGAACAAGAATTTGGATCACAGATTCGATAGTTAACCATATTACCTACTTAACTTATCCACATAACCCAACACAGATTTGTTGAGCATATGTTGTTTTGACTCACATGTTTTTTCAAAAAGTCAACGTAAAATGTTTTAAAGTCAAGCACGTTTAACTTTGGAGTTCCTATGATTGCGCCTCAGCAGAGGAAAGTGTATCTTGTTAATCTTCAAGATCACTCTCGTTTAGATGTAGTCATGGTTTATTCATGTACTCCTTTTTTACTTGAGTGTCACAAAAAACGAACACTAACTTAGATGCCACTCGATTGCAGGTTTGATATTTGAAGAAACTGCACAATACACGGGAATATTATAAAATGAGGTTCGACGTATTTTGCACGTTCCGTTCAATATTTATGTGTCTACAAATAATTCTCTAGAATCTAAATACGAATAAACGAATAAATTAATATCGTAAATTGATATTTTGGCGGACATGATCCTCCAAATATTGCATACAAAACGGAAAAAGATTACCATTTTTATTTCTTTAAATTTTTAATTTCTCTCTCCTATCCTATTAAATTATAAAATTTTGATTCTTTAAATTTTTAAAAATATTAATAACTTCTTAAAATTTTATTTTTATGTCTAATAAAAATTTAAATTTTTATTTTATATTTAATAGATATATTTTCAATTAAAAATTATCATTAGCTAGTCAAATTCTATTTTATTATTTTACTTATGTTTCATCGACGTGTTAATTAAAAAAAAAAACGCGTGTGATTAATGATAAATATTATTAATTTATTTTTTTGGGTTATTGACCAATTTCAACAATACTATTACATTTTATTTTAATATTTAAAGTTGGTTGGGTTGATGACCCGACCTTCTATTTTCAAGTCGGATTATCGAGTAGTATTTTTTTTTTTTTATTTAGAAAAGTCTACTTATCTATTACGTCACTAAATAAGATCTCGGAAAGCTCAAATATCAAATATTCACAAGTCATAATGCATCACGAACATCGGTTACAAACGTAAAATATTTTTAATCTTCATAACAATTTTTAAATTAAGGTAGTATCGAGTTGGGTTGGATTCCTACTTTCAAGTTAGTCGGGTTGACCCGACTAAAATAATTTAGAGTGGTTGTGACGTATCACGTCATCATTAAAAAAGAAAGTTTTCTTATGGGAGAATTGGTACATGCGAGATGCCCACCAAACAAGTGAGCCGTATTGTTAACAATTAAGATAACAAAACGAGACGTGACGCAAGATTGAGCTGAAAACTTGAATATATATATATATATATATATATATAATCATAATTTTTTTTTAATAATAGAATTGATTTGAATGCTTTAAAAACCTCAACGAAATGTATTTTTAAATTGATTTCATTTATTATATTTTTTGTAACTTATAATTTAATTTATTATTCATGAGTCATTGAGTTGTCTAATTCAAATAGATTAGTTTTATTATTTTTATTTATTTATTTTTAATAACGCGTTTTTAGGTTGTAATTCGCATACTGAAAACGAGGCAAATTCCATTTATTATTCATAAAATAAATAATAATAATAATAATAATAATAATGTTAAAATATCAAATATTTTCATAATTTAATTCTAACTTTCCGATTATTCTATTAATTTAATGTTATTTTTTAAAAATAATTATTATCCACGAGTTTAAATTCAGATTTTAAATCTAAATTCCATATTTAATAGTTGAGACGTTATTTATAATATTTGATAACTTACCGAGTCTAAAGTTAATCAAATATTTAGGTTAAAATATCATCTTGATCATCGTACTTTATTTTCAATTTCTTTTAGTTTTTTTTAAAGTTCAAATAAAAAAAAAAGTTTATAATATTTGAAAGGATAAAGAGAAGAGAACGAGTTTACGGTTCTTTCATAAATAGGTAAAGAAAAGAGAAATGAGAGAAAAACAAAGCAATATCAAGAGTTCTATCAATCCACTATTAATCGATAGATAAAGCTCTTTCTTTATCATCTCGTGCCAGGTGCAACAAAAGATGAGTCTTCTTTCTTTTTCGTGAACGACGGGAGCGCCGAGAGCCTGTTGGAGAGCTTTCAGACCCTAAAACATTCATTCTCAACGAGTTTCGAAGCGATTCTCATTATTACAGCTACCTTCTTAAATCGAAAGAAAGCTAAGCAAGAATCTCGATAGTACAAAGGGAAGCAGAATCGTATTCGACTATGGTTCTTCAAATCGACCACAGATTCTCGACCTGGTCGTTTGACTTCCACTACAGTTGACCTCTCTTATTCTCCTCTCATGTACACAATCAGAGGAAAGACTCATGTAATTTCTTCGTGTTGTTCCCTTATTTTTTTGAGACATATTTTTTTTAATACAAATTAATTTTTAAAAAATATTCAGTTTGATTTCTTCTAGTAAGAGTTTAGAATATTTAATAAAACCTACCAACTTTTTTTTTTAAAAATATTAAAAAAAAATTGAGTACCGTAATATTTAAATTGGACAAAATTGACCCTAATAAAAATTAATGATAAAGGGACCTTCCCAACCACTATCCTTTATTGAAAAATAAATTACCTAAATTGCTTAGTCCTATTTAATTAAAAAAATAATTTTTCATTATACTTTAGAATTTAAGTTTATGACCTTTTAGATTAGGTAAAAAAATAAAAAAAATCATTTTTTAAATTTATTTTTTAGTTTTGAAAATTTGAAGGGCATTTTTGGAATATTTATATAAATAAGTTATATTAAAATAAAAATATTAGTGTCAAGCATAATAATTTAGAAATATCAATTAATAAACGTATAAATATGGTTATTAATTAATAAAAAAATTGGGATATATATTTTTGATGACTATATCTAATAAGAATTCTTTCTCTCTATCTCTTTTTTTTTTTTTTTTTTTTTTAAATAAAAAATAAATATAATTTTATTTATAATAAATGATCTTCATTGTATATTGCAAATAAAGGTTTATTTATTTTTATTTTTTTATTTATTATCAAGGTTGTCCATTAAATATCCTAAATAGATAAGATCAAATTTAACTCCCTCCGCTTATCATAAAAAATTTAAACGTATTTAGTAAGTTATTAAATTTAAAACTTTATCTATTTGATTCTTAAACGTTTAAATATATCTAAACGATTCTTATTTCTAGTCCACTTAGCTAATATGGTTTTTAATTACAAGCTACATGTTATTAGCTCCTCTAAACTTATCTTAACGATCGTGTTCACGTGACCTAACTCTTTTAAGCTAACCTCAATTATTGGGTTCACGTTATTTAGCTACTCTGAGCACCCTAAACTTATCTCAACGATTGAGTCTACTCGGGATCACAGAATCCAGCTAAGCTATTTACTATTCTCTGCTATTAAACAAATGATGTTTAGCCTTTTGAATAGTCAACTCTAACACATATCGAGTTTAGCCTTTTGAATAGTCAACTCTAACATATATCTATACCATAGTACACGAGACAATTAACTACCTGAGATTAGTTAACAACTCTCCAATAATCTCCGGCTATGTCTTTTATAATTATTTGCTTATTTTTTATTTTAAATAAAGATCATTTTTGGAAACAAATCAAGCAGAAAAATCTTTTAAATGAGAATTATTCAAATTATTATTTATTTTCTCTAATTAAATTCGATAATTAATGAGTATTTGTTGTTTTCCTCTCCAAATATATCCCTATTTTATTTTATTTTATTTTATTGTATTTATCTCCAAGTACTCAGCCTCACCTACTACCATATTTATAAAGTCATTAATTTATTATATTATTTAATTACTCAATTTAAAATTTTATTCAGTTATTTATAAACAAGAAAAATTCAATTTATTTATATTTAAAAATTTGAGCTTACTCGATCAACATCTGAAATAGTCCAACCACGACATAACCTACTAGTCAACTATGATTTAAAAAAAAAAAAACATTTTAATTAAAAATAATTGAGTTTAATTAACATTTAATTTGGTTTAGTGGACATCCATTTGTAGATTAATTAAAATTTAGTAATTTTTCAATATCACGGCGAAATTATCACTTTTTACTGTAATAATTGAATCTCAAGTATATAAAAGATGAGTAATGAAAAATATAATCTCTGTTCTCGACCTCATTTCATTTAGTTAATGGGGATGAATCTCTCTGTTCACTTCTTTATTCTCCAGTTAAAATGTGGATTCTTTACTTTATTAGGGTTAGGTGTGTGTCGAGCGGATCCCGATGTTTTGAATGAACCTATCTAATTACAACGGATATATATTAATTATTAATTAGAAAATGAATGCATGTATCTCCTAATTTGGTAAATTATGTTTTTAAATTAAAATAATAATAAAATACATTTAATCGTGTTATATTAATTAATGAACAGAAATAAAATATTTTATTATTGTTTACACTTACATAATTGCCCTCAACATACAACTCAGAACCACAGAGAAGAATAATGAACCCCTTTCCGCTCGGTCCGGTCAGTCTGAGCTGGCAAGGTTTGGTGGGCCCCACTCTCCCCCTATAAATATGCCCAAATCGTCGCTCCTCCCTTCAAAATTTTCTAAACCATTTCCCCATTTGGAAGGAAGGAAAAAAAAAAAAAAAGTAGAAATAACTCTCTTCGCCTTCCGATCCGGCGCCGGCGTTTCCATTTTCACTTTTGTCTTGGCCAACGATGGACGCCCGCCGCCGCCGGTCCTCTTCTCTCGTCAAGAAAGTCACCGTCGGTGAGCCTGCGGTGGAATCTATGGAGAAGAATAGTCTCAAGGTTAAGATGGTGGAACAACATCATGATGATGATGCTGTTAAGGTGTGTGATGTTTTGCCTCTTCCAATTTATCTGACCAATGCCGCTTTCTTCACTCTCTTCTTCTCCGTTGTTTACTTTCTTCTGACGCGGTGGCGTGAGAAGATTCGTTCGTCGACTCCTCTCCACGTTGTTACGCTTTCTGAAATGGTCGCCATCTCTGCTTTTGTCGCCTCCTTTGTTTACCTTCTTGGATTCTTTGGTATCGACTTTGTTCAGTCGATTTTCCGTCCTTCGCATGACGTGTGGACATCTGAGGATGATGAGGTTGTTATGATTAAGGAGGATACTAGGAAGGTTCCGTGTGGTGCTGGAATTGATTGTTCGATTCCGATTTTGGCACCGCCCTTGCCCTCGGTGCCGAAAGTGGTCGATCTGGTGCCTGTTAGCGTCGATTTGACGGAGGAGGATGAAGAGATTGTTAAATCTGTTGTGGCTGGAACGACGCCGTCGTATTTGCTCGAATCGAAGCTTGGCGATTGTAGACGAGCAGCGGCCATCCGTCACGAGGCCTTGCAGAGAGTGACAGGAAAGTCGCTCTCGGGGCTTCCATTGGAAGGATTCGATTACGCTTCGATATTAGGGCAGTGTTGTGAGATGCCTATTGGATACGTTCAAATTCCGGTGGGAATTGCTGGGCCGCTGTTGTTGGACGGCAAGGAGTATTCTATTCCAATGGCCACCACCGAGGGTTGCTTGGTCGCGAGTACGAATAGAGGTTGTAAAGCGATTATGATGTCCGGTGGGGCTAACAGTGTGTTGTTGAGGGATTCCATGACGAGAGCACCGGTTGTGAGGTTTGCTACGGCGAAAAGAGCAGCGGAGTTGAAGTTCTATGTGGAGGAACCGGCGAATTTCGATACCTTGGCCGCTGTTTTCAACAAGTCTAGTAGATTTGGAAGGCTACAGAGTATCAAATGCGCCATTGCTGGTAAGAATCTCTATATGAGATTCTCTTGCAGTACTGGTGATGCTATGGGGATGAATATGGTATCGAAAGGCGTTCAGAACGTTTTGGATTTTCTCCAGACTGATTTCCCTGATATTGATGTAATTGGCATATCTGGTAAACGAACTAAAATCCTTCTACAACCCCTCCACTTCTCTGATTTTCTTGTTTTGCTAATGGGAAGAATTGTATGCGTTTGTGAAACCAGGAAACTACTGTTCCGACAAGAAGCCTGCTGCTGTGAACTGGATCGAAGGCCGTGGTAAATCGGTGGTTTGTGAGGTTGTAATCAAGTGTGATGTAGTTAAGAAGGTCCTCAAGACCAACGTTCAAGCCTTAGTTGAGCTTAACATGCTCAAGAACCTCACTGGTTCTGCCATGGCTGGAGCTCTTGGGGGCTTCAACGCCCACGCCAGCAACATTGTTTCAGCCATCTTTATCGCAACAGGGCAAGATCCCGCTCAGAACGTGGAGAGTTCTCACTGTATTACCATGATGGAAGCTGTGAATGATGGCCAAGATCTTCACGTCTCTGTTACCATGCCTTCCATCGAGGTCAATTACTTTTCACAAAAGTCTTCTCTAGGACCTCATTGTTGAAAGTTTTAGGTAGTTTCTTAAATTCAATCATAAATGCAGGTAGGTACAGTTGGAGGAGGGACCCAGCTTGCTTCTCAGTCTGCTTGTTTGAACCTCCTTGGGGTTAAAGGCGCCAACAGAGAAGCACCAGGATCTAACGCGAGGCTGCTAGCCACCATAGTAGCTGGCTCTGTTCTAGCAGGAGAGCTATCTCTGATGTCTGCAATTTCAGCAGGACAGCTTGTGAGGAGTCACATGAAGTACAATAGATCCAGTAGAGATGTCACTAGCGTTTCTTCCACCTAACCACAGTCCATCCTCTTCACGGTAATAATCTGTCCTCTCAAGACTGTTGGCGATGAAAATTCCCAGAAACGCAGCAGGCCGCCCACTTTTGAAATCAATGGATGGACATAAACACCTCCCATGTAGCTAGCTAGCTTGGGACTGACCACAAAACACAATCAACCATAGAACAAAAAGGTTCAAACAAACAAACCCTTTATGTACTTCTAGTTAATTTTTTTGTTTGTTCGAGTTATAATATATATATATATAGCGTTGTCTCTTGATCTTCTTCTTCTTGAATTCAAAATCTGAAACCCCATGTAACTGAAATCATGATATTGTGTGATGTGATGACGAAGTTGTTTTCTTAGTTCTCTATGTGCCAAGATTTCTGTTGTCCTTTGTGCTGTGTTTCCAATAACTGAATTGAAGTGGGTTTATGCATTAATGGACAAAGTGAATGAATGGAGTTTGGGATTAAAACAAGGAGATGGGAGTTGTGATGCCTGTGTCATGGCATAAGGAATCAAAGGGTTGTGGTTATTACGAGGAAAAGTGTCATTGTATACAATGCTATGTGTTGCATCAAGAGATGAAGAAATTAAATATAAAAGAAGAGGGTAGTGGTTATGCATTTATTGTCAGATATCAGAGAGATTTGAGTAAACTTTTGTATTTCTATTACCAATTTGTGAAGGGAAGGGAAAGCAAACAAGGCTCATGACTTGAGGGAATCTTTGCCCATATTCCTAAGATTGCTTCTTGGAAATTGGAAATGGTCAAATACAGAGCCTTTAAGCATACAAGTTGGGGTTTTTGTTTTTAATCCTTCCTCCTTCCTCCTCACCTTCCTCACCCCATTACTTAGGTTGCTCATATTTTCATATTTTAAAATAGAAATCATACCAAATTCAATTTTGGTCACATAGGTTATCACCCAACTAATTGACATTAAAAGTAGAGTGGGTCGTAGATACTCAATCATTCATTCATGCGTCTAATAGAGAGAGGATTCATACCCGGAGAGGATTCATACCCGGATAAAGAATGTTTTGTTCCCCTCTCTAATTGATATGAGATCTTACCATCCACTCCTCTTTGGGTGCTAGCGTCCTTGTTGGCACACCGCTCGGTGCCTGGCTCTGATACCATTTGTAATAGCCCAAGCCCACTACTAACAGATAGCGTCCTCGTTGGCACATCGCTTGGTGTCTAGCTCTAATACCATTTGTAGCAGCCCAAGTCCATTGCTAACAGATAGCGTCCTCGTTGGCACACCGCTCGGTGCTTGGCTCAGATACCATTTGTAACAGCCCAAGCCTACTGCTAATAGATAGCGTCCTCGTTGGCACATCGCTTGGTGTCTGGCTCTGATACCATTTATAGCAGCACAAGCCCTATAGCAGCACAAGCCCACTGCTAACAAATAGCGTCCTCGTTGGCACACCGCTCAGTGCCTGACTCTGATACCATTTGTAATAGCCCAAGCCCACTGCTAACAGATAGCGTCCTCGCTGGCACATCGCTCGGTGCCCGACTCTAATACTATTTGTAATAGTCCAAGCCCACCGCTAACAGATATTGTCTGCTTTGGCTCGTTACGTAGCCGTCAACCTCATGATTTTAACCAATATAAGATCTTACATAATCATTTCGATCAATATTTACGATTTGATTTCTCTATCAAATTGTAGTAGAGTTGTCATACTTTACTTATTAGAACTATAGTTGCTTTTTTAGATATAAGAAAGAGAAGGAAATAAAAAATAAAATAAAAAAAGAAAGCAATAAACGTATGTTTATCTTTTATAATGAAATGTTTTCCAAACTCGAGATACGAATGATTTAGATGTAAGGAAAAAGTGTTCGAAAAACACTTCATGCTCTTCGGACATTCTCTTTGTAACGTGTAACAAACCTCTTATCATGCTTTTTGTAGTTGTCTCTATTATTGTCACGTCAAATCTAGCTGTTGCACATTAGAAATGCATACTTAATTGTTAGACTAATTTAGACAATACTAATCTTTTTAATTCAAAAAACATATATAATATTTCTAGATTATAAATTATCTATTTCCAATCATTTAAAAAAAAAAAAATATTAATCTCCAATCATTTTTAGATCTCAAATCTAACCTTATGATTAGATTAGATTAGATGATGAATTTTTAAAATCAAATAATTAATTGACGGACTTAAAAGTTTAAGAATATATTGAACACTTCAAATAGATACAAAATCATTTAACCCACATGTGCCTGAAACGGAATAGGAAATCTCAGTTTAAATGGAAAATGAGAAGAGCGAGGACAGATTTTTTCTCATTAGCTAAACTGGGTTGGGGATGGATCCCATCCCCGTTCCACTCACTTTTTACCTATAAAAACAAATATATGTGTGCATATATATTAAAGAACGGAGGCAGGAACAGGAACGAAAAAGGCTTTTCCCTTACCGCCCCACACTGTGGACATCTCCAATTAAACTTAAAAATTTTGAGGCAATTTTTTCTCTGTTCAACCACACATGGAGTGATAGGATTTAAATCGACGATGTACACTTCAAACATCAAATATTTTAAAGTGATAAGAACATTTTTGTCTCGTAAAGCCAAAGCCAAAGCAATGGGCAGCGGCACGCCATTGTTGCAAGTGTAATCATCCTTTTATATTAGGTTTTAGTCCTTTGAAGGCATTGTTGGATAGCTATAGTCAATATTGGATTATAAGACAAATTGATTCAGATAACACCAATATAATGTATCTAGAAACGACCCGAACAATCAAGCTACACGTGTGGTAGCAAATTTATGGGTGCTATCCAACAATTCAACGTTGCCCATTAAAGCTCATATTTAATGAGCTAACTAATCAGTGTCCAGATCTTAATGTAGATAGGAGTTATCAAGCTTATGAACACATTATGAAAGTTGAGGCTTGACTCTAACAGGGCTATGACCGGATTATGAAAGTTGAGCTTGACTCTAACAGGGCTATGACCTGACATGATTGAAAGTGAGCAGCAGGAGAGACGTTGAAGAATTCTCAGAATTGATTTCACCAGAAGCATGAAATGAAAAAGTACTGAATGTTAGATGGTATTACTGAAAACTTTGAAGAACGTTTAACAATACACATTCTATTTACTTCACAAGAATCACTAAAACAAGACGAGAGTTGTTCGAGTCATTAGGATATGATAGCATTCATCTTCACAATCCTAGTCGAGGTCGATAGCAGCCATTAATGGCAGATGTTCAGGATGGTTCATCCTAGATCCAACTACCTCTTTGTGGCTTACACAGTTGGATGTTTATATAGCATATTTCCATGGAAAAACCAAAGAAACGTTCACAATTTAGAGAACACTTACATGACACACACTAGAATGCTCCTTTCAATACCACGGTTGCTCATTCGTCGATTTCCCATTGTTAGTCGTTAGAAGGAAGAACCGGTAAAAAGATGAACGCAATGGACGGATCGGATCGACTCGGGCGGAGGATGGCATCCATAAAGAGAGAAATTGCTTGTTTCTTGTATTTTGTGATCATTCATTCTTTCAAACTAAGCCTCGCATTTTGGACCTTCACAGATAACTTCAACTTCTGCTCTTCCATGTCCCTTAGAACAGCTAGGAGATTTGCTCTGTACACTTCACAACGTTGATTTGTTCTTTCCAACTCTGCAGAAAGCTCACGAATTTTCTTCTCCTTCTGTTCCTGGAAAAAGAAGAAACAAATAAGAAAATGCATTATGTCCTAAATCTTCATTTATCTTATCGGTATTCTCAACCCCCCCTCCATGGTAGGCTACATCTAGCTTTGTCCCTTCCCTACCTCAGAGGAAAGTAGATATGAAAACTACCCAGACAAGAACAACAAGAACACAACCCACATGACTGCTACCAACCTGAAACTAATTAACTGGAAGCTTGAAAAATCTATTGACTCGCTTCGACATTGAGCAAGAGACGGTAAGAGCATAATCTTCTAGTTAATTCAATTTAAAGAAATGCACAGAGAAACAGCACAACAGATGCATCAAAGAAGAAAAGTCAAGCATATAAATAATTAGGATAAAATTACAAATATGGCGAAAGAAGTGGCAGAGGAAATAATAACGTAGGCAACTAAAATAAGAGGTCAATTGAATTTTTCTTAACGAAAAGTTTGATTTCTCAATAAAAATCAAGTACGCTGGAGGCAATAAGAATTTGATTTTGATTGCAAGAACCAATCTGTACCCATCTGAAGATGTGTCGACGAATACATCAGCTAAAATGGAAAAGGGAATGAATGCAATCCAACCAAAGTACATTATAGGACAAGAATAACTCAGTAATGTCTACGAGACACAAATCTAAACATTACTATTAGCATTAACTAATGAACTTTCCAACCCACCAGGTTAACCCGGTTCGAAAGTAAAGCCTGCCAATGAACTCTACAACATTTTTTCATCAAGAGCCTCATGAAATATAGTATGTTTCCCAATACTTTAGATGTCACTCAAATACAATGCTCAATTTTTGGGTAAAAATGACCGAAGTCGCTCCACTCAGGAGAAGGGGTGTAGGATCATTGATAAATAATGATAGAATTCAGTGGATTTAAAACTGCAAATTAAAGAGACTAACCACAGATTGATAGGTTGCTGTCTGATCCTCTTCTGTTGCAATCAAAGCCCCAACAACTCCATTGGCCATAATATCACCATTAGTAGCTCCAGGGCCCCGGTTCTTCACAGCTGCAACCTTTCTAGAGGCCTCTTTTAGGGCATCCACAGCCGCATTATAAATATGAATTGACTTTGCTCCTTCCTCAACATACTTGATTGCTTCTTGACGAAGCTTATTGTACCTAACAGTTGAAGAATCTCCAGCTTCATTTGGTAATTCAGAATTATGGTCATCTATTGCAGGTCCATTTCTGGCATTTCTGGTCCACCGTTTCAATACGTATTGGGAAGGAAGTGTAAGAACATTTTTTGCCCTAAAAACTGCTAATATATGCCTGCAAATTATTCCCGAGTATTCAAACAGTTGACAGCTGCAATTAGCTTTCATCTCAAATGAATTAAAACTAACAGCATGTGCTTTATGGTCTTCCCCAAATTTTGCTACTCGATAAGTGGCAACGGTTCCTGAGTCGTTAATTTTGGTAGCAGGATTGGCAAGAGTTTCTACCAATTCCTCCTGGAACTTTCTGAATATCCTCCTCGAATATAGATCTGCAGCCTGTTTTTCCATTGGAGATGGTGTTTTCAAAACTGGCATAGAGTTAGTTGTGTCATAATCAGCTTTTAACTCTTTTTCATGCCAGCTTGCCATGGCCTTTTCATACTGCCTAACCAACATCTGTATCGTGGTGGACGCAGTAACATATCCATCGAAAAACAAATTCAAACTCTTATAGCTCTCATTTATTGACAATTCTCCAAAGAAAGTATCCCTCATGTAAACGGGTACCCACTGTTGTCTAGCACTATACATTAACTGAAGCCAGTCATTATCCATAATGTAATATCTATTCAGAAGGGATTCCCAACAGGACTCAAATTCTTCAATTGTCTCAGCCTCATTAACACATTTTCTAAATTCAGTTTCAAAAGTGGGGTGAGATTGACAGAGATGAGACAACTTCTCCAGTGTTTCTCTGAATATAGCCCACTTGCAAAAACGATGTCGGGTACCTGGCAGAACCTGCGCAACAGCAACCTGGATAAGCCTCTCTGGGTCAGTTGTAATGGAAATTGGTTGGCGTCCAGACACTGCTTGAAGCCAAGTTTGGAAGAGCCAAATGAATGAAGATTCAGACTCATGAAGAACCAATGCACATCCAAACAACACTGGCTGACCATGATGATTAAACCCTGTAAACGCAGCAAGAGGCACCCTATACTGGTTTTTTCTAAATGTTGTATCCAATACAACGGTGTCACCAAAGTATGAATAATTCATTCTAGACGTTGCATCTGCCCAAAATATATTCCCTCCAGACTGATCACCATCGCCCTGAACAGCATAATAAAAAGCAGGATTCTCAGCCTGCATTCGTTTCAGATGGTCTAAAACATGCTGAACCCCAACTCCGAGGGTCCGCTGCCGGCCACCACTCATTTCTAAAGGACTTCTACAAGAATCGGGAGAATTTTCCTAAAGGACTTCCATCTCCCTCACTTTCCTTCGAGAGATATAACCGCGGCTTTACAGAAATGGATGATCTTCAATTTTCTCGAGACCGAAAACACGAGTTAAGGAAACTCAATCGGTTCATACGAACTGAAGATTTGTACAATCAATTAACAGTCCTAAACTTCTCGTATCTGAAAACAAAGTGAAATTCGCAAAACCAGAAGCTATTGACACCGTGGAAGAAACTGAAACAAATTGGGGAAATGAGAAGAAATAAGAAGAATTCCAATACTTAATTCGTAAGAACAAAACTAGCTTTGTAAATTTCGAACATAAATAGCTAAAACGATCGCTTGATTACCAGTGACAGTGACGGTAGCCTAATCCCTTCGCCGGATCGTTCTAGGGTTCCGATGGCTACCATTTCCGTTGTTGTTTTTTTTTTTCTTTTTTTAAATTTTTATTTTCATAGCTGTTTATTTTCGTTTACAAATGGGCCTGAACATACACGTGCCAGGCCCAATTCTACAACCAACGTAGTATATCCACGCACGTACCGAAACCGAGGGCTCTTTTTATTTTAAAAAAGTTTTATGGAAATTTAACCAATTATTGATAGCTATTTTCATATTAGCCAATTTAATTTCTTATGTTCTATTATTTTGATTAAAATATTATATTAAATTTTGAGTTACATGATATGATACATAATTAGTTACTACAAGTAGTAATATTGTCCACTTTCGTCCGTCACGTTTCGTTGTCAGTCTCATAGTTTTAAAAAGTGTATATTAGAAGGAAGTTTCCACACCTTTACAAGCAATGTTTCATTCCCTTCCCAATCGATGTGGGATCTCACAATCTACCTCCTTGGGGCTCAACGTCTTCGCTAGCACACTGCCCCATGTCTAGCTAATACCATTTGTAACAGCCAAAACTCACCGCTAGCATATATTGTCAAAGCTCTTTGGCCTATTACGTATCGCCATTAGTTTCACGGTTTTAAAACAAGTCTAATAAGGAGCGGTTTCCACATTCTTAGAAGAAATGTTTTGTTTCCCTCTCCAACCCATCTGAGATCTTACAAAGTATGAGTAAAGTTTAACCAATACGAGCATGACTCAACTAGTTCAAACATTATAATTTCAATCAAAACGTCAAGGAATTCAAATCTACCCCTCACAAATCGTTAAACATAAACGAACTTGATATGAACCACGACCAAGGAATTTCCATACCTCAAGGTTTAATTACAGGGATGAAAGCCAAGAAGCTACAACAAACCTTGTACACTTATATTCAAACTATGATGAGCTCGTCAAAAAAAATTCTAGAAGACATTGGAGACCTCCCTTATATGTTGTGCAAGAGCTTTACGTAAGAGATGCATTAAATGCATTTAATTGACTCAGCTAAATTTATGGAACTAATCCAATATGATTAATAAACACATTTCATTCCCGACACTCTTTAATTATAATTTAAATATTTATTTGTCATATTTAAGCTAGTTTTTAATAGAGAAGTTAAGGTTATATTGTAATCCACTTAAGTTATCATATTCCACCATTAACCATTTTAATACGAGGTTACGAGTATTTCTCATTTACTAGTCAATTTAATTTGAGAGTTATGTGTGACAAGGATAAGGTTGTAAAAAGAATAGAATTTATATTTCTTATCTTTGTCATTGCTCAGATTTTCTTTACAAATTCTTGTGTTTAGAACTTGTATGTTAGAGTCATTCAAGTGGTATTGATCAAACCTCTTATGGTGATTCGAATCACGAATTTTCTTTATTCTTGATCTTGATCATCAAGGTAATTCGTTCCACGCTTTCCTTTCTATTCATTCCGCATCAGAATCTAAAAAATAGAGAAGCTCCATCATAAATTTTATTACTTAATTTAGTTAAAAGGCTATCCAAAGAACATTGTGATTCATTTTGTTTTGTTTACGGAAGGCACCAAGAACCTAACTGATAGATCCACTTGCCCAATTCTCTTCTGCTTTTTCAAGTAATGCCTACAATCAACCAACAACTGGTGATCATACCTCCTTTTCTTTCATTAATATCCAGATTCTGTGGGACACTCCTCCCTTTATTTGCCTTCCATACTAAGGGAAACACCACCAACACTCCCTCCATCCGTTCTAACGACATTCGTCCCGCCACCGCTCGATTTCTTTGCTTTTTCTTCTTTGACGTTCCTCACTATCATCCCAAATCTAACGAGTTAGAGTAAGAGAAATGTTAGAATCGCGTAACAACGCACACACTCGATCTAGATGAACGCAAAGAACATGAGAGAGAAAATGCATAAAGGAATATTGGCCGAAAGTTTACAATGATAGAATACAGAGAACCCAGAAAGTGCATTTTCGAGCTCTCATCCTAACACCTACCCGTGTAGTCCCTAATCCAATCGGGACTAGTTTACATGTTTGCCTATTTCTACACTCAATAAGGGTCCATATCTGGAGCTAACTACCCACGTAGTCCCTAGTTTTCTTAAGAACGGGGAAATAATGAACACGATAACATACAAAAAACGCTATCATAGACTTTTTATAGCGTTTTTCGTACGTCGTGACAGCCTGTGTTATTAAAAGTCTAAGACTTTTTATAGCGTTTTTTTATAGCTATAATATAGTATAAAACTATAGCTTATATACATTGTTATAAAAACATCTCGTAGCATTTTATTAAAGCTATAATATGTTAAATATAGCTAAAATATTATGCTATCTTTAACCTATTATAACATTTTTTTAACGCTATAATATAGTATTCATAGCTTTAGTCTTATGCTATAACAATGTTATTTGATCATTTAACGGGATTAGAGTGTCGACCCTTGACCCAACTCTACATTCAATAGTAACTCAAAACACTGACCAAGGGATATATATATGGTTCAGTTTACTATACACACAGAGGTTTAACAGATATTAACTATCTTTATATATAACTATGTAGTATAAACGGCTCTACGCTTACTATATAGGATCATTTTCGTATAACTTTATTACATATAACAATTGAACAAGCTATAAATATGCAACAGGCTCCATAAACAGCTAACCGAGAATACGTTCATATTCCCAATGATTGAGCGTTGATAAAACTACGCATTACATAGGTGTCAAAGATGCACATAAACAGCATCAAATTCTTCGAAAACTTTAATAGATACCCAACAAATACTCCTTATGTCAACCGAATAAAGATATTCTTCTAATCGTAAACCCTAAGCAAAGCATCTCCCATGCAACATATTCCAAAACAACCCAATCAAGGTGAATCCTTCCACCTCCCAACTCACCTTCATATAAGCACAATTCGAAGAACAACAACAACATCAACAACATCAACAACATGAAGATCGAGAAAGAGCTAACACACCCAATCCACCCGCGCCACAAGCTACGTCTCGAGTACACTGAAACCCCTTACAACTGCGACGGGTGCAAGGAAGCTGGCATTGGCTACAAATACAAATGTCACCAATGTGCCTTCACCTTACACAAGGCGTGCGCCATTGCCGCGCCACGAACCACCCACCCGTTCTACCAAAAATGCGAGTTCAAATTATACTACCATCCCCCCGGCAAATGCAAGCGCGTATGCGATGCATGTAGAACCTACGTGCATGGATTTGTGTACCATTGCGATAGCTGTGACTTTGATTTACATCCTTGTTGCGCGAACCTCCCGCAAGTCCTCGACGATGGGAAGCGCGATCTTTACCTTTGTAGCAAGCTATCTAGCTCGTGTCACGGCTGCGGTGGAACGGGGCTCGGTTGGTCTTATAGGTCGCAGTGCGGGGCGTATAATCTTCATCTTTCGTGTGTGAAGGAGATGCTGGTGGAGAGCTGGTTGGCTGTGTATTTGAATGTGGATAAGAATAGGGTTAGGCAAATGGTTACGAGTATTCCAAGGCTTAAGGGGTCGCTGCAAAACCGTCCTGTGGTAAGAGGGTCGGTTGGGAAGTATGGTCAGATGGCTGGTGCTGCAGCTCGTGCTGTTGTCTCGGCCGTTTTGGGGGACCCTACGGCTATGGTTGCAGCTGTGGTTAGTGGCATCGTGTCCAAGTGATGGTGGTTGCATGTGTGGTTGATTTTGTTTGTAAATTACTATGAATGTATGCAGTTTAGGTATCTTTGGATTAAATAATTGATTTTAATATGTTGTTGAAAATATATTTATGCTAAACGGGCTGGGAACGGGGACGAAGACAGTAAAAATAATTTCGTCTCCAACCCCATTTATCTAATGTGAAAAAATTGTTTTCCAATCTATCGTACTTTCTAAAACGTGGAGTTTCCTCCGCATTCGAGACGGGTTTGATGTCCACAATTGATGAGAGTGCTTTTCACTCTAAAATTATATCAAAGGTTGCCGATTTGAACCAGGGCCCTTTCTCTATTCTTTTCGTTCTTCGGTGGTGCATTTGATTACATATTAAAAAGAGCATTTGATTACAGATCTAGAAGGTCACTGGTTTGAATCCAATAGAAACTTTTTTCTATTTTTTTCTTTTCATTTGACTATTTATCCGGTTCTTTTTTATATGAATCTTTGGTAGTTTATTTGATTGTATATTAAAAAATTAATAAGGGGTTCTTAGCTCAGTGGTAGAGCATTTGACTGCAGATCAAGAGGTCACTGGTTTGAACCCGGTAGGGCCCTTTTGGTATATGTTTATGTTTTTTTTTTTAGACAAAGAGGTAGTCAATTCGAACCTAGTAGGGTATGTAGAGCATTTGACTGCATATTAGCTTTTTTTTTTTTTTTTTTTACAATTAATATCATCACTCTTCGGTGGATTTGACTGCATATTAAAATATCAAAGAAGGGTCCTTAGCTCAATGGTAGAGCATTTGGATTCACTAGTTCGAATTTGTCAGGACCCTTTTCTTATAGTCATTGTACCGGTTAGGCCGTTCGGCCCTTCTCTTATTGAACAAAAAGAATTACCCTTTTCATTAATACCATAATTATTCGGACCCTTTTGATTGTAGATTAAGAGGTCATTGTTTGATCCCTATTCGGTAGTGGATTTGGTCATGGTACCCGTAGGCCATTCTCGAACAAAAAAAAATATATATATAAATATTTTTTTAGATATTTAATCATAATCCATTATGTGCACGTGCAATAAATATTACAAAATAAGCCTTTTTAAAAAAATTGAGAAAAAAAATATAATCAGTACATTAAATACGTCACGAGTTCTTAGGATTCATCAAATAATTCCATTAAAAATGAAGCTTATAACGAATCAATTACTACTCGTAATAAAAGAAGGCATAAAATTGATATTAATTACGCTATTGCCACTGTTTCCATGACCAAAAGTACAGAGAAAACCGCTCCAGCTCAGATCGGATCAACAAATGAAATCCTCGATCTTCATCCACGTCATTCGATTGGACACGTGGAAGTACCCTTTGAGTCCAGGGGCAGCGCGCCTGAGGCCTGACCGTTAACGGAAGAATATATTTATATTTTTAGTTTAATTATTAATTATTAATTATTAATGATTATTTATCCCTTTTCTCCCGCCGATTACTCGGTCTTCCCTCCGACTTTTTTGAGGCTTAGAGAAATCTACCATTTCCCCGCTGCTCTCAGTTCGCATCTCACTTGGAAGGCCATGGTGCTGAGCTCGAATCGTCTTCTTGCTTGAGCCACAGGTACTAGTTATAGCGCTTCTTCATTCTAATTCGTTCATTCCATATCAATGTACGTGTGGAATTGAAGCTTTGTTTGGTTTGATTCTTGTTGGTTTGATTTGTGGATTTTGTTGGATCATTGATCTCGGGGAAGCGCATTTTGTTTTTTGCACATTTCTGGAGAGATTAGTGAGAAGTTAGGGTTGTTCTTGTTTTTTTGTTGTCGATTGTTCTGTGAATGATTCTTGGCGCTCTGGTTTTCAGGTTTTTTTTTTTCCCAGTTGTTTGATAGTTGTAGATTAGGAAGATGTTGGGTCGGTCTTCTCTTTACAGAACTGGAAGCTTTCGACCAGAGAATCTTGGTCAGAATGCGCTTGCTCTTATTGGGAATCTTTGTTTCACTCTGTTTGTGATTGGGGTTTTAATTTTTACGATTATTGCTGCCACATACGAACCTGAGGATCCTCTTTTTCACCCATCCACCAAGATCACTACCTTTCTCACATCAAAATCCAATGCCACTTTTAAAACTGATAGCACTGTGATGAAGACTGGGGAGGATTTCATGGCTGCCAATCAAACTGCATTTGAAACTTTTCTCAATGAAACTGATATTGTTAAACTGATTGATGCGGAAAACTCTGCTTTGGGCACTGCTGCTGAAGGAACTTTGCCTGAGTGCAATGTCAATGTGGATGACCCGATTGATTGCCGTGACCCTGAGGTTTTCCATTTCATGATGGAGACCACCATAGAACGATTCAAGGACATTCATTTTTACCGGTTTGGAAAACCAGTTCGTGGATCTAACGATAGCACCTGTGATATGGCGTGGCGGTTCCGGCCCAAGGAAGGGAAGATTGCTTCTTTTTATAAAGATTATAGGAGGTTTGTGATTACTAGATCTGCGAATTGCACTCTTAGTATCATTAGCATAGGTGAGTACCACACTGGTGTGAATGCAAGGAAGAGGAAAAAGAATCCAAAACATAATTTTGAGAAGAAAATGGAGCAGCTAGAGAAGGCGGTCTCTTTGCCTGTTGTTGGGGAGGTTGTGAATGATTCCCTTCCCGTGGTCGAGTCTGAAAGCTCATTTAGTCACGGGAAGTACTTGCTTTATGAGATGGGCGGAGATAAATGCAAAAGCATGAACCATTACTTGTGGAGCTTCTTGTGTGCTTTAGGTGAAGCTCAGTATTTGAATCGTACGTTGGTTATGGATTTGAAAATTTGTCTGTCATCAATATATACTTCATCGAATCAAGATGAGGAAGGAAAAGATTTCAGGTTGTACTTCGATTTTGAGCATCTGAAAGAGTCTGCATCCATCTTGGACCAGGGTCAGTTTTGGTCTGATTGGGAGAAATGGCAAAAGAAGGACCGTTTAGGTCTTCATCTTGTTGATGATTTTCGAGTCACACCTATGAAACTTGCAGATGTAAAGGATGCCTTGATATTGAGAAAGTTCAGGTCTGCAGAGCCAGATAATTATTGGTACCGGGTATGTGAAGGAGAAACGGAACCTGTAGTTAAGCGACCATGGCATTTGATTTGGAAATCAAGACGACTAATGGATATAGTATCTTCAATTGCATCGAGAATGAATTGGGATTATGACTCGGTCCATATAGTGAGAGGCGAAAAAGCGAAGAACAAGGAGCTCTGGCCAAATCTTGATGCTGATACTTCACCTGATACTCTCCTGTCGACGTTGCAAGACAAGATTGAGAATGGAAGGAACCTTTACATTGCTGCAAATGAACCAAACACAGATTTCTTTGACCCCTTGAAAGATAAATTCTCGACTCATTTCCTCAACGATTACAAGGATCTTTGGGACAAAGACAGTGAATGGTACACGGAAACAATGAATCTTAACAATGGCGTACCAGTTGAATTTGATGGATATATGAGGGTATCAGTTGACACAGAGGTGTTCCTAAGAGGGAAAAAGCAGCTAGAAACGTTCAACGACCTCACGAATGATTGTAAGGATGGAATCAACACCTGCAATGTTGCATCCAATTAGTATGAAACCCGAATCCCATTATTTATTTATGGAAACTTGCCGAGTTGAGGTCTTGTTTCTGTTGCTTTGAGAATCAATTGATAGATAAGAAATGACTTAGCTTAATAATGAGTTTTGTGCTTGCATTAATAACTTTCCTTCAGTTGGATCTTCCTAATTTTTAACTTGTTGAGGGTTGTCTCTACTGAGTATAATGTATTATATGTTTCGAATTCACTAATGATATTTAAGACTGTTTTTAAGGCATCTTATATAGGTTTAGATTATTGTTCGAAAAGGATAAATATGAGCAGGAAAACGAGATTCGGGTTCGTAGCAATGCAATTCTGAGGAGGAAAGTGATGAAAGGGAAGTAGCTGCATTAACTCGAAATGTAAAAAGTTCGTCTCAAGGATTCATAAACACGAAAAAAAGCAGAAAGCTTCATATTTACAATGAAATAACTGAGGTCTGAGACCCATCAACACTCATCACGCTTCAACTACTCATGCATATGGAAGGTACAAATGCTATGGCCTGCGGATGCACTTTTAAGATTTTCTACACTATGCTGCTGTACATGGAATGAAATTCCTCAACCATAATATTCATAATGCTCACCAGAAGCAGGAAGCTGTGTCTTCTTCGGGCATGAACGGAGTTCGACACAGAGGACACGTAAGGTTCCAGTAGTCCAGCCACTTTTCCAAGCACACTCTATGGAAAAGATGACCACAAGATAAATGGTTTATCTCTGAATCAGGTGCAAACTGGGTTAGGCAGACCGAGCAGTCATGTTCTAGCAATTTGCAGCTGTGAACTTTGTTAAACAGAATTGCTGGGATTCGGCTGCGGAACTCTTCGATGTAACTTCCGTTCGGGTTAAGATGGAATTCTATGGATTCAGAAGCATTCTCAATGGAATCTGGTGAGGATGGTAATGTAGGCGACGAGAGATGGATGCCAACAACATGGAGAATCGACCGAACTATGCCTTTGAAGATGGATATTGATAGGGCCGTATTTACAAGGATCACACCCAGTACTCCTTCAGAAGGAGCAGGAAGGCTGGACAGACCCATAAGGTTCTTTGAAATTTGAAGAACTGGGATCAGCTCAGATGAATCAAAGAAGATCAGTAGAATGTATAAGAAGTCACTTCTGAGTTCTGAGTTCAAACGGTTCTGTAGTTTGATCCTTTTGTTGACATCTGATCTGAAAATGCACAAAGCAACTTATCAAACATCGTATAGAAATAGAGCCAAATCTGCTGAAAGATTAATGAATCGAGCGTACTCCTTTCTTCTATGATCCTAGCTCCCAACAGGAAAACGAAGATTAAGGAAGGCAGAAAAGTATATACTGGTGATAGAAACTTCCTTGAGAGAAGATCTGTTTAGATGCAAGAGCCGAGAACATGGAATAGAATCATCAAGATAACCTTCCACTGACAATTTCATTGCAGGAGAAAGAGAGAAGAAAGAACAGCAAAAGAAACAGAGAGAAACCCAACATTCTAGAACACAGAGAGTTTCGATTAACCCAGAAACGATCCAAAAAGATTGAAAGAATGATCAAAATATCATCAGAAGAACACCGATTATGCAAAGGGAAATCAATCCAGTTCGAACCCCCCCCCCCCCCCCCCCCCCCCCCCTATCGGATCAAATCCAAAACCAAAAACCCGGAGAACCCAAATCAGCAAATGAAACCAAGATCATAATCCGAATCTATAGAAACCATACCAAAATCTGTGAGGCTCGCCGGCGAAGGATGAGAAGAAGAGAGATTAACAAGAGGAAGAGCTAAGAGATGATCGAGATGATCGCGATTCACAGAATCGTTGAGAGGTTTGTTTCCGTTTTTGTATGTTTTGTTAATGACAAGAGGGTTTTCTTTCTGGGTGCTTTTATACACACAGCAGCTTGCTTCTTCCTCCTGTAAAGCTCTGGAGCTCGACAAACCCCAAACCTACCTCTCCGGCTCTGGAGAAGACTAACCCACGTTCTCTAACCCTGGTTAGCTTTCTGTCTCTTCTGCCACACTCTGCCATAGCCAAAACCCCAAAACCATGGTTACTTTATATCATGAGGTGAACCCTAATCAAATCTTTTCCATCTCATTGGTTTCCCTTTTTCTTTTTGTGGGATTCTGTAGATTGGTTGAGACAACAGGTCCAGGCAAAGTTACCAACTTTACAAGTTACAAACTGCCACTAGCGGCGGAGAGGATGAGTAACTCTGCAACTTGTATGACGGTATGATTATCTCTTTCAACTGTAAATCTGATAACCCAATGATTTTGGTACCTAACTTCTCTTTCCTTTTGCCTTTAATGGCGAATTCTGATAGAGTTTGTAGTAAAATGAATGAATGGTAGTTTTATTGACTTAGCTAATCTCCACACTTATCTTCTACAGTAAATCTAATATGGGAAATATGCAGTTATGGGGCCAATATGAGTATGTTTTGGACTTTATCCACATGCTATGCCTAGCTTACTAGATTCCCTTTTCAAAGGCCACTTCTTTTTCCTTTCTTTTCTCTTGTCTCTTCTCCTTCAAAAGCCACTTCTTTTAAACTTTTGATTGAGATTATAATATCTTAACCATTAGTAACAGTCGTCCCTCATTGTCTAGTTTAGCTCATTCTGTACTGTTGTTAGTATCACGATTTTAAAACGCGTTTGTTAAGGAGAGGGTATGCTAGGTGTTAGATTGAATGGCACGATGACCTATATGGGTCACGACCTCATGTATTTATAGATGCGTATAATGAAGATTACATTCCAAATCTATGATTTCGTAACAAACCATAAAATCATAGATTTGGTAACAAACCCTTCAAATCATAAACTAGTAAATCTTAGACTATTTTAGTATATACAGTTATGATCTATTTTAGGTTTAACACCCCCCCTCAATCTGGACGATGTACTACTAAGTTCAGATTGCGCCTAAAATAGCTAAAAGAAGGAGCTGGCAGTGGCTTTGTCATGATATCGGCGAGCTGATCCTTGGAAGATATGAGTCGAACATCAAGCTGACGAGTCGATACTCGTTCACGAACGAAGTGATAATCAACCTCAACATGCTTCGTCCGTCGATGAAAGATTGGATTGGCGGATAGGTAGGTGGCACCAATGTTGTCACACCATAGGCTAGGCGCTCGCGCTTGCGAGATCCCGAGCTCACGCAAGAGAACTTGGATCCAAATTAATTCGGCAGTGGCATCAGCAACCGCCTTATATTCGGCTTCCGTACTAGAACGAGAAACTGTCGATTGTTTCCTCGAACTCCAAGAGATAAGATTGCCACCAAAGAAGATCACATAGCCTCCAGTGCTTCGACGATCATCAGGATTCCCAGCCCAATCAGCATCTGAAAAGGCACTCAACAAATCAGTGCTGGACTTTGTAAGACACAAACCCATATCAATAGTGTCATGTAGATAACGGAGAATTCGTTTGACTGCCGCCCAATGTATAGAAGTCGGAGAGGACATGAACTGACACACTCTGTTGACACAGAAGGATATATCAGGACGTGTCAGAGACAAATATTGGAGAGCACCAACGACACTTCGATAGCGAGTAGTATCCTCAGGTGAGAGCTTTTCACCACCATTCAATAACAACTTCTCACTGGGAAGCATAGGTGTGGGCACACCTTTGGAGGTGAGCATATTGGTTCTGGCTAATAAATCTCGAATGTATTTATGTTGTGTCAGAATAAGTCCACTAGAAGTATGGCGGACCTCAATCCCAAGAAAATAACTCAAAATACCAAGATCCTTGACGGCAAAATCATCCTGAAGCTGTGTAAGAAGTTTCTCAGTAGCCGTAGAAGATGAGCTGATGATAATAATATCATCAACGTAGATGAGAATATACATCTGAATGCCCGTTTTGTTAAAAATAAAAAGAGAGACATCAGCCTTTGAAGGTGTAAAATCCAGCTGTAATAGTTTGGAGCTAAGGCGAGAAAACCAGGCACGCGGAGCTTGTTTAAGGCCATAAAGCGACTTATCCAGCTTGCAGAGATAACCAGGGTGTTGAGAATCCACAAATCCAGGGGGCTGCTTCATATAAACATCTTCATTAAGAAGGCCATGAAGAAAAGCATTTTGAATATCAATCTGCCGAATAGCCCAACCACGAGAAATAGCAAGAGATAATAAGAGCCGAATGGTAGTGGGCTTAACAACTGGACTAAAGGTATCATCATAATCGACGCCATACTGCTGTTTAAAACCTTTAGCAACCAGGCGTGCTTTGTAGCGATCAATAGAGCCATCTGGCTTTTGTTTGAGTTTGAAAACCCATTTGCAATCAATAACGTTAAGACCAGCACGAGGAGGAACTAAGTGCCATGTCTTATTTTTTTGAAGTGCCTGAAATTCATCATTCATTGCCTGACGCCAGAGGGGATGCTCCATAGCAGTAATATGTGAAGTAGGTTCAGAGGCAGAAGACCGAGCTACAAGATATGTTACTGTTCCATCTGTACGCACCTTGGGTTTCTTGATATTGTGCTTCAATCGAGTACCATACGGATGAGTAGTAGGTGCAGAATCCACATTTGAGGGGACGGCCGTATCAGCCGTTGCGAGGGGAGCAACCGATGCTACAGCAGTTGGTTGACCAACGGCCGAGGATTCGACCGGGCATTGCGCAATATCATCTGCTGGCGGAGAAGCCGATGCCTCAATCATTGGCGGAACAACCAACGCCGATTCGAATGGCAGCGACGCGGAGGATTGTTGCGGCAATTCCGAAGCTGATGTAGACACCAAATTTTCTGCATCCAAAGAGTTAGTAGGCCCAGACATATGCATGTGATCATTCTCCAAATTAGTACTGCTATTACCCAAATGCAAGGTGCACAAATCAGGGGCATTATGCGTCGACTGCATGATTGGGGAAGAATTAGGTGAGGCTCTCTTGAATGGAAAAACATTTTCATCAAATATGACATCTCTAGACATATAGACACGACCAGAATCGGTGTCAAGACACTTATACCCTTTATGTGAAGAACTGTAGCCTAGAAAGACACATTCCTTTGATCGAAAAGAGAGCTTTTGTTTGTTATAAGGACGAAGATGAGGCCAACAAGCACACCCAAAAATTTTTAATAAGGAGTAATTTGGTGGGGTATGAAAAAGAAGCTCTAAGGGGCATTTTTTATCGATGACACGAGTAGGAAGACGATTGATGAGATATGTGGCTGTAAGAAACGCGTCGTCCCAAAATTTAATAGGTACATGAGCATGAGCTAGAAGGGCTAGGCCAGTTTCAACAATATGACGATGCTTGCGTTCAGCAGACCCATTTTGTTGATGTGTGTGAGGGCACGAAACACGATGACCAATTCCAAGGGAACGAAAAAATGTGTTGTGAATTTTCTGATATTCCCCACCCCAATCAGATTGAACCCACTTGATTTTAGTATCTAGGAGGCGCTCAACATGAGCTTGGAATTGCAAAAATATACGAGGAGCTTCTGTACGATCATGCATCAAATAGATCCACGAAAATTTACTGAAATCATCAATGAAACTAATATAATATTTAAAACCCCCAACAGATGGAGGTGCAGGGCCCCAAACATCCGAAAAAATAAGTTCCAAAGGTGACGAAGACCTATGGGAAAAACTAGTATATGGTAATCGATGACTCTTTGCTAACTGACACGCATTACAAACTGACAAAGATGACTCACTAGCACACGAAATATTATTTAGACGCAAAATGGATTTTATTACTTGAGATGAAGGATGTCCAAGACGAGCATGCCATTGGGCGTGAGTAGTAGATCTGCTCACCAAGGCGTGCTTGAGATTATCGACATCGGATGGCTTAATAGGATAAAGACCAGATTCACACCTCCCATTTAGGAGACTTTTCCTCGACTGTCGATCCTTTATAGAAAAATGCCAAGGATGGAATTCAAAAAATACGTCATTATCACGAGAAAATTTATGAACAGAAAGAAGATGTTTGGAAATTTCAGGCACATGCAAAATATTACGCAACGCAAGAGGACGAGTAGCAGTATTAATTAGAGAATGACCAGTATGCAAAACACGCAAACCTGCTCCATTGCCGACTTGAACTTGTTCACCTCCATGATAACGTTCACGCACAGCGAGACGATCCAGGTCACTGGTGATATGGTCCGTAGCGCCTGTGTCGCTGTACCAATTTGGGTCAATCTTGTAAGAGGAAGTAGCCGCCAGTGCCGTAGGAGGAGCAGAAGAAGGTTCATCTTGATAGGACTCATCCATCCTATGCCAGCAGCGGATAGCAGTATGCCCCACTTTGCCGCAGATCTGGCAGGAAGGACGAGCAGAAGGGCCACGACGATCACCAGCAGGACGAGAGGGTGCATAACCTTGAGAACGACCACGACCGCGATCCCTACGCCCACGATTCTTCTGCTGACCACCACGACTAGCATAATTGGCAGAAGATCCAAGATTTAACTGAAGTTCAGCCTGGTGTTGTAGTTGGCGAGCTTCATACGTCATTAGATGTGCAAACACATCATCAAGGGTGAGGGCTTCACTCTTGGTAGTCATTGAGGTGACGAAGGGATCATAGTCAGGGCCAAGACCAGCGAGAAGATACGCGATCACATCATCATCCTGCAAGGCAGAGCCGGCGGCGGCCAGCTCGGTGGCTAGCCCTTTGATCTTGCAAAAATAATTTGCAGCAGATTGATCTCGTTTCTTGGACGTGGCAAGCTCAACACGAATCTGAGTAGTGCGAGCACGAGTTGACGATGAAAACATCCGCTGCAGGGTATCCCACGCCTCCTTGGACGTAGTAGCGGCAACCACATCATGAAGAATCTCCTCAGACATGGAGGAGAGAAGGCCGCTAAGGACTTGTTGATCCTGATCATACCACTGATTATAGGCCGGATTAGAGACCAGCTCAGCACCAGCAGCAGTTGAGGAAGGGATCAGCTTGGCAGGTGCAACATTGGTGCCATCGAGGTAGCCCATAAGCTTCGTACTCCGTAGGTAGGGGAGGAGCTGGGCACGCCATATGATGAAGTTGTTTTTGGTTAGACGAATTGTGACAACATGGTGTAGAGGGATTGGATATTGTTTAAGGCCAAAAGTCGCCATGGTAGTTGAGACGGTGTTGGAGATGGTGGATGGAGAGGAGGAAGAAGACATGGCGAGGAGTTTAAAAAATAAACCTTGGCTCTGATACCATGTTAGATTGAATGGCACGATGACCTATATGGGTCACGACCTCATGTATTTATAGATGCGTATAATGAAGATTACATTCCAAATCTATGATTTGGTAACAAACCATAAAATCATAGATTTGGTAACAAACCCTTCAAATCATAAACTAGTAAATCTTAGACTATTTTAGTATATACAGTTATGATCTATTTTAGGTTTAACACTAGGTAGAGGTTTCCACACTCTTGTAAAGAAGGGAGAGAGTTCTACACCCTCGTAAGGAATACTTTGTTCCCTCCTCAACTAATGTGGGATCTCACAGTCCACCCCCTTGGAAGCCAGCATCCTCACAGTCCACCCCCTTGGAAGCCAGCATCCGGAGAAGATCTGCTAGAGAGAGGTTTCCACACATTTACAAAGAATATTTCGTTCATCTCTCTTCTCTAACCGACGTGAGATCTCACAATTTCTTCAGAGTAGTTTTAATCACACGTTTTACCTAATTGTAATTGTATTTAAAATTGATTCTACAAATTCTAAATTACCCAAAAAGCTTATTCTAAATCGATTTCTGGGTCGATCACTTTTAAAAGAACCAGGCTTAAAATTATTTAAATGCAATTAATTATATTAAGATGATGGATTTTAGATATTTTTTTTGGATGGAGTTTGTGTTTGTGTGGGTAGAATTTTGTGATTGGGAATTTATTTATTTATTTATACTTAATATTTAATAGAATATTTATATTAATGTTTAATAAAATATTTACATTTTAATTTATTTAGTAGATTAGTTGATAGCTTCTTGAAACTTGAGACCTGAATTTAGAATTAAAAAATTAATATGAACTGTGGATTTGTTTATTTTAAGTTCTAAAATCAAGCAATCATTTAAGAAGATTAAATTAGTCAAATAATTTTAAATTTGATTTTTTTTCTTCTAGCTCAACTCTACAAATTGGATGTCACGTTGTGATATCAAGGCGATATTTAAATATATTAACATAATTTTTTTTTAGAGTCAATTTGAACGACTCTATCGATTCAATCTAAGAAATCTTCTCTTATGGCCTTCACCTCCCGCCTGGCTCGGAATAGGAATCGAACCTTCACCTATAGGATTCGTATTTGTGAAGAACAATGTGTAAGAACAGGTAGTACAAGTGATGTTCAAATATGATAATTGGTGAAGCATAAAGGGTATCCACTACCTATGTCTCATTCAAACAAATAAACCAGTACGGCATTCACAAAGGCCTTATCCACATGTCGCCAATTGGCTCTGAGTTGTCGTCCTTGTAATACAAATTTCACTAGCTATGCCCTTCGTCCACGTGTCGTTATTCGACACCTAGGCCAACACAGCATCCCCATTATTGCACAAGTGGCAACAATTGAGAAGCCTTCAAAATATGGGACATCAATGCAGCTAAGCTTATCAGAGAAAGATCACACAGTTTCTGATATCTGTGATCTTTTACTGCTCTCTGTGTAGAGAATGGGATTTTATAAGCCTGATAATTGAGACTCAAAGGGAGTGACTAACTCGTAGTCTATTAGATAAAAAGGCTTGAATCCATATAATTTTATACTTGGATTACTAAAGGAGTTGGAGTATTTGTTCTTGTAGGTAGCTTACAAAGTGATAAGCCGGGAAACAAACATTCCTTATAAAGATGTAGAAGTCTTTTCCTAATAGACGCGTTTTAAGAATGTGAGGCTAATGATGATACGTAACAAAGCCAAAATGGACAATATATATTACAAATGGTATTAGAACCAGAGACCACAAGCGGTGTGCCAACGAGGACGCTATACTTCTATAAGGAGAGTGAGTTGCGAGATCCCACCCTAGTTGGAGAGGAGAACATGGGGTAGAAACCTCTCCCTAGTAGACACGTTATAGCAATACATAACGCACCAAAGCAGACATTATGTGTTACAAATAGCATCAGAGCCAGACACCGGACAGTGTGCCAACGAGGACATTAGACCCCAAGAGGGTGGGATTGTGAAATTCCACGTTGGTTGGAGAAGGGAACAGAGGGTGGAAATCTCTCCCTAATATATGCATTTTAAAACTACGGCTGACGGCGATCCATAATGGAGCAAATTAGACAATATCTACTAACTGTAAACTTGGACTATTACAAAAGACTTTAGACATGTAGAAGTAGAATCAGAAATAAACAGTGAAGCATATTCGAGCTACTTAGAGCATCAATAGAGCTAACATTCATAGGGTCAGTAGATGAATTTACAAGACATGAGAAGAATGACCAAATCCCTTTCAACTCCACATGCAATTTATCATCTTACATTTACAAGAACTGGGAAACAGCAGAAAATCTTATGTTCAAGCTTGGAACCAATATTCTACTGCTACTAACTCAACTCAACTTCATGTGTTTATGCTGATTGTGTGCTATACAGACAAAAAAAGTATTTTGGCAACGGTGGTTTTGTCACCCAACAAGCCAGGTTTCAGTTCAGAACAACAACAAAAAAACAGTCACCAAGTATAGTTTCTGCCCAACAAGGATCAGTTAACAGATATTTGCAGAGGAGCTGACCTTTATGGGCAACTACTACTCAAAGCTTGGGGCAAATCTTCTGCTGTCTGTATAATTGGATGGTTGATCGATGCACCCTTTTCCGATCTGCCCCGGAACGGAATGTTTAGTCATTGAATCTTTTGCACTGCTTTTTCGACTCCACCTTTTGTGTCTTCTGGTGATATGAAGCTTCCTGTGAGATATAATCAGACAGCTTTTCATCATGTATCGAAATCATCCACTGATTTGATAAATAAAGAATGCATCTTTCCAAGCAAACATCAGAGTGATTCATTCCTTTTTGTAAAGCATAGTTAAAAATTGTACTCAGCAGCTTCTAGTCCGGTTCAGTGGGTCGCAATCATAGGCCTCTCCTGCCTTCACAAACCGTCCCTTCACACGTCTTCTGCCATCTGCTCTCGCTTTGCGAGTGGCGTATCTCACTGTTTTCTCGAACCTACAAGGTCATTGAACTATAAGTGAGGATTGGAAATTATGATGATCTATGCTGGAGCTGAGGAAAACAGGAGTTAGTAGTGTGACAAGTCAGTTCCTAATAAAAGAACCAAATAGGTCTTAAAGTGCGAAATCCCACGTTGGTTGGAGAGAAACGAAGCACTCTTTATAAGGGTGTGGAAACCTCTCCCTAACAAACGCATTTTAAAACCTTGAGAGGACAATATCTGCTAATGGTGGGCTTGGGCCGTTACTTAAAGTCCATTATGTAGACGAGAGGGTTGTCAGTGTCACTCTCAAGACGGGAATAGCTTAGCTCTAATGAAGGCAATGAAATGAAAACAAGCAAATCTACTGCCTCACGCCAGCCCGAGCCCGGCAGGAAGAAAGGCAAGAATCTGTCTATTAAATTCGAGAATCAGAAGCGAAAGAGGCGAGAAAACTTACTTGCGCGTCTTCTTTTTCTCCTTGTAACGCAGAACAGCATTGTTACGTTCAATAGATGGGAAGGAAGTTTCAGTGCCAGGGACACACCATGGAGGCTCTCCCCTTAGAAGCATTGAAGAGGCTCCACAGTCCTGATATTCACCAACACTACTCTCGCCAGGGAGACCAGAAAACGACACACCCGATTGGGCTTGCCTTGAATTAAAACAGAGAATTGGTTCAGTTTTAGTACTCATCACCGAGTCGGCAGATGCACCATTGCTGCAGGCTGGCTGCATTGGTTTGACCACTCCAACAGAAGAACCCTGCACAAGAAGGCTAATTCAGTTCCAGTAAGGATTTCCAAAGTGAAACCACGCCATTGCATGATGTACTATATATGGGATAACGGTCTAACAGCCCAAGCCCAAGCCCAAGCCCAAGCCTACCGCTAGCAGATATTGTCCGTTTTGGCCCGTTACGTATTGCCGTCAGCCTCACGGTTTTAAAACGCATCTACTAGGGAGAGGTTTCCACACCCTTATAAGGAATGATTTGTTCCCCTCTCCAACTGACATGGGATCTCACATGGTCCAAATGCAGTGTCAGCTCATAAAGATGAATACTGAAAACACGGTTTTATGCATGTATGAGAATTTTGACTTCCAGTTATCTGAAAAAAGTCAGCTCCGGAGTCAAAAGTTCTAAGAATCGGAAAAATTTTACCTTCTAGCTTCTTGCTTATAATCCTTCAATGTTGAAAATTTAGAGGGGAAAAATTAGAGAGAACTTTAAAATCGTTAGCTTTTCGACCTTATTGTTTTCACTCAAGACGAACTAAGAAGGATACCAATTCTTCTTCACTCCGCCCCTGTTTCAAGTGAAGATTGATATTATGTTCGTGCTTTGACTCGAATTAATCTCAAACAAATCTCACTAGTTCTAACTTTACCAGAAGACATTCCGAATCTTGTATATCAAGTCAACCGAGCTCAGCTCGGTACTCATAGAGAGAACAATGTTCAAGAGTTAAGACCAAACTATATGGTAATAATACCCCAAGTGATCACGCCCATATTGGGAGAAGCATACCATAAGCCAGAAGAAGATGCAATGGAAGATCAATGGCAGAAAATATTGGCTAAAGAAACTTGTAGCAACTGAAATGAATCCATTAAAACAAGTACCTCTGCAGCAACTGCACTGTGGCAAACTGAATCTTCAAACGAAAGGCCTCTTGAGTCGAAAAGGCTATCAATTCCACCGTTCTCGAAAAATTCTTCAGAATGATTAAGGCTCATACTAAATAGGTCCTCATAATTTTCAAGATTCAAATCCATTTCATCCATATCAAACTCCTTGTAGAGGTCATCGTCCTCACCGAAGAATCCAGCAACTTTCGTTCCAGGACAGCAAAACTGCATGCCAAAAATGTGATGCCTCAAAAGATCCTTGACAAGAACCAATAAGTAGAAATTGGGAAATCTGCAGCAACATGCATTTGGTTCCATATAACAACAGTCAACCATAAAAAGAAACTAATAATGTGTTTACAATATAAAGTTCAAAGCTTAAATTTCAGACTCGAAGTATTACCGACACAACAATATCGTTCACAATTTCTCGAGTAAATCTATCAAAAAGAGTTGTGAGGACGTATTTTGTAATCAGAATGAAGTGAAGGTGTGAAAGAGTTCAGTGATTATTCAAAGACACTTCAATGTGAAAGAAACGAAGGTGACAATAGAATCTCGAGCATCGTCTAATGTTAAATGATGGTTGTGGTAGCTGAGCATGAAGAGGAAAATTCAAGAAAATGTCATCACTAATATCACTTAATTGATGGTTCTAATAAAAGGGCCTTATGGAAAAGCTTTCTGTAATTGTTTCTTATCCAAAAAAAAATGGCGTATGATAAGACGTGCCACACATCCCTCCTGAAAAACGTGCAACGCCTCGTTACGAATGCCAGAAACTATACTTGCAGGTTTTTTAACGATAAACTTAGAAACAAAATCAAGAACAAGAAATTTATCATTCACCTTGGGTAAAGCCACATTAGCCAATTCAACTGGCTGGCCTGAAGTGTGCGGCCTAGAGCGAAAATCAGTGAGGGAAGATGATCCATCCAAAACATTTGACTTTTCCCGGCTGCAAACGTCACTGGCTTCAGTTGACCCAAGCATTCTTTGACCAGTGCCCGTCAAGTCGGTCTCCGCAATGCTCATCAATCCCAACTCTGTCTCACAAGCATCATTTCCAGAGGGAACATCCAAAACAAAGGACCAGATGGATGAAAGTTCTGCAGCTGATGGACAACCAGAGTAGCAATTAATAGCTTGTCTCTTGTGTGACGATGAAGCTGAGGTAGATGTGCCATGGCCCGTCCAGTCACAATTTTGACACAAAGAAATCCTCTCATCAATACATCTCGCCACAGCGGGTTGCGTATGGCATTTTTCACACAACAGCGTTCTTGTATGACGCTTCGACAAGGCGTTAGCCGAGTGGACATTCCGATCACACGATAAGCACAAACAAGCAGCATCAGATCGGCAGTAAACCATCGACTTTTGAGCCCCACAAAAATCACACATGAAACCCATGTTTGCAATTGCCCTTTACAGATTTCTCTGAGTTCAAATCTTCAGAACTCTTGTCAAACTATAAGAACCTTAAAACCAAAGCGTAGCTTCTTCAAGAACTACAAAATGTGGTGAATTTCTTTCCAAAACCTTCAAAAATTTGATATGATACAGATTAGTACTACATCTTTTGCAATTTCTATGCTACATAAACCAGACATCTGACTGTTTACTGCAACAAACCAGCTCAAACCCCATAAATGGAAACTACATATGAAACCATTCTTAAAAAACCAGCTCACCTAAATAGACATAATTTGCCAAAAAATAAAACCATATGGGTAGATCCAGAAAGTTTGGAGCTCTAAAGAAATCAAAACAGATCAAAAAAGTACAATCCATCACAAGAAGCTACCCAGTTTAGAAGAACAACCCAGACCAAATTAAACACCAAACCTCCATGGAAATCATCTCAAGAACAATAAAAGACAAGATACCCACAAATAAATTTGTGGGTATCGAAGGGGTCAACAAAAAGGAAGCAAAAACATAGAATCAAGGCATGAGAATTCAAATAAAAGGAATCAAACAAACGTGCCTTGAAAGGAAAACAGAAAACAAAGCAATTGCAGAGCATGACAGACAGAGAAACCCCAGATCAAACAACAAAAACAGCCTGAAATGATGATCAAAAGCCTCTAAAAATGAGAAATAAACAGGATTTCATGGAGGGGAAGAACAGGGTATGGAAAAAAAAACAGCAAGAAAGACAAGTACCTTACAAAGAAGAAAGGGATGAATAGAAGAAGAAGGTTATGATCATAATAAAAGAAGAAAATAGCAGCAAAAAGAGGAGAAAAAAAAGAAAGAAAGAAACCCTAGAAGCTGGAGGTTTCTTGAATCTGTAGGTTTGAGATGGATAGAGTCACAAGGATGAGAGGGCAGATGTGGGTGTGGGCATATGATGAGTGTACATAAAAATATCACAAAAAAGGCTCCAAAAGCAAAAAAAGGTCTCTCTTCTCACAGAATAAAAGTGCAGTGAGAGAGAAAGCAGAGCTTCAAAGTGGCACCAGCATAGCCCAAGTGGAATTTCCTTTTTCACTTATCAAAATTTCTTCTTTTTTTTTTTTTTTTTCTTTTTTTTTTAATTTAAATTTAAATATATTTACACTAAAGTTTCGATTTTTATATACCAAAATTAAATATTAGGTGAGACCCACATTCTTATTTGTTACAATATCTTTGGACAAATCTTAAATAAATTATTCCACAACTCATAGATTGCCCAGTCTTTATTTTAATATATTTAAATACTTGCTTCTCTATTTTCTTAATAATAAATTTTATTTATAAAATTTTTCAGCTTAAATATTTTTTATTAAATGGATTTAGTTCGAATTATTTATTAAAAAAATATTTTAAATAAACCTAAAACATAACATTTAATTAAAATTTGCCACTCAATTTTAATATATATTTTTAAAATTTGCAAAAATTATTATTTTTTATAGCCGTATAAAATTAAACTAACCGTTAAGAATGAAAAATAGAATTAAGATTGGAAGTGCAACAAACATAAGTGGAACCAAAAGTAGCGGTGGGATCTAAAATCCAATTTTTATTAGGTTCGAAGAAGCATATATAAAACTAACTATATCTTGAGAATAAAATAAAATATACTATTAAAATATTAACCTAACCGAAATCTAACCGACATTCTAATACTCAATTGTCTTAGAATATTCCATAACTGATTATTATAATATATTATAATACTAAACATTAAATAAATATGTATATATAATTGTTACATGAGCATATGCAAAAGAAAATTAATGAATACTTTATTTTTTATAAATTTTTGGAAAGTGAGGAAATTTTGTGATAATTTTTTTAATTATCAAAACAACAATTTTTGTCTAGCTATCAAAGAACGAGACAATTTTAATTTTAAATTTTTGTTTTATCTAAAATTTGATTAAATAAATATTGTTTTGTCGTCACATGAGACAATGACTTTATGAATCGTTCTTAAAGACATTACTTTTAATGCTTTTAAATTTGCAACACCTAAGTAAACTATAATGTTACCAATAATTGATTAAATAATTAACATCATGTCAAAGTACACTGTGTAATTTCCACTTCATCATTATTTGAGAATTATAATTAGGAAGTGTACTTTATTCTTAAGAGTTAAATAAATAAAGATAAAAGAGTGCAACAGATTTTAAATTTATGAATTGTTTGGGGAATATAAAAATTTATTTGGAAAATAATCTACCTGCAATCAAAATCACGAGAGCCTATTGAGAAAGCCACAGCAAAGCATGAGAGCTTATGTTTAAAGTGGACAATATCATATCATTGAGGAGAGTCTGTGTTCAACTAACTTGGTATAGTTTAGTATTGTAAGTCTCGAAGGCATAGTAAAAAATGATTAAGACTCCAAAAGAAAAAGAGTCGAGCCTCAATTAAGGAGAGTCGTACTTTGTTTGAGGGGAGGTGTTGGATGACAGTCACACATCGACGATGATGGGTTTATAATCAAAGAATACTATTACTCCTAAATATATATATATATATATATATATATATATATATATATATATATATATATATATATATATATATAACAATATTTCTATTAAGGGTTAAAATCGAAGACAAAAACATCTCAACCCCATTTATCTAACCGACAAAGACATTCCTCACTTCCTCTCTTACTTCTTGTCTAAACGGAGAATTTTCGCCCCAAAAAGGGCAGGTCCCCGTCAGTAAAATGAACGTCTAGAACGTCTAGAGCTACAACCATACACTATTTGTCCAAATATTTGCATCATCATTTGATTCAGTAAACAAAAGGAAGAAGAAGAAGAACCTGTTTCATACTACACATCAAGAACGTTGAGAGCTTTTTGTGCTGTGTTTATTGTTTCCTCTTCCCTATTTCTTCCATCCCTACTCCTTCCTAAACGCTTGCTACCATTTCCAACTCTTGCAGCCGTTGCTGAACTGCCCATCTGGATGCCTTCGACGTACAATACCTTGATCAAGTTCATAAATCGACGTCGAAAACTTGGGATTCGCGACATGAAACTCACAATACCCTGTAATCTGTTAAGAGAATGATGGTTTAGACGACCTAAAAAATGATACTCAACAACATCAGCAGTTAGTAGAAACCTTCTAAATATGGCTTGCAACTGCGCTCTCCGGACCGTGTCGCTAGAAGGGTAGGCAAACTCATCCCAATCCTCAGGTTTTTCGTTTAGGCATCTCATTATCAATATTCTCAAGCATGTTTCTTCATTTTCTTCTAAATTTAGTCTCTTTATTTGCTCCTTCATAATTAACAATGGCCCAAGAAACCATTCAAACATTGTGTCCCTTGGCAAGTTTGTTCTTGTCAACTCCACATCATCAGCTGGAAGTTCATGTATATTTCAATGTAACCAATCGATATAATTAAACGATTAACCCGGAGTTAGGAGAAAAGACTTACAGATGATTAACCCGGGAGAGTTCGACTTTGCAGACGAAAGCAAGCACTGTAATATACACCATGCTGGTAACTTGACGGTTAACTTCTTACAGTTGCCCTTTAGAATGCATTCCTCAACGTCTTCCATCGATATCAGACCGTCTTGGAGAAGTATTCGACCATTCACTTCACAGGATTTGAACAGCCAATCCCAAAACTGTGGCCAACAAACATTTGAATGATACAACATAAGAAAGATTAGGATTTACACCACTTTACAGCATTACCTGAACGGGTTTGTATTGTTGGATCGCCCGTTTCAATGTCCTAGATTGTTCCGAGACAAGTTTATGATTGCTTGAACCATGTCTTATACTTCTCTGATCGTTATTGTCATCGCTACGGTGCTCCCTCTTGAGGTCCGAGCTCATGTTTCTACGATATTTCGGCCTGGCTGCCACAAATAGTATAATACAGAACTGAAACTCAGTGGCACAAGCATCCAAGAAGATGAGGAAAAAGGGCAGAAACTATATTCACCTGGGAATACAAGACCCCTCCCCCAAATAGAGTAGATCATTCACATACTCATCGAACATCGAAACTACCGCTAATACATAAGCAAGCCCCAACCGAAACGAGTCTTCCTGCAAAATGTACATATTATCAAGTTCAACTTCAAACACACAGACAATTTGCAAAGATGCAACAGTTTGATTGCCCCCAGAGCACCTGATGAACGATAACTCCAGCATAGAGCCCCAAAAAAAAGCTAGAGACCACTGCGCTTATGACCGCTCCAACGACAGCAATGGGCCACAAGATGATGGCAAGACCAGCAAATGGAACACACACTGCCTCCAGGAATGGTCCTTCTCTACCAATCAAATCTTCCAACATCCTCTTCCATCCTTTGAATAACATGAATGGACTTCTCCACAGGGCAACTAAAGTAATTAAAAGAGAATCAACTAGAACACCAATCAAACTGGCCAATAAACAACTTGGAAGTCTTGATAGCCTGACCAGGATAAGGCAGAATGTAAATCTTCCAATAAAGTTCTTAAATATTTGAGATGGGAGAAAGGAGAAGAAAGCACTCACTTCACTTCTATGGGCTTCTCATCACTGTACATCAACTCACCCAGTTCATCCATGAATGAAAAATAAGAATGGAAACAGAAATCTGTAAAATCCATCACAATTACGCAGCTTGCTTTAATTGTGGACAAACAACCATCCTGTGTGTAGTAACGTTTTTTTTTTTTGTCAGGCCAGTGAGTATCAAACGAATATACTGAAGGATTAAAATTAATATGCAGTAATCACAGAGAAGCGGTTCACTTAGAAAATCTCAACAAAATGGTGTGCTGTAATAATGCCACAACCAAAATGTTTTGATACCCAAAAGTGGTAGCGGAATACCACAACCAAAAATGCTTTGATACTCGATTGTTGTAACGAAGCGGAAGTAAGATCGCACTCACACACCCACAAACAGAAATTAAACAAAGAGACACAAAAATTTACGTGGTTCGGAGAAGAAATTCCCTACATCCACAAGTGGTAGCTAATACTATAACCAAAGTGTTCACAAAGTGTATCTCTCACACTCTCACACTCTCACACCACAAAGTCTCTCTTACAAAGTTCCTCACAATTGCTTCTAAGCAAATACAAAATGACAATGACTCCACTCGTCTCCAAATCTAACCCAAATGTCACTAGACAAATACATCTAACCCAAATGCCGACAAATACAAGATGACAATGACTCCACATCTCAAAACAATGCTAGACAAGCCTTTATATAGACATAGTAATACTAATTCTCATAGATGAACCAAATACATGAGAATATGAAACAAAATGATTATGAACTAAATGAGAGTTACGATCCTACATCTTCATAACAACTTACCACATAAAAGTGATCTAAACACAAAAAAGTGATCTAAACCATTTCAAAATCACTCCCAAACATGCCATTAGCCCAATATACCAAATGCCAAAACAGGAAAAGGAACTCACAGCAACACAGTGAAAAAGTTTGTCAGTAATGCCGCCTCCAACTGCCTCAAAAGTTGCAATAAGGGGAACGAAAAACCCATATCCAATCCCACCAAGTAAGCTTCCAATAACGCCAATAATCGGCCAAAGGATGAGTGGCATGGGCAAGAAAACAAGCACCACAGATTTAAGAACAAGGCCTAACCTCTTGGTTCTGAAATTAAACATAACAAAAACGAAATCCCCAATGGTCACAGAATCGAAATCAGCAAACTCAAGGCAAAGCATAATCGCAACGAAATCAACGATGTATCTTGTAAACTATACCTAGCCAGGCAGACGAAAGTCCAGAAAAAATGCGCAGGAAAAAGACCAACGATTACAGATGAGTTACCAACCACAACAATGGCTGCCGCAATCGGACCAACAATCACAGCTGAAAGAATCCATCAATGAGACATTAAATCAAAACGCGCGGAACTAATACCGAAGAGATGATGAAATTACCTTTGAGGAGGCCAAGAACGAGGAGCAAGAAGAAGAAAGGAAGGAAGGAGATGAAGCTCCAGAGCTTTGGGAAGAATCCAACGGGAACTCGCATGAGGGTAACTTCGGGAAGAAATGAAATCGGAGTTCAATACAGACAGTTCATTCTTCACCCTTGGAGGATGTCGCAGGGAATAAGGCGGTTACAGAAGGCGCAAAATGGAAGAAGGGGTGTGTTCGAAGAGTGACGTGGCACTTTGGTGGGTTCGTAGTGACACGTGGCTGCCAACAATGTCAGATTCTGGAAAACAACGAATTTAAATGACACGTGGATGCTTCTCCCATCGAAATTAATATTTTAATTTAATCATAAAACTAATTTCGAACCAATCCTAAAATTTAATAAATTAGATAAAATACTTTATCCAAAAATAAAATATATTGAAATAATATTCGTCCATTTTAATTTCAAAAATATTTTTATCGTTTTAATATCATTTAATTTTTAAAATAAAAAATTGTTTAAACAATTTTTAAAAGTAATAATAACAATATTGATTTTATGAAAAATAAAAATAAAAAAAAATTAATTGTCTGATCTATAACCAACCTATTAAATTAAACATTCAAATAAAAAAAGATTTTAACCAAAAATTAAATTATTATTTCATAGTCTAAATATTTATATAATTTTTAAAACCTTAAACTATTATATAAATAAAAAATCTCATAATTTTAATATAAACAATTTAGACATTATATTTTAAAATATGAGATGATTAGGTCTCTATTTAAAAATGTTGTTAAAATTTAATAAATATTTTTCTAAATACATACCAATAAACAGAATAATTACCAAATATAATTACTAATAATAAATTAAGATTAAACCGTTACATATTAAAAATAAATGAACTAAATATATTAAACTCAAAGATATTTTTCGAGATCCTTTGGAGAAATATTATTTTTATTTTTTATTTAAAAAAAAAACTAATTCAGGATGACTTTGCAATGGTCGTTGCCAGCGTGGATCTCAATTATTGATGACCTGGTCATACACAAAATGTTATAACAAGAGAAAAATAAAAAACAATATTTTAATTTTAGTTTTAAATGTTTAATATATATATATATATTATTTGTATAGATAATATTTTTTATTTCTTTTAAATATTTGTCCGTTAGTCATTCTATTATTTAGATCACTCACGGACGTGATATCAATTTATTTATGTATTAATTCTAAATGGTCGAAAAAAATGGATTAAATAATACAAAAGGTTAAAATATCTAAAGTATAAATCTCTTTTTATAAAAATTAAAATAAAAATATAAAATATGTGTCGATGTGAATATTCAACGTCAATTCAAAGTCTGAAACGTCTTTATTCACCTGAATAACGATGTTTCAATTTTGTAGAATTAATAAAATGTGGATGTTAATAAAAATTGATTTCTTTAAAATTAATAATTGAACGTTCGAATACTTTTCCATTAGTGATGTATTATGATTTTAAAAATATTTTATCTGGTTTTTTTAACGATATGGTAAAAAATGTCAATGTGAAACCTATAGCCATGTGAAAATGTTTTAATACGTTGGTTGGTTCACGTGCTCAAGATTTTAAATCTAAATTTGACACCTGATGAATCTGACATTCTTTTTTTTTTTTTTTTTTTGTTAGAATTGTACAACTCATACGCTCGTGTAGATGAAAAATAAAAAAGAGAAGATTCAATAATAAATATATATGAGACATGGAGATGTGTAGAAATAATTAAATAATAGATATTTGGTGTAAATTATCAAAATGTTGTTGTAAAGGTGGGACCCGATGGAATAAATGAATCTGTTAGACTTCGAGTTGACTTTGTTTTTCTCCCAAGTCTTACACGACGTTACATATGTTGACTTTGTGTTGAATCATTCTTTGTCGTTTGAAGCTTTAAAACGCGCTTTTTAGACACTATAAGAGTATACTATGCATTTCTATACATAAAAATTTGCTTATAAATATTCAATACCTAAAACCTCATTTTCTCATCCTCAAGCTCATAACCAAATTCCTCTCTCTCTCTCTAAAAATTTTAACGACATTATATTCTCTCTCTTCGGTCTCGACCAAAATGAAGGTACGTACTCGGTTGAAAACATTACTGTTATCGATGAGTTAACTGTTTTCATGTCAAATTTTAACGTTGGTTTTTGCAGCAAAAGATAGTGATTAAAGTATCGATGAAGGAGGGAGCTAAGTATCGTAGCAAAGCCTTGAAGATTATAGCATCTGTCTCGGGTAAATTATGCGTACATATAATATAATCTATTTGAATTTCAATGAATTAAAAGAAACCTTATTGAAAAATTATGCAAATTACAGGGAATATTGAGACAATCGGCTTGGTGGGTGATAACAAGGATAAATTAGAGGTAGTTGGAGATCTTGACCCGATCAAACTCATCGAGGTGCTCCGAAAGAAATTTAGTTACGCGCAATTGGAGTCTGTGAGCATAGTTGAAGTCAAGGACAAAGACGAGGACAAAGACAAAGACAAAGACAAAGACAAAGACAAAAATGAACCTGAAATAACTTGGACGTGCTCATGTGGGGTGCCTCATCAAACTCCGTATAGCCATTGTTACCTTAGCCCCTACCCGACCTATTGCATATGGTAATTCATGAAAGTAGTATAAATCTCTCCGATATAATCTACGTCTTTTTGTTTCAATTTGACATAGATTATTTCAAATGGTACGTAAATATGTATCGAAAATTTAAACAAGTTGTAATCGTCAATATATAGACCGAAATCATAAGCCTATACTTTATAGATTATCTCTAAATTTTTTAATGTTATTTTTTGAAATTCATAGATATTTTTTTAAACGCTGTAATAACAATTTCATCTATGCTAACGGTAAAAATATAATCTCATAACGTTAATATATGACGATTTAATTATTTTAATTCAAAATATGTGACAATTGAACTTTTATAATATTACAGAAAAATAACCAAATTATTTACAAATAAATACTAAATTGTTTCGTAATAAAAGTCGATTAATTTTGATATAATTTTCATGGTATAATTATTTTGTTTTAAATTTAAAAGTAAATGAAGTAAATATTTTAATCTCAAAGATATTATTTGAGATAATTAAGAGAAATATAGTTTTTTGTTTTTTATTTTTGAAAAATACTAATTAATGTCGTCCACAAAATAAAAGAAAAAAAAATCAATATTTTAATTTTAGTTTTAAAATTTTAATATATATATATATATATATATATATATATTTGATACAGAGTGGCTCGTACCGTGACTCACTATTGGAATCAGGGAATACAAACACATGCAACTCATGATTAGAGATATATCGTTAAAACCATCATAGATGTGGCTTCCAGCTCGAACAAAAATGGATATGTAGTACTCCTAAATACGACCACACACGTGTGAGCGTGAGTCCACTGGGCAGTTTGCACACCTCTTGGGTCCATCATACTTGGGCTAGTTATCTGTAGTCAGACGTCCGAATGTCAGCAAACCGTCAAATATCTTGCTTGTTATCATAAATAGAGAAGTACCCTGATATAAATGAAGGCACGGTATGCATGAGGTTGTTTTAGTTTTCATCTTAAATTATTCTTATGACAAAACCTTATACATCATTCACATATTACCTATACGTTAGCCTTCATGTATTTATCATCATTAACATCATATAGGTTGTGTCTCACAAATCATAAATGCAACATGACATTTAGTACATGTACATCATCTTAATATGAAATATCGTCAGATTGAGCCATATCGTCATCATGCATCATCATCCTATCATCATAATATTATACATCATCATAATATAACATCACATTATACTAACTCACATCATCATAACATCGTGATATTATATAATTTCACATCATTGACATCTGCAAGGGTCACTGGGCACGTGTCGTCATACATAAAGCAAGTCTTCCAACCGAGCAGTAAGGCCACTTACTTAGATCGCCTTAGTCGGCATTTTTCCTAAATTTGAATTTGCTAGATTTCATCCCTTGAAGTTATTCCAAGTATCGTCGATGTGTTCACCCTATTAGAAGAATCACCTAATTTCCTTGGTAATTCTAGTTTCTCAGCTCAATTTAACTTGAATTGAGAAATCAGACATCATACTGACCTTAATTACCTAAGTAAGGTCAAATTTATCTCTAGGAGGGTCCAAAACGTAGGAATCGGTGTCAAAAATGTCAACTCGAGCCGAATGACAGGTTTTAACCGTTGGAGTTGAGTTGAGCCGAGGGAAGTTGGTGGCTACAGACAGGACATGTCTTGGTGGGAGAGCTGATGCACGTACGGGTCACAAGTTAGGTTGAGGCGCGAGTCTCAAGTTACTTTCACTAGTGTGCGGGTCGTAACGTTGGGCCGTATATGCTATCGAGTTACAAGTTGTGGTGCTACTGGGCCAAGTGTACTAGTCTTTCGTTCGAAATTAATCTACTCTTCGCCGACAATAATATCACAACAAAAAGCTTCGTTTGACTTACCGGGTGTGTCCTAGCTTTCTGGTAGCCACTTCTGCAACGTGTGTTGTTCATCACGACGTCGAGTCAGGTATCTCTGTTTCGCCGGTGTTATACTCCAAGGAGAAGGTTTGTTCGTCGTTTCCTCTTGTTCTTTGTATCCTACATTCTCTAGAGATTAAATAAGTAGAGAAGGTGTAACTGAGCGATTTAAAGAGGGAAGACGTTGATTAAGTCATATGCGGGATATTTGTTTGCCCTCGTCCGAAATCTCACAATTTTCAACAACAGTGAATCACTATTTTATTATTATTATTATTATTATAACTATTATAAAGTGTCTGTATGAACCATGGTCCCAATCCTAAACCTGAGTCGTTACAAAATTAGTATATTTTTTTGTCTTTCAATATTACAGACATAATGTTAAGCAATAAATTAAACCTTCAACTATAAATATATATATATATATATATATATATATATATATATATATATATATATATATATATATATATATATATATATATATATATATATATATTAATTTTTTATTCAACGACATAATACGAGAGACAAGTCAGCTAAAATTAAATATTTAAATAATATATATATATATATATATATATATATATATATATATATATATATATATATATATATATATATTCTCCATGTGGACATTTTAAAATTATCACACAACAATCATAATAATAAAAAAATAAAAAAAAATACCCATTTTCATATATTTAAATATTCATTATAATCCTGAATTGAATTAGTATAATATATATATATATATATATATATATATATATATATATATATATATATATATATATATATATGTACATATATTAGAACAAAGACGCATTCCTTCCAACTGTTCATTCCTAAAATAATAAAAAATAATAAAAAATATTTTTTTTTCTCATCTTATTATATAAATGGTCAACTTAATCTTAATTATTATCCATAAGGGTAATTACTTTCTTAAAATAATTATTTTTATGGTAGTTGTATAATTATTTTATTGGAGAGTAGCAAACCACGAGTCTTTTTTTAATTGCCAACAAAATTATATTTATATTTTTATGAGGACTAAAATTCTATTTGCCTCAGAGCGGGTAGCTTAATTTTTTTTTAATAATAAGATATTAAAGGTTGTTATCGGGTTGGTACGGAGTAGAATAATACAAAACGTTAAAATATCTGAAGCTCAAATCTCCATTTCGTCACATTTGTTGTAAAAAAAAAAAAAGATAAAATACAAAATATAGATCAATATGAATATTCAACACTACGTAATGTTAATTCAAAGTTTGAAACGTCTTTATCGGTGTTTAACCGAACGTTTAAGCAATTTTTCATTAGTAACATATTATGTTTTTAAATATATTTTATCGGTTTACTTTTTACTATATGATAAAAATGTGATGTGAAATGTGAAAATGTTTTAATATATTGGTCAATTCATTAAAATAAAATTTAATGTCAAATTACCGTTATTTTATTCGATTTTAATCAATTGAATGTGGAAAAAAAAAATTAAATGATATATTAAAATTAAAGTGACGTCAATAATATGATGAAACTCTCATGGTTAAGGATTGGTTGAATGGTGCAGTTTCTTACCCATGGTTAGGGTTAGTTACAATAGTCATCCTTTCAAGGTCTTGTCGTTTCCGTGAATCACTTGAACCCTGATACATTTTTGATGCCATGGAACTAGACCAGTGGGCTGTTACGCTTTCTTCAAAGGATGACTGCTTCCAAACCCATCGCTCGATTACTTCCTTTTTCCACTAAGTGCTTTCTTCAAAGGATGACTGCTTCCAAACCCATCGCTCGATTACTTCCTTTTTCCACTAAGTGATTGTTTAGGGACCTCAACGTACGATCTAGGTTGTTACCCTCTCGACTTTGGATCTCAGCACCCCAAAAGTTTGTATGTACAAATGAACTAGATCTGTATTCAGAGTTTCCTGAGGGTTTGCAAGGCAAAATGGTAACATTAAAATGTTTATATTGATTTGTGCGGAAAATTTTAATACCTGAGTATAAGCTCTCAAGACTTTGGTTTGGGCTTTCCCAAAATACATCATTCCAATGGAGATAGCATTCCTGGATTATAAACCCATGATCATTTCCTAAATTAGTCGATGTGGGACTTTCATCCAACAGAGATATCGGGATGAAAAACTACACTACTGTTCATGTTTTTTATAGATAATTTCAAGTAGTCACAGATAAAATAACCCATTTAAAAAAAAAAAAAAACTAAATAGGATAGCAGATAAGATTCTATCTTAGTAACTATGACGAGAATACTGTTCAACTTTGATTGAAAAATTAAACCGACAAAAACAAGATTTAACTCGATAACCAATCAGAAGCATACCCACCAAACATAATATAATGTTTTTTTGTAATATAGTAACATGTGGAAAAATTTGAACCTCTAATTTTAGATTAGTTTTGCAATTTAATAAAATTATTATGGTAATTTAGATATAGTCCTAAAAGTCAAAAATTAAAAAAAAAATATATATATATATATATTTGGTGTAATTCATTAAAACTTTATTGTAAAAGTTATAATATGATTTAGACCAAGGTGAGGCCTAGTTGAATTAAATGAATCAGTTAGCTAAACCTACACCTTTATTTTATTCCAAAGTCTTACACGGCTTTACATATATTGACTTTGCATTGAATCATTCTTCATCATACTATATACTAAACATTTCTATACATAAAAATTTGCTTATAAATATTCAATACCTATAACCTCATTTTCTCATCCCTCAACCTCATAACCAAATCCCTCTCTCTCTAAAGCGTTTTACGGACACTCTCTACAATCTCAACCAAAATGAAGGTACGTGCCCCGTTGAAAACACTACTGTTATTGATAGGTTGACTGTTTTTATCTCGAGTTTTGACGTTTGTTTTTGCAGCAAAAGATAGTAATTCGAGTGCCGATGAAAAGGGGGGCTAAGTACCGTAGCCAAGCCTTGAAGATTGCAGCATCTGTTTCGGGTAAGTTATGCGTATATATAATATAATCTATTTGGATTTCAATGAGTTTAAGGGAATTTGACTGAAAAATGATGCAAATTGCAGGGGATATTGAGACGATTAGCTTGGTGGGTGATGACAAAGATAAAATAGAGGTAGTTGGAGATCTTGACCCAATCGAACTCACTGAGATGATGAGAAAGAGATTCGGTTGTGCTCAGCTGGAGTCGGTGAGTGTGGTCGAAGCCAAAAACGAAGACGAAAACAAGAACAAGGACAAGGACGAAAATGAACCTCAGATAACTTGGACGTGCTCGTGGGAGGTGCCTCATCAAACTCCTTATTGCTATTGTTACCATTGCCCCTACCCTTCCTATTCCATATGGTAGAGTGATTCATGAATTCAAACTTGTATGAACCAATAAAAATGTAATGAAAATACGTATTTAATTTGTTCGATATAATATACATTTTTTTTTCACCGTAATTTAAAGTGTAAAAATTTACCTGAATAATTAATTTTTTGACGTAGATTATTTTATGTACTCGAAGTAAATATTAATTTGCATGTAGATGTGTGTTTGAAAATATTTATTTTATAGGAGTAAAAAAGTAATATAAAATAAACCGAACGTCATGCATGTAAAAGTAATGTTTTTTTTAAATAAAACATAAGTTAAATATTAAAAAAACAAAATTTTCGAAAAAGAATTGAGTTAATGTAACGACTCATTAAATATTTGTCCTATTTGTGCTTTCCGGTTTGGGCTTCCTCTCAAGGTGTACTTTTCCTCCCCTTTTGGGCTTCATTTCAATGTTTTTAAAACATGTCGGCTAGGTGAGATTTTAGGATGCTTCGTTCTCCTCCCCAATCGATGTGGTCACAATCCACCTCTTTCGGAGCCCAGAGTCCTTGTTGGCACTCATTCTCCTCTCCAAATCGATGTGGTTATAATCCACCCCTCTTTAGGACCCAACGTCTTTACTCGCACACAGCTTCGTGTCCACGGATGCTTCGTTCCCTCCTCAATCAATGTGGTCAAAATCCACCATTTTCGAGGCCAGCGTCTTCTAACACTTTGGGGTTCCTCTAAAGGTTTTTAAAACATGTCTGCTAGGGAGAGGTTTTAAGATGCTTCGTTCTCCTCCCTAATCGATATTGGTCACAATCCACCCCTTTCAGGACCCAGGATCCTCAACTTTCAATTTTATGCTCCACAGGTGTTGAATTTATAAAAATTTGAAATTATTGAAAAATAATTTTCCCAATTAATGTCAAAGCTTTCCTTATCAAATTTAATAGCATTTAATTCACTACCATTTCAATTACAATAATTTTTTTGGTTTTAGGGTTTGTTTTCCAACTTCAACTACCTTAAAAAAAACATTACCTTAAAAATAATAGATGTTTTCTTTATTTTATATTAAGTTATACAAAACAACACTAAATATAAATTTCTTTCTAGATTTTAAAAATTTTAATTTTTACTCTAAAAACTTTGAAAATTAATAGATAGACGATCGATATCTAAATAAATAAATAAATAAACAAATATATATATACATATATATGTGTATAAAATCCATTTTTACCCGACTTTCGATAATTTTAAGTTATAGAATTCAAAGTAAAGATTTAAAATATAAATTTGTTTAAAGATTATAATTGAAATTTATTTAAAAATTTATGGGTATTTTATAATCTAATCTAAATTTTAAATTGAGGGTAACGAGAAGATATGGGTTCCAAAGGGGAAATCTTGAATTTTTTTTTTTTCAAATCTGATAATTTCTCGAGATTGTGGGTATGATCTGTGAGAGAGAATTGAAGGCGCAATGTAAAACGGGGAAGTGGGTTGTTACGGTGCGGGGTGGGGCAGCTGCTCAACGAAAGTCTTCTCCGATTGAAACGGAGGAAGCAAAGAGAGTGACATAACAACGCCGCTGCGGATATTTCTTCGTCTCTAAATTTATTTCCATTTCAAAATTCCCAAGAAGATCTGTTTTTCTTTGTCATTTTTGCTTTAATGGCGTTTCTCTGTCAAATAATAGAAACCCATTTTCTCTTCCCACAAAGTAGGAATAAAAATAGCGACAATGGTGGGAGGAGGATAAGGAGGGTGGAACGTGCGTGCCTTCCAATCTTCATTATTCTTCTTTTAATCATCAATCATCAATTAATAACCAACGAATTCAACTTTTCTCCACCGCCCCTCTTTCGTTTATGAAACTTGAATATCTTACCTATTGACCCACTCTCTTTGTTGTCTTCTTCCAACGTTTTGCAGGAGATTTTGCCTTCTTTGTGTAAGCATTTTATTCAACCTACAACCCATTTCAAGAATGGGGAATCATTGTTCCAACCCATCTCTCCATAGGTCTGTTCTGTTTTCCTTTTAGGGTTTATTTCTTTCCTTTTCTGGGATTGTTGTTATTTTTTTTCTTGAAATGTCTTAAAGATTTCAATGCCATTGATGTTTATATTGAGAAAATGTATGTGGGTCACGATGATTTTGCGATTTCTTCTGAATTTGAGTTGATGGGTTGTTTGAGCAGATAGGAATGGACAGTGATTTGAACAAAACAACTTACTGTGGGAACAACTTTGTTGCGCTGTAATTGTCGTGTCTGGTGATGGAAATTTGGCTGCCGTTGTACCCCAACGTTAGTCATGGATGGACTTAGGAGTAACGACAACAAACAAAACATTGATAGGCATTCCCGAGCCGAGGTCTTTGTTTCTGTTACTATGTTTTTTTCCTGTTCATTTGTAATCATCCTTTGGCTTCTTGTTTATACCCTTAGATGTCGTTTTTTTACTAAGCATGTTGTTTGGTGCGGCAGATGGGATCGTTCGGCGAGAGAACCATACTTGAATTTGAAGATGAGAGCCTTGTTAGTCCTGTATCATTAAATCGAAAGAATTTTTCTATTGAGCATAGTTCGTCATTGGGTGGTGGTTCACAGAAACTTTGCTATGGCAACATGAAGAACAGGGTATTTCACAGCCTTAAGGTTGTCGTCTTCTCTGCTAAGATCAACTTTCTCATGCCTTTTGGGCCATTAGCCATATTAGTCAGCAGTTTGACTGGTCACCATGTGAGTTATCTTTCCACATGTTTGTGTCAATTCAAATGATCTTATTCCATTTTGTATCCATGGCTTATGTATGTGCATTTCAGGGTTGGGTCTTCCTTTTAAGCTTGTTGGGGATCATACCTCTTGCTGAACGTTTGGGCTATGCAACTGAGTAATGTTTCTTCAATCTTAGATTTCTTGTTGTAGTTGTGCATTTGTAGAAGTTTTTGCTATCGAACTTCAATGATATGCTTTGGATGAATCAATAGTTTTTTGGACACTCGGGTTTGATTTCATATCCTAAAGTGAGTGTGATACTATTTGGGGATTCTTTTAGTTTTTAGGTGTGAGGTCCTACATTGGTTGGAGAGGGGAACGGAACATTTCTTACAAGGGTGTGGAAACCTCTCCCTAACAAACGCGTTTTAAAACCTTGAGGGGAAGCCCAAAGAGGACAATATCTGTTATCGGTGGGCTTGTGCTGTTACAAATGGTGTCAGAGCCAGTCACCGAACGGTGTGCCAATGAGGATTCTGTGCCCCCAAGGAGGGTGGATTGTGAGATCCCACATTGGTTGGAGAGAGGAATGAAACATTTCTTATAAGGGTGTGGAAATTTCTTCTTAAAAGACGCGCTTTAAAACCTTGAGGGAAAGCCTACAGAGGACAATATCTACTAGCAGTGGACTTAAGTTGTTACAAATGGTATCAAAGCCAGCCACCAGGTGGTGTGCCAGCGAGGACGCTGGGCTCCCAAGAAGGGTGGATTGTGAGATCCCACATTAGTTGGAGAGGGGAATGAAGCATTCCTTATAAGGGTGTGTGGAAACTTCTCCCTAACAGACACGTTTTAAAACCTTGAGGGGAAGTCCAAAGAGGACAATATCGGCTACCGGTGGGCTTGGACTGTTATATTCACACTTCTTAAGTGACCCGTTTTCCGTTTAACACTGGATTTGATGCATGAAAACATGACCCCTATGTATAAGTTTTAGGTTTGCTTTGCAACTCATTCTGCCTCAAGGAGCCTTGGTGCTTTAAAAACACTCATTCTGCTCCAGGGTGCATCCCTGCGGCCAACTGTCTAATAGATTTGACTAGTAGCCATAGGTCCAACAACTGGTTTGATTTGTCAAAGTTTCATAACGATCAACTAAGTAACCAGTAATCCCCCAGAATTCCTTACCAAGTAAATTCAGAAAGGTCTGTTCATTTTTGGGTTATTGAGTATTCATTATAGATGTCTTATAGAACGATTTCGCTTTTGATGCAGACAACTGGCATGCTATACTGGAGCCACAGGTAATAAGATTTGAAGTTGGGTTTTACATCATGTATGGAGTGTTTTGTTTATACTTTTGAAATTTAACATAAATAGCTTCATGTTTAACTTTGCAGTTGGAGGTCTTCTGAATGCTACTTTTGGAAATGCCACAGAATTGATAATATCAATATACGCATTACGAAGAGGAATGATACGCGTCGTTCAACAGTCATTATTAGGTTCAATTTTGTCTAACATGTTATTAGTACTTGGATGTGCCTTCTTTGCTGGTGGAATTGTGGTTTCTAAGAGGGAGCAGGTCTTCAGTAAGGTTTGTTTTTACAAAAATAGGAGTCTTCTTGGATACTGATTGCTTAATATTCTCTGTTTGATTTCTAAAGCATGTAATGGGTATGATGTTTTCTTGTTTTTAGGCATCTGCTACTGTAAACTCTGGATTGCTGTTAATGGCGGTAATGGGACTTCTATTTCCTGCTGTTCTTCGTTCCACACATACAGAGTTGCACTCTGGGAAGTCAGAGTTGGCTCTTTCAAGATTTAGTAGCGGCATTATGTTGGTGGCATATGCTGCCTATCTTGTTTTTCAGTTGAAAAGCGATAAGAACTTATATCTCCCCGTTACTGAGGTTGGTTGCTATGCTTTCGTACTCGATCTCAACAGCACGAACTGTCTATCTTACATTCTATTTTATAGTCTTTTTATGCAAATGCCATACCATGGTTGTTTCAACACTTGAACACTTGGTGACATAGTCTGAGTTGAAAGTCTTCAAATAAGTTGTGAATTTTGCTAGATATTGTAGTTTTCAGGTATCTTATTGTAATGGCCTAAGCCCACCGTTAGCGGATTTTGTCCTCTTTGGGCTTCCCCTCAAGGTTTTTAAAATGCGTCTGCTAGGGAGAGGTTTCCACACCCTTATAAAGAATGCTTCGTTCTCCTTCGCAATTGATGTGGGATCTCACAATCCACCCTTTTCGAGGCCCAGCATCCTCGCTTGCACTCTTTTCCTTCTCCCATCGATGTGGGACCTTCAATCCATCCCCTTTGGGGTCCAGCGTCCTTGTGGCACACTGCCTCGTGTCCACCATCCTTCGGGGCTCAGCCTCCTCGCTGACACATCACATGGTGTCTGGCTCTGATCCCATTTATAACAGCCCAAGCCCACCGCTTGTAGACATTATCCTCTTTGGGCTTTCCCTTTCGGGCTTCCCCTAAAGGTTTCTTAAAACGCGTCTGTTAGGGAGAGGCTTCCACACTCTTATAAAGAATACTTCGTTCTTCTCTCCAACCAACGTGGGATCTCACACTTAGGATTTAGGAATCTTTTCTATTAATCGACTAATTTTGGGATTCTTTTTCCTACAACCTTCCTTATCCTCTCAGCTCCAACTCTGTTGGAGTTCTTCCATTAACATCTTGTCATTGAACCGTTATCAATGTCTTTCTTCTGCTGTTTATACAAGACGTTTTCGTGTCTTCGCTTGTTGACTTACTAGATATCTGTTGTGGAAAAGAATTGATGCTGATAAACTTAAATAGAAAAAGTCTTTTTTTGGTGGTTTGATATGAATAATTGGCATACAATAGGAGGATACTGAAGAGAGTTTGGATGATGAAGACGCCCCCGAGATTTCTATGTGGGAATCCATTATTTGGCTGTTTATCTTGACCATTTGGATCTCCGTCCTCTCAGAATACTTGGTTAATGCAATAGAGGTATTCTTGACTTGTTAATACATACCATTACGAATCTTATTTCTTCTTTTGCTCCTCTGTGAAGATAATTCTCACATTAATGCAACAACCCGTAAAGTTATATGGTATATTTTATAACAATTTCAGGGGGCGTCGGTTGCCATGAACATACCGGTGGCGTTCATTAGCGTTATCCTACTACCCATCGTTGGGAATGCGGCAGAGCATGCAGGTGCCATCATGTTTGCCATGAAAGACAAGCTTGTAAGCGCTTGCCCTGTTGTGTGCATTGACAAAGTGATCTGTGAGGTTCTTTTCTCTAATCATGTTCTTGTGTAGGACATTTCTTTGGGAGTCGCAATAGGATCATCCACACAGATATCGATGTTCGGGGTGAGTGTCAGACAACCTATTGATTCTTGTTTCCTGAATGAATTACTTTGGATCGTGTAGATGTCGGAAATTTTTTGTTATGTGTTTATTATTCCGTATTTCTCAGTTAAAAGGCATAAAATTCATTTTCTTCTTAAGTCGTTTACTCCATCCTTTACACCAAGAGCCCTTCTTTGTGTTGAATCTTTTCTTTAGTACATTTATCCAAGTTGTCTGTCATCAAACAATTAGAACGTTACCCTTTTTCTCCCGAGACGCAGTTTTGATTTTTCGAGTTTTGCTCCAAGAGAACTGATATCGATTAGCCCGAGTGGCACATAGGCCATGAGGTTATGAGTTCAAGTCTCACTGATCACGTTGTTAACCCTCCATTCTACCTGAAACTTGTCCTCTGTGTTGAACCGTATATATTTGAAGTGCTCAGTCTGCCATAATGGCAAAACTAGCAGACATGAAAAACCATCATAGAATTGGTCTTTACTCTTTCAAACAAACCTATGACCGTTGATTTCCTGTCATTCTTTGTTCATCCCTTTTCTTCCGTAAACTATTTGTAACAGCCCAAGTTCACAGCCAGCAGATATTGTCCTCTTTGGACTTTTCCTTTCGTGCTTCCTCTCAAGGTTTTTAAAACGTGTTTGCTAGGGAGAGGTTTCCACACCTTTATAAAAAATGTTTCGTTCCCCTCTTCAATAGATGTGGGATCTCACAATCCACACCCCCCTTTGGGGCTTAGCATCCTCGTTGGCACACCACTTGGTGTTCAACCCTCTTCGGAGCTCAGCATCCTCACTAGCACACTATCCGGTGTCTGGCTCTGATACCATTTGTAACAACTCAAGCCCACCGCTAGCAGATAATGTCTTCTTTTGGCTTTCCCTCAGGGTTTTTAAAACGTGTCTGCTAGGGAGAAGTTTCCACACCCTTATAAAAAATGTTTCGTTCCTCTCTCCAACCGACGTGGGATCTCACATTGCTGCTCATTAACTTTTACTTGACTGCAGATTCCTTTCTGTGTGGTCATTGGTTGGATCATGGGATGCCCTATGGACTTGAATTTTCAACTTTTCGAGACCGCCACGCTTTTCATCACGGTCATTGTTGTGGCCTTCATGTTGCAGGTTTGCTACTTAGCCTTCTCTTATATTTTGTTTTCAACGCTTATATTGTTAGGATTGCGGTATAGCTTGTGTAACAGCCCAAGTCCACCGCTAGCAAATATTGTCCGCTTTGACCCGTTACGTATCACCGTCAGCCTCACGGTTTAAAAACTCATATGTTAGGAGAGGTTTACACACTCCTATAAGGAATGCTTCATTCCCCTCTCCAACCGATATGGGATCTCACATTTTGGAATTTGGAGATAGTTAAGATCTCAGAATAGTTTCCCGATTGTCAACAGCCCCCTTCCCCTTCTAGTTTTGCACACGGGTCCGCGAGGACGTCCACGTTCATATGAATCATGATTTGAATCGTTCACTTAAAAGTAACTTCAACATTGAACCTGCAGGATGGAACTTCCAATTACCTCAAAGGACTGATGCTTATTCTCTGCTACCTGATAGTAGCTGCGAGTTTCTTTGTACATGTTGATCCAGCGTCAGTTGGTAAGCCTTCACTCCCTTTGCTGCAGTTGGAAACTGGAAACAAAATGGTATGGTAGCCATTCAAGGCCTCGAGTCTAACATAAAAATCGAAACTTTTATGCAGAAGACAAGACCCGAAAACATCGTCTATGAAAGGGGCAAGCGATGACTCGAAGTAGTACTGATTCTGCCTGTAGAGGGGCCTCGTACCCTCCTAAAGACGGGATCGACCAAAGCTTGAGAGGTTCACTCCATTTCTGTGTAGTTCTGGGCTCATGCTACCTTGTTTAGACAACCATTGGCAATAGGTTGGTGCTGATTTTGTTTATCATTGCAAGCTGTGGAAAATACTCTGGATCTTACCAACTAGGAGTGCTAGAAATGAAGTGTAAGAAAAAGGAAAATCATTATCATATTTGTTTATTTTTTCTTACGCCAATGTGTTCATTATCACCTTTTGCTTTCTTTTATGATCCATGGGTTCGGTTCGGTCACTTGAAACTAGTGGAACACATGCTAAGACGAGAGCTAGAATGTGACTAAGATATTCGTTATTGACTTTGAATTTCTTGTATGTGCATCTTTCTATGTTTAAACGTAGATTCTTTGTCTGATCTGTCCTCGTGAATTGAGCTTACTTTGATGAAGGGTTTAAACATTGGTACGATGCTTGCTCAACATGGTTTAACGATTAAGTTAGTAGAGTCGAGCTAGGTTGAGGTTGATATTGCTCCTCCCCGAGGCTATGTTTTTGAGAAATCTTGGAGGCCTCTCTAGCCACCCTACAAAGGAGCTCCTCGGTGTCTCGAAAAGGTGAAGGAGAATGAGGTTACCTCGATTTGCTCATTCTTGCTCTCTTCTGTTGTGGGTCGAGTTTTAGATGATTACTAACCATCAAATGATACAACCGATGCTAAAAGTCGTAGTTATGAACATAAAATTACAAATATTTTGAGAAATAAATTATATTCGGGTTACCAAATTACTTTTTATTTTAAATGTTAATGAATAAAATTAATGGCAATCTATCTTATTAAATTAATTAATTGATTAGAAAAATAAATTACATTGAAACCTTTTCCGTGTGGCTGAGCTGGCATGACGATTGGACGATAATTCTTCCTGTTTAAAAGGACTTTAAAAAAGGGGAAAAAAAAAGCGGATTTTAATTAATAAAAGAGTTTGAATTCTGAACCCTAACGACGACGAAGATGAGATTCTTCTCCAGCGAGCATTGATGAAGAAACTCAGCCTCCCAAGAGGATTTTAAGCTGTTTTTTTCCTCGATGTTGTCTCTAAATTGAACGAAGATCCACTTCCAGTTGATTTTTCTTTTGGTTCCACTTCTCTGAAGTTTCAGCAACTTCTCTCTGGTGGTTCTGAGTATGGAGTAGCTTTGGGGTTTTGGTTTTTCTCTACTCGGAGCTTAGATACCAACGTTGAAATGGTGAGTTGTTTTCGCTTCATTTTGACCTCCTAGTATTGTTTGAGTTCAAGGAATCTTCGTTCTGATTCATGCCCTCAGGGCTGTTGGATAACGTGTTTGTGTATTGTATTTTAGTTTGAACTTTCTTTCCGAAATGGGATTGTTCGTCTTATTTGATTTATTTGTTTATTTGTTCAGTCGGGTCGGGCTGATATGGGAAGGGATCGGTATCGGAAGGATTATACGTCGAGATATGATGAGAAGTCGCAGTCTGGGCATAGCAATAGCAGTAATCCTCCGTCGAGACATCTCTGGGTCGGAAATTTGTCTCATGCTATAGTGGAGCGCGATCTAAGTCGCTACTTTTCACAGTTTGGTGAGCTCGATAGAATTGCTTTCCAGCCCAATCGGAGCTATGCTTTCATCAATTTCAGAAGGGATGAAGATGCAATGGAAGCCATGAGAGAGCTTCAAGGTTTTGCTATTGGAGGGAATCCCATTAAAATTGAGTTTGCCAAGGCGGTTAGTCTTGCCCGAACTTCTATCTGTTACTTTCTTCAAATTCTTTCTATTTCTACTTATTGTACGTCTTTGATAGAATATGAAACTATTGCTTTGAAAACTTCAGTAAGAGATATGATGACAGCATTCAAACCACTTGATTCTCTTACCAATCCAAATGCTCTCATAACTCCGTTCAATACAATGCTGACCTCCACTGAATTTCCTGGCTCTAAGCCAACCCGAAACTCACTGAACTACATGACTTTGATCACTTCTCCAGAGTTCTCAGAATCACAATAGCAAAATTCTAATGTTTCACTTAGTCTCAATCAGGTCTCCACAAGGCAACCGGTCATATGTAATGACTTGCACTCAGTTTTCCTTGACAATTTCTCTGAGTCGATTACGTACAAGATCAATGGATCTCAATTAACCCATAAGGACGATGATAAACTACAAAGCAAGTGATGTTACATTCTTCAATAAAAAAGACCTACACTCAACAAAAACAACATTTTCATCACAAACACGCTTAATTTAACCCCCCCAGGCAACAAAAAAAGATGGCTAGGCCAAGGAATAGCTTGCTTTAAGTATGATTAGAAAAGGTAGAAACCTATCATTTGTGCATTCAATAGCATGGAATGTGACAGCCTACAAACGTTCAAGAAACAAGGGGCAGTATGATTTATATTTGCTACAAAAAATTGAGATACATTTGTAGTTGAACAATCCTTTGTGTCCTGGATCTTGCACATTCTTTTAGTCATCATTCTTCTTGTTGTTGAGGTCCAATCAACCTTCTTATTGCAGCCCAAGAGTTTAGACATTCTTCACACGTTGAATAATAACTATCAATGACTTCTCAATCTAGATTAATAAAGCATTTTAATTTACCTGCCATTCCCTAACATTAAAAGGCATCGATACATGGAAAAATCTCAAGAAATCTAATGATATTGTAATTTAAGCAAGGTTATGCAGTTTCAGAAACAACCTTTCAACTGCTTACAGTGTGAATAGTTCTTAATTGTTATAAATTAATGTCCAAGAAAAAAGATCTACTTTTCATGTTCTTTCGCATCAAATCAGCATAAGCATCTCCTTGATCAACTGTTGAGACAAAACCTAATAGGATTGCAAAGGTTGTAGTGGGTTGTCTCATAGTGCATTATTGAAGTATGTTCCTTCGCTTCTTTGCTTGTTCATGCCTATCAAATGGTAGAAACGTGTGCCATATGGAAGATTGGAGTTTGTTCCTGAAGGAAAGATTTCTCTGAAAGAGCTTCAGATATTCCTAGCTTGTAGTACTAAAGTTCTTCATGGTATACCAACCATTAGGCAGGCACTTGATATCAAAATTCCCAATCTAAACTTTGAAGTATCAGGTTTGAACCCCAATATTATGGAAACCTCAATGTTTCTTACCTATGAATGACCGAATTTATTGGTATCACTCAGAGAGGTCATAGTCCACAGATAAAAGGAAACTATCATGACCAGTTTACAAGTATCACATAATCTCCAAATTTCCTGCACTACACTTACTTCATCTAATGAAAATGGATATACTGGGAGAATCTACTGAACAAAATTATCAGTAGTATAGAACTTCTTTATGTTTATATAACCTTTACCTTTTAAGGGGTCATTTTCAGCCTTCATCATCCCCATCATCATATAAGAGGATATTTTGAAAACACAAGAAATTGACTTCTAAGCCAAGCAATATGTATAAAATTGCTCTGAGCATGACCTCATATCAAGAGCTCGTCATAAAACTACTTGAATTCAACATCATATAAGCAGTGAAGAGATTACCTTTGCGTTTTTTTCTTTTCCATTGTCCTTTTCCTCTTAATCCAGTAAGTCAATATATTATCCATATTGTTTTTCTTCTAATGCATCTTTAGGTTTTAGTGTAGCAAATAACATGTAAACGCGTTTAAGCATGGGAAGAATTGTGATATTACAATGGAAATTTGAAATGTTGTGGAAGCTTATTTTTTCTGATGGTGGATACCGTCCATAATTTACAGCTTCTTGCCATCAAATCAGAGTCTTAGACAGTTGACTAAATCAAATTTCTGAAATTTGACATGACCATTCAATGTAACTTAAGGCCTCAAAGCTTATAAGACATAGTTCAATAGACTTTTTTGTGCAGTGCTATTTGTATGCAGTAATCGATATCTAATAGTAAATGGAAATTTCCACATTAAAAGAATACTCAATATCTAACAAGAAATAGACAGACCGTTCAATTTTGACCATATTTCTCTTTTCATGTTGCTACTCTTTAAATATGTTGGGAATTCTGAGAATTCTCAGAAACATGTTGAGAGCCCTAGATACATTATTCAAATTGTTTTGGGAATGGAGATCCATTTAATTATTCATCTAATCTTGTTAAACATCATGGAGGATTCTCTTCTCGTCATCAGGTAGCAGCCCAAACCCACCATTAGCAGATATTATCTTCTTTGGGCTTTCTCTTCTGGGCTTCCCCTCAAGGTTTTAAAACGCGTTTGCTAGGGAGAGGTTTCCACACTCTTATAAAGAATGCTTCGTTTCCCTCTCCGCCCTTCGGGGCCTAGCGTCCTCGCTGACACTCATTCTCTCCAATCGATGTGGGATCTCACAATCCACCCTCCTTCGGGGCCCAGCATCCGTGCTGACACACCACCTAGTGGTCCACCCCCTTCAGGGCTTAGCGTCCTTGCTAGCACATCGCTCGGTGCCACCTCCCTTTAGGGCTCAGCATCCTCGCTGGCACACCGCTCGGTGTTCACCCCCCTTCGGGCCTCAGCGTCCTCACTAGCACACCGATCGGTGTCTGACTCTGATACTATTTGTAACAACTCAAGCCCACTGCTAGCAGATATTGTCCTCTTTGGGTTTTCCTTTTCGAGCTTCTCCTCAAGGTTTTAAAATTTGTCCGCTAGGGAGAGGTTTCCACACCCTTATAAAGAATGTTTCGTTGCCCTCTCCAACCGATGTAGGATCTCACAATCCACCCCCCTTCAGGGCTCAGCGTCCTTGCTGGCACTCGTTCTGCTCTCCAATCGATGTGGGATCTCATATTTCAATAGAGAAATGCATTTATATGTGCTTAAACCTTCCAGTGAAGCCTAAGTTTGTATATTGTGCTCAAAGCAATTCCAGGGACAGACTTACATATTATATAACCGTTGAAATGAACTGGTTGTGTACCTAATATGTATGAGTTGAGAGGAGTATTGTTTGACACCATACCTTTGCTGTATTAGATTATTCACACATTTTTATTTATGAGAATGAACGAAAGAATACAATGGATATGTAACTTCCCTTCATCAGAAGCAACTTCTAAGTTCAAATTCAGAACTTCCGAATATTTTACTGAGATCTCTGGTTTAAAAAAAATGGTAAACTCTTATTCTTTTTTTAAAAAAATTGTTGAAAGGGAGGCAGAACAAACTTTCTATTTATATAGCTTCAAAGTCCTAAACAATGCATTTTTACTGCCCTAGTAGTTTGTAGCATTTAGGTGCAATCACTTCATGGAGGCTGGTTTCATAGTGCTGAGCAAAGCATGGCCTTCAATGAAATATGGAGTGAAGCGAAGGGAGGATATGTAGAATGTCCTTATTTTATCCCAACTTCGAAAACACAGAAGTCTAATTGCCTAATTAATCAAAAAACTAAAAAGAATGGTGAATGGTCAAGGTGTCATACCAGATATACCAGACCACACACCAAACCAACAGTCCTATGGTTGCAGGAGGCTTGCATTTTGTAAAGGAACGGTCCTTTTGTGCCTGATTTGTGGAAATCTATCACATATAATGTTGGTTCTGTAACAACTGGTATTGGTGTTCTTGATGAAGTGAGATTCACATGAATATTTGGTTACACATATCTGTACATTTTCTCGCATATGTTTTCGGAGATGCTTTGACTTCATTGATGAGAGTGAAAATGTGATCATCGAACACCTTGAATGTAATTCCAATGGTTGAGCACAGAGCTCACTGGTCAAGAGACCTCGGTTCCAAAAATCCACTTGGGTCATATATTGATGGTACTAAATTATTAGATTGGATAACTATATAACTTAGATCGGAGGTAGTTTGTGTGGCTCCATGTCCCTATGGCCTTTATGGTGTTTTTGTTAACCTTCGTGATGGTGTCCAGTAGATAGCCTCAAACTGTATCAGACCCCTCCCTTCTTATTAGATTAGATTGGAGGCCTTCTGTGTGGGTCCCCCTTCAATATAGGGGCTCCTCTCATGGCCTTTAGGTTTTGGGGCTGCCTTAATATTGCGTTCTGTGTCTCAAAAAAAAAAAAAAAAAAAAAAAAAAAAAAAGATAAAATAAATTATGAAACAAGATTTATGTTTATAAACCTTTGTGAATATGAGATGAAAAAGGTTAGGTTAGGTTTTGTGTGGTGATGGCTGCCTTTTGGAAAATTTTATGAGGATTTTTGTTTATCTATGAATGGTTTACTGACTATTTTGTAAAAGGAAACTGTCTTCTCCCTTGTAGCTAGATGGTATAACTATTCTTTTGTAGTACTTGCCAATTGGGGAACCTCTGTAATTTCTGTTGGTTTGGCTTGATTTAAGTTGGGACTTCTTCTCCTCTCTGTTTTTGTGTTTCTCCTTTTCTCATTCCAGCATAATTACTGAAATTCCCCATATAAGCTGGAATATTCCACTCTGTTGCAAAACATGAGTTCTAAAACTCTCCATTTGATTCAAGGAAAAAAAGGGAACAATTAGAAAGCACCCTATTAGAGGATGAGCCTCACTTAGAATCTGGAAAAGAGAATGACCCTTTACCTCCAAGTCATCCTGGAAACTTCATAAAAAGAAAATTCGCTTTCTCTTGATCTGCTTCAGACTGTAGTCATGACATCGTTAATACAAACTATTAGAGTCTGCTCCGGAGACTACTAACCATCACAGGTTAAGATGGCATAACATTTCTCAGCCAGTATTTATGATTTTATCCTTTCCATTTGTCTAAAAAGAAAAAATACCTCACTTATCCACAGCATAGTAGACAACCAAAGCAATAATCAAGTGTCTGAGTGTGTAATGGCTAAGGTGTATAGAGTTCTTCTTCTTCTTCTTCTTCTTCTTCTTATTATTTCCTATTACTCTTCTTCAAAAAATCCATCCTCTTGTCATCCTTAGCTCTTTCCTTTCTCTTATAGATTTCGAAAATTTAAAATTCAGAGCATTTTATCCAGTCATAGGCTGTTGTGCCATTAATAATAATTTTGCTCTCAGGATAAGCCATCTGCATCATCCCGCGACGAAGACTATTCTCAACACCGAGAGGAAAAATCTTATGGAACGAAGGGTTCCTTCTCTCAGGGACGACATGCTAGTCCTGACTATTCTCAACACCGACATGCTAGTCCTGAAAAGTCCAAAATAAGCGATAAAAATACAGAGCCCAGTGAAGTGTTATGGATAGGATTTCCGGCTTTAATAAAAGTGGATGAAACGATATTAAGGAAGGCCTTTTCTCCGTTTGGGGAAATTGAGAAGATTACAACATTCCCTGGTCGGACATATGCTTTTGTTCGTTTTCGGGTTGTGTCATCAGCTTGGAGGGCTAAAGAGACTCTACAGGGGAAGCTATTTGGAAATCCCCGAGTACACATTTGTTTTGCAAGAAGTGATTCTGGTTCATCAAACGGTGGAAGGAGCTCATCGAATGCACCTCTTTCTCCAAGATCTCCTCACCTTTTCTCAAATTTTGATTCTGGAGAATTTGATTCCCGTGGTCTTAATAGGAAAAGTAATTTATGGACTAGTGAGAACAGTGCGTTTGAAATGAAGAGGTCTGGAGAATTCTCATCAAAATTAGGTCCATCCCAAGATAGATATGAACATGGTAGTCCAACAAAAGAGAGAGGTCCTCATTTAAATAACTTTCCTCAAAGATTTTCTCAACCTCCATTTTATGAAGATCCATGGGACTTACCAGAGGATACGAACTTGTATCAAGGGTCCAAGAAATTGAAGATTGGATCCTTTCCCCAGGATAAAGAGCTCCCTGAGTACCCATTATCTGATTTGGAACAAGATAAACGTATCATTCGAAAGTCATACACTGATTTTTCCTCCTCAGAAACATTTGATCATACGATGAAGTCTGGGCCACCTCTGGGGTATAAACAGACTCCTGATCGGCCTATAACAATGTCAGTCCCTTATGATCGGCCTATAACAATGTCAGTCCCGTATGATCGGCCTATAACAAAGTCAGTCCCTTATGAAGAAAAGAGTGAACACTGGAGGGAACCATATGATAATTTTCAGGTTCCTGAGTCTCTGCCACCCAATGCTGTTGCAAGGAAAAGGTTCTCTCCTGATTCAGAACGGTCATCTATAAAAGAGTGGAAATGGGAGGGCACTATTGCAAAGGGAGGAACACCTGTTTGTCGTGCTCGCTGCTTTCCTGTGGGAGAGGTTCTGGATATGCTATTGTAAGTATTTGATATTTCTTCTAATTTTTTCCCATTAAAACATGTCTACTCAAGTGCTGAAAAATTTATAATGCTAATTTTATTTGCTCTCATTTAGCCTCTTCCAGTAACTTGATGCGCCTCTTCCCTTGATTTTATCCCAACTGTTATAATCCCATCTTGTTTTCCATGGAAGGTATTTTTGCGAGTGACATGGAAATGAAAGATTCCAATTTCTTTCTGTTGTTTATGATATTATTGTTAGAGACAGTTTTTAGAGTGTTTCTTTTCACTTAAAATAAGAATATTATTTGAGTTGGGAGATGAAGCATGTAGAAAACTGTAAATTTTTGTTATTCTGCCCTCTATGCCTAGTGAAGGTTTCGTTAAATGATTTAGATAATATATATTCTTTCACGGTAACATATTTAAGCAATCCTTCACCAATACATATTGGATTTTGCTGCTATTAGGTTCATGTTCTCTCTTTTTAAGTGTAATGGAATTCAGTACTGCCCATCATAAATTGTGTGCAAATGATTGAAAGGGAAAATTTTCTCTCGCCTTCTAAAAATGTTATACTAGGACTCATATAGATCACTTGTGAAACTGAACTCGTATTCTGCAGGCCAGAGTTCTTAGATTGTACTGCAAAAACTGGTCTAGACATGCTCTCAAAGCATTACTATGAAGCAGCCAGTGCTTGGGTTGTTTTCTTTGTACCTGAAAGCGATGCTGACATCGTATTCTACAATGAATTCATGAACTATCTTGGTGAAAAGCAACGAGCAGCAGTTGCCAAGTTGGATGACAGAACCACCATGTTTCTTGTTCCGCCATCCGAGTTTTCAGAAAAAGTGCTCAAAGTACCAGGTAAATTGAGCATTTCAGGAGTTGTTCTGAGGTTAGAGCGTGCTGGTACGAGTGCAAGGCCTCCTCCATATCAAAACGAAACGAAAGACACAAGCTTGTTACCTTTACATAGTGAAACGTTATATACCAACTTACAGACGTCTCCAGCTGTTTTTGCCCCAGTATCATCTTTATCCTATCTCAGTAAAGCAGGAATCAATCATACATCATTGCCTAGGAATGTCGCTACTTCAGCGTCGCCCGTGTTATTTCATGGCTCAGGGCAGTCTGTTGGAAGTTTGTCTGATCCATATATTGAGAACAGGCATGAGTATCCAATTCAACAGCAGCAAAATGCCAATGGACCAAACCCGATTCACCATCTACAAAACTCGATGTTCGATACTCGAAATATCCCATCACAAGCTTCGAACAATTCAATGGATCCTGTTATTCAGGAACGTCATTTAATCATTCCAAGGGAAATTCAGGAAACAGGCTCCAGTAATTATACCGTTGGAATTTCTTCTGTTACATCTGGAAATGCTTTATTATCTACTCAACATGAAATAAACCCGGCAGCCTCTTTGGCTACAACTCTTTCCTCCCTACCGCCAGACCAACTGGCACAATTAGCAACATCTCTGCTTGGGCATCAAAGGCAGCCGGGGAGTATGCCAAATGCAACCATGGCTGAAGAATTGAGGCATCGGAACGAATCGGTTGTGCCATTGGCAAGGTCCCAAAATGGCTCTTTCCAGACTAATCTGATGAACTCTGAGCCTCAGACATCTCAAATTGTTCAAGTTCAACAGATGCAGCAGCATGTACAACAACACCAGATGTCAAACATGCCTGCAGGGCAACTTATGGCACAAAGGGAGCTTCAGATGGAGGCTTTAGGCAATGATCAACAGGTTCAAAACTCCGATGTTCGTGGCGAAGCAGAAGCAGACGCAGATCCGCAGAAACGCCTGCAAGCTACACTTAAGCTGGCAGCTGCTCTTCTCCAGCAAATTCAACAAGGAAAGGGAAGTTGATAGGTCCCGCTTGATCATGCGAAACTTACAACCATGGGTCCGTCTTCCTACAGTTGATGTGAAGAAATCAACAGATTCTAAGGGGGAATTGACGAATGCCAAAGCATGCATCATCAGCCACTTGCCAGCAGTAATATTTGCTATCCCAAGTAACAAGCCTTTTTTTTTCTTCACTAAATTTGTTCATAAGATGTTGATTATCTAGTTAGTAACCCTCAGCTGCTGCTCTAATGCTATTAGAAACAAGAGACATTTATGGTTGGTGTTGCTATTTTGTTTAATCCCAGTCTTGAAAATTTGTTGGTCTTTGTCTTGTTCCTTAGTTACTATCACCTGGGGAGGAGAGCTTCACTGCGTTGGTCATTTATTTTCAAGCCTTCTGTCAGATTCCAATCATTCATTTTCTTCTACTGACCGATTGTATGTATGATGTTCTGGCGATGCAAAAAAAAACATCATAATGTTAGTTTAAATTTAGTTTTTGTATGTAGGATTAAGTTATAAATTTAGTTTAAATTTTGAGTCGTGTTTAAATTTATATGTAATAGATTGGTAAAAGTTTAATAATACGATGTTAAAAGTGAAAAAACAATAATAATAATAATTTAACCATGGTAGAAACACTTTAGTTGGTCAACTGGTTAAAAGATAGGCTTCGGTATAGAGAGAACAATGATCCATGAGAAAGCTGAGGAAAATCAACAAATAAGCATCAGAGTTTCAATGGCAATGAACTCTCAACTGAGAAAATCAAGAAGCTGCTTTTATTGATCTTTATGTAAAGAATTGAACAGTAATCATGTAAAAAAATACAAGAACAATGATCCTTTAAATAGTAATACAACAATATAACCTTTCGAAATAGATTGAATAAATACAATAAAAAATTTCTAAATAGTAAATAGAGCTCTATATTACACCTAAGCTATGTATATGTATATGCATGAATTGAAGAAGCAGACCAGTTGAAACTATCAGAGATGAATGAATTGAAGAAGCAGACCAGTTGAAACTATCGGAGATGAATGAATTGAAGAAGCAGACCAGTTGAAACTATCAGAGATGAATGAATTGAAGAAGGCAGACCAGTTGAAACTATCAGAGATATAAATAAGTGGCAGTGTCAGTGGCATTTGCCGAGTCCCTGCAGAGAATTGATCGAGCTTCAACAACTGAACGAGGAGGATCAATATCTTTCTCTTGCACTGCGTTTCCTAGTAATCGCTGCATTTGGGAAGCAAATGTATCATCCAGAATCTGCACAAAATATAGAATCCTTGTGAGCTCATAATGATGAATTATTTACATGCAGCAGCAGCACAAAGGACATGGGAGGAGCATATTCTGTGGCTATAAAGAGTAGAGTGGGTGGCAGCATTGAAATTTACATACCCCAAGAGCGTAATATGATCCGTTGTACCATACTCTGTTTTCTTTCCTGCCTTCGAGAAATTTCAAGACAATCTGTTTCAAAATAGTGTGGTTGCATTAACTTAGAATATCCTAAATGGGATGTGAACTGTTAGGAAATGTCAATGTGAAGCTGTTTGAATCCTTACAAAAACACTTTTTTTTTCCACTTTTTTTAAGCACTTAAAATGTAATTCTATACGTCTGTTAACTCAAGTTTACCTGTCCCATCCTGTCCCAGAGCCCCCGACACATTGCGACAAATATAGGACCTGTGAAGACCTCGTGCAGGTTCCATATAGAGTCAGTGAGTTGTGAACTTAGCATTTGCATTCTTTCACGAACTTCATGCTCCCCTTCTTCTTCCCTCGTTTCCTCCAAAATCCTTTTCAGCCGTGTATTACGGTTACCTTGCATCTGATGATGAATTCAAAATTATATTGTGTGTGGAATTGAGATGATGAGGCTATGTTATTGGAGATTTTTATTCACTAGATTCATCCTTGGATCTAAGACCAAGATGGTTCGGAAGAAAAACTTATGACTGAAAAAATCAAAATAAATTTTATGTCATGAAAAAAGTATTAAGTGATAAGAGCTTACATTGCATATGAGCTTCCCTACAGTTGCCTGTAAGTAGTTTTTGTACTTCGTCCTCAAAAGAACCGTGATTCCGTTCATTTGCTCTCCAAACAGTGACTTCTTGTCACCCACAACAGGCATATAGGATGCCCAGGACTTCAAGATACCTTCAACTCTAATATGTAGGACATCTAGAATTCTCTTGATGGTATTGAGGAACATTCCCAACTGTTCACAAGAAACGGTAACAAAACGTGAAAATCACATGGAAATATATATTTTTTCAAAAAAGTTAAAACTACAAGTATGATGCATCATACATATGAGACTAGAAGTAGATATCAAGGCTTGGACGAGCATCAATATATCCACAGATAAAGGTGGTACACTACAAGGAAAAAAGGACGCTTACTTGATTAGGAACGGAGTATATTGCCATTGATTGTCTTCTTGTTAGCTTCTGGACATGCATGTTCAGCCTCTTTGGGATGGTATCTTTCAGAGGAGTCAAGATATCGTTGTATTGTTTTTCAAGTGCTTTTAATATTGCTCTCTCTACATCTGCAACAGCCTATATAGAACCAGCAACGCAGTCAATGTGAGCATGTACAGCAACAGTACAGGGAATTGAGAATGTTATAAGTTCGCGCGGGCATTGACGACTATAACAAGTCATTATGTTAAAAAGAATGTAGTTTGAGCATGATACGCAATTACAATTAAATGAAATGGTAGAATGATGGTGGCTTCTAATGTGATAACAATAATCAATCTTACATTTTCTAGAATCAGTGAATACTGAGGCCACCGATTGATCACTACTTCATACTGAACGAGGGAGTCTCTTATTTTCTCATACATCTCCTCGGCAAAGGGTGAGCTGGAATGATTTGTTGACACACCAGACCATGGAACCTGTGTCAATGGTTCAAATCAAGAAAGTTTTCTTAGAGGCTGAACTGTAACTTTGTAGGAAGGATGAATGAGCTACTAAAACACGGAGAATTTCTCTATGCAGACTTGCAATTTTGCTTCCTAGAAAGATACCGAGAGAGAGAGAGTGCGTACCTTTTCTGCTTTACATAGATCCAGCAAAGTTAGTTGCATATCCTGTACCCACACCATTATATAGTTGTGGAATAGATTTCTGGAGTCTACACCACCCTGCACAGGACTGAAGGATTCCGTGATGTCAGGAAAAAATGAAGTATCCAACACAATCATCTCGTTTTTTCAGCTGTAAAATGATCTTTAACACAAACCTGATGTTCCATGATTCAAGGCTTCTTTCAAAATCAGCAGTAGCTACTAAAAGCTCATTTATGTAAGGCAATGGACCAGATGGAGGCCATGCTGAGAGGAATCCTCTAAGCCTGTTGCACAACTCAGTACTGTAAACAGCGGCGGTGATGTTTGACAGGTCTATGGAACTGCGACAAAATGGTAACATGAGCCACGGTATATTCAAGGCACAACCCATATTATAATAACAAGCATTCTTGTAAAGTTTGCTAAACTTCGTAAGATCTAACAATTTCATTAACGCATATGTAACATACCTGGGTAGTATATGCTGATTATGAATTTTGATATCAGCCTGTATTTCATCACCTATATGTTTACATAGCTGTTTAATCTTCAAATATGCGGTGGATATGGTAATTGGATCAATGAGAACACCTTCTGAGTTTCCCGAGACAAACTCATCAGTCTCAACCATGTACTTTCGACACCGCTTTTTTGCCCCTCTCTGCAATCATAATAGGAGTGCAATGTTTCGCTTATTCATGTAATCAGAAGAATCAAAGCAGGGAATTTTGCATTGCTTCCACAATCGCATGAAGTTATTATATAGTTCTATGTGAGTACGAAAACGGATGGTGGCTCACCTGAAAATAGTTCCTTAGCATATTCTGGGCATCTCGAGAAAGTATATCATGGAGCTGAGTGTAGATTTTCACAGCTGGAGTTAGAGCAGGTGCTGCAGAGTCTTTTATTGGACCGAGTAAATCTGTCAATCCCGTCGGGGAGTTTTCATCTAATGACTTGTAGTTCTCAAAAACATTTGCCAACAGACTCTCAATTTGAGTTTCACAATCCAGTAGTATACTTCTCTGCCAAAGAGAATGAACTAATTAGAACCAAAGATACATCATTGTACCCGCGGACAGTTTTTAATGGTCATTCCCCAAAAGAATAAGGAATTATTGGAACCTCTCTCTAAAGAATATGCCATATTGGAGGAAAGAAAATGCGGCTGCGTTTGTATAGTATGAGATCGTAAAGCCAATCTATGCTGAATAGGTGAGAATCTATTTCACTCAAGCCACATTTTTACCAGTTTCATGTTACACACTTCTACAAATTACAAACACAGATTCAAATTTTCGATCACAAGCTACACAAATCCGTACAAGTTCACACCATACAAACCCAGACTTATTTTCCTATGAGCCAAATGTGCAATCAGAACTAAGCTTTTGATAAATAACAACCCTCATTTTCAAGAGATCCTTGCCATCGTGATTACTCTTATTTGGTTAGGGTCAACTAGATAAACATACCTCTTGCCGAGTCAAACTTTTCTCGCTTTTGGCCTTCATTATGGGTTCAAGTAATTCATTTACGAGCTCTAAGCAATCTTTAGTTGGAGTAGCCACATTCATGACATGAGAAAGATATCTGTGTATTGGGAAGAACTAAAGAAAGTCAAAATAAAGCAAAATTGATAGATCTGCAAGAATATGAATGATTGATCTTCTTAAATTGCTACTCTACATATCCATAATGACATACGTTTAATACCTGATCCTTGTGTATGAGTTAGAAACTCCATAGTAGTCTGCAAATTCAGTCAACAGCCACTTCCAAAGTCCATCTATCCTAAGATTTGTGGAACAGAAGTGCTGTGCACGCATCGCAGCCTCTAGCACTAAATCATAGGCAAGAGTTTCAACTAAAGGTCCACTCTGTATCATTTGAAAACAAAAGGAACAGTCAAACCCATAATCCATCCATCTTTTTGAACCAAAAGAAAATCCCATTATGTAAGGCATTAATTTGCTTCCAAATAAAAGCTTAAAACTTTAGTACTTGTGAGGGGAAAAAATTACCTTCATATGATTAGTCTCGTCACTTGTCAATGTGTGAACAATCGAAAGCTGAATTTTTCCAACACATTCCTGGTCATCATGGTATATGGGCCACCACCGAATTCTATCATTCTGCACATAATGGGTGAAGTCAGTTCATGTCTTATTACTATTGATTGATCAAGTGCAAAAAATTATTAACTGAAACATATTACTTACAGTGTTATCGATCAAGGATGAAACTGCAATCATAGTTCGACCTTGGGTAACTTTTTTAACATCCTGGATTTCTAGCAAAAGAGTATCTCCTGGAGCCTCAGGGAAACTGAAGTCACAAATATATATGATCTTGAGTTAATAACATAGATCTACTAGAAAAAGCAGAATCTTCTGCTAAAGGGGATTGGTGTAATATTAATTCAGAAAAAGAAATAATGTCTTGATGAGAGCAGTGGTTCATATGTGAGCTCTTTCTTAGCAAGTTAAGCTGGTAAACCACAGAACTTACAAGACATGGTAGTCTCCACTGCTAGGGTGCAAGCAAACAGCAGAAGCACACTCCACGTCAGAGACTTCTGCAGCACTCTTCAACTGAAATAAGCACGACAATTGTTCTGCGAAACATTAAAAAAGTAAATCACTTTCCACTATTGAACTGGAAATTATAGAAAAACACTTATTCCTGTCTTTCCACAATGCCCATACTTATCTTTTGGAAGTATTTGGACTGTATCACCCAATTAACGTACAAAATTCAGACAATAAATTGGCGCAAATAATAAATAGGACCCATCATTTTCCAACTTGGTGAAAGATCAATCGTGTGTCACAATTGAAGAAAGCAAAAAAAACAAACAGATTTGGTACTAACTACAAACCTTCTGAAGTAGTTGAGAACGAAGCCTCTTTTAGAGAATTTATGCCATTTTTCACGAAAGTTGAGATATTTCGGATATACTCTGCCCCAGCTCGCATATAGATTGAGCTTTTTTGCGAATATGTATTCATCAGTTTCCTCTTTGGTATCAATCTAAGCTTTTTCACTGCCAGTATCCAAACAATAAATCTTGGTCAATCAATACACCAACAAAATATTGGAAAGGAGAAAAGTTGCTTCGATTTCTAAGACTAGAGAGAGAACCAGCACAGAATTGGTTGTTCACTAAATTTGAACATAGAAAGCAGAGCTCTCAAAAGGAACCAAGTCATTCAATTTAATAGAAAGTTTGACAACACATAACCAAGTAGCCCTCTAGGAGTTCTTTGGGCAGGGAATCAAACCAAATATATTGATTAAAATGGTGGTGAAATCTTCTGAAGAATCTTGTACCTTCCACTCTTATCTTTCCAACAACTTGCTTCGGGTTCGAAGTAACTACTTGTTCTGAATGCTCAGTGTTCCTCCCCCTTTCTGTTGGTTGTGCCAGCCGAGGTTGCAATAAAAATTTGTGTAGCCTACATAGTAGTCAATTCATAGAGAGAACCCATAAGAGGTCCAATAAACGGTATCATAAACTTTCAAATTGAGCAATACTTAGTCAAAATGCACAAGAAAGGGGATCCGTACCCAAAAGCATTTCGAAGAATCAGGCACCCATTGCGTAAAAATTCAGGTGAGTCTGTGCAGCCTCTTTCCCATGCTTGTAGGCATAACCGAATACAAGCATCATATGCAAGTAGCGTTTGCCAGGCATGCTGACCACTGCAATTATGAAACCCAAAATGGACAAGAATGTTAAGATCAGTAATAACCAAAAGTACCTTGAATCAAATGATAGAAACAACTAATAAATAGCTACTTGAATCCAGGCTCAAGAGGATTAGAATTCAATAAGACCTTGTTCTGTAACCGGATGAAGAATCTGGATAGTTTGCTTGCAGTTGAGAGATATGAGAATCTTTAGCTCCTGTTGAAGTTCTGTTAACAAAAGAATATAACTGAGAAAATTGAAAGAACAAATTTAAAGGTTCTTTCAGATAAAAGTAGTCCACTAAAAACCACCAAACCTTTCAAAATTTTGGGTGTTTGCTGGAGAACAAGGTTTCCAATCTGTCAAAACTTCTTTACATCCATCAAGACCCTCATGTGCTCGCAATGGGCATCCATTGGCAGTTTGATCAATTTCACTTGAATCTTCAGAATCTCGTCTGGTCTGACTTCCACACTCGGTGCTTGTCGCTTCACCACTTCCAACATCCGCAGCAATGGGAGGTGCACTTGGGGTTCCTGCCAAATCCTCAAAAACACTTCTGTGGACTTGAGGACCCTGCAACGATCAACTCAGTTCAGCTTTCAAAAAGGACAAATACAATAATCTGCAACATATAAAGAGAAATAGAAGGGATTTGAAGTTCTTACACGAGCGCTGTGAAAGTGGACTTGATTCTTGCGCCGACTTCCATGATTAGGAGTTGAAAATTTTTGGGGGAAGTTCCTGGCACCCAACTTTCCACCAGGAAATTTTCTTAAATTAACAGGCACCTCAATCCTGAGACCTTCCTTCAAATTCCCTCTATTGATAGAAGATATATTTGAGATTCCAGGCACTTTAATCTCACAGGAATATACGCTAGAATGGTAGCCAAATGCATCTTCATCAAAACCCTCAACAACTGGCTTCTCCAAGAAATCCGAATCATGAAACCGCATACCATCATCATCAGAATAAACTCCACCATCTTCAAACGGAACCGAAGCAATACTTTCATTAACATCATAATCTCCATCATCGTCGTCGTCGTCGTCATCCAGGCAAGGAGAAGCCAAACTATGAGGAGTAAGCAATCCAGAACGGAATTTCAAAGGAGGCAAAACGTGAGAAGACATGAATCCACTGCCATTAAACGCCAAAGGAGATTTTGGAAATAGATCGGCGCCGGTTCTCTCAGCAAGAGGAGATCGAACTCGAGCTTCATCTTCCACCGGTTTATCCCTCCCCTGTGGAGAAAGAAGCAACGGATTGCAAACCGAATCGAATAAAAACAAACAAAAACGCTAGGAATTGCATCAGAATCGAGAGTACCTTTTTTATCCAGTCAATTGCAGTTTCATCAAGGCCATCTGTGAACATCGTGGCCAATGATAAATGTTCGAACGGGAAGGGGCTTCTGGTATAGAAGAGAGACGTTGAAGGAGCACAAGGAAGAAGCTAGAAAGAGTTGAAGTACAGGACAGAATCAAATACAACGAAGACGAAGAAGAAGAAGAAGAAGAAGAAGAAGAAGAAGAAGAGGAAGAAGAAGGAGCGCGACAGCGCATTAGTTCCAGTGGGTCTACGTTTGTTAACGGCTAGTTTCTGGCGCTCTTATTTATTTATTTATTTATTTATTTATTTATTTTAAATAATAATAATATAATTAATAATATTACGAAAAACCCAAAAAGAAGAAACATTTTCTCGATCTATATTTAATTCTTTCGGTCCTTTATTTTTATTTTTAAAGTGTCGTTTAATTACCATTTCTTATTTAATTTTTAGTTTTTAAAATTTTAATTTATAAATTCTAAAAATTCTAGAAATTATTTTTTGTTTTTTAAATTTAGTTATAAATGCAAAATAATAAAAAAAATTAAAAAAAAAAAAAAGTAAAACTATAAAATAATAATAATAATAATAATTGTTTTTAGTTGAAGTTGATGTCAGTTATGCAAATGGGAAGCATAGTGTCACAGTTATGCTTGTCCGACACGCTGGAAGCATAGTGTCACAGTTATGCTTGTCCGACACGCTGGAACCTTTGCCTTGTATGCTTTATTGCTTTCTTTTACCGTTTTCATGTTATATTATTTTTTTCTTGTTTTCATAAAGAGTATGACGTTTCGGCGATGTCATGGCTACGCGGGTAGACATGAAATGCCTCAAAATGTATTATAGGGGGATACGACTAGTTGTCAACTTATCTCTACCCGATAGTTATATGCAGTGAGCCGTTGTTGTTGACTTTTGCTTACATTCCTATATAACACCAATTTCAATTTCTCTCTCTTACTTTCAAAACTCTTTTTCCAAAACCTTTCTTCCCCGCTTTCTAAAATCCTCTCTTGAAATCGAGACTCGAGGTTTGTATTCACGTTGCTCGACTACAAGCAACATAACTCGAAGTAGGCTAGACCCACTCAGTGTTGAGAATGGGTATCGCACAATCGTCCAAATCTGTTGTCTAGAAACCACGATTGTGTTACGTCATGTCTTTTAAGGAAATTAGTAAGCTTAAATTAGATTGGACCAATACTACGCTCCTCACCATAAAATTCATACCTATATTATATTATAAAAATAAAAATAAATAAAAAAAATGTTTTTTCTTTTCTCCATTCACTTTTTCGATAAATATTATCTTAATTTAATGAAATAAAATTGGCAAAATCTAAATTTTTTTTCATTTTTTATTATTAAGATTTATCATATAGATATGTCAAAAGCATATTTGATATACTATATATTATATCATTGATGTACCAAGTTCTTAATGGTTTGTTTCAAAATATTCTTATAATGGTTTAATTTCAATCCAAAACAAATGATACCCTCACAATTGGTAAATTTACGAACCCACACGTGAAGTAATAAAAAAAAACACGTTTAAAGGGAAACTAATCTCACTTACCTTCGAGTGCTCGTGTCTAACTTACTTTCAAATGCTTCTAAAGTTCATCCCAACTCAAGTTCTAAAGTGTTTAGAAACCAATGTTTCGTTAATAACAGTTCATTCCCGTCCCATTAATTTCAAATGCCATTTCGACAATGACATCGGTGAAAACATCAATACAATGAAATGGTATACAATAATGGAAGGCTGAAACAATGGTACCTTTCAAGATTCACCTAACAATTTTGAAATTGATTGGATAAGAGGCTCAATCAAAACTAGATCAATGGCATTAAGAAACCAAGGCAATTTCCTTTTGGACTTCACTCCATATATAACATAACAGCTCTGAAGACCATTTGCCTAAGAAACTTGCTAAGGTGAAAAAAGAAGTACCGGGCAACTTACCAAAGAGCCAAAACGTTACCGAAATCATCCACGGCCTGCGCGTTCAAGGGCAGTGTTGGCTGTTTCTAATCTATCTTTACTGATGAAAATAGGTAGTGAACAAAGTAGAAGGAGGTCAAGAAGCCGATGGTGCCAGTTGACAACATGATTGCCGTTGCCATGATCAATGAATAACCAAGATAAAGAATAGCTGATACTGGGCCGCTCAAACTCTGCAGCTCAAAGACTAAGTAGTGGATGGAATATAAGAACACGTAAAGAGCAACGGAACCAGAAGCAAAGAAAGCCTTCCACCACCACCGCCAATCTTCCACACACAGATGCATGTAGGTAAGGACGAGTGATACCTCAGCACACACAATAACCAGCAAAGATAAGACTATCAGTAGGAAGCCAAAAACATAATAGAACCTCCCAAGCCAGATACTAGAAAGGATAAAGAAGAGTTCGATGAAAAGGGTTCCAAAGGGAAGGGTCCCAGCTCCAAGAATGAGAAGCCAAGATGGGTACTTTTGTGCAGGAATTTCCCTCGGAATTTGGTTGGTTCTTGCAGGAAATTGAATTTCCACTGCTCGTGTGCCAAAGAACCCTCCCAGCAGGGTGAGTGGCACAGATATGCAAAACCAGAGAGCCAAGAGTTCGAAATATAGTGAGATGGGAATGGCACCCGTACTCTTGCTGCTCCAAAGTATGAAGTTCAGTATTGTAAGAATGACAAAGACAATCCCAGGAAAGAAGCAAGCAACTGACCAGGAAACCGACCGCCACCCTTCCGACGTTCCTTTAATGGTTCTCCATGCACGTACACCGACATAACCCGCAATAATCCCAAGGAAAAGATAAAGAATAATCATCCCTGTCAGTAGCATTCCTCTTGAAGCTGGTGACATGAAGCCAAAGGCTGTACAAACAACAGTAACAACTGCCATCCCCAAGATTTGAACGCCATCACCAACCATCACACAAAGGAGCTTCGAACAATCAGGTTCCCTGAACACATCTCCCACCACAAGTTTCCATCCTGAGAGCTCCTCATTCATCTGCGCTTGAGATTCTTTATCCAACTCCTCATACCTTGTCAAATCTCTTCTCACAGTCCTTAAGAATATGACAAAAACTATACTAGCTAAGAAGAAGATTACCATTAGAGAATTTAAAATAGAGAACCAGTGTACTTTGGAACCCTCCATTCTCAAATACGCATCCCATCTCGATGGCCACCGTATTTCACTTTTGACAAACTGCACCTCATAAGTGAATGATACCTGCTCTTTCTCCCTGATGATCTGAGACTTATCAAGTTCTTTCGGACAGTCTATATGTGTGATATTCTCAAACATTTTATACTTTTTCATAGTTTCCGGATCAAATTTATGTTTAACACTACAAGGTGCAACCTGAAATCCAACAATCTCGAATCCAGAAGACTTCTTCTGTTCAGTTCGTGAAATCACACCCATACCTTCTTCCCCAGTGCCAATTATTTCCACACCACTCCCCTCGTACTCATGAACTAAGACTGTGAACTTTAGGTGATTAATGATATAATCAACCTCACTGTTTGATGGTGTATACCCAACTGGAAACCCAGTCCACTGGATTTTAACCCCATTTTGTTGGGTAAATCTCATGGCTGGTAAATTATCCAGTATCATGTTTACCTGATAGAGATCACGGGTTCTCTGTTTCAAAAGCTTCACTTGAACCTCACTCAAAGGCTCGGTAGTACAAAGGTAGACTGTTTCATTTACATTCATGCGAAAACGATAAGGAGAGTTATCGATCTGATCACCCATAAGCAGCTCCCCAAGATTCTCTGCACTTTTCTTGACACCATCCGGTGGTTTGCAGTAGGGGAGACTATAATAATTGAAGGGAAGCTCGGTTTCAATGGAAGTCAAGGAATTAACCTTAGCAAATATAGGATCCCCAGAGGAGTAAACATTCATGTAGCTTCCGGGAAGATAGAAGGCATCGCAACGATAGGCAAGAAGTACCAGAAACACGAGGAAACCCCAACAGATTGAGGGCTTCCTCGAACTGGAAGAGGCCATTGGAAACTGAAAGAAATGCGGCAATCTCTAACTTAAAAGAACCATTCGCTAGAAAAAAAAAAATGATAGCAATTTAAATCATAAAACAAAAACAAGAGAGCAGCGAGATCTATAAAAAGGAAAAGACATTTCTAGCTACACCTTCTAAACTGAGAATCAGCGAAAATAATTACAGAACGCATAAGATCTGAGTTATTTAGAGGTTGCATGGAAGAAACAAAAGAGATTCTACGCAAATCTTTCTCAAATAACGAACAAAAACAATCTTAAGAACAAGCTCGGAAAGGACGAAATCCGACTCAATTCAATTTCCACAAGCAGCGATGAAATGAAAAATTATAATCAATTATAGAGAAACACATACGTAAGATCCATAACTTGGAAACATGCACCAAAAATTGGACAAAAATCTTGAGATCTAGGTCGAGAACTTACCACAGACAGGGTGCGAGATACTCAGGAAGCGCCACGGACGACACAGTGTGAGAATTTTGCTGGCGGTTCTTGATATTGCGTTGCACTGGGACTTATTATTCGTTTGCTCAAAATCTTATAAACATAGATATATATATTTTTTTTTAATAATATTTTTTTAGAAAACAATGTTATTAAAGTAAATGGGAAGATTTTAAATTGAATGAAGCAAAAATAATTATGTAAATATTTGATTAATAAACTATTAAAATATACCTAAAATGTCTTAAATTTTTGTCCATTTTAAAAAAATTAAATTAAATTAAATAAACATATTAAAAAAAAGAAAATATTGGGCTGTTCAAGAATGTATCACATTCGGAATTTCAACTATTTGTTTAATTCATATGGATTGTAACTCGAATCTCGTAAATATTTGGATTACAAACGAATGATGATGCTATCGCTTCAATAGATTAATTATGAACAAACTAGTATTTGCACTTTCAGAGGGTCGTTTTAGCTCTATACGAAATTCTTGATTAATAATAACAGAAATCAAATTTTCTCGGTGAATTGTGCACGTTGTTGGTCTTCCTTCCTTCAACATCTTGTCCCACTCTCGTATTGGTTGGAGAGAACAACGAAACATTTTTTATAAGGGGCATTTAAAATCGTGAGACTGATGACGATATGTAATAGGTCAAAGCAAACAATATCTACTAGCGCTAACTTGAGCTATTACATAAACACAATATTTTTTTATATATATTATTTTTAAAAGCATTAACCAATGACTTACAAAAAAACTGTTTTCAATTACAGTTACAAAAATGTTTTTTAAATAATATTAATTAACATTAAATCACAAATTTAGAGCCACAAATTCTTGCCCCGAACAAAATAATAATAATAATAATAATAATAATAAATAAATAAATTCCGTCGCTTAATAATAGCCATTGGTTTGGCAGAGATGAGGATTGCGGGGCCCACTGAAACCCTAGTTTGTTTGCTTGCGTGTACACAACAAAAACATTTAATTTAAATCAAAACCAAAAATATAATTGTGGTAAATTAATAATTATTTTTCGAGTTTCTAGAAGAAATTAAAAATAACAAAAATAACAAAAACTAATTATTTTTAAAAAGAAAATAATTATTTAAAAAGAAAAAAAGAAAGTGTCACAAGCGATTGGGATAGGTGATAGAGGAAGAGAAGGCGATTTATTATCTTCATATCTACAAAGTTCTGACCTCGTTCCACTTTTTCTTGGATTGAGTTGCTTGCAGGCTTCGGGCTCTGGTTGAGGTTCAATCTCGGAATCTCCATCGCAGCCGTGTTTGAAGTTTTCCAGTTCAAAGGTTCTTTGATTGCTTCCCAACTTCTTTCGTCTTTGATTCTTTTCTTCTGCTTCATTTCTAGTATTCTGTGCCAGAATCTTAGTTTCCAGATTCTGCTGGTTTAACCGTTCTGTCATTTTGTTTTGTTTTGTTTTGTTTTTTTTTTTTTTTTAATTCAGTTCGGTTGCTTCAATGGCTTCCAGTTCGACGAAGGATGTTGCTGCTGGTAAATTCCTAATTTCATTTGTAGTAATTCCATCTATCAATTACTCATAGTTTGTATCCTAGATTGTGGGACTTTTTCTTTTCGTGAGGGGAGGATTTGTGGGGTTTTTTTTTTTTTTTTTTCTCTCTCGCTTCATTTTCACATGAAATGAAGGGTTCTTCTTCTGTTCAAGTTCCTGTTTAGATTTAGGCTTTAGTTTTGAGTGGCTAAAAATGCTTATCAAATGAAGAGCATTTGATGGTTTCTAGGAATTGTGCTTCCTGATTAATTAGCCTCTCCATTGGATGTTAACTTTGATGAAGCTAAAAATTTGAGTGGAATTAGCGTATTGTGGTTTAAGTTGTGAGGTTGCTTGTTCTACGGAGGTAATGGAACGTTTGATAGGCACAATGCAACTTGGGTTCAACTCCCTGTAGGACCTCATCTCTTTAAGAGTGCAAAGACGTAAATATTTGCTGGTTTGTCCACCCTTTTTTACTCTAAATGATTTTTTCTGGCAGGACAAGGATATTAGCCTAGGTTCAAAAGAGCACAAGGGTATTGATGAGTGGAAAGATCAGAGTGTAGGGGAGGTTTTCTATTGATGTTAAGGAGCATATACTTCTGTATAGAAATAATTGGGATACAGAAAGCTAACCATGAGTTTTATGTTCTATATCGAAAAGAAAACTTTGGCGTGTAAACCATCTTGGCGCTTCTTCCCCCTACATTCGTCTTCTTAATAATCAATATTCCCATCTTAAAAGTAAAATCGTGTCTTGAGCTATCCAATTTTAAAGCTTTAATACTACATAATTTACTAACTCAACATAAAGTTGATATACAGGGAAATTAAAGAAAAACTGATATAACATCTCAGTAATATTATGATGTAAAACATTTTTTTCCCCATTTCTTCTTCCTTTTAAATAATTGTAATTTCTTCTGAACTCTTCTCTTTTGTTTAGTTTCTTTCTGATAATTCATTATCCATTTATAGATGAGAAGACAGCATCGTCAGATAGCAAAAATACCAAAAGTGAAACATCTTCTGCAGAGCAGCAGCCAGATAATCCAAAATCTCCCTCAGCCTCACCTCATGGAGGGGAGTTTCCTCCAAATCCTTTTGACTTCTCAGCAATGACTGGTTTGCTTAACGTATGCCATCTTCAATAGTTAAGATCACTATGTTGTGTATATACATGTACTTAACGTATGCCATCTTCAATACATGTACTTAACGTATGAATCTATGTTGAAAGGTCACTTGTAGGTATATGTATGAGTATATACATGTACTTAGAGTTTCAATAGTTAATTAATTGGTACATGCATTCTTAGTTACATGTGTTAGGCTTATACATGAATCATATTTAATTAGGTGTATGGTTTTGGTACTTCAATTCAATTTTAGTGGCCAACTTCTGAAACATGATAAGGGAAGTTGTTGTCTTTCCCAGAGAAAAAGAAGACTGAACTCATACTGCCAATTTTCTTTTCACGCTTAGAAATGTAAAAGAAAGGAACATTTTTTTTCCTTGCAGGATCCTAGCATTCAAGAATTAGCTTCTCAAATAGCAAAAGATCCTGCATTTAACCAGATGGCGTCTCAACTTCAGAAGACTTTTCAAGGTGCTTCTGCTCAGCCGGGTATTCCTCAGTTTGATACACAACAGTACTATTCTACCATGCAGCAGGTCATGCAGAATCCTCAATTTATGACAATGGCTGAGCGCCTTGGCAATGCACTAATGCAGGTATTTGTTGTCAATTGAAATGAAATACTCTCCTGTTGTTCTCCATTCTCTGTTTACAAGAGCATGTCAACAAAACAATATGATTTGATTTTACGATTTTCCAGGATCCATCTATGTCTAGCATGCTGGAAACTTTTGCAAATCCATCAAATAAGGACCAGCTTGAGGAACGCATGGCACAAATCAAGGAAGATCCAACTTTGAAGCCTATTTTAGATGAAATAGAGACTGGTGGTCCAGCTGCCATGATGAGGTTATGGTTTCTATAGTTAATTATTTCCAATCCTGCATCAATTTTTGGAACAAATTAGTCTACTCAGTTACAGACCCTTCTGTTAAAGAAAGAAAATTTGCATTCTTAGGTACTGGAATGACAGAGATGTCTTGAAAAAATTGGGCGAAGCAATGGGTTTTGCAGTTCATGGAGATGCTGCCAATGCTGAAAGTTCGGTTGCAGATGATTCAGAAGAAGTGGGAAATGATGATGAATCTTTAGTTCATCAAACTGCTAGCGTTGGTGATGCCGAGGTACTTGATTGTTCATCACAATTTTTTATCCTCAAGGTCCCCTTCATTATGTTCATATGAAAGAACTATTGCAATCTAATCATCAGATGCTGACTCACTTATAGAGGCATATTATACTAGGAGTTGTCTTAATTAGTGTAACATCACCATATTTCGCAATGTTTGCATTTTAATCTATGTTGTTTGGTTGTCATGTTTTTCTCTGCTTTTTTTTTTTTTTTTTATGTTGTTTAATCTTAATTTAATTATTAAAATAACTTGTACACATGATTCAAAGAGTATAAATATCTTCTAATACTATTGGTAATTTCATGAGAATAGTTGAGATGCATGGAAGCTAATCAACATCCACAGTGCGAGCGTGTTTCTTTACCTGTAGCTATGGAATTGTTAATATACTGATATTAAAAGTAAATATAGGGTGATATCATGGGATGGCACAATGTCCTTAGGTGATGTAATGTAAGAAACCCATGGGGAGCTATTTCTTCCTATCATAATTAGATATGGGGTTATATCTATAATCTATAGTTTGCTGCTTGTCCTACCCATGTGGCAATACTGCGACTTATCATTTTTACCTTCAATCTGTTTAAAAAAAGTTTAGAAATTCTGTTGGGGATTATTCAATCAATAAATATAAATGCTGACAAAAACCATTTTTTATTTATTTATAGAATTCCATAAAGATGTTCAAATTTTATTTATAGTAGAACAAATTAATTCATTATCACTTGATTGTCTTTTCTGTTCACCTTAGATCAATTTATATTAATAAAATAAAAAATATATATATTTTTATCATTATTGATTTGCCTCAACGAAAGTAGCTCATCTTATTTCATTTTTCAGTGAAAATGTTTCTCTCCTAAAAAAAATTGTTATCAATTTGCTTCACCCATTTGTCTATTTACAAATTAGAATTAAATAATTTGGAGTTTGTTTCATGACGAAGAATGATGGACTAGAACAAGGTGATACCCAAGGGATCAGAAATAATGTGCCTAATCCAGGTATTATTTTTGTTTTTGTAAGGGCTTAAAAAATGCACTAGCAGCTGGTGGGAACAAGGATGAAGAAGATTCAGAGGGAAGGACCGCATTGCATTTTGCATGTGGGTATGGCGAGGTATGATTGCTTCTTGTGGGAAATTTTTTTCAAACCTTTTTGTTATTTTCATTACGTTTCAAATACTTATATTGAGTACATTTGCCTAGTAGTACTGATAAATTGATGACGAAAGCTGATGAACTCACTTAAACTGGGTCTGTTCTATAGGTTGTAGGAATGTGTCCTTAAGTTCTGGGGAAATTGATAATGAAAACTGGGAAATCCGTCTTCTTGGAAAATGCTATGATTTTATGGTGTTTTTACACATATTAGGGTGTAACATTGTCAAACATACAGCTGGGCTTTTTGCTAAATTGGTTGTGTTTGGTCTTCCGGTTAGCCAATACTTGTATTTCTTCATTTTGTGCTGGATATTGGCCTGATTCAACTTCTGGTATGGGTAAATTCATAGTTACATGTGCTATCAATCAGTTTCCTATACTACAAGTTTTTTGGCATGAATTTGCCTTGTTTTTGTATTTTCTACCATGAATCTGGAAATTTTTGCCTTACTTTTGAACTGGGGAGATATGACCAATCTTCAACGTCCCCCTCCCCTCCAAAAAAAAAAAAAAAAAAAACAGGTGAAATGCGCTCAGATCCTTCTTGAAGCTGGAGTGAAGGTGGATGCACTGGATAAGAATAAGAACACTGCACTTCATTATGCGGCTGGTTATGGCAGGAAGGAGTGTGTTGCACTATTACTTGAGAATGGCGCTGCAGTGTAAACAAACAGCCTTAGAAAGACATTACTCCATTTAATACTCTTTTCCTTCACAATTTCACTATTCTCTCTTTCTCTGCGTGCAGCACTCTCCAAAACCTGGATGGAAAGACTCCCATAGACGTAGCCAAGCTAAACAACCAACACGAGGTGCTAAAATTGCTTGAGAAGGATGTTTTCCTGTAAACTTTGAAGCCACCGGAAATATTTCCTGCCACAGTTCAAGCACGCCACGGGCTTTCGAGTGTTGCTAGATTTTCTACCTTTGAAACAGTTACGACTTACTTTAAATAATGTGATTTTTATTAGAATGCTACAGTCAGTGAGACAAAATTCGTTCTATTATGAGGTGTGTAGTGTGAGCCTTTTGTTATTCGCATTGTGCCTGGGATCATGTACTGTCTTGCTACTTGACAAAGAGTATCCTATGTTCAATTCTTTCTCTTGTTTTAATAATATCCAAAGTCAAATTTGCAAAAGGTGGTAGAGATTTAACTTGCTTGGTGAAAGGAATGCAAATGCCAGCGTGCTACCGCTTCAAACAGGTGCAGTAAAATTTTCCATTATGCAGCTCAGATCTGAAATCAGGTGTAGGAAGCCAGGGAAAAAGCTCCCAGTCAGTACTTTCTTTGTTAATGAAGTCGTCTGGGCCTTAGGGTGGGCGCCTAGTCAATTGTATCCATAACATTGAAGTTTATCACATGCCTAGAGGCGAAGTAGGAACTAGAAAGCCAAGTCTCAAGTCATAAAGTAGAAACCATATAAGTTTATAGACTTACTTCAGTTTTAGACAAGTTTTAAATGATGTACTTAGGCTCTTTATCAAAGTCTGCTTTATTAATGCATGCAGCAACCATAATTGTATTTATGAGTGGCTATAGGAGCTAGCAAAGCTACTTAGGATTTGGGAAGAAACCCAAAATTTTGATAAAGGTGAGAGCCATAGAAGTGTAAAGGTCAAAAAGCACAAAAAAACTTGTCTCCTTCTTCACTCCACCTTAAAAAGAAAGCCTTATTATGCCTTGAAATTCGAAAACTTCCATGGGGATTTGTGGTTTTGTTAAGTTGTTAACGTGCAGGTTGCCCCAAAAAGCAGCAAAATCCATTTGAATTGAAGAAGCTGAAGCCGGGAGGCATTGAGAGTGGACTTTTGATTTTTGCAGCAACAAGTTAGTGGGAAAAAGATTCAAACGACGAGCATTTAAAAACATGGTAAGCTGACCCACGAGTAATTAATGAAACTTAATTTTCTTTCTTCTGGCTTTCAAGTCTCATTTCATCTAAGTTTAGCCTTTACTAGCAGCCTTTCTTATGAATTTGGGAGCAATATCTTCGAACAAAGACAAATCGCCCAAAAGGAGCAAGTTTTTTGGTCTGGATTTGAAGAAGAAGAAGAAAAGGGTCATGGAGGAGAGAAAGTCCTCCTCTGTATCAGATGTTGGAGCTTGGGGTATGAACATAATCAGCTCAGTGGGCATTATCATGGTCAACAAGCAGCTCATGTCCCAAACTGGCTTCGCCTTTTCCTTTGGTTTGTATCTCTTCTTCACTTACAGTTTCAAATTTCATTTCCATAATGCACTTCTTTTATTACATCAGTTAGGCTTTGATCCATGGCTTTCCTCTTTTGTTTCAGCTACAACGTTAACTGGATTTCACTTTTCTGTGACTGCGTTGGTGGGTTGGATTTCAAATGCCTCTGGCTATTCTGAATCCAAATCTGTTCCCTTCTGGGAGCTTCTTTGGTTCTCAATTATCGCCAACACGTCGATAACAGCCATGAACTTCAGCCTCATGTTAAACTCTGTTGGATTTTATCAGGTTCAATCCTCGTCCCCATACCATTTGTTGTCACTCATCGTCATCGACGATAACGAAACTTTGCTGCTGCTTCATGTGCTTGTAGATATCAAAGCTAAGCATGATACCTGTGGTGTGTGTCATGGAGTGGATTCTTCATGGAAAACAGTACTCTAGGGAAGTGAAGATGGCCGTTGTCGTGGTCGTTGTCGGTGTCGGTGTCTGTACAGTGACTGATGTGAAAGTCAATGCCAAAGGCTTTCTTTGTGCCTTAGTAGCAATCTTATGCACGTCACTGCAACAAATTGTAAGCATTATCTTTTCTCCCTTTAAAATCACTTCAGATTCAGCGTTACACCTAATTCTGAGACATCAAGCTCATCACTTTTACATTGATTAAACAGTCTATAGGTTCATTACAGAAGAAGTACTCAATAGGATCCTTTGAATTACTAAGCAAGACAGCTCCCATCCAAGCACTTTCCCTTCTAACAGTTGGCCCATTCATTGACTACTGCCTTACTAGTAAATCTCTACTGAAATACAACTACGCTTTTAGTGCATTTGTAAGTCGTTATTCGAATCTCGTATTCGTTTTGCTTTTGCTTTCGTAATTGAACCAAGGACCAAAAGGGCTCCAACCAATATCTATCCTTAACGAATGTTGCAGTGCTTCATATTACTGTCATGCTCCCTAGCTGTGTTCTGCAACATCAGTCAATATTTGTGCATCGGACGCTTCTCGGCTGTATCGTTCCAGGTTTTAGGCCATATGAAGACGGTATGCGTCCTGATGTTGGGGTGGCTGCTGTTCGATTCAGAGATGACATTGAAAAACATATCAGGGATGGTTCTTGCCATTGTTGGGATGGTGGTGTATAGCTGGGCCGTTGAGATTGAGAAGCAAGCCAATGCAATGGCCATCCCTCAGACAAAGAGCCAACTTTCAGATGAGGAGTTGATGCTGTTGAAGGAGGGGATGGATGACAGTAGTTTGAAAGATGAAGAGATTGGTCAGCTCCCAAAATGATATGAATCAGTTTCTTTTTTCTCTGTACTTTTTTGTCCTTTTTGCTCTGCCATTTGTTACCCACCAATGTGGATTTTAAGTCCCCTAAATGGTTATTCTAGATTGTGAAATTTGTATTTGAATAAAAATATTTAAAATTGTTGATGTAAATCATAATATCAGTGAATTCCAATCTTTGAGCATAAAACTATCATGGCTTTACTTTTAGTTTCACTCAAAAGAGATCATACCAAATCACGAAAGAGGACAAAACCAAATCACAAAAGAGGACAAAGTACTACGAAACCTCCTCTCAAAATAGTGTTACAATTATATGTCCACTTTCAACTCTTTGCGTGAACTTGTTTTAGTGTGCTTAGGCTCTTACAACTTGTTGCACCCAACAAATTATCTAACCACCGCCTTACACTACTAGTTATGTTTTATTCGACAATTTAACAATGGTAAAGTTCAAAGATTTAGTTTTGAATATCACCGGAACGGATGAGATGAATCCTTCTCTGGTTTTTTTATTAATTACCGACTCAGGAACAACCCTTTTTGTTCTTCTTGATTTTAGAATTCCTATTTACATAAGTGAAGTCTTTTGAAGTATGAAAATTATAGTTCAAAGCTGAAATCTAATTAAATAATTAAAATAATAACATATTGGATGTTATTGTTGATGATATTTCTATACAGTCAATAATTAATTTATAACGAATTTCATAATAATGTAAGAAGTGATGAAGATGAAGCATGCTTCGTAGTGAAAGAAGGGAAGAAAAGATTGGAAAACTATAGAACAAAGGATTTATGTAACTTTTAGATGGAATGAAAATTGTGTCCCCGTCCCAAAATAAGAATTCTCCATCCCTCCTGCAAAGTTTCAAATGGCAATTCTCGAAAACGAGAATTCTAACCTCTAACATCTCGATCAAAGAAACGTATTGGGCTAAATTAAGACATAGGGAGGCAAAGAACTAAGTAGCTCCAGTGACATGACCTACAGATCTCAGAAAAACTCTATTATCCATGGTGATTTACATGGAAACCTCAGTACAAATAACATGTCAAGGTTGCCCCACCACAACATTTCGCAAATCATCCATAACTGGTCTAAATAATAAGATTATCCATATCAACTCCAGACTTTTATACACAAATACTTGAGGCACAACGAGATTTTCACGACTCAGCTCATTCTTGCACCAAGACTACCAAGTCTAAAAAATCTGTGCAACAAAGAATGGCAAAAGTCACCTCTATTTACTTGGAGTCAGTTGTTCTTGTGTTTGATCCCCTGCCCTCTTCACCCTTTTCAAAGACTAGGGGAACATTTGGTCATTCTGCTTGCTGGGCTCTTCGAGTTTTACGCCCGACTCTTCAAGTTTGAGAGAACCTATATCTAAAGCCTGCAAGTGCAATATAAACATATAAACAAATGAGTACTAAAGATGAACTGTCATTATTTCATTTTATTTTATTTTTGGAAAACGAGAATTTTTCATAAAAGATTATGTAAGGTACAAGAGAAGAAGAATATCTCCGGGGGAACCTTCTAAGACAAATCATTTCAATTAAAAGTGATGGTTTCCTATTTCAAACTTGTAAAGAGAATATTTCATGGCTTCCATTTTCCAGAGATTTTTCACCTTTGCACTTGTAGCCTCCGCAGCTGCTTTTTCTAAACCTCTAGTACTCTCGGGATTAACTTCCTAAAAAAATTTAAAGCCATAAAGAATCAAAAAGCAAGCTGGAAATATATATACCATGAATGGTAGCGGAAATGTAACACGGCATGGGCATGAACAAAAATAGGACATCCTATATTCAATTAGAGCATACCGGATCTTTGATTTCAGTCTCAACCGTTTCTCTTTTAACTCTGCTTGGGATGGGTTTTCTGTCCAAACAGCAAGTAAAATGCAGAAGTTAAGATAATAAGGGTTGTAAAGATAAAATTGAAAAGAAATCAAGTACAAAACGAAATACCCCTCTTCGTCAACTTCCATATCTGAGTCTGGATCCCATCTCTCATCCTTATCTTCCTGGTCTTCATCCGCCTGAAGATCAAATTTAACAGTTTGCAATCAAGAGACAATTACCAATGACATAATTGACCAAACACATTACCAATTTAAATTTGTTTCCTATTTCCTAATAAACAACAAATAGAAGGGGAAAAAGGCACAGATTTTGCGTCTCAAGTATAAAGTTTTCTCATACTGAACCTGCATTACCATTTTACATTTTTCAACAAATTATTGTCACCATGCCTAGAAGAATAGCAACATCACACAAACACATTGGATCTATTTTCATACGGAGCAAAAAAGAAAAAACCATAGGCGTGAAGTGCATACAGGTTGGCAGAGAAACATGAGGAAAAGCGATACCAAAAATCAACACGTGGCTCATTTGACGGACAGGAGTCACATCGAATGCAGTTCAATAAGCATATCAACTCGCAACTCATGAATACTCCAACTGTTCAACCTTTGCCAGATATGGAATTGGAGACTACTAACAAAATCAATCATGTGTAGAATATCTCAAGTTGCCCACAGGTGACTAGCAACCATCACATCTAGGTTAAATCCGAAGGTATTTTAAGAAATATTACTAACCCTTGGATTATTAATCAGTAATTACTTAATAATTAGTAAAAGGTAATGTGATAATTATAAGCTGTATCTTAGAATTGTTTTCAAAGTTGGTGAATCTAGCGAAATATGAGGTCAATGAATATTTTCGTGTCATAAGAAGTTAATCCAAAATCATATCTACAGTGCAATCAATAAGAACTCTTCTCATTACTTCTGTGTGCGTGACAACATAAAAAAAATGTTAAATTTAAGAGAGGAGAAAACTAATGAAACAAATTATATCATGTTAACCTACCTCAGGGAGTTCAGTATCAGGAGGCCTCTCTTGAAATGGAACACTGGGCGCATGCTGAAGCCGTGCAAGGTATTCAAGTAGCTTTCCCTGTATTTCTTCCAACATAAGGTGTGTATTTTTGTTCTCCATATTACTGGGAGCAACATGAAGAGTGTAATCAGGACCAAAATACTCATAATATTCATGCTGTGGCATTTTGTCATCAACCTCCATCCCAAGAGCAACTCCTGTCTGCACTCCACGTGACAGTTCAATGTAAAACAGCAGGTCAGAAAAATGATACAGAGACAAGAAAGAACTTTAGAATAACAATCTAGCATCAAGGACAATGAGACTTTATAGAAAATAGAAATTCTTAACACCCCACCATGAAAATAGTAAAACATACTACTATTATGAAGCCACAGAGTTAATCAGCTCCCTCCACATGATTTCTTTTTTTTTTTTTTTTTTTTTTTTTTCTAATTTGGAAACACACAGGCATATTGTAACATAAAAGAAATGGGATAAGGAATTTCTGATGTCTCCATTGGTCAGAAACTTCAATACATATGTTCCCGAAAGAAGTCAATCACAATCTTTGTGGATTATAAATTTGTTTAGTTTGAGCTGACTCATATCATACAAACCAAAGCAAACCTTCAAATTATATAGAATTGAGACATATTAGTCAGTAATTGAGTTGTCATGAACAAGTACGGTGCTTCTATTCCATTGCACTTCCTAAAGCACAATCTTAAATTATATCATTTGCCTCACTCATTATGAGATAATAAGATCAAGGGGTGCACTTTCCAAAACTTCGTAGCAAAAGATACAAGAAGGAACCAACACTTGATCATACAAAAATCACTCTTTGAAAGCAAAATGTGTACCTCGTAGCACCAGCAGCGAGCAACGTTACGGATGGTATAGCCACCCCCACCAAGCAGTAATAGAGGCACATTGAATGATCTCATATATCTAACACACTCTCCATGACCTTTTATTGACAGGTTAAAGCATCCTAGCCTATCGCCAGAAAGAGAGTCAGCACCACATTGGAGAACAACAGCACCAGGTCTAAAAACTTCCATAACTTTTCCCATTATAGGTTTGAACAAGTAATGATAGCTCTCATCATCAATTCCATCATCCAAAGGAACATTAAGTGAGTAGTACTTTCCTTTCCCATAACCAATGTCTCTTATATCTCCTGTACCAGGAAAATAATCTCCAAATTTGTGGAACGATACAGTCATGACTCTGTCGGTTGTATAAAAAGCCTCTTCAACACCATCTCCATGGTGGATATCAATGTCAACATATAAAACACGCTGCACATAAAGAAGTTTCACAATCACAAGATCAACATGCAACAAATAACAAAATAAAAAATTTTCAGGATGCATCCTATTCCAAGTATGAGTTTATTCAAACCACAACCACCATACTACATGAAGTGATAGTGATTAAAGATTACAAAAAAAAAAAAAAAAAAAAAAAAAAAAAAAAAAAAAAAAAAGATTGCATATCTTGAGTCTTTACCATTAATCAGTGGTGCACTACGTTAATATGATATGGTATCACAGGACAAATGAAAGATTTACAACAGTTAATAGTTAATCATGCCTCAGTATGGATTAGAAAGAAAAATCTAACAACTAATAATTAATGGTTAATACTTCTGTAGCTACACGAACCTCATAATGTTTAAGGAGCTCCAGTATCGCCAGAACAATATCATTGACATAACAGAACCCAGAAGCTTCGCACTTCTTCGCATGGTGTAGACCACCAGACCAATTGACAGCAATATCACAAACCTTATGGTTTAACTTAACGGCACCACCAACAGATCCACCAGCATAAGTTTGACAGAAAGAATAAAGGCCATCGAAGACAGGACAGTCCTCACCAACATTGAAGCGCTTAAGCTGTCTCAACTGGTCTTGCTGCGTTTCAGGGGTAATGTTTTTAAGAAACGCCACATAATCATCAGCGTGAAATCTGCAGAGGACTTTATCTCTCGCAGGAAGAGGCTTGAAAACCTGCATATGCTGGAGTAAACCATAATGGGCGAGAAGGGCATGCGTCATTCGGATTCGATGTGGCTTCATTGGGTGCCCCTGACCATAATAGTAATTCCCGACCTCAGGGTCGTAGAAATAGCTGACCTTCCTCTTCACGCCGTCAGGCCCAGATGATAATGAATTGCCGCCTGTCTCCATACCCCCCACGAGGTACAAAGAATTCTAGGGCAAAAACAGCCAAGAAGTAACCGAACTTTGAGCTGGGTCACCAAAACACTTAACTACAAATGGTAAGAACCCACATAAATTCAATCAGATTTTATCCCAAAACGAAATTCAGAGAGCGAACATCAAAAACGAAAACAACGAACCAAAGCAAATTATAGTCTCTAACTTAACGTCAACATCCGGATTCAGGCAAAAACTACGGTTAATGAAACTACCTTCTCGTAATGAATGTAAACGAAGTATAACTTCGATGCGAGCGAGAAACGTAATACAGTAAAGAAAGGTTAGGGAAATTGATCTTCCCTGAATAATGAGCAAACAAAACAAGAACAAAAACCTGAAGCCAAAAAGAGAGCGCACCTCGAGTATGGTGGAAGAAGCGGCCCCAATACCTTCCTCACTATGCCCAACAACAGACGATGAAATTGAAGCCCAGTATCTAAACCGACTATGGTTAATATATGGACGAAAACTATTTATTTATAGTCCTAATATTTCCCTCACTCGTAAGATATAATATATTTTTATTTATTTTTTTATAAATTTTTCTCTATAAAACTAATAAAGATAGATTCAAATTTATTAATGTATTTTAAGATAAAAATAAAATCGATATAATAATTAATTTTAAGTTTTAATTGATATACGTTAAAGTTAGGTATAAATTGACTTTTACCATGTTGTAATGTAAATATAAAATGTGACAAAAATTTGTAATATGATAATGTAAAAAATAAAATATTCTTTGAGAAATTAAAATAAGTATTATCAAATTTTAAAATTATTTATCCATATAAAAATTTATTAGACACGAACATATTAGATATCTATAAATAAATATATATATATATATTTTTTAAAGTTTAGGTCAAATTGGAATATTAAATTTGATTTAGAGGCTACTGTTTACTTAAAAAAAATAGCTTATACTATTTTTTGTACTAATTAAACTCATTTAATGTTAAACAGTTTTTCAATTATGTTTTATTTATTATTTTTTTTTAATCTTACTTTAATCGACCAATTAACTAATTAATATAGGAATAATATAAAATTTAATTTATAATTATATTAATTTATTAGAAAAAAACCCATAAACATAATCAGTAAAACGTATTAAAAACAAATAACTCATATTTGATTTTTTTTTATGTTAATCATATTTTATATTTATGCCACAATTTATTTAACTAAATCACATAAATAATACCGGTTTTTTTTTTTTTTTTTTTGACAAAAGTTTAAGAAAATTTAATGTTTATAATCGATGTTAGTGGTGATGGATAGGACGAAAAGAAGAAAAAAAAAATAAACAATAAAATATGCAGTAAAATTGCTCAATATAAAATAATATCATTACCAAATCTAAAACAAATCTTCCCTATTTTTTTATTGTCTGTTTTAATTTATTTTTATTTTTTGTTTTCTTCCTTTCATGGCAGGATAGATTGGTATCAGAGCTAGTCACTCAACAGTAAGATGTGTTGGATGATGAAAGTCCCACTTCGGCTAATTTAAGGAATGATCATGGATTTATAATCAAAGAATACTCTCTCCATTCGTATGAGACGTTTTTTGGGAAGCCCAAAGTAGAGTTTATACTCAAAGTGGACAATATCATATCATTACGGAGAGTCGTGTTCATCTAACATGGTATCAGAGTCATGCCCTAAACTTAGCTATACCAATAGATTGGTAAGGACTCCAAAAGAAAAAAGAGTTGAACCTCGATTAAACTAAGGGGAGGCGTACTTTGTTCGAGGGGAGGTGTTAGATAATGAAAGTCTCAAAAGTTTCACGTCGGTTAATTTAGGGAATGATCATGAATGGCCATGAGAGGTTAGAGCTTATGCTCAGACAGACGGATAATATCCGGTTTATGAATAAAAATTGTTTTTTCATAAAAAGAAAAATAAAATTGAAAGGGGCCGTTAGAAATTTTAATTCGTGTGTAAGGTTCACGAGTACTAAATGGTCTACCGTCTCCTTCCCTTACATTTACTGTTACTAAATTCCCATGAAGAAGACGATGAAGCCGCCCTCCATTTTCGACATCTATATAAACGTCGGCCCCTCTGGCTTCATTCTACAGCCATAGCCGCCCAATCAGTCTGAGATTCGAACGAAATGGAGCAGAAGCTTGAAAGCAAAGGCAAAGTGTGCGTAACTGGAGCTTCTGGATTTTTTGCTTCTTGGCTTGTTAAGCGATTGCTTTTGTCTGGCTATCATGTGATCGGTACTGTTAGGGATCCAGGTTTCTATCTCTCTCTCTCTCTCTCTCTTTCTCTCCGGTTTGAATTTGCTAAAGAATAGGGCATAGAGAAGAAGTTCACTGATTGGTTGAAACATTTGTTTAGGGAATGTGAAGAAGGTGGAGCATTTGTGGAGATTGGAAGGAGCCAAGGAGAGGCTTCGACTCGTCAGGGCTGATTTGCTGGAACGTGGGAGCTTCGATGATGCTGTGATGGGATGTCATGGCGTTTTCCACACAGCTTCCCCTGTCTTGGATGCAACCCATTCCAAGGTAAAATCCTTGAGAATTTAAGCGGATAGATTATCTATGCCTTATTTGTATTCTTGTGATTGTTGTGCTTTTGAATTCATCGAAGCTTGCTCTCATCAGATATGGATTAACACATGGATTATGTTCTTCAAGGCTTACAACTTTTTTGTTTGGCAAACTCTCTGATACATTGAAGTCTAGTACAATTCTGATACCATGTTAAAATCATTATTGATGTTCTAATATGGTACCGTGTTTAATCGATACTGTGCTAAGTTACCACCGACCCCATAAAACTGAAACAAATTGATGAGAGTTAACTTAATCTTTCAAGATTCACATTTAAAATTTAACCAGACATTGAATTTTGTTTTCCATTTGAAGATCATATACTACTTTCCATAGAAAAAGGTGGTTCTGATTCAATACCATTTTCTTGGAATCCAAACAGGACGAAACGCTGGAACCAGCTATTGAGGGCACATTGAATCTGCTACGTTCATGCAAGAAGAACCCATCTCTAAGGCGTGTGGTACTCACTTCATCTTCCTCAACTGTTAGAGGAAGAGAAGATATTGACCCCAAAATACCATTGGATGAGTCATCTTGGACCTCTGTTCAACTGTGTGAGAGACTTAAGGTGCCATCATATAATCCCCATTCAAATAATTCATTCTTTTAATATGGATCTTGTTTTTGGAAACTATATTTGATCCTTAGCAATTTTCTCTTGCTCTGTTCAACTGTTGTTAGCCATCATTTTGAATATTATTCTATGCCTATATGGATTTAAAGTGTGTTTCCCATTTTCTTGCAACAAAAACACCTTGTATGGGACATCAAACAAAAGTTGTGGTATGCTCTTGCAAAAACTCTAGCAGAAAAGGCAGCTTGGGATTTCTGCAACGAAAACGGAATCGATTTAGTAACCGTGCTCCCTTCGATGATCATCGGGCCTAGTTTGTCGCCTGATTTATGTTATACAGCAGCTGTTGTCCTTGGCCTGCTTAAAGGTAAGTGAAACTTAAATGGCTTGCGATTTTTGCACTCTTGGTTTTTAGGAATCAAATAGACTGAGTTTTTCTTTATTATTATGAAACAATGCCAGGGGAAACAGAAGTTTTCCAATCACTTGGAAGGATAGGCTATGTTCATATCGATGATGCTGCACTCTGCCACATCCTTGCTTTTGAGAACAAAGATGCTCAAGGCAGATACATTTGCTCCTCAATTGTGCTGGAAATCAACGACTTGGCACCACGCTTATCGTCTCGCTATCCTTCATTCCCCATCTCGAAAAGGTTTACTTTGATCGCCTTAACTATCGAGTTTCTCTTTTAGATAAGAAACTTTGATTGGTTTGATTTTTGGTTCTTGGAAACTATGTTGAAATGTGAGGTTGAGAATGATATGAACATGGATGAACATTTTTTCTTCAGGTTTGAGGCATCAAACAAACCATATTATGATTTCAACATATCAAAGGTTGAGAAGTTGGGGATGAAGTTCAAGTCTGTGGAAGAGATGTTTGATGACTGCGTTGCATCTTTCTTGGAGCAAGGCCATCTTTCTTCACCTTCGTTTATACTACTCCCTTAAACTGAAAAATCACTTCAAACCTCCATGTTTGCAGTCATTAAATACAAAAATAAGGTTTATATATCATATTCAAAGAATCTATGCTCTCATTTATCCCTTTATTGAATATTTTTTCGAGTTTGAATAGGTTTCATGTTTCCTAACGAAGAATTTTCATGTTTTCATGGTATAGTTTGTCCATTTATCCCTTCACTGTATGAATTGATCAAAACAACAAAAGTTATAGATGACATACAACGAAGAAAAATGACAAAGTAATTTAAGCATTAGAGCGCGTTGACCTATTCTATGACATCCCCGACTTCAACTCAAGCCTTGTGTATGTTTGTTTCGGGGTGGAGTGAGAAACTCGGTTTGAGACCCTGTCTCTAATGATGGAATTATGAGAGTAAATGGGAGTCGAGACGGGGCCTCATTGTCAGGCCATACTGAGGGTCTTTACCTTTCCTGCCAGCCGTGTCGAGTTGTACGTCCTAATAGGGGAGATGATTGATCAGAAGTATGAGATATCGAACAACTCAAGCGCCTCATGAGCTCTTCTCTACATCTCCAACTCAAACAACTCGGCTTCTCTCTCATAGCTATATTCATTATGAGGATTTAAACTTTTAGTTTCAATAAAACTTTAGAATTATGTTCATATCTTTTTAGGTACAATAAATTTTAGATGAATGATTACATCACCTTTATCATCTTTATTATTGAGGTATACTTATGACATCAATTATGAACATAATTAATGATCGATTGATTTATATTTTTGTCAAGATGCTTTACCCTTGGCCCAGTTAATTTTTTGTTTTATCCATACCTACCATTGTTATTTTTGGCTCGACCATATATGTTCCCGCTGCCCCCACCTTATCTTATGACTATTTTTTCTAGTACAATGTGTGCCCACACCAACATGTGCGGGTAATATGTATTGATTAATCCCTTTTAAGGTTTGATGCACTTTCCAAACATGATGACCAAGTGCACGAAGAGTGCGAGTATAAGAGTCCAAGCTCACTGGTAGCAGATATTGTCATTTTTTAGCTTTCCCTTTCTCGCTTCTCCTCACAGTTTTTAAAACGGTCTACTAGGAAGAGGTTTTCCCACCTTCTATAAAGAATGCATCGTTCTCCTCCCTAGCTGACGTGGGATCTCACAGCAAGCAACTGAGACACGGCTTGCGACAAGCCATGCAAAGACTAGGTCAGTTCAATGTTTATGCCACTAAAACATGTTCAAATTCAACTCACCTAATACTCTTGAAAAGACATTCTCGACATGCTCGACGTGTCAGCTAAGTATTAAACATCGACAAAAGATCAATAGATCAATCAACCAAAAAAAAATTGAAAATAATTGAAACTTAAGAAAAGAATGGTGTTAAGAGGAAGGAGGGTTCAAGAAATATGAAGATGAAAGGTGCTTGGCCTGAGATTCCTTATTGAAATGGCACATTGATGGTGAATGGGCAGGTAGTCACAGCCCCCACAGCCCCATACAGCCACCACAGAAACAACATGTGGACGCCTTCCACCGCAATCGCCCAGTGGCTACACTAATCACCACACCTTTCCTTTTCCTTTACAAAAATGAATATTATCCGAAATTAATTTGCCCGCACCTAATAGATTGTCCTTCTCTAATAGTCTAAGTCCACTGTTAGTAAATATTGTATTTTTTTTTATTTTTTCATTTTGAGCTTCCACTCAGGATTTTTAAAATCCAACCGAGGATCTCACAGCCTTGCTAAAAAATATATTGTTTTTTTTTTTTTTTTTTTTTTTTTTTTTTTTTTTTGGGCTTCCCTTCAAAGTTTTTAAAACCTAACGGATGTTGGATCTCAACCTGACAATTTTAAAACGTATGTATTACTGGTTTCTACACTCTTATAAAAAAAAATGTTTTGTTTTTATGTTAATATTTTAGAGAACTTGGTAATCACACAATATTTGCCACTCAAGAGTCTGAATAGATCCGAAAATATTATTGCAGTAAACAAGTTAAGAATGAGAAAATGGAATTGAGATTGAAGGTTTAATTTTCATTGATATTTACAACGTTTAAATAGATACAAGCTATCAACTAATACCTACTAGCTAAATCTTGAGAATAAAATAAAATATACTACTACTCAAATCATTAAAAAAAAAATTAATTGATTATAAATATTTAAGATATATTCTATAATTAATATATTCTCAAAATATTAACTAATTACGAATATCTTGACTCATTCAAATTATCAATAAGTTGCACTAAATTTTGACAGGTGAGACTATAAGAGTAAAAAAAAAAAAAAATCAAATTATAGAAAATGACAGTGAAACTTTATACTATATTTATTTTTTCATTAATATATTTAAATAATAAAAAATGCGAGTTTTGGAAGAAATAAATATAATTTTGTTAAAAAAACGAAGAGGTGCCAATAGTTTTTTATCTACATACCATTTTGTTGTTACTAATATTATATTTATCTTGTTTCTAAAGTATTAAATTATATTAAATATTTTATTCTATTAAGATATTTTAAAAGTACTTTTTTTTTTTTTGTTTTATTTTGTGTAAAAAAAGGAAATTAAACAGTTCTAAAACGTCATCAAAGCAACCAAAAGGCAAGCAAAGCAGGTAGTTTTTGCAGGAATCAAGGAGCTGGGGGTTCAATTTTCAGTGATTAGTACGTGGAGAAACTTGTTTCATGCGGTCCCTGGAGGCTCTGTGGCCTCATGTACTATCCATCCAAATCTTTCCCTGTATTTCCCTTTATTTCTTTTGTTTTTCTCTCGTGGGGAAATCTGATAAAGAGACAAGACTATGGATAAACTGAGCTTGAATCAGCGGTCATCATGGGATTTCCTCCAATTTACATGGGGTATGCAATTCGTTTGGGTGGGGGCATATTTATTGGCGAATGGGGACTTTATCTTCGACTGTCATCCCTTCTGCACACCACCTGTTCGATCAAAGTCCTCAAACAGCTTTTGGGTCTGATATTTCACTTTGAACCCCAGAAATGGTTTCTGGGTTTTCAGAATTCAGTTGAGAGTTTCTGACTTGTATAAAAATTCCCATTTGTGGGAGCTTCTGCTTACTTCACTTGCTTTGAAGTGGGTTCACTCTGTTTTTCCATATAATTGAATCATGCAGGTAAAGCCGTTTGTTTCCTGTTTGTCTGCATTTTCTGTACTTGTGTTGGGTTTTTGGGTTGTTGGTTTGTTGGGGAAGATGATTCTTCTCTTTGTTTTCATTTGCTAATCTCTTTGGCAGCTGGTTTTTCGAATTCTTTCCTTTGTCAAGCTCTGTTTTGGCCTCGAAGATTGTTCTTATTTTGTTAGTATATTAAAACTTTGAAACCTTGGTGAATCCCTTTATTAATTTGACATTACATGGTAGGCGGTTCTGTTCACAAACTGAAAAGAGACATTAACAATGGAGGACAAGCGAGGTATCAGCAGCAACAAGCCAACCGAAAAATGGATGGCATTTGACAGAGAATCAAACACAACAAACACTCCTGGAAATGAAGCAAAAGTAGACAGAAAAAGCTGGCAAGCTTCTGCCACAGGGGCAATATCAACAGAAGCAATCATAGCAGAGAGGGCGGCGGAGTGGGGACTGGTGGTGGAGACGGACGTGGAAGAGGGCAGTTTCAAGGCCGTTGGGAGAGCATCAGGGGAAGGAGGGGGCAGCAAAAGATTATCAGGGAAAATCAGTGGCACAGAAAGAACACCAAGCTTTAGCAATGAAACTTCTGGAGTTTTTCCAAGGGCATCACAAGAGTTGAAGGATGCTTTGTCTTCTTTGGAACAGACATTTGTAGTCTCTGATGCCACCAAACCAGAGTGTCCCATCGTGTATGCGAGCAGTGGATTCTTTGGCATGACTGGTTATGCTTCAGAGGAGGTCATTGGAAAGAACTGGTAAGATCAATTCACTGTGCGTTCTAAAAAGGAAAAGAAGAGAAAAGAAAAGAACTTTTTGGTGTAAAAGTTGTATGAAAAAGGCACTCCAAGAGAAGTACAATTTTGGGTCAAATAGTAAGTGGCAAAAGAGATGTCCAATAAAGATGTTCATTTATAATCATTTACTCTTTTCAGAAAGTAAGTTAACCCATATTCCTTCTCTCTCTAATTTGCAAAAAGTTCCGTCCTTTCTGAATATTGCAAGAGGGAAAATTTTAGTTTATGTATATATATATACACGCACAAGCTAGCCATGGAATGCCCAGATGCATCTTGCTTGGATCTACAACATTGATGTTTCTAAATTTTTGTTAGAGCCCCAGCTGGGCAGTGTAGATGCTGGTCGAATAATCAGTTTTCGAAGTCTTGGGTGTTAGGCTAAATGTATTGCTTATCCAAGATGGTTGGATTTCAAATGGAGCACAGTAAAATGAAAGTTGACTTGCAGCGGAGCTGCACTGAGCTTAAATTTTCTTACTTGGGTACTGACGGAGGTTTTGTTGGTGTTTTCTTTTTCTGGGTGGCAGTCGTTTTCTTCAGGGACCAGAAACGGACCAGAAAGAAGTTGACAAAATTCGATATGCAGTGAAAAATGGCAAAAGCTACTGCGGAAGGCTCTTGAACTACAAGAAGAATGGCACTCCTTTCTGGAATCTGCTGACAGTCACGCCTATCAAGGATGACAATGGCAATACTATCAAATTTATTGGGTTTGATTTCTTCTTCGTCTTTTGACTCATCTTTTGCTAATGCAGATACTTTTGCACGCACATTTGACTGTCACGAGTCCTGCCTGTGCTTTTCCTGTGCATGAATTTTTGATAGAATAATCATAATGATAAGACTTGGAGTTACTGAAATACAAAGAGAATAAAGAAAGTTATGCACGACCACAGAAGTCTTAGAGTAAAAACTGTAATGAACTAAGAAATTGAAGAAGCAATGTTGACTTGAGAATCTTTCAACTATAAATTACATGCAAAAAAATTAAAGTTTCTCCAATTACTTCTGTACAGTTTATTGGAGCTTTGGTTTTATTATTTTGATGTTTTTTTTTTTGTAATATAAACTCAAAAGAATGGTATTTTCTATGGCAGAATGCAGGTAGAAGTAAGCAAGTACACAGAAGGCATAAATGAGAAAGCATTACGACCAAACGGATTGCCAAAGTCATTAATCCGATATGATGGTAACTGTTCTTCCAAATTTCTATGGCATATGATGCTACCTTCACCTCTAATTTTCACTTTTGATGTTTTAGCTCGCCAGAAGGAAAAGGCAATGGGTTCGATCACAGAGGTTGTTCAGACTGTGAAGAATCCCCGTTCTCATTATCGAGCAATGAGTCATGACACCACCAGAAAAAAAGAAGATTTGGAGAAGTTCAATCTTGACTATGTTCTTCCGAAGTCCATTCTAGCTGCAAATGCTACACCAGTAAGACAGACTCCTCAACAGGACCTGAGAGATGATGGTTTAGGCAAGAAACCTAGGTTATCAAGTCGGGTTTCTTTCACGGGGTGAGTTATTTTACTTAATTGTTGATCGTTTCACTATGTTGACGCCAATGTTGGTCGTGGAAGGTTTAATTCCTTTGGAACTCATGCAATTAATTCTAATTTCATAACTGCACGGACTAAATGGTTGGTTAATATGATTTCTAATTATCACTTTGTAGTACTTGATTCACGATTCTCTTTGTTCTGCCATCTTGCAGGCTCAAAGGGAAATCTCTAAGCAGTTCAAGGAAGCTTGAAGTAATAGCCTTTGAACCAGAAATTTTGATGACCGATGAAATCGAACGGACTGATAGTTGGGACCGTTCTGAAAGAGAAAGGGATATTCGCCAAGGAATTGATTTAGCTACCACATTGGAGCGCATTGAGAAAAATTTTGTCATTACGGATCCAAGGCTTCCGGATAATCCAATTGTACGACCACTTTCTCTTATTGTGGAGAGGTTATAGTTAAAATGGCTCTGAAACATGAATTTATTAATCATAGATGTGGAATAATATTCAGGTGTTCATAGAAAAGAAAATTTTAGTTCATAATGTATCTCTAGCAATATATTAGCAAGTTTAAACTGCACAACATTCTTAGTTAATATATTAGCAAGCTTTGCAAAAACTTTGGTCATGTTTAAATTGCATACTGTAATAAAAATTAACTTTACTCTTGTATGCAGATATTTGCATCCGACAGCTTTCTTGAATTGACAGAATATACACGTGAAGAAATTTTGGGACGAAACTGTCGGTAAGGACACCGTCACATATTATTTATTAATTTGATAAAAAGTATTGTTCTGTTCTGTGTTTTTTTTTTCTACTTCCAGTCAAAACCTTTCTAAGTTTCACTTAATCTTTCCATACTTTTTCATGCCATCCATCATTTCTCTTTCTCCCTCATACCTTGGTCGACGTGAATATGAATAAACTTCATTATTTTGAAGATGAGTAATATGCTTAAATATAGAACCAGCTGGGAACAATTTAACTACATTATATTTAGTTAATTTGTTCCTACGGTAATATTCTGGTCGGTTAACACTAATCCATGTTCTACATGGCCAAGGAAGCATTGACTCGAGCAAAGACCGGGCCCATTTGAACTTATGTCGAACTTTCAAATGAATTTTTGCAGAAAGTTTTCTTTCATAATAAATGTAGTACATTTCCTGTTCATCCCACAGGTTTCTTCAAGGACCTGAAACAGATCAAGACACTGTCACAAGGATAAGGGATGCAATTAGGGAACAAAGAGAAGTGACTGTTCAGTTGATCAACTATACCAAGACTGGTAAGAAGATGCGGTGATGTTATGATAATGAACACATTGGATGGACACCGATAACACGATCAACTGTAATGAGTTTTACTTGTCAATATTACCTCCGTTAGATTTAGTTTGAATGATAATATTAAATATACAGTTTTCTTTTCTTACGTTCTTTTAAGTTTATATTGTGCAATTCCATGTAGATTTGAGCTTTGAAACCCGTTGGATTTAATCCTTTAGCAGCAGCTTTTAAAATTACCTGATTTTATGAATTATAGGTAAGAAGTTCTGGAATTTATTCCACTTGCAACCGATGCGAGATGAAACGGTAACTATTAGAACTTTCTTCTAAAGCATCGTTGATACTTGAATTTACAATGTCGTATTGCAAATTCTATCCCATTTAACATTTTCTTCTAAGCCCCATTTTATTTTTATAGGGAGAGCTTCAATATTTTATTGGTGTACAACTAGATGGAAGTGGTCATGTGGAACCTTTGCAAAACCGTCTTTCTGAGACAGCAGAGCTGCAAAGTGCCAAGCTGGTATAATTTTATTTTTCTTATTATTTTCACTCCCTTGGTGAGTTTGATTTTCTTGAGCATAAGTCTCTTTTCATTTCCTGTAAAAAAAAAAAAAAAAAAAAAGTTTGGTATTGATCACAGTTCATATTGTAGTTATTCAGTGTTTTTCGTAATAATTTTTCTCTAAATATCAAGGATGGCCCACTTTTTATGTCCTATTATTAGGTTAAAGCCACTGCAGAAAATGTTGATGAGGCTGTCCGTGAACTTCCTGATGCCAACTTGGTAAGGTATTTCTTTTGCTCTATGTTTGAATTGGAAAGAAGTAACCTTTCACATTGATATGTATATCGTTGTGTTTTGAACTTCGATAGCTATGTCGTAGTTTAATTATACAACTGCTCCTGTTTCAGAGACCAGAAGATTTGTGGTCAATGCATTCTCAACCAGTCTTCCCCAGGCCTCACAAGAAGCACAGTTCTTCTTGGACTGCTATACAAAAGGTTAACTTATGTACCATTCTATTCTTTTATCTTCTTTGTAAAAGTGTGACCGTTTGCCACTGCTCATTTCTTTGTAAGCTTCTAATTCCTGCAAAGTAAAACACCGAACCACCAGAAGGGTGCTCCCAGTTTCCTCGTTCTTCCTAATTCTTGCCTTGGACAAAAATTCGTCCATAGATTTTAAAAACTAGCTGAGTAGATTCCGTCTCTCATTAGGGAGGGAGTTTTAGTCCACGAGAGCAAATGAGGCCATTGATGATGTTAATTCTAGAAATATTTTTACTGGTTTTTGTATCTTGCTAAGATTCCTTCTTGAGAATTTACATTTTCTTTGTAGATTATTCGACGTGGTGAAAAAATTGGACTCCAACATTTTAAGCCAATTAAACCACTGGGTTGTGGAGACACCGGCAGGTAATGTAGTGATAGGGCATTGTACATGATTACTTCTTTTTTATTTTGTTATGCTCCACATTTATTGTAAGTTCTTTTTTAAATAATTATTTTTTAAACCAATTTGTGTGAGAAATGAAATTGATCAGCAATAAAGTGGACTAAATAGGAAGTGAATGCTGTTAAGTTTGATTCTAAACACTATGAAGCTGCTCGACTCAAAAAGGGACGATTTCATTCATTTACTCTCATGTAAAGTTTTGGAGTTGTACTCAATTTCGCTTGAATTTCTCTTTTCACAACTTTTTTTTAGACAACTTCTTTAATTAAAAAGAAATATATATTGTTGAGAATTATTGGAGTGCGTCCCACATTGGTTAATTTAGTGGAAGATCATGGGTTTATAACTGGGGAATACTATCTCCATTGGTATGAGGCCTTTTGGGGAAACCCAAAGCAAAGCCATGAGAGCTTATGCTCAAAGTGGACAATATCATACCATTGTGGAGAGTCGTGATTCCTAACATGGTATCAGAGCCATGCCCTAAACTTAGCCATGTCGATAAAATCCTCAAATGTCGAACAAAGAATTGTGGGCCTCGAAGGTGTAGTCAAAAGTGACTAAAATGTCGAACAAAGGGTGTACTTTGTTCGAGGGCTCCAGAGAAAGGAGTCGAGCCTCGACTAAGGGGGGCTATTCGAAGCTCCATAAGCCTCAGGGGAGGCTTATAGTGTACTTTGTTTGAGGGGAGGATTGTTGAAAATTATTGGGAGTGAGTCCCACCTTGGTTAATTTAGTGGAAGATCATGGGTTTATAAGTGGGGAATACTATCTCCATTGGTATGAGGCCTTTTGGGGAAACCCAAAGCAAAGCCATGAGAGCTTATGCTCAAAGTGGACAATATCATACCATTGTGGAGAGTCGTGATTCCTAACATATATATACCTGAAGAACCACACAGCCGCTTCCTTTGAGAAGTAAGGCCATCTAACCGTACCAAATTTCTGATATATTCTGTTGATCTGGCCCTTGGAGGCTACTATATGGACTTTTACTTTTAGCTTGATGCAAAGGGTACCCTACTATCTTTTTCAACCATGTTATGTAATTTCGCCATCTTGTCCCTGGAAGTTTTGTAATTTTTGGTGTCATCAAGCCTTGTTAATTTTGCACCTGCTCTGTTAACTTATGCAGCATATTTGCTGCAGTGTTCATCTGGTGGAACTTCTAGGTACATGTGAACTTTATGCCTTGAAAGCAATGGAGAAATCAGCACTTTTGAATCGAAACAAGGTATTATAAGAAAACCATTGTTTGATTTACTAGAAGCTTATGCCTTCTTCTACACAGTTCAAGTACTCTGTAGAGTTCATGATTGAATCAATAACACTTCATGCATCTCAAATAAACGAGACTTATAAGATTAAAAGAGACTCTGCTCGCAAACATATCTACAGGTAAATGAATATCAAATTTCTGAAAATTGGAACAGATAGTTGCAGATGCTTCAGTATAGTATCACTGGGTTTTGAACGAATGCACCAGCTAGCTATGTAGTTACTTCATCTAATCCCCTTGTTTGAAGAGTAATTTGTGTTTTTGTGAAGGTCCACAGAGCATGTATTGAAAGGCAAATCATTGCGCTTCTGGATCATCCTTTTCTTCCAACACTATACACTTCATTTGAGGTGCAATCATGTCTTATTCCATTTCTTATTTCCAAACTAATTCTAGATGCACTTTTTAGAACTATTCCTGCTCATTTTATACAAATATGGAATGTTTATGAATTTTAACTATATCTCTAACTGACTATTCCCATTTAACCATGCACACGTTACAAAAGATAGCTGCATAGTGATATCTTTATCCGCATTTTTTTTTCCAGACCGCTACACACGTTTGTTTGATAACCGACTTTTGTGCTGGTGGGGAGTTGTTTGCATTACTTGACAAGCAGCCAATGAAAATGTTTAAAGAGGATTCTGCAAGGTACTCTTTTTTTATTAACACCAAAAATTTCGAACTTTTTCATTAAGTTAGGAATTGAGATTATTATGTACAATACGTGGAAGTCGAATGTTGTATTGATCTCTTGGTATGTGGGGAAAGGAACTGTGACCATCCATGATAATTTTAACTTAATATTTTATGTTAGCTCGAGGTATCAATATGTTTACTTCGTTCATCCAAGCCATGTTCACGCTCTTGACTTATTATGCCCCATTCTCGTCTTCAGGTTCTATGCTGCTGAGGTCGTCATTGGCTTGGAGTATCTTCACTGTCTAGGTGACTTTGATCTTTTAGGTTCTTCGATTTCATCTGACATATATGCAATATTTCTTCCTATTCTTCTGATGCTTTGAGTGCAGTCGTCTGAGGATAACATCGACTTACAGTAGGATTTTCTGAATGATGAAATATTGTTCCCTTCAAGAACATTTTGACTTCATTTGTGAAGTTGATACAGATTTGAAAATTCATTAATTGATATGAATAATTACACAAATCACTAGGTGTAGCACTGATTTTTAGGCCAAGAATAAAATATTCTCTTTGACTTCTTATGATCTCTAAAGACATACTAAAAAATCATATTCCTTTTTTGATTCTAAGTCTGCAGCTAGGAGAGAAATTGGTCTACGAAGCTTTTTTCGAGTTCTATCTCTTGTGTTTACCATTTTGTGTAATTTTGAACTCCAAATAATTTTGGTAAAAGGCTTCGAAATAATCCCCATGTTACACACAAGGGATTTAAAACATAGATTTACTGTAAACGAATATTAGTTAATCTCAATACTCATAGTATGTAAGGTGTACCGTATGACAAGATAAACTGCATTGTTAACTAGAGAAAAGCGTTTAAGTTCCTTATGTTGGATTTTTTTTTCCTTTTCATGATCTTATGCAGGAATCATTTATCGAGATCTGAAGCCTGAAAATATTCTTCTCCAGAAGGATGGGCACGTTACACTTGCTGACTTCGATTTATCACTTGTGACATCCTGCAAACCGCAGGTGCCTTCCAATTTCATTTTCAATCGTTAAAAAGCACTTCTTATAGAGACCCATATTCAAGCTTTTCATATTATTAAAGTTCTGAAATGGTGTTAATTATATGAAACAAGCCCCAAGTCATGCATCATGGAAGATATCTTATTAAATAAAAATGTAACACAAGAGGAGTGCATAGGCCCCTGACATGGAGGTTAAAAAAAACTAATTCTGAGCTCGTGGATTCCGGTCCATGAGCTGCTATATCATCCTAGAATGCTTCTCCTCCTGATCAAGTACTTGTTCGTTCGTTTACTATCTCATGCATTTTGCATGTTGATATACTATTTTCTAGTTATATGATCTACACTCCAGTAAACTTCCATTCTAATGAAATTTATAAGATCCCGTCTACTTTGTGTGGATGATACTAATTCTAATTATACTCACCGAATCACAGATTGTGAAGTATCCATTGCATCACGGTAGAAGGAGATCACGAAGTCAACCACCGCCAGTATTTGTTGCAGAGCCGATCACGCAATCAAATTCTTTCGTTGGAACTGAAGAGTATATTGCTCCTGTATGGTGAATCCCCTATTATGCGTTCATCTACTTCATACTAAGATTATTTGATTAATTTGTAAAACAAGACGTTTTTATGGAGTCGTGTAATATAAGGTATATAGTTTACATGATGTGGAACACAAGAAGAATAAGTAATTCAGTATCTAAAGACTAGGTACGTGGGTCCAGATGAGCATGTCTTTCTTGGATATCTATTGCTTCAGAGCATGATAGTAGTTTTTAGATTACACTTTCAACTAAGAAAACATATAAGATGTTGATGATGATGATTTCATCGATTAGTTCTTCTCAAGTCCTTATTGGTGCATCAATTGCAGGAAATTATAACAGGGGAAGGTCACAGCAGCTCTATCGATTGGTGGGCTCTTGGTAAGACCATGGTGCACTTTTAGACTATTTTCCTTTTCCTCTTAGCACTTTCCGTTCCTAATTTTCTCCAAAATCATGGCACTATAATGCCTCGATCCTACGTATATTCCGAAACTATGTTCTTGTTAGTCGACTATCCGTTCCAATCTTTTTATCATCAAATTATTTATTCTACGTATCTGTTTTTGTTGGATAAGCATTCACCTCTGCTTCTTTTACTATCATTTTTTTGTGATGCTTTTCTAATTCAAGACTTGAGAATCGTTGTGTTTGGGATTCAGGTATATTGTTGTATGAGATGCTTTATGGTCGCACGCCTTTCAGGGGAAAGAACAGGCAGAAGACTTTTGGTAACATCTTGCACAAAGATCTCACCTTTCCAAGTAGCATACAGGTAAAATAATAAATCGCACTGAGATGTTGCTTGGTACCCTGCTTCTTTTTTTAATATCATAGTGCTTATGTTATGATCTAGTTTATAAACGCCACAAGAAGACTTTAAATGTTATCAACTTTAGTTAAAAAAAAACATCTTAAGGTAGATGTGATATCACTATACATAAGGTTGTACAGATCATTGTAAGGCTCATATTTGGCTTAAAAAAAGATTCAGTTTTTATTCACATTCAGTGTTCACGTAGTAAATTTTACAGTTGTGTAGACTAAATTGATAGGAAAACCATGATCGTTTTTAAACTTTATGTGAGATCTCACATCGGTTGGAGAGGAGAACGAAACATCTCTTATAAGGGTGTGTAAACCTCTCCCTAGTAGACGCGTTTTAAAACTTTGAGGTGAAGCCTAGAAGAAAAAGTCCAAATAGGATAATATTTGCTAGAGGGGTGTGATTAGGCTTGGCTGTTATTCAGGTTTGTCAAAAGAGTTATTTTAAACTAGCAAGTGAAGTTACTTTGTATGGGGTTTTTAAACTTGCAACAGAAGAGACTTAGAACAACAAGAATATTGGTGTACATATGTGAGATCCCACATCGGTTGGAGAGGGGAACGAAACATTCCTTATAAGGGTGTGGAAACCTCTCTCTAACAGATGTGTTTTAAAATCGTGAGGCTAGCGGCAATACGTAACGGATCAAAGTGGACAATATGTGCTAGCAGTGGGCTTGGGCTGTTACTAATGATATCAGAGCCAGACACCAAGTGGTGTGCCAGCGAGGACATTGTCCCCCACGGGGGGTAGATTGTGAAATCCCACATCGGTTGGAGAGGGGAACGAAGCATTCCTTATCAGAGTATGAAAACCTCTCCCTAATAGTCTCGTTTTAAAATCGTGAGGTTGACGGTGATACGTAACAAGCCAAAGCGGATAATGTCTACTAGCAGTGAGCTTGGGCTGTTACAACCTAATAGTCTAACTGCCTTTGCTAATTGGTCAAAGAATGTCTGAGGCTCAGCCAACACATAACAAGTTATTGGTCTTGAAACCTGTCAAAGGTAGCCACTTAGCATCAATTTGCTAGCGCGCGATCATTTTCTAGGCCTCCTCGAGTATCATTTTTCTTTTATAAACAACTCAAGGGCATATTGATTGCCTTGTTGGTATCATGGAGGGGGAAGTTCATGGGTCCCTGTAGAATGCATTAAACTTGAGGTTTTTTACTATAACTGGTGCTTTCCAATTCCATGCTTATCCAAAAACCTACTTCTGATTTGCATACTCGTCCAGGTAAGTCTTGCAGCAAGGCAGTTGATCAATGCATTGCTTCAAAGAGACCCCACGAGACGTTTGGGATCGAGTACAGGTGCAAATGAAATCAAACAGCACCCCTTCTTCCAATCAATCAACTGGCCGCTGATCCGGTGTACGGTACGGATGCTCTCGACTTTTGAAACCTATATTGCTTGTCAGGAACATCTATGAACAATTAAAAAAACCCGAACCAAACTTGGCTGTCAAAGATCTTTCAAAGAACATAACCATGTTTAACTCTTTATCAGCCATTAACAGAGATGATGTTCTTAAAATCTGCTCGTTTCTTTTGGTATGAAGGTCCCGCCACCATTAGAATCGCCTCTTCATCTTACTGGGAAAGGTGAAAGAGACAAGAACGTAAACTGGGAAGATGATGGGGTGCTTAGCTCAGTGGATATGGATTTTTTCTGAAGGTCCTCACCAGAGTAAAAACTTGAACACGCAGTACAATGGTTATCTCTTACCTGTTACCTGTTAATAAGTCTCGGTTCGTTACCGGCATACATGGCCACCCCGATAATTGCTGTTTGTTAGTGTGAGGCTACCTTCACTGTGATTAAAGTTTCGACATCGCCGGGAATCCGACAGGTGATTTGTATTTCAGGTCATAATCCTTCTACATTCAAGTCTATGTATGTAATGACTGTCTATATAACAATGAACAGGTAATAAAGTTTTCAGGAATAAATTAGCTTACATCTCTATGTTCTTGTCAAAATATGATCTGATTTGAATGAGCAAAGTTCATCAAGACAAAACCACTGTCGTCATGTGACATGATGACATCGTTTGATTGTTGAACAAAATATGTTTGTAATGGTTAAAGCCCACCGCTAGCAGATATTGTCTTCTCTGAACTTTCCCTTTCGGGCTTCCCTTCAAGATTTTTTAAACGGATTATGAGATCTCATATCGATTGAAGAGAAGAACGAAACATTCTTTATAAGGATGTGGAAACCTCTCCCTATTTTGAGGGGAAGCTCGAGAGAGAAAGTTTAAAGAGGATAATATCTGTTAGCATCGAGCTTAAACCGTTTCAATATTCTTTTGAACTTCTGAACTTCTTCCTCTTGTCTTGTTTTAACAATCTGAATCAAATGTCATTTCTTTCAAGGTTGCTGTTCAAGAATGAACATTATGAACAGAAGATGTCTGAACATATTGGATTTGCTGTCAAATTCTTATAGGAATCACAATGAAAAGGAAGTCATTAGGTTGCTTTTTTCACAAGAAATTTAATATATTTGCTTCTTAAAATATTTGGAGAGGGAGAAAATAAATATAAGGGTTGAAAAATATAGTTTCAATTACTTTATTAAATTATAAATTAGACTCATAATTAATTTATAATCTCTGTGTTCATTGGTATATTTAATCATATTTTGCAACTAATCTAATCCAATGAACAAATAATTAATCATAAAATTACCAACATTTGTACATCCACTTGAATTGGTCAATTTAGAGGGCGATGGCTTTTATTAGGGTTTGAGAAATTGAGTTCATGCATTGACATTTGAAACAAATTATATAATTAAGTCTGAATAAATTTTTTTTTAAAAAAAGTCTTAATAATAATATAAGAGGTCTTATTAGATCATCTATGCATTAATCTAAAGAGAAAATGAGTTCGGTTCCCAAATTTGAGTTAAATTTCGAACCTGATTGAATTGTAAACAAGGTCTCGCTCCTTTCTTGTCGAAATCTTATGTCTATAGGCTTTAAAAAACTCGTTTACTCTTACCCGAGTAAGGTTTTTCAAATAGCTGATTCTTTCTTATTCACTGTACCGACAAGAACAATAGAAAGTAAAGGCTATGGCCTATCCTATTATTTACTCTCGAAGAGCCTAGATTGGTCGGTAATGCCGATGAATGAACAAAGACATCCCGGATCCAATGTCGTGTTTCAAGAGCCTAGATTGGTCGGTAATGCCGATGAATGAACAAAGACGTCCCTTATCCAATGTTGTGTTTCAATATGGAAAAAACTCTTTTATTTCCTATTCTTCCCGTTCGACCAATTGTTGGCGATTTTCAATCTTTTTCCATTTTTTTGGGGATCAGCCACTACGAGACTTTCCTACAAATACATTCATTTGACGATACTAAAGATGTATTTCTTTTTCGAGCTACACGAAAGAATTATCCGAAAGTCCACCGAAAAAAGTGTTATTTTGAAACTATAATAAAAACTCATAGATCACGTATCTTCCCCTTAATTGTTTTTATCCTCATTCATCATTCAATCCAAATCATTTTGAAATTTTCATATTTTATGATAATTTACATCATAAATCGTACTCCAAAAAATGAAAAATATTACAAAATTTAAAGCATAGATGATACTGATTATTAATGAACAAGAGTTCCAGAAGAATTTCCAAATAATTTCAATCCCAGGAAGAACCGTTCCTTGATTTTCTGGTTAACCTTCCCGGAAAGGAAATCGTTGCATTTACAGAGAAATCCGTTCCGAAGTTCAGAGAACAAAGATTTTTACACAAAAGAACTGGAAATCCGAAAGCAATATACAGTAGAACAATCGATATGAAACGAAAGAAAAGAAGAAATCACTGCAAGAAATAATATAGGGAGGAAGGATTATCTGGAACAACGAAGCGGAGCTTCCTCTCATGGTGTTTCTCGATGTTGAAGAAGCATCTACAGAGAGGACAAGTGAAGCGATTCCTCTCATGCCATTTCTCGATGCAATCGAAGTGAAAAACGTGCGCACAGTCCGGCAATTTGCACACGGAATCTTCTCTCGCGAATTCCGTCAAACAGATGGAGCACATCTCCTCCTCTTCCGTTCGATCATCGCTCCTCTGCAACTCTTCGTATCTTCTCACCAGCAGAGTTCCGCCGCGGGAGCTGTCCATTTCTGGCAAGGAAGCGAGGCGGAAAACACTAGCGACACCGAGAATCGCTTCCTTGACACGAAACAACGGGATCCATACGAAAGTGTTGAAGAAAATGATGGCGAGTCCAATACGCGAATTGAGAAAAATTAAACCTAACATGGCGGTGCTGTGATTGAAAGGAGATTGAAGGAGAGAGCAGAGTTTATAAGAGATTGAAGGAGTGAAGAGGAAGATTAAGTCGTCGATTCCGCCATTAAATTATTGGAGGTGAAGGTCTGTGGAGTCTGACTTTTGGGGGAAGGCGTGGGCCAAATCCTTTCACTTTCAAGTGGAGGTTCTTCGCGATTCAAGAAGAAGGATGTATTATATATTGTTCTTCTGTTCATCGACTTTCGAATTGTTCAACTTTTCTTCACGTCGAGCGATGATTCCGGCGGGGAGACGATGGGCGGCCGGCGGCGATTGCTTAAAGGTACCAGAAAAGCTTCCCATGCCTTCAATTTATTTACAGGCTCAAACGTTTTCTTCCGCCCCAAAAAAAAAAAAAAAAAAAAACACCTCTTACATTTTTTTCATTTTATTTAAAAAAATATTAAAAGAAAAATTCTTTTAAATTAGTAGCTGTCTAAATTTTTTATTTTTTATATTTATAATAGATCGGGTTATTCCGTTCAACCAAATCTATTGGAATAATAGTGCAAAAAGTTATGCATAGAACAGTATGATTGGAATAATAGTACAAAAAGTTATGCATAGAACAGTACGATTGGAATAATAGTACAAAAAGTTATGCATCTTTATCTACTATTGTTAACGAGAAATTTCATTATACTTCTATATTTTAATAATTATATTCAATAATAGCGATAAGTGTCTTATCCACATTTATAAACTATTTTTTTATATCACATTTATGAAACATTATAATTGTCACCGTCATAACTGTCGTGTCGTGATTGATATGATGTACCAAAAAATATATGGGTTATTTTTTACTAGGTGAGAATCTTATTTCATTTTTGAAGCTCGTGAACTTATCGTACTATAAGTTAGACTAGTAAGGCCAATAAGATTTTTTTTTTTTTCTGTCTTTTATTGTTAAAAGTTGAGAGAAGGTATGAGTCGAGCTTTCTCTTACCGATTATGTGTGTTTTGTCTTGTAATTAGGTAATACTCTATTAGGCAATGGTATGATATTGTTGGCCTTTGAACAAAGGGTAACAAAGTATACTCTTTGTTCAACACTTAAGGATTCTATTGACATGTCTAAGTTAAAAGCATGACTCAGATACCATGTTAGGAACCACGACTCTCAACAATAATATGATCCTATTCACTTTGAACATAAACTCTCTTGACTTTGCCTTTGATTTCCTCAACCGACCTCGTACCAATAAAGATAGTATTCCTTACTTATAAACCCATGATCTTCCTCTTAATTAGCCAACGTGTGACTCCTCTCCCAACAATCCTCAACATAACCTACGATTCTTCCGAAATAAAGGGTTCGACCAAAAAAAGCATCCAAGAAATGTTCCCAAAGTGCAAATGGCTTGAAGGTAAGCATAAAGAAATCGCCTCAGAAAACAAGGTTTACTTCAAAAATATTAGAGAGGAATCTCCTTACATGGTGCCCAAAGTACCCCAAAATTCTTACTATTTTCTGAATGGGAGGAAGCTTGTTCTCATGGTTGAGTTAATTTATACAGTGTGGATAACTTCGAACTTATGAAGATCGAGACTAAAACTAAAACTGTTGGTAATTTCATAAATCATAGCCTACAATCAACAAAAGGTTTGAATATTTAGCCCACAAGGCTTTACTTAGAATGGTCAATAGCCCTATATTATTAAAGATTGCATACTCTAGGCATGTGGAACAAACCTGGGAAGCTGAAAATTGAAAAGGCTGAACAGAATTTAACTTAACAGTTCCCAGAGCCTAAGAAATGATATCAGAAGAGATGTTCATGTACAAAATGATAATCTTTATGTACGAAGAAGATCAGAGTCAAAATATACAATCAACTAATAATGTTTCTAACCTCATCAGCAATGGGAGTTGCTACTTCCTTCAGTGAAAATCCAAGTAGCAGAGAATGGCCAAACCAGATCCATACCTCCTGGAAGAAGAAGAAGAAGAAGAAGAAGAAGAAGAAGAAGAAGAAGTGAGTGGAATGTCAAGAAGACATCAAAGAAAATGTACAAAACGGAGCGAGCGAGCGGTTTATGCAGTGTTTAATCTCCTCTGAACCATTTCCTGCATTAATCTTTTGGCAGTTTCGGCTGCTTGTCCTACGCCGTCAACTTCAGCAGCGATTTTGTAAGCAATTCTCTCCAGATCTGTTGAGCTCATTCTCTTTTCCTGAGGAGAATCTCTAAGCAAATCCAGAAGCCTGCGAGCTCTATCTTGTGCTTCAGCTGTGCCCTCTACTGTGAGTCTCAAAAGGCCAGGGATTGCACCTTCTTTCAAGATGGGTTCGCGGTATGTCTCACGGCAACTCTGGCACATGGAAAGCAAAACTCCCACTGCATTCTCTGTGCTCACAAGAGATCCATCTTCAACTGTCTGTACTAAAGTTAGTATGCCACCATCTGAATTGGAGATTGCAGTTCGCCCTTCATCTGAGTTCGAAATGATCTGAAGGAGGGATGTAGTTTTTTCGGCAAACTTCGAATGCTTCTTGCATTCTTTGAGGAGATCAATTAGAGGGGCAACTGCTCCTGGATCAAGCATCATGGGGCAATTCTCGTGTTCAGTGCAGGCAGATAAATAGTATAGAGCTGTCACTGCATCAACTTTAGCCTGAACACTTCCAGAAATGAGAATCTGAACCAGAAGAGATGTTGCACCAGCTGACAAGATGACCGGTTTATTCGAAGCAGCAGCCGACAAGGTCAGGATTGCTGCAGTGGCTAGTTCCCTCAAACTAAGGTTTTGGAATTTCAGCAGCTCTAGAAGCGGGGGAATAGCACCAGCTGCAACTATTTTTATCTTGTTCCTGATAGTAAAGAAATAATAGGAATGATGTGAAACAATGTGGTAGATTCAGCTGTATGAGTCATAAAACTGAAGCTAAGAAGAGAATCAGCTTATGACCTATAACTCATATAACTGCCTATTCAATTAGCATGTTCGGCAAGAGTTCTTATGATTAATTTAGAAGCCATAGCCCGAACAAGAGTTCTTATGATTAATTTAGAAGCCATAGCCCCCAAATGGTTCTTCCTTCTAATAACACAAGTTACATGAGAGAGAATAAAAGTCTTGACGAAATTTGTCCGACCAAATCTACAAAATGTAGCAATTGAAATCTAAGTAAACGAAACCTTAAGTCTAAACATGCACGTCCTAACGAAAATCCGGGTATAGCTCAGAGGATAAAATACTCCTTACCATTCTTAATGTTGATGGTTTGATCCCAACTACAAAATAACAACGTTCATAACTTTCATCGCCCTGGGAATAAGTTTAACAAGCGAGTGAACAATCTGTTAGGGATCACGAACCTCCACAATGGTATGACATTATCCACTTTGAGCATTAGCTCTCATGGCTTTGCTTTTGGTTTTCCCAAAAAGTCTCATACCAATGGAGATGTATTTCTTACTTATAAACTCATGATCAACCCCTTAATTAGTCGATGTGGGACAACTCTCCCAACAATCCTCAACACCCCTCCCCTCGAACAAAGTACACTACAGAGCCTCTCCTAAGGCCTATGGAGCCCTCAAACAGTCTCCCCTTAATCGAGGTTCGACTCCTTCTCTGAATCCTCGAACAAAGTACACCCTTTGTTTGACACATGAGTCCCTTTGTTCGACATTTGAGGACTCTATTGACATGGTTAAATTAAGGGCATGGTTTTGATACCATGTTAGGAATCACAGACCTCCACAATGGTATGATATTATCCACTTTGAGCATTAGCTCTCGTGACTTTGCTTTTGGTTTCCCCAAAAGGCCCCATGCCAATGGAGATGTATTCCTTGCTTACAAACTTATGATCAACTTCTTAATCAACCAACGTGGGACTCCTCTCCCAACAATCTTCAACAGAGTCTACTCATCCTTCTACTCATCCTTCCAACTGGACTAGTAAATCCTGAATACAAAACTAAGGTGTCAAGAACGGCATTCTAAAATCAAAATCAAGCTCGCTGCTGCTTACTGCATCTATATCAAAATTTCCTGGGCAAGAAATTAAAGGGGAAATAGAAAAGACGAGAAGTTCAGTATCAGAGTATAAATCAGGTTTGTGCTGTGAGGCCTTGATTTTATACAACTAAATGGATTTCTACAAAAGGTCATGAACGAACAGTCGAGTGAAAGGATTTTGAAATAGCAAAATAAAACCAAGGGAAAAAAAACAGAGATTAATAACCAGGCAGCTCGAAATCATGAGTAAATTAGAACAACTACGGGCATGTAAATCAAACACTAGCGCGAGAAGAAATGGAAGGAGATGGACAAACCGTTCGTTGCGGGAAGCGAGATTGAGGAGGGCAAGAAGAGAGGCTTCACGGGCATCAAGATTGGGAGAGAGAAGCATGCAAACAAGGGGTTGAATCAGACTGGAAGCGCCGAGGTTGGAGCGGGACTTGGGGGAAGACTTACGGGCGAGCTTCCTCAAATCTTTGGCAGCTTCGATTCGGGAGAGAAGGTCGCCATGGATTAGCCTTTGAGAAAGCTGAAAGATCAAAATCTGCTTCTTATGATTCGAAGTCTCTGAGTCTCTGTCGAACACGATCTCATCTTCCTGCTCTTCTCTCCCCTCTTGCTTCATCCTCTTCCGACGCCACACTCTCTCTGAAACTCTCTCCCGTTCACTCTCAGTCTCTCCCCTATTATATTTATTAACATTTTTTTTGGGATATGAAATACCAAATTCTTATAATAAGAATATTAACTTACGAATTTATTTTATTTTATTGATTAAGATATTAAGAATTCAGATGTTCGAATTGTTTCGATTATAATAATATTAATTAAGTAGATGAGGTGTTCTAAAATTCATGTTTTTAATCACGAGGTTGATGACGATACGTAAGAGACCAAAACACCGACAATATCTGTTAACAGTAGACTTGGACTATTCAAAGCTAGACACCAAACAGTGTACCAACGAGGATGCTAGGTCCTTGAGGGGGTGGATTGTGAGATCTCACATCAGTTGAAGAGAGCATCGGAGTATTATTATAAGTGTATAGAAACTCCTCCCTAACATACGTGTTTTAAATCCATGAGAATAACTGCGGTATATAGCAAATTGAAACAGACAATATCTATTAGTAGTGAGTTCTGGTTGTTGCAAATAGTGTCAGAGTTAGACGGTGGGCACTGTGCTAGCGAGGACGTTGGCCCTCAAGGGAGTGGATTGTGAGATCCCACGTCGGTTAGAAATAAGAACGAAACATTTCTTAAACGAAACATTTCTTATAAGGGTGTGGAAACCTCTCCCTAGCAGACGTTTTAAAATCGTGAGGCTGACAGCGATACGTAGCAAGCCAAACCGAACAATATATGCTATAATTACAAGGGATGGAATGGCCAACATCAACCTTGTTGGAAGAATAATATATTGTGCCATAAACATAATAACATAACAACACAAATCATTTCACGTCCCTGTTTCCTAATCTACCGTGTGTGTAAGTACAAAACTTCTCCCTTTACCTGGAAGCTACTTTCCACCATTACAGCCAAGTTTCCTTTTTGCAGTTCACTTTTCCAAGATCATTTCGGTTCAGAAGCAGCACGGTCGAGTGGAACGGGAGTCATCGTTGGCATTGGTCGTAGGACGAGATACAAGGCAGGACCCAAGAACGGCACCAACGAAAATGGAAGAAGCCAAGAACCTTGGTCATACCTGAAATGAGTTCATTGCAATGATATGAAACATTAATGTCCAAAAGGCTAACGTAGAATTGAATAAGGAAGAAGGATTAGAACAAGATGGTAATCGAACCATTTTCGAGCAGACATGTCATTGTAAACCCAAAATGGAGCAAATGAAGATAACAGCATGAAATCAATGCTCGTAGCATGGATCTGCATCAACAACGTTTTGGGATCGAGGTTAGGCTATATGACGTTTCAATGATAGAAAGTTCATATAAATATCTAAACACCAAAACTATTGATCATCAATCAGATTCCAGGAGTAGCAGCAGCAAGAAAATGTTCTTCAACTAGTCTAGAAATCAAGCGTTTTAACAACATAATCAATAGGTAGCGCGAGATAGCGAGTACCCACCACAGACATGAAGACATGGTGCAAAAAACTATAACAGTATGCCAAAAACAAACTGCTAGACTTACAAATCTGCTTTCTCTGAAGTACTGATAGAATTCCTTCCACGCACTCTCACCAGCTAATCCAGCATAGAATAATAAGCCTAGTCCTGCAGCAAATGTTATCTGATTCCAACCTGGTTAATTTTCATTTTTAATCGAACGGCTGGGGCAAAATAGTGATGTGTAACCGCTCAAGCCCACCGCTAGCAGATATTGTCCTCTTTGGGCTTTCCTTTCTGGGCTTCTTCTCAAGGTTCTAAAACGCGTCCATTAGGGAGAGGTTTCCACACCCTTATAAGGAATGTTTCGTACCCCTCTCCAACCGATGTGGGATATCACAATCCACCCCCTTTGGGAGCCCAGCGTCCTCGCTTGCACACTGTTCGGTGTCTGGTTCTAATACCATTTGTACCAGCCCAAGCCCACCGCTAGCAAATATTGTCCTCTTTGGGCTTTCCCTTCTGAACTTCCCTTCAAGGTTTTAAAACGCATCCGTTGGGGAGAGGTTTCCACACTCTTATAAGAAATGTTTCGTTCCCCTCTCCAACCAACATAGGATCTCACAATCTACCCCCCTTGAGACCGTTGGGGAGAGGTTTCCACACTCTTATAAGGAATGTTTCGTTCTCCTCTCCAACCAACATGGGATCTCACAATCTATCCCCTTGAGAGCTCAACGTCTTCGTTGGCACTCCGCCCGGTTTCTAGCTCTGATACCATTTGTACCAACTCAAGCCCACTGCTAACAGATATTGTCCTCTTTGGGCTTTCCCTTCCGGGATACCCCTCAAGATTTTAAAACGCGTTCATTAGGGAGAGGTTTCCACACCCTTATAAGAAATGTTTCGTTCCCCTCTCCAATCGACGTGGGGATCTCACATGATGATACTTTTATTGTGAAGAAAGGATCAGATTTCAGAAAAGATTGTGGCTATGCTACTGTCTACAACGTTTCTTCAAAACTAGTTTCAACATGAGATGGTTCTGAAAATAATATTTGGCTATGCCAACGGTAAAGATAAAGAGAGCACCATCACAATCTTCTTCCAGATACATTCATGGTAAGGGGAAGAATTTTCCATACCCCAGCAGTAAATTTCGACTCGAGAAAATTCAAAGGCCATCTCTCGAGCTCATCTTCCTCAACGGGAGGCGGCGGCGGCTTCCAAAGTACAAAATATGGAAGAAGACCATAAGCACCCAAAAAGAAAGACAGTCCTAGGAAAGGCCAGACAGGAACATTGCTATTTGAACTGCACTTGCAAGAAATTATGTCACTATGATGCAATTTGAATTGAACTGGAAGCCCAAAATCTATTTATGCTGCATGTAACCATCAGATTAAAGCTAACCACACAATGCATTGAGGCCGACGATGTAACGGCCTAAATGCACCGCTAGCCGATATTGTCCTCTTTGGGTTTTCCCTTCAAGGGCTTCCCCTCAAGGTTTTAAAACACGTCTACTAGGGAAAGGTTTTCACATGCTTATAAAGAATGCTTCGTTCCCTTCTCCAACTGATGTGCAATCTCACAATCCACCCCCTTGGGGCCCAGCATCCTCGCTGACACACCGTTCGGCGTCTGGCTCTGATACCATTTGTAACAACACAAGCCCACCGCTAACAGATATTGTCCTTTTTGGGTTTTCCCTTTAAGGGCTTCCCCTCAAGATTTTAAAACGCGTCTACTAGGGAGAGATTTGCACACCCTTATAAGGAATTCTTCGTTCCCCTCTCCAGCCAATGTGGGATCTCACAATCCACTCCCCTTGGAGCCCAACATCCTCGCTAGCACACTGCCCGGTGTCTAGCTCTAATACCATTTGTAACAACACAAGCCCACCGCTAACAGATATTATCTTCTTTGGGTTTTCCCTTTACGGGTTTCCCCTCAAGATTTTAAAATGCATCTACTAGGGAGAGGTTTGCACACCCTTATAAGAAATTCTTCGTTTCCCTCTCCAACCGATGTGGGATCTCACAAGAGCCCAGCATTCTCGCTGGCACACTGTCCGGTGTCTAGCTCTAATACCATGTGTAACAACACAAGCCCACCACTAGCAAACATTGTCTCTTTCGACTTTCCCTTCAAGAGCTTACCCTCAAGGTTTTAAAACGCGTCTACTAGGGAGATGTTTCCACACCCTTATAAGGAATGCTTCGTTCTACTCTCCAACCAATGTGAGATCTGACAGATGACATGAACACTCCATTGGAGAAAAAAGCTTGAATCACTTAACATGTAGGCTACCCAACTACAATCTATGATACTCATTATCAACTCCAAAAGCTGGACATGGAAATAAAAGGCTTAAGCGTTCAATCAACTCAGTAGCTCAAACATTCTCAGAATGAATGAATTCCAAATTTGGGGGAAGAAGATGAAGGTACCTTCTACCAGAAGGAAGCAGCAGCATGCTGTAGATAAGGGGCCACAACCCCATAATATACCAAAGGGAGACAAGCACTTCATTCATTTTGAAACCATCGTCATTTTTCAAGTTCAGAAGCTTCTTCAAGAAATACAAGTCCGTTGACTGCAAATATTCAGGCAAACATATAAGCATTTGATGCATATGCATTACAGCAAACATACAGACAAGAAGAAGGCAATCAAGTAATTACCGGAGTCTGATTTGGAGCGAGAATGAACACATAAAACATAAGACCAGCCCACAAAACAAACAGTAAAATCGAAGTCGTCCAGTCTCTTCCCTCCCCACCATTCCCGCCGCCGCTGCTACCGCCGCGCTCACTTTCCACCGGCGTCGCTTTTTCCCCAACTGGGTCACCCGCATTCTGAGTTCCCGATGCACTCCGCCATTTTTGGAGCAGACCCACTTTTCTGTAGCTTGAATCTCGACGGGTGTTGATGCCGGGGCAGACCGATGTCGAATACTTGAAGGGGATGATTTGGGGGTTTCGAGTTTGGGTTTTATGGAGAATTCCAAGCTTTGAGAATCTTGAAGGAGGAGACGGTGAGAAAGCGTTGCAGGAGATAAGATTGATATTGGTTAACATGTTTGAATTTGGATTCTTACTAGGAATTGGCGACAAGTTTTGTGGGTTTTAGAACGGTGGCGGGAGCGGATGAAGAAACATAAGAATCCGAAGCGTTTTCCGTCACCAATTCATGGCCGACTTGAACTTGATTATAGAAAAACAAGTGTCGAACCACACATTCATTTCTGACTGAGAGCCAATTCTTTCACTCCTTCTGCTGCTTCTGAATTTGTGAAGCTACAAAATTTATGAAATTTTCTTTTAAATAATACTCTATTTTTTATCGACTTTCTAAGGATAAAATAATTGTTTATAAACACTTAGAAGCCGATATTGTCCGTTTTTGCCCTTTATATATCGCCGTAAACCTCATGATTTTAATCTCCTATGAGGGGTTTCCACACTCTTGTAAGGGAAGCTTTGCTCCTCTCTCCAACCGATATAGGATCTCAGAATTCATTCCCGTTGGGAGCTCGGTGTCCTCGCTGACACACTACCTAGTATTTGGCTCTAACACCCTTTGTAACAACTCAAGCCCACCACTAGTAGATATTGTTCACTTTTGCCCATTACATATCGCCGCCAACCTCACGGTTTCAAAACGCTCTCCTAGAGAGAGGTTTCCACACCCAAATAAAGAACGTTTCGCTCACATCTTCAATCGATCGATGTGAGATCTCACATTTTGTTAGTTAAATTTCCACTTTTCACTCTAAATGAACCAATAAAATAAACTAAAATGCGATGAACACAGTTTTTGAGATTTTAAGAGAAAAATTGTTAGGATGGAGGGAGGATATGAACAAGCCTTAGCATAAAGTTTAAGATCACAGAGAAAGAGAGACATTTGAAATCATTAAGGCAAGAAAAAGTGTGAAGAAAGAGGATGAGAGCATCATTTCACAACAAGAGGGCAGCAGGGAGGAGGGAAGATGATAAGCAACAATCTCTAATAGTTGCCATTTATGCAGAAGGAACAACATAACAACACAATGATGATTAATCATCTTCATCCCCAAACCCCAAGGAGTTCAGCATTATCCATAAACACATTCTAAATGCAGCAGCTTCAATCTTCAAGAGATAAAGTCAGTGTGTTGATTCTGCTGAACTCCGTTCATCGATCCGAAAAGCCTCACGATTCTGCAGCTTGCAAGCAGCAAAACCATTTTTTCTGCAAATCCCAACTTGAAATCATGAGAAAATAGCAGTGTTCTACTTGTAATATATGGATGGAAAGGTGTTTGAACAACCTGGTGTATTTGTGTATTTACAACAATGGCTCTATCACTAATAATTTACACTAAATAAACCGTAAATGCAAAAGGTTTAGGTGCCAAAACGAGAGAATTTGGTCATTTAAATGTAGCTGCCCAAGTCCACCGCTAATAGATATTGTCCTCTTTAGGCTTTCCCTTCTAGGCTTCCCCTCAAGGTTTTAAAACTCATCTACTAGGCAGAGGTTTTCGCACCCTTATAAGGAATGCTTCGTTCCCCTTTCCAACCGATGTGGGATCTCGTAATCCATCCCCTTAGGAACCCAGCGTCCTCACTAGCACACCGCTTAGTGTCTGGCTCTGATACCATTTGTAACAACTCAAGCTCACCGCTAGTAGATATTGTCCGCTTTAACCCGTTACGTATCGCCATGAGCCTCACGGTTTTAAAACGCGTTTGCTAGGGAGAGGTTTCCACATCCTTATAAGAAATATTTCGTTCCCTTCTTCAACCAATGTGGGATCTCACAATCCACCCCTTTTGAGGGCCCAACGTCCTCATTATCACACCACCCAATGTCTGGCTTTGATACCATTTGTAACAGCCCAAGCCCACTGCTAGCCAATATTATCCGCTTTGGCCCGTTACGTATCGTCATCAGCCTTACGGTTTTAGAACACGTCTTCTAGGGAGAGGTTTTCACACCCTTATAAGGAATGTTTCCTTCCCCTCTCCCACCAACGTGGGATCCCACATTAAATTTATCTCACAAGCATAGTTTCTGATCCCCAGTACTCGCAAAACTAAACGAAGAGATTCAATAGCATTTGGCTGCAAAGAACTTACAGGTTGAGGCTTTCCAAGAACAGAACCATTCTTATATGTTGGGTCATCCTTTGCTGGAGAGTCAGGCATGCCACCAGCCTTTTTCTCATTCCTGGCTTTATTAAAGATTACTGTGAATCCCTCAGCAGATGCAGGGTCGTTCACATCCCATTCGCCGAACTTCGGCAACGGACTGCTACTGCCTTTTTCCTGAAGAATCAACAAACTCAAGGATGGCAGTCATTTCATGGCAATATAGTATAAATGTATACTTAGTTGCAGCTAATTGAGTAAGGTGCTTCAATATTGAGGCACAAGGGAAGTAAGAATCTAAGTAAGAACAGTCAAATAAGTAACAAAGGTATGAAGGTTGAGATCTTCTCCCCTCTTCTTGGGTTGGTCTAACGTCTATTGTGAGATCTCACATCGGTTGGGGAGGAGAATGAAACATTCTTTATAAAGGTGCAGAAATCTCTCCCAAGTAGATGCGTTTTAGAAATCTTGAGGGAAAACCCGAAAGGAAATGCCCAAAGAAGACAATATCTGCTAACAGTGGGCCTGGACTATTACAAATAGTATCAGAGGCAGACACTAAGCGATGTGCCAGCGAGGAGGTTGAGCCCCAAAAGGGGGTGAACACGAGGCAGTGTGTCGGTAAGGACATTGAGCCTAGGGGGTGGTGAATTGTGAGATCCCACATCTGCTAGCAGTGCGGTTGGGCTATTACATCTATATCTTTACCGATGGAAGAACATGGTTACAATTCAATAAATCCTCTCTTATCCAAAACAAAAACAGACATACAGAAAACTCATCAGCTGTCCATCAAGATTTATAATAAAAGCGGATTCCCTAAATTAACCAACACCTTGCAGCTACCCAACCTCATGATATGAAGAGCCAACCCAATGGCGAGACAATCTCGAAACGATCGAGAATAGCCCAATCGAATATCAGAAACATCTAGAAAAACTTCTGTAGAACATGGTAAAGACAGAGGAGAAAATGAAAGCCTTCATGAAGCAACACTTCAGATCATCCAAGGAAGTTAGATTCAACATTCATACAAAGCTTACCAACCTAAATACAACGCACTCGATAGAACCGTACATGAGATTTCATCTAATCCTCGATAATTCTTAACTGAGACTATCAACTAGCTGTAGGACATTTGGCAGATCATAGGAAACAAACAAAAAAAAAAACATCCAGAGCTCAACTTCAACACCAAATCAGACGATATATGTTGGGATTTCGTGTTTGTCTGTAATTTACACATATTTGTCATAGAATGCCAAAGAAACAAGAACCCTCCAAATTTTCTTCAGCATAAACGTTTAAGAAGACTGATCAAGTGAAAAGCCCATCTAAAATTAGCAAACTAAAAAAACCATGCAGAAAGGGCTAAACCCTTGTAAACACTTCAACAACAAAGAAAGTGGGTGTGGGCACAAGGGCAAAAGCAATCAACAAAGGTACTAAATACAGAACCAGAAGAACCAGATTCATTTCATAAAACCCTCCAATATTTCAAAACCCCTTTAACAATCAAATAAAAAAGCTCGAACCCAAGAACGAACAAGCCCTGAAATCAAAATCTGGGGCACGTTAAGAGAGATTAGCGATGAAAGAAATCTGGGTGTGAGTGGATTTCTTACCGCCATGAGTGGGGTTCGACGAGAAGATGGTAGCGATGATGGATTTTGAAGGTAAAGGAGTGTATGGTTGATTGAGAGAGAAGAGGGGGCGTGGGAGTAGGACAAGAGAAGGAGTTGGGTAATGGGATATTATAGAAGTGGAAAGCGGGGCCCTTGGTCTACGCAGCTTCGAAGGACGTTTAACGGTGTCTGCTACTTCCAGCTGTTCAAATCCCAATCGCCAACGCCCAGACGATGAATGAAAGACAAGAACTTTTAAATTCAACCTCTTTCTCACTTCGAATATTTCCTTTTTATTCTCACTTTCTTTCATCACGTTTCAAAGTTTTCAAATATGAGTATGGAAATTTCTCAATATAGACGTTTTTTACGGCTATACATAACGGATTAACGTGAACAATATTTAATTGTGGTGAGTATGAGTTGTTACAAATGATATCATAATCAATTACGAAACTGTGGGCTTGAGCTATTACAAATGATACCATAACCAAGTTATGTAATACACCAAAACAGACAATATTTACTAACGATGGGTTTAGGCGGTTACAAATGGTCAAGTTATGTAACGGGCTACCGCGAATAATATTTACTAATGGTGGGCTTAGGTTCTTAGTATAATGATTGCACGATTATGAAGTAAATTATTGATCTTATCTCCTTATTTGTTCATGTTGTAGACATCGAGCATTTGAAGCTAATCGAAGCATTTTGAAAGATTTAATACAAAAAAACGAAGCTATATTTGCCTATAATTTAAATTATAATTGAATGAGGACTATATATTCCTACGCGTTAGAGTAAAACAATATATATTTATTTTAGAGGTTCCGACAAGCCTTGACCCATACACTGCACATTTCGAAAGAAAACGTCTCGGCCCGACAGGCCAACCCAGCAAGCCAATCAAACTGTCTACAAACCAACCAGCCAACATAATGCACAAATGTTGCCATACACATTTATGCACCTAAATCAGGCCCCCTCCTTAACATGGAGAACATCCCACAACTCGTGCGGGCCTCCAATGGTGCCTATCATTAATATGATTCAATATTTAATACCGATTACGATTTGTAACACGTAATCGTAACAGCCTAAGCCCACAACACGTAACTGTCCTGGATCGGATCAAATATACTGTAAAGAATACAATTCATTTATGATGAAGGTCATTGTTGTAAGGACTAAACCAGGTATACACCAGCAGCTTCTTCTCTAAACTGCCTTGTTTTTCTGTCATCTAAATAAGCTTTTGCTCTAACAAATAAATAGAGAAAAAAGACTTCTATACTTACGTGCTTCTTGTATGGATTGTGTTGTGCGCCGAAAGCGGAACAAATGTACTCACAACACCAAAGTTATTCAAGACATACAATATGACACTCAAAACTTGATGATTTCAACAGCAGAAAGAATGGCATTATATAGCCTTCTGTTAAACCTAAAGATAAACTAACAAGCCAAAAAAAGACCTTGAGAATAGGTCTTGGTCCTAGAGAATAGGGCTTATGACAGTGTTCAACAATCTCCACCTTGTCATAAGATCTCCAAGTTATAGCTAATTTGGTTGCTACCATGTCAACACACTACTCCCTTCCGACGTTGATGAAATCTAAACAATGCCAGAACTTTTCACGAGTGATAACCTTTGTCAACATATCAGCAGGGTTATCAGCTGTTCCAATTTTTAATAACCGAATATCCCCTTTGCTAATAATTTCTCGAATAAAGTGAAAACGGACATCAATGTGTTTTGTACGAGCATGATGGACTTGATTTTTTGACAAGCAAATAGCGCTCTGGCTATCACAAAATACATCTATATGTTCCTGCAAAATACCCAAGTCATTGATCAAACCATGCATCCAAATAGCTTCTTTAAAAGCTTCTGTTACTGCCATATACTCTGCTTCAGTGGTAGACAATGCAACAGTAGACTGCAATGTTGAACGCCAACAAACAGGTCCACCAGCCATAGTAAATAAATAACCCGTAGTAGATCGTCGCTTATCCAAATCACCAGCATAATCAGAATCCACATAACCAGCTACACGATTGTCAAGCTTAAACATTTCTTGTTTTTGAAACTTAATACCAACATCAATAGTGCCAAGAATGTACCTAAGAATCCATTTTACAGCCTGCCAATGCTCTTTACCAGGATTATGCATATAACGACTCACCATGCTTACTGCGTGTGAAAGATCAGGTCGAGTACACACCATAGCATACATCAACGCACCAACAGCATTTGTATAAGGAATGTTCTCCATATACCTTTTGTCATCATCAGAACTTGGACACATGGAAGCACTAAGCTTGAAATGAGGAGCAAGTGGAGTACTAACGGGTTTGGTTGAATTATTCAAACTAAATCTTGACAATACCTTGCGTAGATATTGAGACTGAGTCAACCAGACTGTACCTTTTTTCCGATCTCGCTCTATCTCCATTCCAAGTATTTTCTTTGCATTGCCTAAGTCTTTCATTTCAAATGTTTTAGAAAGCTCATCTTTGAGCTTATCAATCTCCATCTGTCTCTTTGAAGCAATTAACATATCATCAACATATAAGAGCAAATAGATAAACGATCCATCATCGAGACACCGATAATACACACAATGGTCAAATTGACTATGAGTATACATATGCTCTACCATGAAATGATCAAACCTTTTATACCATTGGCGAGGGGATTGCTTCAGCCCATACAAAGATTTCTTCAATCTGCATACTAAATGTTGTTGTCCAACTACTTGGAAACCAACTGGTTGCGCCATATATATTTCTTCTTCCAAATCTCCATGCAAAAAAGCAGTTTTTACATCAAGTTGTGCAAGCTCAAGATTAAATTGAGCAACCAAAGCCAACAAAATTCGAATGGAAGAATGTTTTACCACAGGTGAGAAAATTTCATTGTAATCAATACCTTCCTTTTGTGCGTAACCTTTAGCCACAAGTCGAGCCTTATAACGTATACCAGAAGAGTCTTCCTTTTTTGCAAAAACCCATTTACAACCAATTTCCTTCTTACCTTTTGGAAGTGGTACCAAATCCCAAGTTTGATTTATCTCCAATGATGCTATCTCCTGATTCACAGCCTCTTGCCAGTGTAAGCTATCCGGGCTCTGAATAGCATCTTTGTAGCTGTTAGGAACTCCATCAATCAAAGAGAAAGCATATGCTATCGTATCATCAAACCTTGCAGGTTTTCGAATTACCCTTCGTGGTCTATTCTTGGCGATTGACTCAGGTTCCTCCACTCTTTCATTCACAAGGCTTTGCTCCTCAAGACTTTGCTCTTTTTGTTCTAAGACATCAAAGTTATTATTTACCTGATCAATAGGTTCTTCGGTAGGAGCAACCACATCAGGAGAGAACACCACCTTCTCCACCTGCTTCAATGCCTCGTCATTATTTTCAATTTTCTGCAAAAACATTCCAGACTCATCGAATGTCACATCTCGACTATTAACAATTTTACTTGTTTCTGGACACCATAACCTATAGCCCTTCACACCTTTGCTAAAGCCCATAAACTTGGCTTTTTTTGCTCTAGGATCCAGTTTTGAGTTTGTCACATGATAATAAGCAGGACACCCAAACACATGCAATTTATCATAATCACTAACAGGACTACCTGACCATACCTCAAGCGGAGTTCTCCCACCGTTTCCAGAAACAGGTAAACGATTCACCAAGTGAACTGCATAACTGAGAGCCTCAGCCCAAAATGCCTTACTCAATCCTGCTTGAGACAATATGCATCGAACCTTCTCTATTAATGTCTGGTTCATTCTCTCAGCAACTCCATTTTGTTGTGGCTTACCAGGAACAGTGAAGTGTCGAACGATCCCTTCATCTCGGCATACTTTAAGGAATGGATCATAAGTATATTCTCCCCCGTTGTCTGATCTCAGCTTTTTGATTTTCCTATCCGTCTGATTCTCTACCATTTTCTTCCACTCTAGGAAGATTTGGAGAACCTCGTTTTTGTGCCTCATGGGATACATCCAAACTCTCTTCGAGTAGTCATCAATAAAGGTGACAAACCACCTCTTTCCTCCCAATGAGACATTCTTTGTGGGACCCCATACATCGGTGTGAACATAATCCAAAATACCCTTTGTTTGGTGTATAGCTGTACCAAACTTCACATTTTTTTGTTTACCAAATATACAATGTTCACAGAAATCAATTTTTCCAGTTGTGGCACCCTTAAGGACTCCTTGGTTCACCAATGTCTGAAGCGCCTTCTCACCAGCATGCCCGAGTCGCATGTGCCATAATTTCGATATGTCTTGTTCTTTCGAACTTGCCATAGCAGCATGCCCAATTATTGTGGTTCCGTTGAGGTAGTATATGCTACCTCTTCTAGTTCCTGTAATTGCCACCAAAGCTCCACGAGCTACTTTCAAATTCCCTCCTTCCAAAATGATGCGATAACCACTCGCATCCAAAACGCCAAGTGAAATCAAGTTTTTCTTCAAGTCAGGAACATACCTCACATCTTTGAGTTTTCGTATAACCCCATCAAACATCTTGATTTGTACTGAGCCGATTCCCATTATCTTGCAAGTACTATCATTGCCCATATAGACAACTCCACCATTGAACTTTTTGAAGTCCAAAAACATCTCTTTGTTGGGACACATATGATAGGAGCACCCAGAATCAAGAATCCATTCCATGGTTTGGCTGGCTGATAAGGAGATTGTCAAGGCATCATCTGTATCAGTGTCGTCATCTTTAACCACATTGGACTTCGACCCCTTCTCTTTTAAGATCGAACAATCTTTTTTCCAATGGCCTTTCTGTCGACAATATGCACACTCATTTTTATCAAGTTTTCTCCAATTATCAGATCTACCTCTCGACTTTAATCGAGACTCTCCACATTCGTTCCTTTTCCAGGTAGAAGTTCTTCCATGAGCAGTGAGAACATTTGAGCTAGAGTTTTGATACGTCTCCTTTTCCTTCTTTCGCATCTCATTGTTTATTAAGGCATTTGAAACATCTTCAAAATCAATATTAGTGATTCCATGTAGTAGGGTTGTTACTAAAAACTCGTAGGATTCCGGCAAAGAGTTTAATAACAACAACGCCTTGTCCTCGTCATCAATCTTAACATCAAGATTGAGCAAATCAGTGATGATTTTGTTAAAATCATCCAAATGCTCAGCCATTGAGATACCTTCCTTGTAGTCAAAACGGAAGAGTTTCTTCTTCAAATAGAGTTTATTTTCCACACTCTTCTTCATATATTTCGCTTCAAGCTTGTCCCATAATTCTTTCGCCATGGTAACCTTCATAAATGGATATTTCTGATCCTTGCCAAGACAGGATCGAATAATTCCACAGGCTTGCCGATTTAATTTTGTCCATTCTGCTTCTGTCATGTCTTCAGGCATCTCCTCTTGGAGAGAAACATCGAGGTCTTGCATGACCAGCAAATCGCTAACTTCGCCTCGCCAAACACCAAAATTATTGGTTCCATCAAATTTTTCTACTTCGAGATTGGAACTCCACACTCTCGATCCACGTCGTGATGGTTCGGCCATTTGCAATAATTAATCTGGATGTAACTCAAAAACACAATTCTTGAAAACTGATTTTCAAGAGAATAAACACGATTGTGAGCACGTCTAATGGTCGATGAGGCCCAAACTTTCACAATACCCCCAAATACCACAACAATGCTCTGATACCACTTGTTGTGCGCCGAAAGCGGAACAAATGTACTCACAACACCAAAGTTATTCAAGACATACAATATGACACTCAAAACTTGATGATTTCAACAGCAGAAAGAATGGCATTATATAGCCTTCTGTTAAACCTAAAGATAAACTAACAAGCCAAAAAAAGACCTTGAGAATAGGTCTTGGTCCTAGAGAATAGGGCTTATGACAGTGTTCAACAGATTGTGTAGCAGAGTTTCTAATGAATGGTTATTGAATATATACGAAAAAGTTGACGACGTTTCGAGGGTCAAAACTCAGATCATTTTCTCTAATTTGTCAAGCCATTTAACCCTTCGCATACCACGAACAACGAGCACCATAAAAACTCCTGCATTTCACGAGCAGTCGAGGTGAAATTTGAACTTCAAAACTGAACTTACGCCATTGAAAAAGAACTCACCTGCTCCGACGAACGATCCACCTGCAACAGCTTGGTTGCCTTGAGAGATCAAGGTGATACCGAGGTTCAAAAGGGTACCGCCCATCACGGTGTACATCGTTGTCATCTGAAGTACTGTTGCTTTCCTTGCTGCTCTTTCAGACTAAGAATGGAATAGTGCAGAGTTTTCAGAAGTGAAATCATAGTTAATTCAAGGATCTCGTATTAAATATGTACCTCTAGCACTCGGACTCGAAGCTTTAAGTCCCCCGACTCGAGCTGTTGTACGAATTCCTCTATTTTTTGGACTCTGTATGGCATGGAAATGGTGGATGTTCTTGCCTGAAACAGTATTTTGTAAGAAGTTGCACTCTATAGAGACAAAATTCAAAGAAAGTTATGTACATCATTGGCTTGTTTTCTTATCTCCTGCACAAGTTGTGTTCCGCTTCGCTCCTTTTTTAACTCTAAAAGCTCCTGCACATCTCAGTTTTTACAGACATAACTAGAAAAACCTTCATGGATAACCAAAAGAACAGTGAATGGATCATTTGATAACACTATAAACTAAAATTATTCAAAAACGACACAACGAACCTGTGCATATGGTGCAGCGATCTTCACGAACGAAAAATCTGGGTCGAGCATGTAGCCTATACCTGAAACAACATTTGATTCCTCAGTTGAGAGAAGACGCTTTGTCTAGTCGAATTTGGTCATTCTTTTGAAAATATGAAACAATGGTTTCAACTTCAGTATTAAAGCATAAGAGAGTGAGATGAACCTTCAAGGGTAGAAAATGCCCTCAAGACAAAGGTAAAGGTGGAAGGGAATCGAAAAGGTTGATCTTGAGCTATTGCAAATAAATCCTGCCACACGCCCACGCTCGAGTTTATAAAAGACGATACGAAATGTGACAGAAACAAGCATTTGGCATTTGCTAAACCGAATGTTCACGTACCTCGCCGATTGCTGCTAGAGTCTGCTGCTGGTCTGGTGACTGGCTCAATAGATTGTCCAAGAAGAATTGAATGGATCTCCTCACCTAAATACAGAATTTTCAAAATGGTGGACCATAAAAAAAATAGTTCGAGATTTATATTCAATCTATACGGTGAATACCGATGACATGTCTCCTGTCGGCTGAAGTGCTTCGAGATCGATGAGCCTTTGCATAACCTGCATTGTTGTGCCATTGTTAGCAAAAGTAATACCATAACAACAGATGCATCAACCAATTTGCAACATTTGGATTACTCAAATCACATGATATAAGTATGGTTTGCATCCCTTTTACTATAATGGTAAGATCCCACGTCGGTTGGAGAGAGGAACGAAACATTTTTTTATAAGGGTGTAGAAACCTCCCTAGACGCGTTTTAACAAGGCCTAAAGAAGACAATATCTGCTAGCGGTGGACTTGGTTGATATAAATGGTATCAGAGCCAGATATCGGGCGGTGTGTCTGCAAGGACGCTGGACCCCGAAGGAGGGTGGATTGTGAGATCCCACATCGATTGGAGAAAGGAACGAAACATTCTTTATAAGGGTGTGGAAACCTCCTCCTAGCAGCGCGTTTTAAAAACTTTGAGGGGAAGCCCAAAGAGGACAATATCGGCTAGCGGTGGGCTCGGCTATTACAAATGGTATCAGAGCCGGACACCGAGCGGTTTGCCAGTAAAGATGTTGGTAACAAGATAGGACAGCAGAAAAGTCAAAATCATTTGATATTAAAGAAATGTAAACCTTTTTTGCATCTTTCTCATAAACCGCATAGAACAGGTCAAGCAGCCGCTCTCTAGTGAAGGATTTGATTTCCCCCATCATACCAAAATCATAATATATGATTGCTTCATCCACATCAATAGCAAGATTTCCCGGATGAGGATCAGCATGAAAGAAACCAGTCTTCAGTATCTGAAAGATTAGAGAAGTACATCACTTAATTAATACGGGACGGTCCTCTAATTAATCGACTCTTAACGTGGAAGACGTGCAAAAAACAAAACATCATTAAATCCGACTGACAGCCCTGACCTGAATTAAGTAAGCTTCAATGGCATGTGATGAAATTCGAGAGCGACTAAAGCCACGTGAATCTAGAACATTCAGCTGGTTTATCTTAACCCCTGTACATAAGATAGCGATGTCGTTTTCAAGTAACACTGCAGCATGCTATAATGTAGATTGTAATGTATTATTGAAAGAACGCATTGCTCGGGGTCAGCCATAATGTAGATTGTAATGTATTATTGAAAAAACGTGTTGCTCGGAGTCAAACCTGGTACATACTCTAAAGTCAAAACCTTCAAAGCTGTGTAGTCCCAAAAGACGAGCTAAAAAAAAGAGTGCTTTAGAAAAACAATAATAATAAAGAAATATAGGAAAAGGAAGCTTATTTAGACAAGGTTTGTAGGTTGACTTTATAGATTATTTAGCAAATTTTAGTTCTCTTAGATAAGAATCGAAAAAAATACTTCGTGTTCTGGATGAAGGGACGTACAGGTACTCGAACCCACTTTATATTACGAAAATCCCTGCGAAATCTATCAGCGTTTTTGCCTTCATTTATGTAGTCAATTTCTTGATACAAAATCCTGCAACCAGGAAACAGATCATGAGTCAAAAATTAATGGAAACGTCATAATCAACCTCGTTTAATGAAGAAAATCGACACGTCGTTTATACACAAACAATTCATGATGAACATTGACATGGGGTCATCTTCTTAGCAGGTGCGAATAACGAAACATGAATAGTCATCAAGTCCAGCTAAAATGGAAGAAGCTATTGTTTGGAGGATAATTTTCGTGATGGTCATATCTTCGATCTTATAAGTAATTGCATGCACCTTGACCGTTCTCACAAGACAACCGTTAACATGACCACTGTGATTTGAACCTACTCTCTCTAAACTATTTATTATTTACATTCGTCGTCACGAACCACTAACCACGGGGCCATAAATTGTCTTATCTTAGCCATTCCGAAATAATATTGTCCTTATATTTAAGAATATGTTACAGAACCAAATGCATTCAAACAGATGTGCGGCCTCCAATAAAAACATTTCATTTTATAACAATGAAAGATAGCTGTTAATGATATCAACTACTTACGTAGCACATTCTTCATAGATACCAATCCAGTCTCTTGAAGCACCACCAAAGGTTTCACTTCTTTGAAAATACTCTGCAATTAGCTTCAAATTTCCTGTTGATGGAGTATAAACAACAGTAGAACTCAATATGTAACGTCGATGAAACGTCTCAAACTTAACAAACCAGAACCTAATCAACACTAACTTTCCAGGTCATATGGCCAATCACAAAGTTATAAGATTCTATGACCAAACATATCCAAAATAAGCAGCGGCGTCGGTCGAATCAGTTCAAAAGTATTAACTAGCTTGTTCTATCCCCAAGGAACCACATTAAAAATCAATTCTTACGTAGATCAATGTCGAAGAGCTTCTTGAGACCAGGTCTTTGAACTTTTACGATCACCCTCTCTCCGTTATGCAGTATTGCTCGATGGACCTAAAGACGATATTATCCGAATCAATGGTGAATGCGTACAAGTAGAGATATATATGTAAGAAAGAACTAGACTTGATCTAAATGCAAGTAACTTTCACTTTTTGCATGTTTCTTTTAAATTGAAATGAAACGAGCACCTGGCCAAGACTTGCAGCAGCAATAGGACGGTCCTCGAATTCTTTGAACAATGTATCGATGGGGGCGCCCAGTTCACTCTCAATGAACCCTCTTGCTTTCTTTGAAGAGAATGCAGGGACTTTATCCTAATTATACATTGTCAGAAACAAAAATCTTCAGCAGAGACATCAACCATCCTGTAATCTCAATATCTGAACATCCCCGTGAGCGTGAGGCTATAGGCGTTCAGGAACTCGATTAAGATAGTAATACCAATGAGATACCTGTAACTTAGCAAGCTCGTCCACATACTCACGTGGAAACAGATCTGATCTTGTTGAGGAGAGCTGTCCAAGCTTTATAAAAGTGGGGCCGAGCTGCAGCACACGCTCCCGCAACCAAGAGGCAGTCTTTTTCCTTCTTTTTTTCTGGATGGGAAGTGTGACGATCAAATTAAAGAAAAATACAACGTTCTAGTCTAGAAACCGAAAAACTAACAAAAAGTGAGGTAGTGCAGAACATAACTATGACTAGAGGAAAGTATTTAACCTGCTTATCTTCAAAGCCTCCAGCATACGTCCATTTTGTATTTTCTAAGAAAACACGAACCCGTAAGGAAATGACGAAACTCCAAACATCGATACTCCTTTGGAAAGAGTTATAATTTTCATTAGCCCAACTGAAACCCTCGTCTGAGGGCAAAACCTTAAGACCCTCAATTGGTGGGAGCTTCTTTGAGTCTGTAACATTTGTTCTCTTAACCAATGGCAGAGACGAGCTGCGCTTTTTACCGTTTGCCCCGTTGATAACTTGCTTTTTACCGTTTATGTTCTCCACTTTATTGGCAGATACAGCTCTCTTTTTCACTACTTCATTTATAGGTACCATCTTAACAGCTCTTCCATTAGTTCTTAACCTCGGGGGCGATGTATTCTGTTGCATTTCATTTCGAACACTGAAATGTTGAGAACTTGGAGGACTCCAAATTGATCTCTCAATCTTATTGAATGTATGAAGTGAAATTGATCTTGAAAAACATAGATCATAGCCTTGTTTCCCTTTCCCCTCATTTAACCTCGCTTCGCGGCGATAACAGCTGTGGGAAGCCAGTGTTGCCGCCATCCAAGTATAGTGCCTGAAAATAGGAAAACGAAAATTATGGTCAATAGCCATCTCTAGCTTGTCAAATGGAGTAAGCTGGAGCGTAAATATAAAGACAAAAAGCATAAAAACAAGCGAATTTGTTCTTTGGGATTACAGAGTTCTTGGATGCTCAAAGCATTCTAGCAAAATAATGGTCAGAAATCAAAGAAACTGAAACTCCAGCTACGGTCAGCTGACTAATCACAAAACCCTTTTCTATTAAAGAACTGAAGGTTTAAATATCATGCAAACGATGGGGAAATCTCTGGTTTAGGTATAAAAACAGAGAATCAAAGTGATATATTCGCTACCTCCCGTGTTTAAAATCCAAAAACAAATAGAAAACACGAGAGAAGAACGGAACACCAAAATAAGAATCTCCGTTTACTACTTTTGTTAGAACATGTTGTTCTTTTGATCAAACATTCAATTGTTTCAATGATTCCATAAACAGAACTCAGCACACACTGCAATTTTGCGAGAAAATAAAGAGACCCCAAGTCGAAATTGAGTGAATATACCAAAAAAATCAGTAGAAATCAACAGAAGCAAGCAGAAACTGACCCAGATTAGAACAGCAATGTATCTAAACTCGAATTGGGGGTTGAGAGAAAAATATGAAAATGTAGTAAACTTGGGCAATGTTAAGTAAGACGTTTCTAGCAGACGGAAGAAAAAAACAAGAAAGATGTGATGGAAACGTGCTGGGTGTCACTGTTGTTTCGAATTCTCGGCGTCCAAGCTACTAAAAACAGGTGGGAGCGTCTAATAATCAAATATTCTATTTATATTGAGGACATATTGAGGACACAGTTTTGCGCCTCACACTATTGAGGACATATTCTATTTATATTGGCAAAAGATTAACTAATAGATCCGATTTCATAGGAAACTAACGAAGTAAGCCTATTCTTATGGCATGACTAACTTCAAGCTATTCTAATGGATTGACCAATTCTAACAGTCCCCTTCAATCCCAACAAGTCTTGTACATGTTGAGATTGTTACAATGTGTAGTAAAAGGAGTTTTAGACAGTGGTTTTGTCAGGATATCAGCTACTTGATCACTTGATGAAATGAACCGAACTTCCATTGCTTTACGTGCTACTTGTTCTCGAACAAAATGAAAATCAACTTCAATATGTTTCGTTCTAGCATGAAATACTGGATTTGAAGTTAAATATGTAGCTCCGAGGTTGTCACACCAGAGGCGAGGAGCCTTTGATTGATACACGCCCAGTTCCTTCAGTAATGACTTGATCCAAATCATTTCTGCAGTAAGATTCGCAATGGCCTTGTATTCTGCTTCGGTGCTTGATCTTGACACTGTAGCCTGTTTTCTGGAACTCCATGAGATTAGATTTGCTCCAAGAAATACAGCAAAGCCGCTAGTTGAACGTCGATCATCGGGACAACCAGCCCAATCAGCATCAGAAAACCCCGACAACATCATGGTTGATTTCTGAATTTTCACTCCTAATGCTAGTGTGCCTTTAACATAACGAAGAATTCTCTTCACAGCACCCCAATGAGCATCAGTAGGTGTATGAAGATATTGACACACTTTATTGACAGCAAATGCCAAATCAGGCCTAGTCATTGTCAAATATTGTAGTGCTCCCACTGTACTTCTGTATTTGAATTGTTCTTCAGCTGATAAGGGTATTCCTTGTTCTCTGAATAATTTTTCAGCAGAACCCATTGGTGTAGACATAGGTTTGCATTTTTCCATGTTTACTCTTTTCAACAAATCTAAGGCATATCGTCTCTGTGACAGTATGATACCATCTCGTGTTTTCTTGACTTCAATACCCAGAAAATACTCAAGACCACCCAAATCTTTTACTGCAAAATCTATTTTCAATTTCTGAATCAACCTTTCGGTTGCTTGATCAGAGGAGCTCACAATAATTATATCATCAACATAGATGAGCATATAGATAGTTATCTCTCTGTTTTTGAGAATAAAAAGAGATGAATCAGCTACTGAAGCCTTGAAGCCTAACTCAATAAGTTTTCCAGTCAACCTTGAATGCCAAGCTTTTGGGGCTTGTTTCAGGCCATAAAGGGCTTTCTTGAGCTTGCATATGTAATTCTTTGGTTTGGCTGAGTCTTGAAATCCTGGTGGTTGTCGCATGTACACTTCCTCTTTCAGAATTCCATGCAAAAATGCATTTTGGATATCAACTTGTCTCATATTCCAGCCCTTGGTTACTGCTAGCGAAAGAATGACCCTGATTGTTGACGGTTTGATCACAGGGCTAAAAGTATCAGTGTAATCAACACCAAATCTTTGCTTGAATCCTTTGGCAACTAATCTTGCTTTTAATCTTTCAACTGACCCATCTGCTTTTCTTTTCACTTTATACACCCATTTACTATCAATGAGATTTATTCCAGGTTTGGGTGGAACTAGATCCCAAGTGGCATTTCGTTTTAGCGCTGAGAGCTCATCATTCATTGCTCCTCTCCATCTTGGATGTTGCATGGCTTCCTGCAGGTTTCGAGGTTCAGTAGCAGTCTCTATGATCGGAGTTGTGATAGTTACAGCGCTTGCGAATTTTCTTGAGGTTTCTGAATATCTGATAGTTCCATCAGTGAATTGTTTAGCTTGTACAATGTTATTTCTCAACCTTGTTCGCATTGGATGTTGACTAGCTGCTTCAGTTGGTTGATCAGACACATGTTCATGAGTTTGGTTTTGAGCATTGATCGAACTGCTCTCAGCTTCATATTCTGCAATTTCCTCTGAACTTCTTGTATTATCTGCAGAAGATAAGCTGACACCAGACAAGTTGTCACTAGCAATATTATCAGTTTGACCATCATTCATATGGGAATTACTAACAACTGGTTCAATATCTGTAAGAGCATTTTCAGTGTAAAAACTAGCAAGTTTGGCTAAGGCTGGAAGTAGAACAGGATGATGTGGATTTGTGGTTTTGTTTGGTGGCTTAGATTCTTCAAAAGGAAAAATATTTTCATCGAAAACCACGTCTCTAGAGATGTAAATACGTCCTGTACTTCTATTTAAGCATTTATATCCCTTATGAGAAGAACTATAACCCAAGAATATACATCTAGTAGTTCTGAAACTCAGTTTCTTGTTGTTGTAAGGCCTTAAATTAGGCCAGCAAGCACAGCCAAACACCCTAAGCATGGAGTAGTCTGGACTTTTACCAAACAATTTATGAAGTGGTGTGTCTTGTTGTATGGTTCGGCTGGGCATTCTATTTATAAGAAAGCAAGCTGTGTTGAAAGCTTCATCCCAGTAGGATAGAGGCATGTTGGCTTGAGCGAGTAAAGCAAGGCCAGTTTCTACAATGTGTCTGTGTTTTCTTTCGACTAACCCATTCTGCTGGTGTGTGTGAGGACAGGAGATATGATGTTCAATGCCTGTGGATTTGAAATAATTGTGTAACCGATGGTATTCACCCCCCCAATCTGATTGGACGGAGCGAATTTTGGTATTTAGCATAGTTTCAACATGTTTTTGAAATTGAAGGAACACAGACTCAACATCAGATTTGCATCTCAGAAAGTAAATCCAAACATAACGACTAAAATCATCAACAAAGGAAACATAATATTTGGAATTATTTACTGACGCAATGGATGGACCCCATACATCAGTGTGAATTAATTGAAGGGGTGCTGTAGATACATGCTGAGAAGAACCAAATGGCAATTGATGTGCTTTCCCTAATTGACAAGCATTACAAATTGAGGAAGAGGGAATATTAGTATCTATAGCTAAATTATTATCTTGTAGAATTCTAATGGTAATTGGAGATGCAGGGTGCCCTAGCCTTCTGTGCCATTGTTCTTTCGAAAGTTTGGCTGTCAGCAAGGCTTGACTGAAATTATGCGGTAGAACGTATAGGCCATTCTTACATCTACCGTGGAGCAGGAGTTTCTTCGTGACTCGGTCCTTAACCAAAAAATAGTTTGGGTGAAATTCTACAACAGCATTATTATCAGATGCTAGTCTTTGTACTGAAATTAGGTGCTTATTGATTTTAGGAACATATAGGATATGTTTCAGAACAAGAGATGAACCAGAAATTAATGAATTCCCAATATGAGAGATAGACAAACCTGCGCCATTTGCAACCTGAATTTGGTCGGTGCCAGTGTAGCGTTCTCTGGTGGTAAGCCTCTCTAGGTCATTGGTGATATGATCTGTGGCTCCAGTGTCAACATACCAGTTTGTGTCACTAGTGTATCCACTGGTTGCCAAAGCTGCTTGTTTGAGATTATTTTCGGCTTGATATGCCTGATCAAATCTGTGCCAGCATTGCAAAGCATCGTGATTGGGCTTACCACAAATCTGACAGACAATGCCTGAGCTGCTTTGTGTCTTTGATGGTTGACGTCCAGGATTGTTCACAGTACGCCTTGATTGTCCATGACCACTATTTAACTGACGACTACGACCGCGACTACCTCGACCTCCATTGGCACCTCCACGAATGGATATCCTATTGACATTGTTAGCAGATGAAAGTTGCTCAAATGTACCCTTACGCAAGTGCCGCATCTCATAGCTCAGCATGTGAGCATACACGTCGCTGACAGTGTATACATCTGTTCTGGTTGTAATGCTTGTGACTAGAGGATCATAATCTGGACCAAGTCCTTGCAGCATGTAGGCGATGAGTTCTTCATCCTCTATTCGCTTGCCAATGGCAGCAAGTGTATCACCAAGATGTTTTACTTTACGAAGGTAGTCAGCAATTGTCATGTCCTTTTTCTGGATAGTAGAGAGTTCCATACGGATCTGCATTGCTCTTGCTCGAGATGTGGAAGCAAATTGTCGCTCCAGCGTAATCCAGGCTTCTCGTGCAGTGGTGATTCCAACCATCGTGCTGAGAACCTCCTCAGTGACTGATGAGTTGATGAGGCTGAGTACCAGCTGGTCCTGGGGGTACCAGACTGTGAACTCAGGGTTGATGATAATTTTGCGATTCCCTGTTTCTTCACTTGGTTCAACGGCGATCGTCTGGCTTGGTGCAGGCATGGATCCATCCACAAAACCAACAAGGTTTTGGCTACGCAAGTAGGGAAGGATTTGGGTGGACCACAGTAGATAATTTTCTTGTGTAAGCTTAACACTAATCACCTGACTGATCGACGGAGAAGACATTGTGTTGTTTGGGATTGACATGTCTAACAGCAGAGGCTATGGATCTCGTGGATCTTATTTCGGCTCTGATACCATATCAAGTTTATGCAAAACTGTGCCTCACACTATTGAGGACATATTCTATTTATATTGGCAAAAGATTAACTAATAGATCCGATTTCATAGGAAACTAACGAAGTAAGCCTATTCTTATGGCATGACTAACTTCAAGCTATTCTAATGGATTGACCAATTCTAACAGGGTTAACGACAAAAACAGAAAGGAAAATCTGTAGGGTTCGAACTGACCTCTAAGTTTCTTGGTGCGTATTGGAGTTGATCACTGGTGGAGTCCATTGAAACTTCACTGCTACTCTGATTTCTTTTCACAGCAGATGGTAGTTGAGCGGATTGAGGCATTATTGACGAAAACAGAAAGCATGGAGAAAACGTTTTTCCAATTGGGAATGGAGCCGTCGTGGGCATCTATGAATCCGTGATTTCAGGCGAGCCGGCACGGGTGCCGGGTGGGGCTAATCTGTGTCCATGAAAGGCAATGCATAATTTTGGAAGGTTTGTATAAAGTCATGAAAAATTAAGTTATTACTTTGTTTTTTTTATCTAAATTCTCATTAATATCGTTTAATTTCAAACAAATATTTTAAATATCCATTATTTTTAGTTTTTTCTTTTTAAATCTTTATTTCTTTTAAAAATAATCTTTTACTTTGGTTGAATCCATAAATAATAATAATAATAATAATAAATTAACTTAAGTGGATTAATATTATTAAAAAAAATAAAATAGGAAGCTTCTATTTTAAAATTAATAGTTTAAATGTTCGATTTTAACCGACCGAAATTCTTAAATCTAAATCTACTGTGTTGGATGATGAAAATCCCGCTCATTTAAGAATACTCTCTCCCTTGGTATGTATGAGGCCTCTTAGGAAGCCCAAAGCAAAGCCATGAAAGCTTATGCTCAAAGTGGACAATATCATACCATTGTGAAGAGTCGTGTTCGTCTAACATGGTATCAGAGTCATGCCCTAAACTTAGTCGTGTCAATAGTAATAGATCCTCAAATGTCAAACAAAGGGCTTCAAAAGAAAAAAGAGTCAAGCCTCCTCGAAGGCAGTAAAAAATGACTAAGACTCTAAAGGAGTCGAGCCTCGATTAAGGGGAGGCGTGCTTTGTTCGAGGAGAAAAAATCATGAGTTTATAAACCAATAATACTCTCTCCATTGGTATGAAGCATTTTGGAGAAGCACAAAACAGAGCCATGAGACTTATACTCAAAGTGGACAATATCATACCCTTGTGGAGAGTCGAGTTCGTCTAATAAGCTCAACTCATTATTTAACTTACTACCTTCGGTTCGGCTACGGGAGTTCAGAGCTCAAGAAGCTAAACAACATTGATTAACGCTCCTCTCCGGCTGCAAGTCCTGGCAGCCGCACCATTGGTACCACTCGACCACCACCGTCTACAACTCCGGCGACTCCGGCGGCTGCGGCAACTCGAACACAGTATATGGAAAATGGATCACTTCATCGATCCGATCCAAAAGATATGGGCCCAAGTTAAAACAAGAGAAGGAAATCCCAGTGACATCGGACACTTGGGCACCGAAAAGTTGATGGGCTTGGGGTTGGGCTTGGAGAATCAATATGGGCCGAGAAGGAGGCGAGATAGGGCTGTGTATTTTGCATAATTGGGCCGGAGGTTACTCTTGTACAAAAGCAGCGTATTATCACATCCCTCTTACACAAAAGATTCACAAATTACAAAGAGAAAAAGAAAAAAATAGAGAAAATTTGACAGAGACCCATAAAGTAGTTTTTCCACAACTTTCACAATGACCAGAGAAAGACCTGAAATGAGAGGGGGAAAAATTATTATCAGCTTCCTAAAAATGTCATCCATCAATGATGCTCTAAAGTTTTAAGAGAACCTTTAAAAGGTTCCAACTACCAGCCACTTAGCTTGACCTTGCAGCAGTCCCACGACAACACCACCGCCGCCGCCGCCTCCACTACCCGGAACCACTATTTCCTTCCTTCCCTCCGCCGATTCCCATGTGATGATATCCACCACTACTGCCATAAACGCCTCCCTGATGATGCCCCATCATCATCATCCCACCATACATTCCACCCACTCCGTTAAATCCACCGCCGCCAACACCACCACCACCAGTACTAGAGTTGACTCCACCACTAGCACCACTGCCGCTGGGCCCACCACCACCACCACTACCGTCTTTCTCCCCCTGTCTCCCCATAGTGCTCTTTTCCCCTTCCAATTCTCTGTACTTTTGCAGATAAGTCTTGAGCGGTTCCACATACTCTTCGAATCCTAGCGTCGTCATGGCCCACAGCAAATCGTCGCCGTTGATTGTCTTCCTCTTCTCTCTCTGGCACTTGTCCGATGCCTCTCCTGTTATGAAGCTTATAAACTCCGACACGCACTCTTGTACCGTTTCTTTTGCATCTTTTGAGATCTTCGCGTTTGCTGGTAACGCCTTCTTCATGATCCTGCTCACGTTCGCTATCGGCAAGAATCTGTCCTGCTCCTTCGCAGACAACTCGCTGTTCGCGTTGCTGTTGTGCCCTCCCGATTCGTTATCCGATTCCGCCATTCCAAACGCCTCTTACACTAATTTCACAATCTCAACCACTTCCTCCTCCTAGGGCTTTCAAAGTAGACTTGATTTCAACGATGTATAGCTACGATACGAACCTTTTCTCCTCCCGATCCATTCTCACAAGAACAATGCCAACAAATTTCTTCAATTATCAATTTAGGTTACGGAAAGAATACAGACGGAATCCTTTCCACTTTTCGCTATAAAAATTGACCGATACGATTCTTTCTCCCACAGAATAAAGAAACAAACACGGAAGAAGAGAAATCGAATTGCTCAACTCTGCTGTATTGACCTAAAACGCCTAACCACGATTCCAGTATCGTATCACAAACAACAGATTATCATCAACAAAATTCTTCTTCCGCGCCTACCAGAAATTCTCAGAAATTAAAAGAAGAAAAAGAAAACTCGGTCATGAATTGAAAAAGAATCAGATAATAGTCAGAGACTAGATGAGTCCAACGCCCGCGACGCGAACGGAAAAGAACGCCCGATTATCCTGCAATTGAAGATACAACAAGAAAATCAAATTGCATTAATAGAGAGATGACGAATGATATTTGCAGAGTTCTGTTTTCCGATCAAGGATTACCGGAATATGTACGGATGCCGTAAAGCCGGTATTGGAATTCCGAATATTAGAGAATCGAGAAAGTCGCCGCCGGAGAAGAAACACTCCAAGAAAACAGGTGAAGGGTGCTGCACAATGGGAGTTGTTAAGAGTCCGACGGGTCGTTTGGGCTAATAATGTAATCGGGAGCGACACGTGTTTCATTTCTCGCCGTTTATTTGTCGATAAGAGTAAGCTTCGTGGAAATCTTTGGACCGTTAGATTGGGTGAGGACCGGCGTTGATCTAACAGTGTAAAGTTTGCTACGTGGCAAGCGACTATTTGTTAATAATCTTGTATTTGTTTTAAGTAGCCTCCTATATTAGTTTTTTTGTTTATTATCTAAAGACTAATTGTGTTCTTTTAATTTATAAAATAATATTTGAATTATAAAAAAAAATCATAAATAAACCAAAAGTATTAAATAATTTAATAATAATGAGTTAGAATAATATTAAATAATTGTTTATTTACTAAAAACTCATTCCAATTAAGGTTGATATTAAACCACTAACTAAAGAGTAATTAAAAATTCAGTATAGTACCACACAATAGAGTGGTGCTAATAATTAAAGCTAATTAATGGGAATTTGTAATTAACTATTTTCCTCTCTTTTTTTTCTTATTTTTTTCCCTTTTTTTAATTATATTTATTAATTAACCTAATGAATTATTATTAATTTATTTGGACACAAATTTAAAATCAATTATAAATTTTAAAAAGTCAAATATAATAGAATAATTATTATAAGACATACTTTTTATTACTATTATTATTATATATTTGTTGATGAATAAGGTAAAGTCTAACGCACCCTACTTTAGTATAATTCAACTGACATAAAATATAGATTTTAAATATTTATAAAATGTAGATTTAATTTCTTCGTAAGTCGGAGATAAAAGGCATTGGTCGGTCCAAGACAACCCTCATCCCTAGCTCTACTTTTGGGCCTAAAACCTATTATCCAAAATTTGACCACCTCTACTGTGTTTGAATCAAAGTTTCTGAAGCTTACTACTAACAAATATTGTCTGCGTTAGTATGTTATATGTTACTGTCATTCTCACTATTATGGAAAGACTCTAGTCCTACTCCAATCAGAGTCAGTCACCAAATACGGTCAAAACGGATAATATTGTTAGCGATGGGCTTAGGTTGCTACCAATATAATAATTGATGTAACATATACCTTCTAATTTTCTTTCACACATGAGTCATTAGATCGATTTTCATCTTACTATAACGAATTGTTCGAGAGAAAATTTCAAAGTCCGAGATAATAAAAATGAAACTTTCCAAACATAATTAAAACCCCGTCTAAAGAATATCGAAAAGTATTCAAAACATTTAGCACGATCCACAACTTTATAATCAAGATAAAAGGAAATTATAAACAGAATAAAGGGATTGCTTTTTAATTAATGGAAAAAGAAAAAAAAAAAAGTATCCAAAGTTTGTAACAGAAGGAACCCAGATTTTATAAGAAAGCGATGAACACACAAAAAAAAAAAAAAAAAAAAAAAGAAACTAATTTAGATAAATTTACAGTAAATCTCCAAAATTACTTTTTATTTATTTATTTATAATAATTTATTTATTTTAAGCTTCAATTTCGAACCTTGAATATTTAATGGATCCCATCGATATGTCGATCTCGATCAAATTCTCCTCCTCGTTGATGTCGTTAATTTCAGCCAACAGCTCCACAAGATTCTTCTTCCTCTTCAGCTTTTGAAACTCAAACGACATGTCGTCTTCGTCGTCGTCGTCATCGGACTTATGGCTGACGTAATGTCGGGTCGGGAGAGCGATTTCAATCAAACTTTCCTCGTCAGAAATGGAACCATCATCAGACCGGTAAATGTTTTTCGCCGTTGACCGGTCAAAAAACGGCCACTCCACTTCAGATTCCTCGGTGGTCGTGAAATTATCATCGGCACATTCACTTTCCGACAGCAAATCCACAGTAGGAGCTGACGCCGACGAGAAATTCCGGTGATCGGAGGAGAGAAAGGTTAGTTCTTTCTGTTCTTCTTGTTGTTGTTGGTGTAAAGATTTGTGAAGCGGAAATGGGTTTGTTTTGGAGATTGAAAAATAAAGCATGGACATAATTAAAGCTGTGAAAGTAAGTAAAAAAGATGAGAAGAATCTTATAAATCCCAAAAAACCCAAAGAGAGGAGAAAAAAAGTAAGAACAATGAAGAACGATAATGGGTTTTTCATAGGAGTAGCCATTTGATCTTCAAATGTGATTTTGAGCTTCATAGATCCAAAAAAATTGAAGCTTTTTGGGTTTCAATCGAAAAAGTTTGAAGCTTTATGAACAAGTGATGAAATGGAGAAATGGGTATGAAATGGAAGAAAAACCCCATTGTTAATGGGGGAAGAAATTAGGGTTTTTGTATAGAAATTAGAGGAAAGCCATGTGCAGATCTCTGAGCTTACCACATGGCGGTTTCCCTCCCAAACTCTTGTTTCAATGCATTACAAAATAACCCAAATAACAAAACAGAGATGAACCATTATTATAATCTTTTTTTTTTCTCTGAATCTGTCAATTTTTTTTTTTTTTTTTTTTTTTTATATATACTAAAAAAGTTTGAATCTTTTACCGAACAACAAGAAACTACTAGTTGGCGATTCGGGGTGTTGAGTTGAGTTACGAAGTTTGAGTTTAAAAAGCGTGTGTAGACGGGAAACAATCGAGAAATGGTGGGTTGAATGTATTGAAATGTATAGATTTAAATATTTCTTAAAAAGTTTCAATATTTCACATGGCTTTTCTGTACGAGTCCTACTCGTTGAACCCAACTTGCATATACCAATCCATTCTACGTTTCATTAATGAACGAAATCGTTTGATGATGAGTTTTGTTATGTCATACCTATTGGGAATTGTTGAGAGGGAGTCCCTTAAGAGAATGATTATGAGTTTATGAGTAGGGAACACATATTGTACTTTGTTCGAGAGCTCTAAAGAGAGGAATCGAGCCTCGATTAAGGGGAGGAGGCTGTCCGAGGGCTACATAATCTTCAGGGGAGGGAGTCCCACATTGGTTAATTAAGAAGACGATCGTAGATTTATAAGTAGGTAAAAAGTAAAACCATGAGAGCTTATGTTCAAAGTGGACGATCATATCATTATTGAGGTTCATGATTCTTTTGCCGAACTTTGATCAAGATGGGTGGCGACGTTTTGTTGAAAGTTTGTAGCTTTAGGGACCAGCTCGAGTTAAATTCAAGATTCTGATATGTAAAATATATGGAGATGTAATGATGATTTTGAGTAGTCTTTTGTCTTCTATGCCATAAGTATGTCGCTACCAAACACAAACCAAAGCTTTTTTTAGGGTCTCCCATGGCCGCCCGGCTGCCCCCCGGTGGGGCACTTTGGCTTAAGCTCGCCTCAAATTCATGCCCTTCTAATCATGCTCATTACCCAACTTCAATTGTACGTTTTTTTTTTCCTATTTGAATGAAAAAAAATAAAAAATAAAAGTTCGATACGTAAATTTTTTAATATTTATTATGAGACAGTCACGTTGTGAAGACCTCATTAAAATCTTTGTCCAATTATATAAATTTCTTGTCAACTCGATAACAACCTTATCGATAATGAATTTCCCTACGAAAGAGAGTTTTGGAGAAAGAGGAAAAAAACAGAGGCAAGTTGTTTTGTTTTTGTATGTTTTGTGTGATCGGAAGGACCTTTTCATCGACTGAAAGGGTACAAGTGAAGAAGGGAACTGGAGTATATATCTATATCTATATATATATATAACAAAAAAAATTGAATGATAATTTTTATTTTTCAATATAATTTTTTTAAAAAAATTAAAATGTACTAATAAATTCAATAATATTTTATAAATAAAAAATATAATATAATATTCTAAAATTTAAATAAGTAGATTTATTTGTGTATTTATTAAATAAGTAAATACATGGGGTGTGGGGCGAGGTTGGAGATGGTCACGGAAAATGTAATCTCCGTCCTCGAACTAGTTTAGCCAACGATAAGAAATCTTTTCTAGCTTTTTCAGTCTTCGGTCTAATTTAGCTAATGGTAAGAAATCTCTCCCGACTTTTTCTCTAATTTCTCGTGTGAATTCACATCCAGTGGTTATTAAAAGACGTCAGATTATGACATCTGCAAGAACATAGACTACGATTTTGATTATACACTAAATAAACTCATACATTAGCATAACCACGTCGAGCTAACCTTCGATGGATCGATTTATTGTTATTGAATAATGCTGGATCTTTCTCAAAAGAAAAAAAGAAAAAAAGAGAGAGGAGTTGAGGCCACTTGTCGGCCAATTGGACAAATAAAGCAGTGCCAATGGCACATGAAAACCCTAATTAGGGTTTGGAAGTTGAGAAATTAGGGCTTGAAAGAAGGAAATGTGATTAAGAAAACCAGCAAGCTGCGTTGGGGGTTGTGATTTGGGAATGTTTTAGATGCCAATTTCGATTCATCAAAGTGGGAGGGGACCATATCTTGGTTTCTGAAATTTTCTTCTTAATATAAAGTTTTTCTACATTATATTTTTTTAATATAAAGTTTTTCTACATTATATTTGTTTACCATAAAGTTTTTTTCTTTATTATTTTTCTTGGATAACTCGTTTACTTCCCATCTTTTCCTTTCTTTATTCCACAACTTGTTTACTTCATCTTTCCTCACTAATTTATCCATTACAACCCTAACGCCGTGACCTAAGATCAAAATCAAGACCTGAACATCATACCTTTCAAAATCCATCAATATGGCTATCATAGAGTCTCCTCTAAGACCTATGAACCCCTCAAACAGCCTCCTCTTAATCGAGCCTCTTTCTCTATAGCCCTTGAACAATTTGTCTAATGACATGACTAAATTAAGGGCATGCTCTAATACCCTATTAGGAATCACGAACCTCCACAATGGTATGATATTATCCACTTTGAGCATAAACTCTCATGACTTTACTTTCGATTTCTCCAAAAGGTCTCATTCCTGTAGCCAACGTGGGACTGTTCTTCCAACAATCTTCAACAAATAATACGTCACATTTTTTAAAGTATCCATGACGTGTTATGGCTGAATCAGCAAAAATAAAAATATACGAACTTTGATATTAAATTCAAAAGCTAACCATACTTTATAATGTTTTTTTTAAGTTTAGTGCTCACTTGTCTAAAGTAAGAGCTTACATCACCCACTAATTATATGACTATGGTTCATCAATGTCCAAAACTTATTTAAAGTCACAACATTAATTTGTAGCTTAGTCTATATTCTATACACATTAAAAACTTTATAAGATAATGTTTTGTGGGGTTTGGACATATTTTTCAACTACGCCTACCATCCATTTATTATTATTATTATTATTATTATTATTATTATAAAATATTATTTTATTTAATTTTTTTTTCACCCAAGTAATTTTAAACCTACGGTCAGAGAATATTAATTTACATTAAGCGTGGTTGACAATCTCCAAAAGAAAAAATAAATTTAAAAATAATAAAAATAAAAAAAGTATATATTATGTAATATGAATTAAATTATTATTACGTCAATATCAAGGACAATTTAAAATGTTTTTATTTAATTTGAGTTTCTTGGAGCGATTAAATAGTTGGCATGCAATAAAAAATTTAAAATAATTATATGAATGTATTTTCCCTTACTTCAAAAATCATTTTTTTATTTACTAAAATTAAAAAATTATCATTAAAATTTGACGGCACAGACAATTTACACTAATGTTTCCCTACCGACCAACTTAACCTACAATTGTCGCAATTATATAAACAACTTTTAAATCATTTTGCTCATTACCCTAAGATTCATTTTGATTTTTTTCCCCACGTTTAATTGATATGATTATACCCGACACATAGTCGGTAGAGGAAATGTGTTCAAGTTCATACATATCTGAGATCTGATAACCCAACGACAGATAATCAAAACCCTTGAATAAAATACACATTTTGTTCGACACTTGAGAAATTTACTGACATGATTATGATACCATGTTAGAAATCACGACTCTCCATAATGATATGATGTTATCCACTTTAAGTATAAACTCGTATTATTTTACTTTTGATTTCTCTAAAATGCATTTTAAATGTCTCTAAATAGAGCCCAGATATAACTGATACATTAGTTCCTAAAACATTACCAAAATTAAGGACCATACGACACTAAGAATCACATTAATATACATGAATCTCTATAGTTTTAATTTACATTTTTTAAAAATAAATCACATCAACACTCAAAAGCCTTAATATGCAAGATTAAAAATTAATTACGGTAATGAGGTGAATAATTTAAAAGATTATGCAATAATGACCCTGGATTCCCTTTGTCATTTTAGCACCAAAATTATAATAATCCAAGAAAGAGGAAATTTATTAAATAAATAAATAAAACTTAAATGAGTTTTTTTTTTTTTTTTTTTTTTTTTCTTTCTGGAATTTGGCTTTATTTGAATTTTGAACGAAGAATTCGAAGTTAAGGGTACCGGAACTAAAAGACAAAAGTTGTTGCAATTGTCAACAAGGGTAAAAGAGTAAAAACAGTAAAGGGTGACGTGTTGAGATTTGATTGGTTCCCAACCACAACTGTATATGAGAAAACTAAGAAGCTTTTAATTATGATTCATTAGCAAATAATAATAATAATAATAATAATAATAATAATAATAAAGGTTTATTAATTTATAAAATGAGCATCATTATAAATAAAGTTCACCCCTTGGTATCTTCCAAACTCATTGGAGGTTAAAAACGCGCCCTTTCTCAAGTTCTTAGGTCTAATTTGTAGAGTAAAAAGGAAAAAAAAAAAAAAAAAAAAAAAAAAAAAAAACCCCAAAAAGAAAAAGGGAAAATTGGGAGTGTTCTTGAGGAGGAGGAGGAGGAGTAGGAGAAAGAAAGAGTGTGGTGGTGGTGGTGGAGAGATTGCAGTGCCGATTTGAGTGTTTTTTATCACTTAAAATCGTGTAATATGTAGAGCTCAAGACCATGGTGCGTTCATTTCTTCACTCAATTCTCGATTTGGGTGCTTCTTTTTCTGCAATTCATCCTCATAATTGGGTATCTAACCTAACTCCATGTTTCTCCAACTTGCCTCTGTTCCTTTCTTTTCACTTTTCTTCTTCAAATCTTGCCTTTACTGTGATGACCTGTGCTTTGTCTCTAAGTGATTTCCCCTCCGTATACACTAATTTTGGGTTCTTCCGATTGAAATCTCAACTGGGTTTTGCTTTGTTTCTCAGATGGAGACGACCCTTTTGCTGAATTGAATTATGAGAACACGACGAAGTGTAGAGAAGCTATTTTTTTGGTATCCTGCTCATAGGTTTTCCGAGCCCATACTTGAGTTTTCTGTGCGTTTTGTTCAAATTCATCCAACGCCTTTCATCTCCCCACCCCCCACAGGTAATTTCTTAAGAATCTGGAATCTGGGTTTTGTTTTTCCCCCTTCAAACAGAGCCAATATATGTATGCATGCCTATAAGAATCTGGGTTTTGTTCTTCACTGATTTTCTCTGCCACTTTATATGAATTCTGATGTTTGAACAGTATTAGCTTGTGTGTAAGTGTTTGTGGCAGAATTCAAGGATGAAGCACAATTTTTCCTTTTAGTTTCTGAGTACTTAATGATTGGATTACCTTTTTGAGGTTGAGTAGCAGGCGTTTGAACGTTAAAGGTTATTATACAATGAATAATGAGGGAGTGTCCAACATACCAAGGACATCTGTGAAGATCTCATGGAACCATGGAGGGAAGCAAGTGGCTATTATTGGATCATGGGATAACTGGGAGACAAGGTACTACTTTGCAGCTAAGATGTTTGATTCTGGACATGTTTTTTTGTCTAATACAGAACATTTTATCTCCTTATGTTAGGGAGATGTTACAGAGCTTAGGAAAAGAATTTGTTATTATCAAGACACTCCCCTCAGGGATCTACCATTATCGTTTCATGGTTGATGGATGGTTGACATGTGCTCCTGATTTGCCTTGGGTTTGTGATGATTCTGGAAATTCTTACAATGTTCTTGACTTGATGGTAATTCTTGACTTCGACTTTTATATTTTCGGTTAAGATAATTAACGCCCTGTATATTTGTTTGGGATAAGTTGTCTTTGCATGATTCCATGATCATGTCCTTGAAAAGATATTTGATTTGGCCTGAGCTTTTCTCTAGAATGTCAAACTTTTGATTGAGTTTTAGATTTTCCCAATTCAAAGAGCAATCTAATAGGTTTGTAAAGCTTGGAAGATTAGAGTATCTGTAATGGTCCAAGCCCACCGCTAGCAAATATTGTCTGGGCTTAGGTTGTTACAAATAGTATCAAAGCTAGACACCGGATGATGTGTCAGCGAGTAGGCTGAGCCCCAAAGGGAGGTGGACACGAGACGGTGTGCCAGCTTTGGTGCGTGGATTGGGGAGTCCCACATCGATTGGAGAAGGGGACGAGTGCTAGCGAGGACGCTGGATTTCGATGGGGGTGGATTGTGATATCCCATGTCGGTTGGAGAGGAGAACGAAACATTTCTTTATAAGGGTGTGGAAACCTCTCCCTAGGAGACGCATTTTAAAAACCTTGAGGGGAAGCCCGAAAGGGAAAGCCCAAAAAGGACAATATTTGCTAGTGGTAGGCTTGGGCTGTTACCGTATCTATCAAAATGACAAATGTAGATTCTGGGGGGTTACTATACTTCAAAAAAAGTTCCCAGGATTCAACTGATAGGAGAAGGAGATGGGATGGAACAGTTAACTTTGCAACTTACTCTTATTTTATTTCTTATAAACCACTTTATGGGCTATTTGGTTAAGATTTTTGGTTGATACCAAACCCACATATGGACTGTATTTTGGAATTGAGGGGCTTAAAAAGGGGGAGACAAAGGTTCGGTGGTGTATATACGATGTATTCGCATTGGGTTACTAATTGCTGCGCCATGGGACAAGGGAAGAAAATGATCGGTTTTGATTTCGGATGCTCGAGTACGAAAGTGTGAAAGATAGAAACAAATCTAGGTTCCTTGTTCTTCTGAATGAACAAGCCCTGATCCTTCTTTCATTACTTTTGGCTCTTAATTTTGGTTGAATAAATCTTTGTAAAAGAGCTTTGCCTGCCCAGTACTCATTTCTATTGATCTGTTTTACAGACACCCGTCTCGGAATTGCCTGAAAGTCTATCCGAGTTCGAATTTCCTCCATCCCCACCGTCTAGTTATGATAACCAATGCTTCAACGACGACGATTTCAGTAGACCTCCACCGGATCTACCGCCACCACTACGAGAGACTATTTTAAACGAACCATCTTGCTGCACGAGTGGTCATCAGTCTGATGTACAGCCTCGACACACTGAATTGAATCATTTATACCAAAATAACGTCGGAGGTGAATTCATGGCACTCGGTTCGACATTCAGATTTTGTGAAAAATACGTCACCATGTTACTTTTCAAGCCCTTGCTGAAAAGAAATTGATAGCCATTGGTAAACTGTTCTTTCCCCCTTCTAAATTTGTGGCATACCCTTTTGTATTTCAACCTCGTAGCTGGGATTAATTGAGCATTGAACAATGATTATTTATGTGAAGATTGTGATACTAATAGATTGAAGAGAGCTATGCCGTATGTAAACTCTGTATTCTTTTTCCCTTTTACTTGTGCAGTATGTTTCAAGCCATTGGAAATGAATTGTTGAACCCATTGAACTATTCTCAGGTGTTTCTTTCCTTCTTTTACTATGGAGTTCTATCAGTTTCCATGTTTATTTTTTTTTGTTCTTTCTGAGCTGTTCATTGCATCCTGTAAATTAATTGAGTTTTGAGTTATTTGCTTCTCATAAGACCCCGACACACGAACAGCGAGATTGAACCGAGTTACTATAGTGTTTGTATTAGTTTCTGGAATAGAATTACAAATCAAAATAGGCATAGACAATGGGTTTGGTGGGCTGTGAAAGAAGATTCATCTCACAGGAACCTTAACCCAGCCATTAGCAAAAGCTATGGCTAAGATCACGAACGGAGTCGACATGCCGAAGATGATGATATAAGGAAGAGGAGCGAAGAAGGAAGATGGGTTTTGTTGGAGTGGAAATTTGATGCTAAGGGAAGAAGAAAAGAGGGAATTTGGCGGCCATTGTTGAAGCAGTTGTGAGCTACTGATATGTTTTGCTCATTTGTGTTTGGGGATCGCATATATATCATAGGAGATTTGGATATGAATGTTGTAGCACTGATATTTGCTCATCTTAGCCAATGCAGGACATGACAGTCAATCCCATGGCCCCATCTTCTTCTTTCGTTTGCACTCGTCGTGACACTTCAATTGCTAGATTGTCGATCTATGAACCCAATTGTTCTTCGTCCCAGCTGTGCTATCTTCAGCGTTCATCGACATCGACATCCCCGAGACTAAAATACTAAGTTTAAGACCGGTGATCATTATTGATATTGTCTCTCTTTCCAGGCTTCCCCTCGTAGTTTTAGAATGTTTCGATTTCCTTCCTAACCGATGTGAGATCTCACAATCCACCCCCTTTCGGGACTCAGCGTTCTCAGTGATACTCGTTCCAATAGACGTGTTGGTTGGAGAGGAGAACGAAACATTCTTTTTAAGAGTATGGAAACATCTCCTTAGCATATGCATTTTAAAAACTTTGATAGGGTGAAAAGAAGTGGATTTTGTTGATGCTAAGAGCATTGTAGTATTAGGATTTGAACTCTGATATCCTCTTTCATTCTTCTTATGAACTCCTCGCACTTCCTGTTCAATTCCTCTGGTATCAACGCGGTGTCCTTGTTCTTGTTCTTGTTCCCGTTCACATTCATCATCCTTCATACCTTCTAATTCATCATTATGAGCTTCTTCAAGAGCAAAGGAACACATTTCCAGTTCATGATCTCGAGTTTCTTGAAGAATCAAACGTCGTGAAACCTGTTGAATACGTAACAATCCCATTTCTTCTCACCATCAACCGATCTCCTTCCATCGCCTGCAGCTTGTTCCTTGTCAGCCACACTCGAGCGAGAGTTTAGAGAAAGGAAAAGCAGCAGAGTATTGCAGAAGAAGAACATATAATCCTTGTGAATTGTAGCAGAGAAGTAGAAGATCCATGAGTAAGCTACAGAGAATGAGAAGATGAAGAAGAAAAGTGGTATGGAAACAGCAAAGATCTTCATAGTATAATGTGGATTGTGGATTGGAACAATTTTAAGATATTGACTCGACTTCTGCTCGGACATTAAAAATATATAGAAAATATTGTTGGGACATTAGTTTGCCATATCAGTCCACCCATCACTAATAGATATTGTCTGTTTTGACCCGTTACGTATATTCATTAGTCTCGTGATTTTAAAACATGATATTGTACAAAGGAATGTTTATTTCTCCTCTTAAACCGACGTGGGATCTCAAACGTCCCACAAACCTATAATGAACTATTTATTGAGGATTATTGGGAGTGAGTTCCACATTGGTTGGTTAATTTAATGGAAGATTATGAGTTTATAAGTGAGAAATACAATCTCTATTGGTATGAGACTTTTTGGGGAAACCCAGAGCAAAGCCATGAGAGCTTATGCTCAAAGTAGACAATATCATACTATTGTGGTGAGTCGTGATTCTAATACTATTGAGAGTAGTATAGAAAGTAGACAATATCATACTATTGTGGTGAGTCGTGATTCTAATACTATTGAGAGTAGTATAGATATATGCCCAAAGTGGACAATATCGTACCATTGTGGTGAGTCATTCTAACTGTATTGAGAGTAGTAGAGAGGTGAAAGTGGATATATTAGGTTAAAATTGCAATTACTAAAATTTGTTACCGAAACTGAAATCAAATTGCCCTGAGGAATGTAGAAGAACGAAGATCACAGCTTGGCGGAGAGAGCTTCAAAGTGGAAGGCGCTAGCCAAAAGATATTTTGCTACTCACTGAGAAGGGTGAACTACTTTGCCCCAATCCTTCTACAATGTGTCGGAGGTTGGAGGATTTCCATTTTTTTCATCTTTCCTGTTCGAATCGGTTAGTTGATCCTCGAATCCCTGCTTTTCGTTTTCCTTCGATTTGTATCTGAACTGGGCTTTAAATGAATTGAATATGAAGTTTTTCTTGAATTTATTTCTATCGTAGTCGTTACCGCTTCAATCACAAAACTCTGATTTGTGGGAAAATCATGAGGGTTTTGCGATTTCGTAGATTTTCCACTCTACTGAGCTCTGTAGCCAGAACTTCTGCTTCTGTAAACCCTAATTTGGATGTGACTTTACGAAATAGGAAATGGAATCCAATTCCAATACCTCACCGATCAATTCCCGAACCCAGAGGACAAGACCTTGATTTTGTTAACGTCGTACATAGCCATCTGATTCATTCGGATTGGACTAAGCTTGATTGTTTGTCATCGGGTCTGACAGCATTCAGAGTCAAACACATTCTACTCAAAACCCGGAAGGACTATGTACTATCGCTCGAGTTCTTCAATTGGGTTACCACTCAAAATCCTTCTTCTCATACCCTTGAGACCCATTGCATAATCCTCCATATACTTGCTAAACATAGGAAGTTTAAATCTGCAGAATCAATTTTGAGGAGTATCATAGATTCGTGTTCTATTGAGTTTCCTTCTAAGTTGTTTGAGTCCTTATTGTACTCTTACCGAGTCTGTGATTCTTCCCCGCATGTTTTTGATCTGCTTTTCAAGACTTTTGCTCATTTGAAGAAGTACAGAAACGCCTCTGATACATTTTGTAAGATGAAGGATTATGGATTTTTACCCACTGTGGAGTCATGTAATGCGTTTCTGAGTTCCTTGATTAATTTCAACAGGGGAGATATTGCTTCGACGTTTTATAGAGAAATGCGACGTTGTCGGATTTCGCCTAATTCGTATACGCTCAACTTGGTTATTTGTGCTTCCTGTAAATTGGGAAGATTAGATAAGGCTAATGAGGTGTTTGAGGAAATGAAAACCATGGGGTTTTCTCCAAATGTTGCATCTTACAATACACTTATTGCAGGCTACTGTAACAAAGGTCTTATAAGCTCAGCCATGAAACTCAGAAGTACAATGGAAAGAAATGGAGTTCCTCCAGATGTTGTTACTTTTAATACTCTTATCAATGGGTTCTGTAAGGATGGGAAGCTTCAAGAAGCAAGTAGATTATTTGGAGAGATGAAAGCAATGGGTTTATCTCCCACTACTGTAACCTACAACACTTTGATAAATGGCTACAGCAAAATGGGCAATACCGACATGGGCAATAGACTTTTTGAGGAGATGTCGAGGTTTCGAGTTAAACCCGATATCCTTACTTACAATGCCCTGATCTTGGGACTATGCAAAGAGGGAAAGACGAAGAATGCAGCATTTCTGGTTCGAGAGCTTGACGGGAAGAAACTAGTTCCAAATGCTTCGACGTTTTCTGCTCTAATTTGTGGGCAGTGTGTGCGGAAGAATTCGGAGCGTGCATTTCAAATATATAACAGTATGATGAAAAGTGGCTTTAGCCCTTGTGACCAAACCTTTAGGATGCTATTGACCACTTTCGTTGATAATGAGGATTATGATGGAGCAGTTCAATTATTGAAGGACATGTTGAAGAGACACAGGGCTCCTGATTTGGATAACTTATGTGAGCTTTGTGTTGGACTTGGGCGATGTGGGAATGGTAAAACAGCTATAATGTTATGCAGTGAGTTGGAAGCTCAACATCTCTTGCCAGAAGGTTTTGACAAACTCAAAGTATTCAATTCATTGCACAATGGATAGTTAACCATATTATGCTCTGTTTATCAGATCAAACTGCCATGTGATTCAGCTGCAGTAACTCACCTAAGAGTCTTCTAGCGGCGAAACACAGAGGTAAGCCTGGATGATGCCTCCATCGACTTGAATTATATCAGACTCGTATCGACTTTTTTGTCAGTTGATTTGCAGTTTTCAGTCTAACAACTCGTTATCAAATGATTCGATCCAAGTCGATCACCAATATGAAGCAACTATAGGTAAAGGTATCTTATGTTATGCTCCAAAGGGTATCATTGCCTTCCCCTTCAGAACTTTCATGGGCTCTCACTCTGTCAATGGAGGATTTACTGGTCTCGCTTATGCTGTTTCTATGGCATGTTGAAGTTCTTAAACCCAACTAAATTCTTGTTAGTTGAGTTGATTGCTGTAGAATACTACTTAGCCGATTAGCTTTCATTCCGATCCTAGTCCATGGAATGAGACTGATGCTCTTTTTCTATCGGGTCGTTTGTCGTCGTTTCTTATTTTATACAAATAACAAAGTTGATGATCATGATCGATGATAATAATGAATTCATTAAGGCTAAGATTCCAATAATCCTTCATAAACTCGATTAACAATAATTGCCCCATGAATTGAAATGAAAATACGTTGTTCAAAACAATGAATCGGAATAAAATTTCCTTCTTCTCCCCCGACAAAGAAAATGGAAAGAAAGGACCATGATTTAGATCACCCATGAACACTAAAGACCCGTCCTTCTGCACTCCAATCATTCAATGAAACCCCATCACTGCCGAACTGTACACATCCCCCAGGAACCAATCTACTACATTGTTTGATTATGCACCAAAATCCCACAAATGTAACGTCGTGTCGAACCCAGAGGCCGCCACGTATCGGTCATTGGCAATGACAGCATTGGCAGCCCCAATCCTCTCTCTAAACCTGTACAGATACTGGCCATGCTCTATTTCCCAAACCCTTATCGCCCCACCGGAGCTCATCATAGCATAGCCCATGTTCATGCAGCCCACAGCCCCTCTCTGAGCCGCCCCTGTTACTGTGAACGTACAAACTTCTTCCATTGTGTCCACTCGTCGTACCACAGCCACACCATGTCCGTCCACCACTATGTATGTCTCATTGCTTACGTCCATCGATGTTACTATCCATACCACCCCATTTTCCTCCTCGTTTAATACTACTTCTTGATTTCTCAAGTCCAAAACCATGAGCTGTAGGCTAGTGCAGGCCACTGCCGATTCCCGACTCGACACCCGTACCCGGCCGACTTGCTCCATTGGCTCCGCTAACATGTGCCACCCCGTTACCGATTCTGGGTCGGTCAGCGACCCACCTACGAACACGAGTTCTTCACTGTTCCCATCCCATATGTGGAATGCACGGCCAGGTACACCAGCATACAGCCCAACCCACCACCGGTCACACCCAGCAAAGTCTACCAACACACCATCATTCATCACATTGCCTTCATGTACCCGGCGCGTGGGCGATATAGCAGCAGGGGTACGGTCAATAACTCCAATGTGAATGTCGCCGTCAATGCTCGCAAAGACGATACGAGCATCAGCAATCACAATGCCAGAGACGGCGCGTGAGAATTGCCCAAGACGGTCACGATGGTGGGGACGAAACGTAGTGACATGGACACGCGTGGCAAGGTCAAACAAACGAACAGTACCATCAGCAAATCCACAAGCCAAGTGGCGCAAGGAGATAGCGAGGCAACGACACATCAGACTATCAGGTTCATCCACATCAGACTGATCAAATTGAAGAACAGTATGGAGAGATCTATGAGTACGGAAATTGCAAGCTGTAGTGTGCCAATACACGTACTCATCTCGCCAAGTGTCGAGCAGACGGTCGGTCCGACCCCATATCTGAGTGGTCAAACGATGCCACAGCAGCTCAGACCGAGACACAGCACGCCAGGTGGAACAGACCTTGACAAAGCAAAAAGTAAGAGTTAGTGGGAAGTCAAAGAGCCACGCAAGCAGTCAATCATAGACAAGAAATGTCAAACAACAATGGAGAGATCTGTTGAAGGTAATAATAGAGTTTGAATGAGTTACTGCCGAAGAGAAGGAGGAGGTGAATTCAATTTCATCCACACAAATCTCAACCAACTCCGGGAATCCCCCTATAAAAGGACCTCCCTCCCCATCATTCAAATCACTCCTCCTCTCAATCTCACTTCAGTTTTCTGTTGTCACCAACAACTGGTATCAGAGCAATCTTGCAGCAGCAAAAAATGACAGCAGAAAAACAAGTTGAGAGCTACGTTCAGCCCGCCATCCCGAGGTTCGATGGTCACTATGATCATTGGGCGATGTTGATGGAAAATTTTCTCAGATCAAAGGAGTTCTTTGATATGGTGGAGACGGGTTATGAAGAGCCAAATGAAGGCGAGGTACTCTCAGCTGGTCAACAGCAACTGTTGGCAGCATCGAAGTTAAAGGACCTGAAGGTCAAGAACTATTTATTTCAGTCAATTGATAGGACTATCTTGGAAACAATGCTTCAGAAGAAGACATCCAAGGAAATTTGGGATTCTATGAGGAGGAAGTATCAAGGCTCAACGAAAGTAAAACGTGCTCAACTACAAGCCGTCAGAAGAGACTTTGAAATTCTCCAAATGCAAAAGGGAGAAACGGTGAATGATTATATTGGCAAGGTTATAAGTCTTGCAAGTAAAATGAGGATGCATGGTGGTTCAATCACGGAGGTTGCGGTCGTAGAAAAGATTTTGCGATCACTAACTCCAAAGTTCGATTACATTGTATGTTCTATCGAAGAAGCAAACAATGTCGAAGAGATGCAAATAGATGAACTCCAAAGCTCCCTGTTAGTACATGAGCAGAGGCTCAATCGTACAAGTGCAATAGAGGAGATGACAGCCTTAAAAATATCCACACCAGGTGAAGCTTCAAGCCCTAGAGGTAGAGGGCAAAGAAGAGGCAGAGGTCGTGGGAGAGGCAGTCGAGAAAGAAGTGGAGATGTTGGCAGGTCAGCAGACCTAGTCAGAAATGATTATGAAAACAAAGGCAAGAGACACTTTGACAAGTCTAAGGTGGAATGCTACAGATGTGGACGCCTTGGACATTACAAAAATGAATGCTATACCAGGCTCCAAAAGGAGAAAAGAGATCAATCCAATTTTGTGGAGAGAAGAGAAGAAGAAACATTATTAATGTCATTCCATGCTATGAAGGTTGCAGATCAAGGTGTATGGGTCGTAGACTCTGGATGCAGCAATCATATGACAGGTTGTAAGGAATTCTTCTCAACTCTAGATGAAAATTTTCATACTACGGTTTCTCTCGGAAACAATTCAACTCTCCAAGTGATGGGGAAAGGAACCGTAGATATCAAGACTAGAAATGGCTTTGTAGAGTCTATTTCTAATGTATTCTACATTCCTGATCTGAAGGCCAACTTACTTAGTATCGGTCAGTTACAAGAAAAGGGGTATGTGATCACATTCCAAAATGATGAATGTGAAATTTATGACTCCAAAAGAGGATCGATTGCTAAGATGAAGATGACCACCAACCGTCTATATCCGTTGACGTTAAATATCGTTGCCAAAAGTTTGATGGTGAAGAAAGAAGATACCACATGGCTTTGGCATTTTAGGTATGGTCATCTACACTTCAAAGGATTAAAGACGTTGTCCTCAAAGAAGATGGTAACTGGGTTGCCAGATATTACTCCACCAACGGAAATTTGCGAGAGCTGTGTAGTAGCAAAACATGAAAGAAACTCTTTTTCATCCGGAAAATCAAGAAGAGCTCAAGCAATTTTGGAGTTGATTCATTCGGACATATGTGGTCCCATCTCTCCAGCATCAAATGGTAACAAGAAATATTTCATGACCCTCATCGATGATTTTAGTCGAAAAACATGGACTTATTTCTTGCACGCCAAATTAGAAGCCTTTGATTGCTTCAAAAAATTTTGTGCTACTATGAAGACGGAAACTGGAAGAAGAATCAAGGCTTTAAGAACTGACAGAGGTGGAGAGTTCTGCTCGAACGAGTTTACTAAATTTTGTGAAGAGAAGGGCATACGGAGGCAGTTAACAACAGCATATACACCACAACAAAATGGTGTGGCCGAAAGGAAAAACAGGACCATTCTCAACATGGTTCGAAGTTTACTAAATAAAGGAGAAGTCCCGAAGGAATTCTGGCCAGAAGCTGTCGTGTGGTCCGTTCACATTCTCAACCGGAGTCCTACCTTTTCTGTTAGAGATATGACTCCACAAGAAGCATGGAGCGGAAGAAAACCTGCAGTAGACCACTTTAGAATCTTTGGGTGCATAGCATATGCACACGTTCCTGATGAGAAAAGGAAGAAACTTGAAGACAAGAGTTTGAAGTGTGTGTTCCTTGGAGTAAGCGAGACCTCTAAGGCGTACAAGCTCTACGATCCTTTGACAAAGAAGGTGGTGGTAAGTCGTGATGTAGTCTTTGACGAAACGAAGACTTGGACATGGGAAGAAAAGATCACTGTGAATCAGCAGATTCCTGTAGATCTTGAAGAAGAACAAATTGAAGCCCCGATTCAGCCTCACTTTGAGCATGGAGAGAGCTCATCACAAGCTCAACAAGAAGAACCAGTAGAAGAAGATCATGATCATAATCAAAGAAATCCAAGAACAAGAAAGAGACCAAATTGGATGATTGATTATGAGATGGACTATGAATCAAGTGATAGCGGTTATTTTGCATTCTTTATGGATAGTGATCCAATTGTCTATGAAGAAGCGGTAAAGGAGAAGAAATGGAAGGAAGCTATGGACAGTGAAATCAAATCCATAGAGAAGAACAAGACTTGGGAGCTCACCGATCTTCCTAGAGGACAGAAAACAATCGGAGTAAAATGGGTTTTCAAAACCAAGTTGAATGAAAACGGTGAGGTGGATAAGTACAAAGCGCGACTTGTTGCAAAAGGATACAAGCAAAAGTATGGAATTGATTATAAGGAGGTATTTGCACCAGTGGCACGTCAAGACACTATCAGGCTCATAATTTCTATTGCAGCACAGAAATCTTGGCCTATTTATCAACTTGATGTGAAATCGGCCTTCTTACATGGAGAGCTTCAAGAAGAGGTATATGTGGAGCAACCAGAAGGTTTTGTTAAAAAAGGCAAAGAGGAACAAGTATACAAGTTGAAGAAAGCTTTGTATGGTTTGAAGCAAGCTCCGAGGGCATGGTACAGTCGCATTGATTCTCATTTTGAAAAGATGGGATTCACTAAATGCCCGTATGAACATACGTTGTATGTGAAAACTAAAAAGGGAGGTAACATTATCATTATTTGCTTATACGTTGATGATTTAATATTTACTGGCAATAATGAAGAAATGTTTGAATTTTTTAAGAAGAGCATGATGAAGAAATTTGAAATGACAGATCTTGGCTTGATGAGATATTTTCTTGGAGTAGAAGTTACTCAAACTCCCGCAGGTAACTTTATCTGTCAGAAGAAGTATGCTCAAGAATTACTTGAAAGATTTAAATTGGATGAGCGCACAGTTGGAACTCCATCAGAATTGGGTTTAAAGTTGCACAAGAATATTGACGGGCGAGAGGTTGATAATAGGTACTTCAAACAAATTGTGGGAAGTTTGATGTACCTAACTTCAACAAGACCAGACATCATGTATGCGGTTAGTATGATAAGTCGTTACATGGAGCATCCAACGGAAAAACATCTCAATGCAGCAAGAAGGATACTTCGTTATGTGAGAGGAACCTTTGATTTGGGGGTATTCTACAAGAAAGGAGATGATCCGAAGATGGTTGGCTATACAGATAGCGACTATGCAGGTGATATAGACGATCGTAAAAGTACTTCAGGAAGTATTTTCATGATGAGTTCAGGAGCTATTTGCTGGTCTTCAAAGAAGCAACCTATTGTAACACTCTCAACTACAGAAGCAGAATTTGTGGCAGCAGCAGCATGCTCATGCCAAGCAATTTGGTTAAGAAAAATGCTTGAAATTCTTAATCAGAAGCAACCAGGTACGACGGTTATATATTGTGATAATATGTCAACTATTAAGTTGTCTAAAAATCCTGTGTTGCATGGAAGGAGCAAGCACATCGATGTTCGATTTCATTTCTTGCGTGATTTGTGTAAAGAAGGCATTATTGAACTCAACTTTTGCCGAAGTGATGAACAAATCGCAGACCTATTCACAAAGCCCTTGAAACAACCATTGTTCGAGAAGCTTAGAAGAAAGATGGGGATGTGCAGAATCCAAGATGTATATCAAGATGACGAAGTGAAGTCCTAAACTGATTTCCGCAGAATTCAGTTTAAGGGAGGGTGTTGAAGGTAATAATAGAGTTTGAATGAGTTACTGCCGAAGAGAAGGAGGAGGTGAATTCAATTTCATCCACACAAATCTCAACCAACTCCGGGAATCCCCCTATAAAAGGACCTCCCTCCCCATCATTCAAATCACTCCTCCTCTCAATCTCACTTCAGTTTTCTGTTGTCACCAACAAGATCAAAACAGAGAGAGGGAGTGACATTTTTCCATGCGCCTCCAAAACAGCCAAACACAACAAAAAGAACCGATCTTTTTATTTGTTCTTTGTCTGTTTGTCATTGTCAGTGAGTAACAGGGGAAGAACAAAAGAAGAGCCTAAAAAAACGTACCCATAATAGAAAAAAAAAAAAAAAAAAAACACAACTTTTTAGCTCCTGTCCTGTTCTGTTCTGTTTTGTGGTCCTCATAACATGTCTGTCTCTCTTATAAAATCATCCTCTCCTCTCCTTTCATGGGTTTGTTGTTTTTGTAAGGATATCAAAGAAAGAGGGCACGTTAAAAGCCACCATGGGAGATGAGATTCAAAAGCGTGCTTACCCTTTAAGTATTTCCATTTTCATTTCCAAGAAAGGTGTCGTTAAAAGCACAGAATCTTTCTTCTTTTCTCTCTCTCTCTCTCCTCTTGTTTTTCTTCTCTCACTCCACCTTTGACTCGCCTGTCTCTTCTATCCAATCCATTCCCTCTCAATTTATATATTCATTTCCCTCCTTGGATAACTGGGTCGTTGTCATGTTGTATCTAGGATTATTGGGAGGGAGTCAAACGTTTGCTAATTTAATGAATAATCATGGGTTTTGAGAACTTGAGGGCTTGTCATAAGAGTTTATACTCAAAGTGGACAATATCATACAATTGTAGAGAGTCGTGATTCTCAACATAGTATCAAACTCATACTCTTAACCTCATCATATCAATAGAATCCTCAACAAAGAAGTTAGATGTCTAAAAGGTGCAGTCAAAAGTGACTAAAGTGTCGAACGAATAGTGTACTTTGTTCGAGGACTCCAAAGAAAGAAGTCAAGATTAAAGTGAAGGACATAAAAGCTGCTGTTTCAAGTGAGAAAACATAGCTTAGGAACATTAATGTGATATTATAACATGGTCAGGCATGGTCTGATGTTAGGTAAGAAGAAGAAAAATGAATGTTAAAGCCATGCCATAGCTTCTCTCTCTCCTACTGAGTTTTAGTCACATGGGTAGGCAGTGTTTGGGTTATAAAGTGGGCATCAGAAAGTGGGTTCGAATAGATTTGGTGGAAAAAAGAGTGAAGTTTTTGAGTAAAAAAAAGTAGAAGAGAGGAGTTTATAACATAGGGCAGAAAAAGAGATCCATGCCAATAAAGGTTATATAAGGAAAATTCTACGCCAAAAGACCCCTTTTCCATTAGATATGCAGAAGGGCCCCAAAAATAGACAATTCTAAAGCACTATAATAAAGACACCAAACCAATATTTGCATCCAACAAAGAATAAACCCTATTCTTGAAAATGACTTTCAACAACATATATCCATTTCATACCCATCCCTTTCAAAACTAGATATCCCTTGAATAGATATTCAAATATCTACGTGGTGAATCAGTTAAACTATGATCAAATTGGTAAAATTCAAAAAATGTCATATACCCAAATAAAAAAAGATCGAAAATTTACAATGTAGGAGTATTTAGAAGACTTGTCCGATGTTCATCATCGAACCAAGAAGACAACTTTCTTGAGTTGGATTTAGTTAAAAGATACGGAGAGAAAACAAATCACTTGAGTTAAGTTCAAATTGGCAAAATTCAAAAAATTGTCACATACCCAAATAAAAAAGATGGAAACTTTACAAAGTAGGAGTTTTTAGAAGATGTTCATCATTGAACCAAAAAGACAACGTTCTTGTGTTGGGATTTAGTTAGAAGATGAAAAAAAGAAATACATTCGGTTAAGCTAAGTTCAAATTGGTAAAATTCAAAACATTGTCACATACCCAAATAAAACGATCGAAACTTTACAATGCGTGAGTATTTAGAAGATTTGTCCCATGTTCAGGTTTAGTTAAAAAACGGCGTAAAAAAGACATGATTAATCAGTTAAGCTAAGTTCAAATTGTCAAAATTCAAAAACTTGTCCCACCCCACGTAAAAAAGATCGAGATTTTACGAACGTGTGACTTGTTATTCAACCATATTACTAAGAACCCATCATGAGATTTCTAATGATCTTGCAAAATGATTGAAATCATTATTGTTCAATACAAGAAACTAAAAAGTAGTTGTTTTCAATGATGAACAAAATAGGAACGTGAGAAAGAGGGAGAGGAGGAGGAGGAGGAGGGTGTCACCTGAAAGACATTAGAAAGAGCAGCAGCAGCATGGATTCTTCCAAGAGAGCGAGAAGCATCAATGGCAACTTGAGTAGCAAGTGCTTCAATAAATGGCTCAGGCCAAACCTCATTGGTGGCACGACGGCGAGATGAAGAAGGACCATCAAAATCCCCACCGCCCCTCCGCCGTCGGCCGCCACCAGAAGAGGAGGAAGAAGGGGCGGAGGAAGACATGGAACAGCAAGAAAACAAAATTTAATAACAAGAAAATGAGCTTTAGTTTAGAAGAGAAGAGGAGAAGAGAGAAATGGGAAGAGGGAAGAAAAAAACAGGACAAAAAGGGTTTGGATAAAGACACCAAGTGAGGGTCCCAAGAAGGGTGTGATGGGGATTCTTGGATATATATATATATATATGAACACAAAGAACAATACCACCACCCGCCACCCGCCACCGCCACCACCTCCACCGCCACCAGAACGGTTGTTTTTGTTATTAATTGTGTGTGTTATGACGGCGGAGGTGGGGGAGAAGAAAGGAGGGACTGTTGTGTTATGGAAATTACCATAGTTTTTTCAGGTGCTTTTGTATGCGGATTTTGCTCTCAGTTATTGCTTTCAATATATATAATTTGTCAGTTTAAATTACTTTTTGGGGGAAAGGATTAGATTACCAAGGAACCCATTAAACTTCAATTAAATATATACATAACAGAGTGATGAAGAAGAAGAAGAAGAAGAAGAAGGGTGTTCCTCGATTAGGGTTTTTTTTTTTTTTTTTTTTTTTTTTCTTGCTTTTTAAGAGAGATGAAATAACAGAGAAGTTAATATGGGTGAGTGAGAAATTAATTGAAGATGTCATACAAGAACAAGACTCAGATCTTGAATTCCTGTTTCTTTTTTTGTTTTTTTAATTGTCTAATGTTTTCTACTATTTTAGAGAATTTTTGTAATGATAAATATTGAAATAGGAGGCGAGGGGGGCGGGGATGAGGTCTCTGTACGGTTGATATCTCTAATGATAAGAGTTGGAAGGGTTTTTTTTGTCACGTGGACATCTGTAATGATGAGAGCTAGAAGGTTTTCCCACATTGTGGACGTAAGAGTTAGAAGGCTTCTCCGTCCCTGTTCCGTGGACATCTCTAATGTTAAGAGTTAGAAGGCTTTCTCGTCCCTATTTTGTGGACATCTCTAATGTTAAGAGCTAGAAGGCTTCACCATTCCTGTTCCATGGACGTCTCTAATGTTAAGAGCTAGAAAGATTCTCTACCCCTGTTCCATGGACATCTCTAATGTTAAGAGTTAAAAGGCTTCCCTGTTCTTGTTCCATGGACATCTCTAATGTTAAGAGCTAGAAGACTTCCCTGTTCCTGTTCCATGGACATCTCTAATGTTAAGAGCTAGAAGGCTTCCCTGTTCATGTTCCATAGACATCTCTAATGTTAAGAGCTAGAAGGCTTCTCGTCCCTGATCCGTGGACATCTCTAATGATAAGAGCTAGAAAGTTTTCTCGTCCCATAATAAGAGTTAGAAGGCTTCTCAATCCCTATCCTGTGGCATCTCTACATTAATTTTTCATTTTAGTTTCTACCTCTTTTTAATAGGAAAGAACTCGATTATAATTTTTTATATTTATATTATGGGGTCCCATCATTTGAATTTTGCATGCAATTTCAAACCAAAAGAAAATATTACGGGAGAAATTATAATATTATCCAAAATTATTAAAGGTGTTTAAAAAATTCTATCATCCAAAAGATTTGATCCGACCAATTCAATTCAATTCAATTTTGTGTTAAGCTAATTCATGGATTCTCCTAAAATTAAACTGAGATGAATCGAACCAACCCGGTTCAATTAACCCACGAACAACTTTAAAAGCTATAAGTTAGAATATCTTACAAAAACCATGACTTTAAACAAGGCAACGATTTGGCATGAAAATTGGAGTCCAAACATTACCCCTTAGATTCAAATATATAAAACAAGTTTGAGAAATTTACGTAATTCGCTCTTTAGCTATAGAATCGAATGAGTTTTTATTGTACAATTTTGATTAATAACATATATTTTAATAAGCTGAATTATGTTGGAATAGAGTCGAGTAACAATATTTAAAATTTTAAGAATAGAAATAAAAATAATAATAATAAATAAAAATAAGAAAAAGAAAAGAAAAGGGGTGGGAAATAGGGTTTTAGAGTGAGAGGTCAAAATCAGTCCTTTAAAATGCAGCTAAGCTAAGGCTAATAGGACTAAGTTCAGTCCCCATGGGCTGCCTGCCTGCCTGCCTACTGCGCCCCTACCCTCTACTGCTCGGTCAACTCTCTTACCAATTAGCCCACACCTGCCTCATTACATTAATTAATTATTTCTTTATTTTTATTATTATTATTTTATTATTATTATTATTATTATTATTATTATTATTATTATTTGGATTCTCAGTATCTTAATCAGTTTTTTGCAATACCCCCTGTCAAGTCAATTTACATTTACTCTTCCTATTACTTTTTTATTACTCGCCCCCAAAATAAATTTATTATGTAAGAAAAAAAAACCTAATAAATATTAATTAAATTCTCCTAACCTTTAATTGCATTATTAAACCACACTAGATTAAAAAATTTCGTGGGTAAACTTCTCTCTAATAGACGCGTTTTAAAACTTGAGAGGAAGTCCTTGGATGAAAAGCATGGTAAAATTGGTATCATAGCTAGACATTGGGCGGTGTGCCAACGAGGATGTTGGGTCCTCAAGGGGGGTGGATTGTGAGATCTCACATTAGTTGGAGAGGAAAATGAAGCATTCCTTATAAGGGTGTGGAACCTCTCCTAGTAGACGCACTTTAAAACCGTGAGATTGTAATGGACTAAAATGGACAATATCTACTAACAGTGGGCTTGAGCTGTTACTAATAGCATTAGAGCCTAACATTAAGCAGTGTGCCAACTAGGACGTTAGGACCCAAAGGGGTGTATGGTAAGATCTCATATTGGTTGGAGAGAAGAACAAAACATCAAGCCCCCTTAGTATGAAAACCTTTCTCTAATCGACACGTTTTAAAAACTTGAAGAGAAAAAAAATATATATATATATATATATATATATATATGTTAGCGATGGACTTGAACCATTACAAGTAACCTCCACAATAATATAATATAATGTAATTTACTTATATATACACGATTCTAATAGAATTTAAGATAGTCAAATTTAATATATATATTTTTTTGGTAGAAAAAAGAAAAAAACAAAAAGAATTTGTAATGATAGCTTTAGAATTGTTATAGCAATGATCATAGTAGGCTCTTATTTATGAATAGTAATAGTTGAATGAGACAAATTTAGAGTCCTAATGTAATAATATACATTATCATATAATATAAAGTTTTATGTCATATATTCTTATAAAAAAAAAAAATTTTAATTTGAAAATAAAAGAAATTTAAAAAAAAAAAAAAAAAAAAAAATTAAATACGGGAGAGTGGAGTGAAAGCAGGCGCGTGAGAAAGAGAAGAAAGAAGGGTGGGGCCGGGAAATGACAGCCGTCCTTTTTGACTAAAGCGCATGACATGCTCATGTCTAATCAACGATTTTGTATGGATAAAAAGAATTTTATTTTATTTTTATTATTATTATTATTATTTTATTTGTTGTTGAAAGTACAAAAGTTGAAGAGTTGGTGGTCAGAGGCTATTTTCCTCTCTCAACCCTCCCCTATACCTTCTCTCTTTATAAACCCAATTAATATTCTTTTTATAAATTATGTATATTTGTTCTAATTTTTTTTATTTTTATCTTAATTTAATTATAAAAAAGAATTCTAAATATTTCTTTTAATGTTTGATTTGACTTCGAGTATGAATTTGTTGTTGTTTTCTCTTGTTAAATTCAGTAATTAATTTGAACTAGTCATAATATTAATTACTTTCCACGGATTTAAATACCTTTTAATTTAAAAAAATGTGATAAAAAATATCATTATATCTTTTTTTTTTTTTTTTTAATGATTAAGATGCGATTCTCTTACGGCAAGATAAAATAAAACATCCGTACCTTGGAGTTTGGGCCTTGATTGGAGGCCCATTAGCATAGGATCCAGCCCAAATTTATGTTTACTTTGTAGAGCCCATGGATGGCCCAAGTATTTGAAACCCCTGAAATAAAAATTTTATAATTTTATAATCTATTAGACACAAATTGTGTTGAATCCTAGTTCAATTCTGTAATCATCACCCGACTAAGAATGATTTAGTTAATTTTTAAAGATAAAAACAAGTACCTATCACAGAGTAACACTTTGGTCGTGAGAGAGATTTCCATACCCTTATAAAGAATGTCGTTCGCCTCTTCAACCGATGTAGAATTTCACGGTCAAAATTGATACAATCTGTCTAGTTTGGAAAAAAACTTTGAAGCATAGTTCACCGTTTAACTTGTTTGTATTGACCTAGTAACACAGCAGAATTTTGTGGTTAAAATCTAGTAGGGTTTTGAAACTTATGAGCAAAAGGATCCAGAATCTACAGTACTTATAGTCATAAATATATTCAAAATGAAAAGCGTATAAAAACAAATATCAACATACAAAACTAAATCACGTGCACATAATATTTGACATGAAAACTCATTTCAAAGCATTTCTGGGACCATGGAGTGTAAAACAAAGATATGAAACGAATGTATTATTCACCATATTTTCTATTTCAATGTAATCAGACCCAGAGTTAACAAAATCCTGTGCAAAGCAGCAAGAGGCAGTACAAATTCCATTAAAGAAGTTGTAGTTCTGAATCTATGAAACCCCAAAAAAGAGAGAGAAGATTTACAGCAAAATGGGGTTGAAATGTTGAGCTGCAAGAGAGGAAAAATTACAAGATGATGATGACAAGAACTCTACAACAACAAAGAGCAGTCTTTTTTACACAGGGAAGAAGGATAAGCAAGCGAGAATAGGGAAAACGTATGAATTTGTGTTGGTTATTGGCCTTTAGGGGTTTCTTGTTGTATTGTTGTAATTATTAAGTTCTTCACAGCAAGACTTGGGAACAGTGCCTTCTACAGATGTGTCCAATAGACAAGTCCAACATGAAACAAAACAAGGCCTTCAGAAACCCTAAAAGAATATAATATGGAGAGGGGGGGGTGCTTTGAGAATCATCCACTTCCTAAAGGGTGTTTTTATAAATCTAAATGTCAAATACAGCTCCCTTATATAATGATGTTTTATTCTATGCTTTCTGTCTCAAAGGACTTAGGGTTACCTTTTTGTGCCAACCCCCCATCAGACAATCAAATGGACACTGCCCTGTTCATGTTATTTCTTTATTATTTTTCTGAGGAAACCTATGATGCTTGTTTCCCTCTGACTTTTCTTCCTGCTCACAAACATCCTTCTAATTTTCAAATATTTTTTAATGCATTTATCGTCTTCTGCTTCACCTTTTCCCCCTAAATGCATAAAGTTCTGTCTATTTTGTTTTTAGTTTTCCAGCATCCATTTCCCGAGTATGATGAGTATATATCACTGTTTAAAATGATACCCATTTGAAAATACTGTACGCTTTGTAATAGAAATGACCCATCTAACAGGATTCACAAGTTTAGTGCTAACCTATAGATATCTCACAAGCGAAAACAAATGCATAACATACCTCTATGATCATTGTCAACACGTTTTTCATAGTCTAAAAGTTCCACCCCTGCCCCCCGGGTGTGTGTCTCTGGCCTGCCTATCCCTGTGTGTGAAAAGTTGAAAATCATTAAATCTCTCTCTTCTAGAGAGGAACAGAGAATGATACGACTAAGGAACGAAAGTGAGCACAGCCTTAAGTCTAACATGCCATCTACTTAAAATCTGCATCAATAAAACAGTGACTCTCTTCTAGAGGGATGTGAGATTATGGATTACGATGGATAAGCCTTCCCTAAATCATGGGGAAGAAAAATGGATGATTAAACTAATTGAAGTGATTTAGAGAGACTTCTGTGACAATTAAGGATCATATAGTTAATAACATGTCACAAAGTTAAATTTAACACACAAATATATTACTTAATGATAGACTTTTTCTCAAACTACATAGATTGAAATTTCATGAACTTTTTAAAATTGAAGTGACTTAATACATGAAAACTAAAATGGAAAATTAGCTCTCAAATTGTTAAGAGAAATGCACTCTTTAACTACAACTTGGAGACATGATAAAAAATTTCAACAAATATTTCCTGTTTCATTTGCAATTATTTTCAAGAACACCTTTTCAGATATCTTTTTAATTTATTATAATTGCAAGACTAATTACAATCATAATCAAGATGCATTGCACATATTATCTGTCATGACATCATTAAGATTTTAAAATCCATAATTTGATATGGCACCATATAGAAATTGGTGGTTCAGGAACAGATCCAATGAACAATGTATAGACATGGTCCACACTCCACACACTGAAGTTAAGAAAAGATAGGCATAAGAACAGACTTTAAGACAGTAACATATCCATGCACAGGTGATTCCAATTTCAAGGGCTACTCCTCCTTTGAAGACTGGTACCCGAATCACAACGGACACATGCCCAAAGTCTTGGAATATGCACACACTAAATTCAACTGCAGCTTGAGCTTCTGCTAAGCTAAGCAACAAGATAGTTCTTTCTTTAATTTTTTTTTGAAAAATGAAACCAATGAAAGAGAAAGTTGAACAGCATTGCATTCATTTGCATTGGTTTTGAGTTTGTTTTTTTTTTTTTTTTTTTTTTTTTTTGGTTTGGATCTTCTTCCTTGGCCCCATCTCCTCCCTCCTCGATACCCCCTCTCTCAATCCTTCTCACAGACATTTTCACAAACACGCGGAGTTCGAGACGCACAGCAAGACAAATCCTATCTTAGACTTTTTCTCCTTGTTAATGAATTTCCACCAGATGGAGTTCTCTCTCTCTCCCTCTTTCTATCTCTCAATCTAGGGTCAATTCCATATATATCAAACAGGCAGAGGGTTTCAAGTTTCACCTACCAAATTCCTGATTATTCTAGGGCTAAAACGTAACAATGCAGAAGAATCACATACCAGAGCCGAACGAGAAGAGGCGGAAGTTCTTAATCAACGACAATCTCGACATTCTTATCGAAATCCTCAAGCGGCTGGACGGACCATCGCTCGGCGTCGCGACCTGCGTCTGTCGGCTCTGGTGCACCATCGCTCGAAGCGAATCGGTGTGGGAACAGGTCTGCTTCCGGCATGTAACATCGCCGCTTCCGGCGTCTGTGAAATCGGTGGTGGTCGCCTTGGGAGGGTACAAGCGGCTGTACATGGTGAGCATACGGCCGGTGCTGAGTCGACTCGGCTACTCAGACCTAATGAGGCGAGTTTGGACTCAGAACGAAGTTCAACTTTCACTGTCTCTGTTCTGCGTGGATTACTACGAGCGGCTCACCGGAAATGGAAGACTCGGCGGCGGCGGCGGCGGCGGCGATGCGTCCGCATTGTCACTCATGTTCCTCTGCAACACCGTCAACGTCTGATTGATTTCAATGACTTTTTCCGACACTTTCGCCGGCGTCAGAACGGTAGACCAATCCATATAAGAAACCAAGCTGGCTCCGGTGATCTTTTGTCAGAAGGATTAAGAATAGCTTTAGCCTGGTATGATTATGATTACTTTTCCAATTATACATCGATTTTATTAAATAAAAAAACACAGACCCATTATTTTCTATATTTTCATAATTATGTGTTTCTTTTATTTTTTTTATTTATTATTACGTCTTGTAACAAATAATTTATATATATATATATATGTAATATTAGAGTCCTATTTACACTTTATTTTAGTCTTTATAATTTAAATGTTAAATCATTTTGTGTCCTCTAATAAAAGTTAAAAATATTATTCTAAAATGGGGTGGAAATAAAAGGAAACTTTTAAAAAATGAATGTGTTCGTGTTGGTTTTGCGTGTGGGCTAGAAAAAGTGATTACGACAAGACACGGGATTGAAGAGGGTGGTCCTTTCGTATTATCATCAACTTTACAATTTGATCCTAATCGAAATGCATACATGGGATGGTGAAAAAAAGATATATTTTACATCTCTTTAAGGTTTCGTGACTTCATTGGACCTTAGGCAAGGTTTCTCTTTGCCTACCAGATATCACTTTGCGGAATCCAAAAGTTTGTTCGACCACACATGTCGCTCATCTCATCGAGACATCCCAAACATCTATCCATCTAGGTTCACCATATCGAATAACAGGTGTATATGTTCTTTAAAACCTCATTTAAAAGGAAATAACCTGAGACACTTCTTGAAAAACCCATTTAAAAGGAAGTAACCTGAGGCACTAGGTTCAACACGCTTGCCCTCACTGTGACACGCATGTGCCATAAGTTGGCATAACAAATGGTTTACAACAAAACCTAAAGGTTGATCGTTGATCCTCCATAAGATAGGCCTCCTCCATAAGATAACAAATGGTTTATAACAAATGCTTTATATGCTTCATTCACCTCTCCAATCGTTTGTAACAGCCCAAGTCTACTTGACTCATTTTAACTAGTATGCATCTATTATGGAGAGAGTTTAAGCCTACTTTGACTACCGTCAAGTACCATCTAGAATCTGATCGGATATCTACTGGTAGTATACTTCAGCTATTGCAAATGATACAAGAGTCACACGGTTATTGCAAACTAAGTCATTTATTTGAGTTGCAGACGTTATGTCTTTCATGTACACCATTTCCCTGAACTAAATAGAAAAAAAGTAGATCAAAACACACTATCCTAGGAAATGGCAAAGTTTTCTTAGAAAAACAAAACAAATCCATCTCTACTCCTCATACTTTCTTAGTCAGAATAATCCACTTTTCTTCTACCTATTAGAAACCAAAAACAAACACATAAAATCTGTCGTAAACTAAACCGATTGTGGGGGGGAAAATGTAGTAGTCTTGTATCTTCTTCTTATTCTATCAACATCTTCATCTATAAACTCGGTTCGAATTCACCTCCTTGTCGGAGCTGCAAACGGGCCCTCCGGTAGATCAACCTCTTGTGTTGTGCTGCAAAACCACAGTGTCATCACATTGCTTAGCAAACAGCAATGTAAACCACAAATCACATAGCCTTTTTAACAAACCTATCATCATCAGCTTGGTCAGTCAATGAAGGTAGTTGTTCATGCTGCTGCTGATCAGTGGATAACAGGTCCCCCAGTTCTGGCCCTTCTGCATTGCCTAAACACAATGCTATAAGAAAAACAGTCCACAACCAAACCCAAACAGATCATAGTCTCGTATGATATATCGATTTAGTTTTTGAAAATTAAGCTTCGAGACCTGATGAATGTGTCCATTCGTTTGTTGAATCCACCAATGACAAAAGAAGCTCAGAGCGTTGTCGCTGTAGCTCATTTTCATCAATCAGAATCCTTGTCAGTGAATCATTAGTGGCTCTTGGCACTGCAAGTAATTTGAGCATATGGTTTAAACATGCAAGAAAAGGGATTCCCAAACAACCAAATGACACTGTTTTTCCTTACTAGAATTTGCTTCTTCCATGTTTCCTTCACTGTTGTTTTCAGCATTATTTCTGTACAAACAACAAAACATGTTTTAGGTTCAAATTTTCACAAAATAACCAGCCTTCCATTCTCAAAATGCTGTTAAAATTACCTCTGTATAAGCCTAGACTTCTCCTTGTAAGGCTTAACAAGAACTTGAGCACCACAGACAAAATGAGTAGTTCTGACTGAGAGAACATGTCTGGCTGTCTCAGCATAAACGAATGTTACAAATCCATACATCCTGGTCTGTTGGTATGGTATCTTAACTTCTTGAACAGGTCCATATTTGCTTAAAGAACAGCATAAATTCAGTAAATAAACATACCCAAGATCAACAAGATTAATATAAAATTCACATTCTTACTCGAAGTAGTTTGAAACATCCTGTTCTGTGAAAGTACTAGCAGCTGGGAATGTAATGTAAATCTGTCGAGCAATGTTTTCAGAGGAATCTATGTGCTTTCCAATATCCTCGACCAAGATTAACGAATGTTGCCCATGTGGCCTAAAAGAAACCCTAAATTTAGAGATGAAACAAACAAAGAAGCCATGAAATTACAAACAAGAAACGGAGAATTAACCTGTCAAGAACACAAATGGAGTTCAAACTAGAGAGAAGTCTGGTGAGGCTAAAACAAGCCCTCCCAAATCCACGGCCTTCAGTAAGATACCCGTCGGCTTGAAGATTCTTGCCGTAGAAATCATAATAAACCATCGGCAAAGACGCGATTGAAATCGGACTCCCTCGACGGGATTTCAGAAGCCCAACGATTTCCATTTCCAGGTTTTCAAGCGCCTTACCACGAAGGATAACTCGCTGCTCGTGATTCGCATTCGCCGCCTTAACTTGCCCGTGGAAATACCTGCATTTACTCCCGTGCTTACAATATCCTTTGCGGAAATAGTGACAAATCTTAAACGGAAACCCCCGCAGCCCAACCGGATTCACCGATTCGAATTGATCCTCCAGGGAAAGAAACCGCATAGGGTTTTGAATGTCCAAATCGGAGTAGGACTCGGAGGGGAATAATCGAGAGGAAGGGTCGCGGCGGTACACGGATAAGGGAAAATAGGGGTCGGAAATCGAAACAGGGGATAGCGCAGAGGACACCATTTCAGTGATTCCTAGGTCGGATTTGGCGTCTTCGATGAAAGATTGAAGAACAGTATCAGGACAGAAGGCCAATCGGATCATATCGCGATCGTCGGTGTTTAGAATAATGTACTCGATGATCGTGGTCGCACATTCCGCATCCATTTCGCAGATTCTTTGAAACAATAAATTTGTTGGCTCTGGTAATTCCATTTTGCTCCGTAAATCCTAAACGGAAGAACAAGAAACAATCAAGAACAAACAGGAAATTGAGGATTCAAGAAACAAGCGATCTGTTACTTGATGATCTTGTTTCTGTGTTAAGTTTATATGAATCTGTTCTTCACACTGAGAACGACGCCATTCTTATATAGACAGCAAGATGACAGAGGGGATTGGATTTTCTTCAAATTAATTTAATTATTTATTTATTTATATATAATAATCACAAAATTTAAATACGACGACCACTTCCTCACTCTCTTAAAAATCGTATTTATCGTAAAATAATTGGTCAATTTAAAATAAATAAATAAATAAATAAAACTTTATATTCGATTTATTTATTTATTTATTTTCTTCTTTTAAAATTACGAGTCGTTATAGAAAATCGCGGTAAATTCTGAGAAATGCGCCTGTATTTCCGAAAACAGAAACCCATTGAAAAGACTAAACTGCCCTTCTATCTCTTTTTTTAAAAATATATAAATAAATAAATCACACGTGTGACTTGTGGAAAAAAAAATAAATTAACGCACCGTTTGTTAAAGTGGGTCCCACTCTGATCAACGGTTTTATCCTACATGGCAAGTGGGCCCCACTTCTGTTATTTATTATTTTTCCAGCCAATAAAATATGAAATTCGGTCAAATTTAAGAAAATGGAAGGGTAAAGTAGGTATTACGCATGGTAAATAAGTCAACGTATTGAGATTCACGAGTGGAGCTATTCAAACGGCAGATAAGGAGGGATTACCGGTTACCGTTAAAGTTAATATATATAATATATGAAAAGTGTTAAAAGAACAATTAAAAAAAATATTCTAATATCAATAATGAGTTATAAAAAAAAAATTAAATTAATAAAAATATATTGTCCAATAAATTAATAATGAAGGGATAATAATGTATTATTAATATAGACATTTTAATAATAACATTATCCAATAATTTGGCATAAATGTATACTTTTTTATTCATACGTGACACAATTTTAATTATTTTTATCCATAATTTACTTAACTTAAAACAAAATAATCTTGAAATTATTATTATTGTTTTATTGAATACTAAGATATAAATAATTTAAACAAGGCTCTAATATTTATTAAAATTGAATTAAATTATATTTTTAAATCAACTAATGATAATTGATTCTTGTTAGATTTAAAATAAATGTTACGAATTATCATCCAAATTAATTATAATATTAAGTAAATTAGTGTTTGCTAAAATAACATGAAAGCTAAACAATTAGGATATATTGATTGATGTATAAATATTAAATTGTTGTATTTTGGATATTACAACTATATTTTAATAAAAAAAAATTAAGAGGAAAAATTTAATTGTGTTAGAAAGATGATTTTTTTTTTTATATAATTTGTTTTGAGAAAAAAAATTATCGGAATAGAAATAATAAATGGGCCCATCGGACAGTCGGCCCAAAATGGGATTGTATTGGGCTTCGGCTACTTAGAGAATGCAGGTGAGTGGAGGCAATTTTGTCGATAATTTTTTCAGTTGAATGTCTTGGAGAATTTCATTGATCATATGAATAGCAAGCGAAACGAGCCACGCAAGATGTATCAATGGATGAAATGGATTGGGCCATTCTTCAGGGAATGGAGGTGACTCGGTATCTGACTCTCATACCATTTGTAGCCGTTCAAGCCCAAGGTCACGACAGATATTGTCTATTCCCCTTTCGGCTTCTCTTGGAAGGTTTCCACACCCTTCTCCCTTCTCAAGAATGTTTCGTTACTCTTTCCAATGGAGGTGATATTTCACAAAAAAAAAAAAAAAAAAAAAAAAAAAAAAAAAAAAAAAAAAAAAAGAGTTGAGCTGCATTTGTTTGTCGAGATCATGTTGAGTTGAGCTGCATTTGTTTGTGGAGATCATGTTTTTGTCTCCATCCCCATCTAAAGCATAGCTTAAAATAGTCTGCGCTTCCCTTCTCATGTAATCCACTATTTGCTACTACTTCTTGTCGTTAAATTTATAGACAGACTTGCTCTGTTCATATAGACATGCTTGCTCTGTTCAGCTTGAATAGGAGTATTTGATATGTGCTGAGATGTAGGAAACTGGAGTAGTTGATAGCTTGCCTGACAGGCTTGCTCTATTCAGCTGAAGTATTAGATATGTGCTGAGATGCTGGAAGCGGGAATATTTGATATGTGCTAAGATGGTGGAATTGAAGAAGACATGGCATGGTTGGAAGAGGAGGATTTACCTCCTTCCATATTTCTTCTTGGAATTTCAAAAAACTGATGTAGATTCATTGTATGATTGTCCAAGCCCATTTGAGAAGAACGAGAGAGGAGAACAGGGGATTCAAAGTGACAAGACACCGAAATCACGTAACCCTTACCTGTTTGATGTTGGAATGCATTATATAGTCAGCATTACAGTGGTCATCGACTGCACCTGGAATTCCTTTTATCGACTGCACCTAGAATTCCTTTTTAGATTTAATTCAATCATTCATGATATAAATTTTTCGATCAAAATAACTCTTATTAAATGATCAAATATGAAATATTTGGGTTGTTTTCCCACCTCCACAATAGTTAAACTTAAAAATATAAGATAAAAACATTGTTTCGAGCAACAATGGGGAGTGAAGCAATGACAAAGGCTAGAGGGATGGTTGTTCTCGTAACTAATGAATGTTCTTTCTAATTGAAAGAGAGTTAGCAAGAAAAGTACTTGATTCGACTCTATTAGAGAGAGGGTCCACATGGGAATGTTTGGTCGGTTTTTCAACTGCTCCAATTTTTTCTTTACTTTATGGCTTTTGTCTATTAGCCAAGGTGAACATGTGGGTCCTGCATTTCTGAAATTGAGTGAATCAGATGCCCAAAAAATCACAAGTTCAAGTTGGTGATTGGAACAGAATCTAATAAATAATAGCCACATTCCATGGCATAAAGGGATAACAAACTGAAATACTAACCTTTCAGATCATGGAAGAAGAGGAAAGTTCACCTGAAACAATGGGAAAGAAAAGAAATGGAAGAAAGAAAGTTTCTATTCTATCTTCTACGTTTCAATTCTTGGAAGAAGATGATCCAACAATGTCGTTTGTCTTCCATGTGGGCTTGTCGAAGAGGGTGAGTCGAGGCCTGTGCAGACCCACCCCGATGTGAGTGCCGGAGATATTAAGACAATCAATTCAATGTACAAACAATAAGTAGTGTCCAGTGGGAGCTCCAAAGCTCCTAAGAGGACGAGGACTGTCCTAAACTAGAGGAGAAAACATGAATTGACTAACATACAGGCATAATGAACACATAAAACTTGTACAATTTGCAACAAGATCTTGGTTGCTTCATTGTTTTTCCTCAAGTGGATCGCCATACTGAACACATAAAGCTTGTATATATAAACACAGTTCTAAACAAAAGAAGGGGGGAAAAAGCAATATCGACTGATTCAATTTTTTTAGAAAAGGTAAACTAATATGTTTCTTCCCTACCTTTATATTCTTCACGCATAAAAGGAAATACATGAGGGCGTACAAATAAGATGATCTTGTTTCTATGGTTCCAGCTTCAAGGAAACAACTCGACATTGTCTGTTACGCTTAGCCACCTTGAGAAACACCATAGAGAGGCACGACGGTGCCCACCATGGTCGACGTACCTTTTGCTCCCCTTTCAAGCAAGCCACTGGAAGTACATACTTAAACAATAAACAGCATGATCTTAATGTTAACTGGAAAAGCAGACACGTACATAGTTAGGGTAGGTTGTTTTTGAAATGGTGATTCTGAAAATTTTAATGTTTCAAAAGCATAGTTAAAGCATGCATACATATCAGTTTACTTCCTTGGAATTCAAAAAAAAAATTAAATGTGATTTTGAAATTTCTAAAAATACTTAAAAGCACCTTAAAATGGACTAATGCTTTGGTTTGGGGTCTGTTTCTTTAGTTAGCGTTTGAACTCCTTTTTCATAGGCTCGTCTTCTTATATGCCCTTGTACATTCTTTCATTTTCGTTTCTCTCAATAAAAGCTAAGTTTCAACCCCAAAGATGCGATTTAAAGGAACAAAAAGGTGTAGGGTGCCTACCCTCAAAAGTAATCTCAAACCCCCTCTTAGCATAACATTGGGTGCGTGCATCAATTTCTCGACTATCGCTATCAGAAACATGCTAATGACAGCACGGGAGGTTGCAAATGAATCAAACGAGGAGTTAAATAGTTGACTCTAGACCTCCAAACTTTCAAAGACAAACACAGACTGCTTCAAAAGGAGGGGAAAAAAAAAAAAAAAAAAAAAAAGGTATGAGACATTGAAGAAGGTTTCAGAAAAAGGCTAACTCTAACTCCACAGTAAAATATACCCATTCGCTTGCATTTAGCTAAGATTTGGTGCATTTAGTTTTTTTTTTTAATTTAATTCATTATAATCATATCAGGAGTTTCTGAAATGGAAGTAGTAGCAAGACAACCCTGTATTGTTTTTCCCTAAAAAAGATTGAAAAAGATAAGAAAAGTTGCCTCGCGAACAGACCTTTAATTCGTCGGAGTTCCTTACAAAGTGTAATGAAGTCTCCCCATTTCATATGGCATCGTCTGATAAACCTTAGAATCTGTTCAGTTGTGAACATTGACATGCCTTCAAGATACTCCCCATTGACCCCATTTTCTTTAAAAATCTGGCGATAGCTTCCAAGACTTATTTCTTCCAACCACAAACCAACATCCTGGAAAAAAACAAAAAAAAAACGTTATAATCGGCATGCAGGAGGCATATTATAAATCAAATTTCATTAAATTCACAGTTAAAATTTTATCCAGAGAAATGTGATATGATTTATAGTCCAAATGGTAACACATAAACACTCCAACTTGGACGGACAGGGTGCAGTTTGGAAAGATATGTTCACAAATTTTTGCACTCCAAGAAGCTAATAAACTATGTGACATCCAGAAGCATGCTGAGAACGAAGAACATAGAAACAGTATGACATTGCCAGTTTAATTTCTTTAGTTCCATCAAACATAATTTCTTATACTCAAAATTTCTGAGAAATAAATTTAGGAGAGTTCAAGCTAGCTGTTAAGTTCAAAACTAGAAAGAGAAAAGAAAGGAAGAGGAAGGAGCTATAACAAGGAAAAGTCCAAAATTCCAAATGGGAAGGAAAATATCACTGACTGAGGATAAATTCAATTATTTCATTTCACTATCTACAACTACTTTGAAAAGTTTTCAGTTGCTAACAAAACACTAATTCCGTAATCCTAACAAACATAGTTGGAAAAAAATTACACAATAACCAAATCTCATTGATCCAGTAATCAAAAAAATTAAAGATCACAAATAAAGAAAAAACAAGGTATCACTGAATCACGATCAAATACTTGAATAAGCAATCAATGAGGAAGGTTACAGTATCCATCAATTTCAAACTCCCCATACCAACACTCCTAACGCATAACCGTTCAGATTTTCAAGTAGAATCCCAAACAACAAAGAATTGCAGTTCAAGATCTTTGCACAAAAGATCCAAAATCAACGACGATGTATCAGATGCGAGAGGATTAGGAGATACCTCAACAGTCCAAATGAAGAAATCAAGAGGTTCCGGTCGCTGATCCTTGTTCATCTCCCTATCAGGTCCTCCCGAGTTTCAGATAACCTAAATTCACGAAGTCAAGAACAAAAAATCTCATCACGATTTCAAAGACAAAATTCAGTTCACAGAAAACTAAAAAGAAAACGAAGACATATAAAGTAGAAATTGAGGAAGCTAACCAGACAGAAGTTGAATTTCTCCTTCTTCTTGTTCTTCTTGTTCTTCTTGTTCCTGAAATGAAAAATCTAGGTCACGAAAAGTTCTCTACATTTGATTCATAACAGAAGTGGCGCACGAGAGATGGAAAAGTGAAATCAATGAAAGAGAGCGTTGAGAGGTTTTTGATCATTTGATGATTTCCTCTTTACTCTCTTCAATTCTCTCTCTCTCTCTCTCTCTCTCTCTTTCAGTTCCATTCCTCTCTTCTCCTCGCAGTTGTATTGTATGCTTTGCCTTACTCTCTAACTCCCTTCCACACGCGCTTTACACTTCTCGTGTAGTACACGCGTCTTCTTTGAATTACCTCACTCCCGTTGACTATTATTACTATTATTTTTCTTAATTATTTCATTCATAATTCGGTTTTTTAATAAATTATTATAATAATTTTGCATATTTTGTTTTTATGTCACGTCAAGTTTAGATAAAAGAAAAGGAATAAAATCATACTCAATAATTTAGACGGTTTCACTTTATTTTCCCTTTTTCAAATTTCTTTAAACGTATAATTTCATAGATTCAGAGTTCATTTATACCGACCTTTCTGTCACTCCACCTTTAGGTCTTGATGGCTATCGGGTGGAATTACTCTTGTCCCTGAGCAAGGCCTACCTACAAGTAGTTCTTCTCGAGTTGCCGCTTACTCATCGAGAACCCATTCTGTCATTTTTTCGAGAGTCTATCTTAGGTCCTTGTGATTCCCTATTCCTCATCCCTGCCCCGTTCATCTCCTTGCCCGCCACTACTCGACATCATGACCTAGTAGAATTCATACAAACATGACTAAGCCTATACAAATAGATGTTATCTGTTTTAGTCTATTACGTATCACCGTTAGTCTCATGGTTTTAAAACGCATCTACTATAGAAAGGGAGTCCAACGTCTTCACCCAGTGTATGACTCTAATACTATTTGTAACAATTGCTAACATATCTTGTCCACTTTAACTGTTACATATCATTATTAGCCTCATGATTTTAAAACGCATCTACTATGGAGAGTGTCTAGCTCTGCCCCAATCATTGTCTCACCACTAACAAATAGTAGTATCACTGTCAGCCTCATGATTTTAAAAACATGTATGTTACAAAACTTTGAAATATTTTAAATCTCAAACTAATAATTATTTTTTGTGATCAATTAATTTAATTGATAAAAGAATATTCGAATTTCAATAATACGTGGAAATGATTTAAAATGGAAGGAAAATAAATGATTTAAGTATAATAAAGAAATGGTTGTGTTTTTTTTTTTTTTTATGTTATTTATTAATTATTAATGACGACATTGTGGATCAAAAGTAGAAATATTGATTGATTACGTAAGGAGATCATATTTAAACATGGAAATAAATCATATGTGGATGCGTGTCAATGGGGTCCACGGCACGTGGCAAATATATTATTATTATTATTATTATTTATCCCATGAAAGCAGAATAGAAGAATATGAACCGTCGGAAAAGGATGCCGGGGATGATATGGAAGATCTTAACGGTAGAGGGAAGGTCGGCGGCGAGTGATTGACCGTACCGTCGCCGGACACCGACTAATTAGCACCGTGGAGGTGCATGTGCGGCACGTGTCCACGACCGTCGCATGCGTTTAGAAGTATAATAATAATGAAAATCATTATTTAAAATTGGACCCCTGATTTAAGGCTTATTTAGAATTGTGCCCTCTTTATTTCCGGAAATTTTATTTTTCGAGATTGAACATCTGAGCCTTCTATTTTCAGTTTTATCACGTGACTTTGTCGTTCCCCATCCACAACAGCTATTAAAATAATAAAGAATTTTAAATAAAAGTTTTTAATTTTTAAATTATTATTATTTTCTATCTAATAATTAATATTATGCAAACCAAAATTTAATTAATTCCACCTCAAACCAAAATTCATCTCCATTTTGATAACATTTTATATATTTTTTTAAATTAAGAAATTCTTCCAAATTTGTTCAAATTCGACCCAAATATTTTCCTGTATTCTTTGTGACAGGGTCACATTAACTATTTATCATTTCTTAAAAGTGAAAACTATTCATTGCGATATGAAGGTGCACCTTTGTTAGATGAACACGACTCACCACAAAAATTAACCGATATTTGGAGTTCTTTGTTCGACATTTGAGGATTTACCAATCTACGACTAAGTTTAGGGCATGACTCTGGTACCATGTTAGCGAACACGACTCTCCATAATAGTATGATATTGTCCACCTTGAACATAACCTCTCGTGGCTTTGCTTTGGACTTCCCCAAAAGTCCTCGTACCAATGGAGAGAGTATTATTTGATTATAAACTCATGAACATTTCTTAAATTAGCCGATGTGAGTTGTTGATATAGTTAGTGATATCAGTTTATTCATATATTATTTTTCTATAAAAAAATAAATGGTATATAAATCAAAGTTTATAAAAAATGCATTTTTTTTTAAGTTATTCAAAGCTTAATTATGTTTGTATGAAATGAACATGATTATAATTAAATACTCGATAACTAATTAAATTGTTAATTAAATATAATGACATTAATTAATTAAACATGGTTAAAAATACGTGGACCAAAATTATCCGTAAACCCTACTAAAGCCCTTCCCACCTTCCCCTCTGTGAGTTACTCTGTGATTTCAATGCTTTCCTTCACTTCATTCGAGCTTCTACAATATGCACAAGCTCTCCAGACGCGCTGTCTCTGCTATTCTTGGCACTGGTGGAGCTCTACCACCGTAATGCTGCCTCCGCTTTAGCTCCGGCCACTCATGCCTCAGTCCTGGTCTGTGTTCTTTGTCCAAAACGTGAAAACTTCTGTCTGTGTCAAACTTCTTTGATGATGGAGTACTTCTGTGTGGGAGTGTTCTGAAATGGGTATAATTAATTGAAATGTTGATAGTTTGTATTACCTGAGTTGAATGTTTTGTGCCTTGGTTGTTTCTTTTTTTTTCTCTCTCTTTGGTTTAATGATATATTTTGAATCGTTGATGTTGATGAATAGCTTAGTATCTATGATCAACTTTTTGGCGTCTAGATAGAAGTAAAGTATTCCGTAAATGGGTAAGTTTTATCGGGTCCTATTTCATTTAATTCAGTATTGTTTTCGTGCTTGGAAGGTCTCTCTGCACCCATTCGAGATTAAGATATCTCGTTGGATTGTTCATATTTGACGGTCATGTCGATGTCGAGGATTGTTAGGAGATGGTCCCGATCATGGGTTTATAAGTAAGGAATACATCTCTATTGGTATGAGGTCTTTTGAGAAAACCAAGAGCAAGCCATGAGAGCCAATGCTCAAAGTGGACAACATCATATCACTGTGGAGGTTCATGATTCCTAACCAATCAAAATCGGTTTTATGCTCCTTGGTCGCAGATTGGCATGTTTTAGACTTTGAAGGTTTCCTTGTTGCATTATTATGGTGGTTTATGTTGAAAGTTAGCTTTGTGCTTCTCTGTTTTGGTGTTGAACTACTCTGCTGGATTGTTGATTTTCTGAAATATGGAATGGATAATCACATATGCTTGACAATTTTCAGGTGGGCGAGATTGATGGTAAAGTCAGACGGTACCCATTGCTAGCGTCTGGACATTTGGATAAAACATACTTTTTCCTTGACCCACCGATTTGAATCAACTGCCACAGCATCTGATGCATCGGCTACTCCTCCAGTTGAGAAGTACGAGTATCAAGCAGAGGCATGGTCCTTTAAATAAGAAACTATATACTAATTTGGAACTAAAATCTTAATGTTTAAATTCACGGATCACCTTTTATATTCGTGTTTCTTTTTCGTGCCAGGTGAGTCGTCTCATGGACCTCATTGTTAACAGCTTGTACAGCAACAAAGAGGTTATTTATTATCAATGTTTGGCTCGTTTCTTTTTCTAGAAGCTTACCTTTTGATACCTAAATTGAATATTGGTTTCTGCCAATTCAACCTTCACAGCATGCAAGTGATGCTTTGGATAAACTGCGCTTTCTGAGTGTGACAGACCCTGGACTTTTGAAGGAAGCAATTGATTTTCACATATGTATCCATAGTGATAAAGATAATGGGATTATAAGCATAACGTAAGGGTTCTGCTATTTTGCATCCTCCCTCCTCCTCCTCCATACCGACAATGCTGCAACATTTGCAACCTGTTTTCTATCTCTATGCAGTGATACTGGCATAGGTATGACTAGGCAAGAACTTGTTGACTGCCTTGCTACTATTGCCCAGAGTAGTCTGTCTGTCTTCTTCCATCCTCACTTCTCCAACACTCTATAGGGAAACTATGGGATGACAGCTTACACACAACAGAATCTATTAATTGTAATCTGATTAATGATTTTTCTTTACAGAAGAAGAAGAAGAAGAAGAAAACAAAGACTGTTATGGCGAAGTACTGGGACTGGGAGCTCACTAATGAGACCCAACCAATATGGGTGAGCTCACAACTCCTTTACTTTCCTGTTTTGTTGTTAAATCGCTGTTACTTCTAAGCAACTAAAGGGTGCTATTCCTATATGTATTTGTAGCTTCGGAACCCGAAGGAAGTCTCCACAGAGGAGTACAATGAATTCTACAGAAAAACTTTCAATGAGTACTTGGATCCATTAGCATCATCTCATTTTACAACGGAGGTATGCCTGCTTTTCCTCCTCCATAGTCCACTTTCATCTGATCGTGCAGATCTGAGACCTCTTTTGTCTGCTTGAAATCCTGGGAGAATGAGGATGACCATCCTGTCAACTAATTCTTCCATTCAAAATGAACCTACAAATTCAACTAATTTATCAAAATGATAAGAATTCATCCAGATATTTGGATTTATTGGCTAATTTACCTAAATGATAAGACTCCTACTTTCAATGAATGCTCTCTACTTCTTATTTCATTTTCGTGGAGCTAATATTTGACTGAATTTTCAGGGTGAAGTAGAATGCAGGTCAATACTTTATGTTCCAGCTGTTTCTCCCACGGGGAAGGATGACCTCATCAATCCCAAAACTAAAAACATTAGGCTTTGCGTGAAAAGGGTGTTTATTTCAGATGATTTTGATGGAGAATTGGTAAAACTTACCTAAATGAAACATCCTTTCTGTACTTTAAATGTTAGTTTTACCTGTGACAATGCTGATGATTTCAAGTGATTCGGGTCGAGGTCATTAGTTTCCAGAATTATAGGATGACCCTCTGCCTTCATTATTGATCTACTTTGTGAAATTACAAAAAAGGAAACAGTAATTGCTATGTGTTTTAGGTGATAAGAATGAAGAGAAAGAGAGAAATAAAATAAGAGTTGGGCCAAACTTGTGATTGGATTAAGAAATGCTTGGGAGACAAAGTTGTCGATGTTGAGATATCACGACTCTCCATTGGGATGAGGTCTTGTCGCTGGAAAGTTTGGTTGGGTTAGAAATCACGACTCTCCACAATGGTATAGTATTGTCCACTTTGAGCAAAGCCCTCGTGTTTGCTTTGGGCTTCCCAAAAAGACCTCATCCCAATAGAGATAAAATTCCTCACTTATAAACCCATGATCATTACCTAAATTAGCCAATGTGGGACTCACTCCCAATAATCCTCAACAATCCTCCCCTCGAACAAAGTAAGCCTCCCTTGAGGCTTATGGAGCTCTCGAATAGCCTCCCTTTAATTGAGGCTCGATTCCTTTCTCTGGAGCCCTCGAACAAAGGGTGTACTTTACACTTTAGTCACTTTTGACTACACCTTCGAGACTCACAATTCTTTATTCGATATTTGAGGATTCTATTGACATGACTAAGTTTAGGGCATGACTCTGATACCATGTTAGAAATCACGACTCTCCACAGTGGTATGATATTGTCCACTTTGAGCATAAGCTCTGTATCATACCATTGTGGAGAGTCGTGATTTCTAACATGGGTGGTCTGCCAACATGGAGAGGTAAGTTACGGTCTCTCTCAATCGATCCAAATGATGTATACTCTATTTCAAGTGTTGGGTATCACTTTTTTTTTCCTTTTCAAGGTTGATGAAGGCACAAACTGTTGGTGATGCCTCTAGTTTGGACTTCATGAGAAGTAGAAGGGTGTTTGAAGTGAACCCTGAGCATCAAATCATTAAAAACCTGGATGTATGTAAAGAGCATAAGTACATTTATACTTTCTTCTGCCGATGCTTGTAAATTGATGTATATGCAAATTTCCACAGGCTGCATACAAGAGTAACCCCAACGATGAAGATGCTTTGAGAGCCATTGATCTTCTGTATGATGCAGCTTAGTTTCGAGTGGCTTTACGGTAAACTCCCTGTGTGCTGTATGGATATCATATTGCATTCCTATGGTTGTATTTTGGAAACAAATCTGCGTCTCAAATACGCTATGGCTTGAACTAAACCACCGTACTCTCCCTTGTTGGTGCAGCCTGAAAATCCGGCCCAGCTTGAGGGTAAGATATATGAGATGATGGGTATGGCACTTTCCGGCAAGTGGTCTGCGCCTCAATCGCAGCCATTGGAGCAGAAATAGTTGAACCAGTGGAAGCTGGCAGCCAAAAGTGAGTCCTGGTCAGACTGAAGTTTTAATGCTCGTTTGATTCAAATATGTTAAGGTAAGATACCACATCGGTTGGAGAGAGAAATGGAGCATTTGTTTATAAGGGTGCGGAAACCTCTCCGTAGCAGACGTGTTTTAAAATCGTAAGACTGATGGCGATACTTAACGTGCCATAGTGGACAATATTTGCTAGTGGTGGGCTTGAGCGGTTATAAATAATATCAGAGCTAGACACCAAGTGGTGTGCTAGCGAGGACGTTGACCTCCAAGGGAGATGGATTGTGAGATCCCACATTGGTTGGAGAAGGAAACGAAACATTGTTTAGAAGGGTGTGAAAGGAGAAGGAAACGAAACATTGTTTAGAAGGGTGTGAAAGGAGAAGGAAACGAAACATTGTTTAGAAGGGTGTGAAAAATTCTCCCTAATGTACGCTTTTTAAAACTGTGAGGCTATCGGCGATACATAATGAGCTAAAATGGAGAATATTTGCTAGCGGTGGGGTCTCGTTTGTGCAAAAGTGAATGATGTAAAAATAAAATGATTAAAATATCACATTATTCTGGAGAGAATATATTTTATGTCAAATATATATATATTTATATATTTATTTATTTGAAGGAATTTAACGCCGTGAAATTAGCGACGAGGCGTCACGTTTGTGCAATTGATTATTCATGTTGAAGGAGTCAAACCCAAGGCATGGGTGTTGACTTTGGGTTCCATTGGTGAAGAGCGTGGACTATGGTTCCTTTGGCGTGGGGTACAGAAATGAAATGAAATGAGAATTAATTCATTTGGAATCTCCAGTTTTTTCTCTTGTCGATCGGATCATCGGCCGTCTTCGCCTTCTTTGCTTTCGTCTTCAATGGTCACCACCACCTGAACTCTCTCATCTTCATTTCTTCTTCCTCCTCTTCTTTTCTGGCCTGTTGGAGACGGCGCGGTCGAAATCACTACTCAACCTCTGAGCTCCCGAGTGCTTCTGCTCCTGCTGGTTGTTACCCCAGGTAGGTAGTTTCTTTAGAGCGATATTTCAGAATTCTCGGTGTTTTATGAGTATCTAATTATCGGCCGGACGAAAGATTTGTCTGTGTATGCCCTTTTATTTTTTGCTTTCTGTCCCTTTTTGCCCTGTTAACTTTTCTTGCTCCCTTTCTTTTTAACCTCGATGCAATTAAATCCATTGCGTAGCTTAGATTTGTCCGCTGTCGCTTGGTGGCATATGATCTGTTGACGTTTTGATTTGCAAACAGGATTTGAGTGATGCTAGAGGATACTTAGCCTTCAATTAGGATTTACCACATGTATCATATTTGACTTGTATCCATTTACTCTGCCCTTTCCATTTTCTTGTAATATATTTGATCTTATTTGATTATGTAAATGATTATGAATAGAAAACTTTCACCGCCCTTTACGTGTGGTGGTTTTAGCAAATATTAACATGGTAACAGAGTCATGCCCTTAATTTAGCCATGCCAATGTCAATTGAATCCTTACGTATCGAACAAAAAAGTTGTGAGCCTCAAAGGTGTAGTAAAAGTGACCTTAAGTGTCGAACAAATGGTGTATTTTGTTCGAAGGCTCCAGAGAAGGAGTTGAGTATCAATTAAAGGGAGGTTGTTCGAGACTTCCAGAGAAGGAGGGCTTAGAGGAGGCTCTATGGTGTACTTTGTTCGAGAAGAAGATTGTTGAAGATTATTGAGAGGAGTAGTCTCACATTGGCTAATTAAGAGGAAGATCATGAGTTTATAAGTAAGGAACACCATCTCAAATAGTATTAGGCATTTTGGGGAAACCAAAAGCAAAATCACGAGAGCTTATGCTCAAAGGGGACAATATAATATCATTGGGTTTTCATTTTCATTTTTGTTGAAAACATGTTCATGTTTCCATCGGAAATTGCTTTGTGATCGAAGCTGAATAATTCCAAACAAGGTCTTTTTGTTTCTTTGTGATATAAAAGCAGAAGGGCATGCTTTTGTTTGTTTGTTCGTTCAAGGTGTATTTTGAGCTTCCATCCCTTGTTTGAAGTTTCTTAATTGCATAATATCTGGATTTGATATTTATCCTGGAAACTTACTGGCCTATGACTTATTAAGAAGTCCATCTTTCTTTTTTCTGAATAACTGTTGTGAACCAAATCGTTTCTCTAAAGGAATTGTGCCTGTCTCTAACTTTCATGCTTGACTTCTTCCCTCGCCTGCAGTTTTCATACATTATGCACTCTTTTGGTTATTAGCTAGAAGTAGACAGACAGATATTTCTTTTTGTCTAATTACAATTCATTCATGCGCTCAATCTTTGGTTCTTACACCCAGCAAAATCTTGCAGAACAAATTATGCTTCCGCGTCAGCAATCACAGTCAGGCTTACTGCAAACCTCGTTTTCCCTGGTGCCATCAGATGCACACTTACCTCAAGAGGAACCAAGATCAAATTCTGGTCAAGTTCGGGAGTCCCCTACAGAAAGTGCCAGTTCTCGGGAAACTTGGCCTAATGTTGAAGCCATGTTGGCAAAGAAGATGGAAATTGGGAAGATAGATAATGATAATGCTGAACATTCAGTTGTTCGCCGTCTTTCTAGTGCTGATAAGATATCCCTGCGGGATATTGCAAGGGAGAGAGTCGATTTAATCTCCGAAAAGATGCATCATTTGTCAGATGAGTTTCTTGAAGAGTTGAAATCTGGGCTTCGAGTTATCCTTGATGGTAATGGTGGTTCCCAGCAGAGAGAGGACATTTTCATTTTGCAGAAGCTTGTTCAAAATAGAACTGATTTAACAGCTAAGACTTTACTTATAGCCAATCGGGTGCAACTTGAAATCCTTGTTGCAATAAATACTGGAATTCAGGCATTCTTGCACCCGAATGTTACCCTCCCACAGACTACTCTAATTGAGATCTTTGTGTACAAGAGGTGCAGGAATATAGCATGCCAGAATCAGCTGCCAGCTGATGACTGTACATGTGAACTATGCTCCAACAGAAATGGTTTTTGCAATCTTTGCATGTGTGTAATATGCAATAAGTTCGATTTTGAAGTAAATACCTGTCGATGGATTGGCTGTGATCTGTGCTCTCACTGGACTCACACGGATTGCGCCATTCGTGACGGACAAATTTGCATGGGTTCATCTGTTAAGAGTGGACCGGGGGAAACTGAAATGCTTTTCAGGTGCCAAGCCTGCAATAGAACGTCAGAGCTGCTGGGTTGGGTTAAGGATGTTTTCCAGCACTGTGCACCTGCCTGGGACCTGGAGGCTTTGACAAGGGAACTCGACTATGTTAGTAGAATATTTTGTGGAAGTGAGTACAATAGAGGGCTGAGGCTTTTCTGGAAGTGTGAAGATCTCAAAGAAAAAATGAAAACCGGGGTTATGGACTCTTCAATGGCGTGCAGAACTATATTGGGGTTTTTCCAAGGTAAAGAACTATTCTTTTGTATATAAACTTATACTCATTTCTTGATCAATTGGTCTTATTTACTACTGGTGTATTATGATTTTCCTCATATCTTTAACTTATAAGAAACAGAACAGCTCTTAAAATTGTTCATGAAAAAGTTAGAAACTGCATCCCAACAACCGTCTGGTTTTTTTATTTGCTTGATGATATTATAGTGGTGAAAGGTGTGGTTTAGAGAGTAGGAAAATCAAATCACTTCCGACACTTTTCTATAGACATTGGTTGTGTCCAATTCTCTCTCTGAGGTTCACAAGGTAGGAAAAAAAAAGGGTTTTCTGCATAAGGAGCCAACAAACAAATGTATTTACTAATCAAAATAGGCTCTTATAGGCACATATTTTTGATTGTGCTATCTTATACTGGGTATGCCTTTTTAGATCCATTATTGTTCAATCATGATTTGAGGAGTCATTGGTAAACTAAACTGTAATAGTGGATGATATCTGATCCTATTCATGTAGAAAAGCTACTCATATTGCTATAAAATTGATGAAAAGGAGCTTAATTGCATTATGCTGAGCTCGAACTACATGTTTTTCCCATATTTTATTTTAATGAAATACCTCTGCTTCTTGTTTCTCTTTATGAAGAACTTGAGTTAGATTCTCCAAGAAGCATTGAAAATGGGGAAGGAGGACGACTGATAGCCCCACAGGAGGCTTGCACCCGCATCGCCGATGTGGTACAAGAGGCCATAATAAAAATGGAAATGGTGGCTGATGAGAAGGAGAGGAGATACAAAAAGGCACGAATGGACGTCGAGGCATTCGAGCATGAGGTTGAGGACAAGACCAGGGAAGCAGCGGAATTAAAGCTGGAGAAACAGAGAAAGAAGCTACAAATTGAAGAGCTAGAGAAGATTTTGAGGCTTAAACTTGCAGAAGCTGACATGTTCCAACTTAAGGCAAATGAGGCAAAACGAGAGGCTGAAAGGCTCCAGTTGATTGCTCTCGCCAAATCTGAAAAATCTGAAGAAGATTATGCTAGTAGTTACCTGAAACAGCGGTTAAAAGAGGCCGAAGCAGAGAAACAGTTCTTGTTAGAGAAGATTAAGATGCAGGAAAGTTTTCGTTCACAGAACAGTGGTGGGGCAGATCAATCCTAAGAACAATCCTTATTCCATACATATTTCCAAATGCCGTTCTGTATCATACTGTGTCCTCTTATAGTCATAAAACCAGCTAAATGATGGTCGTCACCCTTTGACTGGAGTTAACTATGTTTCTGTTGTGGGGTATTGTAATCTTGTCTATAGATCATTGTTTAAGCCGTTTCAAAGTGTGGAGGGATGCTATATTGGTTGTATTACAGAGTAATTAGCCTTGGTAATCCTGGATTTCATTTCATTTATGGTTAGATAAACCTGGTTTGTGGTTCCTGCAGCAGTGAGCACTGAGATTGTGTAGGGTAATGCAGCCAGAAAAGAGAAACAAGGATAGTGATGTTAGCCAAGTAGGTCCATCCATTTGCTGTTACTCCCATCCTTTTTAGGAGTGCTCTCTAATGGAACCCACTTCCAATATGCAGCAATCAGGTGAGCAGCAGAGCTGTATGATTTGGAGATGGTATGGTGTGAGTGGACTACATTTGTTCTTCATTGTTTGACATTAAAGGCTGCGTTCAGAAAACTGACCTCATTTCTTCCTTTGACCATGAACACAGGTAACTACAAAAATGTCCTCATTTTTTGTTGAGAAAAACATGTTTTGTTCATTGTTCGTTTAAGTTGTTTTCATTCCATTTCTTTCATCTACTGATGTAATGACCCCTACCACGGCTAGAAGATCAACTTTCTTTTTTGGGCTTCCCTTCAAAGTTTGTAAAACTTATGGTACGTTTCCACACCCTTATAAATAATGTTTTGTTCTCCTTAATCGATGTAGGATCTCACAATTCACCCCCTCTTTATTCTCCTCCCCAATTGTTGTCACACCACCTCGTGTTCACCCCCTTCGGAGCTTAGTGTCACAATCGCACTTTTGATGGCAGCGGACTTGCGATTGTGCGGCACTCACTTTCCAACGACAAGTGAGCTAAGCCAATTCGTTCTTGCGTCGCCTACGGCCAAGCGACGTATGCTCGAGCCTCTGACCTCGGTTTTAAGAGAAGGTTTTAGAAAACGAGAGTAGAGAGAGATTTTTGAAAGAGACGTTATATAAGCAAGCAAGAGAGAAATAACAACGCTCACATATATAACCTTGGGTAGGGAGAAGTTGACAACTAGTCGTATCCCCCTATAGTACATTCGAAGGCATTTCATGTCTAACAGACTTAGACATGATATTTCTGAAACGTCATACTTCCTATACAAAAGTAAACACTAAAGGGTTGGGCTTGTCATGGGCATGCGGCCATGAGCAACACGCCTTGGACGAGCATGACCGTGACACTCAGCCTCCTTGCTGTTACACCGCTTGGTGTTTGGCTCAGATATCTTTTGTAACTGTTCAAACCCACAGAAACCCTTAATGGCATTACATGTTTTGAACATAGGACTTTTTAGTTTAGTACTTTTAATTTAATTATATTGTTAAAAACTGATAGTGGTATGAAACACGGGTGGAAAGTTTGATACATTTGTCATTTTTCTTTCGAGACATTAGGTTAGACAACGTAGTACTAAACCAAAGACATTAACCACTAAATTTTATTCCATGTCTCCATATCATCCTTAGTTATGTATTTGTTTATTGGTATGTTTTTCATTGGATTTGGTCCAACTAAAGTTATTTATGGGAGAAATTCATATTTAATTTCTATTTTCTAAATAAAAAATGAATTTAAATTATGCATAAAAAGAATAAAACCCTTGTAATTATGCCATAAAGTGATCGCCTCCCCTTCCTTCAAATCTTTTGTCATAACATCCTTTCATGTTTCTCGTCTTCTTTTCAGTATTTTTATTTTCTTTCTCCAATAATTATTTTTATAGAATCTTAAAAAAATAATTAAAATATTTACCAACCAAAAAATTTAAACTAAAATAAATGAATTAATTATTACCATTTTCATTATTACAAAACGCCTTTAATAAATTGAATAATAGTTTATTTTGGATAATTGTGTAGTAGTATAATTTATTCCATGAATCTTAAATTATTAAAAATATTTTTAAAAGAAAAAATTTCCTAAATAATAATAATGATTGAAAAAGAAATCAAGTTGAATGTATATTTCTTATTTAACCCACACTTTATAGATAGAGATGTTTATCGAGAACGCTGACTAGCATGAAGGAACTAGCTCTGCACCCGATATTTGATTACCAAAAAATAATTTTAAAGTGATTTTAATGTAAAAATATATAATAATTGGACTAAATAAAAATGTTACTAAAAACATAATTTAAATATTATTATTTATCCATGACAAATATCATTTTTTAAATGATTTTTTCTCTAAAATTATTACACTAAAAAAACACTTGTTAGATGAAAACGAAATTAATAATTTATTTATTATTTATTTTTGTTTGGAACGGCAAGGACATAGGGGCAAAAAGATAATTTCACAGCTGGAAGAGGGGTAAAAAGGGGAAAGAGGTTATTTTTTTTTTACGTACGGCGAAATTACAAGGATTGGACATTTGTCGCGTAGTAAAGTGAGGTGGGGCCGCCTTTCTCTCTCTAAAATTAAATAGCAACAGAGACAAACGATGTGGGGCCCACCAGAGTTGATGACGTGTTATCCAGCTACGCGCCGCTCCCCCCTGCCTCTTCTTTTTTTCTTTTTATGAAAATAGCAAGCTGTCGTGGGGCCCACCCTCTGACCACCTTACAATCCCTCACGTCTTCCGAGGACTCCTCCATTCTTACAAACCTTCAAATTAAATTCCTACACGTGTCCTTAATTTTTTTCTTTTATTTTTCACAAATATTAAAAACTTAAAAAAACTATCATATAATTAAATAAATTCAGAAAATTAAAACAAATACTCCCATTAATTAAAATAATTACGTAATTACATAGTTTTTTTTAGTGAAATAAATTGATTTTTCTTTCATTTATTATATCTTAAATTAAAAAAACAAAGCTCTTTCGATCAATTAAAAATACTTTTTTAAATTTTGAATAATTAAAAGTAATTATAAAATTTTTATCCGTCCATAAAAATATTTAATATTTTTCTTTTCAAAAAAATCATTTACGATAAAACACAAAATCGAAAAAAAAATATGTTACTTTAAGAAAATTATTAATTTATTAGATATAAAATCGAAGGTTTAAGCACCCCTTCAACGTTTTTTAACTTAAAATTTACCGTGATGGATAAACCTTGTAATTTAACCAAAATTAAACAGGTTTAAATATTATTTTGGTTCCCGACTCTTAAATTTGTCTCAATTTGGTCTCTTACCTTCTGAAATATCCATTAGTCAAATACCCGTCTCTACCTTACATGACGTATAATTATACACTATATGAAACGATATTAACAAAAAGAAATAAACTTTTATTTAAAAGGTAAATAAAATAAATGAAGAGTAAAATTAAATTAAGAAAAAGTAATTAAATAGTATTTAATCTTTTTAGGTTCCCAAAATTGTCCCACACAAAAGCTGAATTATCTTTTCACCCATAGAAAGTGGGCCAAATTGCAATTAATGACATTGTTTAATTATACATGTTCCCACAAATTTCTTGGAATTTCATATACAGTCCCTGACACAAATACCACATGCAAAGTAGACTTTTATTTATTTATTTTATTTTATTTTATTTTTATTTATTTAGTACAATAAACTCCTGAATATTTTTACGTAACAAGTCATTATAAATAATAAATCATAATTATTTACATTAACCTAATCCATAAGGTCAAACATTATCTTAACCCCACTTGGAACCATTTTCCTTTATTATATTTGGTTAATTTTAATAGCTTCTAATATTAAATTCAAATTAAAAACTATATACTAAATTTAATATTATAAGTAACGTGTATACTTTGACATTTATTCTACGTTTTTTTATATATGATTTGACATATCAACTGCCTTAACCAAACTTATGTCGTAGAAATTTATTATATATTATAAAATTTTATAATTTTTTAAAATAAATTAAATGGTGGTTTAAATAGATTAATTAGGGAGTGTAATTTTTATTTTCTGAATATTAAAAGATTGGTGGGTTTTGTCATACATCCAACATAATATTCATTTATTCCAACATTTATTGAATTAATTTTTAATTAGATGGGGGAGTTTGAGAATCTTATCCCCGGCGTATTTTAGCAACGGGCAGCCCTTCTAGAGGGCAGATAGTTTAACGAATAAAACTGCTGGATTTGCATTGTAATACGGTAATTATAGTTGAATTTAAACTGGGTTTCGAATAATTTGTTGAATTAATGAGTTTAATTAATAAGAATTAAAGGTGTGAATCCGTAAGTCTGATGCAGAGTGCAGCGGTAGAATACAAATTCTATTATCTTTAATCGCTGAACGGTGCGGTCTCTTTCAAGTAAGTAAAAGTGAAAATGACGCAGAAGGACGAACAAAACGGGGCTGAAGAGGGTAATAAAGGCATGATGGTTGAGTGAAAACGCCTTGCTCTGCTGCTGTGGCCTAGTAGCTGAGTGAAAAGCTAAAAAGTAAGCCAAAATTGGACGACCCATTTGGAGAAATCTTGCCAAAGCCGAGGGGATTCTGTTCTTGAAGTTTTGAATGAATTAATGTGTTGATTAGAGGTTTGATTTTGATCATAGCTTTTGTTTGCTTTTGCTTAACGTTCTTCACTGGATGATGAGATAATGATGTACCCACTTTGAGATAGGGAGAACAAGAGGGAGATACTAAGAGGGGATGCTTTTTTCTTTTTTCCACTGTCTGATTAGTGATCATTGATTCCAGTTGTTGTAATTATGGAGGAACCAACTGGGTTTAACCCTCTTTGAATAAAAATTCCCCTTCTCCACCATCTTATAATTGATTCCAGTTAAATTCTGGCATGAGCCAACTGGGTTTTACCTCCATTCACGTGAAGCAGAGGAAAAAGGAAAAGGGAATCGACCCATTAGAGAAAAAGGGTCAATACTTCTCCCCATCTCTTTACTAGTTCACGTAATCGTTACCAAAATAACGACTGGGTTTTATCCAGTCTGTTGCCGCCATGATTCGTACGAAGATTTTAGTCGATTAACGCCAGTGATTTCTATGGATTAAACTTCTACACAGGACCAGATTAAGGGTTCTGGGATTGGAGGGCAGAACGGGGTTCTTTTGGGTCGTTGAATAATGATTAGTTCAAGCGGATTCTTACTCGAGTGCTGATTTTGATAAGAAGGGTCAGTGAAGAATTGGTGGTATTCCTTTAATTTGTGGGTTTTCTTGTTGAATTTGTATTGTTGTGTTCCGGTGGAGGAGTTTTATGTGGAGGGGTTGCTCTGGCGGAGCTGGGGTTTTGCTCAAGCTCTCAAGGTGCTTGCTGAGGATGTCTGTGAGCTGCAAGTTTTCTACCTCCAATGGAAAATTTCCAGCTGGGTTTAAGCTGAAGAAGGCGAAGGAGTATCTGTGTTTGTTAAATTCCACCGGAAAATGGAAGAAGAGGCTTCTCTGTCTTTGGATTCTCGCTCTACTTATACTTTTGAGCTGTTGGTTTTCCTTGCGTTCGTATAATGTAAATAGTGGCACAAAACAGAAGACCTCGTACTTGTTCGACGAAGAAACTCGGACTTTTCTGCGGCATTTCAATGTAAGCAAGAATCAGCTTCAAGCTTTAGCTTCCTTGTTATCCGAATCAGATCGGGTTAGTTCTTTTACAGTTCAATTTTTTGATCTTTTGATTTGGCAAACAATATCAGCTAGGATCTCATATCAACATTGTTCTTCTTTTCTCATTTATTTTCAACTTTGGAGCTGTGACAATGTAAAAGACTTGGGAATTGTTGAATTCATAGTCTGAGGCAGGCTGTTTATGACTATTTAATGAATTTATCACATTAGTTTAGGTAGAAATCATTGAAGATCACTTCCAAGCCTGATAAACTGAGGCAATATACTAGGAACCATCAAGCTATTTGCGTTGTACCATTGGCAAACCTATCCATTGTATAGGTATACACCAGACAAGTGCCTCTTATCTTTCCCAAATTATGTAACAGGAGGAGGATTAGAGAATAGCTTCATTAAAAGGTTTTCATTAGATTATGTAAGAGCCCAAACCCACGGCTAATAGATATTGTTCTCTTTAGATTTTCCCTTCGGCGCTTCCCCTCAAAGTTTTAAAACGCGTCTGCTTGGAAGAGATTTCTACATCCTCATTCCCCTCTCTAACCAATGTCGGATCTCACAGTTATATTTGTTGCAGATATCCGGGTGCACCAATGATTTTGGACCTGACACATCAGAGTTGGATGGAATTGGCTGTGCTCAGAGGTTACTGTACTGGGAGCAAGATTTGCACAAGCAGTATGTATGGGTTGAAGAAAGTGCAGATTCCAATGTTGGGCGGTGCCCAGTTCGAACTGAGAAGATCCCTGAAAATTCTGACCAATTATTCTCTGAGGACATAACTGTTCCATTTGCTACAGACTTATCCATCTCTTTACTTTCAAATGGAAATCAGCTTTGTGGAAAGGTAGATAAGTTTTTATATTGGAATTAGTGAATGTAGTTTTCTGTGCTTTGAAAACTTCATCTTTCTCAATTGGCAACATTTAAAGAACTATTTTTTTATTATGATTCTTATCTACTATAGGAAATTAATGGAGTACACCTTGGTTTGTTTATTCGTTTATCGATATCTTCTGATAACAGAACAAATACATTACCCACCTTTGAATTTTGATGATGATAAGCACCATCATTATTTAGTTCTTACGCATAGAAAGTTAACTTTTGAGTTGCTGATTAATCTTGCATCTGGGTATTATCAGATAATTGAACAAGCAGGACAGCTAAGATGTCTTATAAGAAAGCACTGGAAGATTTTCTGTAGTTTATTGATTGGATGTTTTTGGGTTCTTCTTGGACTGGTAGTGTTCCAGAAAGTATCTGGTTTCCATCTAAAATTGTGGAACAAGAAACATCCAAAGCCAAATCAGCCATTGGTTCATCAACAGTGGGTCTTACTAAGGAGAAAACAGCATCAACAAGTCAAAGATTCTCCTAAAGGCGCTGGTAAATGGCGGAAGGTGCTCTTAAGAATATTTATCGTAGTTGGGATCGTCGGGTCCATTTGGTTATTTTGGTACCTGAACCAGACAGCCATTTTGAGAAGAGAAGAAACACTTGCAAACATGTGTGATGAGCGAGCCCGGATGTTGCAGGACCAATTTAACGTTAGCATGAACCATGTTCATGCATTGGCTGTTCTTACCTCTACTTTCCACCATGGAAAACAGCCTTCTGCCATTGATCAGGCAATGCTCTTTCTGTTTGCCATTATTTTGTTTCTTCTCTGACATATAATTTCTATACTAACATGAATATGGAAACCGGATTTTAGTAATCCTTCCTTGAAGAACAGTTCCCATGCTTATGTTAAGTTTTAAGAAAATATGAATAGCAAAATAGTGTTGTTTACACAACCATTTTCAATTAAGAATTGCAATAACTCCAATCTGGTTAATTCAAGGAATCAAATGATTGTACTGAAAGAATTGTGTTCGAATCCTAACTAGTCTTCTGTCTAGCTGATTAATTGTGAATTCTTCTCTCTGCAGAAAACATTTGGTGAATATACAGAAAGAACCGCCTTTGAAAGACCGCTGACTAGCGGTGTAGCTTATGCTCTGAAAGTTAATCACTCAGAAAGAGAGAAATTTGAGATGATGCATGGATGGACAATAAAGAAAATGGAGACTGAGGACCAAACTCTTGTTCAAGATTGTGATCCAGAAAATTTGGACCCTGCACCAATTCAAGATGAATATGCACCTGTCATATTTTCTCAAGAAACAGTCGCGCATATAGTTTCTATCGACATGATGTCGGGAAAAGTGAGTACTCGGATACTATTTCGTCATGCCCCTGAAATTCTATTCCGAATTAAGGAGATATGAATGAAAACGCCTAAATGATAATTCTCTTTTGTTGATTTCTAATCTTTAAACATAGCCATGTTTTTGTTCCAGATAATGGCAATGAAAGCTCTCGTTTCCACCTGTTAGGTTTTACAATGTGCAGGACTTATGAATTGAAGTTCTACAGAACTGTTCGATTGTTTTATCATTACGGCTAAGTGTTCATTTGTTACAATTTTGAACAGAGTTAAACAAGTCTTGTCATTTAGTTCTTGAAGGATAGCTATTTCTGGTGTCAAATTCTAAGGCACCGCTATGTTACTGTATACACTTCTGGCTCTATAGGAAGCCTGTGATCATACATGATTCATTTACTCTGGGGTCCCTATACCCTCCTTATAATGGAGCAGATTTGTCAATATTGAGAGTGTTCATTTTTTGGGTCTATTTCAGTCACTTAAAGGATTAACTTCTTTACATAATGCTTCTGCCTTGCAGGAGGACCGTGAGAACATCTTGCGAGCTAGGGCGTCTGGGAAGGGAGTGCTTACATCTCCTTTTAAACTTTTGAAATCTAATCACCTTGGAGTTGTTCTCACATTTGCTGTCTATAACACTGACCTCCCACCAGACGCTACTCCCGAGCAACGTATTGAAGCTACTGTTGGGTAATTTTGTTTCTTCGAAACTTGTTACTTCTGTGCGTGTGCATACCCTTTCTTGAAAGTTCCGTGTCATAGTTAACAAGCTGAACCTAATTATCGGTCTTGAATTCATTTCGTCAAAGTTATCTAGGTGCATCATATGATATCCCCTCACTGGTGGAAAAGCTTCTGCATCAGCTTGCTAGCAAGCAGACAATTGTTGTGAATGTTTATGATACAACCAATGATTCTGCTCCAATCAACATGTACGGTTCTGATTTTACCGATACCGGGCTACTGCATATTAGTAAACTTGATTTTGGGGATCCATTAAGAAGGCATGAGATGCATTGTAGGTAAGTGCTCACCTGCTGTGTTGACTTCATGTCATTATGCTACTTACCTATATGAATCCAATATTGTGGAATTACTGTTGATTTCTCATGAGCTCAGAGCGTATCATTTGGTTACAGATTCAAGCATAAACCTCCACCTCCTTGGACGGCTATCAATTCATCAGCTGGCGTCCTAATCATTACCTTGTTGGTTGGCCATATATTTCATGCAGCAATAAGTCGGATTGCAAAAGTGGAGAATGACTATCACGAGATGATGGGGCTTAAAAGTCGCGCCGAAGCTGCTGATGTGGCAAAATCACAGGTGCATGTCAAAACTTCCGATATTCAAAGCGTGCTCTCTCCTTTGTATTCCTTTCAATATTTTACTACATTATCTAGAGAGACAATGTTTGTTAAGTTTGCTGAAGTATTGCATTTTGCAGTTTCTGGCAACAGTTTCCCATGAGATCAGAACACCAATGAATGGTGTTTTAGGTAATATGAATGCTATTCAATAGAAAGTCAATACTATAAATCTTCACACTTATATCTTGCATAACAACGCTTAAGTACTTTATGTAGGCATGCTCAAATTACTGATGTACACTAACCTTGATTCAAAGCAACTGGATTTTGCCCAGACTGCCCACGAGAGTGGAAAAGATCTGATATCACTCATAAATAAGGTTCTTGATCAAGCTAAGATGGAATCAGGAAGGCTTGAACTTGAATCTGTGCCCTTCGATCTGCGTGCTATACTTGATAATGTGATCTCACCTTTTTCTCTCAAATCTAATGACAAGGGAATTGAGGTAAATTGATCAATTTATTTCCATGTTGATTTCCAAAAATGTGGTTCTTGGTGGTGTATGCCTTACGTGAAATTGATTTCGTGCTCCCTTTCGTGTGAAGTTGGCTGTTTATGTCTCTGATTTGGTGCCTGAAGTTGTCATTGGTGACCCTGGACGCTTTCGTCAAATAATTACTCATCTTGTTGGAAATTCACTCAAGGTTAGATTTTATTTACGACTACTTACCTTTCGTTATCATCTGTAAGCCTCGTTGATCGACTGTGCCACCGCATATTTGAGATGAAAAATAAAAAACAGAACAACATTCTTGTGCCCATTTTTGCAACTCATGATTAATTTTGATGTTTCTAGTTCCTGAAATTACCAGTGTTCTACATGTTGCTCATTTCTTGCACATGGAATGTATATAATCGTTCGGTAGACACGAACACATAGAGGTTGTTGTCCATGACATTCCAAGGATTCCTTGTTTAATATTTTAGCTGCTGCAAAATCCGGCATTCTCAAGGCCCCATCTCCTATTGGATTTGTAAGTTAGTTGTGATGGCTTGACATTTCATTAGGACCAATTTTACTCTCGGAATTCACACTTTCGAGACGTATACTAATACAACCTTTTAACCCATGCTTGCAAAAAACTGACGCTATGGTGTGCGTGCAGCTTCTTTAATTAATCAACAATGCTGCACTGTTATGTTCTCTGGGATCTATGCTGATTTAACTTACATTTGCATGATGCCAAATTTATCCTGATTTTAATGCAGTTTACTCATAAAAGGGGACACATATTAGTCTCGGTGCATCTGGCTGACGAGGTGAGAGGTCCAGTTGATTTTATGGACATTGTTCTTAAACAAGGCACATATGTAGTTGGAGATACATCAAACAATAGTTGTACTACATTCAGTGGGTTACCTGTGGTGGATAGATGGAAAAGCTGGGAGAAATTCAAAAAGTTCAGCAGGACGGATGCGGTGGAGGAACCCAAAACAATTAGAATACTCGTGACCGTAGAGGATACAGGTGTAGGAATTCCCCACGATGCACAAAACCGAGTATTCATGCCTTTTATGCAGGCAGATAGTTCCACATCTCGGACGTATGGTGGCACGGGAATAGGATTGAGTATTAGCAAACATTTGGTGGATCTCATGGATGGGGAGATTGGGTTTGTGAGTGAGCCTGGTATTGGTAGCACATTTTCTTTTACGGTTTCTTTCCAGAAAGGGGAAATTAGTTCTTTGGATACCAGACAGCCGCACTGTGATCTGGGTGTTGTCGATTTCCAGGGGCTAAGAGCGTTAATAATTGATAATAGCTGCGTTCGAGCAGAGGTCACGAGATATCATCTTCAGAGGCTGGGGATCTCTGTTGATATTAGTCTGAGTGCAGAGTCTGCTTATCAATATCTATCCAATGCCTCCAACACAAGGTAAGTTTTATTAGTCTTATTCATCTTATGCTGTCATTGAAGGAAAATTTTCATTTGGGTGTCAAACTTGGCTCTTGTATTGCAAGGGACTCTATAGGCCAATTGGAGACTCAATAAATTCTCCTTCAAGGCAAAATGAGCGATTAGCATATTTATTTCTACGATCTAATAAATTGTGAGATCCCACATCAGTTGGAGAGGAGAACGAAACATTCCTTATAAGGGTGTGACAACCTCTCCCTAGAAGACACGTTTTAAAACCGTGAGGCTGACGGTGATACGTAATGGGCCGAAGCAGACAATATTTGCTAGCGGTGGGCTTAAACTGTTACAAATAGTATCAGAGCTAGACATTGGGCGGTGTGCCAGCGAGGACGTTGGGTTCCCAAAGGGGGTGGATTGTGAGATCCCACATCGGTTGGAGAGGGGAACGAAACATTCCTTATAAGGGTGTGACAATCTCTCCCTAGCAGACGCGTTTTAAAACCATGAGGCTGACAACCGTACGTAACGGACCAAAGCAGACAATATCTGCTAGCGGTGGGTTTAGGCTGTTCCATAAATGATTAATGAGCATATGGCATCATGTAGTTGTTCTATTTAAAGTCCAATTTCGACATTAGAAAATATGTATATCTATCTTATTGATATTTTAAGGTTCGGCTAGAAAGGATATATTGTTCGGTATCATGTTCAACTATTACTAATACACTTTAATTTTCGAAATCAACAGAGCATCAACACAACTGGCCATGATTCTTATAGACAAAGACATTTGGGACAAGAAAGAGGGTCTCAAGTTCCATCTTTTGTTTAAAGAACATGTGAATGGTCCAAAACTCTTTCTCTTGGCATCCCCCAAAAGCTCCAATGAGCAATATGAACTTAGATCTTCTGGCCATGTAAATAATGTGTTAAGTAAACCTCTTCAGTTAAACGTGTTGGTCAGTTGCTTCCGTGACGTCTTCGGGATCGAGAAGAGGAATCAAGTAATTATTAAACGACCATCGACCCTTGGAAATCTGCTGAAAGAAAAGCATATCCTGGTTGTGGATGACAATGCTGTAAACAGAAAGGTGGCCGAAGGCGCCCTAAAGAAATATGGAGCTGTTGTAACTTGTGTAGAACGTGGAACGGATGCTGTGGCTCTCCTCAACCCTCCACACAACTTTGATGCTTGCTTCATGGACCTCCAGATGCCTGAGATGGATGGGTAATATCTTCCTGCTGTTTATGAATTTGCTTTATAACTAAGCCATATTGCCTGGGAGTAGTCATAGATATCACATTCTTTGTCATAGCATTGCCAATCGATACTACAATAGGTTGACTTGCTGTAATCATGATGCGTATCGAATATTATATGCAGGTATGAAGCTACAAGACGGGTCCGTGCCGTAGAAAGTGGCGTGAACGCGAAAATTTCATCTGGGGAAGTGTCGAATGAGGATAATAAGGTCCATTGGCACACACCAATCTTTGCAATGACGGCAGATTTAATTCAGGCTATGAATGAAGAGTGTGTGAAGTGTGGGATGGATGGTTATGTAGCTAAGCCATTCGAAGAGGAGCAGCTTTATTCGACTGTAGCACGTTTTCTTGAGACTGCTTGACACAATGCTGCACGTAGCAGCAATAACCGTTCCTTACCTCTCTGACCCGAAGCTCGTCGCTCTTATGCAAGGATGGATGGCTCCAGATTATGGCTGCTGCCCATCTTCTGACTACTCTATCCAGCTATCGGATGGTGGATGGAGTTAACCCGGTCGTGTCCTTCTCATCTGTCAATTTGTGGTAAGCTTCCATATTTCCTCTACATGTTATTTCTTGATGAGAGGTAACATAATTTCATTCATAACTCTTGACTGTTTCTGGGTAGGGTGCCTGTTTATTCAACATCAAATTTGGTTTTGGCCTTCCTTATGAGTTAACTATGAACTGATAAATCCTCCGATCAACGAAATATTCCTTATAAGTGTGTGGAAACCTCTCCCTAGTGGTGGGCTTGGGCTGTTACAAATAGTATCATAGCAGTCACTGGACGGTGCGAGGCATTGTCGGAGTAAGACTAGACCCTCTCCTTAACAAACGCGTTTTAAAACCATGAGACTAACGGTAATACGTAATAGGCCAAAACAGACAATATCTGTTAGCGGTAGGCTTGGGCTGTGATACTTTTCAACATGTTTTCAACTGCCTATAGCAGATCAAGGGCAACTCATCGCTCGAGTTGCCTTTTCTTTTGTGTTACTTTAGGCACTTAAAGCTCTCCCATTTGTTCAAAATCATCATTTCATGTTCTTTGAAACTTCTCCATTATTCTTTCACCACCTAAAAGATTTGTTCTTTGTTATTTGTTTCAGGAATGACAACCATGATTAGGTAGTGTTAGCAGTGGGTGTAGGCTGTTGGGGGAAAAGCGAGCAAACGATGGATGATCCATGGATTTGCATTATGCCATGTCCCTCCAATGGCCATAAACTAACAAATGGCTTCCTAGATGGCCCTTGACTGCTTGTCAAGTAAGTGCCTGTCCATTTTTTTTCCATTTGCCAAACAAGAAAGGCTACAATATTTACACTATTCCTTATCTTGACGTAGGTAGACTCGAACGTTATGATTTGCCGAAATTACTCGTTTATGAACCCTGAAGCCTTTTATCTCCTCCGAGATGGCCCTTATCGAATTCCTCCCTCGTCGTGCATTGGAATGATAGAATCTTCACCTTTTTCCGAGCCGACTATGATTGATTCGACATTTTTCACTAGCTGTATGTATCCTGATAGATATAACAAAATACCAAGTATAGACATTTGAAAGAGTATTGTATATTCCCATGTATACAAGGATTTGTCTGCTTACAAAGTCTCGAAATGTCTCGTGGAAGGTCAATGGTTTCATTTTGAAGCTATATAAAATTATGTATGTTCTATATGTAAAGGAGATTTGAAAAATTTAGTAAGAAGAGCATTTTTGTTTTTCTTACTGTACATACTTGGTTATATCAGATAAAACTATGTATAGTAAATTGAACATGTACTTTTGCACTGTGTATACTCTCTTCCTGTATACACTTGTTGAAGTTATCAACATAATCATTTAGTCAACATTCTTCCTTACATTTTCTCTCTCTTGTTCTTTGTGTTCATCTAAATCGAGTGTGTGTTGTTGTGTGATCTTAACATCAACTGCAGCAAAATCCAACCAAACCAGCCTTGTTGTTGTGTGATCCTAACCCAACCTTCAGAGATTGAAGCACCAGGGTGGATCCTGTTTCTTCAAAGGAGATGTCATGCAATAGCCTAAGTCTATTACAAGCTGATATTGTCTGCTTTAGCTTGTTACGTATCGTCAGCTTCGCTGTTTTAAAACATGTCTTTCCACAATTTTATAAGGAATGTTTTGTTCCTCTCTCCAACTAACGTAGGATCTCACATGCTATCATTACGGACTTTGATCTAAATCCGCTTCATCGATTCTCTTTCTTTTAGTAAATTGCAAAAGTTACCCGATTATACTATCTAGAAAAATTGGCATCATTGAAGTGGATCATCCTCTTACATTGAACCCATGTGGAAGCTATGAAGCATGTTTGTGTGATACTCATTAACTCAAGAGAAAAGAGGTTAAATAACACTACAAAAATATTCAAAGGCTACAAGATTGGATGTCTAAAAGAAAGAATCTTCCATTTCCTTCATTTTTTTTCTATTAACAATGTTGATCCTCAATTAAAATATAAAAAAGCAACAGAAGAATCACTATGTTCCATCATCACCTCGAGTGCCTAAATCTTTATATAGGTCTCCGTTTCATAAATATTTGTGCTTGTTTTCTCGTAATTTCTTTACTACAGTTTTCATCTTTCTTAACAAGCATTCGAAGTCTTAGCCAACAAATTTTAAGAACAGATACAAAACTCTTACCAGTATGAGTTTATTCCATAAGATTTTCGATCACCTGAGTTTGATCTGTTCGAATTTTTTTTTAGTTGTTATCCACTCTAATTAGTTCGAATGATTCTTTCCTCGAGACTTTTTATTTATTTTTATTTCTTTAATTTTGTTGTGGAGAGGTGAGAAAATACTTTTAGTAATTTAATAAAAAGAAATAGGATGAGGAATCTACGGTAATAAATGTCCAAATAAATGGAGGGAATAACCAAAAAAATGGGTCCCACTCTTTACCCAAATTACACAGCAAAGCGTGTAAATATAAAAATTAATGTTTGGAGGTTGATAGCAGATTCGCAGACAAGAAAGGAAAATATATATATATAAATCTCATCGGACTAATAGATATGCAATTTCAAATATGCTAAATAGATGGTGGCAATAAGACAACGATTACGCACGAACATGTCGTATCATAGTTACAATCGTACTCTTGTAGCAATGAAATAACAATTATGCGACATTTGTTCTAATTTAGTGAATAAATAAGCTGTGAGAAATTCAGACTTTGCAGATAATGTCGACGTATGCTTGAAGTTTAAGTCACGCTTGTGAGAAATGTTTTAGAAAATGTGAGCGAATAAGTATATTTGAAAACAATTTAAAATAATTGAAGAGGCTATAACTAAAGAAACACCACGACTTAAATAACATATAATTCGGGGATGCTTGTCTGACTTGTCTATTAGGTTAGAATAAGTGCAGCACAATTCAAGGGATGCTTGTCTGTGAAGTTCGAGTTCAAATTTCTCATGGCTGACTTGTCCACTAGGTTAGAACAAGTGCAGCACAATCACTGTCTTACTGTCACAAGAGTGAATTTGTCTTATATGGGATGATCATGGATTTGCAAGTAAGGAATACATCTTCATTGATATAAGAACTTTTTAGAAACTAAAATTAAAGACTCAAATAGACAATATCATACCATTGTGAAAGTTCGTGGATTCTAACATTACAATCAATTATATTTTACGGTCGATATTCAAAATCGCTTGAGATTTGTGAGTGTGATGTGGGGACTCGATAGCAACTACACAGCACACCCCTCTTACAAACAACATCATTTTGACATTTTCTTTTTTTTCCAATTTTCATTAAAATAAAATCAATCTCAAGATATAAATATCTTTATAAATATTTTCATCATTTTGAGCATAATTCAACTGTAATTAATATTTTTTTCAGAGATCTGGAGTCACATGTCGTACCAATTTAAATTAAAAAAAAAATGAATATTAAATATTAAATCGAGATATAAAGAGGAAGGAGACATTATTATAGCCCATGAGAATCACGACAATAATAATGAAGGAAATAAAATGATGGAATTTGGATAAGCTCACTTCAAATATCAAAGTAAAAGGTTAATTAAGCTGTCCACGTTTATATGATTATTACCTAATTAAGTACCTTAATCTTATTTTGGAACCTAACCTAATAACTTAAAAAACCTATCCACTTCACATAACGACAAAAAAAAAAACATAATTAAATATTTAATTCAATTGTAATTAATAATAATACTTCATTTCAGATAATTAATCATAAAATTCTTCTTCTAGAAGAAGAATTTTTATTTTTGGAGATGATTATGCGTAAATAATAATAATAATAATAATAATAATAATTAATATTGTATGTAAATTTGGCACGCGAATAAAGTAACGGACAAAAAACAAATAAGAAAATTTGAAAATTCTTGATTTGTTATGTGTTAGGGTCAGATGCATTGAAACCATATATTAAAATTGTCCTGCGTGCGTTGCACGTGACCTCAACATTTTTATTTTATTATTATTATATAATTAAACGCATTCCATGAAAAATCAAATCTAAATCATTGATTCCCCCACTTCTTTTTTTCTTTTTCATTTTTGCACATTTGCTTGATGTGACCTTACTTTCTTCTAATTTACCTTTTATTTTATTAAACTCTCGTTCGATTTAATATGATATGACGTAGGTCAATTAAATAATCGTTAAATTATTTTCGTTTCTCTACTTTTGTTTTAACTGATCGGCTTACTTATTTATATAATATCATACTAAAACTATCCGACTGGCTTACTTATTCGTATAATATTGTACGAAAGTGTTGCTTGCAAATTTAATAAGTATGTTAGTCGACGTTCGAGTAATAGTTTGATATAATATTAAAATGTTTTAGAAATATTACAAATAAAGAAACTTATAATAATAATAAAAAAAGAAACTAAATTAATAAAATTTTTATAAATTTCAATAATATCTTTGAACTTTTAAAGTTTTTAAAAGGAAAAATTAGTTCTTTATTATTAAAATAGCCTTCAACTTTTGATAGTGTTTCAAAAATACCATTATATTTTAAATTTTTTTAATTAATATCGTTAATTTTTTAAAAAAATTAAAAAAATATCAATATTATATTAAAAAAATATCCATGAAATTTTAAAATTAGCATTAATATCTCTCGTCTTTAAAAAAAAATTCTTATCTTTGATCGAACATCGTTTATCTACATCTCATAGATTATCTCCAAATTTTTAAACTTACTCTTGAAACTTCGTGAATATTTTTTAATCGCATTTCAAATGGTAAAAATATTTTTAAAATATTTTTTTTTTTTTTTTGAAGTTTTAAAATATATTTAAGTGTATTAATTAAACTCTTGTATTTTTTAGTATTTTTGAATATTTTTTAAAAGTTTAAAGGTATTACTACAGTAATTTTTAGAGGAAATATTAAAGTTTATTTAATTTTCTTTTTTTAATTTAATATTAGAAAGTATAATAAAGGTGGGTGTTTATAAGTTAAATTGAAGTAAAAGGCACTACTTCCCACGTCATCTTTTGCCTTTTAAACTAAGCTTCTTCTCTCCTCTTCCGTGTATGCCACTCTCTGGGCCATCCTCTGTAGGCCCCACTAACCCCTCACCCTTACTTATTAAACCTTCAATTTCCCTTTTTTTACCACATTGCCATTTCTCGCCCTCTCCTATTAAATAATATACTATATGCTGTGTATTTTTTATTTATAACAAAAATATCTCTGTCACACACACATCTTTATTTCCAAAATTGACCTTACCCTATGGTGTGCCTTTTTCCAAGCAAATAATTAAGAGTATGGTCCATGGACAATCTTTTTTCCAAACCCATGGCCACATTTTTTGAAACAATAATTAATAAATTCAGGGGTGAAATTGTAAATTCAAAATAATCACTCCATGCCGTAGGGGCATGGGATGGTCATGCATTCAAAGTCAAATTATTCCCATATATATATATATATATTATTTAAAAAAAATACTACTGCATTATTGAATTTTCTTTGACCAATTTGACTGCTCTTGCTTTTTTTTAATTTCTAAATTTAATTCCAACCATTATTATTAATTATTTCCTTTTTTTTTTTTTTAATTTTTCATTAATGAGAGTCGAATCTTTATGTAATTATGAATATTTAAGGGTAAAGTTTTGATCTTTAAATTAAATCACGCCAACTTAGCGGCTTATCCTTAGGGAATAATTTTTGGGGGTAAATCGGTCATTTCACAAACTAGGTGGCAAAACTGGCGATTGCAGTTTCGCAATAATTAAAGGACTTTTTGTTCGTCCACTTTGTTAAATAGTTTCCCAGGTGCTCCTCATATCACTCCCCCGTCTTTCTTCTCTCTCTCTAAATGACTGGTTTGTAGTGAACTCTAGCCCGAAGATTCTTCAAGTAAGGTGGGATGAACAATTTGGTTCATTATGAACCACTGAAATTTTAATCACTTAGTTCAATTTTGTTCATCTTCTGGTAATTGCATGTCTTCGATGCTTTCTCTGTTCTTGGTTTGTGGAATCTGTTCTTCCTTTGTTCTGGGTATTCGTGTTTTCATCTCTGATTCACTATTTCTGCAAATGGGTTCCCTCGATCATGCGAATTCGAGCCCTAAATTGGCTACCACTCTGTTTTTCTGCTCTGTTTTCTCTGTAGCATTTTCGCTGAAATGTAAGGGATGGAATTGCTACAATTGTTTCTACTGCTTGTTTGTTTGGAGTTCCTTGTTTTTCGAACTGGGTTTGGATTTTACAGGGATTATTGTATCTGGGTCGGATTAATGGTGGAGATCTTATAGAACAGGATCATGTGTGAATAGTTATTTAGCTCCTCCTGTTTTTATTTATTTATTTTTATGAAGGTGAATGATGATCTGGTGGGGGATAGAGACGAATACGTGGAAAGATATAATCATGAGTCACCGAACTGATTTAAAATAGTCCCCTATGCTTTTTAATTTGCTTTTCCTAAGAAAGTAGAAATTTAACCTCAACTTGTTAGAATTTGACGTTTTGGTAACTCTGGTCTCAGTTCATCCTTATGTTGAACTGAGAAACTCTATGGCAGCTTGAATTAGATGCTTTGAGCTTGTTTGAGCTTTGGTATTATTTGTTAGGAATCACGACTCTCCACAATGGTACGATAGAGCATAAGCTTTTTATGTCTTTGCTTTGTGCTTACCCAAAAGGAAACTATGATCATTGCCTAAATTAGCCAATATGAGACTCCCTCCTCTGGACAATCCTCCTCTCGAACAAAGTATACTATAGAGTCTCCCTCGAGGCCTATAGAACCCTCGAGTAGCCTCCCCTTAATCGAGGCTCCACTCGTTCTTTGGGTACACATAGTAGAGATATATATGGGAATGATTGTTTTGAGTCAATATGTTCTATAATGCTGTTATGTTCTTCGTTTTTTTGATTGAGGATTTAAACCTGTAAACATGAAAGTTTCCTATGGATTACAACCAGGCTGATCTGGGTTCATTTGTGCAGTAGATTTGGATAAAGATTTCGTTAGAGCAAGGATAAAATCAGTCCCATTCAATATACAATTTCTGAAATGCAAGCTTCTCAGCTTCATAGAGATTCACATATGTCGAAGAGGCTATGTTATCAGCCAATTCAAGGAGCGGATACCTACTGTTTCTCCCAATTATGTTCTAGTGCTGGCAACCAAAGAGCTCAGCTCAATGTCGATGACATCGGTGATCGGTACTGCACTCTGGAGTCGTCCTCTGGTAGCCAAGGCTATGCAGCTCACAACTCGTCGACTGTCACTTTCTCATCCAATGGGAGCACAATATCGCAACAGGATTCTCGTTCGAATCCCTCTGATCAGCATAATTCCATTGACTATGCATATGGCTCCCCTGTAAGCGGATCCAGCATAACAGATGATCTTAGTGATTTTAGGCACAAATTAAGGGAACTGGAAAGTGTAATGCTTGGCCCTGATTCTGATGTTATTGATAGTTTTGATAGTATCTTCCAGGAGGGAACTGAGAATCCAGAGATGGGAACTTGGGGGCAAGTGATGGATGTTATCACCAAAGGAAGCTTAAAAAAGATCCTAATAGCTTGTGCTAAAGCTGTATCAGATAACGATGTGTTGATGGCGCAATGGCTGATGGATGAATTGCGTAAGATGGTTTCGGTTTGCGGTGAACCGATGCAGCGATTGGGAGCGTATATGCTTGAGGGGCTGGTTGCACGGTTAGCCTCCTCGGGTAGTTGCATCTATAAATCTTTGAGATGCAAGGAACCAGCACGAGCCGAGCTTCTCTCGTATATGCACATTCTTTACGAGGTTTGCCCGTACTTTAAATTCGGATACATGTCAGCCAATGGTGCCATTGCAGAAGCTATGAAAGATGAAGATAGAGTTCACATCATTGATTTCCAAATTTCTCAGGGTACTCAATGGATCACTTTGATTCAAGCTTTTGCAAGCAGGCCTGGTCGACCGCCTCACATTCGTATAACCGGTATAGATGATCCTGCATCGGCTTATGCTCGTGGAGGCGGGCTAGACATCGTTGGTAGGAGGCTTTCCAAGTTAGCAAAATTGTATAATGTGCCATTTGAGTTTCACTCCGCTGCCATTTCTGGCTGCGATGTTCAGCAAAAAAACTTAAGCATTCGACGAGGGGAGGCTTTAGCAGTGAATTTCGCGTTCATGCTACACCATATGCCAGACGAGAGCGTAAGCACCGAAAATCACCGAGATAGACTATTGAGGCTGGTTAAGGGTCTGTCCCCAAAGGTAGTGACAGTCGTCGAACAAGAATCCAACACGAACACCGCTGCATTCTATCCCCGGTTCATCGAAACGCTGGATTACTACAACGCCATGTTCGAATCAATCGACGTTACTCTTCCAAGACAACACAAGGAGCGAATTAACATCGAGCAGCATTGTCTAGCAAGGGAAGTTGTGAACATACTAGCATGCGAAGGGGCCGAAAGAGTGGAACGACACGAGCTACTCGGAAAATGGAGACTCCGATTCGCAATGGCAGGATTTACAGCTTACCCATTAAGCTCTTTGGTTAATGCTACCATAAAAACGTTATTAGATAACTATTCTAACAGGTATAGGATTGAAGAGAGAGAAGGGGCTCTGTATCTAGGCTGGATGGATAGGGATTTGGTCGCTTCCTGTGCATGGAAGTGAAAATGTAGCCACAAAATGAAGAACTTTCCCTGCTTATTATGCATATCCAAACACAACCATTACTCGTTCCAAATATTTAATATCACGATCCAGCGAGTAAGTAATCTCTTAATTAATTGAGCTATGTTTACGTCATCAACTGCAAACATGTGAAGGAATCAAATTTGAAGTTCATAAGGCAAGCAATGAGGCAAAAGAGGTAAAGGGCATGCCCCAAAGTGCAGGCTGCCTGAGGCCGACACGTCCTTTCTCATGACTAACATGGCCAAAGATTCAGTGTCTCAAATTCATGGCCACGAGCAATCCATGCACTCAACTTCCTCTCTACATGTGAATCCTTTTAATTTGATAATTTCTATGTTTTTTTTTTTTTTTTTTTTTTTTTTTTAAAGTTTGAAATTTGACGGAACGAAGCAGCCACGAAGTCTTACATAGATTTAAAGTTCTAAACCAAATCAAACAATACGGCTCGCTCGTAGTAGAATGTGTTGTCTCTGTTACTATTTTGAAAATATGATTTTATCATTAAAAGCGCACATACGTCGAATAAACCAAAATTTCAATGGGTTTAAATAGTATTTTAAGGTTAGAATTGACAAGTTTGAAATGTAAAAGAAAAATGAATCTTAATTTTAAAATTATCCATATGAAATTCTTGCACATTAAGAAAATAATAGCCATTATATATGGAAGGAAACTGGGAGTGGAAACGACAAGATGTCAAAACTACGTCGTTTTTGGCATTTTGATCTGTATTACGCGCTTACGTATAAAACCAGAAATGTCCTGCCGCCTCGACCCGACGCAAGAAAAACCAACTGAACGGAACAGAGAGAGAGTTCTTTTTTTCTCGCTCCGTTTCTTCGGAGATTTTCTGTCCGGCATCACCACCAAGGTATTGTCTCTCTTTTTCTTGTTTTGTTTCTCTTTCAAGTGTAGAGTTGCTGATGTTAATGCTGTATTTTTCATGTTAATTATTGGCATAGATTTTGTGTTTGAGAATTTTCATTTTCTGTAGTCGAGTTGATCTTTGATTTTCTTCTGCTTTATCTGAATCTATGATTTTTGTTGCATGAACCGTAAAACCTCTAATCAACCTTTTCAAACTTCTTGAAATGGTTTCCTTGAGAAATTTCTGGTTTCTAGCTCGTTGGACTTTAGGATTGTCGTTACTTTTGTCTCTTGAAGTGCGCTTGATTTGTTCGTAGTAATTAATGAGTATTTTTGTTGCTGAAAGCTATGGTTATCATTTTAAATATTGTTTTTGTCGTAATTTTAAATTAACAACAAAGTAGTCAATGTAGACAATGGCAATGGTAAGCTTCTGTACTTCTGTTTTGTTAATGATCTTAAGATATTTATTTGATATTATTGGATTAAATTGAAGCTGGGGTTTAGCTGTACCGAGAATCAAGGTTATTGTATGTGAGGAGTATACTCTGCGCATTCCTTTTGAGATTCAGCCGCCAGCTCTAAATTTATCTGGTTGGCTTCATATTCAGCTTGGATCGTTTTTTTTTTTTTTTTTCTCTCTAAACTGCCTCTTGGATCTTGATCTATGCCAAGTCCAGTGGACTGCAACTGTAATTTTCTATCTTATTTGCTCAATTTACTTATATTTTGGAACTCATTACAGATGCCAGATGAAAATTCAATTCCATTTGATCGAGATGCAGAGCCTTTTGTTGAGGTCGATCCAACTGGAAGGTTTGGACGATACAATGATCTTCTTGGGTCTGGAGCAGTGAAGAAAGTTTATAGAGCATTTGATCAGGAGGAAGGAATTGAGGTTGCTTGGAATCAGGTTCGATTGAGAAATTTTAGTGGGGATCCAATGTTCATTAACCGCTTGAGATCTGAGGTTCAGCTGCTGAGCACGTTAAACAACAAGTATATAATTGTTTGTTACAGTGTTTGGAATGATGATGAGCATAATACGTTGAATTTCATTACCGAGGTGTGCACATCAGGAAATCTGAGGGAATATCGTAAGAAACATCGACATGTGTCAATTAAGGCCTTGAAGAAGTGGTCAAAACAGGTACTCGAGGGATTGGATTATCTTCATACTCACGAACCTTGCATTATTCACAGGGACCTCAACTGCAGTAACATATTTGTCAATGGTAACATTGGGCAGGTATTTGCTTCACTCTTGATAGTGCTAGTTTTCTCTCTTTCTGACCTAAGGTGAAATTTGCAGATGACTTTTCTTTTTTCAGTTTTTATATTCTTGATCATTATTTTAGGTGCAATGTCAAATTTCCTTCCGTGGAGATTATAAGAAATGCTGATGATTTTGTGACTTTCTTACCGTAATCTTTTTACAAATTGACTGAGCTGCTTGAATAACAGTTCATATGCTACACATGGTTGTCTCTTGGCTTTGTATTGATTAAAAGGTGAAATAAAACTGAGGTTATGATCAATTAGTTCACATCTCATAGTAACATAGTGTGGTACCTAAGCGAAGGAGATGGTATATAAATGAACGAATACCATATCCAAATGAGAGCAATTTTAAAGATAGGATAGTTAAGAAAACTTAAAAGAATTGAAAGTTGCTCCTATACTAATAAGGTACACTTTCTTTAACGGTAGCTCAATCATAGAAACTTTATTGGTGACTCCGTAGGAATTTTCCTAAGATGCATGTGAATGAAAACAAAACATATTGGAAACATTTGTATTGGTTTGTGGGGATAGTATTCACTCATAGAAGTTAAGATAAGTAACGTGAATATGTCATGGGAGATGCAAGAGAATGTTAGGGCTATCGAGAGCTGAATCTGAATTCTAAGCATAGGTCGGTACACGGAGGCTGTGATCACAGCATAGAAAAACTGCAGATAGGGGAATGAGTTGCTCCACTCTTTTTTTCTCTTATTCACAAGAATATGTGCGGTTAGAGAAATTCTTCTAGAACAGTATTTCTGGATCCAAGTATCAAACACTGAATCTCAACCTTGTTTGCCAATTTGTATGATTCCCATTATTTGACTAAACCACAAGTATCCAATTGTCCATCCTCTCATTAACTTGTGTGCCTCTATGATGTTGAAGCGTTATTACATCGTCTCCTTTGTACAGGTTAAAATAGGCGATCTAGGTCTTGCAGCTATTGTTGGCAGGAGTCATGCTGCACATTCAATCATAGGAACACCAGAGTATATGGCACCAGAGCTGTATGAAGAAGACTACACAGAGATGGTGGATATATACTCCTTTGCGATGTGTTTGCTCGAGATGGTTACAATGGAGATACCATACAGTGAATGTGATAGTGTTGCGAAAATATTCAGGAAGGTGACAACTGGAATAAAACCCCAAGCATTAGACAAAGTGGCTAATGATGAAGTCAGGGCTTTCATTGAGAAGTGCATTGCACAACCAAGAGCAAGGCCTTCCGCTTCCGAACTTCTCAAGGATCCCTTCTTTGACGAAGTTGGGGATGAAGATTCTGAGCAGTCTTAATAAAGGGGAAGCATACTTTCTAATTGGCCAGCATTTAACAGTGTTTCCTCTGCCTGTGCTACTACAGACTGAGCAACATGAAAACTACAAGTATATGATTCTCTTTTACCTACTGCATTTCAGTTTCGGCCATTTCTGTAATTGATTTCTTATCACTGGATTTCTAGTTCAATGACTTGGTATCTATGCAATGAAATCTTCTATTATCAACTTGGGTTGGAGTTCTAGTTTCCCTTATAGCCATTCCTGGAAATAATCTATTTTGACAAGGACTATGAACGAACTTGGTGCATCTTCCAGAAGAGAAATATGTTAGTATATAATATTGGACGAATGAGGTTACAAACCCTTTTCCCACAAACAGAAAAAGGGGTTTCATATAGCATGTAGCTAGCGCCAGCTGTTTGATGGAAACATATGGAAATACACAGGCGAAAGCAAAGCATTTTGTCTAGACAATTGAGATAAGTTGCAGATTTTAGATAAGTGAAGGAAGTGCCTCTAGATTAGAGCCTGTTCTAAGAGCACGAGATCCCAGAATGTTCTTGGAAGATTGTATGACTTCTTGTCCATTGGCATAGTGGTGGCGGCACACCGGCATATAGACATCAGCCCCAGCGATAAGCTCGGTCCTTGTCTCCTCTGTCTTTCTCAAGGTAAAGAAGGCTCTTTTACCACAAAGTTCACATCTAGCTGTCAACTTAGTTACTGTGTCAGCCAGAGGTACTACATCAAGCACTGAACCAAATCTCCTCCTGCCAAAACCATGGAAGAATAACCACTTTAGTATTGGAAAGATCCATGATTTCGCATCTGGGTGGCACAATTTTCAAGTTACCCAACAGCTCAGATGCAAGAAATTATGTGAATGCAGAATTGTCATATATACAGAGAAAGACAGAGAGAGATCTAGTGGGACCTGAGGTAATCTCCATCTAAGCCAGCAACGATAATGATTTTGCCATCTTTATCAGCAACATCGCAGCAAAAATCATAGAGATCATCGAAAAATTGAGCTTCATCAACACCAATCACATCCAGCTGCCGGTATTGTTGGGGGTTTAGATAAATAAGATTTGCCAAACAAATAGTAATGCCAAAGAATGTTCATCAAAGAGGAATACCTTGTTATAAGCATCTTCTCCAAATTTCTGTCGGAAAGACGAAAGATCTGGCAGTGCCCAGCATGGAAATTTGGCCCCATCATGTGTTACTACCGAATCAATAGCGTACCTTGTGTCCTTGCTTGACTTGATCATCACCACATTCCTACAGAGCAGATACGAGAGTTCATAGAATTCCAAGTTGAGATTTTAATGAAGGTTTTCGATCTGTTTGCAGGTCGTAAGAATAGACTTTTCTTTACCTGCCACTGCTGCTCTCAGCTTTGATCCGACGGAGTAGAGCGGTGGTTTTTCCGGCAAACATAGGACCGATGATCACATGGACCTCGCCTGCGACGCGGTGTGGAGATCCTGCACTGACGGCGCCACCATCGGTGGAAAATGAATTCCTCAAGGACTCCATGGAGCAGATTGGAGACGAAAAAGCAAATAGGACAGAATTTGAATCGAAATCGGAGGCGCAATTGAAGGAGACTGAAGCGATGTGTGTAAAGATCTGATCCGGCTCCTCAAAATATATAGGAACCAAATTGCAGTCGTGGGTTTGAATTTTTGGGTCGTGAAATTTTGGAGGGAATGTTAAAGAGATTGGATTTGGAGGGAAACTTCTTCCCGAAGTTTTGACCTTTTAATAAGGTTGGCTTCCGGTAAAGAATATGTTAAAAAAAAAAAAAAAAAAAAAAAAAAACTGAAGATTTTGTCAAATTTGGTAATGGGCTTATGATTTCATGTAATTTAAATCGGCCCCACAGAAAAATTTAAACTTTTTTTAGTACAAACATAAATTAAATGACTAATTTTCTTTGAAAATAAAGACAAATTATTCTCATTTATTTTTGGGTCATAGTTTTCACATTATCCTCATAAATTAATTTAATAATTTCTATGGAAAAAGGGTAATTAAAATTTCGATAAGTATTTGCATGTGATTCACCTAAGCCATCATCACCATCCCAGCTAATGGCAAGCTGGAGGAGACCAACCCCCACTAATCAAGTCAAGTCCTGTGCATGTGATTCACCTAAGCCATCATCACCATCCCAGCTAATGGCAAGCTGGAGGAGACCAACCCCCACTAATCAAGTCAAGTCCTGTTAAATGTGTAAAGTAAACTTTGCTATCAAATATAGATGGCAAAAGATGACCCTTTGAATTGGGTCACCTATGGGAGAATAGGTTGATGCAAAGGGTATTTTCGGTAGCTAGGTGAATAGGTTGATGCAAAGGGTATTTTCGGTAGCGAATGAAAATGAAGATAACAACCCAAGTCACAATGTTGTGGATACGAATATGTGCACCTATTTTGTACCTACTTTAGTATATTTTATATTTTAATGGTGTTTGAAAATGTGTTACTAGTCAGATCAATATATTTGAATCTATCCAACACATTTTCAACCATAACTTTAATTTATTTTATTTGATGGTCAAATTTTCATAATTTGACGTTATATTGGATAGTCACGACAGTTAATCTAAATTAATGGGTTAGATGTCTTTTTACTTAACTTAATACCTTGGCCAAGGTCTGGTTCAAAAGTGTGACGAGCGCCCAGCTTGGAGGACAGAAAGGAGAGAGTGCTTAGCTTTTTGTTTTGTAAACGGGTCATTTGAGGATCTGATCAGACCTAGGACATGCGAGAGCTCAACCTAGGAGAAGGGAAAGGACGGAGAGATAAAGCAATATAGTATGTTCGAAAAGCGCATCTCGCATTGTATACCGGATATCTCATACCCACTTAGTTTACCCATTAGCCAATTATTTGAGCTAGTGTGGATGAGCTAACCTCCAATGATGTAACCGAGACTCGACTCCTTTTTCTTTTAGAGTCTTAGTCATTTTTTACTTGCCTTTGAGGAGCCTTGACTCCTTTTTCTTTTGGAGTCATTTGTTCGACATTTGATGATCCAATTGACATAGCTAAGTTTAGGGCACGACTCTGATACCATGTTAGTTGAACACAACTCTCCATAATGGTATGATATTGCCCACTTTGAGTATAAGCTTTCCTGGCTTTGCTTTGAGCTTCCCAAAAGGCCGCATACCAATGGAGATAGTATTCTTCTATTATAAACCCACGATCATTCCTTAAATTAACCGACGTGGGACTGTCATCCAACAAGTTAGACGTTTAGTGTCATTCAACCTCGTGATTGACCTTACTCATGGAGTGATTTGAATCTCAAACAAATAATATTGCATATTCGATCAATAAAGTAATCTGAATCTTACCTTCGGTAATATTTTTATCATACAATTTATCAATTAAGAGCTAACCTAAGCCGAGAAACGATTTATTACCACATTCTTTTTCATCCATATAAAAAAAAAGAGCATTAAATAAATAAAAAGATATTTTATAATAAACATAAATAATTTGTTTGCAATATTTTGAAAATATTATCATAAATTAAGGCTCCATTTATTTAGTTATTAATGAATAAAATACATTTTGATGCATATACATGACATTATGCACCCATGTTTTTATTTTTATATTGATTTATTTTTCTCCTCCTCCCATAAAGTTTATAGCAAGATCAAAATAAATAAAATAAAAAAGAAAATTATAAAATCAAAAAGGAAGAGAAAATGTTCATCTTCGATTCCCAAGTTCTTATACATTTCTCACGTTAGACATCTTCAAGCTTCTGTTTTTCACGTTCTCTTTGCAGTGTACAGTTTGTTTAAACATAAATAGAATTTCCCGATCTGCTTCCTAACTGAATTTGCTTTACATAATCAATTGGACACAATCCAGAGGCTTAAGGAAAGTTGCGGACAAATCTTACAGGGAAGCTCAAGATGTCTGTCCTAATCATCGTGCTTCCTCTCAGATCTTAGCTCGGCAAGATTTGGCTCTCTGGTTCTTCGCTAATCGGTCGGTTTTATGGAAATCTGGACTTTGTTTTTCGATCTTGTAAGAAATTGAATCAAGTTTGGATCCCGGTAATCCTTCTTTTTGATTCAAATGCTTTCTGGGTTTTCTCAGGTTTGTTGAAATTTTGTCGAGCAATTGATCGACGATGGATCCAGTGTTCCCAAATTGATTTTTCCAATATCTCTTCCTTTGAGATATATACATTTCCTGGATTGCCTCTCGATTCAAATAAGGTACTGCTTCTGTTATTGATTTGTTATTCACCCGCATTTGATTCCATTTCCTTCTTCTCTTTCAGCTCCAAGATGTTACAGATTACATTTCTTCACCTTAGGTTCACACACCGATCTTCTACTATAATGAATCTCCATAGCTGATTTTGTCCCCCTTTTTCCGTTGTTCATCCGGTAAAATACGGTCATGGAATTCGATCCCCAGTACATTATTACGAGTTTAAAATTCTGTTGTTTTTCTTCATCTGAATCGAGTAGAAATGGATAGATGTTATCTGCATTTGATGGTTTTTGAACATCTGAACGATGTGGCTTTTGTTGCTGTGGTTTATAGGAAAAGGAAAATGCAAACTGATAGTGGCAAATTATTTGTTGGTGGGATATCTTGGGATACTGATGAAGACCGGCTTAAAGAGTATTTCAGTGCCTTTGGGGAGGTTGTAGAAGCTGTCATTATGAAGGATCGGACTACAGGTCGAGGTCGAGGCTTCGGCTTCATAGTTTTTGCTGATCCAAGTGTTGCAGATAGAGTTATAAGGGAGAAGCATAATATTGATGGAAGAATGGTGAGTTTTTAACCTGAATGTGTATCATATGACCTGCAGAGATAGCTCATTTTTTGTTAGCTTATGAATCAAAATGTTTTGTAGTTCTTATTTTCTTCCTTAGTGAAATTTCTATTTTCCTGATTAGTTTTTCAGCTTGTATTCAATCAAATAGTCTGCATTTGTCATTTTAATGCTATTTAAACTCGATCTTCATACCCAGGTTGAGGCGAAAAGGGCTGTTCCTAGAAATGACCAGAACATTGTAGGTAGAACCAGTGGTAGCATTAATGTTTCTCCTGGTCCTGGACGAACTAGAAAGATATTTGTTGGGGGCTTAGCATCTACTGTTACAGAGAGTGAATTCAAGAATTATTTTGATCAATTCGGAACAATTACAGATGTTGTGGTGATGTATGACCACAATACTCTTCGACCCAGAGGTTTCGGGTTTATTACATATGATTCGGAAGAAGCGGTCGAGAAAGTTCTTATCAAGACTTTCCATGAATTGAATGGAAAAATGGTTGAAGTCAAGCGTGCAGTTCCAAAAGAGTTGTCACCAGGCCCAAGCCGAAGTCCACTTGGTGGATACAATTATGGTCAGAGTAGGGTCAATAGCTTCCTTAATGGTTATACTCAGGGGTATAGTTCAAGTACAATTGGAGGTTATGGGGTTAGAATGGATGGTAGATTTAGTCCAGTTTCTAGTGGTCGAAGTGTATTCACTCCGTTCAGTTCGGGTTATGGAATGGGCGTGAACTTTGAGATTGGCTTGAATCCAGGGTACGGGGGAAGTTCCAATTTTACCAATAATCTCAATTATGGACGGGGACTGAGCCCGTATTATACTGGTAATTCGGATAGATTTGGCAATATAGGGTATGAGAGTGGCAATGGAGGAAACTCATCCTTCTTCAGCTCAGCAACTCAAAACTTGTGGGGAAGTGGAGGGCTCAACAATGGAACAAACTCTGCCAACTCCAATGCTCATTTGGGATCAGCAAGCGTTGGCGGCGGCATTGGGGGAACTGCATTTGCCAATTCTGGAGTTAACTGGGGTAGCTCCGGAATCTTGTCTCAAGGTGGAGGAAACAATGTTTTTAGTAACTCTGGGAATCATAATTATGGAGGTATTGACAGTAGTTATAGTATAGGAGCTGGAGGATATGGGAGGAACAGTGGTACTGTTTTGCCTCCAACATCATCATTTCCTACCTCAACTGTCGGTTTTGACGGGCCTTTTGCAGATTTCTACAATGCCAGTTATGGCGATCTCACGTGGCGATCTTCCAATTTTGAAAGAGACGTCTCTGGACCCTTTGGTTATGGACTCGGCAATGCTGCTTCTGATGTCTCATCCAGAAGCTCTCCTGGTTTTATTGGTGGTCATAGTGTTAATAGGAGGCAGTCAAACAGAGGTTAGAGCCACTGTTTCAAAATTTATATAATGCTTCATTATTTGTTTCAGCAGTATCTCCCGGTTTATCTCATCAAGAATTTTATTTTTCAAATGCTCAGATTATGAACATCCAAATGTAGATTTATATTTCTTTGATCTTGCAGAAAGCTGTTTCAATTCTGCACTTGATGGTTTAGATATTAGCTGTTTTAGATACCAGATTTAGATACTATACATGAATGATTTGAGTTACCAACCGAACAAACTTATATCGTTAAGTGGGCTTCCCTATATATACATTTTCTGGGAAAGATATATGTTCAGTATGTTCGTATAGCCGAAAAGTAACATGGTTATATTGTAAGAATGTTTAGAGATAGGTCCCAATGAACCTTATTACAAATGCCAACAAGAATAGCTTATATAGTCATACCGATTGAAGTTATTGAGTTATCTAGATGAAGGGCATTCAAATTTCAAACTGTCATTGATCTCTCTCATTGTCACTCCCTTGCATTTGGTGATTGATTTTTGTTCGTCCTGTTACAGGACTGTAACCTCTTCGTGTTTACGTGCACATATATGCTTGCAAGCCTGCAATTGTGCAGCTCACTCATTCTAACTTGACAAGCTCAAGCATTTGACTAATTCTACGACATTGTAAATGCATAACAACCTCATGGTTGAATCCTCGTCTTTGATACACTAAAAAACATGGCTGTTGCTGTTTCTTTCTGTGGTCATTATCACTCAGAGTCAGAACTAGTAGTGAAATTATGCATTTAGTATATGTCCTAAACTATATCCCGTTTCATTTAATCATGTAATCATTCGGACATCGATTAAATTTAGTACAGCCTTTTTGAATGCTTTGCTTAACTAGTGTGAACCAAAATCACGAAATGCTATCAGATTATCTCTGATGTGGTATTAAGTTTAGGATATAAGTGCTGTTAGCAAGTCGCACGACAGCGTTATGTATCATTCTGTGCTAAATGATCTCGTCGTCGCATTGTTCTTCTTCCTCCTTTTATCTGTTGTAGTTTTCTGGTGAAAAATAGTGTTGATACTGAGTATCCTCCTCATTTTTTGGTTCAGGAAACACTACCTAGGAACGATCGGATATGTCAACATAGTAGATGAAGATAATTGGTGAAGAACGTGAAGTTGCAGATAATCAAATAGAATATTCAGTTGAATTACCCAACAAAAAAAGGGGGAAAAAGAAGAATTATCTATAAAGCTAACTGAGTGCCGATGCTGAAAACCAAGCTTAGAGGTATTTAGCCACTTGGGATTTTGTGTTCAGGTTTGAGTTTTGATTAGAAAATTTTCTTTCTTTTTTTGTTTTTTTTTTTTCTTTCATATATTTGAGTGAGATGTAAAATCAGATTGCGGCAGTATAGCAAAATACGTATCATCATGCATCTTCAGTGAGATGGGGATCCACAAAGTTATTATAGACTATGCCTTGTTTTTTTTTTAAGGTCACCCTTTTTTTAATTTTCAAGTTCATCATAATTGTAGCAGTGATGCCTGAGGCAAAGTTGTGAGCTTTGTTTAGGAATGCTGTTTGTCCCATCATTTTGGTTTTTTTTTTTTTTTTTTTTTTTTTTTGAACAGATTGTATCAGAGTTCCTCTTTTTGTTGAATTGTTAGTGTGAAAAAACATTCAAGGGATAATCCATCTAGGCTCCCTGTGAATAAATAACCACAAATTCTTCGTCTTTTCTCTTCTCTCTTTTCGGGTTAGCTTTCGTATCGACATGAAATTCTTGTTTGATGTTTTTAGCTTCTGCTTTGATCGTATAGCCGAGCCGAAAATATGCCTAAAACTTTATATGTTGCACTGTCAAACCCTGTAATTTTTTAAGGTGGAAGAGGAACAGTCTCAGATTCGTCCCCTTTTTTGTGGGGCTCCTTTTCTATTCTTTTCTTTTCTTCCCAGATCAATCTGTTCATACATTTTCAGTCATTTTATCAATAGTTTCTTTTAAAAGAGGAAATATCTTTGGAATCTGCAAAGCATGCACTGTCGTTTGGTATAGCTCTCGAGTCGATTCATTGACTTTTACATTTGCATCGTGCTTGTGATAAAGTCTTTATTCTTTGGCTTTCCATTATGTCGTTACAAAACTGGCTATAAGGTCCTGCAGTTGAAAAGCCGTTCCAAACAGGTCCTAAGAAGGGGTAAAGATTGTCATATTCATATAATTCGCTCTATAACGAAGAACAAGAACAGGATATGTATTCTTTGTAAGTCGACTTTGTGGGTTCCTAATTGAATTCCAATAAGAAACCATGAGACGAAAAATTTAAAGATTTGACAGGTGAAAGACTCAAAATCTGACCCTCATTGTCACCACAACTATACATCTGATTCTTTTATGCTTTCTCCTTTGGAAATTGAATGAGTAAAAGTGGAAAAGAGTATCAAAGTGGCCCTAAAAAAGTTAGAAACAAAGGCCAAAAAAGGATGTTAGAACATTTTGCTTTTCTTCTACTTTTTTTTGCCATTTCTTCCCTTCCAAAAGGTTTACATTTCTGATATTTAGTTTGAGGTGACTTTTATCAAAGTATTGTATCATTTACCCAAAACTTCAACCACTTGTTTTATTCCACTTCTTACGAAGAAAAGAACTTAAATCAATAATAAAGTTGTCATTTAGTTCCGAATTCAAATATCTTATACAAGGCAAGCTTAATTTTAAAATTTAGCTCATAATTCAAATATATTTTAAGGGTTGAAAAGACGGGAGAAACAAAATAATTATCAAACGAGATCTTGAATAAAACGAACCCAAAAGTTCGATGACGAAAAGAGTATTTTGAGTTATAGATATGGTACTAAAATTTTTTAAATTTTATATCTTCAACTTCAAGAGATGGGCTTACGAAGAGATCGGGCCGTTCTGCTTGAATACGGAAAGCCCAATAAGGTAATATGGGAAGCCCAATAATAGTGGGCCGTCCTGCTTGAATCTGGAAAGCCCAATAAGAGAGTGGGCCGCATGATTGATAATGGAAAGCCCAATGCAGCTTTTAAATATCACTGCTTTTAATTTATATACTTTTAAATATTAATGTATTTCTCATGAATCTTAAAATAATCACTATTATTAAATTCTTGTTGATTTTTTTACAAAAAAAAAAATTGTCTCACCCTCCATAAATTTAATAAATATATTCCCGTATAGATTTTAAAATCCACATCTAATTGTTATGATAAGATAATTATATTGTGACAGTCTCATTCAAATAATGGTGAATTTTTAACTTTTTACGATCAAATTGTTACCACGATCTTATTAAAAGCAATAGCCTACCATCCACATTTAAATTCTATTATTCATTCATTGGGGGAAATTTCCAAAAAAAAAAAAAAAAAAAAAAAAAAAAAAAAAAAACCTACTTTATTCCCACTGTCATTATCAGTTCCAGCTTCGATGAATATAAAGATGGGGAAAAATTCATGAAAATATTAAAATAATAATTTGATGTGTACTTTAGGAATTATTTATTTATATTCAGAAATCGTGTATTTGAAGCAAAAGTCGAGCCCTTAGTACCTCCAAAAGGAGCTTCCATTAAAGCTGCTTTTATAATATATATATATATATATATATATATATATGTGGCACAAACATTGGGAGATATTAAAGCACCTCATCATCCATCTTTAATCACTTTAAACTATACTTAATTACACATTAATTTGATTGATGGGTCTCTCAAATTATGCCATTATACTTTAATCGAAGTATAAATGCCTTAAATACCGTAACAACCCAAACACACGGCTAACGTATATTGTATTTTTTGAGCATTCTCTCTCGAACATTTTTTCTCTAATTGATGTGAGATCTTAATATTTAAAAATTGTTAGGTGATTAGTAGTTTACGTTCAAGATTGTTCAAGATTCTTCCTCATCGCTCTTGAAAAATAGTTTCTTTTTGTAGTAAAAACTAAAAGTATGGGTTTATTTAGAGGAAAAAGAATCAAAAGAAAACAAAGAAGGTAAAGTTAAGGCATGGAGATAGGTACTAGGAAAGCCATTGATACGTTCTTGTACTTGTTCTATTGAGAAACAGAGAGAAAACAGAGAGTTACTGATATTCTTGGGAAAAGAGCAACTTTTTTTTTTTTTTTTAATTTAATTTATGGGATTGGGATCTGGGTCGTCTGAAAACAATACAAGAACAGATTAGAAACAGACACTGAATCAAATTTAACTAAAAAAAAGAAAAACCCAAGTGATTATTTTCACCTAAAACCCAAATAAAAGCTAAAGTTTTGATTTTTTTTTTTTTGATTTTTTGTTGTTGTTTTGAGTGTTGTTCTGTTTCTACATCAACATGGCGTAACGCATGCCGTCGCTTACCATAAGGTGATTGGTCTCGGAAATGGTGGAGGCAAAATAGTGATCGGTGGAGAGCCAGAAGGTGTCGGCGGAGGAGTGAACGGTTGGTGGAGCGAAGCAAGAGAGAATAGAGAAAGGGGCACGAATGATGCTGAAGACGGCAGAGAAGGTGCGGTGAGCAGCAGGGCGGCGGCGGTGGTGGTGGTGATTGGCGACGGCGTAGATGGGGAATTCAGTTGTAGTGAACATGCTCTCATCGGCGACGCGGTGGCTGTTAGTGAAGTTGTGGAGGGTAGGGCGAAGAGCTGCGATGAGGCGCCACATGACGACGACGACGATGATGATGATGAGGGAAATTGGAGGATTAAATTAATGGGGTTTTGGCGTGGCACCAACTTAATTTGAAGAAAGTGAAAGGGAGAAGATGGGATGGGAGTGTTTTTGGTGGGCTATTGAGGATGGGACTTTCCATTTCATAATCCCCTAAATTCTCAACTTGGGACTTCTTTTTTATTCACTTTTTACTCCTCCTACTTCCCCTACTCTCTCCTCTACGCTTCTCGCTCTCTTTTAAAGGCTATTAGTACGACCTACTTCTCCTGTTTGAACACGGTTTGGAACCAAACTTCTCCGGAAGAGAATAGATGGGTTGATTCAGGTGATATCTACTGTAGATCCAACTTTCTATTCACTTGTGGGATCTGGGCGGTCCTAGGGACCATCTTCGCTCCTCTCTTCCTGAGAATCCATACATCCCTTGTCAGTAGATGGACAGTTATCTCTTGAGCATAGGTTTAGGTTCGACCTCAATGTGAAAATAAAATGGAGCACCTAACCATGTATCTTCACAGACCAAGAATTATGAGATTGCCCCTTTCATTCTAAGGTGACAAAGGGATCGTACCATTCGAGCTTTTTTTTCATGTTTTTCTTGGAGGTTTGGAGAAAGCTCCAATTAATAGGATTTTCTTAATCCTCTCTTCTTGAAAGTGAAAGGAAGAACGTGAAATTCTTTTTCCTTTCTTCTGTAGGGAGTCAACCCTAATTCAGGATCAATTAGGTTTGAACGTGAACCAACCCTGTTCAGAGCCTATTTAAACTCTAGAGAAGCTGAATTAGGGGACTCACAGGGTCATCATCATCCATAACCCAAGCCAACCCAAACTCATGGTTAACTGAGTTCGAACCCGAGCCAACCCTGCCCAGAGCCCATTTAGACTCTCGAGAAGCCAAACCAAGGGATCAAAGCTCACATGGTCACCTTGGTTCAATCTGCCTTATGATCAGAGTTGTTAGTGTGATAAGTTTATATCCTAAATTTATGGAACCACGTAGTCTTGACCATATTTGTTGTTGAGGACATTTAGACCTCCATTATAGTTTAACATATTTATCATATCCTTCCATTTGCTGTTCTTTCCATTTCCCTTATAGTCTATTTGATTACATAAATAATTATAAATAGAGAACTTTCACCACCATTTAAATGATGTGGTTTTAGCAAATATTTTCATAGTATTAGAGTCCCTCCGATTTAGCAGCCCCAATCTTTTCTTGTCCATGGCTTCTTAATCGACTTCTCACCTTCTCCCTTTCAACACTCTAATCCATATGATCACCATCAAGCTTCGTTCATCCAATTATCTTATTTGGAAAAGCCAACTTCTTTTTATTCCTGAAAGTCGAGATATACCGTCCATGTTGTTAGAACCTGTGTGTATATATATATATATTATTAGAGTATAAAAGTTGATAATTTAAGGTGGTGGGTAAGTGAATTGCAGGGATGTATCTGTGTCCTTCACGAGATTGCGTATATATTTCTTTGTTTTGTTTCTCTCGTAAGTGACGTTTGTGGAGCCTATAAATATGCCATGCCCGTTTTCCGACAAAACAGTCGGGTCGGGTGGCAGCTTTTATGCAAATCCGGCCGTCCATTGGGAGGAGCCATTCGGAGAAGATAAGGAAGGCCGTTGATTTAATTAAGGGGAACAAAAAGCAAGACCCCGGAATGATGGGTGTTAGAAAATAGGACAGCAGTGCACATGAGTGGGCCCCGCATGCGTTAAAAAAAGGGGAATTGATGCCTAATTGATTGACGACTCAGCACGGACCCATTCTTATTTAATTGATTGATGCCTAATTGATTAAATCGGTGACATCGTAAATATTTGATATTTTAATTTTATAAGATTTTAGTTATGAATATATCATATTTTTGTTTATATTTAATCTTAAAAAAAATTATTAAAATAATTGTGTGATGGTGGTTGGGAAGTAAAGTATACTCTATTTATATTTATTTATCTAATATCTTTTCGTATATTTAAATTACTAAATAAAAATAACATATGTTTCATAAGTCTAGTTATGAAAGAATTAATAAAAATAGATTAAAATCAACAATTTAGATATCATTTTCATCTCGTGGATCTTATTCTTTCTACATATATTTAATCCAATGTTTCAGATTAATTACAACGATGTCTTTCCTTTTTTTTTTTTTTTTTTTTTCCTTTAATAGCTAGGGTGAATGTGAGATCCCACATTAGTTGGAGAGAACGAAACATTACTTATACAAGTGTGGAAATTTCTCCATAACAAATATGTTTTTAAATCGTGAGGCTGATGGGTGATACGTAATGGGTCAAAGCGGACATTATTTGCTAATGGTAAACTTGAGCTGTTACTAATGGTATTAGAGTCAAACACTGAGCAATGTGCTAGCTCTGTTACTCATGGTATTAGAACCAGATATCGAGCGATGTGCCAGCGTTGTTACAAATGATATCAAAGCCGGACACTAAGTAGTGTGTCAACGTTGTTACAAATGGTATAAGAGCCAAACGTCAGGCGGAATGAATTGTGTGATCCCACATTAATTGGAGAGGAGAATAAAGCATTTCTTATAAGAGAGTAGAAACCCAAGAGTGTGCCAGTGAGGATGCTGGCCCCTAAGGGAAGTGGTTTGTGAGATCCCATGTCGATTGGAGAAGAGAATGAAGCATTTCTTACAAGGGATAGTGTGCCAGCGAGGACACTAGGCCCTTAGAGAAGGTGGTTTGTGAGATCACACGTCGATTGGAGAAGAGAATGAGACATTTTTTACAAGAGTGTGGAAACTAAAACAGTGTGTCATCAAGGACGCTAGATTTAGAAGGGAGATGGATTGTGAGATCCCACATCGATTGGAGAGAAGAACGAAACATTTCTTACAAAGGTGTCGAAAGCTCTCTCCAACAAACGTATTTTAAAGCTAACGACGAGACGTAACGAACTAAAATAGACAATTTCTAGCAGGAATAATTAAAGTAATATCACAATTATTATTAAGAATATACCATGATTGAATCTACATCCATCCATCCATCCATCCATCCATAGATCAAAGGGTAGATAGATAGAAAGAATAAAATTCCCATCCAGAGGGGGAATGGAGGAATTATTCAACAAAAAGTGGACCCCACACCCCACAATCAAACCACACTCCTTCCTTCCTTGTAATTTCCGTCCCCATTTTTATTATCTTTTGATGCCACCAAACACCACTTTCTTTACGCCCCTACTCTGTTATTCCTTTTCGCCTTTACCATTTCGATCATGTCCGCAGGCTCTGCATTTCCCCTGCACAACAAGAAGCCCAATCTCCCACACCAAATGGATAATCTTAGCCATGATGTTCTTCGCCACATCCTTTCTCGCCTACCCATTTCATCTTTGATTCGCTTCCAATATGTTTGCAGGTCATGGCGCCTTCTCGCTCAAAACCCTCAATTTCTTGACCAACATGAAAACTTTCGTTGCTTAATCTTCCACTGTGATTACCCCATCAGAAACCACCTCTGTTTCGTCGATTTCCCTGCTTTCAAACAACAAAAACAGCCCGTCAAGAGGATTTCCACTCCTTTTTCAGCTACAATGCCTGAGTACGACGTCGTAGGCTCCTGCAATGGCTTCCTCTGTTTATCGGATTCTCTTTACAATGAAAAGCTCTTTATATACAACCCCTTTACTAGAGAGTACCTGGAATTACCCAAAACCAAGGAATTTCCGAACCCGGATGTGGTTTGTGGTATTGGATTTCATCCACAAACCAAACAGTTCAAAGTCATTAAGATTGTTTACTCCAGAGGCTTCCGCCGTATCCAGAGACGCGTCCACCACTCAGAAGTTCAAATTTTCACTTTGGGAAGCTCGAATTGGAGAAGCGTAGGCAGAATTAGCCACCATCTAGCTCATGGCCAGTCGCAGGCCATCGTCAACGGCAGACTCCACTGGGTTTCTCTACCTCGACGGCACCATCACGGTCGCACCATCGTCTCATTTGACTTAGCAACAGAGGAATTCATAGACATCCCAAAGCCTGATTATGGGAGCTTGAGTCGTTGCAATTACCATTTAGTGATTCTAAATGGGTGTCTCTCAGCTGCCGTTTACTGTACTCACGGCAAAATGGAAATATGGGTCATGGAACAGTACGGCGTAAAGGAATCTTGGGTCAAACGCTTTAACATTGGGACTTACATGCCCAAATCCATCAAACAAGAAGCATCAGAGATTTCTTTCAAGGTCTCCAAGATTGTTCTGCGGAGTAAAATCGTTAAAGTTGTTTGCATTTTGAAAAGTGAAGAGCTTTTGTTGGAGTATAGAAACAGAGCTCTGGTTCTTTTCAATCCAACTACTGGGAAATTTAAGGATGTCATTTTTGAGGGCATGCCCAATTGGTTTCATACTGTTGTTCATTTTGGTAGCCTGAATCGGATCGATTCCCTCTTTGAATAGTAATCATGTTCTTCAAATGGTTATGAAAGTTGTACCCTTTTCATCTTTGTAGCTTAATAAAAGCAGAACAGAGAAGAGCTCTGTTATACATTTAAACAAACTAAATTATGATTCTAAGCGGCAGTTCATTCTAAGCGTCCTATCACATGGTGTCATAGTTCTTGAGTAATATGAACAAAAATGCATTAAAGTGTTCAAATTTCTCAACCATAATTTGGATTCAAATTCAATTACTCGGCCTTCTCAGCTGCAGATTCTTCTTCTGGTTTCTCCTCTGCTTCTTCTGCAGGCTTCTCTTCCACCACCTCCACCGCCGGTGGCTCAGCCTCTGCTGGTTTGGTCTCCTCTTCCACCACAAGCTCAGCTGCCTCTTCTTCAGCAGCTTCTTGCTTTGGCTCTTCTTCAACAACTACTTCCTTGGTTTCCACTTCAAACAGAGCTGACTCCGGTGGTACAACCTGCAATATCAGCAAAACAACCCCATCGGAGCCAGGAAATAAGAAATGAACAATGACCCATTTCGAATTTGTCCCCAAATTTTCAAAAGATCACACACAAACATATGTAAAAGAAGTTGAAATGTATAATTATGATAATCAGAGTTACATGATATTGAAGTATGATGAATGAAGCAGAGGAAGAAAGGGTGGGATGGAAGTACGAGGAAGCATCAGAGTAGCTTATATAGGACAGACACGAGAATGGAGTGGCAGTGTGGAGATGTTTTGAGAATTTTAATGAAATGTTTAATGTAGGTATGACAAAAGAAACACGTCTACTTCGAGGTTTTCACGTCTGAGACCCACTTCCATGTCAGCTTTACCGGTTTAAAACATGTATACTAGACAGATTTTGACGTCCGTACGATGAATGTTTCGTTCTCATTTCTAATAAATGTGAAATTTCAGAGTCAACCTCTTTGGAGCCCAACGTCTTCGCTAACACATCATCCTATGTCGGCTCTAATACAATTTTTAACCGTTTAAGCTCACAACCAATAAATATTGTCTACTGAGTTAATTTGTTTTTAGGTTCATCAAATTTTCAATTATGTGGGTCCCAGGAGCTCAAGGCCAACGCATGAAGAGCAATTATGAGTGGCGTTTGAAAGTTGACTCGTCATAAAGGAGGGGACCCACTCAGTGAATGTGATTGGTGATGATGAAGAGATTATGAGAAGAAGGGCCCACTTAGCCGCCACATGGCGAAAAAGTCTATGAATGGCTGAGTATGATTGGTGACGTGGAGGCCAGCTAAGCATGCAGGCATTCCTTTTCTGCTTAACGTCATCGACCTTCCAACCAATACTTTAATAATTGAAAAATAATTGAAATAAAAAATAAAAAAATCAACGACGATTTTCATATTAACTAATAAGATTAAATTAGAAAGTATTAAAACATATATTTGAGGTATTTAAAAATTTTATAGGCTTAAATAGATTTTTAAAAAAATATATCGTCTATTTAATTTGAATAAAGTGATTTTATTGTTATTTAAATAATAATAATAATAATAACTGAAGAATGGGCAGGAGTGTGGGGGCAAAGAGCTAGAAAGTAGTGTCAAAAGTAGGCAAAAGATTATCTCTAATTTGTAATGGGCGGTGGGCTGGCCCACCAAGTTGGACCCACTTTTCACCAAATTAACTCATGACACGTGGCGACACATGGTCAGCACCACTCAAAATGTATGTTTTTTCTTTTAAATTTACATAGGTAAGTGGTCATAATTCAAATGTTTTATATATGTAGAGTAAAATTTGAACCATTTAAATATAGTGTTAACACGTTTTACCTTTGTAAAATAAAGTTTATAACGAATTTATTGATTGACGAAAATTGTCTATCGACATCTCCAGAAGCTATATCTGTCATTTTTAATGTTATTTTTAAAAGTTCACGAGTATTTTTTAAATATGGTACTGACGTTGGAGTTTTTTTTTTTTTTTTTTTTTTTAGTTTAGTTTAAAAGTGTTAAAAAAAAAGTTAAATTAAAAATATTTATAAGATGTTTTTGAAACAAAATATTTAAGATCTCCCTTAAGAAAAATAATGGTGAGAGATTTTGAAAATTTGAAGAAAAAAATATTATATATATCTCGAATATTAGGAGAGAATGTTTTAAATTTCTTTGAAATTTAATAACAAATGGCTTGGAGTTTCATTCTCGAGCTTTTCCTCAAGGTTTTTCAAATGAGTTTGCTAGAGTGAAGTTTTCACATCCTTATGAAGAATACTTCCCTTCCTTTCTTAATCGATGTGGGACCCTCCCAATCCACATCTTTTAGGGCTCAGCATCCTTGTTGACACACCGCTTCGTGTCCACTTCTTTTAGGGCTCACCCTCCTCGCTGACACATCGTCCAGTGTCTAGCTCTGATACCATTTGTGACAGCTCAAGCCCACAGCTAGTAAATATTATCTTCTTTGGGCTTTCCCTTTCAAACTTCCTCTAAAGGTTTTTAAAACGTGTCTACTAGGGAGTAATTTTCACCCTCTTACAAAGGATGTTTCGTTCTCCTCCCTAATCGAGATAGGATCTCAAAACGGATTGGGGGGTCTCACGTCGATTGGAGAAAGGAACGAGTATCAACAAGGATGCTCAGTCCTAAAAGGGGAGGTGGATTGTGAGATCCCACATTAGTTATTCTTTATAAATGTGTGAAAACTTCTCCATACCAGACTCATTTTAAAAACCAAAAGGGAAAGTCCAAGAAAGGAAGAAAATGATGAGGTAAGGGACAGAGGTGGAAGGAGCAGTGACAAATAACCTTAACTACATGTTCTTATGACAGTGAAACAGCAACCTATATGTCTCTGTCTTGTTTGTATTTTGTTCATCCCTTATAAGGAACAAACAGAACCACCGCTGGGGTCTGCTGCTGATTCCACAATGCTCACCCTTCACCTTCCGCTCTTTACATCCCAACAATCCTCACATTTATATGCTCCTCTTCTCCTCTTCTCCTTCATCCCTCTCGCCTTCTCAGCCTTCTCCCAGTTACTCTTCTCTCTTGTCCCTCTTTCTAATGCCATCCCCATTTATGTGCATTTTTTGTTTTCTTTGTGCTTTGTTTGGTTCAAGAGCCTAATTCCATGTCTTTTCTGCATTTCAGGGACAAAACAGAGAAACAAAATGAAACCCTGCATCATTCACTTGTTTGGTATTTGGCTGATGCTCATGCCCTCTTCACCAGCATGTGCTCAAACTGCTGCTGCTAAGCCTCCTTCAATTAGCCTGACTCCCGCACCGGAACCAGCCCCGGCACCGGCCGCCGATCATGTCAACCTCGCTGATTTGCTAACAGTAGCTGGTCCCTTCCACAAGTTTCTTGGCTACCTTGAATCCACCAAAGTCATTGATACCTTCCAAAAGCAAGCCAATGATTCAGAAGAGGGAATAACCATATTTGTACCAAAAGATGGTGCATTTTCATCCCTCAACAAGCCTTCACTATCCAACCTCACCAACAACCAGCTCAAATCACTGTTACTCTTTCATGCCTTACCACATTACTACACTCTAGCTGATTTCAACGGGCTTAGCCAAAAGGGTCCCATCACAACATTTGCCGGTCAGCACTACACCTTGAATTTTACTGATGCATCTGGCACTGTGCACATCAGCTCAGGCTGGACTAACACAAAGGTGAGCAGCAGCGTGCTTTCAACCGATCCCATCGCAGTTTATCAAGTCGATCATGTACTCCTTCCAGAGGCAATCTTTGGTACCGATTTCCCTCCCACGCCAGCGCCAGTGCCAAGCCCCGATGTAACTCCTGCTGCTGATAGTCCATCTGCTGAAACAGAGGACAGTGTTTCTCCATCATCGACCGAGTCTCCGTCTTCTTCCTTTAGGATTGCTGGAATGGTACTCTGGAGCCAGTTGGTTTTAGCAATTTCAGCTGGACTGCTCCTGTTTTAGTGAGTGAAGGATAAAGAAGTTTCAGTTTATTTCTGTGTGTATCAATTTTGTTCAATGCAATGTCGAAAGGAAATCAAATCTGATTCCATTAACAGATTGCTCATTACATGAGAACAGAAATTACAGAGCATGGGACACCCACAAAACTTTCTTTTGCAGTGTAATTAACAGTGTACATAAAAAAGTAAGAATAATTATAATTTACATTTCATAAAGCTACAAACAAACACCATGGAAAAACAGATGCTCTCTTGTTTTTGTTTTACTTTACTTTCTGGCAGGGAAGAAGAAGGTATTTTTCTCCCATTAAAATGGCTATAATGTTACAGTTTGAACAGCTTGACAGGTGGGAATCGAAGATATTATTTGTCGACCTCGTGGAGGGAATTTAATCTCCTCAATCTCTGATCAAGTTCAGCCATAACTGCTGGTTCTTGCTTTTTCCTTTGCTTCGATATCGTATTGGTCGTCGTTGATCCGATGTTGTCATATGCTACCTGCAACAAGTTCACAATCCAAACGCTTTGTTCAAACCATTGTCCGAAAAGATGTCGATCAAACCAAATGTTCTTCGAGTTAGTAACAATGTTTTAAAGAACATGAATTCACAACTCAAAGCTTCCAACTGCGGTTATGTTACAGAAACGAAAAAGAAATTGAACTTCGCAATTATGTTACAGAAACGACAGTTACCGTGAGTAGATCATCGGGATCGAATAGGTAATGTGTAGTTTTTTGAACAATATTAATCACATCTCCCACATGATGGGATAGAAGCAACTGGTCTTCCTTCATCTGAAATTGGTTTCGAGATGAAGTATGGTCATTGATCGAACTTCGACTGAGCAGCAAAAACAGATAATCTCTAATATCGATACGAGTTCCAAGCAGTTACCTTAAAGATAGCCAAAGCCACATGAAACAAAACTTTTGCTCCCTCATAGAAAAGGACGTCCCAAACACGTAGAGTCGTCTGTGAAAAACGATGTTTCAGTCTCTTCAAGAACTAAAACATGATTTAAAGAGCTTTCTAATACAAACATTTGGTCAGCTAAAAGTTCAGAAAAAGATCAAGCGTGGGCACCCAGAGGGAGCATACTTCTAACCTCAGAAGGAAGGCTTTTGGAGAAAAGACACAGGAACCACTCAGTGGCGACAAGGGAGACATCAAAATCCAATGCTTCCAAATGGGCAGCTAACCTGAATTCACATTCCAATTTATAAGAATGCTTGAACTAATTAGACAATAAATCAATGTCATGACAAGTTTAGGCACCTGGAACACTTTTTGGTAAGTAAATCTTTGAACACCCTTTGCTCGACATGACAACCCGACAAATTGGTCGTGTAACAGTCACGAACTAAAACGTTTTCTAAGAGGACAGCTAGCATCCAAAAAGCATCTTCTTCTGTTTTCATCACAAGCAATAACAATGCAGCAACATAGTTTAACCCCTGCACCAAAACTGAATTAATGCCAAGGTGTTCTAAATGACAGATCGAATTCAGCCCACAAACAGATCAATAACAAGAGTATGATATAACCATGTCTTTTACCAATAGCAACAAGAAATCATTTCTGTGCTCCAAATCTATATTCTAGAGAAACAAAAGGATGAGGAGGACCGGGATAGAAGGGGAGAGAGAGAGAGAGAGGGATGAATTAAGCATGGATAGACCACTGAAACAACTGCTGAGAAACAGAGTTGAATCGCGATTTTAGACGTAGAGGAAAGAATGTGGAATTCTGAATGCAAAACGGTGAGATCCCACATTAGTTAGGGAGGAGAACGAAACATTCTTTATAAGGGTGTGGAAACCTCTCCCTAGCAGACGCATTTAAAAACAAACCTTGAGGGGAAGTCCGAAAGGGAAAGCTCAAAGAGGACAATATCTACTAGCAATGAGCTTGGGCCATTACAATTGGTATCAGAGCCAGACACTAGACGATGTGCCAGCGAGAAAATTGAGCTCTGAAGGAGGGAGACACAAGGTAGTGTGCCAACAAGGACGCTGGCTCTTGAAAGGAGGTGAATTGGGGGATCCCACATATCGATTGGAGAAGGGAACGAGTGCAATTGAGGACACTGGGCCACGAAAAGGGTGGATTGTGAGATCCCACATCGATTGGGGAGGAGGACGAAGCATTCTTCATAAGGGGGTAGAAGCCTCTCCCTAGCAAACACATTTTAAAAACATTGAGGGGAAGCCCGAGAGGGAAAGTCCAAAGAGGGCAATATCTTCTAGCGGTGGACTTGGGCCGTTACAAAAATTGTGCAGACTAAGTGTAAAGTTTACAGGTAATTTTCTGAGCAGATGGTTATGTTAGAGTGAAGGAGATAAACAAACCCACCTGACAGTATCCAACATCAGAGTCACGGAAGGAATACCCAACAAGAACACGTCGAAGAGCAGCATGACCCTCTGGAGTATCTAACCAAGGATGGCCAGGAAAAGTCCGGGGCAAGTCCTGCATTTGTATAGAAAAACACGGGAACAAGTTGAAAGGATTGTAATTCTGATATTCATGTTCAATGAGAATCAAGAACTCACATAATGAAGGCATACAAAATCTGATGAATCCAACAGAAATTCCAAAAGAACTCACATGATCAATCTGCCTAGTGGCAGGCGTGACTTTCCCTTCAACAGCCTTGGTCAAATCATTGTAATAGCTCTCAGGAACCGTGGATTTCTTCTTGGCAGCTCCGGATAAGGAGAACCAAATCTTGGGGCGAAGAACCGGAGGGATTCCTTTCCAAATCAACTTCTTGAGCGTGATAGCATTAGCAAGAGTTGATAATTTGAGAGAGGATTTGAGGGCAATACCCTCAAAAACAGAGGGTTCCAAGTACCAACTAGCGCCTTTGCTGGCCTCCAATGTCCACCAAACACGACCATGTTGCCTCACCTTTTCCCTCACTTCATTCAACACATTAACATCGTCCACATTGCCTTCCACAACAAACCCATATAGATCTTGAAACTTAACTGTAATATTAGCCCTTCTCGCATGGATACTCGGCCTCAGAATTGGAACCTGAGCTTGCAATTCTACAGCAATATCTCTTTTGCCTTGAGTCCCAAACATTTCTTGGGATTATTCCAATAGATCAAGAAAACAAAGGGGGATTTCGTGATTTCGTGATTTCGTTCTTTAATATCAAACAAACAAATCCCACCAGCTTCAAACCATGAGAACGGTCAATTCTGGACGAAAAACTACAGAAGAAGAAGAAATATCCTCCAAAACCTCCCCACCATTGCCATCAAATCCGCCAAAAACAATTCCTTAAAAAACCAACTAGAAATTAACAATAATTTCTTGCCTTCCGGGGTCGGCTCTTAATTCATATATTAAAAGAAAAAAAAGAGAAAAAAATGGGAAGAAATCGATTCTTCCCAAAAGAAAATTACGGGCGCAGACAAAGAGGAAAAGGTTTATGCAAAAAACGAAACCAGGAAACAGAAACGAGAGATTGTATATAAGATCATACCAGAGGCGATAAAGGGTAGCGATTGAATGGCATAAAAATTGAATTAAAGAAGGTTTTTGGAAAGAACGACGAAAATGGAGGAGGGTTGAGCCGTTGTAAGGGCACAAGAAAGCCGGAATTTTCAATGGAAACAGAGGCAATAGATAGGGCTCAGCCTGTGAGGTGGGTTTTCGAATTTCGTCGTGTAACCAAAAGCAGAGGAAAAGAAAATCAATCAATCAAACAAACAAACAAACAAAACAACAACCGAAAATGTCCGATTTTTTTAAATATTTTTAAAAAGAATGATTTCGAATTTGAATATTCATAAATAAATATTCTGTTTTTTTCTTTAATGTAACGTTGTGAACCGAAAGGGGAATGTGTATATTAAACAAAAAGACAAGTTTTTTTTTCTTTTAGTTTAATGATTATTTTGAAAAATAGAGCTGGCTATGAGTGACGAACACGATGAAATTAGACATGTCCATTTTATACGTGGGGTCAGAGTCCTATAGGACCCATTTCAAATAGAGATGGAATTGCTCGTTTAAATAGAGAATGGAAAGGGAGTAGATAATATTTTTTCTATTAATAAATGAAGTCGGGGACGAGATTATATTATCCATCTTTGTCCCTATCGAATTCTCCGTCTCGTTTAATATAAATATATTTTCAACACATATATTTTTGTTTGTATTAAAAATAAATAGTTAATTAATTTTGAAACTATATTAAAGTATGTTATAATATTAAAATTCGAATTTTTAAAAATTATGTTCGGTAGAATATTGTATATATGTTTTTTTTTATCAAATATATCCCTATATTAAGATTTTTCTACCCTATCTTAGAAAAATGAAAATTTTAAAATAATTTTAATTTTTTTTAATATAAACGAGTAAAAATTACTCGTATGGAACTTTATCTCCACAAAAATAAATGAAAATTTGTTGCGAGATGGAGACAGGGAAGAGTTTAGATTTACCACATGTGTAATGTCCATAATACCCTCATTCACGATGTAACAGCCTGTAAAAATATAAGATTCTAATAGGGAATAGACGTTTTAAATAGTTGATTTATAATAATAATAAAATTAGGAAATAAAATTTTGTGTGCAAACTATAATATAATTTTAGATAATAGGTCTAAATGTTTAAATTAAGAAAATATTTGTAAATTTTTCATATTTACTTTTTAAAGATATGTTATATGGAGGAGCGAAATTAATTAATGTTTCAATAATATTTTCTAATTGTTATTAATTCCAATTAATTAAATTAGTTGGTGCAACCTAAAAGTGTAATAATTGTATCATAAATAATATTATTTTAACCTAACGGAGGGAGGGATAATTCAGTAATTTACTTACGTGGTATATTTAAGCTAATACCAATAAGATAGTATTTATTTTTAGCTTTCTTACGAGGACTTTTGGGTAATATATATTTCCTCCCAATGACTTTGCCCAAAAGGCCTCGTACCAATAAGGAGAGTATTCATTGATTATAAATTCATGATCGGACTTTCATCCAACATCTCCTCTCGAACAAAGTACACCTCCCCTTAATTAAGGTTCAACTTCGTTTTCTTTTGGAGTCATTTGTTCGACATTTGAGGATTCTATTGACATGGGTTTAGAGCATGACTCTAATACCATGTTAGATGAAAACGGCTCTCCACAATAGCAGGATATTGTTTACTTTGAGCATAAGCTCTCGTGACTTTACTTTGGGTTTTTCAAAAGGCGAGTATTTCTTGATTATAAATCCATGATTATTCTCTAAAATTAGTTGATGTAGGACTTTTATCGAATCGAATAGCACGCTGACGTAGGAATTAAAGGAGTATATAAGAAAGAAATAGATTAGATTAAGGGGACAGGATTTGATGACATCGAGATGGCTACCCTTTTCATTTCTTGGCTACAAAGCTAAGATAATCTTGATGAACTAAAGTGGCCATCTCAATTGACAATTATGGACATGCCACGTCCTTCATTTTATCCGTTTGGACCGATGGAGGGTGGGGATTTTATTGGGAACATAAATTCAGATCCTCGAAATAAGGAGATTTAATTCTAATTTTAATTAAGTATGATATTGTGTGTCTGGATTCATATACCCCAAATAAAATAAAACAAAAACAATATAGAATAATAACATTACCATATACAATTTTCCATACATCATTAAATATTCTTCAAAATTACAAAATTATCCATTTTTGCCAAATAATAATAATAATAATTTTAAGGGTATTAAATATTTTTTGAAAAATAGTAAAATATCAGTTAATTTATACATTTTGCATAAATTACTCTTTAATTAGTATAATCTAGATGACATTTAGGGTAACATCCATATTTAATCTAATAATTGAAAAACACATACAATGGAGAAAGAAATATAAATATTATATAATATATATATATATATATACACACACACGAGGGTGTTGTTGTAATTGAGGATTCAAAGTCTTCATCCGATTCCCCATATAAATGTTATATTAATATACACTAATAAATACAACCCTAACTTTTATTGCTAATTAATAATCATAATAAAAAAATATTAAATTCTATTTTTTTTTTTTATATTTATGATTTTAAATGATATTTAAAAGCTCTAACATATATATAAATTTATTTTCTTCCTACTACTACTACATAATAATAATAATAAAAAAAGATTGTTTTTTTTTTTTTATAGGAGAAAAAGAAATGGTTGAAAGTCAAGAAAGTCCTCGGGCGCAACGCATGGCGTGTAATTTTGGACCTAAACCTTCCCTCCCAACACGCACTGCAATGTCCAATGTCCTCATTAATTTGCATGACCCATTACTCAATTTTTTTGCCTTTTTATAATAACACTAATACAAAAAAAAAAAAAAAAAAAAAAAAAAAAAAAAAAAAAAAAAAACTCCTAGTGACTTTGATCAAATTAGCTTCTTCTGACCATCCATAGGAAGAAGTTTCACTAATACTCATAAAATGTTTGGTTAACAACAAAACTAAGATGTGTATATAGAAGAGAAGTATGATGAAATGAAGAGGAAATGGAAGTGAAAAGAAATGCCTGGCCTTCCCATGTACGCCGCCGCTGTGAGAGAGTAGGTCAACAGTGTTGATGTGGGAGGAAGAAGTCTTCAAATGGTTGCCTGAAGGAACGCTTCCTTTTGCTCTTCATATTCTCAAGAAGAAGAGGAGGAGGAGGAGGAGGAGGAGGAGGAGGAGGAGGAGGAGGAGGAGGGTTTGGTGTTGGTGGGGTTTTGAAAGGGAGGTAGCATAGTTAAAATGGTTGTGTGTTGAGGTTATATTATAAAATTTGGGCCAAAAACAAAGGCGGGGAGAGGGTAGGAGAGGCCTTTTTGTTGCACGCCTTGGGGCTGCTCACCTTGTCTTTCTCCTTCCTCACAACAACAAACAAACAAACAAACAAATAAATGCCTATTTTCTTGTGTAATAATAAATGAGAAATGGGGACATTTTAGACACCAAAGATCTAACCATGCTGGTCTATTTAGCTAACACAACATTGACTAAATCACATGTCTCCTCACCCAATTTCAGGCTCATGCTTTTATTCCAAGATTCCCAGTAGGCTCATGCTTTCTTTCTCATTTTCGAATTATTTTGTTTTGTAACTATGTAACATCCCAAGCACACACCTAGTACATATTGTTTTTAAAACAATCTGCTAAGGACAGGTTTTCACACCCTTTTAAAAAATGTTTTGTTCTCCTCTCCAACTGATGTGAGGTCTTTCAATCCACCCCCTTTCAGGCCTTATCGTCCTCGCTAACACTCGTTCCTCTCTCCAATCAATGTGAGATCTCACAATTCACTCCCTTTCGGGACTCAGTGTGCCACTTACTGGCACACCACCCGGTGTTTGACTCTGATATCATTTGTAACTCAACCTCAAATTATATGGTCCTTAACTCTAATATCATTTGTAAAATCTTAAATCCACCGCTAACCGATATTGTCTTTTTGTACTCAGTTGGTATCAAAGGTAGGGAGATTAGAGATTCAACTCCCTACATGATATGACTAATAGAGGAAGGTTATAGTCTAAAATCTCGAGAGAGTAACGAGTGCCAGCGAAAACACTAGGCTCCAAATAGAGGTAGATTGTGAGATCCTACCTTTGTTGGATAGGGGAACAAAACATTTTTTTTATAATGGCATGAAAACCTCACTCTAGCCGACTCCCTTTAAAAATTCGGAGGGAAAACCCGAAAGAAATAATACAATATTTACTAGCAGTGAGTTTAATTGAATATATATATTCGATGAAATTTTTATTTCGCGTGAGTTATCTTTAAAAAAAAAATTGAATAAATTGGATAATACCGTTCGTAATAGTTTGGTGCTCTCGTTTGTAACGGTTTAAACCCACTTCTAGTAGAAATTGTGAAGGTAAAACAAAAGACATAATATATATATTTCACATGTAAGAGTAGCGTAGTAGTGAAGGGAACTAACCCTTCTATTGTAGGGCACTATGACCCTTCATTCTTAATTATTTATTCATTTTCCTTCCCTCCTACCTTATTCTTTGTACCACCACACTTACACACACACACACACTAATCACTTCCCACCTCCACCGCGGCCCCATCCACCTCCACCTCCACCACCGCCCCATCCGCCTCTATGTCCGCCTCCATGTCCGCCTCCATGTCCGCCTCCACCTCGCCATCCGCCGTGGCCTCCCCATCTATGTGCGGCTGCTTCCACTTCTGCACGCTCCTGTTGCGCCTCTCCGTTGGTGTTGGCATTGGTATTGGCTTGCGCTTCTGCAGCGCTTCCGCAGCATTTCACGCAGTGATACTTATACCATTTGCAGCATCCGTGGTAGCAGTGTAGCTTCGACTCTTCCACGGTATTTGCATTTGCTCCTACATTAATTCATTCGGTTAAACGAACACTACTCTCCACAATGGTATGATATTGTCCACTTCGAGCATAAGCTCTAGTGACTTTGCTTTGGGCTTCCCAAAAGGCTTCATAATAATAGAAATAATATTCTTTTTTTTATAAACTCATGATTATTCCCTAAATTAGGGAGGTAAGACTTTCATCATCCAACACCTCCCATCGAACAAACTCTCCTTAATTAAGGCTCGACTCCTTTGGAATCTTAGTCATTTTTTACTGACTTCGTACCTTCGAGATGCTTGACTCCTTTTTTTTTAAGGAGTGTGAGTCAAACTTCGTACTTTTGAAGAGGCTCGATCCTTTTTCTTGTTGGAGTTGTTCGACATTTGAAGATTTACCAATCTATTGTCACGACTAAGTTTAGGGCATGACTCTCTACCATATTAAACGAACACGAGTCTCCACAATGGTATGATATTGTCTACCTTGAGCATAAGCTCTCATGGGTTTGCTTTCGGCTTCCTCAAAAGGACTCGTACCCATAGAAAAAGTATTCTTTATTTATAAACTCCTGATCATTCCATAAATTAATGGAGATGGGACTATCATCCTCCAACACATTCACAACCCAACAACTATAAAGATTTAAATTTTTTTGATCATTATTGGTGCAATTAATTACAATACCTTCAGCTTTGTCAGGCTGATGCTGGCTTCCTTCGGACACTGCCGACGCAGAAACAGAGATAGAGACCAACAAGAACAGCAACAGACACGCAACCGCAACAGCTTTGGACTTCATTGTATTCTTCAGTTCCGGAAAGAAAAAGAAAAGATGGTGTAATCTTGGAACAAGATGGGGATGTATTTATATGGTGGGGGACAGGGATGGATATGTTATGAATGTTTTGGTTGATTGGAGTGCCTTCGGTCAAAGGCTTATCGGCTTTCGTTTGATTACAAGAACCTGGGCTATGGCCAGAGGGTTAGACCTACGTGTATGGGTTTGGGCTATGTCTGGGGTTCATTTACTGCCAAATGGCAAATCAAAGCTGCCTTGTTTTGCCAAGTGTTTCTTCTTTTTTTTTTTTTTTTTTTTTTTTTTTCTTTCTGTTTTGGTTTGACAAGTTTGACTCGGAACTTCCTGCGTTTCTTTTCCTTCGTGTTGTGCCTGCAAATGCCCACTACACCATCAAATTTGACTTTTCCTTAATATTTTTTAGGAGTAAAGAAAGGTTTCATTTTCCCGGAGATTTCACAATCTACTCCCCTTCCCTAGTTGATATTCGTTTCACAATTCACTCCCTTTGGACTCAGTATACTCCTATGAGATTTCATAATCCACTCTCTTCCACCCCAGCATATTCACTGGCACTTGTTCCATTCTCCAAACGATGTGAAACGCCCCAATTTACCTCCTTTGAGATCCAGTGTCCTTGCTGGCACACCACCTCATGTCCACCTTTTCGAGACTCAACCTTCTTGCTGCCACATCGCCCGATAACTTGGCTCTAATACCATTTGTAACGATTTAAGTCCATGCTGCCACATCGTCTGGTAACCCGACTCTAATACCATTTGTAATGACCCAAGTAGCTAGTAAATATTATCCTTTTTACGCTATTCCTTTCAAGATTCTCCTCAAACATCACACTTTTAGAATAATCTCCGGATTTACAAACCTTTAAGTTCTAAAGTACAAAATAATAAAAGTACAAAATTAAATGATTTATAAAATTTATTTGATTCGAGTTAGATTCAAAATTTTGTCAATTTACACCCCTATCCACTTTTCTTCCTATTAAAGAAACACATCCAATTGTCCCTAAAATTCTACAATGCTTATTGATGTTGGCTTTTCCTACTTTAAATATTAAGACTTTCATACTACGATGTGAAGTTTTTTATATTAATTTTCATAGTGATACAAATTAATTAATTTTTTTAAAAAAATTAAATTAATAAACCAATAAAAGGCGAGAAGGTATAAAATCTCGAAATAACCAATGAAAACTAAAGCTGAAAATCTAAACCCAAAAGCTAAAAATGCCATAAATATTATTTTTTCCAACCAGCCATAGATGTTTATAGTCTCTAATTATAAAAGGGAAGGGTACAAAAATCTTTAAACTCAAAATTTATGCACATTTTTTAATCTAAGACTGACGAAATAGCTCACCCCTCCAACCATGGGGGTTACGAAACATCTATAATAATCACTCGAACCCTAAATCTTATCAATATCTTCATCCTCAAACTCCAGATAATCATCAACCCCACCATCATCCTCGTCGTCGATACCGCCGGCGATACCCTCGTTGAGGCGGGTGTTCTCAGGAAGCTCTCCATATGCCTTCAACAGCCTTGCTTCATCAGGCATGTACTTGAGGATAACATCAGCTTTATCATCCTGATAGTCGCGAAGACCAACGAGTATTATATCACCAGCTGCAATCCAGACCTTCTTGTGCATCTTCCCTCGGATATGGCAAAGACGCTTCGACCCGTCGATGCACATTGCCTCACACCGACCGTTCCCCAACATTCTGAGAACTTGTGCATACTCCTGACCATCTTCCTTGAACACAAGCTCGCGCTTCTCATCATCTGCTTCGTTCTTTCCTCTCTTCCTGTTCTTTCCTCCCTTTCCCTTGTTCTTTGGCATGTTTGCTGTTTCTAACCGTCATACATAGAAGTGCAAATATCAGCAATTGTGATACCAATAACATAAAAGATCCTCGCACAATTCAAACCTTGCGCACTAAATATAATCAAGTTATACAAATAATAATCTCACGCATTCATCTTGCTGCTAGTTATACAGAGCATGAAAAATACAAACAATGATCACTTGACAGTTGCAGCAGCAATTATAAATGTTAATATTGGCCACTTATTCCCATAAGCCCTAATAAAAAAAATTGAAGTCAACCCTCAAGCGCCCACCACAAGTGAACCAAAGATATGATGAAAAAAAAACGAAGAACGTAGTATAAAACCATTCAATAGCTAAAAGAATTGAACCACAAAATCATTATCCTTCCTAGAATCAGAGCGAGTAAAAACGACGCAACTGGAATCGTAAACGAGTTCATCGATAAACAAAATAGAAAACCTAGAAACTAAAATCAACGATCTCTATCTAATAGAAAGCACGAATCCTTTTCAATCGCATTAGAAAGGAGTACACATAACGCATCAGCTTATCATATAATCCCCTCGGAAACAGTCATCGTAACAACTTAACACATCCAGCAAATTCAATACAAAAATTAAACAGCCACACAACATTGAAACAAATATCGACCACAAAGCTGATGATAACCTTAACAAATATAAGAAATCAAGAAAAATAGCTCCAAATACAATATATGCCCACCTTTACCAAAGAAGAGAAGGCGAAGGCGAAGCAGAGGCAGGAGCAGAAGCTTGTGGAAATCAAGGCGAACACGCAAGAACGAGAGCCCTAGGATGCGCTTTTCGTTATTTATAGGGAGAAGGTTAGAGTCGGTGCCCCGAATCAAACCGAAAAGTCTTGGGCCGGTGAACTGTCACAACTCAGGCCCAGCCCAGCATCAAAACAATGGATAAATTTACATGTATACCCTAATTGCTACTCGTATTATCAAAAATGCCCTTGAAATAACAAATTGATATTTAATTTTAAATTTCAAATAATTCCAACACTAATTATAATAATAGTTTAGATTAGAATTTTTTTTTTTTTTTTAAAAAAACTCCGATCTTTCGATTTTATCAATCGTCTTATCTCATTTATAAAAAAAAATTATTTTTCCGAACAAAATATTTACATATCCTAATGTCATTTTAAATCGGACCAAACAACTTTAATTAATATTCATAAAGAAACATGATCATGTTCAACATCTTCGATTATAAATATATATTTTTTAAAAGGGGAGAATATAGAGTATTTTGAAGTTTAATATAATGAATGGAATCAAACATTTCGTGTCGTCGCCTACAACTTGTTCTATATTGTTCTTATGATGTAAAGATGGTTACGATGGAATCTGTCCATCTGGGACGGAGGACTCGTAGTATCTCTCTAGATCTGGCAAAAGCGAACGACCTCCTAACGTAATTCGAATGGGGGCGAACATTGAAAAGCACTCAAACTTCAATAATCATTCATTCATATTTCATTCTGGTTTTCCAGATTTTTGCACAGAACAGAACAGAAGAGAAGAGAAGAAAGCATTCGACTCTTACATTATTCAGTTTTCATTATACCATATATTGCGTGGGAAGTTCATCATTTCTTCCCACTCTTCTTCAGCCCAGCACCTCCAAAGGCCCCCTTCTGTTGGGCCTTCGCTTTCAGCTCTCTCAGCGCCTGTAATTCCATTAAACAACTCTCAAGTTTATATAGCTACCCATGGCACAGTTTCATGTTCAAACTTCAAGCTGTCTCACCTTTTCCTCGTCCTTCTTCTTTTGCTTATTCGCCAGATCAACCTGTTCATCACAAAATCCACTCAGTTTCATATTCCAATGCTTACTTACCTCACTACTAAACACATCTTTTCATCATTTTGTTTCAAAATTATAGACATCCCTGATAACAACATGGCTATCCTCGTAGACTTGAAGGTTCTTGGTATCGAGGGCCTGGTTCACACAGATGTGCTCGAGAGTCGACTACATAACTTACCCAATTGGCAGCCCATAGTTGCCTTCTTTCGACTCGAAATGAGATGCATCTTCTACAAAGGAGCATGGACTTTGTTTCTCATCTCTATCAAACTACAACCCATGCTTTTCTTTAGCCCTCTATCCATAATGAGAGCTCTTAGCCTTGTGATTCCTTCTCATATACCTCCTTGTGTGTACATGTTCGATAGAATCACGTAGTTCCCGCCATCATAAAGTTCAAAGTTAGATAGCTATTCTAATGCTAACCCACTCATCTCCACATTGCAACACGAGTGAAGCAGGCAACTACACAACATCTAGCTCGCTCTCATTTGAAATACGTCGTATAAGGTAATCACTTGCTATTGATATGAAATACGTCTATTGAGAATACACGGGCAAAAGTGGAATGAGACCCGACGTACAAAGACCAAAATGATATTTCAGAAAGAAAATAGACATGCAGCATAGATCCATAACGTAACAAAATCAAAGCATACCTCATCATATTCTTTCTTGTCAACCTTGGGTTGCTTCAAAGGCTTTGCTTTCCCTCCTATAAAGACATACATACCACACAATTGACTCTCCATGTCACAATTTAAATCAGTTGTCGTCGAATCCGACCTATGATCCTATCCTATACAAGATGAAAATGAAATAGAAAGCTCAAATCGTCCATAACCTTAAGGAAATAGACAGTACCTTGCTTGGACGACATGGCGGAAAGATAAGGTTTGGCCTGAATCGAATAGCACAAAGAAGGAACGCCCGTGGGCGGCAATCAACGGCTCGCAAAGTATCACAACCGGCAACTATTATAGAGACATAAAGCATTGCACGAGTTAGGAATTCGCAAATTCTAAACATCCATGCTCATATAACACGCCTTCGAAACATTAGATTTTTGTTGGGTGACTGATTTTAAAAGAACAAAAAGAACTCACTGATTATCATAAAAGATCAATCGATACAAGAGATGAAATCTATAATCTAAAATCAACGATCTCAGCTGATCGAAAACATGATACTTATCAATCGCAGAGAAGAGTACACCCAACGCATCAACGTATCACATAACCCCAACCCCAGAAACAATTATCAGAAAAAACGCTTGAGTTTCGAGAAAATCCGAGTAAGAACAGGACCAGCCGCACAACACAAATCAGAAAATCTGAACAAAAATACTGAGTAATTGGATTACCTTTAGCAAAGAAGAGAATGAGAAGCAGAAGCCGGTGGAAATCAAGGCAAAACCGGACGAATGGCAGCCCTAGGTTGCGTTTTTGTATACGGAGATGCCCGAATCCAACCCGAAAGGTATTGGGTCGGTCAACAAAATTGCTGTTCTTGTCAAGTTATCAAACTCAGGCCCAATCCAGCAACAAAACAATAATATATAAATAGGTCGAATCAATAAAAATACCCTCAAAATTTATATTTTGTCTAAAAGAAAGTTGACCCTTCAGTAATTCCTGAAGTTGTGATATTATATCAGACAATCGCCGTCACGGTGAGCAATAGCGACAAGTTTCCATTCTGCTCTCGTTGGCTGTTCATCTGATTTTCTGGTTTGCCAATTGATTTCTTACTTCCCCTCCAGCTTCCCCGTCCTCGAACTCTCCATGTCTCCAATACTTTTCTTGCTTCTCTTGGTGTCTTCGCTCATCCCGGGATATGCTCATCCTTCACCGACCCAATCCTTCATGTCTGCGATCATATCCCAAAAGGGTATTGATTTCCTCAAAGACTTGCTCATAGACAAGGCAATTTCTTCTGTGATTCCGATTAATTTGCCTGAATCCGAAAAAACAGTCAAAATCCCATTTGTTGGAAACGTTCTTATGAGGCTATCCAACACTACCATATACCGAGTTGATGTTCCTTCCTCGGATATCAAACCAGGTGAGTCGGGTGTTTCTATTATTGCTTCAGGAACTACCTGTGACTTAAGCATGGATTGGCTTTATTCCTATAGTACTTGGCTTGTTCCAGCAGAGATTTCTGACAAAGGACGTGCTTCTGTTCAGGTATATGTCTCTTTGGTTTTGAATGATGTCAGTATGAAGTTCATCTACATCTGTCTGTTTATTCATTAATTAGTTGATGAGATAAAATTACACTCGAAACAGGTCGATGGCATGGAAGTTCGACTGAATTTAGGATTGGAGCTTCAAGAAGAAACTCTTAAACTATTTCTTCTGGAATGCGGTTGTTCTGTCCAAGATATGTCTATAAAGTTGGATGGAGGAGCATCTTGGCTTTATCAAGGGTATGTAACTCTTTCATGATTTTAGAGGAACCCATCAAGGGTATGTAACTCTTGTTCTGGGAATTTTGAGTTTGTCAGTATTGTGTTCTAATTGTTCTTCATTTTCCTCATGATCAATTGTTTATACCGCTAGCATTTCATTGTCTTCTGCCCAAAAGCATGATCTTATTCTCATGATCCTCTCTCCATTTAAGTTACCTTAGCCTTGTCTTTCAGCAAGGTTGATCCAGACATGTTAGCTATGATGACAATCTGCTGTATGAATAGCCATACAGATGCATTTACATGGCTTTTAAGATGGAATCGTTAGTCGTTTCTTTCTGACAAATGATTAATAGTAAGGTTGTAATGGCCCAAGCTCACTGATAGGGGATATTGTTCTCTTTAGGCTTTCCCTTGAGGTTTTTAAAACGCGCCTACTAGGGAGAGGTTTCCACACCCTTATAAAGAATGTTTCATTCTCCTCCTCAACCAATGTAGGATCTCACAGTCTACTTTCCTTTGGGGCCAAGCGTCCTTGCTGGCACTCGTTTCCTTGTCCAATTGATGTGAGACCCCTCAATCTAACCCCTTCGGGGCCTAGCATCCTTACTTCAGTGTCAGATTATAGGATAACAACGCCTTTGAATACGACCTGCACTTTTTTCCTGCTTGTTCTTATCTTCTATTGTGTTATATAATAGGCTGGTTGATGCATTCGAAGAACAGATAAGTTCTGCTGTTGAAAAGGCGATTTGTAAGAAACTAGGAGAAGGAATCTTGAAGGTTGATTCGTTTTTGCAAACACTTCCTAAGGAAGTCAAAGTGGACGATAATGCTTCTTTTGATACTACTTTTGCGGGAGAACCCTTGCTTAGCAACTCCTCCTTTGGTTTAAAGATCAACGGGCTGTTTAGGGCGGGAGAGAAGCTACCAATGCCTGAGTATCACTTTCAAAATTCACCTTCACCTTCACCTTCACCTTCACCTTCCTGTAAAGATCCTTCTAAAATGTTTGGATTAACACTAGATGAAGCAGTCTTTAACTCTGCCTTGGCCCTATACTACAATGTAAGTTCAAATTTTATTATGTGTATTTTGTCTTTTTACTCCCTTGATATTGTCCTCTTTGAGCTTTCTCTTTTAGGTTTCTCCTTAAAGCTTTTAGAATACATCTACTAGGTAGAGGTTTCCACACCCTTATAAGCAATGCTTCGTTCTCCTCTCCAACTGACCTATGTGGGATCTCACAATCCATCCCCCTTGGGGGCCCAACATCCTCGCTGGCACACTACTCGGTGTCTGGCTCTGATACCATCTGTAATGGCCCAATCCCACTGCTAGCAAATATTGTCCTATTTGGGCTTTTTCTTTTGGGTTTCCCCTCAAGGTTTTTAGAACGCATCTACTAGAGAGAAGTTTTTGCACCTTTATAAGGAAGGCTTCGTTCTCCTCTCCAATTGACCTATGTGAGATCTCACAATCCACCTCCCTTGGAGACCCAACATCCTCGCTAGCACACTACTTGGTGTCTGGCTCTGATACCATTTGTAATGGCCCTATCCCACCACCAGCAAATATTGTTCTATTTGGACTTTTTCTTTTAGGTTTTCCCTCAAGGTTTTTAGAACGCGTCTACTAGGGAGAAGTTTTCACACCCTTATAAGGAATGCTTCGTTCTCCTCTCCAACTGATTGATGTGGGATCTCACAATCCACCCCCTTTGGGGGCCAGCGTCCTTGCTGGCACACCGTTCGGTGCCTTGGCTTTGATACCATTTGTAATGACCCAATTCCACCGCTAGCCGATATTGTCCTCTTTGGGGTTTCCATTTTGGGCTTCCTCTCAAGGTTTTTAGGAAACGTCTACTTGGGAGAAGTTTTCGCACCCTTATAAGGAATGCTTCGTTCTCCTTTCCAACCGATGTGGGATCTACAATGGTATTACTTGGCTACACCTACCATCTGGTTGTTTTCTCCAACCAAAATCTTCGTTCATGTGCAGGCAGACTTTATGCAGTGGAGTTTGAAGGAAGTGCCCAACCAGCCGCTTCTAAATACTGCTGGATGGAGATTTCTTGTTCCCCAACTGTACAAGAAATATCCTAGTGCTGACATGAGCTTCAATATCACTTTACCTTCTCCACCAGTCATAAGGATTTCAGAGCACCCGATTTTTGCAACCGTGAACGTAGACCTGATAGTTGACGTAGTAGAAGCTGGTGAACTAATTCCAGTTGCGTGCATCTCATTGGTAAGTTTACTGCTTCAGAACTGGAAAACCATGATATGAATGCATCATCAAGATTCAACCTTCTTCCACTTCTTTGCATTTCAGTTGGTTCATGCCTCCAGTACAGCTAAAATCTCAGGGAACAACCTAGTGGGCAGCATCGATTTGAACGATTTTGAGATGTCGTTGAAGTGGAGCAATATTGGCAATCTGCATATGGACCTAATTCAGGTAGATTACTATTCTATTTATCCTTCTGAATGAAGAACATTCTAAAAAGAAAGTTGTTCTGTGTCTATTTCAAGTCGATTTATTATCCCTCAACGTTGCAAATTTGCAGCCCGTCGTGCAAACTCTGGTTGATACTACGTTGTTGCCAAATGCAAACTCGTATTTCAGGAAGGGTTTCCCACTGCCCATCAAACATGGTTTCATGTTTCAAAACGCTGAACTAATCAGCTCAAATTCGAGAATTATGGTGTGCAGCGACGTTTTATGGACAGAGGGACGTAGTCCTGATCATCCACAACTTGTTTAGGTAGAAGACGTGATAGTCCTCTAATTTTCTGCAAAATTCAGGCAAGGAAGAACGCTCTCTAAATCTATACAGGGCTTTTTGATGGGTGAGGTTCCAAGCCACCCCTTAAACCGCTTCTTATGGATTTCTTTATGTACATGTAAATTATGTAAATGCTAACGTTTCTATTATATTAATGGTTCAAGGAGGAATTAGGTGCCTCCTCCTCCTTTTTGAATGTTGTTTGAACCATGTAATTTCTCCCTGCGGGGTACGACCATCGATAAAGACCATTTATCTGATTTTTCAATGTAAGTGGGATGTAAATCCAAAATTTATCGGTGTGAGATCCTATATCAATTGGAAAGGAGAATGAATAATTTCTTACAAGAGTGAAAACCTTAGATCCTTGAATATCAAAATTCAAAAACATTTCTTACAAAGATGTAAATTCAAAAGCAGTTTGCGTTGATATCTTAATCTTAATCAAAATTCAAGATGCTCATATTCAACCATGCATCCCTATCGCATAGGTTTCAAGTCACTTTTGTAGAAGCTCCGGCAAAATACAAATGTTAATATGATCACATAAAAATGTTAACAGTACATGAGTACTACGTAAAGTATGAAGAATATGATGAACATTTTTAGCACTAAAAGTTTAGACCTGTCGTCAAACAACAATCAACCATTGCTTATTGATCGGAAGCTCCTCTTCACAAACCACCATCAATAGAAATCACTGTCCTTGTAGAGGATTGGATTGAGAACTTCCTCAGATTCTTTTGCCATTTATCATAGATCATCATTGCATGCTGATGAACACAAGTGATCAATGTGTTATTAATGTCAGTTTGATATTCCAATCAAAACAAGAAACAAATTGGGAGGTTGCAGATGTTAAACCTAAAATAGATCATAACTGTATATACTAAAATAGTCTAAGATTTACTAGTTTATGATTTGAAGGGTTTGTTACCAAATCTATGATTTTATGGTTTGTTACCAAATCATAGATTTGGAATGTAATCTTCATTATACGCATCTATAAATACATGAGGTCGTGACCCATATAGGTCATCGTGCCATTCAATCTAACATGGTATCAGAGCCATGCCCTAAACTTAGTCGTGCCAATAGATTGATAAATCCTCAAATCCTCAAATATCGAACAAAGAACTCCTAAAGAAAAGGAGCCAAGCCCCTCCTCGAAGGCAGTCAAAAATGACTAAGACTCCAAAGAAGTCGAGCCTCGATTAAGGGGAGGCGCACTTTGTTCGAGGGGAGGTGTTGGATGATGGAAGTCCCACATCGACTAATTTAGGAAATGATCATGGGTTTATAAGTGAGGAATACTAACTCCATTGGTTTGAGGCCTTTTGGGGAAGCCCAAAGCAAAGCCATGAGAGCTTATGCTCAAAGTGGACAATATCATACCATTGTGGAGAGTCGTGTTCGTCTAACATGGTATCAGAGCTCCACAATGGTATGATATTGTCCACTTTGAGCATAAGCTCTCATGGCTTTGCTTTGGGCTTCCCCAAAAGGCCTCATCCCAATGGAGTTAGTATTCCTCACTTATAAACCCATGATCATTCCCTAAATTAGTCGATGTGGGACTTCCATCATCCAACACCTCCCCTCGAACAAAGCGCGCCTCCCCTTAATCGAGGCTCGACTCCTTTGGAGTCTTAGTCATTTTTGACTGCCTTCGAGGAGGGGCTTGACTCCTTTTCTTTAGGAGTTCTTTGTTCGATATTTGAGGATTTGAGGATTTACCAATTTATTGGCACGACTAAGTTTAGGGCATGGCTCTGATACCAAGTTAGATTGAATGGCACGATGACCTATATGGGTCACGACCTCATGTATTTATAGATGCGTATAATGAAGATTACATTCCAAATCTATGATTTGGTAACAAACCATAAAATCATAGATTTGGTAACAAACCCTTCAAATCATAAACTAGTAAATCTTAGACTATTTCAGTATATACAGTTATGATCTATTTTAGGTTTAACACCCCCCCTCAATCTGGACGATGTACTACTAAGTTCAGATTGCGCCTAAAATAGCTAAAAGAAGGAGCTGGCAGTGGCTTTGTCATGATATCGGCGAGCTGATCCTTGGAAGATATGAGTCGAACATCAAGCTGACGAGTCGATACTCGTTCACGAACGAAGTGATAATCAACCTCAACATGCTTCGTCCGTCGATGAAAGATTGGATTGGCGGATAGGTAGGTGGCACCAATGTTGTCACACCATAGGCTAGGCGCTCGCGCTTGCGAGATCCCGAGCTCACGCAAGAGAACTTGGATCCAAATTAATTCGGCAGTGGCATCAGCAACCGCCTTATATTCGGCTTCCGTACTAGAACGAGAAACTGTCGATTGTTTCCTCGAACTCCAAGAGATAAGATTGCCACCAAAGAAGATCACATAGCCTCCAGTGCTTCGACGATCATCAGGATTCCCAGCCCAATCAGCATCTGAAAAGGCACTCAACAAATCAGTGCTGGACTTTGTAAGACACAAACCCATATCAATAGTGTCATGTAGATAACGGAGAATTCGTTTGACTGCCGCCCAATGTATAGAAGTCGGAGAGGACATGAACTGACACACTCTGTTGACACAGAAGGATATATCAGGACGTGTCAGAGACAAATATTGGAGAGCACCAACGACACTTCGATAGCGAGTAGTATCCTCAGGTGAGAGCTTTTCACCACCATTCAATAACAACTTCTCACTGGGAAGCATAGGTGTGGGCACACCTTTGGAGGTGAGCATATTGGTTCTGGCTAATAAATCTCGAATGTATTTATGTTGTGTCAGAATAAGTCCACTAGAAGTATGGCGGACCTCAATCCCAAGAAAATAACTCAAAATACCAAGATCCTTGACGGCAAAATCATCCTGAAGCTGTGTAAGAAGTTTCTCAGTAGCCGTAGAAGATGAGCTGATGATAATAATATCATCAACGTAGATGAGAATATACATCTGAATGCCCGTTTTGTTAAAAATAAAAAGAGAGACATCAGCCTTTGAAGGTGTAAAATCCAGCTGTAATAGTTTGGAGCTAAGGCGAGAAAACCAGGCACGCGGAGCTTGTTTAAGGCCATAAAGCGACTTATCCAGCTTGCAGAGATAACCAGGGTGTTGAGAATCCACAAATCCAGGGGGCTGCTTCATATAAACATCTTCATTAAGAAGGCCATGAAGAAAAGCATTTTGAATATCAATCTGCCGAATAGCCCAACCACGAGAAATAGCAAGAGATAATAAGAGCCGAATGGTAGTGGGCTTAACAACTGGACTAAAGGTATCATCATAATCGACGCCATACTGCTGTTTAAAACCTTTAGCAACCAGGCGTGCTTTGTAGCGATCAATAGAGCCATCTGGCTTTTGTTTGAGTTTGAAAACCCATTTGCAATCAATAACGTTAAGACCAGCACGAGGAGGAACTAAGTGCCATGTCTTATTTTTTTTTGAAGTGCCTGAAATTCATCATTCATTGCCTGACGCCAGAGGGGATGCTCCATAGCAGTAATATGTGAAGTAGGTTCAGAGGCAGAAGACCGAGCTACAAGATATGTTACTGTTCCATCTGTACGCACCTTGGGTTTTTTGATATTGTGCTTCAATCGAGTACCATACGGATGAGTAGTAGGTGCAGGATCCACATTTGAGGGGACGGCCGTATCAGCCGTTGCGAGGGGAGCAACCGATGCTACAGCAGTTGGTTGACCAACGGCCGAGGATTCGACCGGGCATTGCGCAATATCATCTGCTGGCGGAGAAGCCGATGCCTCAATCATTGGCGGAACAACCAACGCCGATTCGAATGGCAGCGACGCGGAGGATTGTTGCGGCAATTCCGAAGCTGATGTAGACACCAAATTTTCTGCATCCAAAGAGTTAGTAGGCCCAGACATATGCATGTGATCATTCTCCAAATTAGTACTGCTATTACCCAAATGCAAGGTGCACAAATCAGGGGCATTATGCGTCGACTGCATGATTGGGGAAGAATTAGGTGAGGCTCTCTTGAATGGAAAAACATTTTCATCAAATATGACATCTCTAGACATATAGACACGACCAGAATCGGTGTCAAGACACTTATACCCTTTATGTGAAGAACTGTAGCCTAGAAAGACACATTCCTTTGATCGAAAAGAGAGCTTTTGTTTGTTATAAGGACGAAGATGAGGCCAACAGGCACACCCAAAAATTTTTAATAAGGAGTAATTTGGTGGGGTATGAAAAAGAAGCTCTAAGGGGCATTTTTTATCGATGACACGAGTAGGAAGACGATTGATGAGATATGTGGCTGTAAGAAACGCGTCGTCCCAAAATTTAATAGGTACATGAGCATGAGCTAGAAGGGCTAGGCCAGTTTCAACAATATGACGATGCTTGCGTTCAGCAGACCCATTTTGTTGATGTGTGTGAGGGCACGAAACACGATGACCAATTCCAAGGGAACGAAAAAATGTGTTATGAATTTTCTGATATTCCCCACCCCAATCAGATTGAACCCACTTGATTTTAGTATCTAGGAGGCGCTCAACATGAGCTTGGAATTGCAAAAATATACGAGGAGCTTCTGTACGATCATGCATCAAATAGATCCACGAAAATTTACTGAAATCATCAATGAAACTAATATAATATTTAAAACCCCCAACAGATGGAGGTGCAGGGCCCCAAACATCCGAAAAAATAAGTTCCAAAGGTGACGAAGACCTATGGGAAAAACTAGTATATGGTAATCGATGACTCTTTGCTAACTGACACGCATTACAAACTGACAAAGATGACTCACTAGCACACGAAATATTATTTAGACGCAAAATGGATTTTATTACTTGAGATGAAGGATGTCCAAGACGAGCATGCCATTGGGCGTGAGTAGTAGATCTGCTCACCAAGGCGTGCTTGAGATTATCGACATCGGATGGCTTAATAGGATAAAGACCAGATTCACACCTCCCATTTAGGAGACTTTTCCTCGACTGTCGATCCTTTATAGAAAAATGCCAAGGATGGAATTCAAAAAATACGTCATTATCACGAGAAAATTTATGAACAGAAAGAAGATGTTTGGAAATTTCAGGCACATGCAAAATATTACGCAACGCAAGAGGACGAGTAGCAGTATTAATTAGAGAATGACCAGTATGCAAAACACGCAAACCTGCTCCATTGCCGACTTGAACTTGTTCACCTCCATGATAACGTTCACGCACAGCGAGACGATCCAGGTCACTGGTGATATGGTCCGTAGCGCCTGTGTCGCTGTACCAATTTGGGTCAATCTTGTAAGAGGAAGTAGCCGCCAGTGCCGTAGGAGGAGCAGAAGAAGGTTCATCTTGATAGGACTCATCCATCCTATGCCAGCAGCGGATAGCAGTATGCCCCACTTTGCCGCAGATCTGGCAGGAAGGACGAGCAGAAGGGCCACGACGATCACCAGCAGGACGAGAGGGTGCATAACCTTGAGAACGACCACGACCGCGATCCCTACGCCCACGATTCTTCTGCTGACCACCACGACTAGCATAATTGGCAGAAGATCCAAGATTTAACTGAAGTTCAGCCTGGTGTTGTAGTTGGCGAGCTTCATACGTCATTAGATGTGCAAATACATCATCAAGGGTGAGGGCTTCACTCTTGGTAGTCATTGAGGTGACGAAGGGATCATAGTCAGGGCCAAGACCAGCGAGAAGATACGCGATCACATCATCATCCTGCAAGGCAGAGCCGGCGGCGGCCAGCTCGGTGGCTAGCCCTTTGATCTTGCAAAAATAATTTGCAGCAGATTGATCTCGTTTCTTGGACGTGGCAAGCTCAACACGAATCTGAGTAGTGCGAGCACGAGTTGACGATGAAAACATCCGCTGCAGGGTATCCCACGCCTCCTTGGACGTAGTAGCGGCAACCACATCATGAAGAATCTCCTCAGACATGGAGGAGAGAAGGCCGCTAAGGACTTGTTGATCCTGATCATACCACTGATTATAGGCCGGATTAGAGACCAGCTCAGCACCAGCAGCAGTTGAGGAAGGGATCAGCTTGGCAGGTGCAACATTGGTGCCATCGAGGTAGCCCATAAGCTTCGTACTCCGTAGGTAGGGGAGGAGCTGGGCACGCCATATGATGAAGTTGTTTTTGGTTAGACGAATTGTGACAACATGGTGTAGAGGGATTGGATATTGTTTAAGGCCAAAAGTCGCCATGGTAGTTGAGACGGTGTTGGAGATGGTGGATGGAGAGGAGGAAGAAGACATGGCGAGGAGTTTAAAAAATAAACCTTGGCTCTGATACCATGTTAGATTGAATGGCACGATGACCTATATGGGTCACGACCTCATGTATTTATAGATGCGTATAATGAAGATTACATTCCAAATCTATGATTTGGTAACAAACCATAAAATCATAGATTTGGTAACAAACCCTTCAAATCATAAACTAGTAAATCTTAGACTATTTTAGTATATACAGTTATGATCTATTTTAGGTTTAACAGAGGGTTAATCGAGATTGCTCTCTCCATGTCTTCTTCCTCCTCGCCATGTCTTCTTCCTCCTCTCCATCCACCATCTCCAACACCGTCTCAACTACCATGGCGACTTTTGGCCTTAAACAATATCCAATCCCTCTACACCATGTTGTCACAATTCGTCTAACCAAAAACAACTTCATCATATGGCGTGCCCAGCTCCTCCCCTACCTACGGAGTACGAAGCTTATGGGCTACCTCGATGGCACCAATGTTGCACCTGCCAAGCTGATCCCTTCCTCAACTGCTGCTGGTGCTGAGCTGGTCTCTAATCCGGCCTATAATCAGTGGTATGATCAGGATCAACAAGTCCTTAGCGGTGCAAAGCCAAGGTTTATTTTTTAAACTCCTCGCCATGTCTTCTTCCTCCTCTCCATCCACCATCTCCAACACCGTCTCAACTACCATGGCGACTTTTGGCCTTAAACAATATCCAATCCCTCTACACCATGTTGTCACAATTCGTCTAACCAAAAACAACTTCATCATATGGCGTGCCCAGCTCCTCCCCTACCTACGGAGTACGAAGCTTATGGGCTACCTCGATGGCACCAATGTTGCACCTGCCAAGCTGATCCCTTCCTCAACTGCTGCTGGTGCTGAGCTGGTCTCTAATCCGGCCTATAATCAGTGGTATGATCAGGATCAACAAGTCCTTAGCGGCCTTCTCTCCTCCATGTCTGAGGAGATTCTTCATGATGTGGTTGCCGCTACTACGTCCAAGGAGGCGTGGGATACCCTGCAGCGGATGTTTTCATCGTCAACTCGTGCTCGCACTACTCAGATTCGTGTTGAGCTTGCCACGTCCAAGAAACGAGATCAATCTGCTGCAAATTATTTTTGCAAGATCAAAGGGCTAGCCACCGAGCTGGCCGCCGCCGGCTCTGCCTTGCAGGATGATGATGTGATCGCGTATCTTCTCGCTGGTCTTGGCCCTGACTATGATCCCTTCGTCACCTCAATGACTACCAAGAGTGAAGCCCTCACCCTTGATGATGTATTTGCACATCTAATGACGTATGAAGCTCGCCAACTACAACACCAGGCTGAACTTCAGTTAAATCTTGGATCTTCTGCCAATTATGCTAGTCGTGGTGGTCAGCAGAAGAATCGTGGGCGTAGGGATCGCGGTCGTGGTCGTTCTCAAGGTTATGCACCCTCTCGTCCTGCTGGTGATCGTCGTGGCCCTTCTGCTCGTCCTTCCTGCCAGATCTGCGGCAAAGTGGGGCATACTGCTATCCGCTGCTGGCATAGGATGGATGAGTCCTATCAAGATGAACCTTCTTCTGCTCCTCCTACGGCACTGGCGGCTACTTCCTCTTACAAGATTGACCCAAATTGGTACAGCGACACAGGCGCTACGGACCATATCACCAGTGACCTGGATCGTCTCGCTGTGCGTGAACGTTATCATGGAGGTGAACAAGTTCAAGTCGGCAATGGAGCAGGTTTGCGTGTTTTGCATACTGGTCATTCTCTAATTAATACTGCTACTCGTCCTCTTGCGTTGCGTAATATTTTGCATGTGCCTGAAATTTCCAAACATCTTCTTTCTGTTCATAAATTTTCTCGTGATAATGACGTATTTTTTGAATTCCATCCTTGGCATTTTTCTATAAAGGATCGACAGTCGAGGAAAAGTCTCCTAAATGGGAGGTGTGAATCTGGTCTTTATCCTATTAAGCCATCCGATGTCGATAATCTCAAGCACGCCTTGGTGAGCAGATCTACTACTCACGCCCAATGGCATGCTCGTCTTGGACATCCTTCATCTCAAGTAATAAAATCCATTTTGCGTCTAAATAATATTTCGTGTGCTAGTGAGTCATCTTTGTCAGTTTGTAATGCGTGTCAGTTAGCAAAGAGTCATCGATTACCATATACTAGTTTTTCCCATAGGTCTTCGTCACCTTTGGAACTTATTTTTTCGGATGTTTGGGGCCCTGCACCTCCATCTGTTGGGGGTTTTAAATATTATATTAGTTTCATTGATGATTTCAGTAAATTTTCGTGGATCTATTTGATGCATGATCGTACAGAAGCTCCTCGTATATTTTTGCAATTCCAAGCTCATGTTGAGCGCCTCCTAGATACTAAAATCAAGTGGGTTCAATCTGATTGGGGTGGGGAATATCAGAAAATTCATAACACATTTTTTCGTTCCCTTGGAATTGGTCATCGTGTTTCGTGCCCTCACACACATCAACAAAATGGGTCTGCTGAACGCAAGCATCGTCATATTGTTGAAACTGGCCTAGCCCTTCTAGCTCATGCTCATGTACCTATTAAATTTTGGGACGACGCGTTTCTTACAGCCACATATCTCATCAATCGTCTTCCTACTCGTGTCATCGATAAAAAATGCCCCTTAGAGCTTCTTTTTCATACCCCACCAAATTACTCCTTATTAAAAATTTTTGGGTGTGCCTGTTGGCCTCATCTTCGTCCTTATAACAAACAAAAGCTCTCTTTTCGATCAAAGGAATGTGTCTTTCTAGGCTACAGTTCTTCACATAAAGGGTATAAGTGTCTTGACACCGATTCTGGTCGTGTCTATATGTCTAGAGATGTCATATTTGATGAAAATGTTTTTCCATTCAAGAGAGCCTCACCTAATTCTTCCCCAATCATGCAGTCGACGCATAATGCCCCTGATTTGTGCACCTTGCATTTGGGTAATAGCAGTACTAATTTGGAGAATGATCACATGCATATGTCTGGGCCTACTAACTCTTTGGATGCAGAAAATTTGGTGTCTACATCAGCTTCGGAATTGCCGCAACAATCCTCCGCGTCGCTGCCATTCGAATCGGCGTTGGTTGTTCCGCCAATGATTGAGGCATCGGCTTCTCCGCCAGCAGATGATATTGCGCAATGCCCGGTCGAATCCTCGGCCGTTGGTCAACCAACTGCTGTAGCATCGGTTGCTCCCCTCGCAACGGCTGATACGGCCGTCCCCTCAAATGTGGATCCTGCACCTACTACTCATCCGTATGGTACTCGATTGAAGCACAATATCAAAAAACCCAAGGTGCGTACAGATGGAACAGTAACATATCTTGTAGCTCGGTCTTCTGCCTCTGAACCTACTTCACATATTACTGCTATGGAGCATCCCCTCTGGCGTCAGGCAATGAATGATGAATTTCAGGCACTTCAAAAAAATAAGACATGGCACTTAGTTCCTCCTCGTGCTGGTCTTAACGTTATTGATTGCAAATGGGTTTTCAAACTCAAACAAAAGCCAGATGGCTCTATTGATCGCTACAAAGCACGCCTGGTTGCTAAAGGTTTTAAACAGCAGTATGGCGTCGATTATGATGATACCTTTAGTCCAGTTGTTAAGCCCACTACCATTCGGCTCTTATTATCTCTTGCTATTTCTCGTGGTTGGGCTATTCGGCAGATTGATATTCAAAATGCTTTTCTTCATGGCCTTCTTAATGAAGATGTTTATATGAAGCAGCCCCCTGGATTTGTGGATTCTCAACACCCTGGTTATCTCTGCAAGCTGGATAAGTCGCTTTATGGCCTTAAACAAGCTCCGCGTGCCTGGTTTTCTCGCCTTAGCTCCAAACTATTACAGCTGGATTTTACACCTTCAAAGGCTGATGTCTCTCTTTTTATTTTTAACAAAACGGGCATTCAGATGTATATTCTCATCTACGTTGATGATATTATTATCATCAGCTCATCTTCTACGGCTACTGAGAAACTTCTTACACAGCTTCAGGATGATTTTGCCGTCAAGGATCTTGGTATTTTGAGTTATTTTCTTGGGATTGAGGTCCGCCATACTTCTAGTGGACTTATTCTGACACAACATAAATACATTCGAGATTTATTAGCCAGAACCAATATGCTCACCTCCAAAGGTGTGCCCACACCTATGCTTCCCAGTGAGAAGTTGTTATTGAATGGTGGTGAAAAGCTCTCACCTGAGGATACTACTCGCTATCGAAGTGTCGTTGGTGCTCTCCAATATTTGTCTCTGACACGTCCTGATATATCCTTCTGTGTCAACAGAGTGTGTCAGTTCATGTCCTCTCCGACTTCTATACATTGGGCGGCAGTCAAACGAATTCTCCGTTATCTACATGACACTATTGATATGGGTTTGTGTCTTACAAAGTCCAGCACTGATTTGTTGAGTGCCTTTTCAGATGCTGATTGGGCTGGGAATCCTGATGATCGTCGAAGCACTGGAGGCTATGTGATCTTCTTTGGTGGCAATCTTATCTCTTGGAGTTCGAGGAAACAATCGACAGTTTCTCGTTCTAGTACGGAAGCCGAATATAAGGCGGTTGCTGATGCCACTGCCGAATTAATTTGGATCCAAGTTCTCTTGCGTGAGCTCGGGATCTCGCAAGCGCGAGCGCCTAGCCTATGGTGTGACAACATTGGTGCCACCTACCTATCCGCCAATCCAATCTTTCATCGACGGACGAAGCATGTTGAGGTTGATTATCACTTCGTTCGTGAACGAGTATCGACTCGTCAGCTTGATGTTCGACTCATATCTTCCAAGGATCAGCTCGCCGATATCATGACAAAGCCACTGCCAGCTCCTTCTTTTAGCTATTTTAGGCGCAATCTGAACTTAGTAGTACATCGTCCAGATTGAGGGGGGGTGTTAAACCTAAAATAGATCATAACTGTATATACTAAAATAGTCTAAGATTTACTAGTTTATGATTTGAAGGGTTTGTTACCAAATCTATGATTTTATGGTTTGTTACCAAATCATAGATTTGGAATGTAATCTTCATTATACGCATCTATAAATACATGAGGTCGTGACCCATATAGGTCATCGTGCCATTCAATCTAACAGCAGACATTAAAAATTCACCAATCATCCTTAAAATAAGTTGGAAAAAAAAAAGGTGTGTATTTAAACCGCAAACTCCTCATTAAAGTAGTGGAATTGGGAAGATAACAACAAATCAACAGTGCCAAATACTTGACAAACAAAGTAAATATTGCAAAACAGAAATTTATTCTGCAACAATCGAGTAGTCTGTAATCCAATATAATTGCAGAACTAAATTGAACATCTAATCTTTCAACACTTCACAAGACAGCCATCTACAAACACAGTGAATGAAATAGAATGTCGTAGTTTATTATTTCATTCCAAATACAATCATCTCATTTATAACCTATCGATAGGATCATCTCCTAGAGGTTTGTTTTCTTCTTTCTATTCTTTGTCTTGGGGGTAGGGCATGGGGATATTCATCGCTAGGACTTATAGGCGAAATTCAAGAAACAAGTCAAGTCATTCCTTCCTGCTTCTCGATCCTCATCTAGTCTTGTCTTTGCCTACATTCAAAACAGGGGAATGTATTTTTTTAATTAACAATTTGAATAAGAAATGGAAGGTTTTTGCATAAATGACTCGTTCTAGTAAACATATAAAATAATCAAGAGAAGGTTTATAACACCCGAGTTCAGCAAAAGGACTTAAACTCTAATCGATGTATGGTGATGGAAGGTGGGGGAAAGAGAGAATGAATCATTATTGTTTGTTAGGCTTGTTTGCATCCTAATTTGAAGTCATCTACTTGGTGTAATAAACTGTCTACTAGGGGGGAAAATGATCGAGTTGTTGTGCATGCATGTTAAATATTATTCCGTTCAATTTTATCAGTCCTATATGAGTTTACAGGCACCAACTCACCAGAGCAACAAGAAGGCAAGAAGAACATCAATGGGCCTATAAAGTGTGCTAGCTGCCTAATTCAAGAGTAAAAAATCTAGTTAGACAACCTAGAAGCAGATCCACTTCTCCTTTCAAAACAAAAAATCAAGAAAATTACGAAGTTGGATCAGGTATCTTGGCATAATAATCCGTATCAGTAATAAATTTAACCCAACAGTAATAAATTTAACCCAAAAGAAAACTTTTCATGGAGTACGGTCTGATGGTTCATAGACATGACTGCTTTAATCAAAGAATACTAGCATAGATCTTTCATCCTCCAGAAACATCAGACTATGACCCCTAAACCTTAATATAGATATCACTATTTATAAATATAGTTGACCATTATTCTCGCCCAAACTACTGCTCTCTTTCTTGATTCATGCAAATAATTATAAATCTGAGATTCATCCAACGAAGAACCAATGCAAATAGAAAATCAACTTCCGGCAAATTATCAGCTTTCTTTCTTGTACACGGAAGAAATCATTCTGAAATCATAGATATGATCTAAATTCCAAGCTATACAAATTTATATTAGCGTCCTTGCCTCTTTCGATCTAGCTCGTGACAGATCAAGAAACTTAAGAGTTCAATTATCAGTTACGCACCTTCGGGAAGCCAACCGCAGCTGCTGCGCGAGACAGAGAGCATTGAGGTCATCAAAGCTGAAGACGACGCAGAGTGAAATGGCATCATCGACTCCAAACAGAAGCTCATCTCAGCCGCACACCTTCAGGCAAAATACATTACCTAATTTATTGAAGCGTTTTGCCAAGCTCGTTATTTAAAAAAACAAGGTAAAGGAGAAAGGCTATCTTGTTGTCATTTCAAAGTTCTAGAGCTTAGTATCGCAAATAAAAACCTGAGAGAAATAAATTTGAAGATGGAACACCGTTTACGTTGACTCCTTTTGGAGAAAAGAAACTCCAAAATCTCTAGATTCAGAATCTTTGGCACTTCAAATGGACGCAAAAGCATTAAGCAACGCACCTGAAAGTTCGATGGGAGAGAGGCTTCGTACTTGCCATGCGAAAGGGAGTACTTGATGACGACTTGGCTTGAGAACCGATCTGAGCAGCAGCACGGCGTGCCGAGCCTGAAAATGACCGGAAAACAGATCTAGCACCAATTGAAGCCATTGTTAATCTGAAGAAATGATAGATTCTGAAAGTCTGTTCTTGGTACAGACTATCAACAACAAGAACTCGACTCTTGCTTCTTGGCTGCAGAGGGTTAAACCTAAAACCCTACTTTGAGTGTGAAGGGTTTCTAACTTTCTACACGGCCGGGGTAATTTCGAAATATCCTTTCAAAAGGGGCACTTTCGTAATAATTCTAAAATTGAGGCCTTCCACTCACTTCACGTGGTATTGTCCACTTTGGGCACAAGTGCTCGTCAGTGCTCATCGCTTTGCTTTGGGCACAAGTGCTCGTCAGTGCTCATCGCTTTGCTTTGGGCACAAGTGCTCGTTAGTGCTCATCGCTTTGCTTTGGGCTTACCCAAAAGGCCTCATGCCTATGAAGATAGTATTCTTTAAATTTATTTATCGTACATTTATCGATTAAATCTCTAAATTTTTAATTTATGAAATTAAATTTCAAATTTAATAAGCTTATCAATTTTAATCCATCCTACTAGTTTAGGATAAAAAATGATTTTTATAACAATTTTTTTTTTTTTTTTAAATTTTAACCTAAGAGTTTACATTAAATATTGAATTAATAAATCAAGGTTATTACTCAATGGACAATTCAATTTTTGTCGTACAATAAATATTGGTTAAGTTTATTGTGCATAACAGCGCGGGGGAAGAATTGCACGAGCAGAATTGGGCGACTGAGCTCACCCAACGAGTTCTCCAGTTCTTAAGCTAATTCCAACCCGAAATTTACCTGCTAATTGATTTGAAGCGGCTCTAATCCGTGCTTTACTTCTTCCTTTCCCCCTTCTGTTTCTCGCATTGGCTGCTGATTATATTATCGCCCAAATTCCCAACACCTGATATAGACGATTTCATTTTGAACCTTTGGTTCGTTGAGTGTCTGCTAGCTGCTTCAGCTGAAGTGTTTTTTTCCGAGTTTTGTTGTAGATTTTGTTCTTCTAGGGTTCATGGCTTCGTTGTTCAAGGTAAATTGCTTTTCTATTTCCATTTTAGATAACGAAGAACTTTTCCTGTAGTTATTGCCTAATATTTTATTGCATGGTTGATTCGTTTTCCGCTCCATTAGGTTTATTGGGTGTGTCAAAGGCGTCTTTGCAAGTTGTATTCGGACATGTCTGAGAGTTAGTTTATATGAACTGCATGAAGTAAATTTGTTGTTTCGATTTATTTTGTTTGCTACGAGACTCATTTTGGTACCAAATGTCTGAGAGGTAGTTTTCTGATCGATGTTATAGTTTTGTCACCATTATTATTATTATTCTTATTATTTTGAGTTATTGGTGAGATTTGAACTTTTTACGGTAAAAGATCTATGCCTAAATCAATTGAGCTATATTCAAGATGATGATTTTGTTACCAAAGGGTACTCTGATTATTGTTACCACTCGGTGTGTCTTAACATTAAAATGTTTAAAAGCATTCAAAGTAAGAGGAATATATTGAAAGGAAGAATGTCGCATGTATGTAGTTAGGTGATAGGTGATGTTTCTATGATTCTATCTAAGACAAGCTTCCTGCTTTCAACTTAATCATTTGTAGGACCCATCAAAGCTATCTGTGTACCGGGATAGAAGATTTCAGGGAACACAAGATGAATTTGAACTGGCTCTTCAGACTTCATCCACCGTTTACGTGGGAAATATGTCCTTTTATACGACAGAAGAGCAAGTTTATGAGCTGTTTTCTCGAGCTGGAGAAATTAAGAAGATAATCATGGGTTTGGATAAGAATTCAAAAACACCTTGTGGCTTTTGTTTTGTCCTGTAAGACTTCATAGTTCTTCTTCCTAACTAGTAGAATATATTGATGTGCTTTTTATCAATATTCAACCATACAATTATATTCTGCCAATTGGAGTTATTTAATAAACGTATTTAATTATGTATTTGCTGCTCAAAACTGTCTGCTGTTATTAGCCCTCTGTGCAAGAGAGACAGGGGAAGGGAGAGAGTAGTCTCTCGAAAATACTCACGTGTGTTACTGTCCTTGCAAGTTAACTTTATAATGATTTTTCTTTGATACCCTGAGTTCTATCAGCAGTTCATTAATGCAGCCTACTGCTTTCTTCTGTACATATATATCACTTCATATGCACCGAGATGTATATTGATCCTCATGATTGTCACCCGCTTAGTGCAAAATCATTTTGAATAATTGAAGGCAGTTGGGAATGATCGCTATTCGATCTATCTGGGTCCATTTTAACCTTGAGATTGTTTGCTCATCTCATGCCTTTGGTACTCATTCTTGCAAGAAATGTTTTACATATGTCTGCATTTAAGCCTTTCAATTTATGGGGCTATCCTTTTAAAATGGTTGCTTATTTTATCTACACTTTGTTAGATACTATTCTCGGGAGGATACCGAGGATGCTGTAAAATATATAAGTGGAACAATTCTTGATGATCGGCCCATCCGTGCGGATTTTGATTGGGGATTTCAGGATGGCAGGCAATGGGGTCGTGGTCGAAGTGGTGGACAGGTAGTGTTTCTGATCTATGTCAAATTAATTCATGACTTGGAGTCCTACAATCACTTCCTGTTTATTTCATTTTGCTTTGTTGTTCACAGGTGCGTGATGAATATCGAACAGACTATGATCCTGATATCCTTTTTTTCTTTTAATACTGTTACTCACTATATAGATTATGGAAATCGTTGTCTGATGCACTGAAAAATAGATATCTTTTGCATTTTTTTGGGTACCATTTATCAACTCAATATTCATTTGTTGTCCTCTCTCTTTTTATATATACATATATATAGAATAGAATATACACAGTAGATTCATATCACTCAGTTTTTTTAGCAAAATCTAAACACAATTACGCAAATCCAAGTTTCGTAAAATTAAATTGATTACAACCTCAAAAAGCGAGGATACAGCAACACGTCATTTTCTAAAAAACCATTACATGGATATGTTGGAGACAGTTTGTTTCATATCGAATATATGTGTATGTATTGATATATTTAATACCTTATAATAGATCAAACATGTAAGTTTACCGTAAAAATAAATATACTTCACAAAAAAAAACATATAAACTCGTGTCAATTAACAATATAGAACGATTTGGTTGGTCATGGCTAGAGGAAGAATATGTGATCCTAATGTTTTAGGAATGATCTAAAGTATGAGAATTAGAATATGTTATAGAATCCATCTTTTTCCTTTCTTTTACTTTTTTTTTTCACTTCACTTGTTAGGTTGTGCTTGGATGGATTAGGCTTTAATTTTGCTCCAAATTCATGCCTCAGTCCTGTCTGTAGTTGGAAAAAATGTATATGACGACTTTTTTTTTAGCTTGTTGGGCACATGTTTGTGTGTCTAGATAAGTCCATGTCCAACGCATGTCAGAGTACGACATAGACAGTCTACCTAAAACAGAGTGTTCATGCCTCCTAGATTACAACTAGGAGCCAAACATTCCCAGAGGGGATCAATAACCCATTAGTGCGAATGGCTAACTTACACATTGACTACCGTTGCGCTACTGAGTGCCTTCTGTGTAGTTTGTCGTTCCTCAATTGGCATGTGACAAACGTCCTTAACTTTTGTTAAATTTAATATCATAGCTCATTCATATATAAATTTTTTCTGATAATGTTCGTTTTTTGACACCCCATGTCCTTTAAATTTCACATTTCTTTGTAGTTTCCTTAATTTATTGAACGTAGAGGTGGCTATGGAAAGTTAGTTCAGAAAGAGTTGGAAGCACAGAGGCAGCTTGTGGATTACGGTTCTGGTTCACTAGGCTCTATGCCGTCAGTCATACCCCAGTGTGAGTTGCTATGAGGAATCCTATGTATGGACAGTATGCATAAACGTTATTGATTTGATATGCCTTGACTTTCCTGTTCTTTTTTTTTTTTTTTTTTTACCTGCAGACGGTAAACATGGTGGAAGCCACGGAAATGGGCATCGTCATGGAAGAGGTATCAAATTTCTAAAGCATTTTAATCATCTGATGAATGGGAATTTATTGTTGTTTAATGGGCATCCGGGGGTTTCTTGATATTTATCAGACTACATTATTGTTGTTTAAAAAACTAGATTACCACAATCGTAAACGCTACCGAGATGATGATCGGCATGCCCATGAAAGCTCCAAGAGAACTTCAGATTATGACTCTAGAAGAAATCCTGATCATGAATCAAGACCGGTAATTTCTAAATGATGCTTCATCTTAGGACATGTTTGAAAGTGGTTTTTGTATATTCGTTTCGACCATTGATTCTACATTTTAAAAAGGGATCTTCATACAACCAAGAGTGATTTTGAATGAGTTAATTTTAAAATAGATGTGGTTCTAGTTATTCCAATATCAATTCCAAACATGTCCTTAGTCATCTTTGTGTGCTTAAGTTTTGACAAAAGACACCACACCGTGCTTGCATGCGGCACTTCCATCTTACAAAATGAATCTTTAGTTGTTACCCGATACTAAAACCATTACTATGTACACTGCTTTTCTTTGGCTGTTTATGTTGCCATGCTTCAGTATTTAACTGTTCGTGCTGTAACAGCAGAAAAATCCAAGGTTCCGGGACAGTGGCGATTCTGATGAAGAGGATGACGATGACCGAAAACAGCGACACTAACCCTAGTGTCATTGCCATATTATAACGTGAGGTATCATTTACAAAGTTGTTGATTAGTTCAGAACAAATCGAGTGATACGGGACAAGTTCGTTACTTATGCATGTTAAAACTAACGAACTTTGTAAACGAAGAAATGACTATAAATTGCAGTCTGTACTTCAGTATTATTAAGAATCAAGTAGGCATTTTGTCGCAACTATCTTCAGAAAAATGAAGAGTACGATTCTATTATCAACAGAAATTTCTTCTAGGATTCCCTGTGGTTATCTCTAATATTCATCTTATTATCATAGCTACAATTTTATTTTATTATTGTTTTTTTTAGTTGTAGGAGGTAGCAGAAAGGATAATTTCAAAGCCCAATTACAAATTTGATTGCATTAAGGTTAAGTAATTTGATGTAATTGGAGAAGGTCAACTTGGAGGCCTCAATTGTTAGCCCCATATTTCCAGATTCATATCAAGCCCATGACATAGACAACATAATATCTAAATCTCCAAGGGGAATTAGTTTGAGGCGTAGAGGCCTTGGAAAACACTTCAATGAATGAAAAATGGATTGGTTGCTACCCATTTAATTAAACTGATAGCGGCAGCTGAAGGGTGTCCCCCACAGTCAAAGAGGCGACCACTAGGGCTGCCCCCACTTTTACGTCGGGTCAAAGTCTTCGTAATGCAACGATAACAGGTACGTATTATCTTTTTTTAAGATCAGAAATTCAAATCTTCTTTATTTTACTTTTTTAAGATTTATTTTTACGGTATCTTTTAAATTTGTTCCGAATCGAACACGCCTTAAACTTTGAAATTGTGAGAGAAATGAAGCGAAAGCTGATGAAGAAAGAGATAGATAGAATTGTTGATACAAAGGACAAAAACATTAGAAGGTGGAAATAAAAAGTTGAGTGAGGACCCATCACTATATTTGGAAGAGATAATGGTTGAATTATGTGTGTTCTGTACACTGCACTGGTCTCCAGGGAACTCAACAGTAGTATATATAATCTTTAAATTATTTAATTCTGTAATAAATTTCTAATTTTATGTCAAAAAAAATAATACTTTTTTTTTTTTTTTTTTTTTTAACTAATTGATGCATTAGATATAATTCTATAATAAAACTTTAGTAAATTCATAAAATTTTTTAAAAAAATTGATAATTTGACCTTATAATTTAATTTTTTAAAAAAAGTTTAGGATATAATGGACACGTAAAGCGATTGCGACTATTTTTTGTTCCATATGATACGTGTCAATGATTCATGCTATCAAATTTTGTATTTTACACTACTTCCACTCCATGCACTGTCTCGCCCCACGCCCAACATCTTGTGGCTGACAAATATTGTCCCAAAAAAAATATGGTATATATCAACAAATTATTATTAATTTTGCGTTTATTTATTACATATTTTATTAGGCATGAATTCTAAAAAATATGATATATATCAACAAATTATAATTATTATTCTTTTATATCAAACTCAAAATTCATAAATTTATTTGACAGAGACGGAAAGGTTTTTCAAGGTCGTAGTTTAACTCTTATCAATATATTTTTATTAAAATTTTTAACTAAAAATCTTAAAAAATCAATATATTTTATAAGCAAATTACAAACATAATTTCTAAACATTCAAAATTGAAATATTACAATATAATCTTTAACTATTAAAAGAATTTATAATATAATTTTTAGTTTAAATATAGTTTCAAAACTAACCATTAGATTCTCATAATAGATTTTTTTAAAATAAATATATTTATATTAAGTGGGGGCGAGTAATTAGATGGGAACAGAGAATATAATCTCGTCCCTGATCCCATATATATAATGGGAAAAAACATTATTCACTCCCTCCTCCCTTCTCCGTCTAAACAGAGAATCTCCACTTCATTTAGGACTGCGCTTAAAATGGACATCTGTAATAAAATAAATAAATAAATAAATAGAGAATCTCTCTATTTTTGCAGTGATACCCCTGGGAAATAGGGAAAATAGGGAAATAGGAAAAGTTTGGGGGGGGGGGGGGGGGGGGGGGGGTGAGAGTGCAAAAATAAAAAGAATGAAGATGAAGATATGATAGGAGTGGGGCCCACAGGGGAGCAATCTGAGTTTAGTGTGAGAGTTGCTAAAAGCTACAAAACAATGACAAGTGGGGTGTGTCTCTTTCTCTGGTCTCTCTGCCATTTTCAACGTCTTTATTGAATAATGTCCATTTATTTTATTTTATTTTATTTTATTTTTCTCATTTTAATTTAATGCTTTTTATATTTGCACTTTATACAAACTTCAATAATAACATTATCATTATTATCCTCCGAGTTTTATGTTCTATGATTGCTAAGTTTAGTATTTATATTCTTCTCCATCTTCATTAATTATTTTACTACATTAACAACTACACATTCAAATCCTTAATCTTCCCAAATTTGTTTTTTAAGCCTTAAAAAAAAAAACGTTGTATTACTTTCATACGTGTATGTTTCATTTTATGTCGAGCTTCCTTTCATGCATGCAATGGTCACTTCCGATCAGTCCCGAGAGCTACTCCTAAGTCCTAAGTGTTGGATGATGAATGTCCCACATTGGCTATTTTAGGGAATGATCATGAGTTTATAACCAAGGAATAATCTACGAGGCCTTTTGGGAAGCTCAAAGCAAAGTTATCATTCCATTGTGGAGAGTCGTGTTCGTCTAACATGGCATCAAAGTCATGCCCTAAACTTAGTCGTGCCAATAGATTGATAAATCATCAAATGTCGAACAAAGGACTCCAAAAGAAAAGGAGTCGAGCCACCTTGAAGGCGGTAAAAAATGACTAAGACTCTAAAGGAGTCGAGCCTCGATTAAGGGGAGGCGTACTTTGTTCAAGGGGAGGTGTTGGATGATGAATGTCCCACATCGACTAATCTAGAGAATAATCAAGAAATATTCTCTCCATTAGTATGAGGCCTTTTGGAGAAGCCTAAAGCAAAACCATGAGAGCTTATGCTCAAAGTGGACAATTTCATACCACTGTGGAGAGTCGTGTTCGTCTAACACTAAGAATTATTGAGGAGAATAGTCCCACGTTGACCAATTTAAAAAAAGATCACGAGTTTATAAGTAAATAACACTATTTCTATTAGCACGAGAGTTTGTGCTCAAGATAAACAATATCATACTGTTGTATGTCTGAGCGGTTAAGTTGGTATAGTCGGAAAAGTCTGATAACTTTTTTATTGGTTTTTAGTGTTATAATTAAAGCCCCAAAAACCAAAGTGTTACTCTTGGTGGGTTAATACAAGAAGCTCCAAAGGAGCAATGGATGAGAACCAATAACCCTCTTACAAAAACAACAAGAGAAGTAGTAGCGGCATTTTTAGATCATCAACGGATCGAAAAGTGCAGCACGAGAGAAATGTCGTCAAATTAAGGCTGGCGGGGATGATGGTCAAGCACAGGTGGGCGGTATTTTAGGAATGCCTTGTCGTTGGAGCTCGACTTTGACACTGTCCAAAGACGGAGGCTTTAGGCCGAGGGGAAGTGGCAGCCATGGCTTGGTTAAAGCATCTCCAATAGCTGAGTCTATGCTCTCTTTGGACTGCACAATTTGAATTTAAATGAAATCAAAATTATTGGGTATAGAATTGTTAGTATTTGCATGCAAAACGGGATAGGGATAGAGATCTTACTGGATAAGAGTCCAGTGGAAGGTGGGTGGGAGAACGGCCGACGGTGGTCGTGGGCTCTACTTTGTACATCGGATGTGGCGGTGGAATTACCGAGAATGCTGCCCCACCAAATCTCTGCTCCCAAAATATAATCATTATGTTTTTTTCTACTGCCTTTCTCTACCACGTCTATTACTTAATAAATATATTCGGTAATCGAGCCTACCACGTAGATATTGTCTTATTTAAACATTATTTTTTTGAACTTTCTCTCAAGGTTTTTAAAACGCGTTCGGTGGAGAGGTTTCCACACCCTTATTGTAAGGGCTTTAAAACGCGTTCGGTGGAGAGGTTTCCACACCCTTATTGTAAGGGCCCAGACCCACCGCTAGGAGATATTGTTCTCTTTGGGCCATTGTAAGCTTCCCTCAAAGTTCTTAAAACTCGTAAGTTGGAGAGGTTTCCACGCCCTTATTGTAAGGGCCCAGACCTATCGCTAGCAAATATTGTCCTTTTTGGGCCATTTTAAGCTTCCCCTCGAGGATTTTAATACGCTTTTGCTAGGGAAAGGTTTCCACATCCTTGTTGTAACATGTTTCATTCTCCTCCCCAACTGATGTGGGATCTCGGGAGAGGTTTCCACTCCCTTATTATAATGGCCCAAGCCCACCGGTAGCGGATATTGTCCTCTTTGGACTTTTCCATACGAGTTTTTCCTCAAGGTTTTTAAAACTGAAAGGTTTCCACACCCGGGATGTTTCGTTCTCCTCTCCCCAACTAGGATCTCACACTTCTAAAGAATGTTTCGTTCTACTCCCTGACAGATGTGGGATCTCACATCTTTCACCAATTTAGGTACTAAACAAACTCTTAATTTTCATTAAAATTTGTTAATCTAGGAAGAATAAAGCTCTCTCTTACGTGGGCGTATGAAAATTCAAACCTTTTAACCTATTCGATCGATAATCTATAGTTAATAACTTATCGAAAATTTATGATGTAAATGGAATCAAAGTTGTAAATGGAAAGAGACAGATAGAAAAGCTCCAAGAACATGAGTCAGGAAGACAAAGATAAATTACCGTGGTCGGAATTGGCTGTGGGAAGCATGGCGTTCTTGGGGTTAAGGCGTTTGGAACCTACAAAACAAAAAAACATGAGTTTGTACAACTCGTGAGTGAGAGAAATTTAAGAACAAGAACAACAAAAAAACATAGAAAAAAAGAGGTTTTTTTCTCCTCCTTATACCCGTTGGTGGTGGTGGTGGTGGTGGTGGTGGTGGTGGTGCCAGTCAGGGGGCGGAGGAGGATTGGCGGCGTGTGGCCATGAAGATGGCGGGGTGGTCGGTGGAGGTGGCGGAGATGGTGAATGTGGGAGATGCTTTGGCCATACGTGCATTAGAGATTGATCCACCGTGGGATGACCCCACACATGTAATGGCCTAAAATGAGGATGCATGGGCGTCATGGGCGGAAATCCCATGGTGGGTGCACTCCAAGGGCTGAGCTCTCTCTTCCCGGCGTTACCGCCGGACGCCGAGCCATACATCTGCCGCCTTTGGCTCCAACTCGCCGCCTCTGCTTCACGTGCCAGCAAATGTTTCCGATGCGACCTATACTTCTAAACAAAAAAAAAGCAAAATTTCACAAATAAGACTAATGATTCCAACTTAGAGCTAGTAAGAAAGATGAATAAATTCGTGTTACTAACTTGGAGATGGCTAGCAACGTTATGGCGAGTGAGACACTCAATCCCCATAAGCTCCAATATTCGAGAAGGCACCGCCTTATCCACTCCCAGCTGCTCCACCGCTTGCACAAACCGCCGGTGCAGCTCCGGCGTCCAATCCACCTGCACTTCCACAACCAAAAACAACGCACAAATCCATCAAAGTTTGCATCTTTCTTGCATTTTCTTCAACTTTAGCCAAAACCCATTAAAACCCAATTGAAAAAAACAACAAAAAAAACAATCCCATAACTTAGAATATTATTACTTACCTTAACTTTCCTCTTCCCTTGAGAATTTTTTGATTGAGAAGAAGACTTCCTGTTCTTAATCTTGTCACCATGTTTCACCAAATCGTTGACTTCAATAATATTTCTTGGCGTGGCCGATTCATCTCTTTTACTCACAATCTCTTGATCCCCTTGAGCACAAGATCTCGAATCCAAATCCTTCTCTTCATCACCTCTATTATCAACCTTTGAATTGTCGTCAAATTTTTCTAAACTCACCGATGCATTGACCTCCGATTCCTCACTGCCACTAACGGAGAATTCAGCAAGGATTTCAGGGTCCATCTCCAAATCAGGCAACACATCTCCATCGTTGATTCCCACAAAGAAATCATCAAAATTGATACTGTCGAGCAAATTAGTATCATCATCAAAGCCGTGAAAATCATCACCACCAATCGAAAAGCTCTCCACTTCTCCTTGTTCTTCATCTTTGTTGCCACTCCTAACCGGTGACACCGCAAGCATTACAAAAACTTGCCCTAAAGTCCCAACCTTTGCATAAAATTCACAAAACCCCCAATTGGGTATTGCTCTAATCGATGCAAAGAGTAATAAAAATCGTTTCTTTTTCTTATAATTCGTGAGAATTACAAGAATCAAAGAAAAGGGTATTTTTAGAAGATGAAGAAGACGAAGAACACGGTTTGGGTGTTGGCCACAACTTGAGGGTTTTTAGATCTCTAGCAGCGTCAGAGATTTTGTTTGAACCTCTTTGTTGTGGTTCGAGGGTGCTACAACAATTTGATTTTTGAAATTTATTTTGGGGTTGCAAGGCTCGCTTGTGGATGACCTTTTTTTGAAATATTCATTTCTTGGAGGAAGTGCTTGCTCGTGAACTAAATAATTGTATAGCCAAAAAGCTTTGAATGAAGGAGAGGGAAGAGAGAGAAAGTATGTCAGAGAGGATTGGAACGGGAAGTTGATTGATATAGAATCATATAATGTTTATATCTGTTGTACAGTGGAACAAGATAGCGATGGCATCATGTGCCCAAACCCATATCAACAAATTAATGTTCATGTTCATCATCTTCAACAACACTAACATAAACCCTAAACATACTTGAAAAAAGAAAAAAAAAAGAATCTTGAAATGGTTGTAACTTTTGGGAATGGAGCAGTTGATGTCATAGTTTGCTGCTGCCCACTTTCTTTTCCCTCTAAAGGAAGCTTTTGCATTGTTATCAACCATTTTACTTTTCAATCAAATCTAAGAATTTGATGTTGAATCATATATGATTTAATGAGATTTATATGAATGTTGGTCAAATTTATGAATACCGAGTAATTTTAATTGAAATTTCTCTAACTCGAGTTAAATCCAAATCCAACTAGAAATCCGGATTGAAATTTTTTAATCTCAATTGAATTTCGATGAACTCCGATTGTGATTCTAGCTGGGATGCATGAATCCCGATTGAAATTTTTGAATCTCAATTGAAATTCATAAATTTTGATGAACTTCAACTAGCTGAGTGCATGAATTCTGATTGAAATTTTTGAATCTCAGTTGAAACGACGGAATTTTGATGAACTCCAACTATGATTCTAGCTATGATGCATGAATCTCAATTGAAATTTTTGAATCTAAGTTGAAACTCATGAATTTTAGTTAACTTCGACTGTAATTCTAGTTGGGATGCATGAATCCCGATTGAAATTTTTGAATCTTAGTCGAAATTCATGAATTTTAATGAACTTCTACCGTGATTCTAGCTCGGATGCACGAATCTCGAATGAATTTCATGATTTCCAAAAACGCATGCTTTTTTGAAAATCAACCTGGTTTTTTTTTTCTTTCTTGAATAAGCTATCTATTTATTTATTTATTTAGTTTTTATAATTATTTGAATCGAGTAAAATTGCAATAACTTCAAAAGGTAGGACAAAAATTCAGGCAGTAAAAATAAAAAGTTGATAAATATTTATTTTTATTGTATTTAATGAGTGAGGATATAAACGTAATTTTAACTCCATGTCCTTTTATTTATGCTGACATCATATTCATCATCAATACGTCCAAAAAAGGCTTATTTTTCAAAACCCTAAACATTTATGAGCTATGTTTTTTACACTAACTGAGTAAAGAAACATAACAACCTTATTTTATGCTAAAATAACATAGATTTTTGAGTTACAACAATAATACCCAATGGGTACTATGTTTGATGAATGGAATTAATGAATGTGCAGAGAGAGATAAGGGTATCTTAAAATTCTTTATTTGCGTGGACAATTTTCAGATTACTCTTATCTATAATGTTTTATAAATTAAATGATTGAAATGACATGGTGAACTTAGGTAACAATGTGATTCTTGATGGGACTTCAATTTGTTGTACCATATAATTAATGCATTATTCGTCAACTCTTCTCTTCTATAAAAAAAAAAAAAAAAAAAAAAAGAGTTTCCGGATTCGACCCATGTCAAGAATCTGGGTACGATACTTGATAGTCCCGACATTCTCTACGATATGCTCATATTACCTATGTTTCTTGTTTTGAAGAGTGAAGATTATCCCTACAGACCAAAACAAGTATTTCCACCATGTTTTATCATCACTCACATGTATTCTAAGAAAATACTCATAGCTCAACCAACCTAGAATTGTTTCAAATAAAACATATTTAACCATGAAACTCTTATAATTAAGGCACTGAAAAGGAAGGTACACATTGATAGGTAATAACTTTCATTTCCTTTATGCTTTTTCTAATCATTCGGATGTCACACATGAATATCTTGTAACGGCTCAAGGCCACCGCTGGTAGATAATGTCCTCTTTAGGCTTTCCCTTTCGAGCTTCCCCTCAAAGGTTTAAAACGCATCTACTAGGAAAAGGTTTCCACACCCTTATAAAGGGTATTTCGTTCTCCTCCTCAACCAATATGGGATATCACAATTTCTTTGGATGATCTGGGCGTTCGAAAAATGGGTCCTCAAAACCCGCAATAATTGTTATTGTTGGTGATTATGTATGTTGTAAAGATAGGTTTGGCTTTCATTATCAGTTGTGCCTTTCTCATTTTTTGGGGTCCCCTCAAAGATGCAACCACTTTAAATCAATCCAAGATTTCACCTTCACCCTCATCCATTCATCTCAATAATTTCATTCTTTTCCAATTCAATTTTCGAACTTTCAAGTAAGATCGGATGGCTCTAACTCTTACATAATCAATCGACCGTGCATGAGTAATGATGTTGTAAGTTGTGTAGCGTATGCTTTCTAATTTTACATAGCAACTACGACCGAGCTGTTATTAAACTCGAGTTAAAATATTAAGGGGGAAGGGGGAGGGGGTCATGGATGGATATGGGCAGATATAAAAGAAATGATATTTTGAAGAATAAGGCCAAATAAAGCATTGCATGTAAATGAATGTGTGGAGAAGAGGTTTTTGTCTCTCATAGAAACAACTTTTTGAAGGGTTTTTTTGTGGTGGCAAGTTATTTGTTTCAATTTACACAAACTTCCAAAATATATATATATATAGATGGAGTCAAAGTCAAATTTTGATAAAGATTAAAAGGTTTAAAATATTGACGATAATTAATAAATTAAGGAGATGATTGATTTAATTAAGAGATGAAGAGTGTAATTATAATCGACCATATAGTTATAGTTAAGAAGTGATTTAATTAAATAAAAAATTTAATGGTATAGTTGTAAAAAACTTTACTATAAGTAACTTCTATTTAATGGCATTTATGAATTATTGTTTATGTGGTCCTTAAAACGGGTAGATATTTTACTTTGGTTTGATAATATATATATTTTTTGTTTTATTAATAATTTCTACAAGCTTCTAATCCGACGTTAGAATCGGAGCTCGTGTGAAAGTATCATATTCGCGTGCTAACTTTTTGTATTTTGTTAATTTCATTCTCTTCTACTGACTCATTTTAAAAGAAGTCGCTCGAGACACTCGCTCACATGTATGTGCCATAGGGTAGCTCGCTTCGAGAAAATGACCTATTGATAATAAAAAGTTGACACCATGTTTTCTCTTATAGTACATTTTGAAATCTTTCTAATCTTTCTAGAGAACATGTGATTTTGCGAGCGGTCGTACGAACTCGTGGAGTGTTTGTTTGGTGTCTTGACACCAAGTTTAGCGAGCTTTCATTTTTTTATAGAGACAGGCTTAACTCCAAAACTACACGTCGAAACCTCAACATTTGAGGTTATGGTCTGATGCTGTACCAAATCCTCTTGTCTTCGACACTCGTATCTCCTCGTTCTTTCCAACCTTGCTTATGTCTTAGCTTGACTTTAATGCACACTCTTCTTGGTGTGGTTGACGATCCACTGTTCTCATCGATCGTATCATAACACTTATCTATCTCGATTTTCATGTGGTCGGATGGGAGATACTTGAAGGTTGCACTGTTTCAAAATTGGGATTGCAACAAGTATGGCTTTGGGCTCAGTCCACCAGAAAAACAAGTTTGGGCCAAACGCCTATGAAGCCCACGTCGAAGCCCATCCATCGAACCACAATGGGCACTTCGCCCTTTCCAAAGCCCATTGTGTTGACATAGCAAAGCCCATTTGTTCATCGATCATATGTGTTTTAATTAATTAAATGTAAAATTTGTTTCACAAATAATTACTTAATAACGTTCATAGATTTCATATCATTATTAAATGGCAATGACTTTGTTGATCCAAAATTGGAACAAAGGGAGAGAAATAAATAAGAAAAAAAGAAAAAGCATAGACTGTTCTTGCGACAACGACAAGTGTTCGTAATTTCTCGAACTTTCCCCTGCTTTCTCAAACCATCATAGACTGAAGAAGACTCTCACAAATTTACACCGCCATTTTGGATCGTTATCTTCATTGCCTCTACTCCTAATTTGTTCTGCAAAATCAACCAGAAAGCTCTCAGGGAGCAAATGGGTGTTGATTACTATCGAATTTTGCAGGTGGATAAGAATGCTACCGACGATGATTTGAAGAAGGCCTATAGAAAACTTGCCATGAAATGGCATCCCGATAAGAACCCTAACAACAAGAGAGAAGCTGAGGCCCAATTTAAGCAAATTTCTGAAGCTTATGAGGTATTCATAAATAACCCTCTTTTTGTTTTCCCTTGTGTATGAGAATGATCGATGAATGATTTCAATCAAAAATTTCATATGGGTTTCTGTTCATTTCTCTTTTCGTTCTGTTTATGTCCTATTGTTCAAGGAAATGAATCTTCGTGCCTCTGTTTTCCTCTGTTTTTCTCTGTTTTCCTCTGTTTTTTCTAGGTTCTGAGTGACCCCCAGAAAAGGGCAATCTATGATCAGTACGGTGAAGATGGTCTAAAGGGTCAGGTGCCACCACCGGATGCTGGAGGTCCGGGCGGAGCCACCTTCTTCTCCACCGGAGATGGACCAACGACGTTTCGGTTCAATCCCCGAAACGCCAACGATATTTTCTCTGAATTCTTCGGATTTTCAAGCCCATTTGGCGGCATGGGTGGAAGAGGACAAAGATTCTCATCAAGTTTATTCGGTGATGATGTTTTCGCATCCTTCAGCGGTAGCGACTTCGACGGCGGAGGCGGAGGCGGTGGCATAGGCGGTTCCATGTCCCGACATGCTTCTCGTAAAGCACCGCCAATCGAAAGACAACTACCATGTAGCCTCGAGGAGCTATACAAAGGAACAACTAAGAAGATGAAAATTTCTAGACAAGTTACCGACGTTCGTGGGTAAGCAAAGCATAAAAAAAGAACCCCATGATTTTATTTTTGTTTTGAACTCTTAAAAAACCAACCATTTCTTCACTGAATCAGGAAAGCAACGAAAACAGAGGAGATCTTGACGATCAACATAAAGCCCGGATGGAAGAAGGGAACGAAGATCACATTCCCAGAGAAGGGAAACGAGGAGCCTGACATTATACCATCAGATCTTGTTTTTTTGATTGATGAGAAGCCTCACAGCGTGTTCACTCGCGATGGGAACGATTTAATTGCTACTCAAAAGATATCTCTGGCGGAAGCGTTGACAGGGTACACTGTTCATCTTACAACGTTGGACGGCCGACATCTGAGTTTCCCGATCACTAATGTAATCACTCCAAATTACGAGGAAGTGATACCCTCAGAAGGAATGCCCCTTCAAAAAGACCCCACCAAGAAAGGGAATTTGAGAATCAATTTCGATATCAAATTTCCCACCAGACTCACCGCCGAGCAGAAGGCTGGCATTAGGAAGCTCTTGGGCTAGGCTTGAGCTAATGGGTTTTTCTTTTTCGTGAAAAAATGGATCATTTTTATTTTAGTAGTGTTGGTTTCTTATTATTACAAGAGGTTGTGGCGTGAGTGGCGTGAGCGTGTGAGAGATACACTTTTAAACATTTTCGTTATAGTAATTGGTTATCATCCTCGGTAGATGCAGAGGAATTTGTTATCTCTAAACACGTAAATTTCTGTCTCTTTGTTTAATTTTTTTGCTTGTCGGTGTGTAGTGGAATTGATATTGATTCCACTTTCGATGTAACAATTGGGTTTTGGTTGTGCTACACCAATTGGGTATTATACATTGGGTATTATTACATTTTTTTGTTGTGTAATTAGGATAGAACAAGTGGTATCAGAGTATTGAAGATTGTGGTACAACAAGTGGTGTCAGAACATTAAAAGTTATGACATTAGGATGTGCCGAGTATTGAATTAAATAAGAACAATTGTAACAATCGTGAGGGTAGAATACAGATTGTAAAAGGGCAATCGAGTATTGAATTAAATAAGAACAATTGTAACAATCGTGAGGGTAGAATACAGATTGTAAAGGGCAATTGGGTTGCTATTCACGGGAGAGGGGAAAGCCAACGCCATGTCGTTTGGTGGGGAAAACAATAAACAACAAGCTGCAGAAGACACCAACGGCGACAGGCAACACAACCAAGAGCTCCCTTGTTTCATCGGACGGTGTTGGATACAAACAGTTGACAACATTTTGATCGAACAGAGCAACAGCTATGAACACCAAGAGAGAAGCGATGGCATGAAAGAAGTCAATGAAGCGAAGCCTGTATTGAGCAGCCTCTTCTTTGGGAAGGGTGATTGAGGCATCAATAACCCACAAGCCATGAAATGTGGCGACCCCATATCGGACTTTGCCACGTTTGTCCCTGAAACTGTCGGTGAAGATGAGGAAAAAACAGGACAAGGCGCAGAGCAAGACGAGGGCGAGGGTGGCAGTTTGGCTGACACTGGTGAGGCAGTGGCCTTGGTGCGTGAAAATTGGGGACAAAATTTGGAAGCCGAGGACGGTGCCTGTGGGGAGGAGGTTGGCTAAGTGGGCTGTGCCTTTGAAGGTCTTTCTGATGGCTTTTTGGGTCGGTGTTTTTGTTGGCTTTGAAGCCATTGTTGGGGAGTTTTCCATTAATGGCTGCTGGATCTCTCGCAGCAGCTCCTCGGCGGCCAGTACCTGCTGAATTCGGCTCTCCATTGCCCCTTCCATTCTCACGATTACTCTCTTTTTTTTTTTTGCTTGATTGTTCTTGTTGTTCTTGTTCTTTGTCTTTGTTGGTAAGATATTTATGAACTATTTAATTGGTGAAAATATGAACCCAAAAGCTGTAAGAAATTTCAAATAAAGATGGAATTTGTTGTTTTTGTTTAATGGGAAGGAATTACAGAAACAATCCACAACCAAAGTTGAATTAAAATATCACTAATCCATCCAATGGTTAGGGATCTGTTTCAACTTCTTCCATTTTTGTTTTTTTTTTTTTTTTGTCCAAATTTTAATAAAAATACCTATAAATTTTGTATTTTTAATATATAAAATAATCCTAATTAATTGCTAATCGCTAATTACCAATCACTAATTACCAATCACTAATTACTAACCCTTTCCACTTTATTGAGATGGTTGGATTTCTTGTAAGGTAAGTGACCCCTACCTTTATTTTTTTTACAGACCATATGTCTGTACATCTTCACAATATTACTCTTAACATTTGTTATCATTTTAGGTAGAGATGTTTATGGGGAGGGGACGAAGACGTGGAAGTCTTTCCTGTCTGGTCCTTGCCACCTATTTCGTTTCTCATTCCCGTAAAAATTTTCATCTATTTGTGTAAGATTGGGGCGAAAATTCTTCGTAGTGAATTTGAGGGGATTATGTTCTTTTTTTTTTTCTGTTTAAAGAAAATAGTTATTTGAGAGTTTTTATTAGAACAAATCATTATATTTTTTCTTTCATGTATACCATAGGTTCTCCAACATAGTTTTTTAAAATTTAAATTTTAATATTGAGTTTAAATATTATTATTAAAATCTCAAAATTAACTAATTTATATATATTTAAAAATATATTTATATTAAACTAACAAATATAATTCTATCCCGAGCCCCATTTACTTAATGAAGAAAAAATGTTTCCTATACTGTTCCCCCATTTAAACGGGGAATCCCCTCTCTAGAGACCCTAACTTCGAAAGTAAAATAGATATCTCTAATGTTAAATTATTAACGTATGAATTTAAATTTTAATTTTCGTCTAAAACAAACTCCAACAATTAAATTGTAAATTAATTTTGAGATGAAATATTAAAATATATTATAATAATTAGTTATGGAATATATAGTATATTTTATTTTATTCTCAACATTTAGTTAGTTTATATTTTCATAGATATTAGTTGGTAGCTTGTATTCTATTTAAAGCTTGTCAACATTAATGAAAACTTAGACTTTAGATCCTCCGGTAACTTTTGATCTCACCCATGTTTATTGCACTTTTGATTCCAATTCTATTTCTCAATTTTAACGAAACTTGATATTTATGTAAGAAATATGGTGCATGTAGGAGGATATAAATTTTGGAAATGGGATACAGACAGAAGCATCCATAAGATATAACATAAAGCAAAAACATAGTTGAGAAACACGAAAGAAAGGCATATTAGGGTTTAAAATAATGTGTAAAAAGCAGTAGTAGAGTAGCTGAGGAAGCATGTTCAAAGGTTGTTGGTTCCTTCCAAATACTGTCGTGTTGGTTGTTGTTGGTTCTTTTGGGTATGCGATGGTGGTGGAGACTTGGTTGGGAGGCCAAGGAGTGTAGCATCACCCCCAAGCACTTCCCAAATACTCTCTTCACTCTTCTTCTTCCCCTATTTCCATAAAAACTCAACCTTTATCAACACTCCACACTGACATCCCACCTCAAAAACAACCCTTTATCTCTCTCTCTCTCTTAGATTAGGTAGCCTCCTCTCCACTCAATGCTTTCTTCGACTCCTTGTCTTACATCCCACGTCGGAAACAAAACACTATTTATAAGAGTGTGAAAACTTTTCTTTAGATGATAGACGTGTTTTAAAAGGAAAATTCGAAAGAAAAAAAATCCAAAAACAACAATATCTGCTAACCGTGGATTTGGGTCGGGTCGTTAGTTAGTGTGTAACGAATGAAATAACCCACCTTTACTCCGTTTCACAAAGAAACAAAAAAAGGGTCACCCTAGAAATGCATTTATTCTCATCAAAGTCTCTTCTTTTGCACATAAACTCCTCACACCACCAAACTTGAGATCAAAGAAACCCTTTTTCTTTATTCTTTATTAAATTCCTTTTCCTTACTTAACCCCCCATTTCTGTGCCTTCAAGCTGAGAGTAGAGCTGAGGACGTCAAGGGGGATCAAATGACACAGCTCGTCGACAAAATTAATGATACCAATCGGGAAACTAGTGTCAATTCGAGCGCTTCTTGTCCTTCTTGCGGCCACCAAATCAAAACCCGACACAAGGTTTTATTCTTGTTCTTGTTCTTGTTCTTATTGGATTGATTAATGGTGAATGATATGGTGACGATGATGATGATTGAATAGGGTGGGATCGGTTCATTACCGGGTCTGCCTGCGGGGGTGAAATTCGACCCCACGGATCAAGAGCTTCTTCAACATTTAGAGGGAAAAGTTGTTGGGGGTGATGCTCACAATCTTCATCCTTTGATCGATGAGTTCATACCCACAATTCAATGGGAGCAAGGGATTTGCTATACGCATCCCCACAAACTGCCTGGTCAATTTCAATTCCTTCTCATCTTCATATTTATTTTAATTTTGTATTTCTTAAAAATTAAATCATTCTAAATTATTAATACAAATTATGAGAACACATCAAAGTGGAATTCTTAATATTTTAAGGTTTAGACAAAAATGTTGATGTTTCAATTTTACTTTTGAGTGTCGATGTAAATATTAATAAAATATTAGTGTCGATAGATATTCCTATATTAAAAAAAATATTTAAATTAATAAATAAACATTTTACATTAATCACATTTTGTGTTGCTTTCTTTGACATCGATTTTCTTAGGATATGATAGAAGTTGATGTAGAACCTATGGACATGTCTAAATAGCGATGAACATTAATTTTATTTAACTTTTACATAACGTTTAAATTCCTATATATACACTAAAAGAAATAATGTGACAAGCTTTTGATAGAACCTTGTCGTGTTTGAATATGAGTTTGATACTTCTTTTGATATATATATATATATATATATATAGTAAGGGTTGAGGTAAGTTGTTGATGAATTGCAGGGGTAAGAAAGGATGGTCTAGTGCGGCACTTCTTCCACCGGCCATCGAAGGCGTACACAACAGGAACAAGAAAAAGAAGAAAAGTGGAGGCAGAGGAGGCGGAGGGGGAGGGGGAGACGCGGTGGCACAAGACGGGGAAGACGAGGGCGGTTCAGGTGGAGGGGAGAGTGAAGGGTTACAAGAAGATATTGGTGCTGTACAGCAATTATGGGAAGCAAAAGAAGGCGGAGAAGACGAACTGGATAATGCACCAATACCATTTGGGGAGGTGCGAGGAGGAGAAAGATGGGGAGATTGTGGTGTCTAAGGTTTTTTACCAAACACAGCCACGCCAATGTGGGAACTCACTACTGCAAAGGGAGTCCTCCATTTCTCTCAATAACCCTAATCCTAACCCTAATCCTAACCCTAACCCTAACCCTAACCCACTTGTTGATTTCTATAACCCTTCTTTCATATCTTTTGAGTCCTGTGATCAAAATAGATCGCCTACCCATTCCCACCACCTGGTTCCCCAATTTGGAGTCCATGCTGGTTCCTCCTCCCTTATTTCATGACTATATATATGTATATATGGTTAACTACTACTATACTATACTATTAATGTATGAATAAATTTGGAGAAAATCTCTCTCTCTCTCTCTCTCTCTCTCTCTCTCTCTCTCTCTCTCTCTCTCTCTCTCTCTCTCTCTCTCTCTCTCTCTCTCCCTCCCTCCCTCCCTCTCTCTCCCTCTCCCACATTGATGGGAGAAGTGAACCAATGCTAGCAAGAACACTGGGAACTGAAAGGGGTGGATTGGAGGATCCCACATTGATTGGAGAAGTGAACGAATGCTAGAAAGAACATTGGGCCCTAAAGGGTCGGTGGAGGATCGTGATATCTCACGTTAGTGGGAGAGAAGAACAAAATATTCTTTTATAAAAGTATGAAAACCTCACCTTAACAAACACGTGTTGAAGGGAAACTTGTGGGCACCTAAACAAAACCAAAAAAGAGATGGGAAAAATAGATGATGGGAATGAATTACATAAAGGGAAGTTTTGAAGCAAAAGTTGGCTCTAAAATCAATACCGAAGAAAATCAAAAGAGTTGGGCTTTGGGGGCAATCTTTTTAGATGTCAAACTATGGTATCATTGCGGGATGACCCTTCTTCACCCCTTTATTGAACGCCAAAGCTATCTTAAAATTTCCAATCCCGAAAGCATTCAAGTTTGGTCTAAATGATGTCTTGGAAAATGTTAAAGCCTCCCATGGATTTGACATACCAATTTCAAACCTTCGTCTCTTTTTTCATACCACTTTTACTTTTTTTTTCTTTTTTTCTCTTTTTTCTTTTACCAAAAGATATAGACTTCTTTTATTTTCTCGAGTCTTGAAATCCGAACCGAACTTTTATTCAAATTTCGCTATTATAAGCTTGTAAACATCTTTAAAACAATGATAATGAATTGATATTTATGTTTCATTGAAGCTTCTTTTCAATACGTTGTAAAAATAGTTTTTTTCTCATACATCGATCGATCGAACGAACGAAAGATACAATTATACTAATAAGGCAGCCTTTTCAATAGTTTTTGGCTCGTTGGGTCCATGTTTGACATGACAACGACGAACACAAAAGTTTAAAAAGAATGCAATAATGGAGTCCAAAAGAGGACCCTCCATCCCTTTTATCAGACACAAGATCCCACCATTTTACTAGGGACAAGCTTTTGTGATACTCAAGTGAATATGCATATTTCCCTCCTCATTTCTTTAAAAATCATATAAACAGCTTTTAGCTCCCTTCAAAAACAACACTCACTCACCATATATCATCATCATTATCTCTTCAAACTTCACTAAATAAATAATAATAGACTTGAATCTCATTTTCTCCCTCCCATGCATCTTTTGATTGACTCGTTGACGATTGTTCGGAGAGAAACCCCACCTTGACTAATTAAGGATTTATCATAGGTTTATGAGTAAGGAATACGTAACGGCCTAGATCCCCCGTTAGTAGATATTGTCCTCTTTAAGGTTTTCTTTTGGGCTTCCTCTCAAGGCTTTAAAACATGTCTGTTAGGGAGAGGTTTCTACGCCCATTATAAAGAGGGTTTCGTTCTCCTCCCCAACCGATGTGGGACATCGCAATCCACCCCCTTCAGGGCCCAGTGTCCTCGCTGGCACTCGTTTCTTTCTCCAATTGATGTAGGACCCCACCAAATCCACCCCCTTCGGAGCCTAACGTCCTTACTGGCACACCGCCTCGTGTCTCCCCGCTTCGGGGAACAACCTCCTCGCTGGCACATCGCTCAGTTTCTGGCTTTAATACCATTACAGAGCTTGTTGCCCAAAGAGAACAATATCTGCTAACGGTGGATCTGAGCCGTTACAGAATAAATCGGAAAAGTTAAAAGTAAAGTCATGAGAACTTGTATTCAAAGTGAACAATATCATACTATTACGTAGAATCGTTATTCCTAACTAGAAAACAAATTACATATTATAAAAAAAAAAAAAAAAAAAGACATGAAATTTGGCATCTAAATCCATCCCTTGATTGTTGGTGAGGAGTGGCAAATAGTTTGGGCACCAACTCCAAGAAAATCCCTTGTCAGCCCTGCTGCTCCTGTTGCTCCACGCTCTACTTCACTCTGAGTACAACGCCGTTTTGCAGTGTACATTTCATTCTCATTCCCAATAACAACAATTGGGTTTGTAGTACCAGAATTACAAAACTCACTCCCATTATTAAACACAAACCCCTCTTCGAGTATCACCGAGTGGCCGGAGCTTGAAATTGCCCCAATTTCAGCAGCTTTTTGCAACAAAGCTGTGGCTGACATAGTCCCCATATGGGTTTGATTCACTTCCTGTAATTGGCGACTATAATAATCACCCACTGCTGGGTTTTGGCAAACAGGGTCACAGTACATCACCCAATGTTGCGCCATGGCATTGCTTACTCTTGCAGCTTCTTCAGCCAATGCATCACAAAACGCCCTATGACTGATGAAGCTATCTCTCCTATTACACCAAATTAGCATCCAATTTCATTAAAGTTGGTAACTTTATGAAGAATTCACCAAATTAAAGTTGAAATCTTTAAGGAATTCAAAAAATTACACACCTTGAAAACAGAGTACCACAGTCACATTTGTATTCTCTAGTGCCACAAGTTTTGGAATGTGCTTTCCAATCCGATTGCACTGCGTAACTCTTTGAGCATTTCTCGCACTTCCACTTCTTCTCTCCATGCTTCCTACAAAAGTGCTTCTTTATCCCCGTCAGGTCTCCTAGCGCTCTCGATGGATGGTGATGCACGCAGCTTGTTTCAGGGCAGACATACACTCTCTTCTTTGCCTCTTTGTTGCTTCGTTGCTTCAGCTTCCATGGAAGGTTATGTCCTCGCCTATGCAGCTGTAGGTTTTGGTCTCTTTGAAACCCTTTTCCACATATTTCACAAACGAACCTCTTTGTTGCCATCAGTGTCTTGGGCGACAAGGCTATGACCTCTGCTTCTGGATCTGTTGTGTCACAAGAAATTTAAGAACTTTACACTAAAAGATCATAACTTTAACATTTTTTTTGCAACCTGGAGTTCCGGGGAGGCTTCTTTTCTTCTTGCCAAGAGAAGGGTTGGATCCATCGGCCGCCATTTTTGAAATCATTGTAAAGCTTGGTTGGATTATGCTCTAGCTCTTTCTCTCTCTAGATTGACAAGGAATATAAGAGACAGAGAGAGGAGATGTGGATGAAATGATTATCCCATAATTTGATTGTCTCTTATTTTTCTTATTTTGTCAAATCCAATTCCACCCACCAACTATATATATATATATATATATATATATATATATATATATGTTTTCTTCCAAGTTTTTAAGGCATAGTCAGTCATGAGTCATAGTCACATGCATGATTGGATGCTTCAATCTTCTTGAATATGAACTTTTTAACTTTCCATTGCTACAAAAGTAATGGATGTGTGTGTATATATATATTGAGAGGTTACTTCATATATTTAACTATATTTGAAATCGGACTTTTTGACACTAATTCGTATAAGGGTTCTTGAAAAAGAATTCGGGTTTGAATCATTGTTAGGTGTATTGGTAGAATGTTGGAGTTACACAAGTTCTAGTCGTACTAAAAGTTTGAATTTTTTTAGTGACGAAAGTAACCTGATGTGAAGCAATTGGGTCTAGTTAGAAAAGAAAACCCACTTGCTCTTGACTACATGTCTTTTGGACCCTTGGTTCGATTGATAACTACTGGGTTTGTACCATAACGAGTAGATATTGTGCCCAAGTTCATTGCTAAAAAATATTGGTTTCTTGGGTTTTTTCTTTTGGGTTTTTCGTCAAGATTTTTTAAATGTGTCTGATAGGAAAAGGTTTCCACGCCCTTATAATTAATGTTTCGTTTTCCTCTCTAATTGATGTGAGATCTCACAATCTACACCCTTTTAGGACACAGCGTCCTCGCTCGCTGGCACATTGCTTGGTGACCATCCCATTTCGGTGTTCATCATCCTTGTTGACACACCATTCGATATCTAGCTCTGATGTTGTTTGTAGCAGCTTAAGCCCACCGCTAGCAAAGATTATCCTTTTAGACTTTTCCTCAAGATTAGAGAGGTTTCCACACCCTTATAAAAAATGTTTTGTTCTCTACTCTAAGTGACATGGAATTTCTCCAAACGTCTCGATTTTATCAACTTGACTTTAAGTGGTGGATCGAATGAACACTCAAAAGTGCGAGAACTTAGTACAAATAACAAGGCTCTAGAGTTGGGGAGGAGAGGTTGATTAGTATATATTATAAAGCTCAAAATGTAACCATATGAAGTCTTGAAAAAGCAAAGTGGTGGACGGTGGTAACAATCACTCCATTCAAACCCCATTTTTATAATTTGGTCCAATAACTTTGTTACCAAGTGTGAGTGAAACATGTTGATTGCTGCATTACACGTGCCCATCTGTAAAGCCCTCAGCTACAATCCAACCACCAAACAGACAATAAAAGGAATAAAATCCGTCCCATAAATAAAAGTACGATAATGTTTTTGTCCATAATCCAACTAGCCCACACCCACCCACATCTCCAACCCCACTTCCCCATTGTTGGTTTGAATGGCAATGGTCGACGACAACCTATAACTTGAAATGACATCAAGACATGAGGATCATATTAGTTGAGAACCTAGATGACGTTAGATTCGATGTTGCACATGAGTGACCTTAACCCCGAGTAAAGGCAAGGTCAAGCCGATTGTGTCACATATGATTGAACATGCATGCGCAACCGATTTGTGTTGCTGAACAAGTTTAGATTTCGCACGAGTAATATTTGGTTGGCAAAAACAAACCTCGCTTAAAGTCCGACGAAAAATGTATATGAGACTTGTATTTTCTTCGAGGCTGGTCGTGAACGTGTCAAAATCCTTATTGTCATTCTTTTAGGCTTCTCATAAACTCAAGCCCAAGTCCATTTTGGATATTATTGGGCCCACCTAATTGGTTGGGCTTTTAGTCCCAATTAATAAATAAAATTAAAATTGAATAAAATAAATAAATAGGATAGCCAATGACAAATTTACCCTTCAACTTGAGAAAAATTGTCACTTTAGCCAAGCCTTATCTCTTTACTTGTTTGTTTATTTATTTTATTTTTTAAAATGTTTTAATTCTTATAATTAATTTAAATTCCCTAATTAATACCCAATGAATGTGAAAGATACAAAATTTTAATATTATAATACTCCATCAGTCTATTTCACCCAAAAAAAATATATATATATATATATATAGAAAATATCTTCTTAAAAAATATAGAAATATCTCAGCAATTTACTTATTAAAAAAAAATAATAAATTAAAATTATTTATTACCAACTTGAGCATAGTTTAACTCAACAAAATATTATATGGTCGAGAATTAAATATTTAATTTAAAAATCTTAATTACTCCGTTCTCTTTTTCCTTTTCCCTTCTCCCTCTCTGTTTGTTCATATTTGGAATACACAACTTCCATAGTCGCCATCAAACGCCCACCATCATGCCATGTGAGGAACAAATGCTCGCCTTTTCCATCCACCACATGAACTTCACCTTTTCGATTGAACAAAATAGCAAGCTCGTTCTTGAAAGATTAAATCTAAACATGATTACAGGTGAATATAGTAAAATGCTCAATTGATAATATATGTAACAGTCTAAGTACACTGCTAGCAGATATTGTTCTCTTTGAATTTTAAAATGCATTTGTTAGGGATAGATCTTCACAACCGACGTGGGATCTCACCACATGGAATGTTGGTTGTGACAACGATTGGATTGGCATTAGCTAACGACAACAAGTGGGGACAACGATAACGTTTACTGAAAAAAAGAGGATGAAAGAGAAGAACAAAAAGAAAAAGTAGATATCGTCATTAAAGAACAATTAGAATGGTAACGGCTACGTTAACATTCTTTTAAATCAACCATCGATCGATCAAGATCAAACATCGAATTATACTCGTAATTTAAAAAAAAAAAATAGAACTTTTTTTTTATTTAAAAATGGATAAGTTTTTACCAATCCCACTTTTTCATAATTATTTTCAATGATTTTCCCCCCACAAATTTGAATGCACTTTACCACCGCTTCCCATCTATGGATAAAATATCAAAATATTATTTGGTAGCCATTAAAAAAAAAAAAAAAATTCTCTTTTTCTTTTAATACAATACAATGAATATGATTATTTCAAATTTGTTACTTTAAACAACTTTCCAAAATTTCAAAATGGATTAACTTTTAAATGCTTATTGACTTTATTTAAAAAAAAAAAGAAAAAAAGAAAAAAAAAAAAAAGAGATATTTTCAAAAAGATTTTCATGAGTAAAAATTAATTAATTAATAAAATTATTTAATTTTTAAACGTACCCTTTAAAAAAACAATTCTATTTTCTTTTTAAAAAATTCAGCTTAAATCCATTAATACTCTTTTAAGTTCTTAAAAAAATTACAAAACATCTTTAAAAAGTATCTTTAATTTTTCTTAAAACGTTCAAAAGTATTCTTTTGGTTAATATATAAACGTAATTATATTACAATTAAATTTTTTTGACTATGCGCTCGAGGCTCACAATTTACTTTTGTTCGACATTTGAGGATTCTATTAACATGACCAAGTTTTTAGTGTATGGCTCCATACCTCCACAATGGTATGATATTGTCCATGTTAGACGTAATCTCTTGTAACTTTGATTTGGGCTTTCCCAAGAAGGCTTCGTAACAATGGAGATACTATTATTTGATTATAAACTCATAATCATTCCCTCCCTAAATTAGCAGATGTGAGACTTTCATGCTATTTCCATATGTATGAAGTGTTTTGGTAAAGTCGAAAGCAAAGTCATGAGAAATTATGCTTAAAGTGAACAATATCGTACTATTATCGAGAGTCGGTGTTCATTAACACACATGAAAGTGAGAAGAGAAGTATATTTTTTAAACAAAATAGTACTAATTTGTATTAAAAACTTTTTTTTTTTTTTCTTAAAAGAGTATTATTGATTTTCTTTTTTAAAAAAAATTATGAAATTTTGGGATTTTTTTTTTTATTTTTTATTAATTTAGAAAGAAAAAAAAAATTGGATTGCTCTCATTCTGAACAAGTAAAGAGATGGCAGAATCAAAGTAATATCGAAATTGGAAAATAATATAAAAGGAAAAAGAAAAATTATGGGGAGGAAAATGAAGACGTCTGTGATTAAAGGAAAAAAGAAATAAAAATAAAAATTCAAAGCCACAAAGCGCCGGCTTGTTTCAAAATGGGAACCAATTCCCCAGAAATATGAGTAGCCATCACTCTATCCAAACCCCCAAACAAGGTGCCCCCAATAAACACCGCCGGCAGCTGTATCTCCGCGTTGGGAGATTTGGCGAAGGCCTCCAATTCCTTCAGGACGCTGGATTCTTGTTCTTCCTCCACCTCGTACACCGCCGGATTAGCACCCAACCCAAGAAGAAGCCGCTTCACCACATGGCTCATACAGCACCCTTTTCTAGCAAACACTATCGCCGCATTCTCCGCCACCGACGCGATCACATCGCTTCTCGATCCCCCACCTTCCGCTGTCGCAGACGCTGATCCGCCCACCCATGTTGATCTCATTGATAATGTGCCCTGTTTTGTGTCAATTGATTGCCATGACCGGTAAGGAATTGCTTGGTGCATGGTTGCCAGAGATAGAGAGGTGAGAAATTGGTATGGAATCTTTTTTTGTTTTTGTTTTTGTTCCTTGTTTGGTTTGTGTTGGATATATGGCGTTGGAAAGTGGTGGGATATTTAAAAGAAGAGGAAATTAAGAAAGGGGGTGTTGAAGCGTCAACGGCTGTTAGGCAAGGATGGAAGGCTACGCGGTGGCTGACGACTGTGGGCTCCTCTTTGACGTTTACTATGCCCTCATTTCCTCTCCTCTCCTTGCTTATATGTATGTCTGACGTCCTCCTTTACGTCTTACTTTTATTTTTTAATCAATTTCTCCTTTTTTGGCATCTTACTTAAAACTTATCACTTATCTATCTTCACCCTAGTGTCTTTTTTTTCTCTTCTCTAATCAATATTGGATCTCACAATCCACTCATGTGTGATCTATTAGATGAATACGACTTTCCACAATGGTATAATATTGTCTCACTTTGAGTATAACCTCTCTCTCATGACTTTACTTTATGCTTCCCTAAAAGGCTTCTATTGGCATGTGGGGTCTAGTAGACGAACACAACTCTCTACAATTGTATGATATTTTTGCTTTAGGCTTCCCTAAAAGGCTTCTATTGGCATGTGGGGTCTAGTAGACGAACACAACTCCACAATTGTATGATATTGTCCACTTTGAGATGAAGCTTCCCCAAAAGGCCTCCATTGACAATTGTATGATATTGTCCACTTTGAGATGAAGCTTCCCCAAAAGGCCTCCATTGACATGTGGGGTCTCCACAATGGTATGATATTGTTCACTTTGAGCATAAACTCTTATGGCTTTGCTTTGAAATTCTCGAAATAGCCTCATGTCAATAGAGTGTATATTATTTGATTATAAACCCATGGTTATTCCCTAAATTGACCGATGTGGGACACTTTCATCAACAACTCATGTGGGGTCGAGCGTCCTTACTCAATAAACCAAGCTCTTTGTTAATAGATGTTGTTCATTTTGGTCAATTACTTATTGTATCAGTCTCACAATTTTAAGATGTATCTATTCCAAGAGAGATGAGAGAATAGTTATTAAGGAAGAGATGAGATGGTGGTTAGAGTGGTCGTATTGGAGTTCCAGTGGGCAGAGAAACATGAGGCAGCCACCCAAAATGTTGTCCGCCGTGTCAAAAGGATAACGGTATACGTGTTGAGATAGGACGTCAATATGACGGCACCCTCTACCCCACTCTTCTTCGACCTCCATTATTCACATTTTTTAATTGGTTTTATTTATTAAAGTCGGCCACATCGCCATCCCCATCGGCGTCTCCGTCACCGTACGCGCCACCGGCTTGAATTCCAAGTTTCAATGGAAGTTGATTTTGGATTGCGTCGCCGCTCTCCCTCACATCCTTAATTCCCTTCCACCCCTCATTTCATGCCTCGCCTCTAACCATTTCCTAAACCTCTCAAACCCTTATTCCACCCTGTGGGCAGGACTGATATGTGTCAGAATTTAGTACCTTATCTAAACATTATAAATATAAATTATGATTCGATCCCAATTCTATTTCTCATTCTCTCTAATAATATTTTCATATTGTTTACTCGTAATAATATTTTTTAGATCTAGTGTAAATATTGTGTCAGGGTGGAGAAGCCTACTGGTTTGATTGCAGTGATTTTTTTTTTTTTTTTTTTTTGGAGACAAGAATGGATAATATAATACCATACTGTTCCATTTATCTAAACAGAAAAAATATTATCCATTCTTTTCCCTATTCGTGTATAAATAGAGAATCTCCTCTCTATTTGGAGGTTTGAGATATGGAACGTAAAATAAACATTTCTAAACTTTACTTACTATTTCACTCAACCTCGTATTAGCTAAATTATAATTAATTGAATTGATTAATACAATTTGTCCAATAAAATTAAGTTATTTTGATACGTGGACACAAGGAAATGTATGATTAAGGGGTGAGGGGGGAAAAAGTCACAGCCACGTTGCGTCCACCGTCCACGTCCACTTTCGAATTATTCAAATGAGGAACATGGTTTTTAAAATAAGAGGTTGAAGAAGGGACCACGAGACGGAGATTAGTTAGTTTATGGAAATGAGGAAAACGAATGTGTATTATTTATTATTTTTTTTAATTTTATTCAAATTTAATTTACACGCAGAAAATCAACACGGTATGAATATTTAAATTGCTAATTTAATTCTCAAAAATCCGCCGCTCATGGAACAGTGACTGCTGACTCATTTTCCTTTGCTCTCCCACTTTCTTTCCCATCATGTTTTGTTCAATATGACGTGTCATCCCACTCTGATGACGTGTCCTTCTTTGTCTTTTTTCTCCTTCCCTTCATATATGCTCCATGACCTAATCACACATCTTATTCCGATGCTTGACTCGGCCAATTCATACAAAATTAATTAAAAATAGCATTTTTTTTATTTTAAAATTAAATAAATGAATTAAATTAATATCAGATATACATATATATGAAAGCTTCAATAATATCATAATTTTAAATAGAGAAAAAGTAAAACCATTTAGGTCAAGGAATTATTTATGTAATGTCTTAGGAAATTTCCTTAACCAATGGTGATTTCTTTTTTTAATTACAAAAAATAAATATTTTATAACATCTTTCACCAAAAAAAAAAAAAAAGACTGGACCGTCCGTTGAACTACACGTGTCATCTACGTGTTGGCCCAATATTCCGGACCGGCACTTCTGGAAACAAGATAGGTACTTTATTTATTTTTATTTTTTTTAATTAATTCAAATTAAAAGATATATATATATATATTAGAAGCATCAAATTTACTAATCTTTTCGCTTCAACTTTTCAATTTAATTCTTAATATTTTAAAAGTTTTAGTTTTGTTTGATATTTGATGAATTTAAAGAAAAAAAAAAACAAAAAAACTTTCTGCCGTAAGCAAACCATCAAACAATTTTACATTATTACGACTCTCCATAATGGTACGATATTGTCTACTTTGAGCGTAAACTCTCGTGACTTCGCTTTGAGCTTCCTTAGAAGGCTTCATACCAATGGAGATAATATTATTCACTTATAAACCCATGATCTTCCACTAAATTAACCAAGGACTCGTACCCAATAATCGTCAACAATCCTCCCCTTCAACAAAGTACACTATAAGCCTCTCCTGAGGCTTATGGAGCTCTCGAATAGCCTCCCCTTAATCGAGACTCGACTCGACTCATCTCTATGTTGTGCTTGAAATTTTTTGGAATGAAAACATTGGTTGTGATGTCCCACATTGGTTGGGGAGGCGAACAAACCACCATTTATACGGATGTAGAGACGCGTTTTAAAGCGTTGAGGGGAAGCTCAAAAGGAAAAGCCCAAAGAAGACAATATCTCCTACCGATGGATCTAGGACTAGATAATTTACGGGAGAGACTAGATAATTTATTCCTAAAATATCTAATCATTTATTTCTAAAGTACCTAACGGTATTTCTTAAAATTCTTATATAATAGTCGAAGCCTACCGTTAGCAAATATAGGTCGGTAACAGTCCAATCCCTTAATTCCTCTGTGGCTGAGACAACAATGCCTTGGGATTAAAAAGGCCAGAGTTTCCTCTCGCTAGGGTGAATTGGAAGGTTTTACACATGTAAGGTAGTGGTCATGTGGGCTGGGTGTCACAATCGCACTTTTGATGGCAGCGGACTTGCGATTGTGCGGCACTCACTTTCCAACGACAAGTGAGCTAAGCCAATTCGTTCTTGCGTCGCCTACGGCCAAGCGACGTATGCTCAAGCCTCTGGCCTCGATTTTAAGAGAAGGTTTTAGAAAGCGAGGGCAGAGAGAGATTTTTGAAAGAAACGTTATATAAGCAAGCAAGAGAAAAATAACAACCGCTCACAATATATAACCTTGGGTAGGGAGAAGTTGACAACTAGTCGTATCCCCCGATAGTACATTCTGAGGCATTTCATGTCTGACAGGCCTAGACATGATATTTCTGAAATGTCATACTTCTTAGAAATACAAAAGTAAAACACTAGAATATGAAAAGACATGATTGGGCAGGCGGCCATGTGCAACACGCATTGGACGAGCATAACCGTGACACTGGACATGCGTGGAGCTAGCCGTGGTTGGAGGCAAGCGAAGACATAAAATGCACCTTTTAAGCCAACCTCAATACACAACCCAACAAAAATTGGGCCATTTTACAACACTTTTCTAGCCCGCATAATATACAACTTTATTATACATTGTTTCATCCACACGCACACCGTAAGTTTCACCCATAACCAAACTTAAGCAGCAAAGGCACTTCAATTAAGGATACACTTCAATAAGGAACCTTAAACCCAGTTTACAAATTATGGTGTAGTCACTGAAACCTGCTTCCATAAACAGATTCTTCCATTCTTTCTCATTTCTCTCCTTGCCGTTTAGATTGACCATCATCAATACATCAAAGAACAGTTGAGTTTCAGTGGATTCCCTGTCTTCTACTTCGTTGTCCAACACCATGTCTAGGATGATCAACTTTCCACCTTCAGCTCTGCTTGGAATTGCATCTTTACACTTCTTCAATATCTTAATGCTTTGTTCATCATCCCAATTGTGTAACACCCACTGATTATCAAAATCCATTAATAATTCAAGTGTTAAAAACATATCTAATTTCTTAATCTAAGAACATTACCTTGAGCATAACAGCATTTGCGGGAGGGATTTTTGATTCAAGCATGTCTCCTGCAATAAAGCTCAAGTTTTTTACATTTGGTTGTATGTTGGAAACCACTTGTGGGAGATCAAATACAGAGCAAGTGATGTGCGGGAAGGCCTCTGCAATAGCGTTGGCCATAACGCCTGTGCCACCACCAACATCAACCAATGACTTCAACCCTTCAAACACTCCGCTACACTTCTCAATCACTATTTTACCAATCAATTCAGAATCACAAACCATTATCTGTTGAAACAAATTGCCAAAACTTGGTTCCTGAGCAGAGTAATCCCACATGGACTTCCCGTTTGCCATTTCAAAGGAACTGGAGTTATGGTCTTGATCTGAGCTACAAAGCCAACCGCTCAAAGCTCCCAAAGAAGCAATTGTAGCTTTATCCAAAGCAAGACACAAGAAGGGTATCATTTGGAAAGTGGTGTAGGTGTGTGTGTGGCGGAGGAGAAGGCGAGAGGAGGGCGTGAGGCTGTATTTCACGTCCTCTTGCCCGTTGGCATCAAAGAAGCCAGAATGGACGAGGAGGCGCATGAGGCGGCCAAGGTGTTGAGCCTTTGAAGGTTGAATATGGAGCGCCGCCACTAAATCAGAGAGGCTCATGGGTTGGGCGTGGGTATGGATAACATCCGGTATGCCCAATTCAACAGCACATTTAAGAGACATGGAGTCGAAAATTTTCAAAACATGGTTCCAAACATGAGCTTGAGATTGAAGCAGCTCATCCACCTTCTCTTCCATCTAGATTTTGTGGTAAAGCTCAGATCTGAGTTCAAGCAACCTCCACAAAGCTGTATTTATGATATTAATTTCCTCACAACTTGCAGAATCCAGCATCATCCGATGTGATTTCATATTTAAACTCCTATCCACCTCCCTCATCTCTCCCTTCACAATCATAAATGACTTGGACCTTCCCAAGAAAGGAAAGTACCTTTTTACCATAATTTGGTTCTTTCACTCACTCTAGTGTTCACAATCACTTGCTTTCATACCAAATTTGTGACTACTTTTGACTTTTTAGACCTGAGTTTAATCCTTTTTGTTTTTGTTTTTTTTCTTTTTAATTAATAAAAAATTTTAATCCTTAAGAGGTAAAAATATTTTAAGATATTAATTTTCTTAGAGTTTATCCATATTTTTTTAATCTATATTTTAATTGGTTCAACTATGCCAATCAACGACCAACTTTTTTCTCCACATTCAATTTGTGGATAATTATGATTCGAAAAGTACATTTATTTATGGCCACATTGAGGGACCAAGAGGGTAGGACAAGAAGTGGTAATGACATCTTGTACCTTTCAATATAACTTTTTGTGAGAAATATGTTAGAATCGCACAACAACGCAGACTCGATCTAGATGAATAAGAAGAATATTGGCTAAAAGATTTGTATTAAAAAATGCAGGAAGAATATTGGCTAAAGAATTTGTATTGATGTCTAAAGTATGTAGGACATAATACATTTTCAAAGTGTTTTGACTGACCAAAAAAAAAAAAATTATATATATATATATATATATATATATATAAAGTTTTAACTGAGAATATATATATGGTTTAACTTATTATATATAATTTTAATATGTATAATTGACTAATCTATAAATAAATAAGCTGGCAGGAATGGTTATTAAATTGGGCAAATTTAAGTATTGTTTAAATAAGCCAACTCTCATCCACGGTCGTGATTTCTCTTCAACGACAAAACTTTTAGATTATAAGAGTAGTACTTGTAGGAATCGCTTGGAATAAGTATGCATGTTGTCAAACTAATAAATCCTAGTTAGTTGGACCTAGTATATTAAAATATAAGCGGTAGAAAAGAACTAGATAAGAAAAACAATGGTAACTAGAATTGATTGACTTATGAATTTGCTTTAGAATGAGATTGAGATATTGTATGTATGATACAGGAGGAATGGAAGTTTGCAAAATCTGGGCTCTGGGTAAAGATGAACGTTATGTTCTCATCGAGCTTGTTTGTTAATATTGCATGAATTGTTGCATGTTAACTTAAGTGCATGATTGCTTGTGTTGTCTTTCTTGTTGAGCATAGGAAGAAACGACGAGCCTAGACTAGGGCACTTGAGACTAAGTAGGTTCGACAAATACCTAGAATGGGATATCTCTAGAATACTATGCATTCAGGCCCGCGAAGGGATGAATAGCGAAGCCAGACTATATTCTAGACCACGATAGGTTTGAGAGACCTTGCACGGAAATTCTATAGATGAATGAATCCAAGTCTAAGACACCAAGATCCGCCCCAGAAAGACCTAGTAAGACATCACGATAACTATAGACAACCGAGGTAGCTAGTCGGACTTGAGTAGTGTGGATAGTGTTACAAGAACCTCCACTTTCCTCTCTGCTCCGATATCGTACCGTCGAGACAGTACTCCAATACCGAGATAATTAACCCAGGTAGAGTCGGACAAGGTAGTATGATTTGTGCCCCGACCTAGTGGTGGCAGTTAAGGGGTCTCCTGAACAAGACCCCTAAGCTGTAGAAACCCATCCCTGAGTAGGGGAGTGTGGGATCACGTAGGACGATCTAGTAGCCGACAAGCACACAGGAGATCACAACCCCCCGATTTTAGTGGTAGTATGGTCTCATGGGATAGTTGTCCACGAACCTCCATTGATGATGTTCAGTGAGCGATACTAATTCAGATCCAGCTATCCTGTCCCCTCAGTTTTACTTGTGAGGTTGCGCCTCATCCCAAGACACTAATCATCGAGTGCATACGATAGAAAAGCCACTTGAGTCGTAGAAAAGAGAGTTGTAGCTTAGTTCATACTCCCTAGAACCCCGAGACAAGGTCGTAAATACCTACTAAGATAAGGATGCAAAAAGAGACTACAAGTAGGTTGCGTAATACGTAGTCTTATATTTTCTTATCAGTAATATAACAACTTTATTATAGAAGCCTTTATTATGGTTTGTTTCTGGTTTTCTGAAACCAACACCACAAGTTCTACGAACCCACAACAACAAAGAAGCATAATTAAGCAGCAAATAACAACACTTTTGAGTTAAGGGTACACCTCAATAAGTGACCTTAAACCCAACTTAGAAATTATGGTGTAATCACTGAAACCTGCTTCCATAAACAGATTCTTCCATTCTCTCTCGTTTCTCTCCATGCCGTTTAGATCGGACATCATCAAAACATCAAAGAACAGTTGAGTTTCAGTGGACTCCCTGTCCTCTACTTCGTTGTCCAACACCATGTCTATGATGATCAATTTTCCACCTTCAGCTCTGCTTGGAATTGCATCTTTACACTTCTTCAATATCTTAATGCTTTGTTCATCATCCCAATTGTGTAATATCCACTGTTTATCAAAAACCCATTAAAAAATTTAATGTTTTTTAAACATATCTAATTTCTTAATTTAAGAACATTACCTTGAGCATAACAGCATTTGCGGGAGGGATTTTTGATTCAAGCATGTCTCCTCCAATAAACCTCAAGTTTTTTGCAGTTCGTTGCTGGTTGGAAACCACTTGTGGGAGATCAAATACAGAGCAAGTGATGTGCGGGAAGGCCTCTGCAATAGCGTTGGCCATAACGCCTGTGCCACCACCAACATCAACCAATGACTTCAACCCTTCAAACACTCCGCTACACTTCTCAATCACTATTCTACCAAGCAATTCAGAATCGCAAACCATTGCCTGATGAAAGAAATTGCCAAAACTTGGTTCCTGAGCAGAGTAATCCCACATGGACTTCCCGTTTGCCATTTCAAAGGAACTGGAGTTATGGTCTTGATCTGAGCTACAAAGCCAACCGCTCAAAGCTCCCAAAGAAGCAATTGTAGCTTTATCCAAAGCAAGACACAAGAAGGGTATCATTTGGAAAGTGGTGTAGGTGTGTGTGTGGCGGAGGAGAAGGCGAGAGGAGGGCGTGAGGCTGTATTTCACGTCCTCTTGCCCGTTGGCATCAAAGAAGCCAGAATGAACGAGGAGGCGCATGAGGCGGCCAAGGTGTTGAGCCTTTGAAGGTTGAATATGGAGCGCCGCCACTAAATCAGAGAGGCTCATGGGCTGGGCGTGGGTATGGATAACATCCGGTATGCCCAATTCAACAGCACATTTAAGAGACATGGAGTTGAAAAATTTCAAAACATGGTTCCAAACATGAGCTTGGGATTGAAGCAGCTCATCCAACTTCTCTTCCATCTAGATTTTGTGGTAAAGCTCAGATCTGAGTTCAAGCAACCTCCACAAACCTGTATTTAAATATATAATTTTGTCCAAATTTATAGCACAATTGGACCATTTGAGCTAAAATCGTTACTATCCTCCCAACTTTCTTTTTAAAATCATAATTGAACTACTTTTTATATATATCTATATATAGAACTAACAAAAAAAAAATATAGTTCGAGTTTGAATTATGAATATTAATATTTAGAAACCAAAAAACAATTATAGGTAAGGTAGCCTCTTGAAAATAACAAGTTAGATATGTTTATTGATTTCAAGTTTCGGCCAACTAGTTGGTATACTTCATTTTCTTTCATTATGTCTCACAAATAAAATATCTTTAGTGATCCCGACTAGTTGGTATACTCTATTTTGGATGTTGATTCAATAGCATGTAAGATAGGATAGTTTCTATTATACAAATGACATAATTGGTATACTAGAGTTAAGTTATGAGCTTTTTTTTTTTTTTTCTTTGGGTTTAGATTTGTATGCTAGAGTCATTCGAGTAGTCTTGATTAAACTATCTTGTAGAGTGATTTAAATCACGAGCTTATAAACAAGTTTTCTGTACTCATATATTGGACCTTGGATATATAATAGTTCCGAATCAAATCAGATCTTTTGTTTGTCTCATGGTAGTCTACTCCAATTCTGTTACGAAACTTTCGTTATTGGGTTAGCCATACAGTTCACATGTTTCTAATAATTCACATTACATCATCGAATGATACAAGTCTTGAATAAGAATTTACAACGCACTAGAATACCCTTTGACTATCCTTTAGTCCCACAGCATTTAGGGTTACTCGAACAATGTGATATCTCATATCTTAATATCAACGTAATTCGTTTTAAAAATTTCTATTAAGTTGATTCTTTACTAGAATAATTATCTACACCTTGGTTATAATATTGTAACTTGAGATATGCATATGTATGAAGTTTTTCACGTGGATTATTCAAAATATTGGAGATGTCGAGGAAGGGTATTTTAGTCATTTGCATATATATATATATATTTTTTAAGAGAATCCACTTAAACACTAAAAAGAATTAAATGAACATTAATTCATTTCTCAAATTTCTTTTTTAATTCCTACAACTAAAAGTAAATAATTAATTAATAATTGTTTGGACTTTTGGCTTCCATTAATAGGATGAATTAAGTTTTATCTAACTTAAATCATAAAAATTAGATCGAGTTATATATATAATTATTTGAGTTGATTTGAATTTTTAAAAAATAAAAAATTCGATTTAATTTATGAACTTACATTTTTTTTTATTGTATTCGAAGATTAAAAAAATAAGATTATAATTCAACTCAATCCAATTCTATTATATTTTAAAAAGACCGAAAATATTAACGATGGGTGGGTTATTATCTGTAAATATTTGACTTTTAAATGTTTTTTAAATAATTAAAAAGTATAAAATTATCCGATGAGTAAAAAGAAACCCAACCCAATCGGTTTAGAAATGGAAGTAAATTGTTTTGGAATAAATTAAAAAAAAAAAAAAAAAAAAAAAAAAGCTTAGAAATGGAAGTAAATTGTGAGTCCTCAATTTTGTCAACCTGGAATTTTAGAGAATTGGTCTGACCTAAAAGATCTGAACTAAGGAGCGAAAGAGAGATTGATTGCTTCTGTAATGAAAGACTAATCCGGTAATCTTCCTCCTCGAAGCTTTACCCTGATTTTCGACCCCAAATTTCTGCTTGGCGGGTAATAATTCTGTATCTATTGCTGTTTTTTTTTTTTTCGATTTTGATACTTAGATTGGGGCTGAATTGTTCGTCCGCTTACTGGATTTTGAAGTTGAATGTTTGATAGTTATTCGATGGCTCAGAGAGATCATGACGAATTAGAAAATTGTAGAAAAATATGTTCATGATTTTAGTCGGAAAATTTAAATAGAGACCTAGGTAAGGAGAAACTAGCTTCGGGAGATATTGTGATCATTTTATGGTTCGTACATTGATTAGAATTTACTTGCTTCTAATTCAATCTCACATTTTCTGAACTGCGAGTGAGACGGAGTGGAAGAACATGGAACGGCGACCTTAAAAATGAATTCGTTTCGGAGGCTTAAATGATTTTTTCTTTTTCTGGATACATTCTGTTTGGCAATCTGAACGGACTTTCTTTTATGTTTCTTTTTCTTCAGTTGCTGCTAAGATAATCTTGGTGGTGGAAAAGAGCGGAATCGATGCCGAAGGGTTTGAAGAGTAAATGTCATTCTACGTCTCATCAGCTTTTGAAGGAAAAAGCAAAGAATCGTGTTAATGATCTTCAAGGGATATTCACTAATCTTCAAAATGCACGAAAGGAGAGTCGTACTACTGATATCGCTGTCTTGGAGGAGCAAGTCCATCAAATGCTTAGGGAGTGGAATGCTGAGCTTAATGAACCATCGCCTTCCTCTTCATTTGTTGTAAGTTCATCAATTAGACTGAGTACTCAAAGTTTCCATTACTTTTGTAATTTAAATGCTTCTATACATTCAATTAGGAGGGTAGTCTTGGATCGTTCTCGCAAGAACTAGCCCGTCTTCTTGAGCATTGTGATGAGCAAGATGATGCAACTAGTACAATGGCTGAACCAAAGACTGAGCCTGAACTCCATTGCGTTCTTGCCAGCAAACCGTCAAATCTTGTTCAGGTAGGCCTTTTTTTCATTTTCTTTTTCGATGAACTCCATGTTTCAGTGGCTGGATCATGTACTTTCTGGATAAATTCTCTGCTGCAACCAATCTAATCCAGCTTATGATGCTCCCTACTCTAAAATGTTGTTCCACTTTAATACATCGAATATATTTCTTAAATTGTTTCAATTTTTAATACTCTACATGCTTGTGGGATCCATGTCTATAAACCCAAGTTTTTCAAGATTTGGCATTTTTATTGGCTTAGTTGTTTTTCACTTTTTAATTTTTGATAGAAGTATCTGTGCAACACTTTTCGTTGTGAGATTTGAGGCTTATCAATGCAACCTGATTTGTTTTCTCTCCTTTTCAGTCATTATGGTGTAGTTTAATAATTTTGTTGTTTGTGCCTTTGCTTTGTAAAGAAATGTGACTACGGCCTGTTATTAATTGATTCAATCTTAAGGTTTATGGTTCTAAAATGATAAAAAGGAGGAAATTTTGACGTATATTTCTGAAAAGTTTGCACTTATTACTAATTTATTAGTACATATATGTCTGTCAATTGAGTCTGAGCATTTGGTTTTCTGCCATCCCTATAATGCATAATATATTTTGTATAATAGATGCTAACTAGCTGAACTAATGCTGCCCCAGGATAGTTTTGGTTTTCCGGAGCTCCAACAGCATAGTTTTCTAGGATTTGAAGAGTGCCAAGTCTCTTCTCCAGTTCTACAGAATTATTCATTTTACAAATCTGACATGGCTACTCAGCCTAATTGTCAAAGTTTCGAAGTAGATAAAAACTTTGAGCAGAACACAGTAGTCAGTAAGGATGATGTGTCTACTTTGGATTGCCATGCATTGAATTCACATCAAGAGTTCGACTATGGGGTTCTTGTTGGGCCATATGATGCGGGAGACTTTAGTCAGGACACAAAGTCCGGTATTCTCCCAACTATCTCACCCCCACCGTCTGCTTTTATGGGCCCGATATGTGCTCTCTGGGATTGTTTCAGACCTGCTCAAGGATCCAAATGGTGCCTGGACTATTGCAGTAGTTGTCATTCTGTTCTTGCAATAAATGAAGGCCTTCCAGGAATGAGTCCAATATTGCGCCCTGGAGGCATTGGCTTAAAGGATGGTCCATTGTTTGCTGCTCTTCGTGCAAAGACACGGACCAAAGAAGTTGGAATACCCATATGTGATGGTGCTGCAACAAGGAAATCCCCATGGAATGCTCCTGGTAAAGCTTTTATGTTGCTGTGTAACTTTTTCTGTTTTTCTGTTTTTCTGTTTTCCTGGTTCTATTTCATTTGTTGTTTTATTTCTTGTTATTACCCATTGCCATTGTATAATCTCTTTATTCGGTCCAAGTGAGTTGGATCAATTGGTGTGTGTTTATAGTGGTTCTTTACATTCTTGCAGAGCTTTTTGATATTTCGTTTCTTGAGGGGGAGACAATCAGGGAATGGCTCTACTTCGACAAGCCTAGACGGGCCTTTGAGAGTGGCAATCGAAAGCAAAGGTCATTGCCAGATTATAATGGGCGTGGTTGGCATGAATCAAGGAAGCAGGTGATGAAGGAGTTCGGTGGTCAGAAGAAGTCTTATTACATGGATCCACAGCCATCAAGCTCTCTTGAATGGCATTTGTACGAATACGATATCACAGATTATGATTCATTCGCATTATATAGGCTGGAACTCAAGCATGCTGATGCAAAGAAGAGTCCAAAGGGAAAACTGACAGCTGATCCTCTGGCTGATCTGCAGAAGAAGATGGGAAGGCTTACTGCAGAGGGGCCTGTTGAGCTTGGACAACTTATTAAAGCTAAGAGTACGAGTACAACGATGGCGAATAATAAGGCTGATAATGTAAGTATCAATCTTTCTCCACATCATCAGAATATGTCTAACACTAACTGATCAACCAACCGATTCTTATAATGGCACATACTGGAGTCTTGCCTGCTGCTGTATTTTTGTGGCAGGGTTACAGTCAGTTTCAGTTTAATGTGTCTGCTTTATGTTAATATATACTCTTCGGTATGTTGTCTGGTGATCTGTGGCAATTTGACCCCCCCCCCCCCCCCCCCCCCCCCCCTCCCCCCGTCTACAGAAGGAGGAGATTCTGAATGCTTGTTTATTCTATAGGGATTCTTTGGATTTTGAATCCAATATGCAGGGAAATACCTGTTTCCACGTTGTTTGTGTTTGTGAATAATAGTGTGAGAAAGCTATGCCCAACTTCGATATAATACGATCTGGCTTTTTCCGAGAAAGCTCTGCACAAGTCGAGCTTTAGAACACCGGAAAGGATTATGAAAGTTAAGAGGGTCGAGTGGTTAGAGAGTCGGTAAATAAGAAGCGAATAATGTGAGCTCCTAAGAATAAGAGCTGTAAGGTTAGAAGGAATGACAGGGCAGGCCTCATTCATGTGTTCTAATCCCAACCCTTGAAATTGTTTGTTTGGCTTCTTAGCTGCTGCTATGTACTCGGCGAGGAGTGCCTTGCTCACCTGCAATGAAATACCCAACCTCCTAAATCCCTCGGGTAAAAGAAGCAACTTGAATAAATCTTGATGATTTATATGCAATCTTTTATAATATGACCAAATCTTCAGGCCTCCACATGCTTCACGACATTCCTTGTACAGAAGTTATCAAATCTATATTTCCTCAAGATGCGTAACCAGCGTATTTCCTCGTCGACGTTATCTATAAAGTCCAAATTTTTCATTGCTAACTTATTTGATAGGTTAGAACAAGTGTTGCATGATCATCGTCTGCAAGAGTGCAATTGTAACACAAAACAACCCTTGATCGCCTCATTTTTAGGTTATGTGCATCAATGAGGTTCCACATCCAACGTATTTCCTCGTCGACGTTATCTATAAAGTCTAAATTTTTCATTGCTAACTTATTTACTAGGTTAGAACAAGTGTTGCACGTTCATCGCAAGAATGCGATTATGACACTAACTAACTCTTGATCGCATCATTTTTCGTGTTATTAAGAATTGGATACAAGGTTATGTAAATCCATGAGGTTCCACATCTTTTTGACGTTGAAAAGCTCTAGAAGGAAGAATTCGAGACATGAAGTGGCGCAAGGAACTGAAGAATATTGATAAGGAACAAGGTGATTAGAAAGCGCTTGAGTTCTCCAAGAAACGCGCTCCATGGCAGAGAATGAAATTCAACTACTTCAACGGCATTGAAGATAGAATGTGCACACGGATATCCATATGATCGATAGCAAGTGGATAAGAGATAAAATCTAGACAACGTCGATGTTATTTTCCAAATAAATAAACAAAAGGGATTTTAAAAACATATTTGCAGATGTATAATAGGAAAAAATAATTTATAAAGTATTATTAATTGTCATAAGTATTGGTACATTTGTTCTCCAATAATTTCCCTCCCAATAATTCATCTTCTTCTTGTTGTTCTAAGCATCCATCAAATTCATAGGTACAGCCTACCTAAAAACAGCACTAGAAATTATGCATTCCAAGGAACACACATGATCATTCAACATTTCCCCAACAAAAAAAAAAAAATAATAATAATAAACCAATCAAAATTTAGAAATCAAAACAAAACCAAAATTAAAGAGAGACCCATTTGAGGATTGAATTCATTTAAGTATTTTGAAGATTGTTATGAAGAACAGCAGCCAGCCTTCTTAACGGCAGAGACATCATCCTTGGAGCCAATGTCAATGGTCTGTCCCTTAGGCAGGACTGTCGGGTCATCTCCAATGTCAAGGATCTTCCTGCTCACCACTCTGTAGGTCTGCGTGAGAACCTCCGTGAAGGAATTCTCGACGTTGAATGACTCTAATGCTGATGTCTCCATGAAATATGTTCTCTCCCTCTCTGCAAATGCCTGCGCGTCCTCCGTCGACACTGCCCTCAGGTGCCGCAAATCCGCTTTGTTCCCTACCAGCATTATCACTATGTTGTGATCCGTGTGCCCTCTTAACTCCTTCAGCCATCTCTCCACATTCTCAAATGTCACGTGCCTCGTCACGTCGTACACTATCAATGCTCCTACCGCTCCTCTATAATACGCGCTCGTAATCGCTCGGTACCTATTACACCCAAAAGTTCAGAAACTAAATTTATAATTCATAATTTTTCTTAAAAAAAAAAAAAAAAAAAAAAAAAAAAAAAAAAAAATCAAGGAAAACCTTTCTTGGCCGGCAGTGTCCCAAATCTGAGCCTTGACGATCTTGTCATCGACGCGAATACTACGAGTAGCGAATTCAACCCCGATGGTCGATTTGGTCTCGAGGCTGAATTCGTTTCGAGTGAAACGGGACAAGAGATTGGATTTTCCGACGCCGGAGTCGCCGATCAGCACCACCTTGAACAGGTAATCGTAATCATCATCGGCTCTGTAAGCGCCCATTTCAAGAATTGTCGAAAACAGAGGAGATTATAATTATGCGACGATTTTTAGGAAATGGGATCTGGATTTATAAATAAATAGATAAAGACAGAGATCCCGACAGTCTCCAAGGGAAGAGAGAGAGGGGGAGAGAACGAGAGAGAGAGAGAGAGGGAGAGGATGAGGCTGCCGGAGGAGAGACGAGATTGAAAGGGGAGACGATTCCTTACAAGAATGCTCTGCTTTTGCTTTCTATTTGGTAAAAACAAAATCATGCTCAAAACTTTCCTGCCCACCAATCAGATCCAAACTCCCAATTCTAAATTATAAATTTCTCAATAATTTTTTATTTTTTATTTTTAATTTTTAACTGTTTTAATTTTGGTAAAAGTTTAGATTTAGACCCATTCCTCGTTTTTTTTTTCCCTTTAAATAAATATATAAATATAAATATAAATATATATATATATATATATTCCTTAATTATTAATATAAAGTCAATAAATATAATAAAAATATGGTTTGGTGAACGTAAATCAATTCTTCGGTTGCATTTGTAGCGCCCAAGTTGGACTATATTATTTAATATTTGTTCGGTTCCCTTAATTCAAATTTAATTCCCTTTTTTTCTCTAAATAAATTAAATAAAATAATTCCCTCTTGCTTCTCCTTAATTAACAAAATAAAAATAAAATAATAATAAATATGCCCTCCTTAATATTGACTTTTCAAAAAAAGTGTCGTAAATGTCAGAATATTTTTAGTTCGAATTAATTATAGAATATATAATATTCGTAATCATTGAATATTTAAATAATATATTAGTTATGGAATATATCTTAAATATTCCCAGAACTTTATTTTATTTTCAAGATTTAGTTAGTTATATTTTCTTTATTTGTAAATATTAGTTAGTATCTTGTATCTATTTAAACGCGGTGAATATAATGAAATCGAACATTTCTTATTATTAAATCTGTATTCTTTAGTAATAATATTTTCATATCTATTCACACTTTTGAGTGATAGATATTGTGTCAGTAGAGTAGTAGAGTAGAGACAGTATTCCTTACCTATAAACTTATGATCATTTATTTAATTAGTCATTTTATAATTACTCGGATATATATATATATATTAAATAAATGGGAGAAAACAGAGAAAGGGAGGAGTCTGCGCAGTAAGAATTTGAACGGCGACCGTTGGAAAATGGTTAAATCTTGACGGAGTTTATTTTATTTTATTTTAATTATTTTTGAAAAATCAAATATCCACGGCAGTTGAATGGGCATTTTTGCAAGTTGTAAATAATTGTGATTTTATTTTCATTTGGACATGGTCAACTTTGGTGACCATCAATAGATTTAAGAAAAAAAAAAAAAAATAATAAATAAAATATATATATATATATATATATATATATATATATATATATATATATATATACACGTCAGTCCTCCAATTTTGAACGTGTTCACTAAGTCATTAGACTTTCAACTTAGTTCCTGTAATTTTAAATTTTATGCCTAATTTAAATTCACGGATCTACTAAACACAAAATTAAAAGTTTATGACTCTATTAGTGTAACGATTCATGTCTAGGATTTGAAATTTGAATTTGATGTCTGATGGTCCCGTCATTCCAGCATGTTTTGTCTTTATTCATATGCATCCTAGAAAAATTCCTAGGAGATCACCCAACATAGAAACTATCCTCACAGACCAACACGAGTCCTTTCACCATTCTTTGTCCTTACTCACAAGCATCCTAGAAAAATTACGGTGAAGTCACTTAACATAGAGCTATTGAAAAGTAATATGCACCTTATTGGTATAGACAGTAAGTTTCATTTGCTTTACGTCTATCTTAGTAATTTTATTCTCAGGATCGCTTTCGTTCGAATGTGGTTTCGATTCATTTATATACTTTTCTTTTACTCAATGTCATAATCATACACAAAAATTAAATTTATATTAAATAAATCAATTAACAATTACAATTCAAAAATTTATAAGATTCGAGAATTTATTAGACATAAAAATGAAAAACTAATAAACAAATTCGATACTTTTGACCATTCAAGAACGAAATAGACACAGAATTAAAAGTTTGTCATGACAGAAACACAATATGAAATCTAACTTAAAGAAACACACATTTTCTGGCCTTTCGTCGCTTTCTCTTCGGTTTTGGGGGCTGTAGAACAACCTTGATGGCAGCATCAAACACAGCTTTGACATTCTGCAAGTTAGATCAGTTGATTCGGGTTAGTTTCGGGTTCGGGACATGGTTAAACTTCCATAGCTCGATTCGAGTTAGTAGCATCAGCCAACTCTGAGCCAACTCTGTCTAGCTTACTTCAAGATCAAATATTTGTTTTCAAAACATATTGGGTTCCAATTACCTGCTGAGTTTTTGAGCTGCATTCTATGTAACCAGCTGCACCAATTGCTTTCTTCAGTTCTTCACCCTGTCAAATAAGGCCATCAACAACTTCCTCTCCCATCAGATCCATGAATATGAAAGCAATACCTGTGCTGTCGTGATCGGTACCGCACCGGGATGGCTAGTCAGAAACTGCTTATCGTCCCGTAAATCTGCAAACAAGTAACCATTTAAACATCAAATGACCCAAAATTCTGTCAGTTTTTGATGTGTTTGAACATGATTGTCATTACCATGTTTGGTTCCAACAAGAACAATTGGGACAGTCGGGGCATAATGCCGCAGCTCAGGGATCCACTGTGGAAACAAATAAGAAGCCTGATGTTCTAATAGCAATGATTTATAGTTGATTAATGAAGGGAGAGCAGATGATGGTTGTGAACCTTCTTGGAGATGTTTTCATAGCTAGCTTTGCTGATTAGAGAAAAGGCCAACAGAAACACATCTGCTCCTCTATAACTCAAAGGCCTCAGCCTGTTGTAATCTTCCTGTCCTGCATTTAGCAGATAACCCCAACAATGAATGCCTTCATATTCTTTCTTTGAACATGATTAGATACTCCATAAGTTTACTATCAAATCACCCTTGAACTTGTAAGCTTCAAAGTAATAGGCTAAAGTTCCCTTATATCAATACTTCTATCAGGATGGTTGGAAAAGGAGACCCATGTCGACTAATTAAGGGGTTGATCATTAGTTTATAAGTAAGGAACACATCTCCATTGGTATGAGGCCTTTTGGAGAAACCAAAAGCAAAACCATGAGAGCTTATACTCAAATTGGACAATATCATATTATTGTGGAGGTTCGTGATTCCTAACATGGTATTAGAGCCATGCCCTTAACTTAGTCGTGTCAATAGAATCCTAAAGTGTCGAACAAAGAAGTTGCGAGCCTTGAAGGTATAGTTAAAAGTGACTAAAGTGTCAGAACAAAGGGTGTACTTTGATTGAGGGCTTCAGAGGAGTCAAGCCTCGATTAAGGGGAGACTGTTCAAGGACTCCCTAGGCGTCAGGATAGGCTCTACGGTGTACTTTGTTCGAAAGAAAGATGGTTGAGAATTGTTGGGAGGAAGTCCCACGTTGACTAATTAAGGGGATGATCATGGAGGTATAAATAAGGAATACTATCTCCAACCAAAAGCAAAGCCATGAAAGCTTATGCACAAAATATATAATATCATACCATTGTAGAGAGTCTAACGATGAACACTCTAGAGCTTTCTAGAGTTTAAGTTTATGGGCTACATACCAAATCATCAATCAACCAAAGAAACTTAAAAATTTAAGCTAATGGGTTATTGTAAATTTGCCCAAATCGTGAAGGTCAAGGCAACCACAATCCTCACAAACAGAAACCCAAATTCAAAAGTGGATATCAAGTAAAGTTTCTCACCAGCAGTGTCCCAAAGCCCCAGGTTGACGGTGCTACCATCGACCACTACATTAGCACTGAAATTATCAAAAACGGTGGGCACATAGTCCTACAAGAATTCCCAGAAAAACAAAGTGCCCAAATCAGCTCAGCTCAAACCTTAAATCTGCGACTAAAAATGGAGAAGCCAAAGAACAGAACAGAGACGCTTACAGTTGGGAAAGTGTTGCTAGTGTATGAGATAAGCATGCAAGTCTTCCCCACAGCCCCATCTCCAACAGTGACACACTTGATGAATCGAGCCGTACTCATCTCAAGAACCCCCTTAGAGTATTACCTTCAACCTTCACCAATTTCAAGTTCAACAATCTCTCAGAACATTACCCACTTCTCCGATTTTCGTTTCTCAATCTCCATTGGTGAAGAAAAAGAGGCAGAAATTGAAAGAACTATGTAAAAGCAGAGAGAAGAGGGAAGAAAATGAATTGGGGTTCGAAATTTGAATAGAATTGGAGGGGGTGGAGAAGGGCATTTAATAATCCTAACAAACTCAGAATCTGGGTTCAACTTTTGCGTTGTGGGTGTGAGTCTATGGTGTGTTCTTTTAGCCCTTCACCATTGATTGCTGCCAAATGCTTTCCGTTCCTTAAAGCTGACGCCCAAAACCCAAAAGGGAATACAGCCAAATTGAATGCGTTGGGTGATAGTGTTGGTTGTTTGAAGTGTTACACAAGGGAGAGCTTTAAATTGATGATAATTAAGAGTTAAACCCGCAATGTATTTCCTTAATTACACCAAAAACTTTATATTAAAGTGTGTCTCGAGTAGCTCAGCTGGATTGTTAGGGCTTTGCCGGATTGTTATCGAGCCCATAATCATTTCCTAAATTAACTAAGGTAGAATTTTTTCCCAACAATCTGAACCGAGGTTATCTGCGATTGGTGATGACATAACTAGAATATGAGTAAGGGAAAGAAAGTTACACGGTGGTTAGGGCTGCACATCTGTTTTGGGTACAGAGGCGACGTATATAGGCCCGTAATGATTGAGAGAGAAATTATTGGTAATGAATATGAAATGAGAGTAGGGTTCATCGAGTTTAGTATAATAAAAAAAGAATGATTAATTAATATGGAACAAAGTTTGTTAATTGGGTCCTATTTGCATTTTTATTAAAGCAACTTTTGTGAGACACGTTTACAGCTGATACCATCATTTTTATGAAGCTCAAATTTCACAACTTCATAATCATTCGCCATTGCTTTTGGGAAGGGAATCAATCCAAAGTGGAATCATAATCATTGGACGGCTGTGATTTCATCTGAGTTTAATATTATAATGAAAGTGCGTGTTCGATTAAGACATCTTTATTTAAGTGGGTCGTTCTAACATACTTGAAAATTATTTTTAACATATGTTCGATAATGAAGGAAACTTACGGATGAATTGGTAAATTATTGGTTCATTTCTAGCCTGCACGCCCTACAAGCACTAAGGGAACAAGTGCCACGAGACGTTAATACTAACAAAAATTGTTCGTTTTGGCCCGTAACGTATTATCGTCTGCCTTACATGTCCTTATAAACAATGTTTCGTTCCCCTCTCTAACCAATATGGGATCTCACAATTAACCCTCTTTGGGGGCTAGCGTTATCTTTGACACATCGTCTAGTGTCTAGCTTTGATACCAATTGTAACAGTTCAAACTCATCGCTAACAAATATTGTCCGGTTTGACCCGTTATATATCATACCATTGTGGAGAGTCGTGTTCGTCCAGTGTCTAGCCTTTTGGGGAAGCCCAAGACAAAGCCATGAGAGCTTATGCTCAATGTGTACAATATCATACCATTGTGAAGAGTCGTGTTCGTCTAACAGACCCGTAATGTCCTTATAAACAATGTTTCGTTCCTCTCTCCAATCGATATGGGATCTATGTTCGTCTAACAGACCCGTAATGTATTACCATCAGCCTCACATGTTCTTATAAACAATGTTTCGTTTCCCTCTCCAACCGATATGAGATCTCATAATTAACCCTCTTTGGGGGCCAGTGTCATCTTTAACATATCATCTAGTGTCTAGCTTTCATATCAATAGTAACAGTTCAAGCTCATCGCTAACAAATATTGTCCGCTTTGACCCGTTATATATCCTCGTTCGTCTGGGTTAAATAAGTGAAAAACATAAGAGAAGAAGGCAAGAGAAGGGCTGTGGATTCTATGGTTGATCTTAAAGTGTATAAATTTATTTTATTTGTTTGAATCCCTTCTGTTCTTTATCACAAACCCTTTAATAATTCTTATTACATAACTGCATAATCTAATCTACTGGATATGAACAAACATCTGCATATAATTTATAATCTTTAAACTTAAGTTCTTCCCTTGTATACATGCTCAGTCTTTGATCGGGTAGCTAGCCTCCATGGCTATGCCACAGGCACCTCGCTTATCAATCGAATCACGCTTCATCCTTATGTACCCAGATTCACCCCACTCAGTCCCCCACGAGTTCTTGACAAGCCAGTAAGTATTATCCCCAACTTCCCCATACCCAACGATTGCCACTCCATGATTGAGCTGCTTCCCACAGCTACCTGAGAAGATACCACTAGAATAGAATTGAAAGTCATATCCCCCTGCATCAATGGCTACAGAAACTGGCTGATTAGCAACAGCAGCTTTCAATTTCTTCTCGTTGTTCATAGGTACTTTTTCATACCCACTTATTGTCACAGAGTGGTATCTCACTTTTTGTGTGTTGCAAAAAGCTTCAATTCCTCTGTATGGATATTCTCTCTCTGTTGTCAGCCCACTTCTCTTGATGTACTCAAACGCTTTGTTCATGAATCCGCCATCGCAGCCCTGGTTCCCTGAGGTGATATCACAGTCCACAAGCTCTTGCTCTGATAAAGACTCTAACTTTCCTGTTCTTATTTTGTGGATGCCTTCCACTGCTGCTACTGCAGAGAATGCCCAGCAACTCCCTGTTTCAAATGCTTCAAAACTTGTGAGTATAGATACAGGGCTACTTGTTTTAATGAATGAGTTCGTTCTACGTTGGCTAATTAAGGAAATGATCATGTGGCTTATGCTCAAAGTAGACATTATCATACTACTACTGTGGAGGTTCGTTATTACTAACTTGGTATAGAGCTATACTCTTAATTTAGCTATGTCAATAGAATTCTCAAATATCGAACAAAGTAGTTGTGAGCCTTGAAGGTGTAGTCACAAGTGACTCAATTGTTGAACAAAAGGGTGCACTTTGTTCAAGGACTCTAGAGAAAGGAGTCGAGTCTCGATTAAGAGAAGACTGTTCCAGGGCTCCATAGGCCTCAGGAGGATTGTTGGGGTAGTCCCACATTGGCTAATTTAGAGAATGATCATGAGTTTATAAGTATAGAAAACATCTCCATTGGCACGAGACCTTTTGGGGAGTCCAATGCATATCATTGTGGAGGTTCGTTATTCCTAACACATACCGCATTGGCCTTGATCCTTTATCGGAGTAACGGCATCTTCCATTCTCCAGTCGACATGAGTAGGCAAGCTATTAACATGTTCATATCTGAAGCATGTATCAGGCAGGCAATGAGTTTGATACCCCAAATAAGTTGTCTTAAACTCATCATTTGTGAGGTCTGCAAAGCTATTTTCAGCAAGAGTATATGAATGATTCAGTGAATTGAAGTTGTCAATGTACTGAACATTCAGCTGATAAACTGTGAATCTCCGTTCCTGCTCCTCTCTGCTCTTGTACTCTCGGCTGTGTTTATTCATCCATTTCTTGTACCTGTCTTGTAAGCCATTGGAGGGGCTGTCCGTTGCCATGGATGCCATTGAGGGTGTGCAGACAACCCAGAGAATCAGGGACGTTAAACCCATGTTCCAAATCGTTTTATATGCTTCCATGTCTCTTTTCTAATTGAGAATTGAGCTGAGTTTGTGTTCATTGTTCATATGGAGTTCTGATTATATATTGATCCATTCTCAACTGTAAAAGGATGGAGTTTTGATACTTAAGAACTTCTTGGATTCATGTGGTTTACACCTTGAAGTAGTTTGTGTAGGGCAAGTCTGTTGTTTCATGTTACCTGCACGGCAGAGAAAGATGGCTGCCACCATGCAGCTAAGTTGTCAATCTTTTTCAAATTTCTATTATATGTTAAAACTTATCTAAATATCTTCTAACGCTAGGCTACGGTCGGTGTCGGTGTCGACCACCAAAATTCACCGACCATGACGATCACCACCTAGCATTGTTGATTGTCAATGCAAGCTACCACCACTCACTACTATTGACCGCTAATACCCATTGACAACCACCTTCAACAATCAATGACTAGATGATGGTCGAAGATTGGGATTGAGGGTCGTGTTGAGGATTGTTGGGAGAGGAGTCCCACATTGGCTAATTAAGGGGAAGATCATGAATTTATAAGTAAGAAATATTATTTCCATTGGTACGAGGTATTTTGAGAAAATCAAAAGCAAAACCATGGGAATTTATACTCAAAATGGGCAATATTATACTACTGTGGAGAGTTTTAGTTCCATAGGTTGGTGACCAACGACCACTTCGACAATCACTAAAATGATCATTAGTCATCAATCCATTGTTTTAGTTGCTAGTCTCGGTCACGAGCCATCGGTCACCAACAATCAAGATTGGGGACAGGGGCCATGACAAGGGATCGAGACCAATGACTAGCAACCAGGGATTGGTGACTGACTACTTCAATGATCGGTAATCGATGACAGCGGACAAAGACTAGCGATTGAGCCTAAGAATCAAGGACCCGCAACTCACCACTGGCTACCGGGACTTTTGACCCCTTTGACGATGTTCAGTGATCACTAGTCATGGGTTTCTAGTCCCATTCGTCGATTCTCAATTTCGATCGTTAGTCATTGGTTTCCGATTTTCGATCTCGATCGCTAGTTATAGGTTGCTTGGTTACTCATGGCAGACAACCAAAATTCTGGTTTGGCCAATAAGATGCTCAACGTGTCAAGAACAAATTGATAAACAGTGAAGAAATTGTAGCACCTCAGCTGGGAGAGAGCAACATACCCAAAAACCAGCCATGATTTAGCTCAGTAACAGTCCTAACTACAATTCAATTCACGTGGGTTCGCGTGCCTAAACTAATTGAACTGTATTCAAGTTGATATTGATGAGACAAAGAGTGAGGGATCCCACTAAATTGCAAGTCAGAGAGGGCACGTGGTGACTGATTCCTATCCTCATTGATTATAAAATAAGCCAAGCCAGTGGCGACTTTCGTTTGAGTCCACAACCAACTGGAGATAGCTGTCCATGTGCCATCACTGCACAATCATATCACAATCTGATACCCATCATCAAACCCTTTACTCCCCACATTTTCATCCATTTCCGCCTTATAAACCCTCTGTTACCCTCCCTTTGATTTGGGTTTCATTTTGTTTCCTACAATTTCCTCTCAATCATGCCAAATTTGCCTCCCAAATTCCCAAACTTCAACACTTCAAATCCCCCTGCACGCGACGACTTCCTTTCCTTCTCGTCGGCTCAACCAAGTCTCCACCGTCGGTCCATTAGCGACTCGATCGCCTTCCTCGAAACGCCGACGATGAATCAAACCATTTTAGGCTCGGCTGCACCATCCAACAATAATGCATTTGATGCGTTTGATGAAGATGATCAGCCAACTTCTTCCGAGGCACATAACAATGGAATAACTGACTCGAAACGAGTCAAGAGGTAAATTAAGAGCGAGTCTTATACGATCTTTAAAAGGGTGTAAAAAAGTTGACATCTTTTCATGAAAAACCCACAGAATCTTGGCAAACAGACAATCTGCACGAAGATCACGGGTGAGAAAGCTGCAATATATTACAGAACTGGAATAGAGTATCAGTACATTACAGGTTATTGTACATTGTAATTTAATAATTTTTGTGTGTTCATGAACTTGTTTGATTAATGTCTTAATGATATGATTATACAATGAATAGGCCGAAGTTTCAATGTTGTCACCACGAGTAGCATTTCTAGATCAACAACGACTGCTTCTAAACGTGGACAATAGTGCTTTGAAGCAAAGAATTGCCTCCCTCTCCCAAGACAACATTTTCAAAGATGGTAACAAAACAAAACAAACCCTCATTTCATTCTTTTTTCAAGTGTAACCGTTGCACGATAGAATGATAATAGATGTCTTAGTTATCGAGCAATACCCAGTATGCCGCCGCTCTTCGTTGTTGGATGAAAGTCCCACGTCGACTAATTTAAGGAATGATCATAGGCTTATAATAAAGGAATCCTCTCTCCATTGGTATGAGACATTTTGAAAAGCACAAAGCAAAGTCACGAGAGCTTAAGCTCAAAGTGGACAATATCATATCATTGTAGAGAGTCGTGTTCAACTAACCATCTTTTAATTTTAAAGAAAATACAAGTATTTTTGAAATTGAGTATATATATTGAACAATTTATAAGGATATGCAGCACATGAAGAAGCATTGAAGAGGGAAATAGAGAGATTAGGGCAATTATACCATCGGCAACAGAAGAATCGGAGAATGGATAGCAATGGGCCGTCGCCGGTAGCAACCAACGAGCCCATATCTCCGGGAGATAAAAACCTGACGCTTCTCTATGTTTGACCAACTTTTTTACCTTTGCTTTTTTTGTCGGATTACATGTTGAGTCAAAACTCAGCAGTCAAATGTTCAATCAACCAACTTTACTGCAGTAAATATTTGTTCAAAGGATTCCATCATTTTGACTTAGAGTCGGTTCGTTCTGTTGGAGTCAAATCTTAAACGTCAATATGTGAGAGTCGAGATTCAAATAGTAAAAATAGTGAAAATGGAAATTGTGATTATTTCAATTTAATCTTTATAATAGCGAGTCGATTAAGCAATCATGACACAAACATTTTACTATTAAAAAAAATTATAAATTTAGTCTCTAAATTTTTAATTTGACGATTATTTATAAATTTAAAATAGATTATGAGCTAAATTTTTAAGCTAACCCACTAAAAGAAAAAATGATTATAATATTTTTTTTTTAATGTTATGTTCATATTTGTGGTTTCTTGACGTGAAGGAGTTGCTAGAGGTTGATTGCTCACATGGGTAAGCCATTGCAAATATGTGTTTTTTTTTTTTTTAAGTATTCAATTTATAGTTTAAATTTATATATTTGTTCATCTGAAATGGACGTCTCTTTCAATGAACCATTGTTGCTTGTCGTTTTCGTCTATAAAATTTTTCACTATCGACCTTCTTGGAATTTCTTCCTATATTTAGACGAGGAACAATTCGTTCGAATCTTTACAACGAGGAATGGGGAAGTTTTGTTTCTTATTCTAGCAAACAATTCCTCGTCTAGATTCGTAAACGACTTTCCATAAATGCAAGTGAAAAGTAATACAACCAATAAGGGATAAGGCCTCGTGTAACAACAGTGATGACACTAGCTAACAAGGAGTGAGATGACGGGTAACATTTATCACGAAGAGAAAAACGATAAAAGGAGGAATTGTTTTAATTAACATCAAATTCGAGAATTCAATCATAAAAATTATATTTGGTTAAATATTTTTTGAGTTACATTTTTTATTTTTAAAAATTTGATAATGATATGAGTGGGGTAAGGTAGAGCAAGAGGGAAAAAATGACAAGAAATTGAAATTACAATGTTTTGTTTTTTAATTATGATCAAATAATAAATGAACTTATTTTGTCTCATCCACCATGTTACACTAGTGTCCAAGATTTGGCACATCTCAACTCAATAAAAAAGAAAAGTTATTTGGTTCTAATCTCTAACTACTTTTTATTTATCAACGTTTTTCAATCGAGATCTGATTTCTAAATCTGTTATCCAACACTGTAAAAACGCTAAGAAACATAAAATAATATCGAATCTCTTCTTATTAAATCTCTATTTTCAAGCATAAAAACGACAGTGAGGCTGACAGTAGTATATAACGGACTAATGTGGACAATTTTAAGTGGGGTTGGACTGTTATAAATAGTATAAAAGCCAGCACGGAGGCAATGTGTCAACGAGGATGCTGGCCTCCAAGGAGTGGATTGTGAGATCTCAGAACATTCCTGTGTGAAAACCTCTCAAAACCTCTCCCTTTTTTAAAATCGTAAATCTGAAGACGATACGTAACGGGTCAAAGTGGACAATATCTGCTAGTGATGGGCGGTGAAAAACGACCCATATACAAAAAGTTGATGTAGCCATAATTTACGAGTACCTACCCCATTAAGAATCAATCATAGTTCAATAAAGGAAACTAATTTGGAGCAATTATATAATCCAAGGCATGTGGAAAACCAAACAAAATATCAAAGCTTTTTGATTCACTCATTCATTTGAGCCTAATTACACTGTGGCCATTTTATACGACCTGCCAAAGAAAAGCCTGCCTATGTCTGCACGGCTCTTTCTATTACACCAGTATATGTTGCTGTCTGAATTCCTCTTGTCTTTTCCATCAAACACTTCTCTTTTCTCTTTACCTTTTTATCTTTCAAGAGGATTCTCAAAGAGATGAAGTGCCTTGAGATATTGGGAGGCTGCAACTTGGAAAAAGTTCATCTCCTTTTTGAGTCATAAATGAGCAATATATAGCAGCAAATTCACTCAAACAAGAAGAATCTGATATCAAAACTTGACGATGGAATTTCATGGTTTATGGGGAAGAACAGGATATGAATCACAATATTGAAAAGAGTCATGCATATCTTATCCACAACTTGAAGAACTGAATCAAAAGAAAAGTGTATTTGCATTTTGCTATCAATTTTGAAGCTAAGTCTCTATTGATTTGCATTAGTGGTGTCAGATAAACCCAATTGAAACGCATGAACTATAATAGTTTGAAGAAATAAAAGAAGATAAGTATGTGGATTGTATTGACGGGGAGGAAGAAAAGCAAGTCATTTTCCAGCATTTGGTTCAGTTTTATGTGGCTACAGGCACCACTACCACAAAAATGTAACTTGGCAAAACTCCAAACGAGTTACACATGCTGTCAAAGCAACCTGTATAAACCACAAGCTCATTTAGTTTCAATCCTATCTCTTTCTCTGTCCTAATTCCAATCATACACTAACTTTTTGCCTTCCAATAAATCGTGAGTCTAAGCACAACTGCAGCACACAAAACAATTCATCTTCTTTCTCTTTCTCTCTCTCTCTCTTTCTCTCTAGCAGAGAGGAAAAAACAATGGTAACTTGTTTGTGGAGAAACTCCTTAGTTCCTATTGGCTATGAATGACTTCTTTAATGGTTAAAATCTTCCTTGTTTTCAACAGGTTCTGGTATCTAAGCATGGGAGTGGAGGAGGAGAAGAAGATGCTGCAGTGGATTTTTGGGGAAACCCAGTGGACAAATCAAAAACTGGAGGATGGCTTGCTGCAGGGCTCATCTTAGGTGCTTAATTTTTTCTTTAGTTTTCACAGACCAAGAGTCTAAATCTATCAATTCTAATGCCCAAAATGATGCAGGAACTGAGCTCTCTGAAAGGATATGTGTGATGGGGATATCAATGAACTTAGTGACATATTTAGTTGGGGATTTGCATCTCTCTTCAGCTAAATCTGCAACTATTGTGACTAATTTTCTTGGTGCCCTTAATCTTCTTGGCCTTCTTGGTGGGTTCTTAGCAGATGCCAAGCTGGGACGTTATCTAACTGTTGCAACTTTTGCTTCCATAACTGCTGTGGTAAGTTATGAGCCATTAAGAATGATTTCAGCAAAGAAATTTCTAGTTCAGAATTTAGCCTAAGCCTTGCTGGTTTTTTGCAGGGTGTTATTTTGTTGACATTGGCCACAACCATCCCTGGCATGCGACCCCCTCATTGTGATGACTCCAGAAGGCAACTTCATCAATGCATTGAAGCTAATGGTGGGCAACTTGCCATGCTCTATGCAGCACTTTATACTATAGCACTCGGCGGAGGGGGGATAAAATCGAACGTTTCAGGATTTGGGTCCGACCAATTCGATGTCAATGATCCTAAGGAGGAGAAGGCCATGATATTCTTCTTCAATAGGTTCTACTTTGCCATAAGCATTGGATCCTTGTTTGCTGTCATTGTGTTGGTTTATGTACAAGACAATGTTGGGAGAGGCTGGGGATATGGAATCTCTGGAGGGACCATGGTGATTGCTGTGATTGTACTGCTTTGTGGGACAACCTTTTACAGGTTTAAGAAGCCTAGAGGAAGTCCTCTAACAGTGATATGGAGGGTGGCTCTTTTGGCTTGGAAGAAGAGAAGTCTCCCTCTCCCATCTCATCCCAGCTTCTTAAATGACTACCAAAATGCCAAGGTTCCTTACACCTACAGGTTCAAGTAAGTGTTTTTCAGATCTATCATCACACTTAGTTTTTTTTTTTCCCCCATTTTTTCCTCTTTGTTGTAAAGAAAACGGTGTTAATGAAAAGGTGAATATCAGGTGTCTTGACAAGGCTGCAATTCTGGACGAGTATGTTGCCAACGATCGAAACAGAAACGATCCTTGGATTGTCTCGACCGTGACTGAAGTTGAAGAAGTGAAAATGGTGCTGAAGCTTTTACCTATTTGGTCCACTGGCATCCTCTTTTGGACGATCTACTCTCAGATGACTACGTTCACAGTAGAGCAAGCATCATTTATGGGTAGAAAAGTTGGTAGTTTTGAGATTCCTCCTGGTTCTATGTCAGCCTTTCTATTCATTGCCATCCTTCTCGTCACTTCCTTGAACGAGAAACTATTCATACCAATTGCACGGAAGCTGACTCACAATGCCCAAGGTCTCACAAGCCTTCAGAGGATTGGAATTGGACTTGTTTTCTCAATTTTTGGCATGGTGGCTGCTGGAGTTGTTGAGAAAGAGAGGAGGACATTAGCTTTGGGACAACGTACTCTAAGTGCTTTCTGGTTAATACCTCAGTTCTTCTTGATTGGTGCTGGAGAGGCATTTACATATGTTGGACAACTCGAGTTTTTTATCAGAGAAGCACCAGAACGAATGAAATCCATGAGCACAGGGCTTTTTCTTAGCACTCTTTCCATGGGATTCTTCGTTAGTAGCTTGTTGGTAACAATCGTGGATAAAGTAACCAACAAGCAATGGCTGAGAAGTAATTTGAACAAGGGAAACTTGAACTACTTCTATTGGCTACTTGCAGTGTTGGGGCTGCTAAACTTTTTCTTCTTTCTAGTCCTAGCCCGGAAACATCAGTATAAAGACCAGCATTACTTCAACTCTAAAGACAACAATGAGGAGCTCAAGAGTTCTAATGACTTGGTAGCACTTGAAGTGGAAGGGCCAATAAGCATAAAGGCAACAGAAAGTTAAGAGTGTGTGTTTCAAGGTGTCCCATGTATAAGTTTAAAAATCCTGCATCTACGTTTGAATATCTCAAAACCTGTAGCTACAACCATCCTATGCTTTCAGCATCAATGGCAGATAAGCCACTGCCATTTTGTCTTCCCCTAGGTTCTATATGATCTAAACCATTCAGCATATTTCAAATAATGTTTTCCAGTGCAAACCGGCACTCATTTATGTAAACATCCATGTCTCATAGCAGGCTTCTTACTGAAAGTAGAATCCTCAAATGATTTTGATAGACATCATTTTCAAACAGGCAACTATTCCAATAAATTATTTTAGCTAGCAACTAGACTCAGCAAGATGTATAGGGTATAAAAGCCTTGATTATCAAATAATTCCAGAAAAGTACACTGCTCAAATATAATCCTTCTCACATCGTCCCGATAAATGAGAAGTAGACCTGATATCTAACAGCAATGCATGTTTCTAGAGGCAGAAGCAGAACTTGGAGAAGGAAGGTGATTTACAACTAATGGAGGTCGGAGGGCCACATGCTGTTCCATCTTCTGTTTACGAGCTTTATACATTTCTTCTGTTTCAACCACTACTAATCGCTTTACCTATAATAAAATTGAGCAAAACAACGAAAAGGGATCATGGCATTCAGTCACCATGAGGTTGTTCTGTAGTGTGTGCATGTGCGCAGTAGAGAATAAGTATAAAAAGCAACCTGTTGAAGCATTCCCCTAACAGTTGGTGTGTTCCAGCGCATGACAGTTCGGTTGCACTTTCGGAGCCGCAATGCCTCTAATGTACGTCGGTGAAGCCTCCTTGTTCCTGGCATGCCTCTCACTAATGTGATATAAAGATTAGGACTCCATGCAATTGGGACATTGGCTTTGAAGGCCTTGAAGGCATTCATGTCAAAGATCTCCAAAAATCTACAAAACAAAATAATGATCAAGAAATAGATTTCTCTGCGAGCATATCAACAATCTCAGCTAAGCACCTCAACAAAATCTTCTAATTTGTTAGGCGGGAAAACTTCTGCAGTTCACAAACTTTCAATTAAACAAAAGATCGTCTTCAATAGATTGAAAGCTACCAATGCTCTAGTTGCACAAGAAAACATGAAAAGAAGTAGATGATAGCTTAAAGTAGAAACCACATCCACGCCACAATTCGTCATCTCAAATAGTTATACTTCATCTTTATACCGACATAGGGCTTTCAATAAAGTCTTCTACAATGTTCAAAAAATTAAAACGGTAGAACTGCATGCTTGGAAGCAAAACCATTTCAATATAGCATTTCAACTACATCATCTTCATCAATCTGGAGCTTGAAATTTACATAAGATTTTTCATAGACACAGCATTCAGTCTTAAAAGGAACATTAAAAAAGGTGAAAGCGCATGCTAAGAAGCAAAAAACTTCCAATGCAGAACGGATAAGGAGGAGATCTGTAAGCTTGATAGCATTGTGATAGAACTAATGCTGGGCCGTGCATGGTTCAAAAAAGCCACAAACTGAAAACCATGATGATCAGCTTGCCAAATGTGCTAACTGAACCAAACTCTTTGTCAATTTAAAACCAGTTTTACAAATTCAATTTGGTTCGATTAAGAACCTTATGATATGAATCACCAAGGACATCAAATTATTATTCATACTTCATCCAATAACTTTGATGTAATTTTATCCTTTTATGACATATTAAGTAGGGTTATTCTTAGTCACTTTCTATGTTCTATAATGTGGCATGTATTCAGGGTTCTGGGATGTAATCTAAGGCCTGTCGACTAGGTTGTACAAAACAGATAATGATGAATCGAGTTTTAACCTTTGTGCTTCTTTCAAGTTTAGCCAACAAGAGAACTTCATGAATTTTGCAATTCATGTGTCGAGTTGCACAACAAGAACATTCAAGTAGGATTTATCATCCTATCTAGAGGAGTGTTCAATTCTTCGGCCAAGGAACTTGTTCTTTATCACAAGAGGAAGATCGTAAGGAAATCCGTTTCTAACTCAATCCTTAGGGTTAAAATAGAATCGTTTCTAACTCAATCCTTAAGGCAATCCGTCTCTAATTCCAATTCATTACGATTTTCATATCACTTTCATTATATCTCATTCCCAGCATTGAATTAAATCCTAGTTCAGGAATAACGTAATATTCAAACGAAAACATTCATAAACCAAAAAAAACAGACAGGACATTCGAACCATCAATTTTGCAGCCACCCATTACAAGATACCAAATTTTGATTTACTAAATATTTTCACATTCTAAAGAACAGTAATACACATGATTATCACGAAACTGGAATCTCCACATCATGAAAGGCCACTGAAAGTCTGAAAAACAGACGAAAAGTGAGGGGGGAGGTGGGGAATTAAAGATATATCCTGAGAATAGTACGGAAACCCATCAATCTTAATGAACTCAAACTACATAGCATTCTAATAAACCAACTAGTACAAAGACAATCAATTTTTCCTAATACAGAATGAAAATTAACCGCCCCAAGTAAAGTAGATAGCAGAAAAAACAAGAACAGAAGATAAGGCGGGAAGAAAGCATAAATCAAGAATGTGGAGAATCCAATATTACCAGTTCGAGGAGAAGAAAGGAGAGGAATCAAGGGAAGCGACTGATAGCTGCCGATGTTGAGCCTCAAGCTTGAGTCTGAGAGACGAGACTAAAATATCGAGGGAAAGAGAGAGCTGAGAAACGGCGTCGGATAGCTAACTTATTAATTATTATTTTTATTTATTTATTTATTTATTTTCTTTCAATGAATTTCTTTCTCAAAAAAATATTCCTAAATTAAAATTTTGTAATATATATATATATATATATATATTTTTTTTTTGTTAAGTTGGGATAGAAATGGTCAAATAATTTATTTCTTTGAAAAGTTTAATAATTTAGTTACTGTGAGTTCTATATTTAAAAAATAATTATAAAATTTTAAAATAACCAACATTTTTTATCTTTATAAAAAAAAATTAATTTGGTTAATAATGGGACGAAAATTATTTATTAATGTTGAATGATGAAAGTCACCTATTAAATAATTAAGAAATGATCATGAGTTTATAATAAAATAATACTTTCTCCATTTGGAATGAGACATTTTGGAGAAACACAGAGCAAAATCATAAGAACTTATGTTCAGAGTGGATAATATCAGCAAAGTCACAAGAACTTATGTTCAGAGTGAACAATATTATACCATTGTAGAGAGTCGTATTCGTCTAACAAATAATACCTCATAATATTTTAAAATTTGTTAATGTTAGTTCATAAATATTTTTAATAAAAATTTATGAATAATTTTTTATATTTTTATTAATTTAGATTTTTAAATTGGATGTTTTTTATATGTGATTTTTGTAGCGAATTGGATCAATAACCAATGATGAGCAACACGAACACCTTGATGCCGCTTTTTAGAAGAGCACTCAGCAATATTCAAACCCCAGTTCTGAGCTTTCGTTGCTTCTGTTCTCAATCCTCCTCCTCCTCCTCCTCAGCTCCCTCGTCTTCTCCTTCTGCGCCAAACAACAAGCTCTTTGTTGCAGGTTCGTTTCTCTTTCGCTATCCCGTCACACAGATGCTGCCCCAACATGATTCAAATGGTTTTTGCATTGAATTTGATCTTGTTTTTTTCCTGCCGCTTCCAGGTTTGTCTTGGTCATTGGACGAGAGATCCTTGAAAGATGCGTTTTCTTCCTATGGGGAGGTTACTGAAGGTAATCGTGAATGTTGAGTTTAAGCCTTTTATGAGTTGTAGTCTACATGTTCGACGAAATGTCTAGTCGATTTCAGACCTCAGTTCATGATGTTTGCTTCTGGGTCGAAGCTTTTTGATTCAATTCCATTCATAATTCCAATGATTTTTTAGGAAAAAAGTTGTTTCATTGAAGTTTCCTGTTTTACCATGCTTCTATGATTTTCTTGGAATATTGAGACAGCAAGACAATGAGAAATTTAGAGATTGGAAATTCTGCATTAAGAACTGTGAAGTACAACGAATTTGAGAGGTGGGAAATTAAAATTTATGTTTGAGCTGAAAGAAATTTGATGGCCATTGGTGATCACTCTGGAACTTCTCCAGCAAAATAGCTTATGGACATGGAGTTCATTTGGTATTAGTTTAGATGAAATTGAATGGTGGCTGTGAAAAATCAATGGTGAGCATTGTAGAAACCTTGATGCCCATTGGTTATCGCTCCGAAACTTCTCCAGAAATTAGCCTATGGAATTCAATTGATATAGTTAGGATGAAATTCAATAGCCACTGAGAAACTTCATTAATCATCACTAAAGGAACTTTCATATCCATTGCTGATCACTCTCAAACTTCATCAGCAAATTGCTTATTAAGTTGAGTTCAAGCATGTTTGGGAGTGATTTGAAATGCGTAAATTCATCATTTCTTTCATTTTCAGATGCTTTTAATCCTTCAAAATCAATTTTGATAGCATAAAACGTGTTAGGAGTGATTTTGAACCTGAAAAATGTGTTTTTAACCATTTCAAAATCACTCTCTAACAAGCCTTTCTGTTGAGATTTGAATGTTTATATACTCTCTTGACAGTCAGGATAATGTATGATAAAGACTCAGGTCGATCCAGAGGCTTCGGATTTGTGAACTTCACAAATGAAGACGATGCACAAACTGCAAAAGATGCAATGGATGGAAAGGCAAGTCACTATTTAATAAGAAGTTGTTTGACAATGTTTAATCTAACATCCTAAATTAGTCAAAATGATAGTCATCCCGTCACTTTCAGGCACTATTAGGGCGGCCGTTACGAATAAGCTTTGCCCTCGACAAGGTCCGTGGCGGACCTGTTGTCGTTCCTCGACTTTCAAACATCAACAACGTGTTTGGCCGAAGATCTTGAAGCTCTTGATATTTCATCTTCATCTCCTGGAGCATGAATATGTAAGCTTGAACTTTTCAATTCCTACTTCATAATCTGAATCTTGACTTGGTTCTGGAGGTGAATGCTAGACAGGTGTGGGAACCAATAGTATGAAGAACCTTAATTTAGGATTGTTTAATTAGATATTTCCAGTCTATTTGTTCAGAAATCTTGTTTTCCATCTTAATAGTATCCTTGTCCAGTACATTAGATCTATTTGCTTGATTTTTTTTATTGGAGTTTGCATTCAAGCACAATTTTAGTTCTGATAAGATTCTAGTGGCATTTTCATAGATTTTTTTTTTTTATCAGGAAAGGAGAACTATTTTTCACATTCAATAGCCCACAATTAATTGAATTAGTTGATTTAATAGTTCTAATATTATTGAGTTTTATGAACTTGAATAATTTTCGAGTAATTACATTGATGGGAGCAAATTTGACTCTTTGTTTTAAAAATGTCATTACTCTTTGAATTTTTGAACATTTATAGAAAAGTCGGTGACCTAAAACGATACGTTGGAATCATGTAGAGTGTTTAGGTATGATTTGGATTCCAAATTATTGTCCAATGTTCTAGATCCTAATTTTTATTCCAACATTTTTTTTATCAATTTTTGCATGCTGGAGTTTTTTGAACGTTTAATTAAATTTTTGTTTTAGTTGTAGTTTTCAAACTCAAAAGGGAGGAAAATAGGAAAATATTGTAAATTTAGAAAGAAAATGAGTATTTTTTTTAAATAAGTAAATTTTATGGTTTTTTTTTTTTTTTTTTTTTTTTTGTAATTTTAACATTAAATTTAGGGTTAAATGAATAAAACTCAAAATACCAAACTTTAGAAAAAGAAATTAAAAATTATACTAAATTCTCGAAAGTTATATTAATACTCTTGAACTTTTTTTAAAACGTCAACATTAATACTACATTTTTAAAATACTAAAGAACTTTACAAAATAATATTAAAAATGGAGAAAATTTATAGGACAACAAAACCTATTTTCAAATTTTATTTTTTATTTATTTTATTTTTTTTAATAAAGATTAGTGGGGAGTAGGATGGAAAGGAATAGGACAACGCCGGTCGAAAACGCCACCGTTTCAACGACGCACAGATTAGGGTGGGCCAGTAGGAGGTGGGTGTGTTTAATTAAACGCCGTCGTTTGGGTGACTTGTACGGAGGAGATATTTTTTAATATTGGAAAAAGAATGGATGCAGATTTGGCAATTGGGCATGGAACCTTGCCGAAACTCCAAGCCATCATCATCATCATCACACTATCTCAGATCAGAAGGAAACCAATTTGTTTGAGTTGAAGCCACCGAAAAATCCACCATGGAAACCGAAGCTCAACACTCGAACCCTCAAAATGATGCAGCTGCCAATGATGCGTTCATCAATTCTTTCATCGAGATCACTTCCTCTTCCAAAGAGGAAGCCCTTTTCTTCTTAGAGAGCCACAATTGGGACCTCGACGCCGCCGTTTCCACCTTCTTGGATAACCATGCCGCCGATTCCGTCGACACCGTCGATGCCACTGCCACCGTCACTCGCCCAGTTCCACCGCCCGATTCGCCTGGATTTTCTCCTTCTATGTCGCCATCGCGTTCTCGCTCGCCTTCCCCGCCTGCTTCTCGTGCTCCCTACGAGCTCCGTTCGAGGAGAGCTAGAGGTGAAGCGAAGAAGAAGGTCGACAATAGGGCTTCTGGGAGCAGGACGCATCGCATCCGCACCCTTTCTGACCTTAACCGGCCGGCGGAGGACGACTCGGATAGCGACTCTGATGAGTTTCAAGAGTATTACACTGGTGGTGAGAAGAGGTAGGTTTGATTTTTTATTCATCAAGATTTACTCTAATTGACTTCTGAGAAAATGTGGGATAATCGAGAGGGGGATGTAAATTTTCCTTTCTTGCTGGTTGCATTAGGCACACGTTTGGAATTTGGATTGAAGGAGCTCATTGGACTCCCGGTTCTGGAATTTTCCAATATGTTGTTTGATTTTTTCTTCGCCTTCTAATATTCATGATGGTTGATCTAGCCAGATTTGTTCATGTCATCGATTTTCCGATTCGCAGTGTTCTCTTGGAACATGATTTCGTATCTTCAGTTGCTTACATTTTGGAATAGTTTGTTGACATTGCTTAATGATCTTATTTTACTTTCACTGGCAGTGGAATGCTTGTCCAAGATCCTGCCAAAGGTAATTCTGTCGATGCAATCTTTGATCGAGCCAGACAATCAGCAGTCGATGCACCTATTGAACCATCTTCAGGTTCTAAAAGCTTTACTGGAACTGCAAGATTGCTCTCTGGTGAGACGGTGCCATCAATTCCTCGGCACCCTGAGGCTATCACGCACACCGTCACCTTTTGGAGGAATGGATTCTCTGTTGATGATGGTCCTTTACTGAGGCTGGATGATCCTGAAAATGCATCTTTTCTAGAGGTAACAGTATTCAAAAACCCCATTTTTGTATTGTTCTTGGTTCTCAAAGTTAAGTTTCTCTTAAAGGGTCTTTGAGCTTGCAACTTGTCTGAAGATGACATGCTGCCGCCTAAGATGTTAATTTTCTTTTAATGATGTCCATGGACGCCATTTGATCTGGCTTTTCAGAACTTCAATAATTCTTATAGATGAAAGGACTTCAAACTTTCCCAGTCCTGGATAACCTGCTAGGTTCATTTGTTATCGATACTGATAAATGTTAGGAATCACGAACCTCCACAATGGTATGATATTGTCCACTTTGAACATAAACTCTCGTAGCTTTACTTTTGGTTTCCCAATAGAGATGTATTCCTTACTTATAAACCCATGATCATCCTCTTAATTAGCCAATGTGAGACCCCACCAACAATCCTCAACAATTTTCCCTTTGAACAAAGTATACCATAGAGCCTCCCCTGAGGCTTATGGAACCCTCGAACAACCTCCCCTTAATTGAGGCTTGACTCCTATCTCTGGAGCCTTCGAACAAAGTACACCCTTTGTTCGACAATTGAGTCACTTTTTTACTGCATCTTCGAGGCTCACGACTTCTTTGTTCGATATTTGAGGATTTTATTGACATGGTTAAGTTAAAGGCATGACTTTGATACCATGTTAGGAATCACAAACCTCCACAATGGTATGATGTTGTCCACTTTGACAATAGAGATATATTCCTTACTTATAAACCCACGATCATCTTCTTAATCAGCCAATGTGGGACTCCCCACCAACAATCCTCAACAATCCTCCCCTTGAACCAAGTATACCATAAAGCCTCCCCTAATGCCTATGGAGCCCTCGAACAGCCTCCCATTCGTTGAGGCTCGACTCCTTTCTTTGGAGCCCTCGAACAAAGTACACCCTTTGTTCGACAATTGAGTCACTTTTTTACTACTTCTTTGAAGCTCCCAATTTCTTTGTTTGATATTTAAGGATTTCATTGACATGGTTAAACCAAAGGCATGACTCTAATACCATGTTAGGAATCACGAACCTCCACAATGGTATGATATTGTCCACTTTGAGTATAGCTCTACTTTTGGTTTCTCCAAAATGTCTCATACCAATAAAAATGTATTCCTTACTTATAAACCCATGATATCTCCTTAATTTTATGGATGTGGGACTCCCCGCCAACAATCCTCAACAACAAACTAAGTTGGTCTTGTTAGGCTTGAAATTAGTTGGCTTTACTCTCTCAAGTTTTGTCTAGGAATTGAGATCCAAGATCCAAGTTTGTTAGATTTTCTTTTCACTGTTAATTATATTACTTGTGACGGATGTTTATATCTGATAACATGTGTATATTATGGCAGAGTATTAGAAGGTCAGAGTGCCCTGCCGAGCTTGAACCAGCAGATAGGAGGACTTCTGTCCACGTTAACCTTGTCAGAAGGGAGGAAGACTACCCAGTACGTTGATATATCTCTCTTTCAGCAACCTATTTTTCTGTACATCAGCATTCCATCTGACTCTTATTGTTCCCATGTCATCTCCTACCGATACAGGAACCCGTGAAGCGCCGCAACGCTCCATTCCAAGGCATCGGGAGAACATTAGCTAGTGACTCGCCGAACTCGGTTGCTCCTGAGCTGACTTCTGCTGCTACTTCACTGAATGTTGCTCCGTCCCCATCAACAGGTTTGGTGGTAGACGACTCATTGCCAATAACTTCTCTTCAGCTAAGGTTGGCAGACGGGACACGAATGGTGTCGCGTTTCAATCACCACCATACGATCAGGGACATTCGTGGATTCATTGATGCATCAAGGCCTACTGGTGCAAGAAATTACCAACTCCAGACGATGGGTTTCCCTCCCAAACAGTTGGCTGAATTGGATCAAACTATAGAACAAGCTGGAATAGCCAATTCTGTTGTGATTCAGAAGTTCTAAGTTAGCAGACATTGCTGAAACTCATTCGACAGCAAAGGTTAGCAGACATTGATACCAAGTTTTTTCCATCCTATGTCTTATTTGGGTTTTGATATAGCTATGTTTATGTACAAGTTTGCTTTGACAAGTGGCCTAGTTTCCATTTTAGGCGAATTATCATGTTATGATAGTAAACTTTTATTCCGTTAACAAGAATGGTTCTATAAATTATTTCCATCTCTTCATAGCTTCAAGCATATGATATAGTTGAGTGAGTAAGAGAAAGTGAGATCTTGAGGTTTGCTTTGGTCATATTCATCTGGCGGGCGCTCACTAGATGTATCTATATCCATCGATATCTTGTCATGTTATGTGTATATCACTTCACAATAGGCGTGAGAGAGAATGTGAGTGAATGATTGAATGATTGAAAAACATAGTGTAGTGTTTAACGTTATTATTCCATCCGATGGACATATATAGGAACTTTACAAACCAAGCTTTCGGGAGCATGATCAATCTCATCTTCTGCTAGATCCACTCGTCAAAGGCGACGACCATAACTTTACGAACTTTAAACAAAGAGTAATCAAAGAACGTGAAACCTTTTGGATTCTTCACTTCTTTTTATTAAAGAAAATAATTAATAATAATTAACATGTTGGTTGACCCTGAAAAGCCCAGCCAGACAGCTTTTGTCACGTCCTTCGCTTTTTAATTCTTTTCTATATCATTATATTTTCTTTTCTATTTTTCAACTTAATAATAAATTTCTGTAGCTTTCATTTTTTTTTTTAAGAATATTTATTTATTTAATCGATTAAATATTGTATAATTAAAAAGCCAAGAATTCAAATTTTTAAATCTTTCCGTTGAAAAGTATTTTATAATAATATATAATTCATTGATTTTATTAAAAGAAAAATCTCATTGATTAAAGTATTTTTTCAATACAGAGAGCTGTATCCAAAATTTAAAATTATAAATTTGTTCAATCACATCCTAAACAGTAGAAATTAAGTTTGGGTTTAGAATTTAAAATATTGATAGAAATTAGTGCTTTTATTAATTTTATCATAATAATATTATATTCATATGAATAAAATGTCCAATTAACCATCAATAAAGATTAAAAAATGCCTAATATATATATATATTTACAATTTTTTTTTAAAAAAAGTAAAATCATCGGCCTGCTTTTTTAATTTGTGTTAATAAATTCTTAAATATTTAATTTTGCATATAATAAATTTATGTCATATTCTATATTTTAAAAAAGAACTTGGGATAATTTATAACATAAATTGAAACGGTATGGATCTTATAAAATTAAAATATGATGAATATTTATTAATATAAAAGAAAAAAGAAAAAGAAAGAGCCACCATCCCAGCATGTCGGCATCCTTTGATTTTATATTTATTTATTTATTTTATAAAACCTTTCATTTATTTATTGGTTTTCACATTAAGAACTGAAGTCTAAATTTGCATATTATTTGTTTTCTTTCACCATAATCACAAACACAAATTAGATTTTTTATTTAAAAAATTAAATATATAAACGGCACTGAAACGCTAAATATAATCAATAATACAAGATATTAGCCTATGATTAAGAGTTGAATATGATACACGTGTTAAACCGTAATGCAAGGCTAAATATCCTCAACACTCTAGATGTCACCCTTGAACGTGAAATTTCGCTCTCCTCTATCACTTAATTGAACGGGTTCGAGAGTTCTGAATGTTGAATGAAAGTCTCACATCGGCTAATTTAAGAAATGATCCTGAGTTTATAATCAAGGAATATTCCCTCAATTGGTAAGAGAAACTCAAAGTAAAGCTATGAGATCTTATACTTAAAGTGGACAATATCATACCATTGTGGAGAGTCGTGTTCATCTAACATGGTATCAAAGTCATGCCCTAAACTTAGTTATGTCAATAGAATCCTCAAATGTCAAACAAAATATTGTGAGCCTTGATTAAGGGTACGAGCCCTTTTGGGAAGCCCAAAGCAAAACCATGAGAGCTTATACTCAAAGTGGACAATATCATACTATTGTGGAGAGTCGTGTTCATCTAACATAGTATCAGAGTCATGCCCTAAACTTAACTATATCACTAGAATCCTCAAATATCGAATAAAGTATTGTGAACCTCAATTAAGGAGATAAGTACTTTGTTCGGGGGAGGTGTTGGATGAAAGTTTCACATTAGCTAATTTAGGGAATCATCTGACATGGAATCCAATTTTTCTCATTACTTTTGGAGGATGACATGATAACGCCATAAAAAGAGTTATTTATATTCTAATTAGGACCCCCACCGATAATGCTCTTAAAAGTTATGGCCCAAATCTTTATTACTTATCAAATCTGCCTCAATTCTCAAAAAACTTTTCATTTTGGTCCTTCTTTTCTCAATTATTTGCAACATTTCATTGTATTACTACCCTTTCGATTCAACGCCACGTGGCAAAGACCCACGAGACCAAAGTTAAAATATTTAAATACATATTTATTATATAATACGTAATATTGAGATTTTAATAAGATGCAATGATATTGCAATCAATAAAGCTTACAAATATAGACAAATATTCACTGACGTCGGTTATCACTTTATTAGTTGTTAATTAACATATTTTAGTGTAATAATTTGGATTTATTTAATTTAATCCTTGTTTCAAAATTAAAAATTTAGTATTTTGTTAGAAATTAAATTAAAATTTATGTTAATAGTTTAATTAATTTTAATTTTTAAAAAATTTGTCAATGATTTGTAATAAAGTTTAGAAATAAATATTGTAATTTAATATAAAATTTAAAGATTCGATAATAATAACTTAATTAATTTCTAAATTATGTTGCGCATGTTAGAGATTGAATTCAATCATGGACTATGTAGGGAATTTTTAATTATGCAGGGACTAAATTGCAATTTGGGGAAAGTGATAATTTAACGCGGGTATGAGATGAATCACAGCCGTTTATTAGAGATCGAACGGTGAATAAGAGGTCAGAGACCAGCCGAGGGGTCGATTTCAAAGGAGCCGTTAGACAGAGTGGTGCCTGCGGGAGGGCCTGGCCGTCTGTCTCCCTCTCCTTCAATTAAATGCAATGTTTATGAGGTTTGGTCTCCCCATCATCCTATGAAACTCCCAGAGTTTTGATTTCCCACACACAACTGAAGAACAGATAATTTTATTTATTGAAAGGGTCTCAGTCCCCATTTTCCTGTCACTGTTTTCAATTCTTTGAACTCCCCTTTTCAATCAATCACCGATCATTTCGGCCTTTTCGTTTAGTTTATTGTTCTGTCAAGTACAGGTGGGTGCATGAGATGTGAGCATCATGTATTCATACCTCACATGATTAAGACAGTCTGCTGCTGATTTCTTCTTCTGATTCTCCCCTTTAATCTGTGTTATCCATTTTTCAGAACCATAACTTTGTTTGGATTACTGGGTGCTCTTTTGATCTTGATGTTCTTGATGTTCTTGGATGCAATCTGCCTTTTGGTCTCTACTTCAACATTTTGAGTACTAGTTAGCTCAGCTGAACTGAAACAGTGAGTATCTGTGCTTTGTTGGGGAAGATCCTGAGTTGAAATCGTGTAAAAAAATTGCCCAGAGTGTTAGTTCTTTGGATTTGTAAATTGGGTTTTAGAGGATTTGTTGCTAGTGAGACGATTGTTGTAAACTTTTTGTAGAATTTTCTCTTGATCATTCCAAAACGTACTGAATCCTATGTTTTTGTGCAGATCGGTAGCTATTTAATTGAAGGGGTTAGTTAAATGGCAACCATCGTTGACATAGGAGTCGGGGCAGCCATTAACATTCTTAGTGCCTTTGCGTTCTTTCTAGTATTTGCTTTACTTAGAATACAGCCAGTTAACGACAGGGTCTATTTTCCCAAATGGTATTGTTGTGCGCCGAAAGCGGAACAAATGTACTCACAACACCAAAGTTATTCAAGACATACAATATGACACTCAAAACTTGATGATTTCAACAGCAGAAAGAATGGCATTATATAGCCTTCTGTTAAACCTAAAGATAAACTAACAAGCCAAAAAAAGACCTTGAGAATAGGTCTTGGTCCTAGAGAATAGGGCTTATGACAGTGTTCAACAATCTCCACCTTGTCATAAGATCTCCAAGTTATAGCTAATTTGGTTGCTACCATGTCAACACACTACTCCCTTCCGACGTTGATGAAATCTAAACAATGCCAGAACTTTTCACGAGTGATAACCTTTGTCAACATATCAGCAGGGTTATCAGCTGTTCCAATTTTTAATAACCGAATATCCCCTTTGCTAATAATTTCTCGAATAAAGTGAAAACGGACATCAATGTGTTTTGTACGAGCATGATGGACTTGATTTTTTGACAAGCAAATAGCGCTCTGGCTATCACAAAATACATCTATATGTTCCTGCAAAATACCCAAGTCATTGATCAAACCATGCATCAAAATAGCTTCTTTAAAAGCTTCTGTTACTGCCATATACTCTGCTTCAGTGGTAGACAATGCAACAGTAGACTGCAATGTTGAACGCCAACAAACAGGTCCACCAGCCATAGTAAATAAATAACCCGTAGTAGATCGTCGCTTATCCAAATCACCAGCATAATCAGAATCCACATAACCAGCTACACGATTGTCAAGCTTAAACATTTCTTGTTTTTGAAACTTAATACCAACATCAATAGTGCCAAGAATGTACCTAAGAATCCATTTTACAGCCTGCCAATGCTCTTTACCAGGATTATGCATATAACGACTCACCATGCTTACTGCGTGTGAAAGATCAGGTCGAGTACACACCATAGCATACATCAACGCACCAACAGCATTTGTATAAGGAATGTTCTCCATATACCTTTTGTCATCATCAGAACTTGGACACATGGAAGCACTAAGCTTGAAATGAGGAGCAAGTGGAGTACTAACGGGTTTGGTTGAATTATTCAAACTAAATCTTGACAATACCTTGCGTAGATATTGAGACTGAGTCAACCAGACTGTACCTTTTTTCCGATCTCGCTCTATCTCCATTCCAAGTATTTTCTTTGCATTGCCTAAGTCTTTCATTTCAAATGTTTTAGAAAGCTCATCTTTGAGCTTATCAATCTCCATCTGTCTCTTTGAAGCAATTAACATATCATCAACATATAAGAGCAAATAGATAAACGATCCATCATCGAGACACCGATAATACACACAATGGTCAAATTGACTATGAGTATACATATGCTCTGCCATGAAATGATCAAACCTTTTATACCATTGGCGAGGGGATTGCTTCAGCCCATACAAAGATTTCTTCAATCTGCATACTAAATGTTGTTGTCCAACTACTTGGAAACCAACTGGTTGCGCCATATATATTTCTTCTTCCAAATCTCCATGCAAAAAAGCAGTTTTTACATCAAGTTGTGCAAGCTCAAGATTAAATTGAGCAACCAAAGCCAACAAAATTCGAATGGAAGAATGTTTTACCACAGGTGAGAAAATTTCATTGTAATCAATACCTTCCTTTTGTGCGTAACCTTTAGCCACAAGTCGAGCCTTATAACGTATACCAGAAGAGTCTTCCTTTTTTGCAAAAACCCATTTACAACCAATTTCCTTCTTACCTTTTGGAAGTGGTACCAAATCCCAAGTTTGATTTATCTCCAATGATGCTATCTCCTGATTCACAGCCTCTTGCCAGTGTAAGCTATCCGGGCTCTGAATAGCATCTTTGTAGCTGTTAGGAACTCCATCAATCAAAGAGAAAGCATATGCTATCGTATCATCAAACCTTGCAGGTTTTCGAATTACCCTTCGTGGTCTATTCTTGGCGATTGACTCAGGTTCCTCCACTCTTTCATTCACAAGGCTTTGCTCCTCAAGACTTTGCTCTTTTTGTTCTAAGACATCAAAGTTATTATTTACCTGATCAATAGGTTCTTCGGTAGGAGCAACCACATCAGGAGAGAACACCACCTTCTCCACCTGCTTCAATGCCTCGTCATTATTTTCAATTTTCTGCAAAAACATTCCAGACTCATCGAATGTCACATCTCGACTATTAACAATTTTACTTGTTTCTGGACACCATAACCTATAGCCCTTCACACCTTTGCTAAAGCCCATAAACTTGGCTTTTTTTGCTCTAGGATCCAGTTTTGAGTTTGTCACATGATAATAAGCAGGACACCCAAACACATGCAATTTATCATAATCACTAACAGGACTACCTGACCATACCTCAAGCGGAGTTCTCCCACCGTTTCCAGAAACAGGTAAACGATTCACCAAGTGAACTGCATAACTGAGAGCCTCAGCCCAAAATGCCTTACTCAATCCTGCTTGAGACAATATGCATCGAACCTTCTCTATTAATGTCTGGTTCATTCTCTCAGCAACTCCATTTTGTTGTGGCTTACCAGGAACAGTGAAGTGTCGAACGATCCCTTCATCTCGGCATACTTTAAGGAATGGATCATAAGTATATTCTCCCCCGTTGTCTGATCTCAGCTTTTTGATTTTCCTATCCGTCTGATTCTCTACCATTTTCTTCCACTCTAGGAAGATTTGGAGAACCTCGTTTTTGTGCCTCATGGGATACATCCAAACTCTCTTCGAGTAGTCATCAATAAAGGTGACAAACCACCTCTTTCCTCCCAATGAGACATTCTTTGTGGGACCCCATACATCGGTGTGAACATAATCCAAAATACCCTTTGTTTGGTGTATAGCTGTACCAAACTTCACATTTTTTTGTTTACCAAATATACAATGTTCACAGAAATCAATTTTTCCAGTTGTGGCACCCTTAAGGACTCCTTGGTTCACCAATGTCTGAAGCGCCTTCTCACCAGCATGCCCGAGTCGCATGTGCCATAATTTCGATATGTCTTGTTCTTTCGAACTTGCCATAGCAGCATGCCCAATTATTGTGGTTCCGTTGAGGTAGTATATGCTACCTCTTCTAGTTCCTGTAATTGCCACCAAAGCTCCACGAGCTACTTTCAAATTCCCTCCTTCCAAAATGATGCGATAACCACTCGCATCCAAAACGCCAAGTGAAATCAAGTTTTTCTTCAAGTCAGGAACATACCTCACATCTTTGAGTTTTCGTATAACCCCATCAAACATCTTGATTTGTACTGAGCCGATTCCCATTATCTTGCAAGTACTATCATTGCCCATATAGACAACTCCACCATTGAACTTTTTGAAGTCCAAAAACATCTCTTTGTTGGGACACATATGATAGGAGCACCCAGAATCAAGAATCCATTCCATGGTTTGGCTGGCTGATAAGGAGATTGTCAAGGCATCATCTGTATCAGTGTCGTCATCTTTAACCACATTGGACTTCGACCCCTTCTCTTTTAAGATCGAACAATCTTTTTTCCAATGGCCTTTCTGTCGACAATATGCACACTCATTTTTATCAAGTTTTCTCCAATTATCAGATCTACCTCTCGACTTTAATCGAGACTCTCCACATTCGTTCCTTTTCCAGGTAGAAGTTCTTCCATGAGCAGTGAGAACATTTGAGCTAGAGTTTTGATACGTCTCCTTTTCCTTCTTTCGCATCTCATTGTTTATTAAGGCATTTGAAACATCTTCAAAATCAATATTAGTGATTCCATGTAGTAGGGTTGTTACTAAAAACTCGTAGGATTCCGGCAAAGAGTTTAATAACAACAACGCCTTGTCCTCGTCATCAATCTTAACATCAAGATTGAGCAAATCAGTGATGATTTTGTTAAAATCATCCAAATGCTCAGCCATTGAGATACCTTCCTTGTAGTCAAAACGGAAGAGTTTCTTCTTCAAATAGAGTTTATTTTCCACACTCTTCTTCATATATTTCGCTTCAAGCTTGTCCCATAATTCTTTCGCCATGGTAACCTTCATAAATGGATATTTCTGATCCTTGCCAAGACAGGATCGAATAATTCCACAGGCTTGCCGATTTAATTTTGTCCATTCTGCTTCTGTCATGTCTTCAGGCATCTCCTCTTGGAGAGAAACATCGAGGTCTTGCATGACCAGCAAATCGCTAACTTCGCCTCGCCAAACACCAAAATTATTGGTTCCATCAAATTTTTCTACTTCGAGATTGGAACTCCACACTCTCGATCCACGTCGTGATGGTTCGGCCATTTGCAATAATTAATCTGGATGTAACTCAAAAACACAATTCTTGAAAACTGATTTTCAAGAGAATAAACACGATTGTGAGCACGTCTAATGGTCGATGAGGCCCAAACTTTCACAATACCCCCAAATACCACAACAATGCTCTGATACCACTTGTTGTGCGCCGAAAGCGGAACAAATGTACTCACAACACCAAAGTTATTCAAGACATACAATATGACACTCAAAACTTGATGATTTCAACAGCAGAAAGAATGGCATTATATAGCCTTCTGTTAAACCTAAAGATAAACTAACAAGCCAAAAAAAGACCTTGAGAATAGGTCTTGGTCCTAGAGAATAGGGCTTATGACAGTGTTCAACAGGTATATCAAAGGCTTAAGAGGAAGTCCATTGTCCAGTGGTGCAATTGTAGGCCGAATTATCAATTTGGATTTTAGATCATACTTGAAGTTTCTGAACTGGATGGTTGCAGCTTTGCAAATGCCAGAACCCGAGTTAATCGATCACGCCGGGCTTGATTCTGCTGTTTATCTGAGGATTTACTTGTTAGGGTATTTATGTTTTTTTCTTTCTTAGCATTTGTAGTTTACCATATGCTGTCCTAGAATTCATCAATTGTGTATATCAAGCTTATTTTTTGCTTGCTATCTTGTTTGTAGGCTCAAAATTTTTGTGCCCATTGCATGTCTGGCCTTCACAATCATGGTGCCTGTTAATTGGACAAATGGAACTTTGGAGCGTTCTTCTTTGAACTACAGCAATATAGACAAGCTTTCCATTTCTAACATTCCTATTGGATCACGTAGGTATGATGCAGAATTTTTCTATGAAACACTCACTTGGACATGCATGATTTTCCTTCCTCGTATGATATCATACAGTAGAAATGGTTAGAAATCGTGACCCTTCGTAATGGTATGATGTTGTCCACTTTGAGCATAAGCTCTCGTGACTTTGCTTTGGGCGTCCCCAAAAGGCCTCATACCAATGGAGATGTATTTCTTATTTATAAATTCATGATCATTCCCTAAATTAGTCAATGTGGGACTCCCTCCCAACAATTTTCAACAATCCTCCCCTCGAACAAAGTACTCCATTGAGCTTCTCCTGAGGCCTATAGAGCCCTCGAACAGCCTCCCCTTAATTGAGGCTCGACTTTTTTCTTTGGAGCCCTCAAACAAAGTACACCATTTATTCAACACTTGAGTCACTTTTTTACTCCACGTTCGAGGCTCACAACTTCTTTGTTCGACATTTGAGGATTCTATTTACATGGCTAAGTTAAGGGCATAACTCTGATACCATGTTAGAAATCATGACCCTCCACAATGGTATGATATTGTCCACTTTGAGCATAAGCTCTCGTGGCTTTGCTTCGGGCTTCCCCAAAAGCCCTCATACCAATGGAGATATATTCCTTACCTGTAAACCCATGATCATTACCTAAATTAGTCAACGGGGACCTCATCAGAAATGACCTCTTGTTTACTATTTAAACTCATAACCCACAAGAACTTTCGAAATGGAAGTCAAAATTTGAGCTAGGAAAAGAATAATTTCTACACTAAGCTATGATTTTCTGGGTAAGAGAGACAATTAGATGATGAGCATTGATGACTGAGCCGTAAGCTTCAAGATTTCATCGCCATGTTATATCATAAAAGATGTTTAACTTCTTCCAAAATCACTTACTGCAGATTCTGGACCCATTTGGTAATGGCTTATGTTTTTACCTTTTGGACTTGCTATGTGTTGAAAAAGGAGTATGAGACTGTTGCCACAATGAGGCTGCATTTTCTTGCATCTGAAAACCGGCGTCCTGATCAGTTCACAGTAAGATTGGCACTGAGTCACTGGTTATATTTTGTCAAAAATGGTACAAGGAGTTCTTTAAAGTACTAGGATATTCCAACCTTTGTGGGAATTGGAGAATGAGAATGGTTCCTTGGTTTTTGACATCAATTACATGATGCAGGTGATTGTTAGAAATGTACCACCAGACCCGGATGAATCCGTTAGCGAGCTTGTTGAACATTTTTTCCTGGTCAATCATCCTGAACATTATTTAACTCATCAGGTCAGTATTATTGGATTTTTCCATTCCACAAATTGTACCGTGAGATCCCACATTTTAAAAACATTGCCCAAAAGGAAAAGTCGAAAAAGGATAATATCGGCTAGCGGTGGGTTTGGGCTGTTACAAATGGTATCAGAGCCAGACACCGGGCGATATGCCAGCGAGGAGGCTGAGGCCCGAAGGGGGTGGACACGAGGTGGTGTGCCAGCAAGGACACTGGGCCCCGAAGGGGGTTGATTGGGGGGTTTCACATCGATTGGAAAAGGGAACGAGTGCTAGTGAGGACGCTACGCCCTGACCCACATCGGTTGGGGAGGAGAACGAAGCATTCTTTATAAGGGTGCAGAAACCTCTCCCTAGCAAACGTGTTTTAAAAACCTCGAAGGAAAACCCGAAAAGGAAAATCCAAAGAGGACAATATCGGCTAGCGGTGGGTTTGAGCTATTACATGCACGAACATCTTCAGTTGAGGAATTGATTAGGATTTGTGATTTATGTTCTCCTGACACTTTCTGAAGTTATTCTTACGCTTATGCAGATTGTTTATGATGCAAACAAACTCTCTAAGTTGGTTGAGGAGAAGAAAAAAATGCAGAATTGGCTAGATTTCTACCAACTAAAATATTCTCGAAACCAGTCTAAGAGGGCCACTATGAAGGTACAGTTCTTGAACTGGCGAATTGGTAATTCTTTGATGTTGCACTTGACATGTTTTCTATTACTAACGTCATGTGAGCAGACTGGTTTTCTAGGTCTTTGGGGAGACGAGGTCGACGCCATAAATTATTATTCGTCAAAAATCGAAATCCTATCAAAAGAAGTGAGTTATAACAGTAACCTTTCACCCATTCTCCCTCGATCACGGTATTCCGTGATATCATTGAGATATAACTTACATTATTCTCCAAATGACTTTGTTCAGATATCACTGGAGGCTGATAAGACAGTGAACCATCCTAAATCAATCATGCCAGCAGCTTTTGTTTCTTTCAAATCTCGGTGGGGTGCTGCTGTTTGTGCACAAACTCAACAGTCAAGAAATCCAACCATTTGGTTGACAGAATGGGCTCCCGAGCCCCGTGATGTGTACTGGGATAACCTGGCGATCCCTTTCGTGTCACTGGCAATCAGGAGGCTTATTGCTGGAGTTGCCTTCTTTTTCCTTACCTTCTTTTTCATGATACCCATTGCATTGGTTCAGTCCCTAGCAAACCTTGAGAGTATTGAGAAAACGGCTCCCTTCCTCAAACCCATTATTGAATTGTGAGTATCCTTTCTCTTCACACGTCGCCCGGTGCATACTGTTCTTGATTTTATCTTCTAAGATGTAGCCTGCCTGCTAATTACAATGCAGGGATTTCATTAAGTCAGTTATCCAAGGTTTTCTCCCCGGAATCGCTTTGAAGATTTTCCTCATCTTTCTTCCTTCAATACTGATGTTAATGTCGAAATTCGAAGGATTTATTAGTCGATCGTCTTTGGAGAGAAGATCCGCCAACAAATATTACATTTTCCTGTTTGTTAATGTGTTTCTTGGCAGTATAATCACTGGAACCGCATTCCAGCAACTAAATAACTTCCTACACCAGTCTGCAAACGAGTAAGCCATAACTTATAATCTGTTCATGAACCGTTCATGGTTGGTTGCCAATAATTTAGTGAGAAGAATGCGTTGTGTTTGTACATGTGTGGTTGAGATTATATATATATAACAACTTTCGTCATAGCTAATTCGACATTTTCTGCAGCATTCCGAAGACGATTGGCGTCTCCATCCCCATGAAGGCAACTTTCTTTATTACCTTCATAATGGTGGATGGTTGGGCTGGAATTGCTGCTGAGATTCTGAGGCTTAGGCCTTTGATCATTTACCACCTTAGGAACTTCTTCTTGGTGAAGACTGAAAAGGATAGAGAAGAAGCCATGGATCCAGGAACTCTGGAGTTCAACGTAGGCGAGCCTCGAATTCAACTCTATTTCTTACTTGGCCTTGTTTATGCTGTCGTCACACCTCTTCTCCTTCCGTTCATTGTAGTCTTCTTCGCATTGGCATATGTTGTCTACCGTCATCAGGTAAAACTATTTCGTCTAACTTCAGCTGTGTAGTTTGCCTCCCCATGTTCCTTTTATGTTTGCAAATATTGAGGTTTAAACTTCATGAAATAAGGATATATATGGTCCTCTGTTTTGAGAACATTGGTGCCATTAACTTCTTTGATATATACTCTACGAATATCGAGTTGCCATTTTTATGCTCATTTGAACACCATGCCTATAATTAGTCCACTTGCATTGTAGCTTTTCATGACTGATGTGTTGAGGATTGTTTGGAGAGGAGTCTCACGTCAGTTAATTAAGGGGGTTTGATCATGGATTATAAGTAAGGAAATACATCTCCATTGGTACGAGGCCTTTTGGGAAAACCAAAAGTAAAGCCATGAGAGCGTATGCTCAAAGTGGACAATATCATACTATTGTGGAGGTTCGTGATTCCTAACATGGTATCAGAGTCATGCCCTTAACTTAGCCATGTCAATGAATCCTCAAATGTCGAACAAATTAGTTATGAGTCTCGAAGGTATAGTTAAAAGTGGCTCAAGTGTCGAAGGGTGTACTTTGTTCGATGGCTCCAGAGAAGGAGTTGAGCCTCGATTAAGGAGAGACTATTTGAGGGTTTCATAGGCTTCAGGGGAGGCTCTATGGTGTACTTTGTTCGAGAGGATTGTTGGGGAGAGGAGTCTCACGTCAGCTAATTATAAGGGGTGGATCATAGGTTTATAAGTGTAAGGAAATACATCTTCATTGATATGAGGCCTTTTGGGAATGTCATACCATTGTGGCCCAATGTCCATGGCATGAGAGCTTATACTCAAACTGGACAATGGTACCATTGATGGTCAAGCCTTGCGTTTGTTTCTTTTTAACTTTACAATTTCTGTTCTCATTTCTCCCTTTTGTCGTATTTTTTAAGCTTTTTCTCCGAACTTTGTAGATCATAAATGTGTACAACCAAGAGTATGAAAGCGCAGCAGCATTCTGGCCCGATGTCCATGGGCGGATCATTGTCGCCTTAGTTGTTTCACAGCTATTATTAATGGGACTACTCAGTACAAAAGAAGCTGCTCAATCAACTCCCTTGCTCATCACATTGCCAATATTGACTATATGGTTTCACTTGTTCTGTAAAGACCGTTACGAACCCGCTTTTGTTCGATATCCCTTACAGGTTAACACAGACCTTATCTCACTGTTTTTAGTTGTTTCAGATTGCTTGCTCATGAGATAATAGCATAGGGACTTCTATCATCACCTCACCCTATTGAATGAACTTTCAGGAAGCAATGATGAAAGATACATTGGAGCGAACAAGGGAGCCAAACTTGAACTTGAAAGGATTCCTTCAAAATGCATACGTTCATCCAGTTTTCAAGCACGACGAAGACGACGTAGAAATCGAAACGGATTCTGAAGATGGGCGACATGGGCCAGTGCTGGTGCCAACAAAACGCCATTCTCGTAGGAATACGCCATTGCCAAGCAAGCACAGCGGTCCCTTATCGTCTTCACGTTCAGAAGTTGATGGAGGAGTTTCATAACATTCAGAAGTGGTGAGCTTGCTATTGTTTTTTAATGGTGTGTGTATATTCACTTGATGAGAAAGGGGGGAGGACACTGTAAATGATGAGTTAGGATAGACGCTTAGAAAAGTTATTAAAACTGACAAATAGTGCAGATTTTGTGTTCTGTTTTGTTCTTATATAGTGAATTTGGAATAATAAAATGATAAATTTATTATGGAATTGTTTTGTTCTTGCACTGTCTTGGTGGTCTTAAATATGATCTTATCTACCAAAATTTTTACTTTTGGTTTTGTTGTGAACGTGTGCAAGAACTTAATCGGTAAGATTTCACGTCAGTTGGAGAGAGCAACGAAACATTCTTTATAAGGATAAACTGTGAGACTGACGGTGATATGTAATAGGTTAAAGCAAACAATATCTACTAGTAGTGGGCTTGAGTTCGAAATGGTATCAGAGCCAAACATCGAGCGGTGTGCCAATGATGACGCTGGCCCCTAAGGGAGGTGGATTGTGAGATCCCACATCGGTTGGAGAGGAGAACAAAACATTTCTTATAAAGGTGTGGAAACCTCTCCACAGTAGATGCATTTTAAAATCGTGAAACTGACGTCGATAAGTAATGGGTTTGCGAACAATATCTGGTAGTGGCATAAGGGTGTGGAAACCTCTCCCTAACAAATGTGTTTTAAAACCGTGAGGTTGACAATGATACGTAACGGGTCAAAATGAACAATATTTGATATATACTAACTGTTTAAGGGTGTGAAAACCTCCCCCTAGTAGATGTGTTTTAAAACCATGAAGCTGACGATAAGTAACAAGCCAAAACAAACAATAACTACTAGTGGTGAGCTTTGACGGTTACAACATCAAAAGCTAAAATTTGTGCCCCTCCACTCGAAAATCATTTCTTATTTGGTTTGTAATTCATTTTTACTACATTCATTAATATAATATAATCCGAGATGAAAATTGTTATATCACAAATCTAATCTCTAATAGCAACTATTATAAACTATAACTTCATACTTTATTATAACATCTATTATAGCGGTAAAAAATGCTATTAAATGTCTTATACTTTTAATAACATGGACGGTCACGACATATGAAAAATACTATAAAAAGTCTATAATAGTGTTTTTCGAAAGTCGCGCATATTTAACCGTTTTTTATTAATTAATAAATGTTTTGTGTGTAATAAAATGTTTGAAAAATTAGCATAAGCTTTTCAAGCATTTATGTTTTTTTTTTTTTTCATGTGCGTGACAATAATTTTTTCAGAAGACAAAATAGTAGTTGGGAAGATCCTCTCATCCAGAGCAGCAGCGGATGAATCCATTTATTTATACAAATTAGTCCAAAATCTGACGGAAAAATATTACAAATCTCCGAATCCAACCTTCTTCCCCAATCGGAATCGTATCCTCCCTCCGTCGTTGAAGCTTCCGGCGAGCGAACAGAGAGGTAAGTGTTGAGCATTTGTGCTAATGGACGAGGTGATGACGGTTGGGGATGCGTTCTCGTCGTCCGTTAAACCGTCGTTGTTTCCATTGGCACCGGATCCTTTGCTCACTTCCAATCTCCCTCTTATCTCCGCCTTCCTCGCTGGCGCCATCGCCCAGTTTCTCAAGATCTTTACCACCTGGTACACTTTCTCTGCTTTGCTGATTTTTTGTATTGCGAGTTTTGTGTACATTTCTCCACGATCTGAGGGAGCCAGAGGTTAATCTGTTGTGTTCTGGTTTTTGGACTCTTAGGTATAAGGAAAGAAAATGGGAATCTAAACGGATGTTTGGTTCTGGCGGAATGCCTTCATCTCACTCTGCAACTGTGACTGCTTTGGCCCTTGCTATTGCCCTGCAGGAAGGATCCGGAGGACCTGCTTTTGCCGTCGCCGTAGTCTTTGCATGTGTTGTATGTGCTTGATTCCTTCTTTCTTCTTGTTTACATGCTTGTGTTCTTTCGTTTACTTTCCTCTTCTGATGCCCTGATTACTGAAAGAATTTAGAAAATTTTGGCTTTCTGTTCCATTAGCTGTAATGCTTGTTTTGATTTACAGTTTAGGATGAATTATAATTTATAAGTATAGTTCTTGAATATTTAGTTTCATTGTACCTTAAATAGTTTCTAACAAGTTCTTAAAGCTTTCATGGTTGTATCTATTAAGGTCATCTACTTTATAACTTTTCTAGCAAGTCTTAAAATGGTTCATTTGTATCTGATGAGTTTCTATTGTTTGCTTCATTAGTCGAAACATTTGCGAGGCATAAAGGTGATAAATATTAGGATCACAATTTATGCCAAAAATGAATTACTATCAGGTTAAGGTCTTATTCGACACAAAAATGAAAGTAAGAAACTTGTTTGAAAAGTTTAGAGAATGGATAGACACATCTATAAAAATTCAGATACCTCGAGCAAAGGTGGAATTTACTAGAACAAGATTATGCTAGACTAAATTTGTATTTGATGACATGATCTGTTTTGTTTGGTTTCAATGGTATTCGGTATATGTACTTCATGATCAAATTTTTTTAGTTAAATCTTGTTTTTGTGATCAAATTTGTTTAGTTAAATCTTGTTGTTTTGATCACATGTCTGTTGCTTTTGTATTCTGAAATGGTAACTTGGCTGCTTTTGTATTGACTCTGCCTTCTTCCCGTCGTCTACCTTGTATTTTCATTACATTTCCGTCGTGTTCCAATCCTGTAATGATAACTCGGCTGTTCTTGTAAAGACTTTGCCTCCTTGGCGTTGTCTTGTCCTGTCTCTTTGTTTCTGCTTCTTCTGCAGACCAGATGAGTATTAACAATATCATTCTATCAGTTCCAAATCAGCTAAAAATCTCAGTGAATGTGTTTGACAATTGCAATTCCAGTGATAGTAATGGACTTTACTCCATATCTCCTTTTGAATGTTTTTGTTTCTAATTAAAATTTGATTTTCGTTGTTACTATTTTTCTATATGATCGATTGACTTTAAGCTTCGGGTTTTTCGAACTCTTTTTAATGTTTTCATGTAATTGGCCTTCATGTATTTTCAATTTCTTGAAGGTAATGTATGATGCTTCTGGAGTCAGACTTCATGCTGGTCTTCAAGCCGAGGTAAGCTCTTTAGAAAGTGTATAGGTTCCATTTTTTTTATCTTTCATTTATCATTACCACTTCCATCTATGTCACCTTGAGTCTGATTATTATGTCCATTGTACAAAACTGTTCATCTTTTCCCATTAAGTCTTATCATTTGATGATCATTGCAGTTGCTGAACCAAATAGTTTGCGAGTTTCCTCCTGAACATCCTCTGTCCAGTATTAGACCATTGCGAGATTCACTTGGACACACTCCACTTCAGGTCAGTGCATTTGCTTCATATATGTATGTTGGGATATGGAACCATATGATATTAAAAGCTTAGCCTTGCAAATTTGTATCCTTCATATATTCTGGAGTAAAAAAAGAAAAGAAAAAACAAAAAAACTCCGAACTCTTTTGCTATGATGGAATACTATACCAAAGTTTGTCAATTTGAACCTAATTCAATGGATATGGTATCAACTAATATCCCAATGGTCGATGGTTCAATCTCTTACTCTACAATTCTTTGAAATTAAAAAAAAATTAAAAAAAATAGTGTAGAACTTCGAAGGCAAACTACAAAATGCCACTTTTTGCTATGGCTTATATGCTAATTATTTGAATACTATCAGATGCAATAATCATTTGCATTGTGTTTTTCCAAGCTAAGTATTGTAATGCTGCTGCTGACCGTTAATTAACTTAATATCATCCAACTGTGGATTGGGACATGGATATTATGTCTTGTTAGCCTTGTTTTATTATTATCTAAAATGACCCATTTTGAAGCACTAATATTGTTTATTATCTTCATAATGATGCATTGTTCTAGTCAACTTCATCCAGATAGAAAGAATTTTGTTAATTCATATTCACTCTCTGGTATCGATAACAGGTTGTTGCAGGTGCTGTGCTGGGATGTCTAGTGGCTTATTTTACAAGAAATCAAAACTAGATTATGGAATTTGAACATCGGGATCAAGTATGGCTTTTCATTCATTGGAACCACTTGAACAAGTGTAAAGAAAAAAATGGTTGCTGTTTAGGCATTGGACTGGGTGATTGTTCTTCCATAATTGGGACTCCAATGAATGCAGAAATGATATATTCTTTGGTTCAGATCTCGCTATTACAAATCGCCTCCCAATCCATCGAGATTGAATTTCTTGTTTAGACTTGTCATATATATATATATACACACACCTCAAAGGATTAAATGTTAATTCTTGATCGGTTTTTCTCCTTTTACAAGTTTCTTAGTGTTCATATACTCGACACCGACCATACAAGACTTCTAGAAACTAAATGAAGAACAGTTGATACGTAATTAACCAATGTAGATACGAAGCAAGATTTCATTGGAAGTTGTATATTGAGGAAGTTCAAGAGACATAAGCATGGAATTCTACGGTGGAGTTACTTTTGCGACTTTAATTTTTCTGAATGTTTAACAACAACAACAAAACGGACTTCAAAATAGTAACATTGCATGAATTGAATTTGATATTAATGTTTTGTAACTCAACCATTAATGCAGCAAAAACTTCCATTCAATTTAAACGACCCTCTTATAAAACTATGTTAGCTATGGTAAGATTCAGTCACAGATACAGGATCAAGCAACTATGACAAAGAAGAAAGGTTCGACCGCCACCGCGGGGGCGGCCGCCGGTTCAAAGGTGGCGGTGGTTGTGTGTGCCATGCTGTTGACATTGGCCATCCTGATATTCCATTCTGATGAGTTCAAGCTTCAGTCCTCCAACTTCACTTACCAATTCAGAAACAATGGCTTTGGAGAAGATAGCCATGGCTTTCAACCACCTCCTAAGATTGCCTTTCTGTTCCTCACTCGCAGCAACCTTCCTCTTGATTTTATCTGGGCCAGCTTCTTCAAGGTATGCCCTGCATTTGAATGTTGTTTCTTTTCATAAAATCTCTTACATTTTTGTTCTTGATTGATGAAATCCACAGAATGGAGACCAAGCCAAATTTTCCATTTACATTCACTCACAACCAGGCTTTGTTTATGACAAATCAACCACTAAGTCTCCTTTCTTCTATGGTAGACAATTGAACAACAGTATTCAGGTACTCCTCCTTGATTTTCTTTTCTTCTTTCTCAATGTTCTTGGCTCAATCTTATGGCCATCAAATGTTCAGGTACTATGGGGAGATTCTACCATGATAGAAGCAGAACGCCTGTTGTTTGGTGCAGCTCTTGCTGATCCAGCAAATCAGAGATTCGTCCTTCTTTCCGATAGGTTTGTTTCGATCTTCATGTTTCGGTGCTCGAACGTTCGAAACTGTTCATTAATAGTCTAAGAATCTTAGTTTTTTAATGGTAACTGCAGCTGCATACCTCTGCATAACTTCAGCCATACTTACCGTTATCTGATGTCTTCTACAAAAAGCTTTGTCGACAGGTATGTATTCGAAATGTCGGTAATGAAACCGTTGATATCGTAAATCCGATACCGTTTTGTATACTGACTTTACACTTTGGGAAAAGTAATCTTTTTCTACTTTAGTATTGGTATTGAAATATGTTGATTGTAAGTAGCTTGGCTTCTGTGTAGTGTAGTTTTTTGAACGTTGGCGAAGGCCGATATAATCCCAAGATGTCGCCTGTTATACCACGGGAAAAATGGCGAAAGGGCTCCCAGGTTTAGCTACTTTGTCTACTGTCAAAGTAAGATACTGATCTTAAGCAGTTCCTAGAATGTATGATCAATTGTTGTATTGTTTTCAGTGGATCGCTTTGGTGAGGCGACATGCTGAAGCTGTAGTGAATGATGCCATAATCTTTCCTCTGTTTACGAACTTCTGTAAGGTGTGGATTAGAAGTCTCAAGTAATTCAGTTTAGTAATCAAGCAATATTTGTTAATATCATGCCGTGATCAGATTCATCGTTTCCCTGTTGCAGCGATGGCCGCCGCCCGAACACACCACCGGAAGGCAAACACTTGTAAGTCTTTTCGATTGTTTCGATTAAATCGTGATTTGTCGATGATTACTGTGAGATCTCACATTGGTTGGAGAGGGGAACGAAACACTCCTTATAAGGGTGTGAAAACCTCTCCGTAGCAGATGCGTTTTAAAACATTGAGGGAAAAAAAAGGACATTATCTGCTAGCGGTGGGGTTGAGCTGTTATAAATGGTATCAGAGCCAGACACCGGACGGTGTGCCTGCAAGGACGTTGGATCCACAGGGGGGTGGATTGTGAGATTTCACATCGGTTAGAGAGGTGAACAAAGCATTCCTTATAAGGGTGTGGAAACCTCTCCCTAGCATACGTGTTTTAAAATCTTGAGGGAAAGTCCAAAAGTGAAAGCCCAAAGTAAACAATATTTGCTGGTGGTGTGTTTGAGCTGTTACAATTACATTTACTGGTTTTCGCCTTATTTCGAAACTGATGGTCGAAAATATTGATATTCAGAAGGTGAAGTATCATCCCAACTGCATACCAGATGAGCATTATGTGCAGACTTTACTTTCAGTAAGTTGCTTCTGTGAACTATTTTTTTCTTTTTTTTCCTTTTTGTTTCCAAGATAGGATCTTCCATTCGGGATGTGACACAATATTTATTCTTATTAACTACCGATCTTCCGACGTTCGTAAAAACTATTCGTGTGGTGTTATTGTAAGATAAGAGATCTCGAGAACGAACTCGAACGACGAACGTTGACGTACACCATGTGGAACAGTTCCATCCCAAAAGGGGACAAAAGATCTTGGCATCCAGTTACTTTCCAATATTCAGATGCAACTCCTCTGATAATCAAAGAAATGAAGGTCAGTGTTGGCAATGTTGATGCATTAGTCTGCAAAAAGCTTGATTCATAAGAACACCTTAAACTGATTTGGTTGTTACCTTATTATTTTCATCTCCTAGGAAATCAACCACATTGACTTCGAATCCGAACACCGAACCGAGTGGTGTCGTGTTAACTCGATGTATACGCCATGCTTCTTGTTTGCAAGAAAGTTCACTCCCGGAGCGGCTCTACGTGTCCTGAAAAACAGTTAATCGAACGCTCCGATTGATGGAAAGATATTGTCGTAGATGGATTTAGGACATGATTTTTATTTATGATAACAAAGAAGGGGTTCCAAAACCACTGTATTTTTAAAGGGATTTGTTGGATGATATGCTAGAAAGAACATAGAATCCTTTTTGAGTATCCAAGTTTAGCCAAAATTTTGCTGTGTTCATTATAGTTCTTGTGAACATAATCTTTTTTATGAACTTTGAATCCAAATTTATTTTTAATTGTGTTTTTCGCCCCGATCTTTAAAAAGTTTCATTTTTTATTGCGATGAGACGTTTACTTTTCACTAAATCTTTACCATCACTAAATATTAAATGAATTAGGAAAAATCTATCCTCGACATTCAATCTCCTAAAATTTAAATATTTTATCTTTTAGTCGATGACATATTTTTCATGCTAATAACATTATATCGTAAAAAATATTATTATAAATTTATGTTTTTGTAATGTAAATTAATAAATAGATAAAGATTAGATATTTTTGTAAATTACTAACTCTCATTTATCAAAATTAAGAAATTATTATCATAAATTTAAATGGGAAGGACTAAAAAGAATACTAAATTATAAATAATTTTAAGAAATAAAAATGTAATTAAACATAAAATTAGAACTGAAGTGTAATATATATTTTTGGGATGAATTCTTCAAGAACTTTTTTTAATGATAATTATTTTTATTGACCAAAATTTCTAAATTAAATTATAAATTTAAATTTACGACAAAATTTTAAAAAATTTATATTCAAGAATAAAATTATAATTTAACGGTGTTGGTGTTGAACAGTCGACATTAAAACTCCCATAAAGTGGGAAGTAGTTACCTCTTATTGGGAGTTCTTCCTTCAATGGAACGCAGCGTTTTGGACATTCTGTGTCTGTGAAGCGAGAAAACCAGGTATCCATCTTCTTCATTTTCGAAATCCACGCAGAAGGAGAGAACTCTGTAGCTCACACCACCTGGAGACACTGCGAACGCCTTTAAATCCAATCAATGGCGTATGAAATCCCACACGATCTGATCGAACAACTTCAGATCTCACTTCGAAATGGCGCCAGAATCTCCTCCTACGACCCTCACGACCCTTCGCTTCCAAATCTACCATCGCTTCATGAAACAATTGCAGAACTCGATCCTTCGCCACCTTGTCTTCGCTGCAAACACTGCCGAGGAAGGTTTCTTAGGGATTTGAAGTCATTTATTTGCGTTTTCTGCGGTCGGGAACAGAGCACGGAGGTCCCTCCTGACCCCATTAATTTCAAGAATACCATTGCTTGTCGTTGGCTGCTCGAGTCCTTTGACTTGGATGGATCGGTAGGTTTTTCTATTTCTTTTCCCTTGTATATTTGCTAAGATTCATGTAGGAATAGGGAAATGTTAAACATCAGTTCTTGCTCGTTTCACTTAGGCTGATTGTTTCGAAAATTTTGTTGCTGATTCTAGAATACAGCATTGGTTCTTATAGTCTAAAGGATTGATGGAAATTTTTGTTCTCGTTTCAGAGAAAATCTTTTAGAATTTCGAACTGTTCTGGCATGGACTTACTATCTTAATTCGAATGTTCATTGGTGTGGTATTCAAGGAGCATGTCTGCGAATTCAAGAACATATCTGAAATGGATACTTTTTCGAAATTGTGCACATCGGATTCACGCTCTTTGTGGATGTTGAGATAACCCTAAAGTATTAGATAATTGATTGATGTTGTTGAATGCCTGGGGTTCCTTCGGGCAGATTCTTTGAAATTTGTTTCAAAATTTTGGCAGGAAATGGTAGGACCAATCGATTTGAAGAAATCAAACCGCGGAAAATCACCAGAGCAGTTTCCCCTTACAGATATTTTGGATTTAGAGATCAGATGGCCTGAAACTGAAAAGATGGGGCTCTCAGACGATACCTCAGCTCCAAGTAAAAGTACCTTGAATTTGGCTGGAGTTGAACTGGACTGCTACTTTTCTGAGGGAAAAAATGACTCCACTTCAAAAGCATCTGATGAGCTACCACTACCGAATACACAAATAGATGGCTCTGAGAGCAAAACTATTAAGGATAATGTAGGTCTTAGTTTGTTTGGAAACGTTCCATCTTCTGAGATGACTACGAGGATCACTAAACATGATGATTCCTTTTCTGGTTGGGAGGCAAGTTTTCAGACTGCTGGTCCTGCAACTTCTCGTGATAGTTCTAAATCAGGTTTTGGACTCAAAAACAAGTCCAGAAGTGGAGAAATGGAAGATACGCAAGGCCCTTCTGATAATTTTAGGAAAGGTATTGTGAATGGCGTTGTGCCAAAGGTGGATGAGACTGAAGTAGATTCCTTCAGCACAACCACCTCAAAGGATAGTGATTTTAGGAACTCTTCTCAGCCATATTCATTTGCAGGAGCATTCCTCAATCCAAATGGTATATCCCAAGAAAAAGCAACGAGGCCAGACGCCGCCTTTGATGTAAGAAGGTGTGTACAAGCTAGCCAATTATTTTTGTAAAGCAACCTATTAGCTTGTAAACATATTGCAGTTGAAATCCATGGCTAGGAGGTTCCCTGTTTTCATTTTTCCTCCATGCTCACCAAATTTGATTGGTTTTCAAGGCTGTTTTACTTTCAGACTCTTCATCAGTCATCACTTTGTTCTTCATGCAAATGCATTACTCCCTTCAACCTTCCTTTAATCTTATGCTTGTTGAAGATTGTTGAGAGGGAGTCCCATGTTGACTAATTTAGAGGATGATCATGAGTTTATAAGTAAGGAATACATCTCCATTGGTATGAGGCCTTTTGGGGAAGTCCAAAGCAAAGCTATGCTCAAAGTGGACAATATCATTCCATTGTGGAGAGTCGTGATTCCTAACAATGCTTTATGGAAACTACAAGATAACTTGTTCCCTAGCCTTTACATTTTTCATGTTGCAGGATGAGTGAAGAGAATGGAGAAACTGGAGAAAATTTGGAAGCTACGAAGTGTCAGGCTGCATCAGGTACTAGTTCAGGTTCAGATAACGTACACGTGACGGTCGCAAAGATGCACAAACTATCTTTTATGCTCGAAAGCAATCTTTCAATCCCCCCAAAGTGATGCCTCTTTAGTTCTTCTTAAGAAGCACGTTGCCACTGAGCTTTTCCTGTATTTTTCTTTCCATCCTTTCTAAATATGTTGTAGCTTAGTGTTAGTTTAGTTATTACGGAATGCATTCTTTGATTTTACAAAATGGCCATATGTCGTTGATATCCATTGCAGACATTACTAACATATTGATGAGTAGATATATATATATATATACACACACCATTCAACAAAAATGCAGAAGATTCCCAGATGACAATATTATTCAGTGACTGAAGCTGTAGCTGTGACACAAGTGGACAACCCCTGCACCAAGGTGATCGAAAGCATAAAATTATCCTTGATTGAATACAAAATTTAGTAACTGACCAAATTTTATTTATTTCACTTGACAGAAGTACACAAACAAGAATGTCAAAGCACTGGATTTGAGTAAGGTTGGCCATGGGAGCCCATAGCTTCCCTTTGCAAACATCCCTTTCAAGAACGACCAGAAGCACAAAACCAACCACACACAGGACATCACCTCCGCCACCCCAAACTCTTGAACGCTTGTCTGTTTTCCCAAGAAGCTGATCAAAAGTGCTGCCAACTGAATCATCAAAATGGTTGTGACTGGCACAAATATTGGGGACTCATCAAACGTGAACCGACCCAAATCTCGGTCGCTACTCTCTTTGTCATCACTAGGAGATGATGACTCCTTTTTCGTTATTTCGAACACAGTCTCTGATAGTCCTAAAATCTTCAGAAGTACAGCCACCATTCCAGGCAAGGAAGAACTCATTACAAGTATCCTCTCCATTGTCTGGCCATTCCACCAGGCTCTTACAGATTGGCCCGTTTCGAAGAAGTCTAACAGCTGCCGTAGATTGTTAATGACGAAAAGAAGGAGAGGTATGAACAGTACTGGTTCTTGTACCTGCATTGAGAAATCCATAGTGCTTAACAATTCTTGTATAAAACCAGAATATCTCTGATTATTTAGGTGATGTAGGGATTGTATTCTATAAACTTACCTTGGGCAAGAAATGGGAGTTGGAAATTAGACAAAATGCTGGTAGAGTAGCGTAACATATATCTGGAATAGCACGAATGCTGATCAGATACCCCCACAGATAGATCAAACGTTGTCTAAATTGGAGTTTATCACAGAGAGCAGTGACAATGGGGGACTCTTTGCTGATTAAAGTTTCAAGTAGTCCTGTCATTACTCTCTTCATATGGCCTAATGGAACTGGGCCGCCCATGGGTGCACATCCTAGGAATGCTGGTGGAGTTGGTGCAATGTATGCAGATTTCCATCCCTTTTTATGGATCCCCATCCCAGTCAACATGTCCTCCACTACGGATCCATATTGCCAACCCACCTACAATTTTGTGTTCAACAAGTAGGACTCAGAATTAAAATTGCAAACGTTAGTGATTGAGAATATAACATCTTAATCGACTGAACTAGTTCTATATTGATGGTGATCCATCAGAAATCAGTGAAGTAAACAAGGTAGTTATGATCGAGTTCTATCAATGACAATCTTATCAGGTTATATTTGTATGAGACCACACATTGATCGGAGAGGGAAAGCCCAAAAGGGAAATGATATCAAACCCAGACACTGGATGATGTGCCAGCAAGGACGCTGAGTCCCGAAAGGAGTGGACACTGAGCGGTGTGTCAGCGAGGACGTTGGGTCCCGAAGTGGGGTGGATTGTGAGATCCCACATCCCACGTTGATTCGAGAGAAGAATGAGTGTAAACAAATATACTGGGCCCCAAAGGAGGTGGATTGCAAGATTACACGTCAGTGTGGAAAGCTCTCCCTAGTAGACACATTTTAAAAATATGAATCCGAAAAGGAAAGTCAATATTTGTTTATGGTAGGCTTGAGCCACCCAAAAAAGACAATATCTACTAACGACGGGATTAGACTGTAAGCAATAAAAAGAGGTATTATTTGAACACAAACCTTAGAACCCCAACAAGAATTGTGTTCATAATCAGCAGTAGCAACTTCATTTGTTGCTTCGATTGAGTTGGATAGGCAATTCGGATCATGTGCAAAGCTTCTTAAGGTACGAGCGGCTGAGGTTACGAAATCTTTTGAATTTCCAAATGTTTTATACAACTCCACTTCATCATATTTCTCTGCAAAATGATTAGAAATGAACTGTGTAAACACAAAAGATATCAAATCTTTAGAATTTTGATCCCAAGCTAACAAGATTGCAATTCTTCAAAACGTTCTTTTTCCAGATTGGAATGAAGTTGAGATTACCATTAATATTAGCTTCATCTGGTGATTGACCATATATGACTTTTCGTCTATGAATACATCCTGTTCCTATATAGAAAGACCCTTGAACTCCTGCCATCCCGGGAAACGTGAGCTGCCAAAATGGAAGAGAAACAAGCCGTTGAAAAACACGAGTTACAATTTAGTCTCTGAATTATAGTAATTTACAATTCATAACGATTTAGCAACTATCGTTCAAAATAATATTAAGATTCAGTGAATTTTCTTACCCATATAAATTGATTAATTAGAAATCAAGTTTATTTTAAAATCATAAACATTAAGAATCGAAGGAACTAAATCTATTATTTTATGAAAGTTTAGAGACTAAAAGATAATTATTAATTTTTAAAAGTTTTTTTTTAATGAATAATAATAATAATAATAATAAATCACCTGCATCACGACAATGGCTTGGTTCCCAGCTGGATCATCTTTGAGTCCATTGTAAAAGCATTGAGGAAATTGAACAAATGCAAACTCTTTATTGATCTTAGGGTCGAGTAAGAGGCACATTGCTTGTAAAACAACCTCGGGATTATTGACAAACATGTCACAGTCTAGATTCAACATGTACGGCGCATTGGTCATTAATCCAGACACTCTTGTCTACACAAAAAAAAACACCTTTATTTCAGATTATAGAATCCAAAGAAGAATTTAGAATAAGTAAGGAATTTGAAAATTACTACCAAAACATTCATAGCTCCAGCTTTGTAATGGTGCGGAATTTGGGGTTTCTTCTCTCTCGATACATAAATCAAATGAGGTAATCCATCCAAAAGCCCTTCCTTATTCTCCCATATGACCTACAAAACAATATTATAACTCAACCGATTAAGATACATACTATCGACCCAGAAATTATAAATTTGAATGCCTTTCACGAAAGTATATACATTCGAGTATACGAGCATGTCACTACTCTTTGATGTTACTTCATGTTAAACCATACATCGAAAACTACAAGTAAAATCACGAGAGTTTATATTTAAAGTGTACAATATCATATCATTACAAAAGGTCATTGCTTGTCCTTAATAAATAGTATCAGAGTCATGCTTTTAACATAGTCATATCGAGTAACATAGTCATATCGATAGACTTCTCGAGTGGGCAAATCTCGAACATTACCTTGACTATAGGAGGGTGATTATTTGGCTTTGAGTTAGCGAAATCCGGGAACTCGCGGATAAGGTTACTAAATGCAGAGTTTTTGGTGGCGGCGGCGGTGGCGGCGGCATCCTCAATCCTCCGGCGGAGCTCTTCGTACTCATCCTTAATTACACAAACATGACAAAAACAAGACCACCTCAAAAAACCATCCTCTGTTTCTTCTTCTTTTTTTTCCATTAAATAAGCAATTAAATCAAAGAATTATCTTCCAAAAAATTGGTTACCTTCATCCTCCTCCACTCATACTGAAACTCCGTTGATCCATGAGAGGCTAAATCACCAGAGAAATACCTAAACGGAGCCCTGATTTGGACCTTATATTTCTTACAAAACGGCACCCAAATTTGGGCAAATTTAAGAGCTTCAGAGAGGGAATAAAACGTGAGTGATGAACAGCCGTCGTCGGAGACGTAACAAGCCAATTTATTGGCCGGATATTCCACTGCTAACACCGACAGCACCGTGTTTATCAGAATTATCGGCGGCTCCAGCTCCGGATCCGCCGTTGTAACGAATACGTCCACCGGAGGAACCTCAGATACTCTGTATTTCGAAAGAAAAAAAAAAACTAAAAAAATAAGTAAAAAAGAATGTAAGCATTGGAGAGGAAAGGGAATGGATTTTGGGATACCGTGGGAGAAGGCGTTGGGGATAGGTTATGTAATGGATAGGGCTCCAATTGAGATTGGTAATGAGAGCCCAATAGAAAGTGAACCAAAGCTCGCAGAGAAAGGCAATGGCGAAGAGGGAGCTGAATCCATGGCGGCGGAATAAGAGCAGGCGATAACAGAGGAGTGAAACGTGGAGGAAGAAGATGACGACATCCAGAAATCGTTTCAGAGGCCTTTCTACTCCCACTTTTTGGTACAGAGGAAGACCGTTGGATTCCGCCATTTCAATCTGTTCCGCTCTGAATTCTTGTGGGATTATAATATTCTGGTCTATATATAATGGAATAATTATTTTTAAAAAAACAATTTTCTTTTTTGAAATTTTGTTAGGTGAACACGACTATGATATTGTCCACTTTAAACATAGGCTCTCATAACTTATTAATGGAGACAGTATTTCTTACTTATAAACTCATGATCTTCCACTAAATTAACCAATGTGGGACACAATCCCAATAATCCTCAACAATACTGCGGAGTTCTGATGGGATCGATGCATTAGTGTTGGTATGATACAGTCCACTAAATTAATCATGATCTTCCACTAAATTGACCAATGTGGAACTCAATCCCAATAATCATCAACAACAATATTACAGAGTTCTGATCCATTGCATTAGTGCTAGTATGATCCAGTCCACTAAATTAATCCATGTTGGACGATGAACGTCTCACATCTGCTAATTTAGGAAATCATCATGGGTTTATAATAAAAGAATACTATCTTTGTAGGAGGCCTTTTGGGAACAATGTTTGTGCTTTTCAATTTTTAGATTACAGTTCCGGTTTTAAGTTTACATATGTAGTGTTATAAGCTCTTTTCCTGCGAAATTCGAGCCCTAATATTGTTTTCGAATATTAGAGACAGAAATTAGCGTTTAAGCTCTTTTTCTTCGAACTTCAAGTCCTAATATTGTTTTCGGATTTTAAAGGAAAATTAACTTTTCGAAACTGCCTTAAAACCCGAGCAAAAAAATCCTCAACAATACTCATGTTAAACAAACTAAAAATTGACAGCTATTAGTATTTTGAAGAATATGGAGTAAAATAAAATAAGGATAATAGACTAAGAAAAGATGTATTTTTTTTAATCCAATCAAGATCTGACACGTAAGACTCCCAAGACAGATGGCAAAGTCAAATACGTTGAATCTGACTGAAACTTTCCTTGTCTTGTGGATGAAGGAGGATCATGATATGATTTTTTTAATCCCTTGCTCTCCAAGAGAAGTGTTAAGTTTTGCCTTCAAGAGTTTTCTTTTTTTTTTTTTTTTTTTTTTTTATTATTATTATTATTATTATTATTATTATTATTTGGATGGCAAAATTTGTAATCCAGCATAGTATAATTAGATTAAACAATTGTTAATTATAAATTTAGTCGAAGAAAAAATTAATCAAGCTAATAATTATATCAATTAAATCGTATAATTCTAATGAATTTCAGATATAAATATATATTTATAAATATTTAATAAAATTCATTTGAGAGGTGTTTTTGTAGAGAAATAAAATAAAAACTTACAACCCCTCATCATATGATAGAAGATTGAGAGTACTTTGTGCTTCAATTTGAAGTGATCCCACCAAATAAAGAATTAAAATAATAATAATAATAATAATAATAATAATAATAATAATAATAATAATAATAATAATAATAATAATAATAATAATAATAATAATAATAATAATAATTAGATTCAATTTCTGGGTGCTGCATGCTTTAATAATTAATTTTCTTGGAGGTCAAAAGGTATGGACCCCAAAAATTAGACTATCAGAATTATTATTATTATTATTATTATTTTTTTTGAAATTATATTGAAAAATGATCCAATGGTGAAAAGTTTGGGGATTTAGTTATAAATCAATCCAAGTTATATTTTAATTTTATTAGGTAATATTTTACTTTTAATAGTTTAGGAATACATTTGATTTTATTAAATCTCAATAATATTATTCACACCATAAATTATTATCAAATTAAAAATATAAAAATTAAATTTGCGAGAAACTAAATTATTACTTGATAGAACAAATTTGAAATAAAATGATCAATAGTATTTTACGTGTGAGACAAAAATTTCACTCGATGAATTGACATATTACCATATAAATGGTGCTATGGGTTCAATGGATGCTTGTCCATGTTCAATCGGACTTAATTAGCTTAAGAATGACATAAGAACAACAAAATCATCTGGGTCCTTAGCTGAGAGTGACTTAGTTTAATAATTGTAAAAACTCTAGTCCACTGTTAGCAAATATTGTCTATTTTGGTCAGTTACGTATCACGGTCAATCTCACAGTGTTAAAGTATGCTTGCTAGGAAGAGGTTTCCATCCTCGTTCTCCTCTACAACCGATGCAGATTCTCACCATAACACTTCGGCCTCCGTACATTTTGTAGTAATAGTAGTGATAGGAACATAATTTCAAAATTATCCATAATGTTTCTACCTTGATTACAAGTAATTAAACAGACCAACATTTATTAGTCTCAATTTGTAGACATAATACAGGACACAAACAAGAATGCCAAAGCACTGGACGTGCGCAAGGTGGGCCATGGAAGCCCATATTTGCCCTTCGCAAACATCCCCTTCAAGAACGACCAGAAGCACAAAATCAACCACACACAGCATATCACCTCCCCCACCCCAAACTCTTGCACAACGGGCTGCCTTATCCTTAATAAAGCGACTGAAAGCGCTGCCAGTTGAATAATCAAAATGGTGGTTCCAGGTACAAACACTGGGGACTCATCGAATGTGAAACAACCCAAGTCCCCATCGCTACAACTGTCTGTGTCATCACTCGAGGAAGACGATTCCTTTTTTGTTACTTCAAACACAGTCTCTGACAGTCCTAATAGCTTGAGGACGACTGCCACTGCCCCAAGCGAGGAAGCACAGATTGTGTTTATCCTCGCCATTCTCTCGTTATTCCACCAGGCTCTTGCTGATTGGCCTGTTTCCAAATACTGTAACAGCTGCTGTAGATTGTAAAACACAAAGAGAAGAATAGGGATGCATGCTACTGGTTCTTGTACCTGCATTCAGAAATTCAATGTCCTTTATGTTCAGTTTCTTCAAAAAAACTAACAAGATTTTACAAAATAAAAATAAGTTTTGGGATTTAGAGGTTGAATTCTATACTTGCCTTGGGCAAGAAATGGGAGTTGGCAATCAAACAGAATGCTGGCAGAGTAGCATAACAAATCTCTGGAATAGAACGAATGCCCCAAAGACATATCCACACAGAGAACATACGTTGCCTGAATTGGAGCTTACCAAAGAGAGCACTGAACATGGGGCATCTTTTGCTGAATAAAATTTCAAGTAGTCCTGTCATTGCTCTCTTCTGATGGTTTAATGGAATTGGACCGCCTGAGGGCGCGCATCCTAGGAAGGCTGGTGGAGTTGGTGTAAGGTAGGCAGATTTCCAGCCTTTCTTATGGATCTCAGACCCAGTCAACATATCCTCCAATAACGATCCATATAGCCAACCCACCTAAGAACCCATCAACAATTATTGAAGCAAACAAGGTAGATATGACACAATTAACTTCAAATTTGCATTTAGACTTGAGAGTTGTTATAATGTAGAATATCTATGGTCAAGCTCACATAAACTAGAGCTAACATTCAATATCCGAAGTCTATCTGATACACAGTTTTCGGCACATAATTTGGGCAATCCACACAGAAACAGTTAAATCTAGTTCTTTTTTATGATAAAACTACAACCCAAGTCGTGAATTAAGGGACAAAAAAGGTATATGAATTGAAGTAGCAAACCTTGGTACCCCAACAAGAAGCGCGTTCATAATCAGAGGTAGCAACTTCGTTTACTGTTTTGATAGAATTGGATAGGCCGCGTGGATAATCAGTAAGGCTTCTCAGAGCATGAGCGGCTGAGTTCACGAAATCTTTCGAATTTCCAAATGTTTTATGCAGTTCATCGTCACAATGCTTCCCTGAAAAATGAACGGAAATAAATTATGTAATCAAACATGAAATGAATCAAGTATGTTGAGTAGAAGCATCGTGGACTGTAGTAATTACCGCTAATATTTGTACCATCTGGGGATTGTCCATACATGACTTTTCGTCTATGGATACATCCTGTTCCCATATAACCAGGCCCTTGAATCCCCGCCGCTCCACGAAAAGTGAACTGCCAAAACAAAATACACATAGTTAACATCAGGCAACGAATACTACAATATGAAGTACAAAAGATTGCAAGTTAATAAGTCACCTCCATCATGACAATCCATTGGTTCCCAAAGGGATCATCCTTGAGTCCATTGTAAAAGCATTGGGGAAATTGAACAAATGCATACTCTTTATCAATAATTGGGTCTAGAAAGAGACACATTCCTTGTAAAAGAACAGCAGGATTGTTCACAAACATATCACAATCTACATTCAACATATAAGGCGCATTCGTCATCAATCCAGAAATTCTGGCCTGCAAATCAAACATACATTGCAAGTCTCATTAAGAAAGGAATGTATGGAGAATTGAAGATAAGGAATGATTTGAAAATTACCAAAGCATTCATAGCACCAGCTTTGAAATGATGTGGATGTTGGGGTTTCTTCTCTCTCGAGACATAAATCAAATGAGGCAATCCATCCCAGAGCCCTTCCTTGTTCTCCCAAATTACCTGCAAATGAGATACGTTCAAATGTTCACTATCTGTCAACAATTGTTTAATTTGTTCAGCCGCCTAATTGAACATTAGCTAAAAAAGAAGAACATAGGGTTAACAATTGTTGGATGGGATAATTTATAATTAAGAAGTTGTACCTTGATTATAGAGGGGTGATCTTTTGAGTTTGTGTTAGAGAAATCTGCCAAATCGCCCGTAAGCTCGCGAGAAGCAAAATTTTTGGCTGGTTCCTCGATGGTTCGGCGTAGCTTCTCGTACTCATCCTTATCATACAAACAGTAAAGACAGAAACGATGTCAAAATCTCTCTCGAAATCCCCAATGTTTTCTAAAGCATATCATTCAAGTTCTTATTACCTTAACTCTCCTCCACTCGCACTGGAATTCCTCTGTTCCATCATTGCTTAAATCATTAGAAAAATACCTAAACGGAGCCCTAACTTGAAGCTTATACTTCTTACAAAAAGGAACCCAAGTTTTAGCAAACTTGAGGGCTTCCGTGAGGGAATAGAAAGTGAGTGGAGAACAACCGTCGTCAGAAACATAGATAGCCAGTTTATTGGCCGCATAATCGACGGCTAACAAAGACAGCACCGTGTTAACGGTGATAATCGGTGGCTCAAGCACCGAATCCGCCGTCGTAACAAATACATCCACCGGAGGAAGATCCTCGACTCTGTATTTCCAATCATTAAGCACAAACAGACAAACAGAACTTCTAAGAAATGGTCCAATACAAAATTACAAAAATCAAAATCCGGAGAATCAGAATATAAATTACCGTTTGAGGAGGCGTTCTGGATACGTTTTGTAATCAACCGGATTCCATGTGACATTGACAAGGAGAGCCCAAGTGAAAGTGAACCAACACTCGCAGAGGAAAGCAAGTACATGAAGCCAAGTGAATCCATGGCGATGGAGGAAGAGGAGGCGATAGGCGAGCAGTGAAATCAGGAGGAAGAAGATGGTAACATCCAATACTCTCTGTACTGGTCTATGAACTCCAGCTTTTTCGTACAGAGGCAGAGCGTTGGGTTCAACCATTGTGAACGAAAGAGTACTCTGCTTCTCTTTCCATGGCAATTGGTTTGGTTTATATAGTGTATTAAAAAAGGGGAGACACAAAACAAATCTTTAAAAAAAAATAAACTACTTTATTATTACACTTATTTTATTTATTTTTAAACTATTAAACGGCATCTAATATTTTTTATTAAAATGTATTTAATATATCATGTCAGTACACCAACAATAGATTAATTAAATTCTTATATTTTAAAATAATTTTATTATTTAAACAATATTATTTATAAAATTATTCTTTAAAATAAAAGCATTTAATAATAATATATTATATGATAGTCTTTTCAAAGTTGGCAAATTTGACTTGCATTGACCATTCGTTTTCTTGGGGTTCAAGGTGGGGGCTTGATAAATACGAAATCTTTTTTTTTTTTTTTTTTATTAGATAATTATAGAGGAAATTTGTTGACATTTTGATATAATAATTAATTTTTTTTTAATTATTTGAGAATTTATGGTTGAAACTTAAAATTTTGAAATGGTAACATTATGAGCTTTCTCATTAAATACACAATAAACTCTAGAAAATTTTCTAAGAGAATATTAATTTTTTTTAACATTATTAGTTAAATTTTTTTAAAATTTAATTTCAAAGAGCTTATATAAACTTATCATAAATCAATTATTATAATTAATATACGAGCCTACTAATTAGTATCAATAAACGCTTGGACATCAAAATTATAAAATTCAAATAAAACAACGATGGTAAATAACCAATAATTAAACTCTCACTTGTTCGTTATTTGTTAACGCGAAGAACACAAACAAGAGTGTTAAAGCACTAGACTTGCACAAGGTTGGCCATGGAATTCCAAATCTTCCCTTTGCAAACATTCCCTTCAAGAATGGCCAAAAGCACAAAATCAACCACGCACTGCATATCATCTCCCCTATAGGTAATTCGGTAATAACATGGCTTCCTGCCTCCATTGATCTCGACAAACCAATTGAAAGCGCCATTAGTTGTATCATCATAATTGTGGTGGCTGGTATGAACAACGACGACTCATTGAATGTGAATCGACCCGAATCTTCTTTTACTTCATCTTCATCGTTCGAAGTAGACGATCCCTTCTTTGTTACCTCAAATGTTGTTTCTGATAAACCTAAAAGCTTAAACACTATGCCTATAACTCCAAATAAGTACGAGCACATTGTGTTTACTCTTCCCATCTTTTGGTTGTTCCACCAAGCCCTAATCGATTGCCCAACCTCCATGTATTGTAGTAGTTGTTGCACGTTGTAGACCACAAAGAGTAAAAGGGGGATGCATGCAGCTGGTTCTCGTACCTACATTGAGTTTGGGTTTAATATGAAGAAGAAAAAAACCTTATCATAAATCACCAAACATAAAAATTTGAGCGAACTTACATTGGGTAAGAAACGAGAGTCAGAGATGAGACAATATGCGGGAAGAAGAGTATAGAGAAGCTCGGGAACGGAGCGTATGCCCCAAAGTGAGAGCCAAAGATAGAACATGCACTGCCTAAGTTGGAGGTTGCCAAAGATAAGAGCAAAAATGGGGCTTTTTGTGCTGAACAGAACTTCAAGTTGGCCTGTAACCCATCTCTTTTGCTGTGTTAAAGAGGTTGGCCCTCCTGATGGGGCACACCCTAAAAAGGCCTTTGGCTTTGGTACAACAAGAGCCGATTTCCATCCCTTTTGGTGTATTCTCAGTCCAGTTAACAAGTCCTCTACTGCACTTCCATACTGCCAACCCACCTACGAGTTTTAAAACGCGTCTATTAGGGAGAGCCTTGGCACAGTGTAACGGCCTAGATCCACCGCTAGCAGATATTGTCCTCTGAGCTTTCCCTTTCGGACTTCCCCTCGAGGGGAGGAAACATGTCTACTAGGGGAAGGTTTCCACACCCTTATAAAGGGTGTTTTGTTCTCCTCCCCAACGGGACATCACAATCCACCCCCTTTCGGGGCCCAGCATTCTCGCTGGCACTCGTTCCTTTCTCCCATCGATGTGGGGCCCCACCAAATCCACCCCTTTGGACCCAGCGTCCTTACTGGCACACCGTCTCGTGTCTATCCCTTCGGGGAACAGCGAGAAGGCTGGCACATCATCCGATGTCTGTCTGGCTCTAATATCATTTGTAACCGCCCAGAAATTTCCCTTCGGGCTTCCCCTCAAGGCTTTAAAAAGTATCTACTATAGGAAGGTTTCCACACCCAACCACACATTTATAAAGGGTATTTTGTTCTCCTCCCCAACCAATGTGGGACATTACACACAGGGTCCAGTGTCTAGCTCTAATACCATTTATAACAACTCAAGCCCACCACTAGCAAACTTTGTCCAATTTGGCCCGTTATTATTGTCATCAACCTCACGGTTTTATAACGTGTCTATTAGGGAAAGATTTTCACATCATTATAAGAAATGCTTCGTTCCCCTCTCCAATGGAGGTGAGACCTCACAATCCACCCCCTTTGAGAGCCAACGCCCTCGCTGGCACATCATTCGATGTCTAGCTCTGATACCATTTGTAACGGTTCAAGCCCACACCTAATAAATATTGTCCGCTTTGGCCCGTTACATATCGTCGTGAGCCTCACGATTTTAAAACGCATTAACCAGCGAGAGACTTTCACACCCTTACAAAAACTACTCCGTTTCCTCTCCAACTGATATAAGATCTCACACAAATTCAAACCTGTTAGTAATTAGGAACCAAAAAACCGAAAGAGTAGAAGATGATAGAGATTGTTTGGAAGCATACTTGTGCACCCCAAGAAGAATGGTATTCATAATCACAACTAGCAACTTCTTTTAACACTTCTATGGAATGGGAGTCCGACAATAATGGACGGCTTAGATTATGTGCAGTCCTTCTCAAAGCATCAACGGCCGAGATCTTCAATTTCTCTGATTTTCCAAACTTCTTGTCAAACTCAACCTCAAAATTACTTCCACCTATAAATTAAATTAAATTAAATTTAATTTAAAAAATCGAAGTTCAAATTCTCATACTACCTACCATCGGGAGGTTGACCATATAAAATTTTTCGTCGATGAATACATCCCGTCCCCATGTAACACGGTCCCTGAAGTCCGTTCGTTCCACCCATAATAAACTACAAAATAAATAAATACATACATAAATAAATAATTAATTAATTATGACATTGCTTTTTAAAAAATGCACATAATAATCTACCTCCATCAAAACATGAAATTGGTTTCCATACGGATCGTCCTTAAGTCCATCGTAGAAGTTTTGAGGAAATTGAACAAAAGCATACTCTTGGTCAATTATTGCGTCTCGAAGAAGACACATTCCATGTAACAGAATTTTGGGATTATTCACAAACATATCACAATCCACGTTTAATATATAAGGAGCATTCGTCATCAATCCAGATACCCTTGTCTGCACATTAAATACAAATAACACGATCATAAGATAAAAATAATATTTGTCACATAAATATTTAATATAATACAATATAGTTAAAAAGCGGGGGAAAAAATACCAAAACGTTCATAGCTCCAGCCTTATAATGATGTTGATGTTCGGGTTTCTTTTCTCTCGACACGTAAATTAAATGAGGCAATCCATCAATACCTGCCTCTTTGTTCTCCCATATCACCTGCCGTTATTAAACCGTTATAACATTATTCATCCATATTTGACATATACTTATTGTTAAACGTGCAATAAAAATATTAAATATTTTCTAAAATTTAACAAAATTAGAGATAAAATTAATTAATTAGGAATAAAAAATTATGATTTATGAAGGGGTACCTTAATAATTGGAGGGTGGTTATTGGATGTTATATTGGAAAAGTGGGGCAGGTCTCCGGTCAGGTCACGCAGGGCAGCTTTCTCAATTCTCTGACCGAGCTTCTCGTATTCGTCCTTCTCATATAAACAAACAAATAATAATGACCAAAAATTATTAACAAAAAAACGTAATCTTAGACGAAAGTTTGGTACCTTCATTTTCGTCCATTCATGGCGGAACTCCGGCGAGTCTCCGGCGACTAAATAATCGTCTTTGTTATTATAAAAGTATCGAAATGGAGCTCTAACTTGAACATGGTACTTCTTGCAAAAAGGAACCCAAATCTTCGCGAAATTCAAAGCTTCAGAGAGGGCGTAGAAGATGACCGGGGAACCGCCGTCATCGGAGACGTAACAAGTCAATTTGTCGGCGGGATAATCAACTGCCAACAAAGATAGCACCGTGTTGACGGTGATTATCGGTGGCTCTAGCGCTGCATCCGCCGTTGTCACAAATATGTCTATCGGAGGAAGCTCCTCCACTCTGTATTCATTTTTTCATCACGACCCTCACAATTACATGATATTATTCCTTACTTATAAATTCATGATTATTCTCTACATTAGCAATTGCACGGTTAGACGAGCACCACTTAACATGCATAAGTTCTCATGGGTTTACTTTAGATTTTCAGAATACCTCTTATCAATAGAGAGACTATTATTTGATTATAAACTCATGATTATTCCCTAAATTAGCGGACGTGTGACTTTCATCATTCAACATGCACGACTCCTTTCTAACAATTTTCAATAGAGTTACCTTTTGAGGAGGCGGTCGGGGTAGGTCTTGTAGTTGAAGAAGTTCCAACGGGTGGCGACGAGGAGGAGCCAGGTGAAAGTGAACCAGGACTCGGAGAGGAAGGCAGTGGCTTGGAGGCAAGAGAAGCCATGGGTGTGGAGGAAGAAGAGACGATAGGTAAGGAGCAAAACCAGGAGGGAGAAGATGGTAATATCCAATGCTCTGTGGACTCTTCTTTTGACGGCCACTTTTTGATACAGAGGATTGGCCATTTGGGAAAGACTCAGATGTTGCTCATTCTTTGGTTTCTTGAAGGGTTTATATAAATTTAAATAATATGTTGTTTTCATATCAATAATTAATTATACAAAAATCATACAAAATCTTATGAACATATTAAAGCAAACCAACCAGACAAAAAAAAAAAAAAAAGTGTAATACATTTTCTAAAAAAGTTACCTAATCTTACACTAAATTTTCGTACCTTAGTATTCGTCGTAATTACGTCGCAAATTTCCTCTACCCTACATTATTATTTTTATCATTAAAACAATTGGTCGCAAATTTCTTCTATTCTATATTATTATTTTTATCATTAAAACAAATAAAATTAGTCTATCAACTCCACACACGGCAAGCAAATATTGTCTTTTTGTCTTTCATTTCAAGAGTTTTTCTTCAAATTTTAAATACGTCTAAAAAATTTCTGCTAGTTCTTTTAACTCAATGATTTAAAAGAAAATCTCCATTAAAATAGAAATTTTGATGTAGTAATTAAGTAGAAAAATAAAATATGAATTTGAATTTGAATTCAAATGTTAGAAAAATCTTAATTTGAATTTGAATCCCATTCTATATTAACAAAATATTTGAAATTTAAAAAAAAAATCTTTAAAAAACCCGACAAATTATAAATAAGTTCTTTTGAAAATGGAGTCACTCGCTTATGACTTGGCCCTGATCAGAATTGTCTAGCTCGACCTTAGTCAACACGTAGAAATACTGACCAAAGAAAACCTAAACAGGATTGTCTAGCTCGACCTTAGCCAACACGTAGAAATATTGAGAATGTTTGCTTAATTCCACCACACGTAAATGGTGTGTGAAAGTTCTCTATTTATAATCAAATAAATTATAAGAATATGGAAATAGTAATAAATGGAAAGAACAATCAATGGAAAGATACCTAATGGTAAGAAGAAAAATATCTAAAACACTCGCTCGCAAGATGAGCGTCAGATTTTAACGAACGTGAAGCTTGGATTTGAAAAATTCAAAGAGAGGTCGAGAAATATTTCCCGTGAAGATGTCAACAACCTGGTTTGGAGGAGGCGTAGAGAAACACTTTCTTGGCCATCGAAAACTGCAGAGGGATCGTCACTCAGCGGCGATGCTGCCTTGGCTGCGACGAGAATATGTCTAACCCATGAAGAGGGATCGTCACTCAACGACAATGCTGCCTTGGCTCCAGTGAGAATATGTCAACCTAAGAAGTAGAAGGAAAAACCTAAAGCAAGGGACAAAGACAATGTTAAAGTCAGAAGAGTCGCCACAGTGGGCGAAAGAGCCAATTTTGACGAGATTACTAAACCAAACAGACACTAGATCACGATTGCTTGAAAGTTCTTTGGTGACCATAGAAAACATATAATAAAACTTGAACTTTATTCAACTTGATCGAGAGACTTAATCCAAGACTTATTAATTGTTTGAAACGACAATTCAATTAGAAAGACTTAGAAGCTCATACTTGCCCAACTTCGGTCTCGAACTCATGTTCAAAGGCTGTTGGAAGGCCCACCGGTTTTTGTTTTAATTCGGGGCTTGCACCAAACGCAAGGCGACGTTGGCAACTCCACACCCATTCAAATACAATAACGTGGTTACGTGGCTTTTGACCACAACCAATCAACAGCTTTCATTTCACACGTGTCATCTTTTGGATGGTCCACTTGTAACCCCAACTTTTCGCCCAAAAAAAAACAACGATAATTAAAAGGAAAAAAGACAAAATAAAATAAAAATAAAAGGCACATGACTTGCGTGTGACGGAAGATCCCCTCGCCACCATTTAGCGGTCTTGCAAGCGAAGCAATTAGTATTTGCGTTTTGCAAGCTTTAATGTCTTCGGCTTTAAAGTATTATGCAAAAATCATAATTATTTTTAGTAATTAATTTAAATTAAATTTAATTAATCTCTTTAAGACAAGAGCACCACCGACAGCCACTAACCACAGTTAGCTCAGCTGACTCAATCTGCACCTCTTTGGGAATTCAGTTGCGCCAGGTCATGACAAGCCACTTTGTCCCCATTCCTTTTAAAGGATGCTCTAATATTATATAACTTTGTATTAAACTTTTGTTCAAGTTAAAAAAAAAATAATGTTGTTTTAATGCGAAAACCCGTCTCAAGATAAGGACTAAACTATGGATCAAGATCAAAATTAAAAAAATCCACCAAGTGGGTTACAACAATTATCCTGAGATAATAAATTCCGACGAAAAAAGACAAAAACATGAGAAAAAATTAGAAAGTTCTAAGTGACATCCAATTAGCCATGGTAACATAACTATAAGCAAATTCAAAACTAATCTCCACCGTCCAAATTGAAGCGGCTACAAATCAACCCACAAATGGTTGGAAAAAGCTTAAACCGGCCAGCTTTTTTTCTATGTTCTTTCGCTTTTCTCGCTTCTCACTGAAAAGCCCAACATGCTCGTATCTAGGTCGGGGCTAAGGGGGTTAAAACCACCATACCTATGAGAGAATACACATAGATATAGAACCAGGTGGTAATAGACCTACTTACCTTATTTGTGGATTTCCAGTCTCATTCTCACTCAACAATACAAGAGTAGAGTTGTTGAGGATTATTGGGAGTAAGTTACATATTGGCTAATTTAGGAAATGATAACGGGTTTATAAGTGAAGAAATACATCTCATTGCTACCAAGTCTTTCGGGAACTCCAAAGCAAAGTCATGAGAGCTTACACTCAAAATGGACCATATCATACTACTGTGGAGATTCCTAATTTCTAACCAATATACTTATATCCTCACTTAACTTAAAAAAGGTCACAAAGAATATTCTAATTTTGAAAAAAAACTTTATAGTTTTATAAAGATGATTAAATGACATTGAGTGACACCTTTCCTTCGTCACCCATTCTTTAAAAGGTGAAAAATCATGAATTTTTGTTTCTTTTTGGTGAAACCAATTAATAATGGGAAGTAATTGAATTAGTTTGGTGACAGACAGCACGAAATAAATGGATGCTCCACTTTTTATTTTATTTTATTTTAATTATTTAATTTACCCTTTGAGTGCTTCATTCAATTTATATCATGATTGCTTCACTTAGAGGATACAAATCCTCCAATTAACTCATTTTTACAGCCACCCTAAATAAAAAGCAATGCCTTATTTATTTCAATTTCATTATAATTTTATCACACAATCATTTTATTTTTTTTTATTTTAATTTATAATAATTTTTAATTCGGTAACAATTTTGATATTTAATTTATAATAATTTTTAATTTGATAACAATTTACACGTTGTTTAGCTAACTTTCTTAAATGACATTATTTTCTAATTTATATATTATAATACTTACTTTTCATTACCGATTATGAACTTATATAAGGGCTAAAGTGCAAATGGTGGAAGAAGAAACCCCTTAAAAGAATATATTAAAATTACGTCTATTGCTATTTAGCTTCATCATTCAACGCTAAAGTGCGAGAAATACCTTAAAAAAATACATTAAAATTTACGTCTATTTATATTTAGATCTATTTTAGAAGGGCGAAAGTGTAAATAGTGGAAGAATAAATCCTTCTAACACCGCGTTAAAATTTATGTCTATTTATATTTAGTTCCATTGTTAAAGGGCTAAAGTGCAAATAGTGGAAGAATACACCCCTTAAAAAGAACTCATCAAAATTTGCATCTAATTTCGCTCGATTGTAGGAGGAGTAAAGTGCAAATAGTGGAAAAAGAAACCTCTTAAAAGGACACATCAAAATTTACATCTATTTATTTTGAACTCCCTTGGGGAAGGGCGAAAGTGCAAATAGTGAAAAGAATAAATCCACTAGAAAGTACATTAAAATTTATATCCAAATTGGTCACGGCTTTTTAAACCAATGGCATATATCCAAATCCAACACATGCCAGCGTTTCATTTTGCCATGCCATCATTAAGTAGGCAGACCCAAACCAAATCTGCCCCAATCCCCCACCCATAACCTCGACACGTGGCAATCTCTCCGTAGAGAAATTGTCAACCCTTCTAAAAGACAGAACAACCCAACCAATAAAACCAACCCTTTTTACTATAATCCAACCTTTTTGGTAATTTCACTCTCTCTCTCTATATATACACACAATAACCCCTTTCGTTTTTCAAACCCATCCTACTCATCTACCCATCAAACTCTCTTTTCTATTCTATTCTTCAACCAAATGGACTGGACTAGACGCCACGTCATCGGCCACGGCTCCTCCGCCACCGTCTTCCTTGCCACGGATTCTTCCTCCGGCGACGTTTTCGCCGTCAAATCCGCTGAGATTTCACACTCGCAATCTCTACAAACTGAGCGACAGTTTCTTTCTTCTTTAGCCTCTCCGTATGTAGTTTGTTATAGAGGGTGTGAGGTCCGGAGAGAACAGAGTGGGGTCGTGATGTTCAATCTTTTCATGGAGTATTTGCCCAACGGTTCGCTTGCCGACGTAATTCGCCGCCGTGGGGGTCGGCGGCTCGACGAGGCGGCAATCGGAATTTACACGCGGCAGTTACTACAAGGCCTACAGTACATTCATTCCAAAGGCTTGGTGCATTGCGACATTAAATCCCGAAACGTTTTGATCGGTCGTGACGGTGAGGCTAAATTGGCCGATTTCGGATGCGCCAAGTGGGCGAGCCAAACAGACTCAATTGGTGGCACGCCGCTGTTTATGGCACCAGAAGTGGCTCGTGGGGAGCACCAAGGACTCCCCTCTGACATTTGGTCCATTGGGTGTACGGTCATCGAAATGGCTACCGGCGGTGGCTCACCCTGGCCGAAAACAACCAGCGACACCGACCCAATTTCCGCTCTGTACCGAATTGGGTATTCCGGCGAGTCGCCGGAAATTCCATCCTGTTTATCCGACCAAGCAAAGGATTTTCTAGAGAAATGCTTAAGAAGGAATCCAAATGAGAGATGGACAGCCAATCAGCTTCTAAATCACCCATTTGTGGGGGAATTCAATTCCTCCCCAAAGAAAATCCAGGAAGTTCATTCGAATTCTCCAACGAGTATTCTAGAACAGGGCGTTTGGAGATCCATTGAAGAAAGTGAAATCAGAGAAGCCAAATCGTGTAGACCCAATAGTTGGGCAGCAGAGCAGATCCGACGGCTGTGGATGGCCTCAGGAGAGCCGAGCTGGAGAGATGATGAGAACTGGATTACAATTCGAAGACAGGACATTGGAAAAAGCAAAGAAGTCGGTGACGAAGGCGACACGATTGGTGGGTCAGAAGTGAAAGGCTGTAGTAATAATTGTTGGGGTGAGAAACAGAGTGGCGGTGGCGGCAAGGAGTGGTCGGAAACGGAATTCACACAGAATAACGGTGGTTTTAGCTGCAGAATTAGTAGGAATGATTTGGCAGACCATCGTTGTAAGAACATTATTAGTCTTGTACATAATAATAATAATAATAATAATAATAACCCTTTAACTTTTCATACTCATCCACCTAAATTTCTTCATTTAATGTCAACTATATTATGAAATTTAATTCAATTCAATTCCTCTCTCCCTTCTCTTTTCCCACTTACAAACTCATTTTTGTTTATTTATTGGTGTCTTGAGATTATTGAAGATGGGTACTTCCTAATTCTTGGTTCGATTACATTCGTTAAAATTTTGGATCAGAAGTGCAAACGAAAAACCTACTAAACTCAATTTTGTAATATCAACTTTTTTAAGTACCGTTCATGGTTAAGAATTACAAATCTGCAGACTAACTACTCTTCTCAATAATTCTCAATATTTGCGGTAAATAAATAAGAGAGAGTGGGAGAGAGTGGGAGATGTTGAAGGTAATAATAGAGTTTGAATGAGTTACTGCCGAAGAGAAGGAGGAGGTGAATTCAATTTCATCCACACAAATCTCAACCAACTCCGGGAATCTCCCTATAAAAGGACCTCCCTCCCCATCATTCAAATCACTCCTCCTCTCAATCTCACTTCAGTTTTCTGTTGTCACCAACAACTGGTATCAGAGCAATCTTGCAGCAGCAAAAAATGGCAGCAGAAAAACAAGTTGAGAGCTACGTTCAGCCCGCCATCCCGAGGTTCGATGGTCACTATGATCATTGGGCGATGTTGATGGAAAATTTTCTCAGATCAAAGGAGTTCTTTGATATGGTGGAGACGGGTTATGAAGAGCCAAATGAAGGCGAGGTACTCTCAGCTGGTCAACAGCAACTGTTGGCAGCATCGAAGTTGAAGGACCTGAAGGTCAAGAACTATTTATTTCAGTCAATTGATAGGACTATCTTGGAAACAATGCTTCAGAAGAAGACATCCAAGGAAATTTGGGATTCTATGAGGAGGAAGTATCAAGGCTCAACGAAAGTAAAACGTGCTCAACTACAAGCCGTCAGAAGAGACTTTGAAATTCTCCAAATGCAAAAGGGAGAAACGGTGAATGATTATATTGGCAAGGTTATAAGTCTTGCAAGTAAAATGAGGATGCATGGTGGTTCAATCACGGAGGTTGCGGTCGTAGAAAAGATTTTGCGATCACTAACTCCAAAGTTCGATTACATTGTATGTTCTATCGAAGAAGCAAACAATGTCGAAGAGATGCAAATAGATGAACTCCAAAGCTCCCTGTTAGTACATGAGCAGAGGCTCAATCGTACAAGTGCAATAGAGGAGATGACAGCCTTAAAAATATCCACACCAGGTGAAGCTTCAAGCCCTAGAGGTAGAGGGCAAAGAAGAGGCAGAGGTCGTGGGAGAGGCAGTCGAGAAAGAAGTGGAGATGTTGGCAGGTCAGCAGACCTAGTCAGAAATGATTATGAAAACAAAGGCAAGAGACACTTTGACAAGTCTAAGGTGGAATGCTACAGATGTGGACGCCTTGGACATTACAAAAATGAATGCTATACCAGGCTCCAAAAGGAGAAAAGAGATCAATCCAATTTTGTGGAGAGAAGAGAAGAAGAAACATTATTAATGTCATTCCATGCTATGAAGGTTGCAGATCAAGGTGTATGGGTCGTAGACTCTGGATGCAGCAATCATATGACAGGTTGTAAGGAATTCTTCTCAACTCTAGATGAAAATTTTCATACTACGGTTTCTCTCGGAAACAATTCAACTCTCCAAGTGATGGGGAAAGGAACCGTAGATATCAAGACTAGAAATGGCTTTGTAGAGTCTATTTCTAATGTATTCTACATTCCTGATCTGAAGGCCAACTTACTTAGTATCGGTCAGTTACAAGAAAAGGGGTATGTGATCACATTCCAAAATGATGAATGTGAAATTTATGACTCCAAAAGAGGATCGATTGCTAAGATGAAGATGACCACCAACCGTCTATATCCGTTGACGTTAAATATCGTTGCCAAAAGTTTGATGGTGAAGAAAGAAGATACCACATGGCTTTGGCATTTTAGGTATGGTCATCTACACTTCAAAGGATTAAAGACGTTGTCCTCAAAGAAGATGGTAACTGGGTTGCCAGATATTACTCCACCAACGGAAATTTGCGAGAGCTGTGTAGTAGCAAAACATGAAAGAAACTCTTTTTCATCCGGAAAATCAAGAAGAGCTCAAGCAATTTTGGAGTTGATTCATTCGGACATATATGGTCCCATCTCTCCAGCATCAAATGGTAACAAGAAATATTTCATGACCCTCATCGATGATTTTAGTCGAAAAACATGGACTTATTTCTTGCACGCCAAATTAGAAGCCTTTGATTGCTTCAAAAAATTTTGTGCTACTATGAAGACGGAAACTGGAAGAAGAATCAAGGCTTTAAGAACTGACAGAGGTGGAGAGTTCTGCTCGAACGAGTTTACTAAATTTTGTGAAGAGAAGGGCATACGGAGGCAGTTAACAACAGCATATACACCACAACAAAATGGTGTGGCCGAAAGGAAAAACAGGACCATTCTCAACATGGTTCGAAGTTTACTAAATAAAGGAGAAGTCCCGAAGGAATTCTGGCCAGAAGCTGTCGTGTGGTCCGTTCACATTCTCAACCGGAGTCCTACCTTTTCTGTTAGAGATATGACTCCACAAGAAGCATGGAGCGGAAGAAAACCTGCAGTAGACCACTTTAGAATCTTTGGGTGCATAGCATATGCACACGTTCCTGATGAGAAAAGGAAGAAACTTGAAGACAAGAGTTTGAAGTGTGTGTTCCTTGGAGTAAGCGAGACCTCTAAGGCGTACAAGCTCTACGATCCTTTGACAAAGAAGGTGGTGGTTAGTCGTGATGTAGTCTTTGACGAAACGAAGACTTGGACATGGGAAGAAAAGATCACTGTGAATCAGCAGATTCCTGTAGATCTTGAAGAAGAACAAATTGAAGCCCCGATTCAGCCTCACTTTGAGCATGGAGAGAGCTCATCACAAGCTCAACAAGAAGAACCAGTAGAAGAAGATCATGATCATAATCAAAGAAATCCAAGAACAAGAAAGAGACCAAATTGGATGATTGATTATGAGATGGACTATGAATCAAGTGATAGCGGTTATTTTGCATTCTTTATGGATAGTGATCCAATTGTCTATGAAGAAGCGGTAAAGGAGAAGAAATGGAAGGAAGCTATGGACAGTGAAATCAAATCCATAGAGAAGAACAAGACTTGGGAGCTCACCGATCTTCCTAGAGGACAGAAAACAATCGGAGTAAAATGGGTTTTCAAAACCAAGTTGAATGAAAACGGTGAGGTGGATAAGTACAAAGCGCGACTTGTTGCAAAAGGATACAAGCAAAAGTATGGAATTGATTATAAGGAGGTATTTGCACCAGTGGCACGTCAAGACACTATCAGGCTCATAATTTCTATTGCAGCACAGAAATCTTGGCCTATTTATCAACTTGATGTGAAATCGGCCTTCTTACATGGAGAGCTTCAAGAAGAGGTATATGTGGAGCAACCAGAAGGTTTTGTTAAAAAAGGCAAAGAGGAACAAGTATACAAGTTGAAGAAAGCTTTGTATGGTTTGAAGCAAGCTCCGAGGGCATGGTACAGTCGCATTGATTCTCATTTTGAAAAGATGGGATTCACTAAATGCCCGTATGAACATACGTTGTATGTGAAAACTAAAAAGGGAGGTAACATTATCATTATTTGCTTATACGTTGATGATTTAATATTTACTGGCAATAATGAAGAAATGTTTGAATTTTTTAAGAAGAGCATGATGAAGAAATTTGAAATGACAGATCTTGGCTTGATGAGATATTTTCTTGGAGTAGAAGTTACTCAAACTCCCGCAGGTAACTTTATCTGTCAGAAGAAGTATGCTCAAGAATTACTTGAAAGATTTAAATTGGATGAGCGCACAGTTGGAACTCCATCAGAATTGGGTTTAAAGTTGCACAAGGATATTGACGGGCGAGAGGTTGATAATAGGTACTTCAAACAAATTGTGGGAAGTTTGATGTACCTAACTTCAACAAGACCAGACATCATGTATGCGGTTAGTATGATAAGTCGTTACATGGAGCATCCAACGGAAAAACATCTCAATGCAGCAAGAAGGATACTTCGTTATGTGAGAGGAACCTTTGATTTGGGGGTATTCTACAAGAAAGGAGATGATCCGAAGATGGTTGGCTATACAGATAGCGACTATGCAGGTGATATAGACGATCGTAAAAGTACTTCAGGAAGTATTTTCATGATGAGTTCAGGAGCTATTTGCTGGTCTTCAAAGAAGCAACCTATTGTAACACTCTCAACTACAGAAGCAGAATTTGTGGCAGCAGCAGCATGCTCATGCCAAGCAATTTGGTTAAGAAAAATGCTTGAAATTCTTAATCAGAAGCAACCAGGTACGACGGTTATATATTGTGATAATATGTCAACTATTAAGTTGTCTAAAAATCCTGTGTTGCATGGAAGGAGCAAGCACATCGATGTTCGATTTCATTTCTTGCGTGATTTGTGTAAAGAAGGCATTATTGAACTCAACTTTTGCCGAAGTGATGAACAAATCGCAGACCTATTCACAAAGCCCTTGAAACAACCATTGTTCGAGAAGCTTAGAAGAAAGATGGGGATGTGCAGAATCCAAGATGTATATCAAGATGACGAAGTGAAGTCCTAAACTGATTTCCGCAGAATTCAGTTTAAGGGAGGGTGTTGAAGGTAATAATAGAGTTTGAATGAGTTACTGCCGAAGAGAAGGAGGAGGTGAATTCAATTTCATCCACACAAATCTCAACCAACTCCGGGAATCTCCCTATAAAAGGACCTCCCTCCCCATCATTCAAATCACTCCTCCTCTCAATCTCACTTCAGTTTTCTGTTGTCACCAACAGGAGAGAGGTGAGTTAGGGTTAATGAAGGAATGGCCTAACTCCCATCCACCGTCGGTTGAAGATTAAGAAGAGGCCATGCCATGTGTAACTTAATAACTACTCATTGCCCAACATCCCATTTTGTCTCTTCTGTGCTTTTTTTTTTTTTTTTTTTTAATTTTTTTAATTTTTTTTAATTTTTAACATTATTTTAATTTTTATTTTAATTTTATTTTGCCAAATGCTAACTCACCTTTGGTTGGCGTCCACGCATCTCCCCTGCCTCCACGTTGCCTTTATCAAACCTTTTCTTTTTCCTTTTAAATAATTTTATGGAGTTTCATGTTCCTTTCTTTTTAGCACTTTTCATTTTAAATACCCACTTTTTACTCGGCTAACTTTCATTACTTTTTTTAATTTTTTTAAATACCCTATTTATTTTTAATTCTTATACACTAAATTGTTTAATTTTTTTTTATTTAAAATTTAGTCATAAAATTTATAAAGAAATTAAATATAATTTTTGAAATTAAATAAAGATTTAAATACAAAAATAAAAAATAATATGAGATTAAGAAGTCACGAGACTTATTTAGGGTGGTTGTGCGCCACCGCATACCATAAAACAATTCAAATATTAATCCATAGTATAGGGGAGTACCTACTAAGCATTCCATCATACAATGGATGGCTCCTGTGCTTCCACGTGTATCTCATCTGTTGGCTCTCTCTCTCTCTCTCTCTAAATTCTAAAATTATTCTATTTACCTACCACAATTCCATAATTATCTCATTTAAAAAAAACGAAAGCAAATTCTTTTAATTATTCACACTTAAATATTAAAAAAAAATCCATATTTAACTTTAATTAAATAAATTTTGCCATATAATTTTAAATAATTAAGTATTTATTTTCCTTCCCATATTAATATTGTGGTAATTAAAACATTTAAAACTTATATTGGACCCCTCCAATTTATGAGCACTCAATTTTTCAATAAAATCGTTACAATTAAAAGATGCCCTTAAAATTAAATTCATTAATTGATTGTGGGTATTGTCCTAGTTTTAGACTACTAAAGAATTAATCTACTCTAACGTATTAAAATTCACAATTATGCATTTTTTTTAATTTCTATAATAAATATTTAGAGTTATTTTGAAAATATGAAATTGAATTTAACTTATAAAACCATATTTATTATTTTTAGAATTTTCCTTAATATATATAAATTAATAATGACGTATAGGATTGGCTAATCATAATTCAATAAATAATTAATACGAAGGAATAATGGAATAATTATTTAGATTAATTACATTAGTTATTAAACAAATACCTTTTTATTTAATTTCTTGCATAAACATTTCCGGTTACTAGTAATGTTTGACAGTGACGTTGAACTGAACGACGGTGTAGCCGTTGGGAATGTCGGTGACGACATTCTTACCGACGGCGAACCCTCTGGCAAACCGGAATTTGCCGGTCCCCGACACCACACCCAGCTCTCTAACGCCTTCGAATTGTCGGCTCGTTCCTTGAATTTCGATGCTGCTCCCATCCGTGAACCCAAGCGACAGAACCACCATCAAATTCCGGCCATCCGCCGCCGCCACGGTGTATATTCCCTGAGCTCGCCCTAGCGGCGTTGAGTTGGGATTTGGGCTAGCGGTGATTGGGTCGTCGGTGACGAAGATGGTGCCGAATTCGGTGAAGTTCCAGGGCTTCCCGGCGATTCCGGCGACTGGGATGAAAGTGGGGTTTGGGCCATTGGCGAAGTCCTGTAAGTAGAGAATTAGATTGGTCTGTTTCAGCTTGGCATTGGCGGCGGAAATGGCGGCCGTCGTGAGAATTAGAACCATGGAAAGCTTGGTGATGACGTGTACAGCCATTTGGGGCGGAGGGAATTGAGAAAGGGAGGACGTTTTTATTGTGGTGAAAATGGATTTATTTACAGCTGGATTTGGCGTTTCTTTTGTATAATATATGGTTAAAAGTATGGAATAAGTTTATGTAATACATAACGTTTTAATTTAACCAAACTTTACATTAAATATTCACATATGATTACTTAGAAAAATATGATAGTTTTAACTTTAACAAAAATATGTTTTATTTGAAAAAAAATTGTGGGTTAAATTTCAAATTTCAAATTTTTATTGTTGAATTTCATAGTCAATATGTAACATATATATTTAAATTAATAATTTTTTAATCTAATATTGTTTCGTGTATCAATCGGTCAAGCAATTGGGTGAAAGATTTAATTTCACTTCTCTCAAGTTTAGAGATTTCTTTTCTTTTCTTTTGAATGTTTGAGATTTGGTTGAAGATTTTGTTAATGTTATGAAAATTTCATATAAATAAAATATTTTAAATAATTTTAATTTTATTAATAAGTTAGATTATTAAATTTTAATTTAATTTTCATTTATGTTGAGTTTATTTTATAATAAATTTTATTAATGATGTACAATTTTTATTTAAAAATTAAAAAAAATTAAAAAGTCCTACAAAAATCATATTTATAAATGTTTGAAATAAAAGAAAAATTCTAAGAGAAACAAAAAAGAATAAGGTAGCCAAAGACAGGAGCTATAATGGGAGAATTAAGAAAACTGAAAATTTGAATAAGTGATGTTTATTTTCATCTTTTAATGGTCTTTCAACAAGATTCTGGATAAGTTTAGTGGGATGGGCAGATAGAACAGAACCTGTCAGTTATGACTTTAGGGGACGGTGTCTAAACTAATTTCCGATCTCCCTTTAAAATGTTGATGTAGGTAAATATTAGCTTGACAGTCCCGGGTCGAATCCAAATTGTAGCTGGAGGACTCAAGTGTTTGCCTTTTGTAACAAGTAAACCCATGATACGAACTAATAGATGTTCATACGCTTACCCGAAAGTCAGATATCTATATCATAGTTGGCAAGTGCATTTGATGAAAAACAAAAAAACAAAAAGTAATTTAAAGTTAATGGTGAAACTTGTGAGTTTTGAAAGATTTGTTAATGTGTCTATTTTGTGTATCAATAGAGTTTAGTTTTGTGTAATATTTGTATTTTCCGACGTTTGTATTTCTCCATTCCTGTGGGTTGAACTCAAAAATACGATGTCACATCCGTCGGGAGTAAAATGAAACACTATTATAAAGGTGTAGAAACCTCTCCCTAGCACGCGTTTTAAATTTTTTGAGAGGAATCCTAAAAAGGAAAGCCGGAAACCTAAATTCCATATGATATCAAAGATGTGTAGTAATTAGAGGGTGAATTTGTGGAGTGCGAATGAGGGGTAGAAATGAAATCTGGAAGCAAATAGCAGACGTCAATGATTCAACGATGAAGTGTTGAATGAATAGCCTTTGCGCCTGTGAACTTGGAAGTAGCAAAATCAATTGGCATTGGATCACATTGTCATATACAATGTAATTACATTCAAAAGACATACAAACAAACAAACAACCAGCCATGGAAAGTAGTCTTAAATGGATTAAGCAAGCTCCCACTTTTAATATCCCACCTTAAATTTCATTTCACTGATACAGACAGACCCAGCTAACCAGAGGCACTTCGATTAAGAGCGAAAAGCATAAACACATGATTTTCTTAAGCCTCCAACGCCACGATGCGAAAAGGATTTAACGACAGCCTCTAAATGCATCACCAGATTATGAAGAGCCATGTTCGATAGACTCCAACTGATTCCGAATATTCTGATTGTCCTCCAACAACCGATCGTACTCGAGCAGGTACTCCTCAGATTGCTTTCTTAAGGCTTCTGTTTCTGCTTCTGCAGCATTTGCTTCTTTTGTTTTTGCCTCAACTTCAGCTTCCAGTTTGGTTATTTTACTCCTCAAGGTAGTTGCCTCTTCTCCCAGGGATTTAAGCTTCTCCGTGCTTGCATCCTCTGATGCTCGAATTTGCTTCTTTGCGACCTCCATGGTCTTTCGGAGCAGTCGAAGCTCTCGGATGTAGTGATGTAGTCTATCAATCATCAGGGCAAGGAACAACAAAAACCCTGCAGAACATACATGTTATATTCAAATCTAACATGAAATATTCAAACTAATGGGAATGAACTGCAAAATTGCAAGCAAATGGAAAAACAAAACAAAATCTCTCGTAGAACAACAATAAGATATAGATTATCAAACAAAGAAAATCTGATAAGAACAACAAACTTAGGCAACATTTGATAATCATTCTTATAAACTTTACTTACACCTATTGTTTTCATGCTCTATTATCTACTTTTTAAAAATGCTTTCAAAAACCAAACTAAGTTCTTCAAAACCTGATGTTGTTTTTGAACTTTGGTTTAGAATTCAAATGGGTTAATAAGAAAGGGGAAAAACTTATCGAAATCGTAATCAAATAGGGTGTTCCGCTTCGAAGTCGAAGGCAACATCACATCTGTTGACATCAACTATTAAGAATGATATTGTTTTCAAACGCTCCTACTGATTTTCCTTCAAATTACTCTGTTAATACATGATATGGTGCACAAGCAGGATTCCATCCCCATGAGTAAAGCACCAAATCCATTAGCATTTATAAGGATTTATCAGTAAACTCCGTTTATATGTAAAATTTTAAGCAATCTAGAAGCATGCGAGCCATATTTTAGATTTAATACATTGTTCCTCAGAAGAAAAGGCCCAAACGAAGTGGAGTGAACAGCAGCTCAGTTTTAGGAAAATGTTTAATGTCACATCACAATCATTGAATCGAACAAGATCTCCCGCCCTTTCGTCGAATTCTGGAGTTAATTTGAAAGAAATGAATCCAGTTCTGCCGGTTCTAACTAGCCCAGTGACCAAGCCAATCATTCAACAGATGCTTGTAAATCCAATAATTTCGAAATCATAAATTAAGCATAACCAACACATTTCACCCTAAAATTGAAAGAACCCTATCCAGAGAGCAAAGATGAAGGAAAACGGAAGTGGAGAAAGGATTAATTTAAAAATTACCCATGAGAGAAGCTTCAAGCAAGTGATTGGACATAAGGACCTGATCCGTGGGATTAACCTCACCAGCCTCAATCATCCGATTCTGGATCTTAACCATGCTATAGACGCTGGAAATAAGCACAACGAAGACAGTTCCGGCGATTGTTTGAACGACGATTGGGCCTTTCCCACGCTTAACACGATCCAAACTCAAGATCACAAGCTTCCTCAGAGGCGTCCTGAAGAGAAGAGTCAAAATCAGAGCCATCTCGGCTGCGATTACCGTGAACAGAAGCTGAATCATCCTCTACAAGATTCCGTCTGCAACAGAGCGTTTCTTCTAACCCTTTGTTAGTGGCGTTCGGTGTAACCTTATTCAAACCTCGATAGAGAGATACCTTCTTCCCCTTTTTTTTTTTTTTTTTTTTTTTTTTTTTTTTTTTTTGCGCTAGATTACAAATTTAGAAAAATTGGGCGACTGTTTGACTCTCATTTTTTTATTTTTTAAAATTCACAAATTTATTATTTACATGAAAAAATTTAGAGTTTCAATTAGGACATAAATTAATCCATCAAATCTTATAAATTTAGTTATAAATATTAATAATTAGTTTGTAAACATTTTAAGCTTTTATTTAAAAAATATATTTCAATTGTTTTCTAATATTATTATAAAAAATTACTACGGTTGTGTGATGTCCACCTTCGTTGGGGGAGAACAAACCACCATTTATAAGAGTGTGCAAACCTTCTCCTAGTAGACTCGTTTTAAAGCTTTAAAGGGAAGCGCGAAAGGGAAAGCCTAAAGATGACAATATCATTACAAATGGTATCAGAGTCAGGTTTCGGACAATGTGCCAGCCTTCTCGTTGTTCCTCGAAGGAGGGTAGACACGGGGCGGTGTGCCAGTAAGGACGCTTGGCCCCAAAGGGGGTGGATTTGGGGACGGTTCCACATCGATTGGAGGAAGGAAAGAGTGCCAGCGAGGACGCTGGACCCCGAAGAGGGGTGGATTATGATGTCCCATTTATAAGAGTAGACACGAGGCGGTGTGCTAATAAGGACGCTGGGCCCCAAAGGGGGTGGATTTGGGGCAGTCCCACATCGATTGGAGGAAGGAAAGAGTGCCAGTGAGTACGCTGGGCCCCGAAGGGGGGTGGATTATGATGTACCACATTGGTTGGGGAGGACCCCGAAGGGGGTGGATTGTGATGTCCCACATTGGTTGTGAAGGAGAACAAACCACCATTTACAAGGGTGTGGAAACCTTCCCCCTACCTATTTTAAAGCAGGGAGAGCCCAAAGAAAGAGGACAATATCAAAGACCAACCAGTGGATCTGGACGATACATGTTGAATGACATATCTATATTTTATTTTTTAAATATAGTACGAAGTATATATTAATTAAGTTATATTCGCTTTCAATTAAATTACTTCATCAATGCCAACGTAAATTATTCGTGAATAGAAAATTAGATTAAATATTCCAAAGAAAAATATTTCAAAGAATCTTAGAAAGGAAGGAGAAAATGATAACTAAATTTAGAAATGATAACCTAAAAAGTTTGTGCTAATGCAAAATAGGTAACTTCGTATTTCAATAAAACATACCATTTTTTAAATATTGATACCAAAAATAGATTTTAATAATTATTTATACGTAAAATTAATAAAAATATCTATTTTATCTAAATAAAAATATCTCTAAACTTTTAAAAATTTCAATAATATCCTCGTAAAAAATTATATTTACAGTTAGTTTTGGATGAAATTTAGTGGTACTTCTAAAAGTTTCATTAATACTCTTAAAAAAAATAAAAAAATTCGAAAATACTCATTAGTATTATGCTTTAAAATACTCATACAATTTTAAGTTTTTGAGTCGTATATATAAATGCTTCTCTTCCCTTTCGCTCATTTCTTTTATAGTTATTGCGCTGTGCTCGATGCATTCGATTCACTTGCTCTGCAGGTATCTTAGTTATTTTATCTTCCTCGAAGTTTAGCATTAAATATGTTTCATGTTGCTGAGATCCGAGAACTCCGAAAGCGTTTCCGCTTTTTCTTAGTTCGATTTATGTTTTGGAAAGTTTCGATCGAGGACGAAAAATACTCGTATATAAGATTCACATGTTTACTGCCTTTGAAAACTGTTGTATGAATAAAATGAAGAAAGTATAATGGCGATTGGAGATGAAAATTCCGAATGTCTATCTTTCGTTAATGTTTTCGATTATGCAGAAATTGTACGGTTGGTTAAATGATATTTGTTTCGATTGTTCTCTCTGTTTTGTTCACTCCTGTTCTTTCGCGGCAGCGATTAGAAGCAATCTAACTGATCTAATATTGTTTGTGATGAAATTGTAACGCCTATTGTAATTTTGCTTCGAGAAGGTCAGATTTAAGGTGCGAACGAAATGAGTTTGCATTCGCTGTTTAGTCGCTTCTGCATTATGACGTACAATTGCTATCGTTGTCGTTGTTTATTTGAAAATCAAATGTTTTGCGTTTTAGCCGAATGCGAGTAATCATATTTCCTCAGTTCTTGTAATTGGCGAACTAAGAGTCTGAGATCTCAATAACTAGGATATCTGTTCTCTGTATGTTTTACTCATTTCTGTGATGTTAGGATAGTCAGCGTACAAGGCTGGTCTACCAGCGTCAGCGACAACAAAGGCTTCAAAGAAGAGGTACCAAATTTCATATTGGCTATATTCTAAGATCCTTTCAGATTGTGGTTAGATCTGACTTGATTTACCGAATGTGACCGGAAATTTTGAAATAATATCGTTTTGATCTTCAACCATAATGGACATTTCGTATCTCTATAAAATATTAAGGATAAAAGGACTCCTAAATGCCAGCTTATATTAGGATTGGGGAGAAATTGTGCTCGTTATGGAAGAATAATAATGGTAATCGTCGTGATCATTCCATCCGCATCAGTTTTAGCTGAGCTATCGAACAGGATTTTACTTCAGCTCTAGAGTCCAGTTTGTTGTCTTGGCCTCTATATGTGAACATGAGATTATAGAAAGGCTCTTGGTATGAACACAGACATGTGCTCAAGCATGCACACACATTATCTGAACGTAGTTATATATTTACATGGTAATATTATATCATTGCGGACATTCTTTAATTGGAGATGACACTTTCTATTCTGAGCTCCAGCAATAGGCATTACTTAATAGGAAGGTTTATCAACAAATTCAGAGTAACATCTTCGTTATCTGTGGGCGATTGCCGTCCTCTCATTTGTTGTACCTAATTCACTTAAATTTATCCATTTAGGTGGTGATGGTACGTTGTTCGATTATAAAAGCTCTAGGGCAATTCCAATCAAAATATATTGTGCAATCAAGTAGCAGATTGTTTTCTTATGATAATGGTAATTCATATTATAGAATACTTTAACTTAGATTTTAGAATTTTATTATTCACGTGCTATGGTGCATGCTAGTTCAATCGAGTTTTAAATTGTTAGAAGTAAACTAACATTTTGCTTTGCAATTCTAGAAGCCCTAGTTCCTTTCACGGGCGAATTATGCTGGCTTCTGAATTCACGTTTAAAAATAATCCTATTTTGTGGAGTGGTGACAGCTTCGAAGTTGATGAACCCATTTCTCAAATCGAGGCGACAAGGCCCTTTATTGTACCACTTGACAACCGCGGTGAAGTTTTTCGTATTCCCACCAGGTCACAGTGGACGTGAATCCAAAAGGTGTGAATCTTAGTCAATTAGATTTTCTTCCATCTGCAATAAAGTGTCTTACATTTTTCGTCAATACATGAAACTAATCCTAGTGATCTGTCTCTTTCTCGTTATTCTCAAAGGCAACTGGTGTCAATTAACTGCCTAGGAAGGTGAAACTGCGAAACCAAGCACAAGGATTGCCACTATTTCGACATCAGGTGAAGGGGTAGCTCAAGATGCTCCATTCGAAAAGGTTGAACTTCAGACAGCATTTCCAAAGCAGAGGGAAAATGATAAAAAAGAAATCCCTAAAGAAGCTTCCATATTCCAGGGCAAAACAAAGAACCGTCTCTCTCAAAATCAACTGCAAAAACACCTTCTCTTCCTTGGAAACCCACACTGTTCAAGATTTCCATGTTAGGATCGATACCAGTTGTTAGCTCTGATACTAATTGTTAGGATCGCTCAACAACGCACACACTCGATCAAGATAAACACAAAAAAGAGAGAGAAAATACATAGATGAATATTGGCTAAAGGTTTTATATTGATGACTTCAAGTATGTACAACAAGAGAGCATACAAGTAATGAAAAGGAATGAAGAATAGTGAAGTCATCACTATAAAACTTTTAGCCAATATTGCTTCTTGTATTTTCTCTCTATTCTTTGTGTTCATTTTGATCGAGTGTGTGTGTTGTTGAGCGATCCTAACAATTGGTATCAGAGCTAACAATTGGTATCGATCCTAACACCCCAGCTTCCACCCAAGGACGGGAAAAATGAGTAAGCGTTTTGTATTTACATCAATCTCAAGAATTATTTAGTCTAACTCAATGTTGCAAGCAACTGTTCCTTGACGAAAAAAACATGTCGCAACTCACTTGAAGGACTCATAATACCTAGACATGCCCTTGTCTCCCTGCATTATTGCTTTGTTCAACAATGCTAAAATCTAAATGGGTTTTCCTAACTTGATTCCATTTTCAACTTTTTATTTTAAGTCTCCTGAGCATCATCAAGCAGTATGGTTCAGGTTTCATTCCTAGTTGCCTTTTATGATGCAGGACCATCATGATGAAGTTCTGATCTGATTATAAAGACGATTTTGTCGAAAAACATGCGGTGAAATTAGGATTTATGTCAGCGTTTGAAACAGTAAGTATCAAGTGAGTTCAAGCAAGTAAAACTTACCTATCATGAATGAAAAATTTGGAACTTTTGTTCTTTCATATGTCTTGTTTCTCAGGACTTACATATCATGATTCTTTCTCAGGGTCTTGTTTTGTTGTGGTACCCGTCAATCGCAATGCTGAAACAATGAACTTTGCTGAGATAGAGAAAGAGAACAATGTTTTGTTCGCATATCCATCGAGGTGGTGACTTCAATGCTACGCCATCCATCTTTAATAGGTAATTCGCTCTCTTGATATATGTTCAGAAATTTCAGTAAAACATAGACGGATGATCTTGGGGAATCAGTGGGTGGCACGTGAAATAAAATTTACAACCTTAGAGGTGCATAAAAGGATATAGCTGTATATTAATTAAAGAAATATATAATTTTAACAAGACCAGGATATTTTTAAGCATAATTTTTTACTAGACTAATGCATTGAAGGAAGATAAAAGTAAAGTGTTATAATGCAAAGTCGTAATTTTCAATAAATGGTCTGGGGGTTTATTCTAGCCTTATAAAACTTTTTATTATTTTGTTTTAATTTTTTTTTTATGTTATTTGTTTAGTTTCTTTTATATTCTATTATTTTATTATTTTGTTTTTTTTTTATGTTATTTTATTATTTTATTTTGTTTCTTTTATATATTTTAAATATCTGTTTTAAGTATAAAAAACCACTTTTAAATACATGGTTTACAATATGAATAAACTTTTACAATATGAATAAACTAACAGGTTATTGTAACAGGTTATTGAATATGATTTATAAATATTTTATTTTTAAAGTATATTGTTTTCATTTTATATATTCTTAAATTAATAATTTGAAACTTAAACTTCTATATTTGTTTATTGGAAAGCAATTTTTTTTTTCTTTTACTTTTTCCTTGGATCATTTTCAACTGTTCTAGAACACTGTTCTATTGTTTGTGGTAGCTTTTGAATAACATTTAGTATAGAACAGTGTTTGTGGTAGGTTTTGAATAACATTTAGTATGGGTGAGAGATTCTTGTAGCTACTAAAATGGTAGAGATCATCTATTTTTGTATTGAATATTTATGAATAATCTAAAAACAGAGGGTTGCTCAACTCAATCCAACTCAAACAATGTACACCCCTATCTGTGTAAAAAAACTCATGTAGATGTTTCCAAAAAACCATGTAGATGTTTCCAAAAAAACCATGTAGAAGATGTTTCGGGGGAACGATACATGAACAACCCTCCACATAATTCTATACGTTATGCAATTTCATATTAGTGTAAATTTTTTTGGCATCAATGGTTTTATTTATTCAATTTTGTTTTAAAACCACAATCCAAAATTAACAATGAATTTTTATGCAAATTCTGTATATTTTCAATTGGCAGTAAGTTATGTAACATGAAAACAAAATAAACAAAAATCAAGCCTATACATTAATTAATACTTTTAGCACCTGTTAAATGAATCTACGGGCATTGCAGAACCTATGATCTTTTCCTTCCTTTCTTTTATGTGTGAACAAGAGAGAGAGAGAGAGAGAGACTTACGGGTAAAGTCGAAGCATATCATTGAACTAATGTTTCAACGTTTTGACTTTCCTCCAAAAGGTAAAATGTATATGCCCCTCAAGCAAAATATGATCAGAAGCATTTACACAATCAAAATTTGGACTTAGATGTACAAAAGGGGTGTGAGTGTGTGCATGTACATGTACATAACCTTGGCTCTGTTCTCTTTTGTGCGCGCGCAGGTATTAGTTTTTTTTTTTTTTTTTTTTTTTTCTTTCGTGAACTTGGTCAAATAAACAGAAATCTCATGTCGTCCAAGGTCAATTTTCCCAAGGCATCGTTAGACCGACCTACAGTTCTGCAAAGAGAGACACAGTGAATCTTTTTTTTTTTTTTTTTTTTTTTTTTGTAAGATTAAAGGGCAGAGCAACGTACCCTTCAAATACCAGTTCTTTCCTCTCTTGCAGCTTCAAAATCCTCTCCTCAATAGAGTTTTCAATAACGAATCTCGTAATTCTGTTAATGTCAAATGCATGTTAGTGCTGTCTTCAGGCAATGGCAGAAAATTACCAAATATTTTTTTTATTTTATCAAAACACTGCACCTGATAGGCTTATATTGTCCAATTCGGTGGATTCTGTCTTGTGCTTGTCGTTCCACAGCAGGATTCCACCAAGGGTCCATGATGAACACCTGAAGTGAAGATCAAAGAAGGAAAATAGGGCGTATTCGTCACCGAAAACGAACACAATTAATTTTATGAGCAAAAACATATTTGTATAAACAGTGTGATAACAGCATATATGCAACATAATTAAGGTCATGACATGTGAATAATTAAATTGCATAGTCAATCGAAAGTGACTCCTTACATGCGATGCCACAGTGAGATTGAGAGCAATCCCTCCAGCTTTTAAGCTCATTAGAAAAATCTTGCAATCTGGATCGTCAATGAATCTCTTAATAGCATCATCTCTTTGTGGCAAGGACATGCTTCCAATTAGTTGAACGCAGGTAATACCAGACTGCAAAGGGTTCATTGCATGATATAAAACGACTAATTTTCTTTGGCTATAAGAAGACTCTACATGCTTACTACAACTCACCTTTGTTAAGGAATAGTTTATTAGATCCAAAAATGACGTGAATTGGCTAAAAACGATTCCTTTGGCAGATCCATCTCGTTCTAACATGAACCTGATTTCTTCTCTCTGGAATAAAAAAAAAAAAAAAAAAAAAGTCAAAGCGTGACCAAATAAATAAAACATGCTCTTTTCTTCATTTGCATCGAGGGATTAAAACATACAGGGAGTTTCAATAAAACGTACCAAAGCTTCTATTTTTGTGCTCGTCTGAAAATTCTCCAGTTGTATTCTGTTAAGTATACTTGTACATTTAAACCCCTTAATTGTATTTTTAATGGTTCGATCTCTACCAGCCAGATTTGTGCTAAAGTCAATGGTGAGCATCTTTGAGCAAGAAGGACATGAGACAAGCTTCGAAAAATCATTGGCAAAACCAATAATGCAGGCCTTACAAAATGTGTGCTCGCAAGAGGTAACCTGTTAAAATAGAAGAGATTATTAAAAAGGCAGTAATTCGACTCGTTCAGTTCCATTTCAACTAAATAGGTAATGTAGTGAAAAAAGAATGGTGGTGATTTTAAGGGGCAACAACACAAGGTAGTGATCAAATACAGGATGTTCATTTTCAGCAAAGTTCTCATGGATTTTCACTGGCTATGAAAAGAAACCCGTCAACAACAGTCATACTCATGAGTGATCATAAATAGATTCGCAACTATAGTACTTCAATAGATTAATTGACATTAGCTAGCACTAATATTCACAAAAGATGAACAATTGAATGCAAAAAAATTCGATGAAAATTTAAATTATCAAACTGTGAAAACAAGGATAAAAGGGAAGGAAGGGAGAGTGGGGATTCACCAGAAACTCACCACAGGTTCTTCAGCTGGCTCATGACAAATTCCACATGCTTGTTCGTTATTATTATCAGTACCATCAATGCTTCCACAACTTATGACATTAGTTTTAGAATATACAACGAGATATGGATGATTAACTGCCTGTAAAATCATGAGAAAAATGAATTAAATAAAATTCATTAGCAGATAAACTTTCGCATGTTCTGTGGAACAACGCTATTGGATAAAGAAGTTCTTGAAGGTCTTATCCAAAAAAAACATATTTCTCAAAGAAATGCCCTTTAAATATTTTCATTGAAGCATCAGACACAAAAAAGTGGGGGGGGGGGGGGGGGGGGGGGGAAGCAATTTCCGAACTCTGAAGACTTAAAAACTATCGACATAGATTTCTAAGCCTGACCAGAAGCCACAACAGACCTGTCTCAAGCGAATCAAAAGGTCAAATATGTGTGCATAATTACTCGTTGCTGTTCCTGCTGCCACAAAACTACAAAGAAAAAATTGCATCAAACAACTAATATGCGTGTTTGTTAAAACCAATTCTAAACTGATATATTCATACTCGCTTCTTTCTCAATTCAAGTGCTGCTTCAGAGAATAGCTTTCTGAATAATCAACATTTTTATTGATAACATTGAATATGCATTCATAGTAGAAAACAAACATTAAAAAAAAAAAAAAAAAGGAAGAATAAGAAGTTGGTAGCAGTACTATAACACTACAATACTCACTCAAGTTACTTCACATCAACTGATTTTTTTTTCACAGTACAATAAAATTTTTCTTCCAAAAAATAAACAGCCATTCCATATGCACCCACAAAAAGTATGTTCCACGATAGCTATCTAACGAAAAATAAAATCAAATTCAACCAAGACAAAAGAGTACAACTCAAAAGAGACAAATTACTAAATATTGAAACGGAAAAAGATGCATAAAAATTTAACCTGGTACAAAATAAACTGATAGTAAAGACTTGGAGAATAGTCTCAGCTTCAAAAGTAACCATTTTCTATATTATTATCTATTATTATCTTTAAATTAAGTTCCAAATCTAGAAGACCTAAGACACTAATAAAACATTTTCCAAATTAGTCTCCACATTTGTAATTACTTGCATCATATGCACTAAAGGGACTTTGATCTTAATATGGATTAAAGATACTTCAACAAACAGGCTCAAAAAGAATCAGTAGATATAGATGGTCACTCACGTATTAAATTTTGCTCGACTATCATTATACAATGATTCATAAAAATCTTCTTCTTGAATGTCAAGGGTATCTCGCCTAATTGAAACCTATGGGAAGATTGAGCAGAACTAAAATTAGTTTGCTCATCAATACGAACAAGTAACAAACATATGTATGTCCACTTACAATACTAGGAGGAAGAGCAAGATCAGCAGCTCTACCCTTTTTGGTGCGTCGTAGTACGATGCTACTTAAAATTTTATGCTTCAGCAATATCATACCTCTTTTAAACTCAGGACCTCTCCCAACATTTTGAATCCGTAGCGTAATATACTTCCAAACCAAACCATAATAATAAAGAACATAGTTTAACAATGTTACAGAGATATTGAAATGCCACACATTACAGAACTTACCTTGTTCCACCAGCAAAAATGCCGCATGCGTTTATGAGGGCAGTCAGGACAGCTAACAGAACTGAAATTTCCCATAAGGGTCAAACGTTACATCATATAAGAAAATTAATGAGTCCAAAAAACAAGGAAGCTGATAAAAAGTTCAAATGAAAATTTACCAAGATTGCAGAACAATATCAAATCTAAACTAGTACCTGTGGTCGAGTGTTCTACAATCACAGTCCTTACAGAAGTAGAAAGAATAAGGCACAATTTGCAGGAAGCGAACCTGAGCGTACCAAAAAACACATGTTACATTGAGAATGATCATTTTCCTCAAGGTAGACAATGTTATAAACAAAGAAAAACTTACAAGAGAGTAAAGCTCCCCTACACGATTCTGGATAGGTGTGCCACTTAAAGCCCATCTAAATGAAGAAGAAATCGCAAGAACAGCTTTTGCAGTATTAGACTGTCTATCTTTTATGAAATGCGCCTATGTTTGCATAAAATTTTGTTATATTTCAACAGCAACCAGCACCAATCAAACTAAACTACTGATGGAAATAATAATTTATGCAATAATGTTTTTTGGAAAAAAGAAACAAACAAAAATGGTAATCGGCATCATAATTTTTATTTTACACTTGGGGTTGAATGAGAAACTTTGGTAGGTTTCCTTTTCCCTTGTTCTTACCCATTTTGGAGTTGGTTTCCACAGGGACTAACGAAGATCGGAAATATGGAAAACAACATATAGCAAACATATGAGAATAATAACTGGATGGGATTTTTATGTAGTCGTAGGAAAATGCAAAACACTGAAAGAGAGAAGAAAAGGGCAAAATGATCACGTTAAGATATAAGGAAATTGTGGGAGTTTGTTCTAGCTATTATGACTTTAGCTTGAATGTAGAAGGGGTGTGAAAGGGATAGTAATAGACGATAGCGGCTAGCTAGGCGTTCTATTTTCTTCTTTGAAGCAAGGAAATTGGAGATGTGGAATATCTGCAAAAGAATCCGTTGTATCCCTGCTTCACCATCAATTTGCAGTGACAAAACAAATCTGTCTAGCATCACCCCCCCCCCCCCCCCCCCCCCCCCCACAAAAAAAAAAAAAAAAAAAAAAAAAAAAATACAAACAACAAACAAAAAGAAACCAGATGTTTTAGAATCTCACCTCATCCAAAATGACACGGTCCCATATTACAGAATGCAATATTGATTTCCCACAAGGGTTTTCATCATTCTCATGCTGCCCCATTGTCTGTCCAAAAGTGCTTTTCTGGCTGCCACTATTATGAAAATTGTTGTTCTTATCTTTAGCAGATACTTCCCCTTTCGATATTTGTGGCTGAATAGGCCTTTTTCTTATTTGCTTAGCCTGCTTCTCTGTTTTGACAGCATCAGGACCACAAATGTACTTCAAGTGAATCTTCAAATTCTTCTTATAAAATAGTTTACTACAGTAAGGGCACCTATCCTTGGGAGGCATCAAATGTTTCCTGTATTCAGCCTCAACGACAGAGTATGTTGTAATAACAAAATCAAATTCAAATAAAGTCTCAAGACTCTGTGCTCGTTTTGGACCATGAAACACGTGCACCTTGTTACTTCCCTTTAATGTGAAACGATCAATCTCACTTACCCACTGGCTTACAGCAATCACGGGACATACCACAAGTGTTGCTTTGATCAAAGGGAAGTCCTTGGAAGAACTTGGGTATGGGGAAGGTCTCCTTAGTCCAGCTCCAGATAGTTCACGTTTAGCAAGTACCAGGGCAATTGCTTGGATGGTTTTTCCCATTCCCATTTCATCTGCAAGTATCCCACCTCTAACTGGAGAATCTTCCTGCTTCAGTGCCCAAGCTAGCCACTCTTTCTGATACCGTAGTAGGGGCATCGTAAGTGCAGAGGGTGTTTCAACAGCTTCAGTCAATACTTCATTTTGACTAGCCATATCAAAATCTTTTTCAATGTTTTCATCGATCCATCTCTCATGTTCTTCCGCCCAGACATCCCACAAAAGGATAGGTTTTTGCTTTTTCTTTCTTGAGTACTTGGTCTTTGGCTTCCCTATATCAACCACACCCTGGACGGGGATAACTTCTGGTGTCTGATTGTGTGGGTTTTCATCATTACCTACTTTTCTCCACACTTCCTGCTCGATGCTAGGCCCCTCCTCTTTAATACCTTTTCTCTTTTTCTTTGCTCTAGACTTCTTTGTTGAAGGCTCGCAAAAGTCCTCAGAACTCGAGGAAGGATCTGCCCAGTTAAAAGTGTCAACTCGTGGTTTAACGTCCAAAGCCATTTCCCAGTTATTTTCTTTGTTCATGACGAAATAACATGTCAGGTAAACAAGTAAAACCTAAGGCATTGTAGGCAATGGTAACGTGAACAAAAGTATATTATTGAAGAGATTGTTAGAGGGAAGAGTTCGCTTAACTGAACAAACATGCACATACACCATTGAAACGAGAGAGAAAAATTGTAAAGAAATATTTGACACCAGACTGAACCAGCTTGAGACATATTTTCTTACCAGGATTGCCGTAATTAATTAAACATCTACAGCGCAGAAAAACACAATACCTTCACTTTCACTGTCAGAATAAAGAGACGACACGTCTATATCATCAGAAGCATCACCATCTGCGTTTCCTGCTCCAATAACATAACAATTTAACTACACAGCTATTTCACAATTCATCGATCTTCCCCCCAAAAACAGTGGGAAGAAGAGGAAACAAAGAACGCAGAACACAGAATGTGCAGAGTTCGTGTATTTCTAGCCCGAAAAACGCATGACATCTCAATAGAACCTCCTCCGCCACAACAATATCAAAAAAACCAAAACATTTTTTTGAAAACCACGCTGAACGCAATCTTAAATCCTACCGTGCCGCAATGGAGTTAAAATCATCGCCATACTTCCTTATTTGGCGACGATCGCTTATTTCCAGTTCAAGAAGTTCACAACGTCTGGACAGAACTTCCACCGGCACAGAACTATCAAATAACTCAAGCACTTCATTTAAAAAATACGCCAAACGTAATCTTAAATCCTATGAGGCCACAATGGACTAATTACAGCAATACCTCGTCGTTTTCTAGCCAATTGAACATTAGGTTTTCGATAAACACAATTCTTTATAAATACACAGCATGCGAGAAATAAAGAGGCGCAAAATCGAAACCGTACCTTGGATCAAAATATTGGAGGTCGGTTTACGAGGACGAAGCTTCATCGGAACCACGAAACGCTGCGATTCTCTTCTCTTCTATTCTCCGCTTCGGAGGATGACGCACGCTTGATGAGCCGGAAGAAGACGAAGAAGAAGAAGTAGGCGTAGAAGCGACAGCGCAGCTTTGCAGTGAAAAAACGACCTGCAGCGAAAGCAAAGTACGGAGAACAAAATAAAAATGGGGAATGAGTGATATGCGTTGAAGTTGAATTGACTGTGATATGATCGGCGGGAAAGGGGGTGGTTATAATTACTGTGATTGCGGGCGCGAAAACCCATGATATGAGTTGCGGGGACCACCCAAACGCTGCGTTTCACGTTCATTCCCAGAAGACGCCTAAAACTCCCCCAACAAGCTATTATGGTAAATGTTTGTATGCTTATTTACTTCGGCGGCTCGGCCACTTCCACGTGACTTACGTCACGTGAAATATTTGATGTTGGAATAATTTATTTTTATTAAAAAAAAAAAGTGAAATAATTAATTACCAACTTTTTCTCATAAATCTGTGATGTCTCACATTTGTTGTAGAGGAGAACAAACCACCGTCTATAAAGGAGCGAAAACTTTCCCTTGTCTGATTTTAAAGCCTTGAGGGGAAGCCTGGAAGTGAAAGCACACGGAGGACAATATCTGCTAGCGATGGATCTGAGTCGTTACAAATGGTATCAGAGCTAGACACTTGACGATATGTCAGCCTTCTCGCTGTTTCCCAAAGGGGATAGACACGAGGTGGTGTGCCAGTAAGGACGCTAGCCCCAAAGGAGGTGGATTTGGGGGCGGTCCCACATCAATTGGAGGAAGGAAAGAACAATATCTGCTAGCGGTGGATCTGAGTCGTTACAAATGGTATCAGAGCTAGACACCGGACGATAAGCCAACCTTCTCGCTGTTTCACGAAGGGAATAGACACGAGGCGGTGTGCTAGTAAGGATGCTGGGCCCCAAAGGGGTGAATCTGGGGTCGGTCCCACATCAATTGGAGGAAGGAAAGAGTGGCAACGAGGACACTGGGCCCCAAAGGGGTGGATGTGATGTCTTACATTGGTTGGAAAGGAGAACCATCACCATTTATAAGGGTGTAACTTTTAAAGCCCACCATTAAAAGCCGACCATTTATTATTGTTTGGCTTAAATCACTAATTTTTATTTTACTAAAATGTTTAAGAATTAAATTTATAATTTAACCTGTAATAGTTTATAATTTAATTTGGACTAATGTTGTTTTTTTGTTTTTTTGTTTTTTTTTTTCCTTAAATTTTGAATTTTGAAGATAGTTGTTCTAACTTAAGTTAGTTAAAAGGAACAATAAATATTTACTTAAACGAACAAATCACTTTTATTTTGAAACTGGAAGCAACTTTCACAACAAAGAGACTAAACCAGAAGCTTTTATTGAAAACAATCCAATGAAAATAAGAACATCGTCAGCCAAAGGACATGATGACCACTACAAAGTGAAGCATTTGAAGTTTCAATAGGGGAACTCTTCCAAGAACAGCAAAATGTTCTCTCTGCTCTGCTATACGATCACACTGCTGCAGGAGGAGCGACCAGACCGGGCAAATTGCCCCTGCTGATCTTGCTCTCCCGGGTCATCGACGCCACGACAAGGCCACGATAGCATATAGCTTGAACTCAGGAGCAGCAGCATAAGTGAGAAAGCAGGCAAATGGCTACAAGAAATTATGCAAATCCCAAGTCCAAACTAGCCATTCTGTTTATCTTTGGTTTGAAAAAGAAAAGAAGTCTAGAAAAAGTTGTTTGTCTCGTGAAATATAAATATTGGCATCGTTCTTAGACCATCTTTTTTGCCAGAAGAAAGGAATGCCTCATGTTGAGCTACTCTACCTGCACCTATGGACAATAATTAGCCAATGTACTGTACAACCAACTATTTGGAGTTCATATATATATACATAACAATGATCTAAATGAAAGAAATCTTGTTCTGATTTCTAAACTTTGGTTCTTATTTGTCTCAATCCTTAAATTCGACACAAAATTGCTTGGCTCTATGCTCTTTAATTTGTACTTTGACAGAAATCTTCTACACGAATTGAAGAAAACCAAATGATACAGACATTTTAAGCAGCAACGAATCAATAATTGTTTCCGAACAGCCGAAAGGAAGAAAATAAAATTCCATTTGCAGCAGAACAAATTGTTGAACTGAGAAGGATAAAAATTAGCTAAACATCAGAGATCGGAGCAATAAATCTCAGTCCAAAATCCACACACCTTTGGACATCGTATCTTAGTCAATATTAGGGCATTTGGCTCCCGAGGATGGATTCAAGTAGAGTTTATATGCATTTTTATAGGAAAAGACTCGAAGAAAGGTAATTATTAGGTTCAAATGATGAAATCTCCAAACAGATCAATCCGAAACAAGATCTTAATTCCATACGATATGAACACTTTAATTTCCTGAGCCAAATCATCGTGATCTTCCTTTCCACTTTAAGAACAAAATAAATAATTGAAAGAGGAACAAAACAACGAGATTCAAACAGTAGATGCGAGGATTTCAGCATTCAAACAGGATATCTTAAAAAATCATATCAAATGTACTAGCATTTTCAGATACTTCGATCTTATTTAATAGAGCAAAAAAGGGAAGAAGAAATGCAAAGGGAAGATAGAGAATACCTCATTGTGGCGAGAAGAAGAAGAAGAAGAAAGGATCAGTGAATTTTTTCTCCTGAAACTTGTTTCGATGGATCTAAATAAAAGGGGAATGGGGTCTGAGGTTCAGTGAACCTGGTCGTGGTCTGTGACTGTACGGCCACAATAGCCGACGTCCGATGGGAATGTTCTTCGGTGGGTGTATTTTTTAAGCTATTCCCCATACATCTTAGGCCTATTTTAATTTTTTAAAAAAAGAATTGGAATCTTTTAATTGTCTTGAAAACAAATTTTAATATTTTGTCCAACAAATCAATTAATTTAAAACTATTCAACACGTGAAAAGTTTATTTTATATTTTTAAAATTTAGAAATTAATAGAAAAAAATTAAATTTTAATTAATTTCTTAAAATATAATATTAGGTACTAAACTTGTAATTTAATTAAATTATTTTTTTCATGTAAAGATATTGTTTTTGTAACGCACCTAATTACGTTATAATAGCAGAAATTTATAATAAATGCTCTTAAAATAAAGTCATGCAGTTTTATATTTAATTTTAAAATAAAAAGATATAAATAACATAATTTTTAAACCTGAAGTAAAATGCAATAAAACACTTGGGCCCACTACTACTGAATTTCAATGTGATCTACTGCTCTATCATGGTCTTTTCAGTATTTACCGTCATCCGTGCATGAAAATTTTAACACAGAGCCAAAGACCAGGTGATGTGCCAGCGAGGAGGATGAATTCCAAAGAGGGGAGTGGACACCAAGCATCGTATTAGCAAGGACATTGGGCCCCGAAGGGAGTGGATTGAGGGGCTTCACATCGATTGGAGAGGGGAACGAGTGCCAACGAGGACGCTCGACCCCAAAGGGAGGAAAGGTGAATTGTGAGATCCCACGTCGATGTTGAGGATTATTGGAAGTGATACTATCTCTATTGGTATGAGGCCTTTTGGGGAGCACAAAGCATAGCCATGATAACTTACACTCAAAGTGGACAATATCATACCATTGTGGAAAGTCGTGATTCCTAACCTGATATCAAAGCCATGCCCTAAACTTAGCCATATCAATAGAGATAATATCATACCATTGTGGAAAGTCGTGATTCCTAACCTAGTATCAAAGTCATGCCCTAAACTTAGACATGTCAATAGAGACAATATCATATCATTGTGAAAAGTCTGATTCCTAACCTGGTATCAAAGTCATACCCTAAACTTAGCCATGTCAATAGAATCCTCAAATATCAAATATCGAACAAAGAATTGTGAACCTCGAAGGTAGAGTCACTAGTCAAAAGTGACTCTGATTCTCTTTACCTACAGCAGAAGAACATGGATTGAAGCAACATGAACTATGCACAAAAACAAGCTGTTTTGTATATTTGAGATGTTGATTTGAAGGGAGTACACAAAGCTGATAAGAACATGTGTTCCATTTTGATATAAATGATCTCTCTATATCTCCATCTCAGTTGAACCCAACCACCATATGCAAGCATTATGAGTATCAACAGAGTTTGCCCTGATACACCAACCGAAACCCTTCGACGAGCATCGTCTAATCATAACAAGTCCTTCATAACTTCAAGGATTAACGTGTCTCGGACGATGAAGAACAACAGCCCAAGAAGTACAACGAGCATTGTCTAATCATAACAAGTCCTTTATAAATTCAAGGTTTAACGTGTCTCGGACGATAAGGAACAGCCCAAGAAGTACAACAACCATGATCCCAGACGACATGATTCGCTGCTCGAGTTCTAGAGGCAACTTCCTCCCTCCCCTTGCAGCCTCAATAAGGATCAAAGCCAACGAGCCGCCATCCAAAGCAGGCAAGGGCAGAAGGTTTATAACAGCAAGGTTAATATTAAGCACAGCTGCAAATTGATAGAGCCCATCAATGTTGGACCTTGCAACTTCAGCACCAACAGCAATAATGGCCACAGGACCAGAAACCTTACTGGCTGACTGAGAGAAATTCAGAACAGTTTGTTTCAAGCTATCAAGAACATTATATAACAGACCCAGAAATTCCTTCCTAGAATAGCTAAAAGCCTCCAAGAAATTCTTCGCTACAAGCTTTGAAATCTTTACATTAGGTGAAAGCTGAACCCCAATTCGCCCTGTTCCATCGAAACTCTCATCTGGGGTGACCCCAATTTCAAGATCCTGTTGCCCTCTTTCAACTTTGAGAAGAACAGTTCTATTGGGGCTTCTTTTAATTGCTTCAACAAGCTCAGAAACTGCTGTGGAACCCAATTTTGGCAGTTCATTTCCATTAACAGCAAGAATCACATCCCCTGGAAGCAGCCCATCTCGAGAAGCAGCCGAAAGGGTTCGAACCTCAGGCACAAGCACGCCGGGAAAGGGCTCTTGAACCGGCAAACCAACCGACGAGACTTGGATTAAGATGATTATGTATGCGAATATTATATTAGCAATAACACCAGCAGAAATCACTAATACTCTATCCAATATTGGTCTATTTTTAAGCAAATTTTCGTCATCCATTGGAATATCGCTATCAGGATCATTATCAGGAAAACCCACAAATCCACCAAGAGGAAAAGCCCTAATGGAGTATTCTACATTGTTTTTGTTGAATTTTGCAAGAATTGGACCAAAACCAATTGCAAATTTACTTACATGGATACCCTGTAAACAAGCGGCGAGGAAGTGGCCACTCTCGTGAACGACAATGATGGCCGTCAACACAGCCGCCGCCTCGAGTACCGACTGAGCACTTCCAATATCGATTCCAGCAAAAGCCCACAGCCTGAAATCGCCGCTCCTCCGACATGGGATTTTGCTCTTTTCCCAGAAGATTTGGTGTCTGTTCTTGAAACTGAGCTCCGATGACGTTACAGAATGACATAATGAAGAAGAAGATTGGGATTTAGAGAAGTGGGTTCTGTACTTAACTGAAAAATCTGAGAAGGGTGACTTCGAATTCGCAAATTTAATGAGAGAATAAGAAGAGGAAGAGAGATTTAATAGCATGATGTTTGAAAGGTCGGTGAGGGTTATCAGAATCGACGGAGATTTAGAGAGAAATAGAGGAAGGGGGAAGAATTGGAGAAGAAATAGGTTTCGGATAACACCTTTTTCAAATTTGTGGAGGGGAATTTAGAGAGATTCATGATATTTGAGAGACCTCACTCGCCTGCCCGTTCGAACGTGCGATCCCAAAATTCAAAAAAATTAAAAACTAACCAGGAAAAAATTAAAAAAAAAAAACTAAAATTTGAATCACTGCATCTTTACATGTCAGGACACGTAACAAGTCTACTCATAGCAAATATTGTTCTTTTCACAATTCAGTACAATGTCCTCGCTGATACCCGTTCTTTTCTCTAATCGATGTGGGACCCACCAAATCTACCCTCATTCGAAGCTCAGCGAGAAGGTTGTTCCTCGAAGGAGGGTAGACATGAGGCGGTATGCTAGTAAAGACGAAACAGTCACATTGATTGGGGAAGAGAACGAAACATCTTTTATAAAAGTGTGGAAACTATTCTCTAACATATGCGTTTTAAAGCCTTGAGGAGAAGCCCGAAACCGAAAGCCCAAAGAGGACAAGGGTTTTTTTATTCTTGAAATGAAATGCATACTACAAGTTGTATGAACCCATAACAACAAGAAGCATAATTAAGCAGTAAATAAAAACACTTTTGAGTTAAGGGTACACCTCAATAAGTGACCTTAAACCCAACTTAGAAACTATGGTGTAATCACTGAAACCTGCTTCCATAAACAGATTCTTCCATTCTTTCTCATTTCTCTCCTTGCCGTTTAGATTGACCATCATCAATACATCAAAGAACAGTTGAGTTTCAGTGGATTCCCTGTCTTCTACTTGGTTGTCCAACACCATGTCTAGGATGATCAATTTTCCACCTTCAGCTCTGCTTGGAATTGCATCTTTACACTTCTTCAATATCTTAATGCTTTGTTCATCATCCCAATTGTGTAACACCCACTGATTATCAAAATCCATTAATAATTCAAGTGTTAAAAACATATCTAATTTCTTAATCTAAGAACATTACCTTGAGCATAACAGCATTTGCGGGAGGGATTTTTGATTCAAGCATGTCTCCTGCAATAAAGCTCAAGTTTTTTACATTTGGTTGTATGTTGGAAACCACTTGTGGGAGATCAAATACAGAGCAAGTGATATGCGGGAAGGCCTCTGCAATAGCGTTGGCCATAACGCCTGTGCCACCACCAACGTCAACCAATGACTTCAACCCTTCAAACACACCGCTACACTTCTCAATCACTATTTTACCAATCATTTCAGAATCACAAGCCATTGTCTGTTGAAACAAATTGGCAAGACTTGGCTCCTGAGCAGCATACTCCCATACGGGCTTCCCGTTTGCCATTTCAAAGACACTGGGGTTGTGGTCAGCATCTGAGCTACAAAGCCAACCGCTTAAAGCTCCCAAAGAAGCTATTGTAGTTTTATCCAAACTAAGAAACAAGAAGGGTGTGATTTGGAAAGTGGTGCGAGTGTGTGTGTCGGTATGGCGGAGGAGAAGGCGAGAGGATGGCGTGAGGCTGTATTTCACGTCTTCTTCCTCGTTGGCATCAAAGAAGCCAGAATGGACGAGGAGGCGCATGAGGCGGCCAAGGTATTGAGCCTTTGAAGGTTGAATATGGAGCGCCGCCACTAGATCGGAGAGGCTCATGGGTTGGCCGTGGCTATGCATAACATCTGGTATGCCCAATTCAACAGCACATTTAAGAGACATAGAGTTGAAAAATTTCAAAACATGGTTCCAAACATGAGCTTGAGATTGAAGCAACCCATCCAGCTTCCCTTCCATCTAGATTTTGTTAATTATGTGATGTAAGGTTCAGATTTGAGGTCAGGCAAACTCGGGAACTCTATTTATTATATTAATTTTCTTACCATTTACAGTATTATATTAATTTTCTTACCATTTACAGAATCCATTATTGTCGGTAGAATTCATTATTATCTATTCGTACTCTCATATTTATATTCTCATCAATTCTGATCGATGGATCTAATATCTCTATTCTATAATTATAATTGATTAAAAAATCTTTCAACCCATAATGCTATTTTTTTTAGATTAAATTATACATGCTACACTCTTAAAGGTTGGTTAGATTACAAATATAATTAAAAGTTTTAGGTCCCTCGTTTAATTACCTTGAAATAGGTGGGCGGAGGAGGAGTAAAATTTTGAGGCGAGATATTGACGCGGCTCAATCAGAAAACACACAGCTAAATAATTAATAATTTTCCAAAATGCATCATTTTTCTTTTAACCATGTCTTTCAAATTGAGACGCGTCAATACCTTCATCTAATTTCAAAACTCGATCTCCCGCCATAAACCTCTTCACTTCTCCCTTCTACAAGAAGACTATTAAATTTTGCGGATGTGAGCTCATAATTAAATTTAATTCTTTTTCTTCCCTTTTATAAGCAAGAGTTGGAAACACTTCCTTCCAAAACTGTTTTGGTAGTTTTGTGCGTTTGCCAAGAATTGACTTATTATGTATTCTTCTAATTAATATATATATTTTATTTGATGAATTACATTTTCAAAATTTTATTAATATTCTCTAAATAAAATATCAATTATCATTTTATTTCTAATCGGAGATGGTTTGGATTTTGAGTTCGGGTGATTGAACACAGTATATCTTTATCAAATCAGCTTTTATTCACATTTTAATTAGACTGTCCAAATCTATAACGATTCGGGTGATGGTGGGTTGGGAGATGGGATGGACCCTCTAGATTTCACAATAATTGTGGGTGTCTGAATCCTAAGCTGGAAAATTAAGCAACTTAGATGACCAAAACACACCAACTCCAACACCTTTCCCCACATACTTAATATCTATACCAACCATATCAATTTTTACCGTTTATGATTAAATTATAAATTGAATTCATGAAAATTTTAAATTGATTTTTTTTTTTTTTTTTTATTTCTCAACTTAAATGGCGATGAATTGGAATCTCTAGTAAGTAGGTTTTAATTAATTTAATTAAAGTTGTAAACTTTAAAAATATTATATAAATTACGTTTAAAATTTAATTTTGTATTTAATACATTTTTAAATATATATTTTTTCTTTTGTAGGGTAGTTAATGGATTGTTGCATTATAAGGTTACACGACAAATATTAACAAATATAATAAAATTACGTTTAAAATTTAATTTTGTATTTAATAATTTTTTAAATATTCTATTTTTTATAGGGTAATTAATGGATTGTTGCATTATAACATTTAGATAGTTAAATTTTCACGTGACAAATATTAATAAATATAATAAACTTCGAGATATATTTTAAAGCCAAATAACAATTAAAGGTTAAAAATTTTATTTATAATTATTTTGGCTTCTTGAACTTAAAAATGCCGATATCCTCGACTCTTTCTATTGTCATCATTTCAAAATAACAATAATAATAATAATAATAATAATAAAATAAAATAACTCAAAAAAATAATAAATAAGATAGAGACAGCTCAACCTATTCTAATCAAACCATTAAATATATAAGGGTGTAATTATATTTATTTTTAAATATTTTTATTTCACTTTTTAGACTCTTTATAAAATTATTTAATTCTAATTAGGTAACCCAACTAATTGTGCATCAAATATTAATATACCTTTTTATCTCTCTTTTTTTACTTTTAGATAATAGGAAGCAACTTTATAGAATTGTTGCGATAAGGTTGAAAATTTTGGTTTTGTCCATAATTTTTTATTTTTTATTTTTTAATTTAAAAAAAAAACATATTCATCATAGAAATAAAACTTAGTGTTTGGTTAATTAAGGTCAAACACATGGAGGAAATTCAAATTGAAATTAAGAAATTTTTATATATTTAAATTAGATATGGTTGAATTCTATATAACAAAAAAAGATTTATTTTGACTTTAAAAAATTCTATTTCAATATCTAAATTTTAGTAAAATAATTATTTATACCCTTTTAATTTTTAAAATGCTTATTTTAGTGTAAGCAAAAAAAAAATATATATATATATATATATATATATATATGTATATAAAAAAAAAAATCAAAAGTAATTGATTTGTTTAGTATAAATTTAAATTTTATATCGAATTTTCGAATAGATTTATAAATTTTGGAAGATAATTAAATAGTAATATTTGGCGCAGAAAGTAAGGCAGGCCGTGGAAGGTAGGTGTAAAGGAGTAGATACAGCTTGGAATTTGGAAACGGACTAAAGTCGACGACCCTACAACGCCATTACTACCCGCTCAGTACACTCTTCGTCTTCAAGCCTCTGTCTCTCTCTGTCTCTCTCTCTCTCTCTCTGTCAATCCTCATTCCTCTGGGCCCCGTCTTACCAATCTCCTTCTCAACTTCAATTTCAAGGTATTTTTCACTCCCTCCGATCGATTCGAATCCAATCGCATCGCGCTTTGTTCCTCTGTTTTTGAATTCTATTTGCGTACGTTTCTCGTTCGTTGAGCTTCCTCCTTCTGATTTCTTCAGTTTGATTTGATTGTTGATTTTTGATTGTTGATTGTTGATTGTTCCTTGATTTTTGGTGGACGGTTCTGTCTTGTGAAGCTGTATGTATATCCGATTCGATCGTTGAATACGACGTTTGCACTGTAATTTGTTGTTTTTTGGTTGATTAATTTGAATCTGGTGTCTGTTTGGTTTGATTTTTCGATCCTGAAAGGGATTTTAGGGCTTTGCTGCTCAGTTGTTTGATTAATCAAGAAAATGATTTATATCTGTTTTGCTGCCAATGCTCTGATCATCTGATGAAAGTGACTTTGATCCACTGTGATTTCTTACAAAAGGATCTTCTCGACTTTTTTATTTTTTTCCTTTTCTCAATGCTTTATGGCCAGATTCTTGTGGGACAGTACATGTTTGGTTTTGTCCAAAAAACAGTATCGAAATTTGGATTCGTATAATCTATAGTTAATTTGTGAGTTTATTTTTTTAATATTACAGGTGTTTTGTGAAATGGTTTTACAGTTATCTATAAGATTAACAAATACACATTCTAAGATACATGAATTTCATATAATGTAAGTTCAATTTAACAAATTCAATCACAAGTCAAACGCCTCAGTTATAGTTATGTTTCTTCTATGCCAAGATTATCTTTAGTTTCGTGTCATGCTTAATAATTTCTTGAAAATGATAGTTGAAAATGGGAAGCAAAGCACCAAGCTGGGCTGATCAGTGGGGTTCGGGAGATTATGGAGTCGAAGATGATGACAACACGGCGATGACGAAGAAAGGGAGCAGCAATGGCAATAGTAGCAAGAAGATGGCAGATGTAAAGGCAGCAGCCTCAGCTGGATTTGTGAAGGCCAAGTCTGCTGCAGCAGTTGGTGCTCAAAAAGTGAAATCTGGAACTTCAGTAGGCATCAAATGGGTCAAGAATCAGTACCAGAAAAAGGTCTCCAAATGACTCAAAATGCTCGAATTCTCCCTTTTGAACATTTTTTTTCTATAACATAAATTGTAGTCTGGATATTTTTGTAGTTCTGTGAAAACAAACCCAATTTCCTGCATTTTGTCGATCGAACTAGACGAGCTTCAAACGACAATTTAGACACAAACTGCAATGAATTCCCATTATTTACAACATGACTTTTGAATAGCGCAAATAGGACTGGTTTCAGTTAGTTAAAATAAAACTATACAGAAAAGCTTTGCATTTGAAGGGATAACACAGAGACAACTGATGGGGGTGAGGAGAATATACAAGAAGAAGAGCAAATATGATCCTTTCTCCTTCCCATTTTATGTAGACGTTCCGAGTCTTGTTGTGTTTCAGCATTCCCCGAACGTGTTTTCCCCGCTGTAGGTCATATACAGGAAACCATCTTCATCCTTGTTTTCCTCATAAATTGCAGACATCATAGCAGCTGCAGACCGACCGAACAATCGTTTAGAACCAGAAAAATGATAAACGTGAAGATTATGCACAAAATATGATAAGAACACATTCCCAAAGTAAAAGTTCTCACCGGTAGGGGGCAAAATATTCTTCACAAAAATGAAGATGGCCTTCTCAGGGCTGAGCTTGATCCTCTTTCGGACCACGTACACGAACTGACCCACAGTTAAATCAGCAGGGACTAAATATCTGCAATCAATAAGGACAGTAACATAACTTTCCTATAGATAACAGTCTTTGTAAGTACTTATAAACAAGGCTCTAAATCCTTCACAAAAGTTAAGGTTTTCTGCACCGATAGCCCGTCTAGTTATCAAATCCTCACAACTCTTCTTGATATTCTCCATTTTAAGGTTCAGAAACATAGCTTTTAGACCCTCGAACAGCATCGTTCTTCTACTACACAACCTATACTCATCTTCGCTACTCGAAACAAAATAGAGATCTATCAATCCACGTCCCACACTAGCCAACATTGTTTTGAACATACTGATATTCCATTCAATCTCAATGTGGTTACATTTGATTATTTTGAACGCGATACAGAGATTAAAATATCTAGAACATTGTTAACGATTAAAATATCTAGAACATTGTTAACCCAAGAAAACGTTCAAAAGTACAAACAACAATATCAATAACTTCATATTGACCTCCGACTCAATGAGACAAGCCATACAACACTTGAAAGACCTATTCTTTTTGGAAAACAAACCAAACTTCCATAGAAAAAATGAAGCAATACAAGGGCGTACAAGAAACAAGCCTCAGAAAAGCAGGAGTTCAATGCTAACTACAAAAAGAACTCCGGTCCAAAACAACTAGACGAATGTCATAGTTACAAAATGGTCTAGTGACCGACGCTCAAGAAACACTAAACCTCGAAAAAAATTCGCAATACTGAAAACAGTCATACGTAACACTATAAAGAACAGCATTTCAGCATTCACAAAATTCGCTCGTTTTACTTCCCATTTGAAAGATACTTATAGATTTGGAAAGCAAATCAAAGTAACGAGTTAATCTTAAATAAAATCGAAATGCCATTGAGTTAGAAAACAGAGAGCAACTTACTTTTTTTTATCAATTTCTGGAACATCACTCTTTTCAGCCCTTTCCACGATCACCTAAACCAGTTAACCGACAGACATTAAAACAAGTACGTATTACAAGAACACTCAAACAATTGCAAGCATTCATAAATTACAAAGATCATACCGGAATTCTGTCAGGATACTTCTCTCGGATCCTAGCAGATTCAACCTGCCTTCTTTCTGGAATGTTCAGAATGTCAATTCAAATTTCAAGTTAATTTCTCATCTTCTCTAGAGTTTATTCAAGAGTATGAATATCAGGCCAAGGTTATTTCCATTTGATCTGGTAGATTATAATAAACATTCTAAAAAAAAAAACTCCCTCATACAACTTGATCGATTGTTTTAATCTTTTGTTGTTCATCATAACATATGTATTTGGGTTTGAATCTCATCAATCAAATTAATATACAAACCCACATGTAATGGGGAGGGTTAAGAATATATATAAAACATTACGCCTCTCCTAATTATGAGACTTGGGCTTAGCAAGTGATTTAACATCGCAATTAAAACTCAATACTCTTATCAATTAATACTACAGACCCCCACCAGAACATAGATTGATCATTTCATAACCAAACATCCCGATCAGAACTCAGCCATTCGGTGAATCCATAATTACAAGAAACAAATGGATAAACCCAATCATTTCGACTATAGCGTATGAGGAATTAAATGAATCAAGCGATGGAATCGAACTGCGTGTTCAAAACTACGAAAAATCCCTCAAAAGATTTGACAGAAACCACAAAATATGACCCTCGATTTGCGTAAGAACAGAAAAAACTAACCCAGGGGATGCTCCAACTTAAACGAGCTTTTTGCCATCGAAAGAGAATCCTCCTGCAGCCAAAAGAAAATCAAAGGAATAAAGAAGGAGCACAGGGGTTTCGAAATCGGCGAGGCAACGGAATCGAATTATTGAGTACCAGAGTGAACGCTCTGTGATAAATGAAATCAAGACAGGATGAGAAAAATCGTTTTCAAGTTGAATATATGCAATGAATATCTCCCCAGCCCCGAACACCGATCCCAATCGCAATTCCCGTAGTCGTTTTTACCTCTTACTCGGGCCCTTCTGGAATCGCCGAGCTCTCGAAATGGACCTGCACAAACTTATCTCTTCAAATGGAGATTGCCCAGTTCATGTCTTATGGGCTCTGGTGTCGAGGTGGAAGCCATGTTTGGGTCGAGCCCAAAATTTGAGTTTTCGATATTTTTAGGTTAAAAAACAATATTATGACAACTAAGATAATTTTTAAAAATTTTAATTATTAATTTAAGTTTATGTATTTTTGTTGTCAATTTTGAATAAATATTTTTAAAAACCAAGCAAAATTTTTTAAAAATAGTTTTTAAAATCTTACGATATGATTTTTTTAATAACTAAAAATTTAAATGTTGCTTTAATAAAGATTAAATACTATTGAGAAGAATAAATTAAAACGAAAAACCAAATTGTAACGGCTTAAGTCGGGCTTTCCTTTAGGTTTTTAAAATCGTCTACTCGTTACTTTCTCCAATCGATGTGGGAACCCCAATCCATCTCCGTTTAGGGGCCAGCGTCCTTGCTAACACATACATACTCCAGGGGCCAACATACTTGCTAGCACATCCCCTTGTGTCTACCCCCTTTAGGGCTTAACCTCCTCATTGGCACACCACCCAGTATTTTGCTCTGATACCATTTGTAAGGGCCTAAGCCCACTGCTAGCCGATACTGTCCTCTTTAAACTTTTCCTTTCGGACTTTCTATCAAAGTGTTTTTAAAATGCGTCTCCTAGGAAAAAGTTTCCACACTTTTATAAAAAAAATTTAGTTCTCCTTCCCGACCCATGTTTGAGATCTCACACAAATAGTTGTGAAACATACTTTAATTTCTATATATGAAAGCGGAAAGGTTTAGATTAAATCCTTTGAATTTTGTAACAATTTAGTCTATGAACTTCAGGCTTTGAATTTAATTTTCTTAGTTTATAAATACATTTATTCCTATCTACGATCTTAACAAATTTTCCCTAATCCAAACATTAAATTAAAGTATTCTATATGGAATGAATTCGTTTCCAAAACCATTTCAAATGGATTCCAAATCCAAAAGTGAAACAGCTTTAAATCATATAGAAGCAATAAATTTGGCAACAACCTTCCAATGAAATGAAAGAACCTCCATTAATGGCGTGCCTAGAATCCTTAAGCCACACGTTACCCCAAAAAAAAAAAAAAAACATTATAAAACACAAAAGAAACAAGAAAGAAAGTGTGTTAATTGAATAGAATAGAATTGAATTGAATTGAGCAACGAACAAACACACAGAGAGAGTGTTCCTGAGAGTAAAGAAAGATCGACATTAATGGCGATTGAACAGAACCAAACATCCCTTTACATTCTCCATTTTCTCCCTCTGCCCATCATTTATAAATGGCCTCATTCAATGCCTCCCCACATTTGTCTCTCTGCCCCCTTTGTTTCCTCTTCTTTAATTAATATTCCAACCTCCTTCCTGCTTTGGTTGTTTGAAGCTTTAATGCTTCTTCATTAATGCTATCATCCACCCTTTTCTCTCCAACTTTTTGCTCTTTTTCTTTATTTCTGGATCTTCCCTGAAGCCTTCTTAACCACTTCCTCTGTTTTCTCTTTATAAGTTCTTTTCAATCTTTGTGTATCTCTTCAAAAAGGAACAGATTTTGTGGTTTGCAGCAGTTCATCTTTTTCCAGCACCTGCAATTCCGTTTCCAACTTATTGGGGTTTTGCATTTTAGTAAGTTTTTATGGTTTTTTGTTGATTTCAACGAGATGTTGGTTCGGTTCAATGAGAAAGTAGTGCTCTGTTTCACTTGGGTTCTTCTTTTTTATTGAGCCGTGCCAATATCACGTGTTGTATCATCCACAATCTAAGAGTCTTATTCATAAGAGAATATGTGTTTTTTTTTTCTTAAACTATTGAAAGTGACGAGGAAAATGACTTCAATGTTCATATGTTCCACACGATACGGTTTGTTTTTTGTTCGATAACATGAAGTTGGGTAGAGGAATTTTGAACTTATAACCTCTCGTTTGAAAGCATATGTTTTAACTAGATAAGGTATACTCATGTTCATCTTAACATGATTTTGTCTACTTTTTAAGGTTCAAAGTCTCCGGATCTTATCATTTAGGTTGCTAATAAGTTGAAAGGTGAAGATTCTCCTAAGATTACAACTTCTTGTTCGAGAGTATATGTTTTAACTAGATAAGCTATACTCAAGTAACCCATGCTCATCTCGTCGTGGTTTTGTCTACTTTAGAAGGTTTAAAGACAGATTCTCCCTCAAATTCTACTCGATTCTAACATGTTGTCTTGTTTTCTCTTCTATTTCCTGTTTTTATGTTTCAGTTTCTGCTGCAAAATTAGGTTCTAGTAATGCTTTAAACTGTATGAACGCCAATCTATCTTTCAGCAGGCAAAGCAGAACTACACAAGAACATAAACTACTATTTACTACTATGGAGAGAATTTCCTTTTCATACCGAAGTTGATCTGTTTCCAAGGGTTTCTTGCGAAGAATCTACTGGAATATTGCTCTTAAAAGTATGTATTTATTATCATGTTCTTCAGGACAATGGGGAGCGCTAATAACTTACACATTGCCTCTCATAGCCACAAAGAATTTGCTATGTTAAATCTCTATCTCTCTATTAGGTATGTGAAATCTGTGTATTCGTACAAGATTAGCATGCTTCTATTGCAGAAAACAGTGTGAACAAACAAATTCATGATCAGTGTGGAAAGAAGTCGAAGTAGTATCTCAGAAAGTGGCATTCCATAGTACATTCTCACCTTCTCCGCACCGTCGATGGACTTCCTTAATCCTATCGGCAGATCTGCAAATGCCGCTGCAACTCCAATCGAACGAAGCAACGCAAATGTTCCCCGCCTGAGCCTTCCACTCGCAATCTGCACCAGAAAACAATTTGCAAATCAACAGGGCAGGTAGAATTCTATTCGATTCTAGTTATGATTCTACGCGGAAAAACACAAGGGATGGGAAGAAGCTGGGGGCCGATAAACACTGCATTTGACTTCTGAACCAATCTCAAATTCGTCTTCCATGGATAAATCCTTGCTTTTTTCTTACCTCCAAAAATAAGCATTAAAAAAATGGCTAAATTAATAAAAATAAATTTTTTTAAAGTTTTAATAATATCTCAAAGTCCCCAAATTACTCTTAAATTTTCAAAAAAATAAAAATAAAAAATTAATACTAACTTTTTTTTTTAATCTTCAAAAACACATTTAAATTATTTTAAAAAAATTTATAAATACATATTTTAAAAATACTCATAAACTTTTAAAAAATAACATTAAAAAGCTTAGAGATAATCTATGAAATGTTAGCCGACTGTTTTAGTCTATATATTAACATAAAATTTTGAACTTTTTGAAATGTTGAACGAAAATTCAAGACTATTTTTGAAATACTGTTAAAAAGTTGAAGGATATTTTTGAAACATTATTAAAAGATAAATACTCACCTAATTCCTAAAAAATACTTTTTTTTAGTTTAAAGGTATTATTGAAAGTTTATGAATAATTTTGAGACAGAGAACAAAATTTATGAATATTTTTATTAATTTACCAGGTGGAGTGCCACAGCAGAGTCTCCGATCATCAATATGCTCGACATTGAGACCGATAACCCACGAACCCAATGAGACATCCTCGTTAGCATACTTGTGTAAAACATGCCTGACGATATGATAACATATAATTAATTAACAAACATTTGTGCAAATCTATAATCCCACAATGAAAGACCAATAAAGTGTTTGTTTGAAGCTCACTGGTTCATTGAAATGTAAGCACCCAAATCATTCGATATTGCATATAGTTGTCCTGTTGCATGTCGGAAATACTTGTTTCCACCTTCTCCAAACTTCCAATGTTCCGGCTCATGGTACCTCACTCCTCTGCATCACCATCATGTTCCATCCAGTTTCAGCTCAATATTGACTGCAAAAATGGAAGGGGAAGCTGAAAATGCCTCACCTTTGCGAAAGAACAGGGCCTGATTTCATGCATCCAATGTATACTCGTGGCTTGGATCGATGTCTGGCTAGTGTCTCGCCAAGCGTTCCTGTGCCAAAGGGTAGAAAGTGTTGGATGATGAAAGTCCCACATCGGCTAATGGGTTTATAATCAAAGAATACTATCTCCATTAATATGAGGCCTTTTGGGAAGCCTAAAGCAAAGCCACTAGAGCTTATACTCAAAGTGGACAATATCACATCGTGGAGAGTCGTGTTCATCTAACAGAAAGAACATGAAATTTCAATTTGATGCTACAAGTGGCCTCTGAATTAGCATACCGATGTTTACATGAACATCATCATCAACTTTGACGTAGAAGTCTGCATCCCATAGAGAAAAGGCTGTGACGAAGTATATCTTGGTTTTGGCGGATAATTCAAGGTAGCCTTCAACATGATCCTGTTCAAAAAGGAGGTAAACGGATGATGAAAGTCCCACATCGGCTAAGTTAGGGAATGATCATGGGTTTATAATCAAGGAATACTCTATCCATTAGTATGAGGCCTCTTGGGGAAGCCCAAAGCAAAGCCATGAAAGCTTAACGCTCAAAGTAAACAATATCATACCATTGTGGAGAGTTGTGTTAGTCTAACAAACAGCGGCTTCTTCTATGAATTCAAGAAACAATGGAAGATGGGTATAAAATATTACCAGCCTAAGGAAATCTCCATGCTTTTTATCTTCTGCTTCAATAGCTCTGTCAAGAATACCTCCTGGTGTAGCACTGTATAGGAATGAAAGCCATTTGAAGGAAAATGGGTATTGAGGTTTCTACGATCTTATAAAAAATGGTTTGTTTCCCTCTTCAACTGATGTGGGATCTCACAATCCACCTCTCTTGGGGTCAGCGTCCTGTACACTGCTTTGATACCATTCGTAACAGTCCAAGCCCATTGCTAGCAAATATAGTCCATTTTGGCCCGTTACGTATCGTCATCAGCCTCACAGTTTTAAAACGTGTTTGTTAGGGAGAGGTTTCCACACATTTATAAAGAATGCTTTGTTCCCCTCTACGACCGACGTAAGATCTCACAATCCACACCACTCAATGTCTGGCTCTAATACCATTTGTAACAACTCAAGCCCACTACTAACAAATATTGTCATCTTTGACTTATTACGTATCACCGTCAGCCTCACGGCTTTAAAACGACGAGATCTCAGCCTAACTCTAATAGTAATAACATCAAGTATTCACAAGCCTTGGCTTCCATTAAAAGCAACCAAGCAGCAATTTAAGCAAGCAAATGCTCACTAACTTAGAGCTGATAGACAACTACAGCAGCATATACTTGTCAGAAGTTCCATCATTTTCAGAACAAAAACACTCAGATCTAATAATTTTCTTAAGAAGATGGCAAAGTTCCCCAAAAAACTAAGCATTATTCAACGCCACCTAACTCCAACCTAACATTTAAGGGCATACAAAGAGTATAAGAAAGCAACCTATGGCCAATGGCAAAGCGAATAATGATACCCTTTTCTTCCTCCAACTTCTTCCTTTTTTCACCTAAACAATAGAACAGATTAATACAAAGATCAGCCAAAACTAATGAACAATCATGAACGAATCCAATCCAAACCTTGAGGCATCCAGGTAGCACGAACAGAATCTCTTCTTTTTCTGCTGCTAAATGCAGTATTGATTCCTATAACCATTAAATACTTTCTTCTCCCAGTTGTATCAGTTTGCTTTGAATCTTGTGATAAAGGTGAGCTGCTTTGGATTGATTCTTGAACTGCTTTGGTTGCAGCTAACTCCATCTCTAAATTGGATATCGATTTATCTAATGTGCTGCATTTAAGCGCCTTGTAAGTAAGGTATAGCTATTGTAAAACTATCCCCCAGACACCATTAGAGGACTTACTGTATGGCGTTGTGTGTGTTAAAAACCTTGCCAAAGATGTCTTTGGATGAAAAATTGAGTTCATTCTGTGGAGGAGGAGGAGAAAATTTTAAGGCAGGTTCGTTATGGTGTTGAAGCAAGAGAAATCTGGAGATGCTTACTGTTTTTAGATCACAGCCCTTTGATACTAACTTCAATTCTTTGGCTTCTATGGACGTCGATCGAGCCATGTCTTTGGGTTCAGGAATTGTCCACATCCTGCAAGAAATTCGATCGTGCCATCATCAGTCACAGATATTGTCCACTTTGGCCTGTTAGTATCGTCGTTAGTCCTTGTAACGAATGATTTGTTTCCCAACCGATATGGGATCTCACAATCCACCCCACTGAGGGTCCAGCATCTTCGCTGACACACGGTGTTCGGCTCTAACACCATTTATAATAGCCTAAGCCTACCACTAACGGATATTGTCCGTTTTGGTCCAATGCGTATTGTTGTTAGTCTCACTGATTTAAAACATGTCTACTAGGGAGAGATTTCCACACCCCTTTAAGGAATGATTCGTTCCCTCTCCAAGCGATGTGGGATCTCACAATCTACCCCCAAAGGTCTAGCGTCCTCGCTGGCACACCGCCCGGCGTTCAAAGACTTGGGATATTACTGTTGGATGATAAAAGTCCCACATCCGCTAATTTAGGGAATGATCATGGGTTTATAATCAAGCAAATCCACGAGAGCTTAGGCTCAAAGTGGACAATATCATACTAGTGTGGAGAGGAGTCGTGTTCGTCTAACAATTACATCCATACCATCATTTCATTCCATGCTGCAAAATGAAAAGTGAATATAGAATAGAAATGACGGCAGAATTATAGAAGTGCTGGACATGCTGTGGTGATATCAACCGCAGTCTAGCAAGTTGTTCATACATGGGAAGAGTATTGATAAATGCAATTGCTGGTAATACTAATTCCAAACCCATTGAATCACAAAAAGAAGGAGAAAAAGGAAGCAAACATGAGACCCACCAAACTCCCATTCATTATTAGGAGAGAGAGAGAGAAGAAAAGAACAAGAAGAAAACAAAATCACAGAACACGCGTCCTTTTGGATCATCTGGGCAAACCAACAAACGTGATGAAAAGAAGACAATATTCCCAAACATCAGCAGCATAGTTTAAGAATCCCAGAATTGAAAAGTAAGCAGGAAATTGAGAAACAAAGAAGAAACCCATTTGAGAGAGTAGTAATCTGAGTTTCAAACCTGTTGGTGAAGAGCATTCCAGAGAAAAAGCTAGCCAAGCAAAGGAAGAGGGTCCATTTCCGGGATACGAGAGTTCTTGAAGAGTGATGATGATTCGCTTTGCTTTTCCCACACATTTTAGCTTTCTATGTCGCAACCATGAGTACCCGAATCGAGCCAAACACCAAAAAGGCCCAAAATGGTTAAACGAATTCGAAACAGAGGTAGAGAAGAAGGGTTTAGAGTAATAGAAATTGTTCTTCTTCTCTCTCTAACACAGTATTTGCAGAATATGGATCGCGACTTTACAGAGAAGGCAAGTAGAATTGAACAGAGGACAGGTGAGAGATAGTAAGACCGACATCGCGTCATCTTTCTCCACACTCTCAAATTACCAATCTACCCTCGTAAAGAAATGGAACACCTTCATTTGGACAAAATTCAATTATATTCCTAAAATTTCCTTTTTTTATTTATAAACTCTTAAATTTTATCTAATAATAATTTTTATTGAAAAACTTTTTAAAGTTGAAGCGTACGAATCTCGGGTTGAGAAAATTTTAAGATTTTATGCTACCCGAATTACGCTCAATTCAACAATACATTAATAAGTTAAACTTTACTCTATCCGTGTTTATACGTTGATACAGTATAACAACCAATATGATTAGTAGATTGTTAGATCGCTTAATCAAGGAATAATTGCCCGTAAACTCCATAAAAAATTGAAGGGTTGTGTAACGACCCAGATCCACCGCTAGCAAATATTGTCCTCTTTGGGCTTTCCCTGTCGGGCTTCCCCTCAAGGCTTTAAAACGCGTCTGCTAGAGGAAGGTTTCCACACCCTTATAAAGGGTGATTTGTTCTCCTCCTCAACCAATGTGGGACATCACACGTTGAGTCGGGTAATTAACTATATATAAAAAAATGTATTTTTAATAGGTCAAAAGAGTAAAAGTTGAAAGTGTTCCACTTACTTTCTTAGGACAAAAAGTTGATAGGCAATGGAAAAATGTGCCCAAATCGGAATTTTTGTTCACTGTTTTCCATTTGTTCCTTTTGATCTTTCGAGCCAATATTCCTTAAAGCATTAAAGTGAGGAATTTTCTTTATAATTTTTCAAATATTAAATTAGGATGTTGAAATTTTGAAATTAGAATAAAATTGCAACTTAATTGGATAAATTCGTAACAATTTTCTTACGAATGATGGATGATTTTCCAGTTATGCCCCTGACACTTATATCCAAACTGGCAAATGATAGCAGCATGATTGCCATGTCATCACTAAAAAGTAAAAAACAATGGAGAAATTATTATTTATTTAATGTACAAAAATAATTAAAAGCTATTGAAAATAAGAGAATAAGAATATAAAAAAATTTCAAAATAAGTATAATCACATTTGCTTTGTTCTGAAGTGAGATATTCAAATCTGTGCAACTATAGTTAATTAATGTATTAAATATAATAATAGTAATAAATTTGATGGCATTATCTTTACTTCTAAAATAATTATCCACATCCTCCACTAAATAAAAAGTAAAATAATAAAGATGATAATAATTAGCAAATTAGTCCCTTGTGGAAGGTGACAAAAGTATGGTAGGTGGGGTTGGTAAAGGATGACATGGTTGCCCATATTGAACTGAGAGCAATATTTATACCTTTTGTTTTTTAAGACGAAGAGTCATTCTGTATTAGGAATCACGGATCTCCACAATGGTATGATATTGTCCACTTTAAGCATAAGCTCTCATGACTTTGTTTGGACTTCCCCAAAAGGCCTCATACCAATAGAGATAATATTCCTTCACTTATAAACCTATGATCATTCCCTAAATTAGGGAACGTGGGACTCACTCCCAATAATCCTAAATATTCCATCTACCCACCATCCTCGAAACACATCAACTATATATACTCATATCTCATATCGATATTATGAGTTAAAAGTGGCTTACTAGTGGGGATTTAAAAGTGGCTATATTTTAAAATAAAAAAGGCAATACGTTCAATCAAAATATAAAATATTTAATACCCAATGCACACTGGTAGGTGCAAGTGTAACAAGGGAAGAAAGATTAAAAGGCAAAAACAAAAGAACAATAATCTATTTTCCGAAGTCAGTAATTCCCCATATACGATCATAATGATAATATTTTTGAGACCCAAAGTGATTCAAGAGACTCAGGAGAGGAGGCAAATTCAAGAGGCATACTACTCTCGTAGGATTGAAGGTTATAGGCATTGGAAACTTTCCTGTAACCCTTTTTTGTTCTACCGATGATATTCTGATATTCTGAAAAATTATGCCAAAAATTCGATCTAATAAGGTAATTGCATACCGAAGTATAGAATCATGCAATGTGTACCATACCATAGCTCCAACAAAGAAGTAAGCGCTTTCTCCTCCAGGGAAAATGCCTGGTCTGCCAATAAGAATCGAAGCGAGGCGAATCTGGGAAATCGAAATCCAGTAGAACTTAAGGTATGGGTCTAAAAGTCACTAGAGCGATAATAACTGCGACTTGTGATCGATGCCATTGAATACGAAAGTTCCAGACATGGGTACAAACTGTCGGGTGATTAGCTGAAGAAAAAAGAGAACCTTTTTAATACGTCATTCTAGGAGATCGAAGCTTTCATGCAAATGTCACTTTAGGTAGGGGGTAAAATATCAAATGATAGATGAAAGGGGGAAAAAAAAAAGGCCCAGAAAGTATTAACTTTACCTTGATTACTTCTTGTGATGCAATTCCACCAATGAAAGCAGCGACTGCATGGAGCTCTGCCGCACCGAATCGGCACATCTCATTAATGAGATCCTCTGATAAAGTCAAGCCATTGCAACCCAAGTCACTGAGTAGGCCAACGGCAGTAGTTTTCAATCGAGATATGTCCTCGTCAATCCCACTGCAAGAGCATCAATTAGTTAAAAGTCTACATCATTATTAAAGAAACACATATCCCATACAAAACAGCATCAGACACTACCCATCAAATTGCCCGGGAAAACTGTTGTAATTGGCAGCAAAACGATCAACAGCTCGAAGCAGAATATAAAATCCAACTGCCACGCTGGAAGAAGAGAAATAAATGTCAAATAGAGTAGAGATTACTTATTTTTTAATATATATACTTATTCAGTTGAAGAGAAGTTCCAAGATCTTCGGTAAACAAATGCAGAGAAACGAACCCAACTACCATGTAGCAACAAAAATCGGTTTTCTCAATGAAAGCGCACTTACCCAAAAAAATAATAATGATAAATTGATTGCAATAATATTGGATGCATAAATAGATAATAAAATAGTAAGCAAACAACTCTCCCTGGTAAAACTGGTTGCCTGAAAGAAATTTAGCTACTGAAAAGAAACATACCAAAATCGGCACAAAGATGTTGAAAGGGCAAATACTTGTATAAAAAAACAGAGATGTAACATTATTGTCCACATTTAAGATTGATAATAAATAGATTTTACGCCAATAAGTAATTAAATCTATTTATTTATTTATTGCTATTAAAAATACCAAAGAAAGGATTTCTAAGAACATCGTATTTTAATACAAATGAAATTATATGATATCGTCCATTCATCATTGCACTGAATAAAGTAAAAATGTAACATCAGAAAACAAAGTAAGAAGCACGTTGACTAATTTAGTGTAACCTGAAATCCTCGTCAGTTAGATACTTCTGTAGCTCAGCGAAGATAGGAGAATTGAACTCATCCTCAAGTGAACGATATCTGCAAACCTACAAAAATTTCCCATAATCCATTAGAAAAAATAAAACGGTATATGCACGAATTTGTAGGCATGCATCCACACAAATGCCTCAGTTGAAGTAGAATAAAGTTTTTGAGAGCAACATATTCAGCCATTATGCACTACACAATCATATCACACTACATTTATCTGAGCAAAGGGAGCTTTGTACATGCGAAGGTGAATTCAAAATACATTGGTGGATTCCTGATAGGTAGTTCTTTAATTTATCAAGAAACTAAAAAATTATTAAACAAGATAGAGAACCATTTAGACAGAGAGGAAATCTGTCCTGTGATACATCCAGAACTCCTAGGAAAAACTTAAAAAGCTCTGACCACATACGTCATGATGGCTAAATCATAATTAGGCTCTTTAAAGGAAGATTCTTAGAATATCATGGAGAATGACAGGATTAAATTAGAAGGCTCCTGTCCTATCAACTTGGGATACCAGCAGATTGTACAAAAAGAATAATAAGTATTATGACAATGATCATAGTAGAGCATACTTTCAGCTTTCTTGCATTTTTACAGAAGCTTTTGATTGTCGCTTTAGAGATGCTATTTGGATCTCTGCCAATTTTTTTCAAAATGTTCCTTGCTCTTTCCTCTATTAGCATGAAGTCAGCCTCGGCCTTAGCTTGATAGATGTTTTGCAAATTAACATAGTGCCTACAAAAGGCAGAATCCAGCCCTTCAGTCAATAAATAAGTTAGTTAAATTTCATGGTATTTTCTAGAAAATTGAGACACTCACTCAGTTGAAGATGTCATATCTGGTATTGATCCTTCCATGGGTGCCTCACCACCTCCTTCATTCGCTATGAACTCCTGCAGAGAAATTAAAGAAACATTTTAAAGAAAAATGGAGTACAACTACATCAAGTTCAGGCCACAACTTTGGAAGTAATGCTTACGATATTGTTAGAATTTCCAAATCAATACTTGCGTTAATGAACAGATAGATGAAAATAGAGGAGAGAGGGTGAGACGAAGGTCAGGGGTCAAAATAATAATGGTTAAACAGCCAAATTTTAAAAGATACTCGAGGTCTTTTCAACTTTCAATCCAAAATGATTTCATTCTATACCAAAGAGAAGAATAGCAGTAACAGCAATACAATATATTTTAACACATTGTTCCATACAATTTTCTAATCAATAAAAAAAATAACTATTAAGGTATTAATTATTATTGGCGATATTACTAAAATCAATAAATATTAAGTCTTTAGTTCGGTATAATAATAATAATATATAAATTTGCTATAAATTAATAATGTCAATCGCAAAATTACTTCTTTAACAATATATTTTGAAATTTTGGATGATTAAACAGAATCATATGTAATGCATGAATTACTTAAGAATTGATTGATTTAAACCACATGAATCCGTAGATATTTAGCTATTATAAAATAAAACAATGAATCAGAAGCGAAGTTAAATTTACTACGGTAATTTAAGTATGTTAATTCAAGTGAATCACACTTGCATTTCCTGATCCCTCAAAAGGAATAATGAGAACAAACATGTAAATCCACAAGCAGATCCTCCAATCTAAGGATTGTTAAGAATAGATCAAGCAATATACATGCAACAAATCAATTAAATATCCAGCCATCATATGAATTAGAAGAATGTGATAGTTAAGCAAGATGGTGGTGACTGGTCATTTCTAAGAACCTCAAGTACTATATAAGTCTGATTGTCATAACTCGAAATAACACCTAAAAAGAAATTGTCAATTGTTGGAGATACAGAGCTAAAGTAGTAGTGAAAAAGTTTCAGTAACCTTCAAAGCAGCCACTAATATCCAAAAATCTGATGAATTAGAATCAACTTCAGCACAGCTATCATCAACTATCTGTTTCAGATCTGGACCTGATATGAAGAAAATGATAAATAATGGTGCTCATATTTCTAGACACTAAGTAGATCTGTCACCTTTTAGGAACTAAAAAAATTGATTTGAACAAAAACCTTAAAATACGCCATCAGACACTCCAATCGACAATTCTAATCTCATTAAAACTGTAGGCAGTCTCAAGACGTTATACGTTCAACTACCATGTACAACAAGAGGTGATACTCCACAATCCTTTCCATGACATTCAGAAATAGTTGGACCACGTTAAGTGAAAACTAACTTTCAGAAGAGCTAGAGAAATTAAACTAGCAGCACCAACTTCCAAAAAGATCTTTTTCTTTCTTTTTTTTTTAACTTCCAACTTTCAATTGACACAAGAGTTTAGCTATAAATACAAACCAGATGATGGAACTCGAGTAAGGGCAGTAATCAATAACCTGAAAAGATGTTCTAATATTTTGAATATTCTACTGTAAGAAGCTTAAAAGAGTCTCTCAAAATGCACAAGAACTTCCTTTCCTTTTTTAAAAGAAAAGATTCCGAGAACATGGTGTTGATATTAGTTGGAATAGATGTGAACCAATGAAAGGAATGAAAGGTTTTTCCCCCAGATTTTTGCAAGAAAACAGGAAAAAGGAGAAACGGTGTGCGACACTTTTTGGCACCTGGTAGATCAATCTAGAGACAGAACCACGTGAGGATCCTTCTAGATATTGTCCTGAAACCAATGGGTTGATTGGCGGGAATAAAAAATCCTAAGGTTTCAGAAACCCGCGTTTGGGATGCAGGGTTGGTTGGGCTTCTGAAACTTGTGTTTGGAGTATAGGTTGTGTCTGGCAGGGTTTAGTTAATCTGTTTTCTTTTTATTCTTTTAGGTCATCTTTTTTTTTCAATCTCCAGTCTTGTGATGTGATAATTATTTTAGGTTGTTTTTCTTTCAATCTCCAAGCTAGTGAGGTTAAGGGATTGAAGTCGAGGACCTCAGAACCAACCTACTATGGTATGGGCACAATTGATAATTCCATTGAGAATGTCAAGAATGCCACCGCTCTCAAACAATCATGGACCATCTCCATTCTCCATAATATCATGCTTGCAAGTACTCCAACATCTTTCAAACAATTCAGCAAATAACCCATCTAGACCTAGAGCTTATGAGGTCCTAAAAAATTAGCTCCAACAAAATTTCTTCTTCAGGGAAGAGGACCCTTCTAGGCACTGCTTTGAAGAAAATAGATGAAATTTCAACAAAATGAGACAACTCCAAAAGGGAAGACTACGAAACAAGTAACTGATAGAACAGCTTTCACAAATCAATATCTAAGATCAACAGCAGGTTTGTGTTCCTAGATCAATTAGTCTAAATGTTTTTAAAAAATGCCCGCTTACTGATTCCATGCGGAGCAAAGACTTTGAACGAAGCTTCAATAGCTTCTCTGTAGTTATCTTCATCCATTGCAATCATCTTGGCTTTGAGGAGATCCTGCATTGTCCAAGAGCCCACAATTTTAGTGACTATCACATGTTACTGATTGCAAAAAGGCAAATAAAAGGCAACCTTGAATTCTTTCTTCTCTTCTCTGCTTGATGGTAAACTGCCACCGTGGCTTTTGGCCCACTCTTCAGCCATCTTGACAAGAATAACAACATATGGAGTGTGTTTGTGTGCAACAGGGTCAGGAATATTGAGATCAATAGTTTCAGAAAACCTGTCAAGAGTGAGTACATGGTATATCAAAATTTGAAAGAATGAAACGTCTATGTTCTCCAATCAGTGATTGTGCTTAATAGTAAACTTCACAGCTTAGATAGACCAAAAACAAATGCAAACAGACAATATTGACATATGAAATCCATCCTATTAAAAAGATGGAAAGGATGTTGACTAAAAACTCTACCTCCTCAGCTCTGGCCATGGGTTATTTAACCGAAGATCATCCAGAAAATGATCGGGCTTTGACTCAATGACAGTATGCTCCTGATATACATGGATAAAATATCTTATTTTAGCGCCCTTGACTATATACAATATTTTATCTTTTGAAACCATGTAGTAAACACTTATTTAAAACATTAAAACTGTTTGTGCAAGTGAACCATATTGAAATATTTGTGACAGACAAGACCCCATTAGACATTCAGTAGCTTAGATATGGGACTGAAAGAAGTGACAGTTAAGCTGTTTTACGTCAGCAATTTACCATTTCAACCTGCAAACGCTTTTAATCACGAGCCTCTATTTCTCCAAGTTCAAGCTAAGCATCACATCTAGTTATTTGATATTAAGCCGGAATTCAGGTAAATATACATGATAATTGAGAAGTACAAGTTTAATAAGGGCTAGTAAAGGATCCAGATTAGTCAAATATCATGTGTCAGGCATTTTTTCCCCAGAAATGGTAATATAAATACTTTGAACCCTTCTATACATACCACATGATTATTTCTTTGAATTGGGTAATTGAAGTAGCATTAGCAATACTTTACCTTTAAACTGATTCTGACAAGCCCAGTGAGGCCGTAGGAGCGTGCAACGACCAATATAACATTTGCGTTCCTACAGATTTTATCTAGCTTCACAATCCATTCTTCAACCAACTGAATAAATTCAAAGTGTCCATTAAAAGGGAAATTCAAAGTGTCCATTAAAAGGGCAATTCAAAGTGTCCAAATACGACTTTCTTTCCAACAAAACCTTAGAAAAAAAATTTGCCATACCATGACAAATTACAGAAAACTAGTAACCAAAGAAAAAACTCACTATTTAACAAAACCAAGAACAGAAAATTGGAGTTTGTGCACTTTCCGCTATTGTTGAGGCTTTCTAAGCATGCCAACTACACAAAAAGAAACTTTAACCTTTTTACCAACCATCAATTTGCTAATAAGAGATTTAACCAAAAAGCATCCACCGTACAGGCTTGAATTTGTTATATGTTCCTAAGGTTACTAATTTTCAGGGCTAAAAATATCTCCCAACAAGAACCCTTTGAGTAACATTGTTAAATCTATGACTCGAGGAATTTGGTATGAGAGTAAGAAAAGCATCTCTTATGGAAAAACTTACCCTTGGGAAGAAAGCTTTGAGCTAATCAAGGTTCATGCAGTTTTTCAGTGTGCCTCTTCCAAAACTTTCAAAAATTATTCACTCCTTGAAACTTTTTAGTTTCTTATAAATAATAATAAATTTACAAATGCAACTAAAAAGAATACGACACAATCCAAGTGATGCGAAAACAATTGCACAAAGGACATGATATAAGAGATGACAGGCAAGAGAAAAACCAAGAATTTCAGCAAAGAGGAGCAACATCAATTGAACTAAGCATGTATATCACAGTACCTGTGTGGCAACTACTAATGTAAACTGTGAAAAGAATGATGGCCTTGTTTCAATTAATGCCTCCGGACACTCTTCTATAAACTTAGCTTTCACAGCATCATTTAGTTCTTGAAGAAATGCACATACACACTTTGCCTTTGACTGTCCAATACTAGATTCATCCACTAGAAAAATAATCACACAAAACAAGATAAGGTTTAGTTGATAAACCATGTTTTTCTTTCCTTACAGAAGTAGTTATAGCTCAAAAGTATTGATTAGTATTGAAGTAGATTATTTTAGTACATACGGACAGCAGATTGGAAAGAAGATTCATTTTATTGTTGACGGAATGATTTTTCAAAAGATTATTATGGAAAGGCAATTCCAGAATTCTAATTGATAGTCCTCCCCAATAATCAATTTAACTTCAAATTTCAAGTTAAATTATGAGAAAATATCATTCGTAGGTCCATAGGCAATTGCCAATTACAAATCGGGCTCCATTACCAAAAGCAACAGTGACATATAACTTACTTACCCATGAAGTTGTTGCCAAGGTCGCCCTCTTCTATCTTGGTACCGTCAACTATAGTGATGCTTCCAATCCCTCCAAGTACTAGATTTTTCAATGTCTCGGAACCAGTAGGCCCGCAATTGAGAAGGCATATACTCGCTTTTTCAAGGGCTGCCTGCCCTTGTTCACCCCAGATCCTACGATATCACGGGATAAAAGCTTTCAGAACATAAAGGTAATAAAGATGATTAAATTTAGTCGAACAAGTTTGCTAAATGATAAATTTGACCCAAAAAGAAAGAAAGAAACACTCTAGGTAACCCATTTCTCCATAGAGATAATACTACAAGAACTAGGTTGCCGCAATGATGTGGGTAAAACCTAAGCTCCGATGTAAATTCATTACTTGTAAACTTACCGACAAACTATATATCGTCGGGCAATATATAGTTACAATAAAAGAAAATATATATATATATATATATATATGCAATCACGAAAATTCCAGCAATTCCTATAAAGAAAAAAAATGTCAATGGTTAATCATAGCGGGAACAGCTGCTGGGTAACGAGGACACCAAGAAACTAAGAAGTGCGCGAACTTTGTTTGCGCCAAATGCGGATTAGTTCATAAACATTTGCGCTTCTTTTCTTTCACTGGACGAAAAAACAGATAAACCTAAAGATAAATTAGCGAGAGAAGAAGTACAGACAACTTGAAGGTGGAGTATGCTACTGGTACAGAGTTAGGGCAAAAAACGGAGCAAGAAGATAGAGGCAAAGAATCGAAATACGAAGAAGAGTTGAAGATTGAGGAATGAAGAAGGTGTGAGAGAGGGAATGAGGAGGACCTGAGTTGGCGATCGTATTTTACTTTGGGCTCCGCCATTTTCTCTGCTTCGCGCGCTCTGTTCTCCCTCTCTTGTTCAAGTCTTGTTCCTCTGTCTGAAGTGTCAATGAGCTTTCTGAATTTGCGTGGGAACGACGCAGTGAAGACTGAATTTATTTTTTTATTATTTAATATAAACGAAATAAAACAAGGGGAACAAATACGGAGGACGACGAGGACTCTATACGTCGTCGTTTCCAATGAACTATTGCTAATTCCTTTTCTCCTATTTATTTATCACGATTTTTTTTTTTTATTTGCCCATTGGCAAATTTTAAGAATAATGTATTTTTAAAAAATATATATATTAATTAATTAGAGTAGTTTTATAAAGAGAAACTCTAAAATTGGAGTCTAAAAGTCACCTAATATCCGGTGAGTTGAACGATGTGTACGTGATATGCGATTTATATTGAAATTATTGTGTTAAATACAATTATTGTTTGTAAGATAAATTTAAAAACAAAATTCAAATGACTATAAAATAAATATTAAGTTTAAAATATAATATATTATAAGTCTTTTAAAAAATCCATATAGAAATGTTGTTTTTCACTTTGTTTTTATTATTTAATATCTAAAAAAATAGTAGATTAAATTACAAATTTAACTTCTCTTTATTTGGTCTTTCATACTTTTAAAGCTTCAAATTTAGTTTACAACGTTTGAGATTTTTAAAAACTCATTTACAACACAAAATTAAGATTTTTAGATTCCATTAGATATAAAATTAACAAAAATTAACATTTATATCAAATAAATCAATTAATTATTAAGACGATAAAAAAAAAAAAATTGGGAAGTTGGGAATTCATTAACATTTATGTTAAATAAATCGATTAATTAAAAAAGATATCAAGTATAGTTCAACAAATAAAGTATAAATTACTTATCTCAAAAGTTATTGAACATGTAGGTAATGAACCGACCATTCACCAATTCATCAAACATTAGCCTAGAATAGCAAGTACAATATTTGCAAAAATTGAAATGATCATCCAAAGCGAAATTACAAAGATGTTAAAGATAGATCGTCGATATAAATATAACTCGATTAATTAAGTCATTACTTACCCTTTCCGTGCTGTGCTTCGATGTCCACCCCTAATAAACTGAAAGCGTTAGAGATAGAGTTTAATACAGGTATAGTGTTGTTCAGAGTCGTAATATGCAAAACAGCATCAGTAAAGAATGGCCAAATGACCAAACTCGATCATTTACATATCAAGAGAAATGGCATTGCAGCAATTCAAGTTAACCGACAACAATATCATCAGAAATGTGAGATAAAGAACAATTATGAGCAAAAAGTATGAAGTATAACCCAAATAAAGATGAGCATTTAAAATCCACTACATGTAACTCCATCTTTACCTTAATGTCTCAAGTATTACCTTCTAAAATAGCACAAACGAAAACGAAATTAAACCTTGTTGTGCTGACTATATAATGAAACAAGAACAAGAACTCATCAATCACTTCCTTAATTGAACCCACTTCAGTTTCAAATAAAATTGATCACCCATGGGAACATGCATATCTATAAAACCGATGCTTAATAGTCAGAGTAATACAATCGGAAACCGGTTTGGATGAAACAAGATCAATTCCAAATAGGTTCCATGTGTCATAATAAAACTTTCCACTGTAATTATTCATACCCAGACCCTTGAAAAGAATTATACCTATAATAAAATTGAAAGAAACAGACCACACCACCCAGTCGATGACAATCTACATACAGAACAACAGAAAAACAAAGCGTTAATTCACTGTAATATGAAAATCTATACTCAATGCGCAGCAACATCGCTATTAAACGCATCAATAATCGGCTCTCCAGTTAAATCGGTAGTTGGAGTCTGCAAATTAGGGCTCGGGAACCACGTAGACTTAATTCCCGCGAACTTCTTCCTCTTGAGGCATAAGGGACCGTAAACCCTTCCAGCCAAAGAAGGGAAATCATCCACGTCAATCTCCGATTGACCGATAGCGGAAAGTGGAGACGACTCCAGAGAAGCAGTACGGCGGAGATAGATCTGAGAAAGCGAGTTGTATCGGTACGATCTGGCGCTGATTCGCGAGTCTCGCATCTTCGCCAGGGCACCGGGCTTCAAGTACTTGTGGAATTGCTCCGTGCTATTTGCACGTTGTTTGTGCGAGAATTGAACCCTGCGATTCATGATTCTGAATCGGCGTCGATCAATGGAAGGGGAGTGAGCGAGATCGAAGAACAGTTAGGGTTTAATGGCTGTTGCAGTTCCAGGCCTGAGAGAGAGAGAAGCGGGAACCCAGTGGAGGGAAATTGAGTGTGCGAAACGGCGGCCTCCGTTTTGAATTTGTAGGGCGTGGGTGGGCTGTATTTAGTCACGTGATCTTATGATTTTTATTTTTATTTTTATTTTTATTTTTTTACCGTTTTCGTTAGTAAAACAAGGTAAAAGAGCCTTTTTTTATATTTTTACTCTACGTAAAATTTGACTTTTGATTTTGTAATTTTAAAATATCAAAATTTTGTAATAAATATATTATATTTTGGAATAATTATAATAAATTTTGAATTAGTAATTTAAAAATATCAATTTATATGACAAATATATTTTTTAATATGATAAATTTAATTTATATTCAAATTAATATCTACGACATCTATTAATTTTTTATAACGTAAACGATAAGTCATCATCATGTAATTTTACTTATTTAAATATTTATGAGATACTTCAAATTTTATATTTAAGGGTAATTGAGAGCATGCAAATTTTTTAATTACCATCCAACGACATCTACATCGACACGGCCCTCTTAAATAACTTTTTAAAGTATTTATTTAAGTAAATAAAGAGCGTTAAACATTTTAAAAAAAATAGGTATCGTTTTTTAATTTTTGTCATAAATATTACTCAATTTAATAAGATTCATTCACTATATTTTGCTATTAATATTTATTTATCCAATATTCATCTGAATTTATGTGAAAAATGGTATAAAAATGCAATATAAGATTCATTCACTATATTAAAATGCATTATTGCTAAATATTTTGAAAATTCAAATGGTATTAATTTTTTTTCTCACTCTATTTAACAATTAGCAATTATATATATTTATGCAATAGTGCATTTTTTAAATAATTAAAAGGAAGTAATAAATAAATAAATACCGAATAAATCCGTTGTTTGCGAGACATTTATTATGCTCATATCCCATATTTTAAAAGGGTGGTTGTATATATATTATGCTAAAATTATGTCATTTATTATGGCCATATACTTCAAATTTACTAAAGATATCATACCTTTTTAAAAAGATTACAAACAATTATATATAATAAAAAAAGATTACGATCTTTATTATAATAATAATAATTACAATTTTTTTTTTGTTTCCTTAAATTATCAGTCACGTCCTCGTTAATTGTATGCTAGAAACAATATATTACATTTTATTTTAATATTTGAATTTTGTTTTTCAATTACTTTGAACTCAAATTATAAATCACCCAACATTATTTTCGCTTAAATAATTATATAAAGTTAATTATTATACGTGTGTGATGGATAATAAGTGTTAAAAAGTCGTTGAAATGACCAATATATCCATTCTATTGAATGATCCCACTCATGATAGACCAAGGCTAAAAGTGGTATTATAACATTTGAAATAATAATTATATTTTTTTTTAAAGAAACAAACCATAAATATCATAAATATTTTTTTGAAATGTAGGTGTTAGATGAGATGAACACGACTCTCCACGATCATATGACATTGTCCACTTTGACTCTCCACGATCATATAATATTGTCCACTTTGAGTATAAGCACTTTGATTCTCCACATGATATTGTCCACCTTGTAAGCACTTTGACTCTCCACGATCATATGACATTGTCCGGTATGAGTGTAAGCTCGATATTGTCCACTTTAGAGTGTAATCTCTCATGATTTTTTTTTTGGGCTTCCCCAAAATGCTCATTCTAATGGAGAGAGTATTCTTTGTCCCCACATTGTCTCATCCCAACAGAGAGAGTATTATTTTACACTTCCATCATCCAATAGTAAGAATCTAATTTCATGAGACAGCAAAATTAAAATGAAATTCAAAACTCTAAGAATGAAACTAAATTAAAAGAAAAACAATTAAAGATCACGAGCAGAGAATAAAGGTTAATTGATTTGGCAAGGATGATTTCTCACGAAAGATAAAAGGGAGAGAAAAAGCTAATTAGTTTGGCAAAAAGGAAAAGAACGAAGAACACTCAATAATTTGTTGTGAAATATCTTGCAGATTAAGGTAGCTTTACAGTTGAACAGTTCGTTCCTGTTCACATCCTTGCGCCTGGCCACATTAACTTTTAGTGATTATGATCTATCAAATTTTGGATTTGATTCGCTAATCTGCAAGACTTTATGCACTGTTCTAATTCGTTTCTGTGGATAAAAAATCATTATAATAGGTGTAAAAGAGAGGAGAATATGTACCAATTTCAAACTCAGAATAAGAAGTTCTAATACTTTGATACAAGAAGGGGAAAAACCATACATCGATCTGATAATCCATCTAAAAATGTCACTATGATTACAAAAATTACTTGATATACATCCTATACTGTTCTTCATATACTATGAACAGAATCGAACACAACAACTTCAAGAACACGACTCGACTTCGAATCACACACAGATATAATAGTTTTGGTGATCAAATAACACACCACAGTAATATTTCAGATTGCGTTAAGAGAGAGAGAGAGAGAGAGAGAGAGAGAGAGAGAGAGAGAGAGAGAGAGAGAGAGAGATTTTAGTGGAGACCTTCAGGAATACATTCCAAAGCCGGCCTCCTGCTTCCATTTTCATCCTCAACTTCATCGATTCTCGCATCTGAAACCGTCGTTCTGCCTTTCACCTTAAATTCAGCAATCAATTCCTCCAACGAACGTGAACTGTTCTCTTTTTCCTTCAGTATCTGCTTCAACTCTCTCTGAGACATCACCACTTTAATCCTCAATACTCCGGCTCTGTCTCCATCTCCACCACTTCCACCGGAGTTTTCGTCTTCTTCTTGTAGCTTAAACCTCACTACCTTCTTACCAGCAGACGCACCGCTTCTCTCCTCTGCCGTCTTCGGCTTCGCCATAGCCGATCCGGCCACCAGTTTCTCCTCTACTTTCTTAGCTTCCACAGGAGGCGAATTAGACAAAGCCAAACAAGATTCATCTTGCGCCATAACTTTATTGCTTTTAAAACAGCTATTCCCCATAGCAACGGAAACCGAATTCTTCACTGAATCTGCGCCTCTGTTCTGCAAAGCAGAGATTTCAGAGAGCAAAAACGGACGCAAATGATTTTATAGATTGAGCGAGAGACAGAGAGACGTAGCGTAAAGGCACATGAGAGAGCGTTTGTTGCGCCGCGTTAACTGAGATAAAAAAAACAAGATCACAAACGCAACGCCCCCCTCCCTTATATCGTGCACTCCAACGGCCCCCCGAATTTGGACTGTTTGGCTTCTCATTTAATTCAAGTACTTCCTAATCAACTTTTTAAATAACTCCCCATGTGTTAAGAGCATAATTAAATTCAGTTATTTTATATTTATCACAATCCATTAGGACCACCTGTCTACATACATTACTTCATTTATTTTATTTTAATTTTCTTGTCACAATCATGAAACATTCAAATTGATTAATCACTCCTTAAACTTAATTATTGTAATTAATCTCTTAAACATTACAAAATTCACAAATTAATTACACCTTAATTATAGGTCAAACCTTATTGTAATTCAATTTTTTTTAAAAGATTAATACTGCCATTATGCCTTAAATTTAGCGACGATTTTACAACTGTTTTTTATTTAATTTAATTATATAACACATAAAACTTTGATATATATATATATATATATATATATATATATATATATTGTTATAGAATATGAAAAATGTGATGGGATACATTACATTGTGAGGCTCATGACTGAAAAATATAAATAATTGTCACAGAAAATATGGTGTGAATGTGAACTCTATTCCAGCAGGACACCACCCTGCTCTTCTGTTTGGGCCCTATTGGCCCACTTAAATTATCATAACTTTTATTTATTATTATTATTTTATTTAAGTATTAATAAATTTGTAAATATTCTAAAATTTAATTTTGTAGATAATAGGTTTCTACAAATTTTAATTTTTTTTAAAAAAATTAGTTGATTAAGTATATTTAATTTTGAAGTTAGTTGATCCATAAATTTTTTTTAAAAAATTTAGAATTTGAAGACGGTTATTATTAGCCAAATTAATTATATTATCATTCCATAATTATTGTATATTAATAATTTTTATATAAAATTTAATACTCGTGGAGGAGATAAGCTCGAGTAAAAAACATGTGTATAATTCGTAGGATAAACTTACCAAACATATTCTTAAACACAAATCGATGTAAGTTGTGTAATTATAAGATGTTAATATTCTTTTAGTTTAAAATAGAATGGACGATTTCAATAGCTATATTTATTTTTTAAATATTATAAAATAAATTATGTTGTCATAAATTAAAATTAATAATATTTAATATATTGTTATATAAATTAATTAGTTAATTAAATTTGATTAAAAATATATATTTTTACATTGAAACACTGATTATAACGAATATTAAAAATTTAATAATTTAATTTTAATACGAAAAAATAACAAAAAATAGTTTAGATGTTAAAATTAATGGTAAATATGTTTTTAAAATTTTAAAAAAGTATTATTATTATATTTAGATAAATTACAAATTTAGAATTATTTTTATTAATTCAGCTATTGAAATAGGCAGATAACGATAATTTAGCGGTGGCAGCCTCCCCACGCATACTCCTTACCCCGTCAGCCGCCGGGAACTCCTTTTGCTTAATTTACAAAAATACCCCTTTTCCTCCTAAGTCAAAGTAATGGTATTTTGTTAATTAATTCCAACTCCTTGTCTTAATAATCAAGCTGTCACATGAATGTGAACGCCTCGCTTGTCTAAAGATAGCTTTCGAAAGCCGTCGTCGCCTAAATACACAATTAATATATTGCTTTATCTAATTAAGATATTTTTAACAAAAAAAAAAAAAAAAAAAAAACGAGATTATTATTTTTAATTAAATAAATAACAGCAGCGACTTCAAGTCATAGACAGAATGAAATACATAAAAATAACATGTATATTACGAGAAGTCTGTTCAATGTTGTTTTTGTCACGCCTTCTAAATTAATTAAAATTTTATATTATTTTTAGAAGAAATTTAGTTATCAATTATTTTATTAAAATATCTATTTTCTAATATATAGTATATATATATATATTTTGGTGATTGAATTATCGATATTTTAAAACTTTATTATATAATTTGGTTATGCGTATTCTGATAATGTTATTTTGTCGTATAGTGTAATTAATAATTAATATCAGTTTAATAAGTGTTGTATTTAGAGTTGTCTTATTGACTGCAGTTTGAATCCAGCTTATGCTTATGAGATAGCCACGTCTTCTACTTGGATATGATTGGTTTCTCATGACCCCATTTACATAAGTAAAGCTATTAAAATAAATTTTTTAAAAAAAGTGCTTTTGGACTATAAAAATTAAAGTGTCTATTTAATTTTTGAAATTTAAAAAAACATATTTCACTGTAATTTTAATTTTATTCAATATTGCTGATTATTGTTTGTCTATTCATATTGGAATTATTTATTTATTTATTTATTTATCAGCTAAATGGGAATGGAGACGGGACTTGAATTATATTCTCTATTTCCGTCTCTGCCAATTCTCCACCTTGTCCAGCTCACTTTATATATATATTTAAAACATGAAAAGACTATATTGCAGTATTAAAATTATTAGAACGATTTACATTTTTAGTATAAATTATATTGAAAATGGAAGATGATCTATTATTGTTTTTATAAAATATATGTTAGGAATCACAACTCTCTACAATTGTATTCCACAATGATATGATATTGTCCACTTTCATCATAAGCTCTCATGGCTTTGATTTGGACTTCCCAAAATGCCTCGTACCAATGAGATGTATTCCTTTACTTATAAACTCAGAATCATTCTCTAAATTAGCGAACGTGGGACTCCTAACAATCCTCAAAAAAAAAAAAAAAAAAATAAATAAATATATATATATATATGTGTATATATATATATATATATATATATATATAAATAAAGGAAATAGTGAATTTTTCATGGACAATTCTCATTCTGAACTTCAAATAAATAAATAAATGAAATTTTTTGCCCAAACAAAGTAGATATAAATATAAATGATATTTTAAATTAATAACAAGTTAATCTATTCTACTTTTAATTATTCTAATTGTTTTGTTTAAGAAAATAATAATAAATGAGCTATCTAAAAATATCCTTAGTCTACTCATTTTTTAATTTGTTTTGATTATTGTTTCAACTTTTGCATAAACAAAATAGTATAATCTCAAACATTAATTTTTTTTTAATAATTAAACAAAAATGTATTGAACTCACATGCTCTCACATATCTTAATTTATATTTACTTAATGTTTGGATATTATAGTAAAAAACAGTGGTAAAATACTCAACACGAATTTAAAATTGGATTAAATAAATAATTAAAAAAAGGTAACATTAATGAGTAAAATAATTTTTCATACAAAGTTGGAATAAAACGGCCGTTCCCAAAGAAAGAACTGAAACAATGTAAATATGATTGTCCTCTATTAGTTGGGGAGGAGAACAAAACACCATTTAGAGTAAAAACTTTCCCCTAACCTGCATTTTAAAGCCTTGAGGGAAGCCCAGAAGGGAAAGCGCAAAAAAAAACAATATTTTTTAGCTGTGGATATGGGTCGTTACAAATTGTATTAGAGCTAGACACTGGACAATGTGCCAGCCTTCTCGTTGTTCCTCAAAGTGGGGTAGACACGAGGCGGTGCGCCAGTAAGAACGTTGGCCTCAAAGGGGGTGAATTTGGTGGCGGTCCCATATCGATTGGTGAAAGGAATGAGTGCCAGTGAGGACGCTGGGCACCGAAGGGGATGAATTGTGATGTCCCACATTGGTTGGGGAGGAGAGCAAAACACCCTTTATAAGCGTGTGAAAACCTTTTAAAGCCTTGAGGGGAAGCCCAAAGAGTACAATATCGTCAGGTGGATCTCGATAAACCTTCCCAAACCATGCCTTGAAATTTTATAGATTAAATAAAATAAAGGAAAATGGTGAAAACCACCTTTATTAATTATATAAGTTGTTATCATGCTATAGTTTAATTATTGCAAGATGCCCAAAACATTCCAAATTATTAGCATTATTACTATTATTACCATTAAACATTTTAATTAGAGGACTTGTTACAATTGAATCTAATTTATTATAATTATTATTTTTATCTTTTGTTTTCTTAAATCCACTTTTTTCGCACAAAAGGAAGCGACGCTAGTTTGTTTCACTCGCCGGCCGCCGCACCTTGATAACCAACGACCATGGCGCGTACTCGCGTTCATTTCCCGCCAAATTTAAGGAATTTCGTTCTATCACTCTTCATTTCTTTCTCTGTGCGTCTGCCTAATTCTTGAAAACCACCACGAGAGCTCTGAGAAACGCCGTCGTCACTCACGAGAAGCGCAACGCAGAGTAATCGCCTCATTCACTCTGATTGTGATCTTCTTGTTTTTGCTTTTCTTCTTGAATAAGTTTTACATTCTATGTTTTGATTTTCGACGTAAGTTTTTAATTTCTGTTCAATCTTCACCTGTACGATTAGTGTCCCTGTTTCTCTTCAACAGCGATTCTATGCTCTTCATCTCTGCATTTTTTGTGTTCTTTTGCTTTCTAGGTACTGTACGTCCAATTATCTGACTAATTTGTTTTTCAATTCTTTTGTAATGTTTCGCCTATTCGTTCATTCCTTATTGAGTTGAATTTCACAGTCTACGTTGTCTTCTTATCAGTTTTATTAGTTTTGCTTTCATACACAATGGCTTCTTCATTTCTCTGAATACCTGAACTATTCTATTGACATCATTTCATTTTTATGTGTTTTAGCTCCTCTATTTTCCCTCGTTTTGGCTGTTACACTAGATTGAGTATACTCCTAAAAGTCTTTATCCAATTTGCCATCTCCTTCTTTTTTTTTTTTTTTTTTTTTTTTTTTTTTGATACATACATGATTTTATGATCGATCCGCTTTCCGAAGGATGCTGAAGCAGAAAAAATCTGAGATGAAATCCGCAAAAAGCAACAAAGGAATGAAGAAAGATCAAAATGCTTCAAAACTCCGGCTACAGTCTTCTTCATTTTCATGTAAGTACAGTTTATAATTTAACTCTAGTGTTCTAAAGAGTCTGCTTCATTTTGAAAACCTTCCTTTACATTCTAGCTTAAATTATATTGGTCCGTTCTGATTTCCATTCTTGACTTGGCAAATGATTGGGAGGAATTCAGGAAGACGTTCAAGGAGAAGTTTCCTGATGGAAAAGCTGGTCCAGCAGTGAGATCTTATACTGTTGTTTTAATCAGCATTGCTTTCTTTTTATGCCTCCATTTATGTTTAGATATGACTGAGTGGAGGATCAGAAGACTTCTCGAGTTGGCTAGATTTGTTATTTGTGGTTAACTGTGTTTTGTTATTTTGCAGGTTGACAAAGCTGACGGTGAGAAATGGAAGTCACTCTCTGATGCTGTAAGATTTTGAATCTCCTATTTTCATGCTATTTCCATTGAAAACTCATTCGAGGCTAAATAATTATTAGCAACCTTAACAACAAATGATTAAGGTATAAGATTTGAGGTTAGTTGTTCTACTTTATTTGAAGATCGTTTCATGTTTTGCTCTCTGTACTCACTTCGCTACTAGATCAGAGGGATTGACTATACGAGTCTGCGGGCACTTGTGTTTCTTCCTCAGGAAAAAGCTCCTTACGCGGAAAAAGCTTTGAGAAGGAAGGCAGAGTATGAGATATCTCTTGAAGCATACAAGAAGAATCTCGTAACGCGTTCCCACTCCATCTCTTCTTTCACTCCTTCGGCTTCCCTTTGTCTGAACACCACCATATGGTTCCATTTATTATCTATTGTCCCTATCTCTCTTCTCACTAAGATCTCCTGGTTTACAGAAATGCTGTTCGGGCGCTGAAGCTGAAATTGAAATGCCAACAGAATCGCAGAAATCAACCTCTGAGGTCCATGATGACGCAGAGCAGGAAGCTAGCTCCAGCTCTTAGGTATTGTTTCCCTATCCAAAGATTTCATACTCCGAAGCATGTATGCTATAGCACCAAACAATGTACATCGGCATATCCTCTTCAAGTGATTCAAATACCATAGATGTTGATTTTATCATTACGGCCAGCAGATATTTGGTTTTCTACATCGTCTGCCAAGATTTGCAGGACTTCACCGTCCCTTGGAGGTAACAGAATTCCTTATTTTCTTAAACAAAAGTTTCATGGTTATTTGGACGAGAGCTAGCAAGTAGAAAGGGAGTCGAGAGTATGCTAGAACTCTCGGTAATTTCTTTCGGTACATATGTTATTCCAAGTATGGATACTTCGGAAGATTGGAGTAAATTGAGAAATGTGTGGATTTGAAACAAAATTTAGTTTTAAATTTCTGTAAAAGATTATTTGTGGTGCTGTATTAAAACTTAGAAAATCTCGGTCTGATAGAGAAAATTTTCATTTACAATCATTAAATAGATTACAAAGAAAATAGTAAGAGCACTATAATAAATACTAGTCTATAATGGAGAAGAAAATGATAAGAGCACTATAATAAATACTAGTCTATAATGGAGTGCGGTGTGTGGTGTGTGTGTGGAAGGAGGGGGGATGAGATTAAACTCTAAATTTAAAATAAGGGATGAAATTGATTTCATCTTCAAAGCTAAATTAGCAAATTAATTAAAATTCAAATGAAGTTATCAAACCAAACATCAAATATAACTACAGAAATTCTCGACTCTAAAAGCCACCGAAATTTGACACAATAATCAGAGAGAGTAGTCAGCTTTTGTCGTGGGGAATGGGGTGCAGACGTAATCAAAGGATAACAGGATCCACCGGAGGATCAAGGGTGGAACGAAACACGGGAGAGGATGGGCTCATTATGCCTAATGGATAGGAAAAAGAATTGAAGAAGATGGTGGCGCTTTCGCCGGAAGAGAATTGAAGAAGAATTTTTGTTATTTTACGAAGAATCAGAGTGGATAAAGATTTAAAATATTTTACTCTATGTGCAGAACTTAGCAGCTGTACTACATTTGCAAATAGGAGAAACATTTTAGCTACATACTATAATGCCGCTAGTGAACTTTTGAATCTTGTTATAAGACAAAAAGGTCCGATCTTTACCATTTCTCAAGTAGACTTCTACTTTTGTACTCGCAAGCGCTTAAATGTTTGTAAAAGTTAAACAGCGATTTAAACTAAATTAAACCACCGATGTTGCAATCATTTTCATGTTTATGTGTAGATTTTGTTCTTTGCCAGAAGGGAGTAACTTACAGAAGCTGAGAAGGTGGACCTGGCTAAGGAAGAGCAATGGATTTGAAGAAGCCATTATTAAAAGCTCGCCAAAAGCAATAGAAAATAAGAAGGGTATGGAGGTAAGCATTCTGTGGTGTCGGACTGTCGATTCACTTGTTTCTAATCACCATTTTCTTCCTTCTTGTCATAGTTTCCTCTATTTAATTGTACAATCAACTCGTGTTTTTAAAGAAGTTTATGAAACCCATTTTCCTTATCGAACCAGAAATTGATTGGTGTAGTCAATTCATTCTTACCCAGTTGGAAACGATGCGAATGGTCCTCCCACTGTTGCTTCGCGATTCTGTAAGTCTCGTGATTCTTATTTCTTTGAATCACTGTAAGGTTCCGTTTCAATGTCGAATTTATAATTCTATGTAATATATTGTTTCAGTTCAATTCAGTGACTGAAGTGTGGTTCAATGGCTCTCGAGGAAAAAAACTCTACGGTTCAGCGATTCTCCGCTTTGTCAAGGAAATCAGTAAGGGGAGAGAAACTTTGGGTCAGCTCGCTATGAACTTGCAGTTGTTTAGTCTGTTCCGTAACAGTTGTGGTTTGGTGAACATTGTCGGAGAGCTGCTCGTAGTTGTAAGCATCGGTCAACAGTGATTGATGGACTCATCGGCGCAACCAGCACCATGTTGTTGAACAGCTTTTGGGCGTCAAATCGGATGCGTGCATTAATTGGCAACAGGGTCTCGTTTTGGCTAAGAATCCTCTCCGAGTAAAAGCATTCTTTAGCTCTGCTTATCGTATAAAGATACGATGACATGTTTCTTTTACTGTCAATGGGACTCGAATAATTCCCTCTGATAAGACGTGCCAATCCCCCATGACTTGTTCTTCTTGCCTTCCTTTGTACTTATTCCTGACCTACATCTTTTTTCTGCTCACAGTTTACTATTAACGATTTTATGTTCATTAGGAGCTCTATACAATAATTGTTAGTAGATAATTCTGTACTGAAACTTTTAGGTAGAATGCTTGTTCTTCTGTGTTCTGTGTTCTTGAGCTCCCTCTCTTCATTTAAAGTTTTCCTGGTTATCACCAAAAGCTCTTGTCTCCAGCTCTTGAAAGCTTGAATCATTAAGTTTTGAGTCTTCCGGTAGATTAAGATTGTCAACTCATGGAGAGCCTATTAGTTCTTACACTGATTAGTTCGATATGGGTATTTCTTGCTGGTTCTGCATGTTGCCAAAGGCCCGCGGTTGTGAACATTGGTGCAGTTTTCACTTTTGATTCCATTATAGGAAGAGCGGCGAAGGTGGCAATGGAAGCTGCAGTTTCGGATGTGAATGCAGATCCTTCCATTCTCAATGGAACAAGGCTAAATTTGATCATGGCAGATACACATTGCAATGTTCTCTTGGGTTCTATTCGAGGTACATCTCTGTACACATATTTCATTCATAGTATGTAAGAAATTTTGGAAATGGCTCTGTTAGTGTTATCCCAACATCATGTCTTTGATTGTTATTAGGATGAAATTGCATGATCATAATATTACCATGCCTCATTACTCAATATGTAATGCATGGAATGTGCATCTTATTTGTGTAGATAGTAACTTTCAATTTTTTCAATTTTTTCTTAACTATCATATTTTTAGAATTGCTTTCATTCAAATATGGTCACAATCATTCATGTACCCCTCTTTTACTCGAGACTCGCATTGTAATGGCCCAAGCCCACCGCTAGTTGATATTGTCCTCTTTGGGTTTTCCCTTTCGGGCTTCCCCTCAAAGTTTTTAAAACACGTCTACTGGGGAGTGGTTTCCACACCCTTATAAAGAATGTTTTGTTCTCTTCCCCAACCGATGTGAGATCTCACAATCCACCTCCCTTCAGGGCCCAGCATTTTTGCTGGCACCCGTTCCCTTCTCCAATCGACGTGGGACCCTCCAATTCACCCCCCCGGGGCCTAGTGTCCTTGCTGGCACACTGCCTTGTGTCCACCCCCCTTCGGGGCTTAGTCTTCTCGCTGACACATCGCTCGGTGTCTAGCTCTGATACCATTTGTAATGGCCTAAGCTCACCGCTAGCAGATATTGTCCTCTTTGGGCTTTCTCTCAAGCTTTTTAAAACGTGTATGCTAGGGAGGCACACCCTTATAAATATTGTTTCATTCTCCTCCCCAACCGATGTGGATTTCACATGCATCATATGTGAATGAAAATTAAACTCTTTCATTCTTGATGCTGTCTGCTATTTTGAATATATTAAAGTTTAATATTGTACTTTTCATTCTCTATTGAAGTGTCTTGATGTCTACGTGATTTATGTCACACTTTCTGACTTCTGCCCCTTGTGCAACAGCTTTCCAGGTTCTTGAGAAAGACGTAGTAGCCATAGTTGGGCCTCAATCTTCAGTTGTAGCTCATATGGTTCTACAGATTGCTAATCATCTCCAAGTGCCACTTATCTCATACGCTGCCACTGATCCAACTTTATCTGCCCTCCAATTCCCCTTTTTCCTACGGACTACTCAGAGTGATGCCTATCAAATGACTGCTATGGCAGAATTAATTGACTTTTATGAGTGGAAGGAAGTGATCATTATCTTTGTGGATGATGATTATGGTAGAAATGGAATGTCTACTTTAACGGATGAACTTGACAAGAAGATGTTTAAAGTTTCTTACAAACTACCCTTACCTTCTCAGTTGAATCTCAGTGAAATCACAGACATTCTCAATAAATCCAAGTGGCTCGGTCCTCGAGTTTATGTTGTTCATGTTAATCCTGATCCTAGATTAAGCATCTTCAAAATAGCCCATCAACTTGATATGATGACAAGTGATTATGTGTGGCTGGCAACAGATTGGCTTTCTTCTACCTTAGATTCTATTCTGCCCGTACACCAAACCTCTCTAAACATCCTTCAAGGAGTGGTTGTACTTCGTCAACATACGCCTGAATCCAGCCAAAAAACAACATTATGGTCTCGTTTAAGGAAGATGCTGCCAGAAGACTCGAGAAATTCTTCGATGAATGTCCATGCTCTTAGTGCCTATGATACCATTCAAGTAGTTGCACGTGCGATCGATAAGTTTCTAAATGGAGGTAGGAGCATTAGCTTCTCATTGAAGAACAAGTTTCATGATTTAAATACATCTAGAATGCCCTGGGGGAAGCTCAAAATATTTGATGATGGTGCTCTTCTTTTGAGCATATTGTTGCAGGCAAACTTTACTGGTTTAAGTGGTCGGATTGAGTTTAATTCAGATCGAAACATTGTCAGTAGAGGCTATGAGGTGATCAATATTGATCGGACGGGATTGCGTCGAGTTGGTTATTGGTCCAATGGCACAGGCTTTACTATCCAATCCCCAGAAGCTCTGAAACAGAAACGAATTACTTATACCCACCTGAACCAGACTCTTGGCAATGTTACCTGGCCTGGTGGAAAGACAGAAAGACCGCGTGGATGGGTGATTGCAGACAATGAAAGACCATTAATAATTGGAGTGCCACGCAGAGTAAGTTTCATTGAATTTGTTACAGCAGTCAATGGCAGCCACAAAAACATTCAAGGATACTGTATCGATCTGTTCAATGAAGCAAGAAAGCTGGTTCCCTACGATGTTCCTTACAGATTTATACCTTTTGGAAATGGCTACTCCAATCCTAGCTATGATGACCTTGTGAAGAACATTGCAAATGGTGTAAGTAAAACATTATATGATCTACTTTTCTGATGTCTGAGTGCCTAAAGAGCAAAAATCCAATCTGGGATTGTGGTTTAGATTTGCAAACAGACTAAAAAGAAAGTATTGTAGGAAAAACAAGTGTATTGTTATTTTCTGTATGCAGATGTAACCTACTTATGGACTCGGGGTGTTTCTGTGAGATCCCCACATTGGTTGGGGAGGAAAACGAAACATTCTTTATAAGAGTGTGGAAACCTCTCCCTAGCAGACATGTTTTAAAAACTTAAGGGGAAGCCCGGAAGGGAAAGCTCAAAGAGGACAATATTTGCTAGTGGTGGACTTGGGCTATTACAAATAGTATCAGAGCTAGACATCGGGCGGTGTGCTAGTGAGGACGCTGGCTCCCAAGGGAGGTGAATTGTAAGATCCCACGTCGGTTGGAAAGGAGAACGAAACATTCCTTATAAGGGTGTGGAAACCTCTCCCTAGTAGATGCGTTTTACAACCTTGAGGGAAAGCCCAAAGAAGACATTACATTTATTTTTTATCCGACAAAAACCTATCACAAAGCTGTTACTTTCTCATTTCTTTGTGTCAGATATTTGATGCAGCTGTTGGAGATATTGCAATTGTAACCAATCGCACAAGGGTTGTGGATTTTTCTCAGCCTTTTGCTTCTACTGGTCTTGTTATTGTGGCTCCAATAACAAATTCAAAGTCGAATGCTTGGGTGTTCCTTAAACCATTTACAGTCGAGATGTGGTGCGTTACCTCGGCCTCCTTCTTCATGATTGGAGCAGTCATATGGCTTCTCGAGCACCGAGTAAATGATGATTTCCGTGGTCCACCAAAGAGGCAGCTAGTGACAGTTATACTGTAAGTTCTCTCAGTGTCTAAGACAGTTAGCTTATAGATCAATAAGATAATCTCTTGCAGTAACGGATGCAGAATAATGTCTGAAATATTTCCATCTTGCAGGTTCAGCTTCTCAACATTGTTCAAAACAAATCGTAAGATATTTCTATTTTACATCTGATTCTTTCATACTCTATGTTTGAGAAAATTTCTGAGTTCACATCTCAAATTACAGAGGAAGTTACAATCAGTCCACTTGGACGTATGGTAATGGTGATGTGGCTTTTCTTATTGATGGTTATCACGTCAAGCTACACAGCCAGTCTCACTTCAATCCTTACAGTTCAGCAGCTTTCATCTCCCATTAAAGGACTTGAGGACTTGATTACTAAGGAACAACCAATTGGGTACCAGGTAGGATCGTTCGCGTTTAGCTATCTGACCGAGAGTCTTTACCTTCCACGATCGAGGCTCGTACCCCTAGGTTCTCCAGAAGAATATGAATCAGCATTGCTCAAAGGGCCATTCAAGAGAGGAGGGGTGGCGGCCATTATTGATGAACTTCCATATATGGAACTATTCTTATCAGGGAGGAACGATTTCGGAATGATCGGACAGCCATTCACCAAGAGTGGATGGGGATTTGTGAGTAGCCTTCTTTAGCTTGAGCTATGGTAATCTTAAACTCTTTTCATGGAACTGTTGCACTTCGTTAATGCTATGCTTTGAACCAGGCTTTTCAGAGAGGATCTCCACTTGCGGTAGACATTTCAACTGCAATTCTAAAGCTTTCTGAGAATGGAAAACTTCAGAAGATCCATGAGAAGTGGTTCTGCAAGATGGGTTGTCCTGGAGAGAGGAGAAGGAAACCTGAGCCTAACCAACTTCACTTGGTTAGCTTCTGGGGTCTATATCTGCTGTGCGGTGCCTTCTCACTCGTGTGTCTTTTTATATTTTTGTTTCGCATAGTTCGACAATTCGCTCGCTACATACGACAACAGAAGGAATCGTCTCATGCAGAATTAGTGTCATCAAATTCAAACTCGAACTGGACTCAGGTTGTATACAAGTTTATCGACTTCGTTGATGAGAAGGAAGAAGCCATCAAGAGACTTTTTTCGAAAGCATGATACTCAGAATCAGGCTTAATGATAGCTCGCTCTTTGATGTGGTTTGAAAATGCTTGAAGGTAAGCCCCTGATAGCTCTTTGTGGTGTTCCATTGCTTCAAAGTGACCCATAATTTAGTGTTCATGTTAATAAGATTGCAACATTATGATTCTATTTACTTCCATATTTGGATGGCCAAGTTATGTATGATGAGACAAGTATGATATTTATGATTGCTACAAGTGATTCTGTATGTATTTTTTCTTTGATAAATTCGAGCAGGGGATTTTCATCGCTCCCTGTTCTTAGGATTTTTAGAACTATGATATGGATGTGAAATTTAAGACCTAATATTGGTTTTGGTTGTGTTAGGAATCACGAATCTCTACAATGTTATGATATTATCCACTTTGAACATAAGCTTTTATGGCGTTGCTTTTGATTTTCCAAAAAGGCCTCGTACTAATGGGTTTTGTATTTCTTACTTGTAAACCTATGATCTTCCCCTTAATTAGCTGATGTGGGACTCCTCTCCCAATAATCCTCAACAGGTCGATGTAAATCAAATCATAAAACAATTGAGTTAAGATCTCTTTGTCATTTGCAAGTGTAACTTTGTAGCTCATGAGTAAATGAAGTGTTCATGAATGAATTACGACCACATAATCATGAAAACGTGATTGTTAAGAAAAACTTGAAAAACATAAAGTTATTATTCCTACTAATAATATGCATCTTCATTTTCAGTAGCTCAATTATAGGCACGAACGACATTGATGTTAATTTTTTACCTTAGATTCGCTTTATGCAATATTATCTCTAGTCAATGTCTAATGTACTCATACACATCTTTAAATATATATATCATTAATTTGTTGAAATTAAAAATAAAAGTAAAGACCATAATAATTATTGTTTGAATGTTCAATATCTGAAATATATATTTTAAAAGACCAAAATAAAGTAGACTTTTAATAAAAATGGATATTTTGAAAGTTCATCACTAAAATTAAATATACTTAAAAAAAATCAAATTTTAACATATTAATCTCTTAAGAAAAACTTAAATCCTCATTAATAAAAGGGCTAGATTTTCCGACAACAAAGAATTTGAATTTAATTTACACAATATTTTGGGTAGGCTTACATGTTTTGCCTATTTTATTTTATTTTATTTTATTTCTGAAACTCTATTTTGCGTATATTATTAATTGCAATTCTTTTAGAACATTAATAATTGCAGCTAGAATTTAGAGAATGTTTTTTTCCTGTGAAAAATACAAAAATAGTATGCATTTAATTTAGATATTAATGAAGGATTAACAGTATTACATTATTAATTATCAATATATAATAAATTTATCACATGAAAATTATTATATAAAAAATATTCTTTGATTGTCACAAAAATAGAAAAAAAAAATTGTTGAATTTTGATTCCAAATATATTCTTTTTAGGAATAATGATACTCCTTTTTATTATTACCATAAAAATTTGAACCAAACAAAAATATGTCGCTGACTAATAATAATAATCATACCATAGTGGGTCCCACTTTTAAATCATTTTGAATTTTGATTTTTCTTTTTTCTTTTTTTTTTTTTTAAAAATATCATTTGATTTTCTATTTTATATTAAAAAAAATGTATTTTATATATATATATAAAATATTTAGGACTTTATTTTAAAATAGATAATTTAAATTAGTAATGAGTATCAAATCACCGTCCTTAAAATATTAAATATTTTATTTACTGAAGTATACATTTTATAAATGTTAATCTTTATAAGCTATATTATTTTTATTAATTTATTAATTTTTGAAAGTATATATTTCTTTTTTGAAAAATAATATCATATTTATGGAAGATTTTAAACCTAGGAATTTTTTAGAATTATTAAAATATTACCTCATAAATTTAGGATATTTATTTCAAATTAGGAGAATTATAATTGATTTGGCCAACAAATTTACAAAATTTACGAGAGAGAAAATAAAAACTAACTAAAGGAATAAATCACATTTCAACATCCTTTCATTTCATTACACAATAATACTAGTCGAATTGTATCGTCACGTCAAGTACAATAAATAATGTTTTTTAGAAGAGATATGAATTATAATGAACCGATCACGTGTTTGGATCGAAGTTTAATTTCGTGATCGACTTTACTTTCAGGAGTGTTGAATTATTATATGTATATGTGATTAATTGAAAAGGGACGAGGGCAAGAAACGTGGGTGTCAAACAAAGTAGGGACTAGACAAAGAATTCTATTCCACCTTACAACTCTATATGACATTTCTTTTTCTTTTTCATCTTTTTCTTTTTTGTGTTGAGTGGCAATGACGATGGAGCGTTGTGCCTTTTGTCTTTTTTACTTGTCTAACTCTCCAACCTTCGTATTTGGGAGTGTCGTTAATTGAAATCGATCTCATTGAAAAGATTTTTTAAGATATTATTTATTTATTTTTAGTTGAATGAACTGAAGATATAAAAATATGTTTTAAGAAAAACTTAAAAGAGTTGAAAATATATACATATATACATATATTTTGAAAGAATTTGTGTGGGTTTGAAGATACTCTTGTCCGCACAATCGCACTTAGATGGCAGCGGACTTGCAATTGTGTGGTACTCACTTTCCACTAACAAATGAGTTAAGCCTATTCGTTCTTGCGTCGCCTATGGCCAAACGACGTATACTCGGAGTCTTTGGCCCCGGTTTAAGAAGAAAGTTTTAAAAAACAGGGGTATAGAGATTTCGAAAGAGATCTTTAAAAGAGAAATTGAAATTAGTGTTATATGAAAATATAAGCAAAAGACAGTAACAACGATTTACTGCATATAACTATCGAACCACGAAAAAAGTGGAGAGATAAATCAGTCAATAAAAAAAAAAGTTAAAAAATCAAGATACTGAGAAAAGGGATGATATGTTGTTTAATAAGAAAAGAAAAGTGTGTTCAAACCCAATCTAAAATATTACAAAAAAAAAAAAAAAAAAAAAAAAAAAAAAAAAGTATATAGTAAGAATCATACTTTTTGGTGGACGAAACATTTTTTTATAAAGGTATAGAAACCTCTGTTTAACAAATGTATTTTAAAATTGTGAAACTGACGACGATACATAACGAGTAAAAGTAGACAATATATTACTAGCGGTGGACTTTGACTGTTACAAATGACATTAAAGATAGGCACCGAGTACTGTGCTAATGAAAAATGTTGGACCTGGAAAGGAGTAAATTATACATTCTTTATGAAGGTGTGAATATATATATATATATATATATATATATTTTTTTTTTTTTTTTATATGAACGTGAAAAGTATAAATCTTTTCTTACCGTGTCTCGCTAATTTAATAATTGTTATTGGATCAAAATGGAAGATTGGCATAGTGAAAAAGCAGCAAAAACATTCTTCCAAGGGAAGATTTTAACTTTTTTTCTTTTACCACAAGATTACATGCATGCTTGTTTGCCAAGGATTTTGACTGGATCTGTACTATTTCAGATACTTTGGCTGCTACCACAAGTAATTCAGACATTTGAGTAATACAGTAAATAAAAAACTACCTCATTCAAGCTAAATCAAATCTATTCATATAAATAAAATAAAATGCAATTATTATTATTATTATTATTATAAATCATAGGATAATAGTATAATAGTATCATGTTACATAGTCACTTTGTTGATTGGATTTGAATAATTCATGTCACCTAACATTATATGATACAAATAGTATGTATCCTAACCGACAAATTTGCACATAATGTACAGAAATAATACACGCTACTTGTTATTTTATTTCGTGTTCAAATAATATTTCGAATTTATCTTAAAAAATAATTGTTTATATATATATATATATATATATATATATATATATATATATATATATATATATATATCTATTTTACTCGTGTAGACCCATTCCAAACGGAGCAGAAAATGGAGGGAGAGTGAAGAGGTTTATGTACGTAGACTACTAGATTGATATAAGTCATATTAAGTGACAATATTGCTTTTATGACCTTTTTACGAATATTGAGTTTGTTTATGTAAATAATTCAAGTTATTGTGATTTTTTTAATTTCAATCTCATCGAAATTTAGCGGAAAATTATGTACCGTTAAAATTAGAAAATTAAGTTAGAACAAGAGTCATCACGAAAATTTTAGATACTATTGTTGGATGATGCCACAGGCTCATTCTGAAAATGATCCTGGGTTTATAATCAAATAATATTCTTTCTAGGGAAGTTCAAAGCAGAGCCACTTATGCGGACAATATCATATTATCGTGGAGAGTCGTGATTCATAACAATTATGATAATAAAAAATTATTTGAGATATTTTTTAGACTAAACCTAATTATTTCAATCGAAAATTTTTTTCACCCAAAATAATTGTTATTAAATAAAATTTTGTTTCTAAGAATAATAAACTATTAATTCGTGAAATATTTACGGACAAATATTTAAAATTTATTATTAAAATTAATTTTAAAAAATAAATTTATTTATTTGAAAACCAACACGTGTTGGGCTTGGTAACTTGAGTTGACCTGGTGTGGTTGAGAACAAAAGGTCGTGTGTAATTAATAAATTAAACAAATACAAAAATGGTAGGTCCGGGCCCACATCCTGCCATGTAACGTATCCATCCTCCAATACCATGACGCACATTCTTTAAGCATGGCATGGATTGGTATGACATGTCATATCGCCCCCACCAATAATTAATTTCTTAAATTATATTTTTAAAAACTTATAATTTATAATAATTTAAAAATCTGTTTATTAAAGAGAAATTTACACACGACTCTAACATTATTTTAATATAGCTCAAGTCCACCGTTGACAAATATTATTCATTTTAGCCTGTTATGTATCGTTATTAACTCTACCGTTTTAAAATTTATATATCATTAAATAATAAATTAAATGTAAACTAAATAATTGGAAATATATTGAAAAAAAAAACATGAACCATAATTCACGTAACAATATATCATAATTGATTCTTAATGAAATTATTAAATCAATGATGTTTAATGTTAATAAGTTGATGGGATATAAACCGAAATATCTAAATTGTAATTATTATTTAGCGTAGGGGCCACCAATTTTGAAAATGTCGTAAACTTCAACCACTAATAACATCATCCAATTAATATTTACAAATTTGTGATCGGTTTTTAGAATACTTTTATACATTTAAAATTGATATTTCATAAATATTTCAAATTATTTACCATAACGCAAGTAACTACTGATATATATTGTCTACTTTGACTGCAAATTTGGATCAGTGAAGAATAATAACTAAATGTTACTTTTTATAATTTTGTAAAAAAAAATAATAATAATAATATGCGAAATGGTACATGGATACATTTATAACAAGGACGGTTCAATAAATTGAATAATAAATGTGTTATCAGAAAATTTTAAAAGAAGGGACAATAAAAGCTTGGCCCAAAATCATTTAATTCAATATTTTAATATTCTCCCAAATAATTTCCTAAACGATATTTCACTCAAAATTCATAATAATAATTGATTATTTATTTATTTTTGTGTGGGTGTTTTAAAATAACAATCCCATAAAAATTAAGGAATATTATCAAAATAATAGGAATAAAGGTATCTTCAATATTAATTTAATCATATAAATTAAGATACCCAATTGAGGGCATATTTTAAGTCTATGCAATCATTAAAATAATTGAATAATACTCCTAAGTTAACATAATATATAATATGTAACACTCAAATCAAAGAATCAGGCAAAAGATTCTAAAATATTTTTACTATAAAGTAAATAGTATGCCTATGGTAATTAATTTATTTATTGAAAATAAGATAATTCTTTTTGTATATTAATAAAGTAGGAGTTAATTAATTAAACCTTTTATTAAAAAAATAATAATAATAATAATAAATAGTACAAAATACCTCACATGTAAGACACCTAGTAAATGGGATTAAGGCTGCCATTGACCCAAATATTTAATTTAATTTTCGTATTAAAATTTGTTTATTATTATTATTATTATTATTGTTGTTATTAATTAGGATGGAATTTTTTATCCAAATTGGCTACGATTGATGAGAAAGGCGGCTATGTTAAGCTTAATTTGATAGTAGAGGGGGAAGTGAAAGAAGGAGCGGAAAGTTGGGGTGTGAGAATAATTCTTTTCTTGAGATGTCAACACTGTTGTGAGAGATTGTGAATTCTGTTCTTCGCACAGAGTGAAGAGTATAAGAACCAGAAGTTGAAGTTGTCCTTTTCCCATTTTTGAGCTCTTTTCTCAACTCCAATCCGTTTCTTCCGAAGTTCTATCTCCAATTTCATGAACTTCAAGCCTTTCAGGTAATTCTCAGTTCTTTGAGCGTAATTTGTTTTTGATGAATCAACCTGTTTTTTTTTTTTCTGAAGATTTGTGGAATTGATTTGTGGTTTTAGTGTTATTGGTAATGGGGGTTTTGTTGGTAATGCTAAGAAATCTTTGATGCTACTGAGTATCAATTGCTTGATTGAGTGTGGTATGAGATAGCCCCAAGTGGGTATTGATTATTCTGAGGCTGGTTTTGTTTGGCTAGGCTTGGGACTTCGATTTCATTTGTTCTTCGTTTGTTGTGAAGGTGTTGTTTAATCTCATTTTTCTTTTCAGGAGCTTTGGATTTATGCTGTAATGAAAGGGGAATTTTAAGATGCTGATGATGGCTTGTAGAGTTCATCTCCAGCCGGGATTGTTCAGAGGAGTTTGATATCCTCATTTGGTTGTGGTTAGGGAATCAATTTGTTCAGTTTTCTTGAGCAATGAAGGTGTTTTGGATTAGGAGTGGCCATTGGGTCAGAACCAGAGCTTTGATCCTTGCATTGTTCTTTGAGATATGGATGCCTTTGGGAGTGATTGGTATTGGTGTCTCTCAAAACACAAGCGTTTCTTCTTCGAATCCGAGGGTGTTGAACGTTGGAGTTCTGTTCACTCTTGATTCAGTCATTGGAAGGTCGGCACAGCCTGCGATTTTAGCTGCCGTGGACGATGTCAATGCCGATAACAGTGTTCTTACTGGAACAAAGCTGAAGTTGATCTTACATGACACGAACTGCAGTGGATTTCTTGGAACAGTGGAAGGTACTCTATATATAATCCTCTTTACTACATTTGATTCAATTGGCTGTAGATATGTCAAATGGTTTCTCTTCTATCTGTGGTAGCAATTTCTTATTTTGGTAAATTGTTTGATAGTTTAGGCATCAAGGGTAGAGAATGATTCTGGATTCTCAAGAATGCATAGCTTGAGCTGACGTGCTTGTCTAATTTCCACTTTGATTCTCATCCTATCGTCTGGAATTAGCTTCATTTACTTGCATTACGAAGCATATCCACTATTATATTCCATATCACTGTTCTATTAGCTTACATTTTTTTTGGAAGGTTGAGAGATTTGTGCAAAGTTTTGGGAATTGTTAGATTCGATACCAAGCGTCAGTGTAATAGCTAAAGCCCACCGTTAGCAAATATTGTCTTCTTTGGACTTTCCTTCAAGTTTTTTAAAACGTGTTTTCTAGGGAGAGGTTTCCACACCCTTATAGAAGGTTTCATTCTCCTCCCCAACCGATGTGGGTCTCACGATCCACCCCCCTTTGGGGCCTAGCATCCTCGCTGACACTCGTTCCCTTCTCCAATCGATGTGGGACCCAATCCACCCCCCAATCCACCTCCCTTCGGGGCCCATCGTCCTTGCCAGCATACCGCCTTGTGTCCACCCCCTTCGGGGCTTAGCCTCCTCGCTGGCACATGCTCGGTGCTTGACTCCAATACCATTTGTAACAGCCCTGTGCCCCACATTGGTTGAGGAGGAGAACAAACCACCATTTATAAGGGTGTGGAAACCTTCCTCTAGCATATGCGTTTTAAAGCCTCGAGGGGAAGCTCGAAAGGGAAAGCCCAAAGAGGACAATATCTGCTAGCGGTGGATCTGGACCGTTACAAATGATATCAGAGCCCGACACCGGACGATGTGTCAGCCTTCTCGCTGTTCCCTGAAGGAGGGTAGACACGAGGCGGTGTGCCAGTAAGGACGCTGGACCCCAAAGGGGGGTGGATTTGGAGGCGGTCCCACATCGATTGGAGGAAGGTAAGAGTGTCAGCGAGGACGCTGGGCTCCGAAGGGGGTGGATTGTGATGTCCCACATTGGTTGGGGAGGAGAACAAACCACCATTTATAAGGGTGTGGAAACTTTCCTCTAGCATCCTCCGAAGGGGGGTGGATTGTGATGTCCGAGGACGCTGGGCTCCGAAGGGGGTGGATTGTGATGTCCCACATTGGTTGGGGAGGAGAACAAACCACCATTTATAAGGGTGTGGAAACCTTCCTCTAGCATCCTCCGAAGGGGGATGGATTGTGATGTCCCACAATATCTGCTAGCGGTGGATCTGAGCCGTTACAAGCCAAAACCCACCGCTACCAGATATTTTCTTTTTTGAGCTTTCCCTTTCGTGCTTCCCCTCGTGGTTTTTAAAATGCGTCTGGTAGGAAGAGGTTTTCACACACTTATAAAGAATGGGTTGTTTCTCGTGTGACTGGTTTTTTTTTTTTGTTTTTTTTATACGCCCTTACATGTTCTTCCATTTTGCTCAAAATATTGTTATGAATGAAGTAAAAAGAAGAGGCTTGCCTAATCTAATAGTTCAAGTTTTAGGATATTGGAAAAATGTTATACGTAGATGATGCTTCCTCCTCTCATCTCCCATTTGGTCTTTCTCATAAGAGAGAATAACAAAGGGTAACACTTGATTCCTTGAACATGTATATAGCCATGCAGATGATGGAAGATGAAGTAGTTGCTGCTATTGGGCCACAATCTTCAGGCATTGCTCATGTCATTTCCCATGTTATTAGTGAACTCCATATACCTCTTCTATCATTTGGAGCTACAGATCCCACTTTATCTGCACTGCAATACCCGTATTTCGTTCGGACGACACAGAGTGATCACTTCCAGATGAACGCCATTGCTGATATGGTAGATTATTTCGGATGGAGAGAGGTCGTTGCCATCTTTGTAGATGATGATAATGGCAGGAGCGGGATATCGGCATTGAGTGACGCCTTGGCAAAGAAACGAGCCAGGATCTCTTATAAGGCTGCTTTCTCTCCTGGATCCCCCAATAGCGTAATAAGTGAATTGTTGGTTTCGATAAACCTGATGGAATCTCGGGTGTATGTCGTACATGTCAATCCCGACACTGGTTTATCAGTGTTTTCATTAGCTAAGAAACTTCAGATGATGAGCAGTGGCTATGTCTGGATTGCAACAGATTGGCTTCCTTCTTTTCTTGATTCTTTTGAAACAAATAGTCCTGATATCATGAATCAGTTACAGGGTGTTGTAGCTCTTCGTCACCACACCCCGGACAGCGATCTGAAGAAAAATTTTGTCTCCAAATGGAAAGGACTAAAGTATAAGAAGAGTTCAAGCTTCAACTCTTATGCACTCTACGCATACGACTCTGTTTGGTTAGCAGCCCGTGCTCTCGACACGTTTCTTAAAGAAGGTGGACATATATCCTTTTCTACTGACCCCAAGCTACGTGAAAACAATGGTAGCATACTGCACTTAAAATCACTTCGAGTTTTTAATGGCGGCGAACAACTCTTACAGACAATCAAGAGAACGAACTTCACGGGTGTAAGTGGACGAATTCAGTTTGGTGATGACAGAAATTTGATTCATCCAGCTTATGATATCCTCAACATTGGGGGTACTGGTACACGTAGAATCGGTTACTGGTCGAATCATTCGGGTTTATCAACTATTGCACCAGAGAATCTGTATACAAAGCCTCTTAATGCTTCCCCAAATAACCATCTATACAGTGTAATATGGCCCGGTGAAGTAACGAGCGTTCCTCGAGGATGGGTGTTCCCGCACAACGGGAAACCATTGCAAATTGTAGTACCTAACCGTGTGAGCTACAAAGCGTTTGTATCTAAAGACAAGAACCCTCCAGGGGTTAAAGGGTATTGTATAGATGTCTTTGAAGCTGCCTTAAACTTGTTGCCTTATCCAGTTCCTCGCACATATATATTATATGGAGATGGAAAAGACACTCCTGAGTACAGCAATCTTGTATATGAAGTTTCACAGAATGTGAGTACTTGGCTTTGCTTCTTCCTTTCTTTTATCTTTGGTTCCACATTTGAATAATGCTTATCTTGATGATCTTCTTCCATCTTCAGAAATATGATGCAGCTGTTGGAGATATTACGATTGTAACGAATAGGACGAAGATTGTGGACTTCACACAGCCATTTATGGAGTCGGGACTCGTTGTCGTTACCGTCGTCAACGAGGAGAAATCCAGTCCGTGGGCTTTTCTCAGGCCGTTTACTGTTCAAATGTGGGCTGTCACTGCCATATTCTTCATTTTTGTTGGAGCTGTTGTCTGGATTCTCGAGCACCGGACCAACGAAGAGTTCCGTGGTCCGCCGAGGCAACAACTCATTACAATATTCTGGTTAGTATGGTTAAACTCATTACTGAGGCTTTTAATTTGCTCAAAGAACATATTTTAGACTTCAGTAAATGGTCTGATATGAAGATTTCTGCAGAGTCTTTAGGCATTACCTTTGACCAATCCATGATTCAGCATGGTACGATAAGGGTAATCTAGCTGTAATAGCCGAAACCTACTGCTAGTAGATATTGTCTTCTTTGAACTTTTCCTTCCGGGTCTTACTTCAAGGTTTTAAAATGCGTTTGCTCCATACCCTTATAAAGAATGTTTCGTTCCCTTCTCTAACCGATGTCGGATCTCACAATCCACCTCCATGAGGGCTATTACAAATGGTATCAGAGCCAGACATCGGGTAGAGTGCCAGCAAGGATACTGGGCTCCCAAGGGGAGCGGATTGTGAGATTCCACATCGGTTAGAGAAGGGAACGAAACATTATTTACAAGGGAGTGGAGCAGACGCGTTTTAAAATATTGAGGGAAAACCCGGAAGGAAAAACCCAAAGGGAACAATATCGGCTAGCGGTGGGCTTGGGTTATTACATTAGCTAACTGCGTTAACCAAGGCCAATGAAATCCATTAGCTCTTAGCTTGCCATTTAGCTTAAAGTCTTTTGTATGGCTGAATCTTGCTTTGCTGCTCACTGACTTCTTTAAGATCTTAGAGTGAAACTTTTTCGTTCTTGCAGGTTTAGTTTCTCGACAATGTTCTTTTCTCACAGTAAGTTCCTTCTGCTCAAGCGCCCATGATTTCTTCATTGATCTTATTACAATATATACACTCAGAACTTCTGACCTTTTTCTTTTACTGTTCTTGGTGCAGAGGAAAACACCGTAAGCACCCTCGGACGGCTGGTGCTGATAATATGGCTCTTCGTCGTGTTAATTATCAATTCGAGCTACACAGCTAGTTTGACGTCGATCTTAACGGTGCAGCAGCTAACATCAAAGATCGAAGGGATTGATAGCTTAATCTCTGGCACAGATGCCATTGGAGTTCAAGAAGGGTCATTTGCATTGAATTATCTGATTAATGAGCTGAGTATAGCAGCTTCTAGGATCGTTAAACTGAAAAATCAGGAGGAATATGCCGATGCTCTTCGACGTGGACCGGGGAATGGCGGGGTAGCTGCCATCGTTGATGAGCTTCCTTACGTCGAGCTTTTCTTGGCTGGGACGAACTGCATATTCAGGACGGTCGGACAGGAGTTCACCAAAAGTGGATGGGGATTTGTAAGTACTAATCCATCTCTTCTCCATGATTGTATACTTGAAAATGTGTTGTTATTCATATAGAAAATGTGTACTTTGTGTGTTAGGCATTCCAAAGAGACTCTCCTCTTGCAGTTGATTTATCAACAGCCATTCTTCAACTCTCGGAGAACGGCGATCTTCAAAAGATCCACGACAAATGGCTGTCACGAACCGAGTGTTCAATGAGCCTAAACCAAGTCAACGTAAACCAACTATCACTAAGTAGCTTTTGGGGATTGTTCCTAATCTGTGGCATTGCCTGCTTTATTGCTCTTTCCATATTCTTCTTTCGAGTACTATTCCAATACCGAAGATTTACCCCCGAAACCCAGCCTGAAGTCGAGGATATCGAACCTGTTAGGACGAGACGCCTTAGTCGTACTACCAGCTTCATACACTTTGTAGATAAAAAAGAAGCAGAAATCAAAGGCAAGCTTAAAAGAAAAGCCAGTGAGAACAAACAAGCTAGCCAGAGCTCAGAGGCCCACCTTGATTCACCACCTTGATATATATATATATATATATATAGTATTTGAGAAAGCAAAAGAAATTTGAGAATGGCTTTCTTTCTTGGGTTAGATCAGTTCTTTCTTTTGTCATACAAACTAAGATATCAAATTACAATTTTCTTTTTCGTCAAATTAATAAAAATATTTTTGTTTATAATTTATCTAAAAAATACCTTTAAACTTTTAAAAATGTCGAGAATATTCTAACTTTTTAAAAAATTAAAAAATATTTCTTATGGTCGGTTTCGAAATAAAATTATTAATATTTTGAAAAAATAGTTATAAAATAAAATCTAATTTAAAAGCTTAATGTTTGAAAAAAAATATATAAATGATCAGTAGGAAAAAGAAAATGAAACAAAAATAACAGAAAACTTATTAAAGAAATTAATTAAAGAAATTCCACGTGTCAATGGTAGGATGATCAACGGTCTGAGGCAAAGGTTTGTTTACGTCAGCAGAATGAGATTTTGACACGTGGAATTTGTCATCAACATTTGAATCTCCCAATTCAATTTGGACATTTGGTTTTGTTACATTAAACCGGTAAACCGCCGATCCGACAAAGTCGTCACATTCATAGCTAAAATGTCGTTAAAATTTTAAAAAAATATATTTAAAAAAGAAAAAGAAAAAATTAATATTCTAAAAATACCCTTCTTGGTTCTTCCTTGCCCTGCAATGAATACCGCCAACATTTCAGAATCCCATTTTCATGGCCGGGAGACCAATCCAATCTCTCACTCCAGGCCATCCATAACGTTTTCCCAACGATGCCTCAACCTTGCCGGAAACAGCCTCTCCGCCTAAGCGTTAAGCGGCAGACCGCTCTCAAGCGCCACGCCGGCCAATTTTTGGACTCGATTCTTGCTTGTTACAGCTCCACCAAGCCTAAGGCGTATCCTGCGGTGCCCGATGATGCCACTGCGGCTTCTCCGGTTGTCGAGGATGCTGGGTTTGCGGCGGAGACTCTAACACCATCCGTGTGCCATGATCATGGCCTGGACAAAGATTTGGTGTCTTTGAAAATTAGCCTGTTGGGTGATAGCCAAATTGGAAAGACAAGTTTTCTGGTAAGCTTGATTTTGTTTTGTTGGCGTTTTGGTTGGTCTCTGAGTTTTGTTTTTTATTGTCTGTTTTGAAGGTTAAATATGTTGGGAATGAATTGGATGAAGGAAGGAGTGAGCAGACAGGATTGAATTTGATGGACAAAACACTTTTGGTTAGAGGAGCAAGAATTTCTTATAGCATTTGGGAAGTGGGAGGTAATTACACCTTCCAATCTTCGATCCTATGACTAAATTAAGGGCATGAGTTTGATAGCATGTTGTCGTGGCTTTGCTTTGGACTTTCCTCCAAAATGCCTCGTAGCAATGGATGTATTCTTACTTATAAACTCGTGATCAATTAGCTAATGTAGGACTCCCTCCCAACAATTCTCGACAAATTTCCTCTTTGGGTTTTTCCTTTCGGGATTCCCCTCACGGCTTTAAAACGCGTAAGGTTTTCATACCACCCTTGTAAAGGGTGTTTTGTTCTCCTCCCCAACCAATGTGGGACATCACAATCCACCCCCTTCGGAGCCCAGTGTCCTCGTTGCACTCTTCCCTTTCTCTAATCGATTTGGGACCCCTGCCAAATCCACCCCCTTTGGAGCCAGTGTCCTTACTGGCACACCGTCTCGTGTCTACCCTATTTGGAGAACAGCTGCCAAATCCACCCCCTTTGGAGCCAGTGTCCTTACTGGCACACCGTCTCGTGTCTACCCTATTTGGAGAACAGCCTCCTCGCTGGCACATAGTCCAGTGTCTGGCTCTGATACCATTTGTAACAACTCAGGCCCATCACTATCCGATATTGTCCTCTTTGGACAGAAGCTCTCATGGCTTTGCTTTGAGGGGAAGCCCGAAAGGAAAAGTCAAAAGAGGACAATATCTGCTAGCGGTGGATCTGGGCCGTTACACAAACAATTACCATTTCGACTAAATTAACCTAAACCCATCAGCTTAAATGATATTAGAACGTAGTTTTGTGTTCAAATTTGTGTAAGAACGTTATGAGGATGTGGATGCAGGTGATAAGAAATCTCAAGATTACATTCCAACGGCGTGTAAGGACTCTGTGGCAATTCTTTTTATGTTTGATCTAACAAGTAGGCGTACTCTAACCGGGTGAGGCTTGTTTCTGTTTTGATCTAATGACTTTGGTCTTCATGAATGGGAAGAATTAAACATAAGGTTTTTCCCTTTGGTTTGCAGCATTGTAAAGTGGTATAGACAAGCTCGAAAGTATAATCAGGTATAGTTTAGGACCCGTTTGATAACGTTTTTAAAATGAAGTTTTGAATTTCTTTTTGTCCGTTCAAAGCTCTTTTCTTTGCAGAGAGCGATTCCAGTGTTGGTAGGAACAAAGTTCGATGATTTCATCCAACTCCCTATTGATTTGCAATGGGCAATTGCAAACGAGGTAAGAATTGAAATCATGCTTTGATCTAAGCGTAACAGCTCAAGCTCACCGCTAGTAGATACTATCCTCTTTGAGTTTTTCCTTTCAGGCTTCCCCTCAAAGTTTTTAAAACTGTCTCTTAAGGAGAGGAAGAGCCTACGCCAACATCAATGGATGTAGGATCTCATAGAATGTCTCATGATTTCCTTGTTTTGACAGGCACGAGCTTACGCCAAGGCACTGAATGCTACATTGTTCTTCTCCAGTTCAACTTACAACATCAATGTCAATAAGATCTTTAAGTTCATCACAGCAAAGCTCTTCGACCTGCCATGGACCGTCGAGCGCAACTTAACAGTCGGAGAGCCTATAATTGATTTCTAGAGTCCATCCACTCTACATAGCCAATTTGGTTCTCAAGAAACTCACCAGAAACTCACCAAACCATCCTGCACAAGGATAAACTGTCAACATTGCTTGAACAACCGTGTCCGGTGTAGCGGAGAAAGGCAGCGGCGTCGAGCCCCCGTCTCCTCAAGTCGAAATGCATCTGCATTTTGGACTGCACCAAGGTTGTAGAAAAGCAATAAGACAATAAGAAAAGAACAAGCACACTTGGGTTACAGTTCATGGGAACCAGGTCAGGCATGTCATTGCAAAGGCAGCAGCTATTGAGTATTGAATCCCTTCAAGAAGTTTAGATCTTCTAACTCCATGAATATCTGTTTATCACGCTCAACATCTTCTCTTAGGCGAGAACACTGAAGTGTCTGTCAAATTCAACAGCAGTTAGATGTCATTGCTTGATGTGATCAAATAATGTTTTGTCCTTAAGCTTTAGAAAGTCAGTCATGGTTAAAACTCAATAAGTCTTCTTCAATCATAGCCCACCCCTGTGGCTAGGCGAGTCGAGTCGTGTAAATCAAGAGAAAGCAATGAGGCTGCTATGGAAAATTATCTTTATTGGATGTATGAGAATAAGTACCCAACATTTATATCTACAAGTTACTAAGAGTATGTTGATTTTTTTAAATTATTATGAAACAGTCATCTTGCTATGGTTTAATAGAGCCTCTTTTATCATTAACGATATTCATAATGCAAAGATAGAGCTTACGGTATCAAATAATTCAATCTCCATTCAGAATCGAAGTTCATTTGAAAGCATTACAGTAGCACCTCCAAGCGGTTAGAAAACGTCATTTCAAATAGACCTTTACATATATATGAACTACTTTTAACAATGTAATGAATATGTTCTAAACTTAAGACTTCACTTTTCCTATCAATTCTTTGATTCCACCAAGAAACAGAGAGAAAAGACAACCAAATCGCCTATTGGGATCAAAATCTTAGTTATTATTAATGAAGGCTGCAAAACTTAAGGCCTTGTTTGATAACCATATCGATTTTAATGCGATCAACTCATTGACCTTACATGTTACATACTAGAATCATATATCGTTCAATCATATTCGTTAAAATAAACTCGATCGAATGGCCAAGAAAATCTAGCTCTTTTTTCACGTCAAACTTTCGTCTGAAACTTGGAATATACAAGAACAACTTGGGGAGGGGGAGAGGGTTTGAAATCAGATCAAACACAAAAAAATGCAACTGCTGGGTCCATAGGACTCCCCCACATGATTCAGTACACAAGATGATTTCATGTTTTTCTAGCCAAGAACTTTATCTTTCTAAAAAACAGCTACTGCAAGAACTTAAGAGATACTCATTAAGTAAAAATTTGCATTCAAGGGGTGAGATACCCATTAAGTACACAAGATGATTTCATGTTTTTGTAGCCAAGAACTTTATCTTTCTAAAAAACAGCTACTGCAAGAACTTAAGAGATAAGTAAAAATTTGCATTCAAGGGGTGAGATATGAACAGAACCTCGCAGACCTGAAATGTTAATTTATTCCGAATCTGATGAGTCTGATCTTGTGCTTTGCCGCACACTTCTCCTGGTTTGTGCATTAGATTTTGAAGCATTTATGGACGATTCACCTTCATAGAAGATGACTTGACATTTTGCCAACCTCTCTTCCAATTCCTCTGTGCTGAACTCGTCAGTTCCACCAAGCTCATCAAATCCCACCTAATAGATTCACATGAGTGAGGGGAACTGTTAAAAGGACATGAACTATAATTCAGTAATCACTGGTGTGTTATCATAAATGGCATACCACATAATCATCCACTTTTGCATTCTTGATAAGAGCAAGGGTTGGAAGAACAACGATCTTCAACTTCTCAGCCAGAAATGGACTTTTCTCGGCATTAATTTTGACAAAACGCGTCTCAATATGCTGCTTTGCCAAAATACCCAAGTGCTTGTCCATAACCTGTGATTCGTAAATGAACATGCATCGTTTCCCTTAAATGCAATAGATTGAAAACAATATGCACAAGAAAAAGAAACCAGAGGCATCAATAAAAATGAACTCATGTCTCATATTCCTGGCCATATTTGATCATTGCACTAACTGGTAGACATTGGAAAAACTAAAAAGATTGCAAGAACAATCCGTAAAAAATCACCGACTTGAACAATTAAGTGGGAAAAATATCCAATTGAGCACACTAATTCAAACGATAATTGATTAAGTAAGCTAACTGGTAGAACCTAACCTACCTTACAGGGCCAATTGTCACGGTAAAAGTGGCAGACCACGCGATCACTAGCCTTGACAATGGAGAAGAAGTCCTTCTCGACCGGAATCTCAGAGTATTCGCCGTGGCCAAGAGAGATCCATCGACTACGCTTCTCCGCCATCTTCTTCATCTGCTGCAATCTCCGCTCCCTCAAAGCCTCCAAATCATCGAGGTCGAGACGATCTATAGCTGCAATTTCGTCATCGATCTTATCCTCCACGGCCTTCGCCACTGTCAGCACTTGCTTTTCCACTATCTGAACCAAAGAAAAAAAACGGAAAAAAAAAAAAAAAATCAATCAATCATCTACAAACAACAACAGAAATAGCGTTTTACGTATAAAAGGCCGAGACAGTGCCTCTTGAACTATCGAATTCTCCATTTTCCACAAGCTGGAAGACAACCCCCTCGCAAAATGTTCCAACCGTTTCGAGAAGCAAAATCAACCTGTCGCAAAACCAAACACAATCAAATCGTCAGATTCGAAAGAAGAGATTTACACATAAAAAAACTGAATTCGATCAGAAAAGAACAAAATCGGAGTATTCAAGATCGTAATGAACCATACAAGTTGCCTTGTTACCAGAATGTTGAGGAGAAAGAAGAATGGCCAAACGAACAGAAACAAATCAGGGGAAGAGAAGGAGAGGAGGACAGATCTGGAAGTGAAGAAGCCCCAGCCCTTCTGTATTGTACGAGTGAGGAGGATGAGGGTTTGTCCAACCGAACCGGTTCAATTCGGCCTAAGTAATTCCCCACGCCGAATTAGGAATTAAACCAACCGAGCCACCCAGTATGCCTCGGTCTGGTTACCGTTATTTATTTAATTTAATGCAAACAAACATTGTGTTTTTTTTTTTTTTTTTTTTTTTTTTTTTTTTTTTTTTTAACTAATCACATTAATGTTTTTCTGTTAGAAGGGAGAGAAATTGATAAAAATAAATGCATAATTAATTTGCGAAATGGAAGAAGTATTTATCATTTATTGCAATCTAAAACGGCATCGTACGGAGTAATGAAAGGTATTGAGTAATAAAGTGCACAAAAGCAAATAGAAAAGCGTTGAGTTAGAAAGCATTAATGAATTTTTATTATATAATTTCCAAAAATAAAAATAAAAATAAAAATAAAATCATACAATTAAAGAAACCCACCATGAATTGTCATACTTCAAACTTTATTATATCCATTTATGATTTATACTTCTTCAAATATAACCCTTTACTTTTTAAAAATTGTGTAATTATGGTTATAACTAACCGAACTTACGATTGTTGTCAAAACGAGCATAATTCAACCTTATTTGACATAATCTAAGTCTACTACTAGTAAATATTGTTCATTTTGGTCTGTTATGTATAATCGTCAGCCTCACAATTTTTTTAAAGTGCGTCTACTAGGAAGAAGTTTTCATACCCTTATAACGAACGATTCATTCCCCTCTCTGACGAATGTGAGATTTCACAATCCACCTCCTTAGAGGCCCAGTATCTTCGCTCGTATCTCGCCCTATGTTTAACTCTAATACAATTTATAACAACCCAAGTCCATTGCTAGCAAATATTGTCTGTTTTAGTCCGTTACGTATCATTGTCAGCCTCACGGTATTTTAAAACTCATTTATTAGGGAGAGATTTGGAGGCCCAGTGTCCTCGCTCGTACAGCCCAAGTCTATTACTAGCAGATATTGTCCGTTTTCGTCCGTTACGTATCATTGTCAGCCTCACGGTATTTTAAAACGCATCTATTAGGGAGAGATCTTCACACACTTACAAGGAATGCTTCGTTCCTCCATTCATCCAACGTGGGATCTCACACTTCTTTAGTTAAAATTAGCAATTGAAATGTTCATGGTTCCACTTATTGCACTAAAAAAAAAAAAATCAATGAACTAAAAGGACAAACCCGTGATTTTTTTATAACAAGTAGAGTATATGGATATAAATCTTAAACCTTCGTTCTTGATCGTAAGAGAAATAATACACGTCAATCATCGTTCGAAACACAATAGGTAGTTAATAACAATATGCAAAGAAAATACAAGGTTTACTAAAGACAGTCCCTTTCCAAGGTTGTTTTTTTTTGTTGTTTGTGGTTTCAGCTTTTACACTGTCCGAGGAAGTCAATGCCCGAACCCCTAAAACATGTTTTGTTTTGTTTTGTTTGGAGCAGGGTGCGCTCTTGACTTCTCCCAAACACTTAAATTAATTCCCTCGTTCCATACTCTCTTCTAATATAACTAACAACCACAAAAGTTTCCAGTTTTGGTCACGCAGCCTCACATGATAATGACGCTTTAATTCTCTCCACCGTACACGCAATCAGATTGTTAACTGTTGCAACTGATCCAAGTGACAGTTTGGCCGTTGGCACCGAATCCACCAGTATCTGAAATGCAACTGTCAGCAACGACCCACCGGAAACCCCCTCTCCACCGCCGCCATCAGGGAGAATGGCGAACCCTGAGGGGAGAAGCGCTACGTAGTCGGGATCTCCACCGTTGAGGACGACGTTCATCGCTACTATGTCAACCGGTGCGTAGATGACGAACGACACTGTTGGGTCCGTGCAGCTTTCTTGCAGGATCAACATGTTGCTTTGGCTCGAATTCGTGCTCTACAAAAAGTTCGGGTTTTTTTTAGAGTTATTCAGTTACATTATTGCAGTCTCTTATAAATTTGATCGAAATTGATAAAATAACTTACGTTTACACGTAAGAGAGAAACACAATTGCCAGTGTCGCGGCCGTTGGCGATATGGGCCATTTCTTGAACGACTCCACCATTGGAAAGAATGTCCCACTGTAAGAATTAGAAGCACTCAGTGTTCGATGTTTTTGAATTGATGAGTTACGGTAAATTTGAATACCTCGCTACGAGAATTTTCATCTCGGAGGAAATCGAAGATTGTTTTGGGCGGAACAGGAAGCCAGAAGGAAGTTGCAGCACTCAAGACAATACCCGGAGGTCTTCCGGGGTCGTCGATGCTCTTTCGGGTCATGACTCGAACGTCATCGGCACCCGTACCAGACAGAGTAGTCCATGTGTGGGTTGTGGAGGCGCTCACTCCAGCACAGAAGCTTATCACCATTCTCTCAGCTAGCTTCAACATGCTCTTTCTTCCTTCTTGATTCGTTATAACTGAATTCAATTTCAAAATCCACCGTTAAAGTAACGAATATTGTTGATATTATTATCATTTTGATCAGGAAAATATGATTACCTCCAACATCACCGGTGGAAATATTGGTGGCCATGGCACTGGCAAGCCGTTCACATTGGCGATCTAAGGTTGTAACCCACCGTTTGGCCCCAAAAGCTTGGCCGGAGCTCACCAGCTGCTTGTAAAGATTATGAACCCCTCTATCGTCCACCTCAACATGCTCGACCCATGTAACCTACCACAAAAAAAAAACACATAATTAGGAACCTGTGTTTTTGGTAAACAATCGCATGGGCCTGGTCACTCGGATCCCTTTTGTGAGGAGGCACCCCTTTTCGCCCGGGCCGGGTCACTACGACCCCCTTTGTAAGGAGGCACCCCTTCTCTCGAAGTTATAAGGCTATTTTGCCGAGTTCCTTAAAGAGAGTTGTCTTGCACCCCTAAGTATTCTCTACCTACCCACCTGTGTCGTTTCGGGTACAGGTACCCTTTTGTTGAAGGAGAGAGAGTTGTCTCGCTCCCCTAGGTATTCTTTACCTACCCACCTGTGTCGGTTTCGGGTACAGCTACCCTTTTGTTGAAGGAGAGAGAGTTGTATCGCGCCCCTAGGTATTCTCTACCTACTCACCTATGTCGGTTTCGGGTACAGGTACCCTTTACTCTCTCACCCCTAGGTATTCTCTACCTACCCACTTGTGTCAGTTTCGGGTACAGGTACCCTTTTGCTTCAGCGTCGTAGCGCCTGGTACTCGAACATTAGCTCGAGGTATTTTCTCTATACCTTCTTACCTTGAAAAAAGAGGGCACATTGCGTCCTTGAACCGATAACCATCTTTCGACTAACCTAGCTTCCTCCGTCCCTCAGGACCAACAAGGGGTAGTATAAGAACCACAACTCTTTACTCTCTAGAATAGTACGATACTGTTAACTTTGAGTACAAGCTCTTGTGACTTTGCTTTGGGCTTCTCCAAAAGACCTTATACCAATGGAGATATATTCCTTACTTATAAATACATGATCATTCTCTAAATTAGTCACGTGTTACTCACTCCAACAATCCTCAACCTTAAATTTTCCTTTATTATTCTCCTCAAAAAAAAAAAAAAAAAAATCACCTTTGAATAACCATTTGGCATTTCTTGGATCAAACAACCGGAAGGTCTTCTTCGGCATCTAACTCCGGGGGTAGGGCGCAGATCATCCAATGAAACGTCCACCACTGCCCATGTCCCATCCCCGTGCTGCTTGCAATATCGAACATAGTAGCTCTCCCGGGTCGGGACTAGTGGCGATGGAACTTGAAACTCGGATGTCATCTAGACAAGGTTAAAGTTTTTGAATTTAGTAGTAATTTAATATAACGAGCAAGTAATTAATATGCATACCACTTGTAGAGCTCCATTGTAATTTCCAGCAACTCCCGTGGATAATACTTCAAGCGTCATAGCTCTAGACACAATTCCAGAAAATAGAGTCGACCATTGATTCTATCATAATCATAATTAAGCCAAAATCATGTTAATAATCAATTAATTAATACGTTATTTAACAAAAATTCATAATTAATTACCACGTCCATGAGAATCTCCACGAGGTTAATGTGGTTCATGATGACAACGGCAGATTCACGAGAGGCTTCACATTTAAACCCTGCAGGCTTAGGGCCAATGCCTCGAGGAAACGTTCTCAAGTACTCATCTTCATTGAGCACATGGGTCGAACCATCCAGGCTAGTCATCCACAATGGCTCACCCATCTGAGCCATTCTAGTTAGCTCTTCCATGGCTGCAACTGCAAGCTCGATGATCATGGGCTTATCGGCCTCGATCGGGCCGCTGATTGATCGGATCAGGTCACCAGGGGAGGCATGGATGTCTCCTCCAAGGCCGGGTTGTGGTCCGAAGTTGCCCATTCCCAGCTCTAGTGGTCGAGATGGAACCGGTGGAGAAAGTAGAGGGTAGTTCACTACTGGCTTGCCTACGTACTTCGCAGCAATGGCTGAAATGCGATCGATCTAGAAGGCAATCAGCCAAAATATGTAAAGGGTTAACGTTATTTTTTTAAAAGAGGCGAAATTTTCAAAAACTAAATAGTTGACATAAAATTAAATTACCTCTTCGCGAAGACGGGCGTTTTCGAGTCTAAGATGATGTTCGTCAAAAGACATTTCACCAATAGCAGTAGGGCCGCCGCAATTAGGACATGAGGCATTGCTAAGAGCTTCTCTATATCTCATGTTATCGGCTCGAAGCTTCTCATTTTCTGTTCGGAGTTGGGTGTTCTCATGCCGCTCGTGTTGATTCTGCTTTTCGAAAGGCAGCTCAAATGTCTCAACCAAACCAAACCAAACACGTTTTAAGGTAACAAAAAACAAGGGTGTCTTTTGGGAGCTTTGGTTTTGTTGTTTTTAGTTACCTTCATTTGAGTGCGTTTGTTTTGGAACCAAAACTTAACTTGTAAAGGCTCCAAGTTCAATTCCCTGCTTAATTCCTTCCTTTGTTTGTCATCAGGGTGAGGACACTCCTTGAAGAATCTATACCGCAAACAAAAACAAATCAATAATAATCCAAAACCAATTCCAACATAGCTCATTAACAACTAAACTTAATGAGACTTACGCTTCCATTTCTTGGATCTGATGTTGAGTATGACGATGGTACCGCTTCTTTTTAGGACGAGGATCTTGGTCATCACCAGATACAAGTTCGTGGTTGTTATCGCTATCCGATTTCGTGGCACTATCAAAGTCATCGTCCCGGATTCGAGCAAGATCGCTTTTAGAAGTGTTTTGAGGCATGTCTAAGGGGAGGAGCTGACCGTCCATCATGCTTGACTGGAACATTTTCTACAGATCTTTAAGATTCCGTAGTAGAGAAGAGCTTATGGTTTTTCAATCTAACAACACCAATGCAATTAGGTTCAATTTCCATCCCATAAACTAATCCGACAAAAATGTTTTTTTTTTTTTTTTTTTCCTCCCAAGTTCTTGGAATATCGCCTAAAATCAAAAGGGGTTTTTTTTTTCTTTTTTCCCCTCTCTTTTTCTCTCCACCAATTAAGATTTTCACAATTACCAAAAAGAACATAAATTTTCTTTTATAAAGTCAAATATTAAAAAAAAAAAAAAAAAAAAGGTTTTTTTTTTTTTTAATAGAAAAAGGGTATGAAAATCTCTCAAGATTTAAACACAAAAATAAAAAAAATACAAACCTGAGAAAGAACAAGGCCAGAAGTAGAGACAAATCCACCAACATTATTCCCATTTCTTCCAATCATCGACGGCATGTTTCTCGCCGGTGTCAAAATTCCGGCGGGCATATTGAACACAAGCAGCTCCTTGTAATCTTAAACTTCTGTTTCTCTCTCTAAAAAATAGCCTATAAATTAGGTGGAGATTAGGACAGAACCCAGAATCCGACAGGAAAACCAGATGAGATTTTCATAAACAACCACGAAGATCTCAGACAATATCCCAAAATGCTCTCTCTTTCTCTCTCCTATCTGCACCCAAAAAAATCACAAAAAGGTACAAACTTTGATAAAAAAAAATTGAACTTTTTTTTAGTCAAAATCATTTTTAAAAGCTTACCCTAGTGAAAGGGCTTCAGATCTGATCTGGGTTTTGCTGCGTTTGGAAGATGAACATGTCCAAAGTTGTGGGAGTGTGAAAAAGAGGAAAAAGATTGGATTTTTAGGCGACAGAAACAGGGTTTAGGGTTTGTGGAGGAAGAAGATGATTTGCAGAAGAAGAAGAAGAAAGGGCGAAGGGAAGTGATGGAGGAAGGAGAGTGAGAAGAGAAGAGGAGTTATTGCAGAGCGTATAGAGAGGATGGTATTGCATTTAATGGAGAGCGAAAGAGGTGTAATTGTAGAGAGAGAAAGTTTGTAGATTAATTTCAGTCCTTATGAGAGTGTGTATATGGTAGAACAACGAATGACGGCTACCAAACCCTTTTCCCATATATCACATTATTAATCTTATTCATCCTACTCGTTCTTCGTTCTTCGTTCCGTTCATTATGATCGAGAATATACGTCTTAATCAGTTGAGTTATACTTGTTCAAGATTAATGTAAATGAGTTTGGGTATACATAAACCAAGCATATGTATTATTAAGTATGAAGATCACTATACACAAATTATGTTAATTTCATTGATTAGACACTAATTTATTTGTATAATGATCACAATGATGCTAAAAAATAGTTTAGTTAGGTTAATTATGAACTTCATTTAAAGATTAATTTTATCCATTGCAAAAACTTTGTTTAACGATTCTTTGAACGGTTTTGATTTAAAAGATGTTATCAGTACAATACCTTCGTTGTTAAGTTATATATTTATGTTGGTTTGGTGTAATTTGGTTAACGTGTCTATTTCAGATCTTTGTGAAATCGTACACTAATTTTTGTAAAACGTTGTATCTATATGTGATTCTCGAGATCTCACATTTTTTTTTAATTTGATCTTATCAGATAATGTATTAAATGTGAATTGTCGTAAATGGACAACAAAATTATCGATTAACATGAAAAAGTCGTATTACGATTACATTTCGAACACATTATCATATAAACCTTTTATTTTCTTTTTTTTTTTCCAATAAATGTAATTTTTCAACTGAAAATATAAATTAAAAAAAAAAGTGTAGTTTAGAAACGTAAGATTAAGGATTGAAGTGGGTATTAAATGTGAGATAAATAGAATTAATTAAGGGGATGAATTTAGAAGATATTGGCTGTGGTAATAAATATTTTGGTGGAATAAATGAAGCTCAAAAACATCAAATCTTTAAATAATTATTTCTATGTGGAAAAAAGAATTATCCCATTATTATTATTCACGGTAAAAAAATGTTTGTAGATAATTTATGAAGCTTTAATAGACAGTTTTCGTCTATATATTTACTGTAAAAAAAATTATAAGGGTAAAGAGTATTAATGTGTATTTTTTTAGATTTTATAGGTATTTTTTAAACAATTACTAAAGATAAATGATATTTTTCTACGAAGAAACTCACCTTTTTCATTCAAAACTGACTGTAAGGATAATTTTTTAGACTTAAGGGTATTTGTAACATCACAAGTCCACTGATAGCAGATATTGTTCGTTTTGACTTTTACGTGTCGTCGTCAGCCTCACGGTTTTTAAAACGCGTCTAATAGGGAGAGATTTTCACACCCTTACAAGGAGTGATTCGTTTTCTTCTCCAAACGATGTAAGATTCGCAATCCAACTCCCTTAAGGGTCGAGTATTGTGAGTGATGGGGATAGGGGGCTTAAGCAGTGGGTGGCATGAGCCCTTGTGAGTATTTAATGACTCTGAGCAACGGGGTGTGCATGCCAAACCCTATTTATTTCCTTCATGCACTCTTCACTCTCCCCTCCACCTTCCTCTCTCTTTTGAACAAACAAACAACATTAAACACCTATCATTTTTCAACAATATGCAACTCAAAATTCATATATATATATATATATATATATATATATATTATTAGTCGGGTAAGACGAGAAACTTTGAACTTACGATCTCACGTGCATCTAAAATGGCTTAATATGTGACGTTATACATTCACATCATGTGATACATAAAATCGACATGAACAAGAACAATACTATATTCAATAAGCATAAATTTTCGTACACTTTTCACTTCTAATTTCAAGCACAGTCTTTCCTAGATAACGCTAACAACACCTAACCCCGCATCACATACTTCGACGACAATGCTTTGAATGATTTGATTAATTAAGTAATTAATTGATTATGGTCCAATATTTATTCACAAAATCATCGTCCATTCCATTCAGAAATTTATTATATTTCAGTAATTAACACATTTCCTCGTACTTCAGCCTCACCCACTTCTATTTATTCATTATTCCATTCCTATTTTTTCCTTATTTAATTTGAATTTATTTCACGTCCATTATTTTATTTATTTATTTATTTAAAAATTAAATTATACGAAATATATACAATACAATCGGAAGTCATGTGATCTCACTTACAAATTATAGTAACCTCATAAATTGACGTGATAACTGGATTGGGCCCGGTTCGGGTCGGGTCGGGTCGGGTCGGGTCGGGGAATATGAAGAAGGGGCACTGGATTGGGTCTCATTCGCATGAGCTGGCATGTGCCTGAGGGTAAAGGCAAGTTGCTTTCACCCATAAGCCGATAACTCAAAAGTAAAATCTCGACTTTAACCGCACCAAGTTTCTTAATGCACCGCGGTGAAATTATCAAGTAAAAACAGTAGTTTATTGGGCCAAATAAAGCCCATTTACCAGAGAATATAGGCCCATTGGAGGCCGAATGATCAGAACTCGGCCCATTGTTTAATCATCATAAAATTTAAAAACTAAATAGATACTATTTTTAATATTTGACTATTAATCAAATTAGTATTTCACATGTAAACCCACATTCCTTTCGTAAATTAGTCGACGTGGGACTTTTATCATCAAACAAGTTTAACCTACGAGAAAAACGAGATATAAACGATAAAATCTAAGAACAGAAAGGTCCGGTGTGGGTTTGGTGTGGGTTTGGTGTGGGTTTTAACGTGAAACGGCAGCTTCAAGCCTTCAAATGCATCGAGGAGAATTTAAAATCGCAGAACAAAAACGAAGAGAGCTCATAAAATACTCCGAAAGGTATAAATGGATTGACTTCGTAATTTTAATGTAACCGCTTTGTTTTCTGCTGTGTCCGTTTCTTGCCATCTTTGGTTCTAACTCTTTTCTACGGCCGGCTGCCCTGGTTTGCCCAACATGGTAGAAACGTAATACATTTTAAATTTTGTAACCCAAAACCCATTATTCCTCCATTTCCTCTGCCCTGCCCTTTCTTCACTTCCTTGTTTTTTACTCTTTTTTCTTGTCTGGGGCTGTGATTTTGATCCAGATGAACGATTTGCTCACGGTAATTTCTGTTTTGGTTTCTGGGTTTTCTGTAATTTGTTTTCTCTGTTCTTGTTCCATGAGAATTTAGTACTTTTGGAGAAATTAATGAATGATAGTTCATGTCTTGTTGTGTCTGGAAATTTGACAAATAATCCCCAGATGGTTTCATTTGTTTCATTTGTTTCATTTCATGAAATTGATTGTAACTTATTGTATATCATGTTGTTTATCTAAGGACTCGTTTGTTAGCAATGGCAAAGGCGAGGTATCGAGAGATATCGATATCGAGAAGGGAACACCAGTTGTGCTTAGCAATTCTGACATGGGAATGGAGGCCTTCAATAAGCAGGTGTAACCATGGACACTCTTTGTTGTATATCATGTTTGTTCTTTTATTTATAGTCATTCTCCTTGTTTGAATTTAGATACAAGAGGTTGAGGTACAAGTAGATAAGCTTTCTGGGCTTCTTATCAAACTCAAGGTGTGTAAGAGTCCTTTTGAGTTGGATTAATAAGTCTTTGAATTTAGGAGGATTGATTATGAACTTGTTTATAGGATGCTAATGAGGAATCAAAGGCTGCTACAAAAGCATCACAGATGAAAGGTAAGTATGTCTCCTTGTTTTATGTTGAGTAGCATAGAGAAAAAGTTTGGTTCAGCCCAAGCCTACTGCTAGTAGATATTGTTCGCTTTGACTTGCTATGTATCGACGTCAGTCTCATGGTTTTAAACTGCGTTTACTAGAGAGAGGTTTCCACACCTTTTTAAGGAATGGTTCGTTCCCCACTCCAACTGATGTGGGATCTCACAATCCACCCCCCTTGGGAGGGAGCTTAGCGTCCTTGCTGGCACATCGCTCGGTACTTGGCTTTGATACCATTTGTAACAGCCCAAACCCACCGCTAACAGATATTGTTCGTTTTGACTTGTTATGTATCGATGTTAGTCTCACGGTTTTAAAATACGTTTACTAGGGAGAGGTTTTCACACCTTTTTAAGGAATGGTTCATTCCCCACTCCCACCGATGTGGGATCTCATAATCCACCCCCTTGGGGCCCAGTGTTCTCGCTGACACATCGCTTGGTGCCTGGCTCTGACCATTTGTAGCAGCTGAAGCCCACCGTTAGCAGATATTGTCCGTTTTGGCCTGTTACGTATCGCTGTCAGTCTCACGATTTTAAAATGTGTCTATTAGGGAGAGGTTTTCACACCCTTATAAAGACTATTTCGTTCCCCTCTCCAATCAATATGGGATCTCACAATCCACCCACTTGGAGGCCCAATGTCCTCGCCGACACATCGCTTAGTGTCTGGCTCTGATACCATTTGTAACAGCCCAAGCCCACCACATGCAGATACTGTCCCTTTTGATCTGTTATATATCATTGTCAGCCTCACGGTTATAAAACGCATCTTTGTTCCCCTCTCCAACCAATGTAGAATCACCCAATCCACCCCTTTGGGGGCCTAGCGTTCTCACTGACACATCGCTCAGTGCCTGGCTCTGATACCATTTGTAACAGCCCAAGCTCACTGCTAGCCCCGTTACGTATCACCATCAGCCTCACAGTCTTAAAACATAGGGAGAGGTTTCCCCACTCTTATAAGGAATACTTCGTTCCCCTCTCCAACCGATATGGGATCTCACATCCAAAGGCTCCTATGAATACTTGTTCTTATTGCTCTAAGTGTTCTTGACATTTCAGCTATCAAGAAGCGTATGGAAAAGGATATCGATGAAGTGGGAAAAATAGCTCGCAATGTCAAAGGGAAGCTGGAAGCTCTAAATAAAGATGTAACACTAGACTTGCTCGAAGATTTTCCAGTTCTCAATTATTTGATGAACAGTTGCATACTAATCACTTCTCTTCTCTCCAGAACTTGACCAATAGGCAGAAGCCTGGGTGCCAAAAGGGAACAGCCATTGACAGAGCAAGAATGAACATGACAAAGTCTGCTACCCACGACATCTTACTCTTAATGCTTTTCTTGGATTAATAATGTTCCTCATAGTTGAATTAATCTTTGAATGACAGTTCCTTAACAAAAAAGTTCAAGGATTTGATGATAGAATTTCAGGTATTCTGAACTCTCCTTGTTATTATTTGATATGATTCTTTACCTTCACCTCTCAATCCTCGTATCACGTTTCAGGCCCTTCGTCAAAGAATTCAAGACGAGTACCGTGAAGTCGTGGAACGACGAGTGATTACAGGTTCAAATTTCTTGTTCATGATTGATTGTGTGTAGATATGTCATGGTTATCCTTTTCTAATATGAACTTTATCGTGTAGTTACCGGTACCCGACCAGATGAGACGGTAAGCTGAACTTTCAAGTCTAGACTTGAAATTTAAGAACGAACCGAAATTTTGTTGTGCTGATCAGAATTTTAATGACTATATTAGATGATTGATGAACTTATAGAAACTGGAAATAGTGAACAAATATTCCAGAATGCATTTGAACATATGGGACGAGGAATGGTACGTTCTTGAGTACAGTTTCTTACGTTTATTGTTCACTAGAAAGTATATCTTCGAACTGCGTCCCTGTTTGTTTGATTAACTGTGGCTATTCATGATTTTATGATCTGTACATTGATGCAGGTTATCAGTACCGTGGAAGAAATTCAGGAGCGACATGACGCGGTTAAAGAAATTGAGAAAAGGCTCTCAGAATTGCATCAGGTATACCTTTTGTAACGGCCCAAGCCCACCGCTAGCAGGTTTTTAAAACGCGTCTGCTAGAGAGAAGTTTCCACACCCTTATAAAGAATGTTTTGTTCCCTTCTCCAACCAACGTGAGACCTCACAATCCACCGTCTTCAGGGCCCAGTGTCCTGACACTCGTTCCCATCTCCAATCAATGTGGGACCCCCCAATCCACCCCTTTCAGAGCCTAGTGTCTTTGCTGACACACCGCCTCGTGTCCACTCCCTTTGGGGCTCAGCCTTCTTGTTGGCACATCGCCCAGCGTTTGACTCTGATACCATTTATAATGGTTCAAGCCCACCGCTAGCAGATATTGTCCTCTCTAAATTTTCCCTTTTGGGTTTCTCCTCAAGGTTTTTAAAACACCTCTGCTAGGGAGAGGTTTCCAGACCCTCATAAAAAATATGATTCATTCTCCTCTTCAACCAATGTGGAATTTCACACATTTACTCGGGAGTTACAAGGTTGGTTTCTCGACAGTGTTATATGTTTCTCTTTTCTTGGTCAGGTTTACCTTGACATGGCAGTTTTAGTGGAAGCCCAGAGTGAAATTCTGGACAACATAGAAAACCAGGTTGGTCCTACTTCTTGGTATGCATACTTAGTTTTCGTCGTTCGATCACGTTCGAGGATGATTTCGCTTCAAAATGCAAAGAATCCACTCGAAAAGGGATCTGCGTTACCGTTGTTATTCTTCTGTTTGTAATTGCTATTATAGTTTGTTTGTGTGATCCAACCATGTCTGATGTTCTTTTTTGTGCATAATACTGCCAAGTCCTAAGTTGATTAAGCTGAATTTGTTGCATCAACGTAGGTAACGAACGCAGTCGACCACGTTCGAACAGGAACCGATGCACTCCATACAGCCAAAAGTTTGCAAAAGAAATCAAGAAAATGCATGATGATCGCCATCATATTGCTGCTGGTTATAGCACTCATAATCGTCCTCTCAGTGCTGAAGCCATGGAAGAAGTAACCGATGGAAATGATACCCAACATATGAACTCAGTTTCATGGTTGATATCTTCCATATCTTTATAGATACCCATCAAACACAAAATACAATACAATGAACATTGCAAAATGCTGATTCTTGAAATTCAAACACATTGAAAAAACCAAACTGAAAGTGGTTGATTCTTGAAATTCAAATATTGAAATTATTATTGTTCTTAGAGCTTGCTTCCTTTCCTCTTACATTCTCGACTTCGCCACGACCACGCTCCCTTCTTCTCCCAAGTTCCCCGCTCCCGCCCTTGTCCACGACTCCTTGAACTGCTCCTCCGTCACCCCTGCAAATCAAAATTCAAAACGATTATCACTTGTTTTTAAACACTTTCACAGTGTCGATCGCTTGGACTTTGCTCGCCTTTTCCCATGGCAGCGGTCGACGATATCCCGCCTTGAACCGTCTTCAGATACCGATCGTAGTAGTTAGCTCCGGACCATTTCTGATGAGCCAGTGTGTCCACTCCGTTGTTCCTTTCTTCTCTTTGGATTCTCTCCACGTAAGCCAACATTCCCCTTCGCGCGTAGTCTCTCGCAAATGTGTCGATCACCAACGCATCGGCGTGGAAACCCGCCAGCGTTATGAACTGCCAGCAGAAACCCAGCCTCGCAATCGTAGGGATGAACTCCTCCATTTGTTTATCGCTCATTCCCGATGCGTCCCAGTTGAAAGATGGTGATAGATTATAAGCCAACATTATTTCTGGGTGCACCGATTTCACCCCTTTTGCGAAAGTGGTGCACTCCACCAAATCAGGGCTCGACGTTTCCATCCAGATTAGGTCCGCGTGTGGCGCGAAAGCCCAACCGCGAACGATTGCCGCCATTACCGAACCTTTGAACCTGTAAAACCCTTCTCTGGTTCTGGGCAAGTCCCAGTCCCAGAAGAGATTCTTCAGCCCTAATTTCTCTGCGATTTCCCGACCTTGTTCGTTCGATATGCATTTCTCGTAGCTGGAATGGTTCATCCATTCATCCAATTTCCTCCTCTTTTCACTCTCTGTTCCGTTCGAATTCATGATCGCGTCGGTTACGCATTCTGAAAATGTCTTCAATTGTGCCATGGAAATCCATTGATCTTCCAGCGCTTGAAGCTCCGCCCCTGTTTTCCCTGCCGCCATGGCTTCCGCCAAAACCCCAGCCAAGCTCTTCCCTCTCAAATTAGGGTTCGTCGCACCCAAAATAAATTGATGATCTCTACTATCAACATTCGTTTGAATCAAAGTCGCCGCAACCGCGTCGGTTCGAGCCACGAGAACTGTCTCAACCCCCATCACGTCGAACTGCAATCGAGCCGCTACGAGCCGATTGATGTGCTCACTAACCGCCACCAGGACTTTCCCAGCCATATGACCGCATTTTTTCGTCACAGAGGACTGATCCTCAATGTGAACACCGGCGGCACCGCGCTCCACAAATAGTTTGCAGAGTTTCACCGTGGCGGTGGTGCCGCCGAAGCCGGTGTCGCCGTCGGCGATAATCGGTTTGAGATAGTCAACATAAGGGGTTTTGGCTCGTTCCTCTCGGCTCATACTCATCCTCGCTTCCCTCTGTTTCCGGTCATGGTACTGTTGAGCGAAGAACAAATGCTCAACCTTGTTCGGAACAGTGTCGTATGGGTAATCGGCGAGGTCCGGACCTGGTTCATTGGTGGAGGTATGGGTTGAGGAGCACTGCCAGCCGGAGACATAAATGCTGTCCAAATGCTTAGCCATCATCGTCACTTGAACAGGGTCTAGAGCTCCGAATGTTCTCGACGCTGTGCTGTTGGCTTGGTGGGTTTTCAGCGTTCGCCATAGCTTTTTAGCTAAATCATTTGAGGCGTAGCTTTGTCTCAGGCTGCCGCGTAGTGACACCACGTCTTTTGCCGTGTACGGCCGTCGTGTTAGCTTGAACCTCTCAGAATTCCACCATGCCTGCACCTCTGCAACTTCCGCTTCGAATCTTCCTTCTTCTTCCATTATCTGTTTCATCAAGAAATTTCAACTATTAGTTACTATTCTTCTCTGATGAATTACAACAATTGGGAGGTAAATTAACAGCAAATTTCTTCTGGGTTTCGCGTTTTGATGAATTAAAACATCCCAAAACAGGGGATGTTCAAACAAACCATTGAAGGAACAGAGAAGGAGGTAGCCATTGCCAGAACTTGGTTCTTCTTTCTCGACAACAACAAAGCTCAGCTCAGCTCAGCTCAGCACAGCTCAATGCAGAAGGTTTCATCCATGGCCTTATATTTATAATGGGGAAGAACAAAAAGGGCGAGCTGAGATGGGTAAAAGTGAATTAATTATCGTTTTAGATAAGAAGAGAAGGCTACAGAAACCAAGAACATTCATCCATCGTGTTCTGCTGTATATGGTAAATTCGAAGGAAAATACATTTTGATTTTGGCTTCAATTTTTTCTCTTGGTTCTTATCTACAGAGATTGATGGAAACTTGTCCGTTGTGAGGTGCATTTGCAGAGCACGCAAAGGAAACCCATCCCTCTCTGCCTCCATACTTATCTCTGTCATCATCTTCATCTTCTTCAATCTTTGTTAATTGTTCTTCGGGCTTTTGTTAATCTGATATCTGTTCATGTATCAATTTTCAGTGGGAATGGTTAAATTCACCCGTTGTTGACGTATGTAGGTCAAAATTGGCGTCTGATGATGAAACTCAGAACGGTTCATCGGAACTTCCAACTTCCATACCCAGAGATGATGTCTAATGCCCGACGTGTCGAATCCATTTGTTGACACGACTTATGATGGACGGACGTGCGATGTGTCGTAATGAGAATGCAAAAGGGTAACCGATTTATTTTTCTATAATATAGTTTCTGCATGCATTTGAGGCTACACTTTCTGGATGGTTTTAGCATATAATTTAGTTAAAATTATATTTGTTGATGATAATTAAAGTAATTAATGTTATTGTATAAGATTATAATGTATTTTTGGAGTGTAGAAATTATTCTAAAATTCATTTAATTTTGAGGATAAAACTGATGACAGCCGGTTGAGTAAGGTAATGAATGAAATGATCCGTAGGGGTTGAAGGGATTGAAACCAGGTGTCAACCATGACCTGGACTTCTATCCATTGATAAACTTTGAATTGAGTATGGAAATGAATTAGTTTGTTTGTAATTAATGAGCCAATCTTAAATCTTATGCACGGTTGTCAGCCTCACGGTCTTAAAATGCGTATGTTAAGGAGAGGTTTTCACATTCATACACCTCCTTGGAGGTTTAATGTGTTCTCGCTAGCACATAGTTCGGTGTCTGGCTCTGCCCAACATATTCTCGCTAGCATAGAGCATAGTGTCCAACCCTGATACCATTTGTAACATTCAAAGTTTACCGCTAACAAATATTTTCTGCTTAGTCCATAGACGAGGATTAAGATGGGTTTGATGGAGGTGGTGGCCGCCTCGGGAGGCGTGAGAATGAAATTGGGTTATCTTCGGAGGGTGGAAAATGGGCCCAAGAGGACCCATTGAATAGCGACCTTGGGCATCCCATAGATTGGGTTACCCTTTTTAGCACTTCGAGGTATTTCTCAAAAGCCTTCTACATTTTCTGTTATTTATTTATTTATTTGTACCCGAATTAACAATTAAGAAAAAAAAAATAAAATAAAATAACAATATGTTTATTTTGGTCTTATTCTCTCAATTTTAATGGCATAAATTATTCTTTTTTAAGAAAATGATGCATTTCACCCATACCCAAAATGATATATAACTCGTCTATTGAAAATCGTATCTATTGGATTCAACAAACATATATATACTTGAAGAATCACGTCATCTTATGGATATCAATTATTATACTTTTTTGAACTCAACAAGAAGAGTTGTGTCTCGTAGTGGCTCCAGTATTTTTTGCGACTCGGTCACGTTATATACTTCTCGCTTTTTAAAAGTTAAAGTTATTCCCATAAACTAACATGAGTATCTGTCAACATGTTTTATGAATTTGAGTGAATGACGTGTTGTGCTAAAAGTTTGATAAAGAGACCTGAGATAATATGAAGAAACTAAAATTATATTTTAAAATGTATATAAACCAAAGTTGACGTTTTGAAATTACATTAATTCAAATGAAGAAAAATTTAAAATATAGAGACCAAAATAAATCAAATTTGAAAGTATAGAGATTAAAATGACATTTTAACCTATCAATAAAATTATTATTTTTTTTAATAAAATTTTAATTTAATATTTAATAAATTTTAATTTTAATTCAAATTGGAAAATTTTGAGCATAGACCATTTGAGGTAATTAAACCGGAATCTGAAGCATTGAATCGAGCTGCGCAGACCGATTCGGAGTAATGTGAAGGTGAGAGACTCGACCTCCAATAGTATGGTCGGGTTCGGTTCTCGATCATTTTAAGACTACCCGCTGAGTGAATCGGACCGGCTTTCCTCTAATTTGGTTCATTTTGATCCCTTGCCCTCGTTTTCCCTCTGGACATCTGGAACTGCAAATCTTCATTTGATCTCACAATTCTGCCAATTAATTCCATGGAAATGCCTGTTCTTCCTCCTGTCCGCGCGAATCTGGCTTCAATTCTCCGTCGGCGTCGCTGTTAGTTGTTTCATCTTGTCTCTGAAGCTCTCTGTCTCTCTGTGGTCCTCTCTCGAAATCTCATCCTTTGTTCTTTAAACTCTCAATCTTACTCGCAGTCCGAGCACTTTCGCCGTTGAATTCGAAGGCTCATGTGATTGGATTTAGATCTTAATTTATGCCTTCAAGCTTGTCGCTGGTCGTTTTCCTAAGATTTGGTAAATGTTAGCGCTCGCACCATGAAAACTATGCCTTTTATGGCTCTTAGAAGGAAGTTCTGTGAGAATATTGTGCAGGAATTCGTGCTACATCGATGCTACAGTTCTAAAGTCGACTTGAAGAAGCTTCGTCCAATGATTTTGAAGAGAATTCAAAATCGGGCTAATAATTGTCCTATAAAAGGTCTAATTCCAGTGGCACAGCAAGTCTTTGAAGCTAGGGCAATGCTTATTCATGGAGTTTCCACTCTTCTCAAAGCATTTCCGGTTGTCTCTTGCAAGTCAGTGTCCCTTGAACAAACTATCTTTAATTTCTCATTTTTGTGTTATGATTTTACTCTGTTTCGTTTTCTTTTACTTAGTTTTTATCCGAAGTTGCATGTCCCTTGAGCTAGTATGTGTAGTAGGGATGTACCGTTTTGAAATGGTGATTGGCCTTGCTTATCATCTAGCTATTACCTGACCATTCCTGCGCGGGTAGTGAGGTCAAAAAATTCATCAATGCATATTATCTAGTTCTTTATGCACACTTGGGCCGTCTGTGAAGTCTGTTCTTTCTGAAATTTTGATTGAACAATCCTGAGGTATTAATATGAATGCATGTTTGTGAATGCTGCTTCTAAAATTCGTAGATCACTGAAGGTGCCCGGAATTCATGAATTCTCTAGTAAAGGGGAGTCGAGGTTGAATTCTTTGGGCCCTTTGTATACACCGCTTGTCGCTCCTACCGATTGAATGGTCCGGTGAAGTGTTCGGATCGCGACGACGTGAGCGGTTCGCTGTCTGCGACGTCGTGAAAAGTCCACTGAACCTTATCATTTAGAGGAAGGAGAAGTTATAACAAGATTCCCGTTGGTGAACCTGCGGAAGGATCATTGTTGATGCCTGAGTTTAAGTCTGTTCTTTTTGAAGATTATATTAAAAACTCTCAGCTGTTAACGTGAATACATGTTTGTGAAGGCTGTTTCTGAACCTTGTAGGATCATTTTGTTGTTTTTATAGATTTTGTCCAGAAGTATATGTTGGTGAGAAAGGTCATCTGATACGAAGCTGTGGCGGTTACAAACGCGGGCCTAAGAATCAGGTTCATGAGTGGATCAGAGGTGGTTTGAATGATGTCCTTGTCCCAGTAGAAGCATTTCACCGGCATCACATGTTCGAAAAGGTTAATGAACATGATGAGAGGCTCAATTTTGAGCGTGTTCCAGCAGTTGTGGAACTATGCTGGCAAGCTGGAGCCAATACAAATGATGAAAATATGTCTTCAAGCACTTGGAATTCAGTTGGTGGTGGTGGTGGCGGCGGCTCAGGCAGGGATGAACCTTTATCAGGTAATGAGATGAGGCTTTTGGCAACCAAAACTCTCAGGGCGTGGGAAACGGTTCGAACGGGCGTGCAGAAACTGTTAATGGTATATCCTACTAAGATCTGTAAATACTGCTCAGACGTTCATGTTGGGCCATCAGTACTCCAAGCTAGACCATGTGGAGTTTTTAAATGTGAGAGTTGGCGAGGATCCCACTTCTGGGAGAAGGCGGATGTAGATGATTTAGTTCCTCCGAAGATCGTATGGCATCGGCGACCTCAAGATCCTCCCGTGCTCGTTGACGAAGGGAGGGATTATTACGGGCAATCGCCAGCAGTCCTGGCTCTTTGCACACAGGCTGGTGCCATTGCACCACCTAAGTATCATTGTATGATGAAAGTTCAAGGCTTACCACCACCTCAGAGTCACCTCAAGCTATGAAATCTTCTTTTGTTCGACTTCACGTGGAGCTTGACAACAACACTCGACTCGATTACAGTTCACGACCTTCAGGTGACCGTGCCTATTTATTTTCTTTCTTCCTGCTTTATCTGTTTGGTTGATCTAGTAAACATATAGAAAAAGTAACATGATGAACATCAATAATAGCAACTTGGGAAAAGTTATCAAAAAGTTGAAGAATTTTGAACTTGAGAATGTCTTGTAGATTCGTTTTCATTCTTTTCAGTAGAATAACATGTCACCGGAGGCACTTTTATAGGAAACTTGTATGTAAATTTTATGGATTTAAGGAATTGCATGTAGCTATTCAAAATCAAGACACCATTATGAACATGGGTCAGGTCGATCTACCTTTGAACTAAATGTTTTGGGTATGCAAACTCTTAGTTCACAAATATTAAAACCTCGAAATCAATTTGATTTCGTTTCAAATGATTGCAACTTTGGAGCATGTGATCTAATAATCTTGTTGAAAAATAAGACTTTTAAATCTAAAGTATCCAAACATTATAAGGCATGAGAAATCACCCGAAGTGAAAAGTAAAGTTTGGATTCCTTGTAGATCGAACATCTCAAAACACGAACACTTGAGCAAACCTTTGAATGATTCTAAGCATGCAACCTAAACTGCAAGAAAATAAGAAGAAGAAAAAGAAAACACAAATGCTCTTTTTATTTTTTTTTTCTAAACGTATATTTTTAATAATTTTTAAAGATTAAATATTAAATTTAATGTTCGAAATTTTCGTCTAAATTTTAAATTTATATTTCAAAGAACTGATAGCGATGGCTTTTGGCTCTTTGGCTCATTGGCTCATTGGCTATTTATGCCAATATCCATTTTAGAACAGCTAGGAAGGTTTGGTACGACAATCATATAATTTCTAAAACTATTCTAATATATTATATTCTAATCAACTTGTCTATTTATGGGACCATCATTTCTTTAATCAAACAAAACATTTATAGAGTTCTTGATCAATGTTATTACTCAAAGTCTTTTGATTGCTTATGGAAAAAAACATATGATACGTTCATACCATAATAGCTCAAGTCCACCGTTAGTAAATATTATCCGTTTTTGTCAGTTACATATTACAATCAGTCTTACAAGTCTAAAACATGTCTAGTAGGGAGAGGTTTCTACGCCCTTGTTCTCATTTCCAACCGATGTAGGGATCTCACAATCCATAGGGAGAGGTTTCCACACTAAGGATGTTTCGTTCCTCTCTCCAATCGACGTGAGATCTCACAATCGGGGGCTAGTGTCTTCGCTGGCACACCGCCCAGTGTCTGGCTTAGATACCATTTGTAACAGCTTAAGCCCACCGCTAGTAGATATTACACGCTTTGGCCCAAAACATGTCTAATAGGGAGAGACTCCACACCCTTATAAGTGTTTCATTCTTTTCTCCAATCGATGTGGGATCTCGCAATGTTTTTGTTATCCTTTTCCGAGAGCACATGGCCGTCAATTTTGGTCTGCTGCATCAAAATTTAAAACTATGAACCTCCGAGGCTGCTGTTTAGGTTCATTGTCTCCTTTTCCTCCGGATATGGAATGGCTAAGCATGTGCCTCCCGGCTCCCAAGCTCTTAGAACGTTAGAACCATCTCAAATAATAAAGAAACCATTTCTCTCTATCCACAATGTCTTCTGTAAGGCGGCTCTCATGTCTGGCCGCCATGCAAGAGCGCAATTATTGCTTGAAAATTGTCTTATAACGTGCTCTGTTTCCAGAGCAGGTGAGCCAATCAAGTTGTTTGGTACTTTTTAAGCATAGTTTATAGCTGAGGGCCTGGGGCTGCGAACTTTAGTGACGCCTGCATCCAACCAAACCCACCATTAATTATACACAAAGCATCACAGACATTCCAAACAGTAAAACTACACGAGTTTCAGATGTAAATTTTCTACTTCAGTCCCTAAAAATCAGGAGTTCTTCTCTTCTTCTTCTCATGATTCTTTCAAACATGGGTAAAGATAAAATCATTATGCAATATCTATAATTTTGATGACAGGCCCTATATTTAGCTGGATTTTGTTGTATGTGTGTTGAAATCTTTCAATGTGGACCAAAGATCCATGATTTACAGATAAAGTCATTCATGGCTACCTACTGCTTTTCTGTAAACAATTAAACAGTGGCACAATCAGAAGAACTTGTTCTTGTTGTCCTATAAGGAACGTGCCTAACTAATCAAGTCTATAATAGAATATGGCGGATTATAAAATACTGATTACTGTAAAGCTTCACCTAGAGAATATTTTAAATGTATGGTGGACCGTTTCCAACAGTTTGCTCCTTGTCTTGCTTGTTCTATTAGGTATATAAGCCTCTTCACTCTGTGATAGAATGTCAAGCACAGAACAGAAGTAAATTTAGAGAATGAGAATGGGGAGGCTTACTTCTTTGGTGTTGGCCGCTTTTGTTGGTCTTCTAGGCCTCATAGGCTCCACTCAAGCTCAGTTACAGCTTGGTTTCTATGCCAAAAGCTGCCCAAACGCTGAGAAGATTGTGCTGGATTTCGTTCATCAGCATATCCATAATGCCCCTTCATTGGCAGCAACTTTCATAAGAATGCATTTCCATGATTGCTTTGTTAGGGTACTGTTTCTTTGGGTTTCAAGCTTCATAACCTTTCTTGATCTTTATAACTCCTCTAAGCAATTGATTCTACTTCTCTTTTGTTTGACAGGGTTGTGATGGGTCTGTGCTTATAAACTCCACTTCAAATAACCAAGCTGAGAAGGATTCTCCTCCAAATCAAACACTCAGAGGCTTTGATTTCATTGATAGAGTTAAAAGCTTACTTGAAGCTGAATGCCCCGGAGTGGTGTCTTGCGCAGATGTTCTTTCCTTGGTTACTAGAGATTCCATTGTAGCCACTGTAAGGATCCAATGCCCTTCTACTTTTTCAGTGTTCGAGGCTGTTTTTACTCTTTTTCCTATTGTGATGATTGTTGAGGATTGTTGGGAGGGAGTCCCACGTTGGTTAAGTTAGGGAATGATCATGGGTTTATAAATAAGGAATACATCTCCATTGGTACGAGACCTTTTGGGGAAGTCCAAAGCAAAGCCACGAGAGCTTATACTCGAAGTGAACAATATCATACCAATGTGGAGGGTCGTGATTCTTATTACTTTCTATGTGCAGGGAGGTCCTTACTGGGAAGTTCCGACTGGCCGGAGGGATGGAGTGATCTCAAGGTCATCAGAAGCCCTGGCTAACATTCCTCCTCCTTTTGGAAACCTTTCAACACTCCAAAGACTTTTCGAAGACCAAGGCCTTGATCTAAAAGACTTGGTATTACTATCTGGTGAGTTCAATAATTCAAAGAACTAAAAAACAAACTCAATTCTTCACTCAGTACTTTTCTCAAACACCTTGCGTGCAATGATCACTTCAGGCGCTCACACAATCGGCATAGCGCACTGCTCATCATTCAGAAACCGACTGTACAATTTCACCGGCGTGGGAGACCAAGATCCCTCTCTGGATCCAAGATACGCCGCTAACCTGAAGGCCAACAAATGCAAAACTCCGACGGACAACAGCAAGGTGGAGATGGACCCTGGAAGCCGCAACACTTTCGATCTTAGCTACTACTCTCTTCTTCTCAAGAGAAGGGGCCTTTTCGAATCCGATTCTGCTCTCACTAAAGGCGCAACTACATTGGGTCTAGTTCAGAAACTTGTTCAAGGACCCATTGAAGAGTTCTTCTCTGAATTTGCAGCATCCATTGAGAAAATGGGACGGATTAAAGTGAAGACTGGAACTGAGGGTGAAATCAGAAGGAGATGCGCCGTCGTGAATGGTTGATCGATTCCAAATTTCAGTTCATGATTTCTCGACACCTTTGATTTTGTGTTCTTCCATGTGCTTAGTTGGGAATTTTTCCTTTTTTCTTGGGGAGATTTGTGGCTTCAATAATTGTAATTCCATTGCAATGTTCTTTCTTTCTTCTGTCGGGTGAATAAGATTCTGATTTCAATAATTTGTGTGGATGATTTTCTGACTCTTTCAGTTTCTTTCCAATTCTGTTACAAGATGTCTCATTAAAATTTAAAATACGCAATTACCCCTCCTTGGGATTCCAATTACGACATTATCCCAACCAAACAATAATGATTAATTGATTATATTATAGAAATTCACATTTTAATTTTTTTTATATCGGTTTATATACATTTAATGTAGCATTATATCATTATTATACTATTTGTTTTAAATATTTTTAATTTTTTTTAAATACACTATTGATCGTGGGAGAGTATTAGCAAATTTTGCTAATTTTTAAAGTTCAAGAGTATTTTTGAAACGCTATTAAAAAATTTAAAGATATTTTAAAAATAAAATATTAATTATTTTCAAAATACTAATGATTTGCATCCTTTTTAGACTTCTTTTAAGAATATTATTAAAAATATTAAAGTTTATACAAAATTACAAGAGACTGGAAGTTTAGTCCGTGGGCCTCACTTAATGGGCTAAACACTTAATGGGCTAAATTACAAGAGACTGGAAGTTTAGTCCGTGGGCCTCACTTAATGGGCTAAACACTTAATGGGCTAAATTACAAGAGACTGGAAGTTTAGTCCGTGGGCCTCATTTAATGGGCTAAATTACAACTGAATGGTAGACCTAGTCGTATGATGTTGAGGCCCAGTCCATTAGCCGCCACGATGAAATCTAGAAAAAGAATCCTAAACCAGTCTAGAGCGAGAAACCCTAATTTCTCAGTCGATGGCCTATAAATTCACCGTGCGACCTTCATCTCCATATCGTCGTCTTCTTCTCCATTTTTTTTTGTTGCTCTCCCTCTCTACAGTTGATGCTTCCAATCAAATCCCTCGATTCAGCGACTACAGTGTAACAGTTTCCTGGGATGTTCCATAGTATTTAGTCTATTTGTCTCTCGCCCTTCGATTTCGATTATCATCTTCTTTTTCATCTTTTTGATTTGCGACGTTGTGCTGTGATGAGGCTATTTTCGTGGACTAGAGTTTCTGATCTGGGTACAATTCCCGGTATCTGATTAAATACCCTTGGCTGTCTGAGCACTGTTTTGAATTTTGATATGTTTTAGTGTCCGCTGATTTCTTTTAGATGTTTTTGTTGATCGAGTATTTGATTCTATGGGCTTATGATGATATTTTATATAATCTTAGCGGATTTCAGTGAGATTTTTCTATCAATGATCTGACTGTTACACACACTGAAGCCTTGTTTTCAATCATTGTTGATTCGTTCTTGTTTTCTAGATTTATGTAGTGGTTATGTGGAAGATGAAGCTATGATGAGATGAAACACTTAGACGTGTTATGGGCAGTGGACGTAACTTATAATTAAGTTATGCCGTGAGCCTTTATATTAAACGACTTCTCCTTCCACTGAGCTTCTACTTATAGATTAAGCTTCATCCATTGTGTCTCATACTAGTATATTAGGCATGAAACTGCGTCCATTACCAATTCTGGGGGATATACAGTTCCTCTAGGCATAATGGCACGGACGCAATATCAGTAATGTGGCCATCCTGATTGATGGTTAGTCTCAATCCCATTTAATCCTGGAAACACCATAGACATTTTAACCACGAAACCATTGTTTTGATAATCATTTCTTAGTAATTGTATGTAATATCTATCTGAGCAAATGATGATGCAAATTTATAAGAGCTGATTTCTCTTTGATGTTTACAAATTCGAGCTTTTTAAAACTGATGCTCAGATCTTCCAAATTTACATTTATTCCGTCTAAATTGCATAAATTTGTAGGCTTGTTCTATTCGATATCTTACTTGACAAAGTTCCTAACGTTTCTATTGTTTCATGTATGTTTTTCTAATTACAAATTCTGTCATGTATTTCTAGTTCTTCAGTGCAGGTATACGAGTTCGGTACTGACAAACCCAAACACTTCGAATTGGATTAGTTGGTTTTGCAAATCATTGCATTTATTTAGATAAATTACTATGATAAATATTACTTTGTGGATGCACATTAATACTCATAGGCCGTTTCTCGGCTTGTAATTGTAAATTTTACTCAGTTATACAATCAAGAGATTACATTTTTGTTATTTATTGGTGTTCATAATTGTTGTGTGAATCCAATTTTTAAAATCTAAACAATATTATGGTTTTGAATATGAATTTTGGTTTTTTTATCAATTTTGGTTAGTGTCATGGTTATGGTATGATACGAAAATGTGAATCCTTTTCCAAAAGGGAGAAAAGTTCCAATAAATAACACTAATTTGACTACAAAATAGCCCAAAAGAGAGTTTAGTATTTAAAATTTAAACATGTGTCAAATTCAACGAACTTGAGCGTTCTTTACTGTTATGGTGAAAAGAATTGCAAAGGTCGATAAAAGTATTTTACATAATAATTTAAGTGCCTCCACAAAGGTCGAGCTTGCGAGGTCTTATAAAAATGTATTTATGTTATGTTCTAAATTTTTGACAAACTTCATTCAAGAAGTTATTATAATGACCAAAGAACAAAATTCAAAATTTAGAAAATAATTACGCTTAATATTAAATACCAAACCTACAATTTGGTTTCTGTTAAACATAAATTTGCCATAACAAAATCAAATTTGCTCATTCTACCATTTGTCTAATCCTACAAAACTAGGAATCATACTGGAATGAAGTTGTTGAAACATTAAGAATTGCTGTGGATGTTCAAAACAGTAAAAGTTTTTGTTTGCTTATCTCGTTGAGAGGAAATTCCACAGGGAACGGCTTGCTATGGATGCTGCTGTTGTAAGCACTTGGGGCACCTGCATTCGAACCCATAATCTGCAAGTAATGCTCGTCTCTGTTCAAATGGAAGATCTTCGTCTATATATGAAATTGTGACCTGAAAACATCCACTATTTGCCTCAATACATTTTCATACAACTTGTTCAAAAATACATATTAGTCCTGAATTACCTCCTCTCCTGGATGGATGGGCCTCACTGCAATTATGGTTGCTTGTCCATCTCTATCCTGCCATGATCATAAAGAACATAAAACTAACAGCTTTCAGGACGAAAATGAAAGAACATGCTACTCCAAATCAAAGGACCCAAAAGGAAATGGCAACAAAAACAAACTACATATACAAATACTAGAAAAGGGCTCCCGTTCGAACCGAATTCAATAAAATCCATGAAATATTAAGATGATTTTACATACCTCCTCTCTTTTGAACGCTTTTGCATTAGGATAGCAGGAATGATTCATACAACTCTGTAAAGGGAAAAACGCTGTACCTGGGATATGTCAATACCCTCCCATTTTTCAGTATTAATGACCAAAGAACACATTACTTGTTTAAGGAAAGAATCTCAATTGCTACTACTTGAAAACAAGGATGAACATATACCTTGACAACAGATTGAATAGCTATCGCCGAGCACATCCAAAAGGGGTCGGGTAATTTCCTCTGCCTTCTCCTGTCATTAAGAATCATAGACATCAAGGCTTGCAATTCCAGGATCTTTGATGTATAAAGGACATGCATTCTAACCTTATAAGGAGATGGAAGTTCGTCAACATACAAGAAGTAATCCTCTACCGGTGATGCTACAACCAAATCACTGAACCACACATGTAAATTTGATATTAACTTCATGATGGCTTGAGATTACAAACAATATTTTGCGGATATCAAAAGAAAAAGATGGAAGGGTTACAAACAGAAACGTACAGATTATTTAGCTCAAACATGCCAATTATCTGGGCATATATTTCAAGGGAGAATACTAGTATAGTCAAGGACCTGAAATCGGCTTCGACAAAAACAGAGGAAAACATATATATACCCATCAATTCCTAACTTGCAAGGATACATGGTTCACACCCTTCGTCCAAAATTGCTTCCTTGAGGAGCTGCAGTGACTGAAATTTGCAAATATGCAAATTTAATTTCATGGGGTTATATATAAAAATCATGCTAAGATCAGCATATTCAACAGGAGCAGTATAACTAAGAATTTCTAATAAGAAAGTTATTTACCGTGAAAGCCATCTCTCTTATTTGCATTCGGAATGCAACTTCGTTCGAAGGTTCGACATCTTCTGGCAATGCAATGCAATCCCACCACCTAAGAACGAGTAATTTTCAACATCACATCAAGAAAAAAAAAAGATTTCCAGACGAATGTCTCTAATCTAGGCTCACTGAAATTAAAACTAAAGACCTAACCCTGCAAAGTTGCAAATGCTAACAGTATAACAGTATTCTATTAAGGGAGCCTGTAGAGGGTTCTAGTTTGAAACTCATGGCCACCTCCGCCGGACCATTTTCCAAGGCCTATGGTCTTCAGGTTAATGAGGGCTTGAGTTAAAGTCGTCGTTCAAAATCACTACCAACCAATGATTACAACTGCCCAGCATTCGAGGAAAAAGACACCCCGAAAAGTTAAGAATTGAATTGAAGCATGTAGTCACTCTATTATATTAAACTCTAATGACACTTCGTATGCGCTGATGACATTTAACGAAGACATTTCATATGCGCTGATGACCTCCATCGTTTCGCCCTTATAATGCACGATCACAGCTAAAAGCTGAGATTCAATTTCCTACTTATTTCACAGAGCGCACATATGAGAAGCTGGTCCAAAAGGGAATTACCTTCTCTTATGTCCCATTGAGATTGGCTTCCATGCCTCCAAAAGAATGGAAAGATCAACAATGTTCCCATATTTCATTTGTTCTTCAGAACAAGCCAGCTTTAACTTCTTATACCTTAAAATAGTGGAAGAAATTGCCTGGAAGAAAAATGCAAAATTCAGTTGAATCGCCATCTTCAAATCGACTAACTATGCTACGTTTATTTTTCATTATTGTTTTGATAAGCTTGGATAAACAGTATCACATGAAATGGAAACAATTATAGTTCAGCTTCAATGTCAATGCAATGAATTGGATGAAGCAAACTCGAAAATCGACTAAAAACAGCGTATAAAGAATGTACCTTTGCAGCGAGGAGGAATATGTCGTTCGTGTCTGTCAAACCCCCGAAAGAAAAAAAATAGGCCGACATTAGAGAATAAAAAAAAAAAAAAACACGACAGCTACAGCTGACAAGTTCGAGATTTACCATTAGCATTTTGTATAAATTTTAGCAGTGCTTCCCTGCGTGATGGTTCTGTTTTTCCCCCAGTACAAAGTAAGGAATGGAATGCTTCCCAATCAGCTTCTGCACACGATTTACTATAATATGGAACACTATATCAATTGCTTTGCTTACTCAGACAACTTCCACACATGATCTGGTATAAAGAAATTCTTTCAACTTAGACATACTTTTTTTTAAGACATTTTCAATTTAGACATAACTCCCTTGCTAATGATGTCAAGACCTTCCAAAAATAAAGCTTCTCAGGCAGCGAACGTAGATTTTCATAAAAAGGCAAATGCTAAATGTAACCATCCAAGCCCACTGCTAGTAGATATTGTTCTCTTTGGGCTTTTCCTTTCGGGCTTCCCCTCAAGGTTTTTAAAATGTGAAAGCTAGGGAGAGGTTTCCACACCCTTATAAAGACTGCTTCGTTCTCCTCCCCAACCGATGTGGGATCTCACAATCCACCCCCCTTTGGGGCCCAACGTCCTCGTTGGCACTCGTTCCCTTCTCCAATCGATGTGGGACTCCCCAATCCACCCTCCTTCGGGGCCCAGCACCCTTGATGGCACACCGTCTCATGTCCACCCTTCCCTTTGGGGCTCAACCTCCTTGTTGGCATATCGCCCGGTGTCTAGCTCTAATACCATTTGTAACCGCCCAAGCCCACCGCTAGCAGATATTGTCCTTTTTAGGCTTTCCCTTTCGGACTTCCCCTTAAGGTCTTTAAAATGTGTCTGCTAGGGAGAGGTTTCCACACCCTTATAAAGAATGTTTCGTTCTTCTCCCCAATCGATGTGGGATCTCACAATCCACTCCCTTCTCATTCTCCTCCCCAACCGACGTGAGATCTTACAATAAATGCAGTGACTAAAGAAGGATTATAGAAATACTAAGAACATATCTATTTGATTTTTAAAAAATAAGATGCATTTCACTGTTTTTTAGAAAAAAGTTAAATTCATCACAAGCCTCCTACATATCTCCTTGTTAAGTTTAACATAACAGCACCTTCCCCTTACAAACAATCCATAAAATGAAGGGAAGAACCAATTATAGATGCTTGACCATTCAGAAATATCTTTACCTGCAATAGAAGGCCTCACCACATCCCCCAGAACAAGGAATTGCTGGAGGCATGGAAAACTCTTTGGAATGAGGCAATGATAGGCCACCATTCATCAATGATTCCACAAGCCCGTTGGGTAAAGCTACACCTTTAGAATTGCTGGAAGAACATCCTCCCATGCTTTCATTATTTTCTAACACAATCTCCTCGCCATCATCTGATTCCGCTTCGAAGCAATCTTCTGACATGGGAGATGACGGCTCCATATCACATTGATGATTAGTCGAAATGCCAAGATCTTGAAAGTACAATTTCCTTCCAATTTGAAGTTCTATAGACCCAACAAAGCGAAAACAAAAGCTGCACACTAGACAGTCCATCTGCAAAGCAATTAAAATGGAGCATAACAATATAAGTGGGAATAAAAACCACCAAACTGATTCATGATGATAATATTTCAGATTTGAAAACCTTATTTGACGTATGCTGTGATCCCACAAGCATTTGGTCCTTCAAGACAAGGTCCCCTTCTTTGAAAGCAGCATCAGCAAAGACACCTGCAGTTGATCATCAGCACACATGAATCAGACTTCCATTTAAGATATCAAAAGGTTAAGTTTCCATCACCTCCGAACACTACCAGCACGCACAAATTTAAAGAATCTACATTATCAATTCTGCTATTGATCTTCACTAGTGGTGTTTTAACGTAGTACGCTGAATTTGCAATCTCCCAATTCAATTTCAGAAGGCTAGAGGCAATCGCAACCATACCCTTTCCAAGAGCTCCATCCTGTTTCACTCTAAGACCACGACACTGCCTCATCCATACAAGCTGATCAAAATATTCCTGAAGACATAAACTCAGTCATTGTAGAACTACAGAAACTTTTCTTTATATTATATGTTTTAGTTTCAAGAACGCGTGTTTCCCGCCTTCCAAACGAAGCACAATAAAGAAAAGAAACAGCGACTATGAAATTGAGAGAGATTACCTGAACTTGGAGAGGTGAAGGAGGTGAAAGGAGGGCAGAGATTTCATTGGGGTACTTCGCATCAATTGGGCAAACGAAAGCCATTGTCCCTCACAGAAACAGCCGGCCTAAGCTCTCACGCACAGAGGCGATAGTTGCCGCCGCCGCCGGTGAGTTGTTTATCACTTGCTTCAGTTGTGATCCTTTCTGTGTGTAATGAACATGAAGAACTATAATAGACCAAAGCGGCGCTGGACTGAACCCCCCAAAAAAATAACCCTGTTTCCGGGTTAGCTTGACTTTGACTATGGCTCCAATCTTTATTTATTATATTTTTTTTTTCACAATTTTTCTTTTTTTTTTTTTTTTTTTTTTTTTTTTTTTTTTTTTGCAATTTTGATCCAATTTAGAAAGGTTAAAATTTTGAGGTTCGGACATCCCATTTGTTGCTCGACGCTATCGCTCGAGTAAACCTTAACACTAATAAAATTCATCATCACCCGACCCCAAATGTCCTCGACCAAGAGTTAATTATGACAAACTTTTAAAAGATACTTATTTCAATCAATAAATTTTCGAAAAGAATTCCAATATTCATTATCGAATACTTATTTCCAATACGTGTCTACCCGTATCGACGTAGTAATGAACTTCTTTAAAGAGGGCCTATTTGTGGCAACAATATTTGAGATGATCTAATAAATAATATATATTATTACATATATCAGCTAAATTTGGAGCTTTTAATGGGACATGAAGTTGCTATGTCAAATATAACACAAGATCAACTCAGAAGATCTTTGCAGAAACAAGAGAAAAGACATGATACACCTATCTTTGCTAATACCCAAACTCAGCTTGCCTGGTTCTCTATAGCCCATAGAGAACCATTGCACTTACAACCAACAAGGCCCAAATAAAATGGAGAAAATGTTTGAAAATTAATTCCATTCCTGAACTGGTTTCCAGTCAAATGTTTCCAAAGAACTGTTCCAAGGATGGAGAGCTGAAAACGTTAGAACCGGTCCGCTCATGTCGGATTGCAGCTACATGAAGTTGATATTTGATGAACCTCTGATGATGTTTATGCAAAAGGTATCAGTAACCACCATGTTTCCAGACGATAGAGAACAATAAACTTTCTAAGGTGATGGGAGATTAACTTACAGCCAACTGCGAGACAATTTCGGGATTGGAATCTATATGCCAATCGGGTTCCAGTTGACGCACGAAAGATGTTCGCCCGTTCTCCTTGCTACAGAAGAGAACCTACAAATAATCCTCAATTAATTACAAGAAAAGCAAATTGCCTATATGGCTGTCCCTACTTATACCCAGGCTAACACCAAACAATTCAAGAGATGATTTGCTTCCAACCAAAGCTTGTGCAATTACCAAGTTTGTAACAGCTCAAGCCTAAGCCCATTACTAACAGATATTGTTCTTTTTGGACTTTTCTTTCGGACTTTTCCTCAAGGTTTTTAAAACGCATCTGCTACGAAGAAGTTTCCACACCCTTCTAAAAAAATGTTTCGTTCTTCTCCTAAATCAATATGAGATCTCACAAAGTCACTGAACTTTCAGAGAAGTTCCAGTTAAAGGAGTCAGCTGTCGTTTGTTAACATGTTTCTACCTTCAGATATTTCCTGTTATATCTTTTCTTAGAAACAGGATAACAACTCAATGCCTAAAGTTAAAAATTCCCTAACGTAGCCAACGGAAGCCTAACATTCCCCAAACTTTGTACTTCAGTAATTCAGAGAAGAGAATAAAATTATCAGAGTCGTTTCAATACTGTCGAAGTCAAAACAACACAGATTTAGCACCTTGTCTTTTACCAGACCACCAGATGTGAAAACCCCGGCATCTTCAAGTGCTAAAAGAACTCTTTTCTGCATAAATAGTTTATAGTGTCTCTTATTAGAAAGAAGAATAACATATTGCATTTGAGATCAGCAAGAAGAACAAAAAAACAATATATTGTATCAAGCACCTATCTAAAACAAGTTTCTATGATATTTCAAAACCCATTAACACAGCCAACGCTATCACCAACCCCACCTTAAGAATACATCGAAAAAGAATAAGAGGAAATCAATTTTCCCATTCAGTTTAACAATTTTACAACTTAACATTTGCATCCAATCAAACCTGAACTTCAATATGTTGGTGCATTTAGTACCCTCAACTAAGTCAAACTTGCAACTTTTTCTTGTTGAAATTTTCTGCTCATTAGAAGCACTCTTGTGACCCGACTATACTGCATTGATTCTTTTGGTCATGTTAAGAGCTTTTTAGCACTATTTTAGCATTGTATAGTTGATCTCAAGCACTAACATTACTTAAATTTGTTTCTAAGTTCGAGCATTTTCGTGGTATTAGGACATTTCCATGGTTTGATCTTAAGTATTTTTGTTGGTTGAATTCAATGAATGTATTCATCGATTCATGTCTTTTTTTTTTCTTTTTTTTTTTCTTTTTTTTTTTTTTTTTCCAGTTTTGAAGAGGCAATAATTAAATCACTAGTTCAATTTTAGGGTCTATTTGGAAGAAATTGAAAATTTAAGCATAAAATTGACAAATCAAGTCAAGGTACTCCTCCTAAGACTAGAGGATAGAAGAATATAGAGGAATCCAAAATTCCTAAGGAAACATGCACATGCAATACCTGCCAGAGCAACCAAAGTGATATTTGAATTTTCAAGTTCCTACGTTCAAGGAGATTTATGAAGTATTCAGTTGGTTTTTTAAAACAGGGATTGTGCAGTTTGATAAGTTTGATAGATTTTTCAATCTCTAGTTTACACATGAGTGGAGGGATAAAAATAATCTGACATCCTAATCATGTGACAGCATATGCATAATCTTATAGACAAGTAAACGAAAATGGGGAGAGATTTTGACTTCAAGGAGCCCCATTTCTGATGAGGCACTATCGTCGTTAGAACTATACCAAATCACATATCAGAAATCATATATCTAAATTTATCAAGACATTATGCAGGAAAATCATAAAATTCCATGAAGCATTGCACTCACTTCACTCTCATCATCCAGCACCGTTTCCATGAGATAAAGATCACAATATTTCGTTATCTCCAATAGTACTTCCAATACCGAGGACCTCACAGTTGCTTGTTTCTGATGCAAAACAAAGTAAACCAATTAGATATCCCTACAGCAGTTCAAGCACAAAATTTGTTCAGAGAAAAATGCTATATACCTGCAGATCCTCTGGACTGTTTTCCTCAAGAATTATTCCAAGCAAACGACATGTAACCTAAACATAGCACATTTTCAGTACCAAAACTTTGAATCTTTCTCACCTGATATCACTTACCTCAAACAATGTCATTTATTGATATTTCACCAAAATTTAGAAATGAGTGAAACTTCTGAGAAGATAAAGATGGACAGCGAGGGCTAATATTGGTTACCTTTCTTCCTTCACTCAACTTTTGCCTCACTATTTGGCCCAGAGTTGGCTACAAGGAAAAGATATGAGCGGAATGTATTAAAAGCGTGTCATGTGAATGGAATAAAATTGAAAAAGCAGGACAAGATATAGGCAATAATTTGAGCTCTTACCTTGACTGGTTGGAAGAATTCATCAACAACATTTTGCGCTCGTAAATCCTCTGAAGATGAACAATCTCCAGAAGATATTAATTGTGCATTTGAATTTAACCCAACACTAGAAGTAGAGCTGCTAGGTGCAGGCATTTGCCTTTTAGATTGCCGTCTCTGATGTCCATTAGGTGATCTCAACAGCCTCCATGTAAAAACTATTGCAACAGCAAATCCAGCAATAGCCCCAACAGATCGTGAATCCTGATAAAATTTCAGAGACTTATTTACAATACCATATTACTCTTAGAAGCCAACATCATAAAAAGAAAAAAACAGAAAGTGAATTGAGCTATTGTTTTGGCTAAGACGTTTTGTTTATCTTTTCTTTGGGTTTTATGGGCACCCAAATGAAAAGAAAAAATGATGCTGAAAATCTGGTTTCCTAACACAGAGCTTGATATCTCGGTGCTAAAAGTTCCAAAGACTAGAGTCCATTAAGAAGCTCAAAGAATCTTCGACATTGTTTCCTTTTTAATCTAATTTTTCCATAAGGACTCAACACTTCAATGCTGACTATATCTTTGTGGGAGAAATATTTCGGGTAACAATTGAAAGAATCGCCAATTGGCATGGGCCTACATATAATTGAACACAATATAATATCTTCGAAGCATAAGTACTGCAGAATAAAAGCAATATTTTTTTCATCATTTGTCAGAGTGTTGAATTATTGAATACAAAAATGAAAATCGAATAACAGAAACCATTAACCATTGTGATTGAAGCATATAATTTACAAGAAAGTAGTCCACAGCTCGAACAAAAAAGGGTTAAGAAATGAACAGAACACACAAGTAAGCAAAAGAAGAGTAAAAAGAAAAGGCTAAAACAGAAATTGGAACCGAAAAGCTGTCAGATCTATCGAAAAACGAAGAGACGAAGAAAAAACAGGGTTAGAGATTAGAACCAGATTGTAGAGAGAGATAGGGAGGAAATTAGAGATCTTGAGAGTGAGATAAGCCCCGAAGCGCTTGATCAGCTGGAGTAGGTCGTCTTTGGAAGAAGCTTCGGCCATGGGGGAACACAAAGACCTGGCGAATTAAGCTTCTGAAAAATTGGGGCGCCCAGAAGAAGAAGGAAGCGGATAGAAGAATCGAAATGGAATTATTGAGGCGTCACAAAGTTAGTTGAGCAGTAGAGGGATTCGGAAGCAGAAGAAGGAAGCGAGCTATGGCGTCAATGGCTGATACTGATGTTGAAATGTTAATGAGGTTCCCTATTTTTTCCTGTCGCCCGCACAGGGAAAGGGAAAGAGAGAGGACGTGGTGAATTCATGTTATATATATGGGCTTTTACATATTGGGCTTCCCACAAATTCGCTTCTAAATTTTAAATTTGGGTTTAATTACCAATTTTATCCTTCCTTTTTCATATATATTTTCAATGTATTTATAAATAATAATAATAATAATAATAATAATAATAATAATTAAGATCCAACATCAATTGAAGAGGAGACAAAAGCAGGTGTTAGGAATCACGACTCTCCACAATGGCATGATATTGTCCACTTTGAGCCTAAGCTCTCATGGCTTTGCGGCTTTGCTTTGGGGGCTTCTGGCATGATATTGTCCACTTTGAGCCTAAGCTCTCATGGCTTTTGAGCCTAAGCTCTCATGGCTTTGCGGCTTTGCTTTTTTGGGGCTTCTCCAAAAGGCCTCATTCCAATGAAGTTAGTATTCATCACTTACCCTAAATTAGCCGATGTGGGACTTCCATCATCCAACACACCTCCCCTTAATCGAGGCTCGACTCCTTTAGAGTCTTAGTCATTTTTTACTGCCTTCGAGGAGGCTTGTCTTAGTCATTTTTTACTGCCTTCGAGGAGGCTTGGCTCCTTTTCTTTTGAAGTTCTTTGTTTGATATTTGAGGATTTATCAATCTATTGGCACGACTAAGTTTAGGGCATGGCTCTGATACCATGTTACGACTAAGTTTAGGGCATGGCTCTGATACCATGTTAGACGAACACGACTCTCCACAATGGTATGGTATGATATTGTCCACTTTGAGCATAAGCTCTCATGACTTTGTTTTGGGTTTCTCCAAAAAGCCTAATTTCAATGGAGTTAGTATTCATCACTTATAAATCCATGATCATTCCCTAAATTAGCCGATGTGGGACTTCATCATCCAACAACAGGAACCCAAATAGGACAATATTTGGTTTTATGATGTGTGAATTTTTTTTACTAATAGACACATTTTAAAAACCTAAAACTCGAAAGAAAAAATCGAAATAGGACAATGTCTAGTAATTGGACAGTGTATGAGTGAAGATACTGACCTAGGGTGGATTGTGAAAGCTCAGATAACTAAGTTTGAATGTTGGTGGGCTTTTGCTATTGAATGCTAAAAAAAAAATTAGTTAACTAATTTAAGATGGTAGTTAGAAATGTTTGACCGTAGTCAACAATCATCTTTCAATTAAATACTTTTGGTCTTTAAAAAATTACTTAAATTTTGAGTAAAGGGAATGAATTTTAAGCAAATCTTTAGAACCAAATCAAGTGGTTGAGCATGTTAGAGGCAGTATGACACTGGTAACAATAAGCTTATAAACAGTCAAAGATAAGTAGTGCGTAGGTGTATTTGTAAATGAATACTTTAATATAGTGAAGGTAGACGCTCGAACTCCATGGAAGACAACTCAACTTCTTAAGGGGCCATTTATGTCACGAAGGGCAATACGATGAGCAATATTGGTTGTAACACTTCATTAAAAGTACATAATTTTTTAAATTTTTAATTACTTGTACTAATTTCATATGTTTCTGACATGTTAATTATGTTTTTATTATGAGAGATTTATTTAAAATATATATAAATATGCGATTCTAATGTTAAATTAAAAATTAATTTTTATTAATAAAACTTTAAATATTTAATTAAAAAAATCTTACATAACATAAGATAGATTTAATTTAATTTTTTTAGTACAAAAAAATAAAATGATAATTATTTCATGATTCCACCGAATTTGAAATTAAAATTTTCGAAAATAATAAAAAAAAATCTCTAAATTTTGAGTAGTTAACGTAGAGATAATTAACATAAAACTGATATAAATTAAAAATTAGTGAATATAAAATTAAAAGTTTTATTAGATATTTAAACCAACTTTAAAAAAATATAAAATTTAGAAATTAAATGACTCGATTCGCATCATCTCAATTAAGAGACTGAGACTAACTATGATAAGTGAAGCTACCTATCATCGAGTTATTGTAGGGGATGGTAAAATTTTGATTTTAAAAATCTAAAATTTATTTAAAAAAAACCATTAAAATAAAAAGGAAAATAGAAATACGTTAAATCTGGAAAATATCCTTTAAAGCAGCAGCCAATGCGAAGACAGCAATGCCACGTCATACACGAATCCCACCACAAAATTAAAAAAAAAATTAAAAAAAATTAAAAAAAGAGTAGATAAAGGAAAGTTACAGATATAGAGTGATCCGAGATCCGGAGTTCTCAAAGTCCGGCCCATAAAACTGCTGATATGTCGGCTGACGTGTAAAACAGTTTGTGAAGCATTTGAAAACTCAGCCCTCACACGTCATCATCTATCAATATTTAGGAGGAAAGGAAGCCACTTGTCGGATATGAGTAATAGTGAAATAAATAATTAATTAAAAAATAGAGGCAAAAATTCAGCTTCTCCCAAAACCAAATAAAAAGCAGTTATTTTCTTACAACTTTACAGATACTGGCTCTCTTCTTCTTCATCATCATCAACCAACTGGTTTAGTTGCTGCCATTAATGGAGCATTGCTTCCTTCATGTGGTTCGATTGCTCTTCCAAATTCTCGATTGGTGTTGGATATTTCTTTTCTAGGTATCGTTCTTTTTCTCATTTTCTATTCTATTTTTTTGGTTGAATTGAAAAAAATGGTAGACTCAGATACAGATTTAGCTTTTAACCATTTTGTTTCGGTTCTTGAGCATTTGTTTTAAGATATTTTCGTCACAGCCGTTCTATTTTTTTTGGTAAAATTAAAAAAATGGAAGTTATAGTTCATTCTTGAGCCATTTCTTTTATATTCTGTTCTTCACTTCTCTTCTTCTTCGGCAAAATCATGAGACGTTTGTTTTAAGATATTATGGACATTATAGTTCATTCTTGAGCCATTTCTTTTAGTTGGTCACCTCTCTTCGTCACCGTCATCCTTCTGTAAAATTAAAAAAAAGAAGGTCGACTCTATTTAGTTTTTAAAAATTTCGATTCAATTCATTATCGAGTCATTTGTTCTACGTTGGTCGGACTCCTCGTAGTCGTCTCTCTTTTATTTTGTAAAATTTAAAACTAGTCAATTATCTTTCGGTTTAGCTTTTACAAGTTTCAAAAGTTTGAGAATCATTTGTTTTACATTCTATTGTTATCTATTTAGCTTTTAAAAATTTAATTCCTTTGTTCAAGTAGACAATCTAATTCCTTTGTTCAACATAGACAGTCTGGTCTGGGTTGGTTTCAGTTGATTTTGAGTCATTTGTTAAACCTCCTTTAAATTTGGGGATAACCGTTTCACCTATACTAAGAACTTTCTTTTTGAACTTCTTTCTTTTATAAATATTAACTTTTTTTTAAGGTGGGTACTAGTAAGAATATTTATTTTTCCTTTAAATTTGGGGATAACAGTTTCACCTATACTAAGAACTTTCTTTTGAACTTCTTCCTTTTATAAATATTAACCTTTTTTTTGAAAGGTGGGTACGAGTAAGAATATTTCTTTTTATTTACAAATAAAAATTCGAATAATATTAATGTCCACCCACTTCTAAACCTTATATTTTATCTAAATTTAAAAAATGAGATATATATAGTTTTTAAAATAAACCTCTTAATTATAATAGTTTAAAATATATTATTAAGCTTCTTATTTATTTTTTTATAAAATGTACAGAAATATGAAGGAAGGGATATTTGAGTCGTCCACAGCAAAATTATGAGACAGGTAAGCATAAAGAGATTGTAAATAATAATAAAAAAATAAAATTACAGTTAGTAAGAAATGAAAGTAAATTTTACTGTGTTTTTAGTTTCATTGAGACTGACGGGACGTTTTGTGTTGAAGAAATAAAATAAAAAAATAAATAAAAAGAAAATTATAATCGTAAATTTTGGTTGAAGGATTGAAAGGGAGGGTTAAATATGGAACCTCAGTGCGAGTTCTGTGGAGTGGAGAAAGCGATTGTTTACTGTAAATCTGATTCGGCGCGTCTCTGTTTGCATTGCGATTACATCTTTCATTCTGCTAATTCATTATCACGACGCCATCTTCGATCGTTGCTGTGCGACAAGTGCAATGCTCACCCTGCCATTCTGCGCTGTATGGATGATAAAGTCTCCCTCTGTCAGGGTTGTGACTGGAGCGCCGATGATTGTTCTTCCCTTCCCCAACGCACTCACCTTCTTCATTCTTACACTGGTTCCCCTTCCACGTCTGAGTTCTCCAGGATTTGTACTTCCCTTCTCGATTCCACTTCTTGTACCACTGCCTTCGACGCCACCGCTGATTGGACCTCGCTTACGACGCCTTATGTTATTGCCGATTCCATCGATTTGACGGACGTTGAAGCTCCCTCTGCCGCTGAAAATTTGAATGACGTTCAAACTTGCTGTAAGTTTGAGACCTGGATCGCCGCTCCTGCTTCTGCGTCTCCTGAGAATCCTTCTTATCAACCGGATTTTCTTTCCGATGACTCGAATCCTCCAAAGGTAGGGTTACGTACTCTTTTATGTATATATATATATATATATATATATATATATATATTTCTTAATCTAATTCTATCTCGTCGAGAAGTTTATTGCGGATCTGATTTGAGCCAATTCTGATGTGTTTTGTGTATGGTTTTGCGATTTTAAGGATGCTGAAACCAATGAAAATAATGATATATGTGAGAGTCTTAATCTTGGCAATCTTTCTCTCCACTCGGAAAATGGGGAAGGGTTGTTTGACTCTCCGAAAGATACAATGAAATTCGAGTTTGATGCTGGAGAATTGGAGTGTCTTCTAATTGACAGAAACTTTCCGGTCACTGAATCTAATGTTCCTGTTGAGGACACTATCGAGGTATGTATGATATAAACTTTTGTACATTTCAAGCAAGCATCGTAGGCCCGTAATGGCTCCATTGCATCATTTGGATTACTGAAAACACGTGTATGATCTCGGTTGTGCAAAGTTTTCAGGATTTGATACATCACTAATAGTAGCTTTCGTTTTAATTTTAATTTAGGCCTCAGATTATACGGGATTTCAATCATCTGAAGTCGATATTTCCATGAACATGATTCGAAACGGCAATTCAAATTGCACGCTTATAAATCCTAGTTGCAAAGGAAATTTCAACATTGGATTTCCTACTGCTCAGGTTCATTCAAGTATATCAGTTTCACTGTCAAATATCACTGGCGAAAGCAGTGGTGCAGATTATCAAGACTGTGGTTTATCGCCGGCGTTTTTGACTGAAACCTCATGGGATCCTAGCATGGAAGCTATTGGTCCACTAGCAAAGGATCGGAATAGGGATAAAGCTAAGATGAGATACAATGAAAAGAAGAAAACAAGAACGTACGTATCATTTTTTGCAAGAATAAGCAATTGTCGTCCAATTACCACATTTGCATTCATCAATTTAGAGTAACCATTCAGTAAGGTATCTTCAATCATCTTCATGACTTTGCAGTGTCATTATCTGGAATTTTATTGTTGAAAAATGGAAACTAATATGCCCCATTTTGATAAGAGAGACGGTTTTTTAATCATTCTACTGATGGTATTTGCACCTCCTTCGTATTCAGATTTGGAAAGCAAATAAGATACGCATCTCGGAAAGCCAGAGCTGATACTAGAAAAAGGGTTAAAGGTCGATTCGTGAAAGCAGGCGAAGCCTATGACTACGATCCTCTCGTGACAAGAAACTTTTGAGATATGATAAACAGTTTCAGCTCCTAATTCCAAAACATATGTCATATTGAACAAGGTATTCTTTGCTCTGTACTTGAATCTCTCTGGTCTATAATTCATTGAAAATGTAAAATGTCTTTTAGCCATATAAATTTTGGTCCTAGGCCCTCTTCCTCAAATCTGAATATGGATCTTTTGGAAAAGGGTGTTGAGTTTCTTGTATCTGTGGCCAAATTCACGTCCTTGCAGGCAATACACATACCCCTTCTCAATTAAGACATAGAATATGGGGTTTTTGATTTTAGATGCAAATGAATGGATTGAAAGTAGTGAAAACAAACCGATAATCTTGCAATGTCCATCTTGTTGTTACATGACAGCACATTTCAATACATGTGATTCCATCATATTTTATACTTCACAGGTTGTAGATAAAGATGTAGCCATAGCCAGTACAGCTTTATAATCGACAGATAGTATCAGCAATAATTTTGTCCATACAGCAGTGACTCTAAATTGCCCTGAAGAGGTTGGCATTTTCTTTCTTTCTTTCTTGTAAAATGGGCCAATTACTTTCGTATGTAATTTTGTTGCTCTCTCGTGTTTGTTTAATAATGTTCAGTTTGTCTCTTCATTTCCACTGCAGCAATGGGGAAAAAAATTCAGATAGGAGGAAACAAGTGGTAAAAATCTTGAAGGACAACATTGTTATATGATGATTTAGCCTCTTGCCTTGGCACCCACGCAATTCAATGGTCAATAGGCAGAGCTACAACCCAATTTTTTTTCGTTAGTACATAAATAAGATTATTCTGTTTTCACTCCCACGTAATCTGTTTTGGTCACTTTTGGAAGAGTTCATAGTCTCTGAGAGTATAATAAAAACAATTTTGGTTCTTAGTATATAACTCCACTCTCTTTTATTCAGTTACTAATCTTTGCATTTTGTGCTCAGAAAACACCAGCCAGAGAAATTTTCCAGCAAACATCGACTGAAACCTTTGACAGCGATTTGTTTCTAACATGTTTCTTCTGTAATCTTCTTTTAGAAACCTTGTTAATATCACAGCCAGAGAGATTTCTTTCACAGCCACCATTGATTCAAATTAGAAGACATATTTTCATGAGACAGTAACTTGGGGTTGCAAAAGAACAAGCAAATGAAGAAGAATTCCAGTATGAGTCTGGTTTGCAGACTGAAAGTTGAAGATCAGAGAGAGAGAGAGAGAGAGAGAGATGAAAAGATACTAAGATTCACAAAAAGAGAACAGGCGTTTTGAGCCTTACAGAACAACATGTGCTAAGATTGCGATTGTCGTTGCAGTCATTAGGAGGTTGGTTGCAGGTGACGATGGTGGGGAGAAGGACCTGAGTAGAGGTTCCCATGAGGTATTTATGGGTAAGTTTTTGGCAAACATTACAGAGAATGCACCTAATATGCCTGAGAGCTAAGAAATTAGCACCATGAACCCACTTGTCACATTTCCTACATAAATAAGCATCATCCGCTTGGCAGTACAATGAAGCCCTCGAGTCACAGAGCTCGCACATCACCACCGCACCCTCCGCCGAATCACCACCCTTCTCAGCCGCCGAAAACTCCCGGCAACCACCGTGGCTCCTCTGTTCCACCACTCCTCTGCACATTGCTTCTTCTTCTGAATCTAAATGTAAATGTGGCATGCCACCATAAGGCTTGTATATATATATATATATAGATAGCAGAATGACGTATTTGCCACTACTTGACAAACCCATGGTGTAAATCACCATCATTTATTTCCACACACTTGTATAGATGAAGCAATACCCATTTGCTTTCACAGAAATGGGTAATTGAGAAAAAGTAAATTGAATCGAGAGGAAGTGAATAATGGCGTAAACAGAGGAAGAAAGAAAGTGAGTGGCTTAGAATGAATGCTCTTAAAAAGCTAGAGACCCCACACAAATATAAGAAGATGAAGAAGAAGATTGGCGTGAGGGCAAAATTGGAAATATAAATTATATAAAAATATATGGATGTTGGATTGGAAGGGAAGTGGTTGTCCACAAATTGATTTAGTGTTGAAATGAAAAGCCAGATGTGTGGATGAGACATAAATACAAAGAAAGAAGAAAAATATATATATATATATATATATATATATAAATATAAAAATATAAAAATAAAATTATGGGTTCACTTTTGAAATAGATGGATCACAAAGGAAAGCAATGGACCGTATGATTCCTGAGTGTATAAATAATTGTTTGGTTTTCGTGTCTCTGTTACTCACATGACATGTGGAAATAATTGTAACCTTTCGTGCTTTCTCCAACCCTTCCACAAAAATATCTCCACGACTCCATTCCTCCAAAATATCCCCCCACAATCTTCCTTACCAACCATCAATTCAACCAACCCGCGTTCGTTCGTAAATTTTATCATAATCACACTTTTGATCGTAGAGAACTTGCGATTGTGCGGCACTCACTTTCCAACGAGTGAGCTAAGCTAATTCGTTTTTGTGTTGCCTACGGTCATGTGACGTATGTTCGAGTCTATGACTTCAGTTTTAAGAGAAGGTTTTAGAAAACAAGGAATTTTCGAAAGAGATACCACTTGTCACAATCGCACTTTTGATGGTAGCGGACTTGCGATTGTGCAGCACTCACTTTCCAACGACGAGTGAGCTAAGTCAATTCGTTCTTGTGTCGCCTACGGCCAAGCGACGTATGTTCGAGCCTTTGGCCTCGATTTTAAGAGAAGGTTTTAGAAAACGAGGGCAAAGAGAAGTTAACGATAACCTATAATATTTGATAATTTTTATTCTCTTAAATAATGAGGATTTAAATGTTTTTAAATTAAAAGTTAATTTTTTTTTCTATAACCCATAAAATAATTACTCATTAAACATCACAACCAACTAGGCAACTACCAACTTAATACACGTGGTTGCTTCAGAATACGTATTCATAACATTCATGGTAAGGGTTATTTATATATATATATATAAATTTAAATTTTAGAATGAAAATATTTAAAATAAATTGAAAGAAAATAAAAACTGGAAGAGTCATAATAACCACTCATGAATTCCCCAAAATAAAAAGAAAAGGAAAATGATGAGGGTGTGAAAAATCTGCACAGCTTTATAGCCCTTGCCAACAATTACGGCTATAATATATTGAAATTGGAAATTAAATTTTGAGGGTACAGCTGCGGAGCTTTGATTACACCACCAAATAAGTTCTATATTTCATTTATAATTCCCAATTCAATAAAAGCTAAGTCAGAGTGGGCATTGCATTTTTGTGAATTTAATTCCAATCTTTTACCCTAATTAATGTTACGTTACATGTGATTTTTCTTTTTTTTTTTTTTACAGTAAGTTTCATGTGATTTAATCTTCTACTCATGAACACTGTAAAAACCGAGTTATAGATTATAATTTATGTGTTTTGGCTAAATTAATAAAAAAAATTAAGTTTAAAAAATATTTATAAATTTTCAAAAATTTAAATAATATTTTTCAACTAAAAATAAATGCTTTTACTATTAGTTTAAATAAACCATCACAACTTTAACCCTTAAATTTTTTAAGTTTTATTACCTTTTTTAAAAAATTTAAAAATATTCTTATGGTTTATACTATATCTACAAAATACTTATAAAATTTTAAAAGTATCATTAACACCGTTTACCTTTATAAATAAAGTTTTTTTTTTTTTTTTTTTTTTTTTTTTTACCATCTATCGACATTTCATAGGTTATCTCAAGTTTTTTTAATGTTACTTTTAAAAGTTTATGAGTATTTTTTAATGGCAATACCAATATTTTAAAAAAGATTTAAATCTTTTAGAAAAGTTTAATAATATAAATGATTTTTTTTTTTTTTTTTTTAAAAAAAACTTGGCATTTTTTAAACCAATTTTAAAAGTTTCTATCTCAACTTATTGTTTAATTTTTTTAAAAAAACAAATTTTAAGAGTATTATTGAAACTTTTGAAAATTTAGAATATTTTTATTAATTTAGCTTAAAGGATAGGTCGAAGGATATACTTTATTCAATGGATCTTTATTCAATGGCTCTAGAGAAGAAGTCGAACCTCGATTATGGAGAGACTCTTTCAAAACTCCAGAAAAGGAAAGAAGACCTCACGAGAGGGAACACGATCTTCATTGATATGAAGCCCTTTGCAAAAATCAAAAGAAAAGAGATGAGAGATTACTCGATGTGGATAATATCATATACAATTGTAGAGATCAGTCTTCCTAACCTACTTCACCCACCTCGATGGTAATACACCACAGCATTATCTTCTCCGAGCCTGCAACTGCTTATTCATCTCTAATATGATCAGTTTAATGCTAAAATCACAACTAAAAAATGGCTATTACAGGCATTTCATGTTTACCTGTTAGATATCAAGGCCGAGTTTATGACTTCTTCCACTCTTGTAGCTGAGGCTAGACGCCTTCACTAGCCTATTGGCCAGTACAATTCTGCTCTGACTGAGAGCAATTCCCAAATCATGTGCTGCATTGGTAATCAGTAACCATAGCACATGATGAACCTGAAGAAGAATATTGATATCATCTGATATCACATGATAAACTTGGTTTTATTTATATATAGTTAGGAATGCAACATCTGCTTAGTCCTCAAACAAAGTTTTTACACCACCAGGAGTTTCTTGAACAATTCAAAACCAAACACAAACATGTAAAGGCATTGTTAATCATAACAGCACAATAAACGAACCAAATCATTTGTCCTCCCTTTTAAGCAACTGGTGGGCGTAGCACATGATCCTGAGACGTGTCGACGGTTGCAGGCGGCAAGAATTGCCACATGGCAATGCCGGGATAACCAATGAAAGGCATCAACTTGTTACCAGCAGCTTGCCCTTGTGCTGTAAAAGCAGCTGACAACGTAGGGGGAGGATGTTGGATGTCAGCTGCTGCTCGAGCATTCACTGCTTTGATTTGCAGCTCCAACTTTTCTTTCTCTGCTCTCAGTCTTTGCTTCTCATCACGAAGTTCATTTTTCTCAACCTACATGCATACTGAGCTTAGAGATCAAGGGATAAGTATATTCCAGTTTGCCTGTGTCTCAGATGTAAGTAAACTATTCAACATTGCAGCTATTATAACTATTCAACATTCAAGGTGGAAACGAGCTTGGGGAGGTCCCATGGGTTACAAATCTCACCTTTAATTCTTTGATTTTTTCCTTCAAATCATCCTCTGATTCTTTCAGCTTCTCGATTTCACATTGTAAATCAGTCACCATTCTGATGGCATCACTCAAGATGACAACCTTGTCTGTTTTGGGTAGTTTTCCAGGTTCCAGGACAGCAGATAATTCCAAGAACCTTTAAATCATTACAGATGATGAATTAGTACAAAGAGATTGAAGGCTAGAGCCATAATTGATAATATGATACCTCTCATTCAGCTTATCTCTCCTCAGTTTCTCTCTGCAGGCTTTGGAGGTTGATGCAGAACTTGTTTCAGCCTTGAGACTACATAGTTTTTGAGAATACATGAAATGATTAATTCGTTTTAGCCCAAGAACTTAACGCTTTTGAGTCTAGTGTTTATGCAATGGAATGCAACTAAATCAGGGAACATTCCACTTATTAACAGGGAATCTGGGCCCTGATCTTTTTATCAAACTCCCAAATATCATTTGATGAAAAAAAAAAGCACTAGCAAATTTATGTTGACATTTATAAGATCATAGAAAGTCACACTGCCCTATACTTATATCTACTACAGCTACAAAGCGCCTAACAATTTTTCACCGTTGGATGTTTGAGAGAGAAATACCTTAAACTTATATCTACTACAGAGCATGCATATTTTTGAATCCGATCCAAACGGTTATTGAAGTGAGCTTGAATAATTTTTTGCCATGATGAGAATATGACTTTTCTCAATGTTCTCGTCTTCTTCTTCTGCATGGTAGAGTTCTACAGCTACATAGTTCCAGATAAGGCTATGGCAATATCGCAACTATATCAACTGCTAATGGTGGCTTTTATGAAGAGACATTTCTTCCAGCTTGAATTCGAAGGGATTGGGAATGAGATAGCAATAATAAAGTCTGCTAGCACATTATCCTCTAGCTAAACTCCCAACAGTCAACGCTTTAATTTCTATTTGTGGGTAATCTAGCAATTTCTTTCTAGATATAGAGTCATGAGCCCGTTGAAATAATGATACATTGCACCTTCTTGCAAATAGTCAACAGAAATGTACTTCACCTCGTTTAGCTAATCCAAATATATTCTTAAATATTTGACAGATCTCCAGCAGTACCCAATAAAAACTTACCGTTTCCGACCTACTTCCTTTAAGCTGTCCAGATCTTCATATGAGCAGTCTACCTCAAGGCTGGAAAAAGTGAATATCTAATCAGTTGCAATGAAAATTTGAGGTAAAAACAAACTCAAGACTGTCAAAGAAAAGAAGTAATACATAAAATGAATAAATTGTCCGAAGGTTTATCCTTTTACTGGAGAGTAAAACTGTAAGACCTTCGCTAAGTATGAAATGAAGGAGTGAATTTAGGCTACTCTACAGACTTGAATCGTCGTTAGCTGGTAATTAATGAAAACAGGAACTCTAAAATAGTGCATCCACCGAATTGGCAATTTTTTAAGCTTGACCAGAAACAGCATGAATCACCCCATAGGCTCAGGAGCCAATCATTACCTTTGACTGAGCTCTCTCATTGACGTCATATCTCCAAAACCAGACTTGGAGACAATAACAAGATCCATAAAGAGACAAAATAAATTATTTCCCACAAAAGGAAAAGAAAAAAAAAAAGAGACCCAAAATAGTTAAAGATCTAACGATTGTTCTTGTAGATGCTAATTTTCACCTGAAGTCAACTGAAAGAATATTACCCTACTGAGTAATTTATCTACCATCCAATTAAAAGTAGAATAAGAGAGACTTATAGATCCAACAAGTCCACTTAATAATATTCAAGTGGGGTTATGGGAACTGGAATTCTTTGTATCTGCATCGGGAAATAGAATTAATTGATTATCAGCTTGGTCGCTAAAGATTCTCCAGTTAATCACATGCTATAGCATAGTAGTGAAGACCAAAGCAAAGTCTACAGCTAATAAATTTTGTTTCCATTACCAGCGTCCCAACACCCAACAGGACACTGCACACAATTCGGCACAACAACAACAACAACAGCAAAAACAAACTGATTTGTTCTGTCCCTAAAAGGGCATGGCACGGCATTTCAGCAAACAGTCAAGAGAAAGTAAAACAGGGGAAAACCATATATTTAAGCAGATTTTCTGTCTGGGTTTTGTAGGAACATGGTAACCAGAAACAGGGTAATAGGAATAAAGGGTGCACAAATTTACCCGTGATGGAACCAAGTAACAAAATCTCTAAAATTTTGAAGAAACCAAATTAGCACCTGTGTTTATTAGAAGGAAAGTTGATGGAGGGATTGGACCAGGAGAAACTGACAGACTGCGGCGGCGAGAAGGGGGCGCCGACGACGGGGAGATCCTCCATTGTAGAGTAATCGAAGAGCCAATTCCAGTTTCCTGCAGAGTCGTCCATTGGTGGTTTGAAGAAGTTGAGAAAGCTGCATGAACTAAGGAAGCGTTGCCATAATGGATGGTGTGTGTGTGTGTCTGTTGAGTGGAAAATAGGAACAGGAGGGAAAATGTGTGGGATCAAGAAGGTGTAGGCTCTTCCGGTGGTTGAAGTACTTGTGAAGGAGAAGTAATAATTAATCAAAAGAGAATATGAATATGAAAATGAGAGAAAAAAAGGATCATTTCTTTGGGAATCGAATTTCAGTTAGAACAAGGAGGAAATGGTCGTACGATGATGTAATGAAAATGAAAGAGCCAACCACCCGGGACCTTTCAACCTGCCTCTTTCATCACATTATCCAATTTAAACACTTCCATTTTTTTTTAAGCCTTAATTTCACTGGGCTTTGCTGAAGGCCCAGAATAACGACATTGCTTCGGCCCAACAAAATTTGGCCCATTATTCCTATGGAAAAAAAATGTTTAAATAAATGCTTAACAAAATAATTTAGCAAATAATACTCATGTTAATTATTTCTAATTACCCAAAAAAAAAAAAAAAAAAAAAGTGTTCCGCTCTGTAAATTTAGAGAGTTTGGGGGTGAAAAAGGGATAAGATTTGAAAATAGAAGGGCACAAAAGAAATTTGAAAGAAATATGAACAATCGTGGGTGTTCCACATCGTTCTCGGCACGTCTGCTTAACAATATCAGATTTTTACTATCTTCCGGGTATTAAGGAAAGATACCTTCGAAATATCGGGGAGGAAAAGAAAGGGTCTGAGTTTTGATTTCAAAGGAATCCAGAAAAGAACAAGAAAAAAGAGAGGGAAATAGAAAATATCAAGGGGAAATTCTGCTGATGAAGAACAAAAATAGGATTCGCAGGCCAAGAATTCGACCTCCAAAACGTCATAATTTTGTAAATATGACGAAGAGTTTGCGCATGAGATTGGTGTAATATGATCGATGTTTCATTTTGAGACGGTAATTCTCTAATTAATTGGTCGTCGGGAAAGTTTTCCAAGGAAGTGGTTCATTTAGAGAGGGATTCGAGAGGGGAAATCCCTCAAGTGTTCGATGAAATGAGAAGCGAAGAATACGGATGGGATAGCGATTCAGAGAGAAATGGAATTGAGAAGAGGCGGTTATGTGGGTGGTTTAGTGATTCTCCTCTGTGCATTGGCAATTGTGAGCTCAGAGGGCAGGAGGAAGACGTTAGAAATGGTTATCGCCAATGCCGCCGATTGCCATTTCACATCCTCAGAGTTGGAAGGAGCTATGGTAATTTCATGCTTTTGTATATAATTTTGAACTTCTTGCTTTCAATTCAAACTAGAACCATGATTAGGGATGAGTGATTCGTACCTTTTTGTTTCTGTTTTTGCTTCCTTTTCTGTTCATGGTGGATGGTTTGATCGTTTGAATGAATGCATGCCAGCAGCTGTTCATCATCTGCAAAATAGAACAATATTTTGATGTAATGTTAGCGTGATAACAGGGCGAGAAGGCATGCACGAAACAATTTGTTCCTTGCATCCAGAAAGAAACCATGGATAAATCTATAGCAATTCTATCTCCTGAAATGAAACATGGCTTGTTGGATTGTTTAAGAAAGAGAAGTATGTTTTCTCGTGATTTATCTGATTCGGTTAGGAGATCAATTGAGTTCATTTTCGTAGAGTCCAATATTCACATGAGACAATTAATTAGATTGTTTCAAGGTTCATCACCACCGCACCCTACTGCAGCTCCAGCTCCATCTCCTGTTGCAGAATCACCGGCTAATTCTCCATTACTGTCTCCCATTCATGCTCCAATGTCGTCGCCGAGTAATGCACCAACCAATTCTCCTCCTGTCGTGGCCCCGGCCCCGTTGCCAGAACTGCTACCGCCAGTGGGCGACACTGATGTTTTGAATTCACCTCCATCTACTGTAGCTGGCTCACCACCTCTTCCACGAGCTTCTCCCAAGTCTCGCCCTCTAAAGAAGCATGAAGAAAGCCAGATGGGCATAATTGCTGGTATTGTAGCAGCTGGTGTGGGAGTTGTTCTTGTGGTTGCGCTGGTTTTGTTCTGCTGTCGTAGAGGTAAGGGAAGTAAGGTTGAGCCGAAGGATGGGCAAAAGAATGAGAAGCCTTTAAACAACATATCTTTGAGTGAATTACCAGCAGGTTCTTCACTGAAGGCATACAGTGTTGGAAATCCAGCAACCAAAGAGTTCAACGCTAATAATGGAACTAAACCACCACCCTCTTTTGTTGGCAACATAGCAGTGGATCCTGAAAACCATACCTATATGGCTGAGGGTCCAACATCTGATGGTAAATCATCAGCAATGCCGCCTCTAAAACCCCCTCCTGGAAGACCAGATGCTCAGCCTCCTCCTCCAACAGCACCTGCTGTGGCACCTCCACCCCCTCCGCCTGCACCCAGAGCTCCACCACCATCACCCCCGAAAGTTTCTCGGCCCCCACCTGCACCACCGGCGGCAATCCCTGGTAAACCTCAAGCACCACCGATGGCGCCACATAAGGGTGGACCTAGTGGCTCAAGTATGGATCCTGATGCAGTAGGCCATAAAACCAAGTTAAAGCCCTTTTTCTGGGATAAGGTTCTTGCCAACCCTGGACATTCCATGGTCTGGCACGAGATTAGTGATGGATCATTCCAGTAAGCCTACTTGAATTCTTAGTTCTGAATAGTAATTACTATGCAGCAGAGGGATTTGATGTATATTACAAAATTGACAGATTCAATGAGGAGATGATGGAGTCCTTGTTTGGATATGCAGCAGTGGAAGCTAACAAAGGCAACCGCAAGAAAGATTTAGCTTCGGAACCTTCAGTACAGTACATTCAAATCATCGACCCTAGGAAAGCTCAAAACCTTTCAATTCTCCTACGGGCACTGAATGTGACAACAGAAGAAGTTGTGGATGCCATTCAACAAGGCAATCTCTCTGTTCTTGTGTTTGTGTTGTGCTTGTGATTTGATAAGAGAATAAAATCTACAATCGGTTCAATTCATGAAACTAACAGAGGGTTTATAACAAATTATGTACCAGGAAATCCTGATCTTCCAGCAGAGCTCATGCAGACCTTGTTGAAGATGGCACCAACAGCAGAAGAGGAGCTGAAACTGAGATTATATTCAGGGGACCTTTCTCAGCTAGGTCCAGCAGAACGGTTCCTGAAAGTGTTGGTGGACGTTCCTTTTGCTTTTAAACGATTGGAGTGCCTTCTGTTCATGCTCTCGTTGAGGGAAGACGTCGCTAGCATTAAAGAGGCATTTGCTACGCTACAGGCAAGTATTTTCAAATCCAAAATCAAACACAATCGCTTTATGAAACACAGCATGTAATTTACCCACTAGTTGATAAATGTTATAGGTCGCCTGCAAAAATCTTAGAAACAGCAGGCTATTTTTCAAGCTACTAGAAGCAGTTCTCAAAACTGGCAATCGTATGAATGTCGGGACGTACCGTGGCGGTGCTCAGGCGTTCAAGCTCGATACGCTCTTGAAACTGGCGGATGTTAAGGGAACCGACGGCAAAACTTCGCTCTTACACTTTGTCGTACAGGAGATTATTCGTTCGGAGGGCAGTCGAGCAGCCCGCTCTAATAGACGTAGCCGGAGTTCGTCCAGTATAGTTTCCAACGATACGGTTTCCGAAGACGTCGTCGACGGTTCTGTGGAACATCATCGGCGATTAGGTCTTCAGGTCGTTTCTGGTTTGATCACGGAGCTCCAGGACGTTAAAAAAGCGGCCGCCATAGATGCGGAAGGGCTAACGAGGACGATCTCGAAACTCGGCCAGTCTCTGCTTAGAACCAAAGGATTTATAAACGCGGAGATGGAAAGTTTGGACGAAGACAGCAAATTCCACCAATCGGTGTCGAAATTTGTGGAAGGAGCAGAAGCGGACATTTCGTGGATTGCAGGGGAAGAAAAGAGGATCATGGCACTGGTGAAGAGAACGGTGGATTACTTCCATGGAAATTCCGGAAAGGACGAAGGATTGCGACTGTTCACGATCGTACGCGATTTCCTAATTGTGTTAGACAAGACCTGTCAACAGGTCGAAGAAGAAGCTGCAGCTGCGGCAAAGCAAGCAAAGAATTCCAAAAAAGAAACTCCAACATCGTCGCAGCAGAATTCAGATCTACAGCAGCGGCTATTTCCAGCGATTGCAGAACGCCGGGTGGGCGAGGACTCAAGTTCTTCGGACGTCGACGACGACGACGATGGCAAGAGTTCATCATCATCAGCAGCAGACTAGATTTCACGACACTGAAAGTGTCTCAATTATACGAATAGGAATTTTTCTTGCATGAAATAATATACTTTTTAGTTATCAGAAGAACCCAATTATTTTCTTTCGGATCCATGAAACCTTCAAGAAGATACATGAGCGAAGGAATCAACCTGTTGATATTAGCATAGCTAAACGATTCTTCCAATGTATAATTTTCTGGGTCCAATGAAATTCACAAGTACAGAAAGAAATTCTGTCAAGGAGAGACTTTTTTCTTTCGATCATCATTCGGTTATTAATACGACTGCTACTACAAACAGTATTACATCTTTGATCGTGAAATATCGATGGCTTGTTGAACCCTATAAATGGCACGAAAGTAGAATACTCGTGGGTGGGTCCTTTATATTTTAAGTTTTGTGAATAGGGGCAATGCTTAATAGAGAAGAAAAGAAGGATGATTAGCTTAGTTTTTGTCTGATATGCTTCACAAGAGGAGAAATGATACATCAAATCCAAAAGCAATTTCCACTACTCAGCAGCAGTGGCAGTAACGTAATAAGCGACACAAAACAAGCCATGAACGAAGCACAAAATCCCTCCAATCGACAGGAAGTGATGGTGTGTGAAGCCACAGGATGCTCGGGATTTGTTGTTGCCCAATGCTCCGATCACCAACATCGACATCGCCACCGCTAGAATTATCCTGTTTTTTTCAAAACCAAAACAAACCCAGTTCAGTGTCTTAGTTGTTAAATGAAAGTTGATTTCAAGAAGCGTAAAATACCAAGTGAAAACGAGGCAGGCGACGGAGATTTGCTTGTTTGGGGGTGATTTTTCGAGCGCTTCTTGCGAGCAAATGCAATTACAGCCGCCGAGCAGGTTGGCGATTACGTGGGCTAATCCCAAAACCCCGGCTGCTGCTAATCCCAATCTGTAAGCTTGCGCGCTTGGGTCTCTGCACTCGAATATCCATAGCCGGAGGTTCTTCACCTGCTCAACAATCATGGCAGCAATTATGTTTGTGAAGAGATAGCGTGAGATCCTACTTAAAAGGGTGTGGAGACCTCCTCCTAGTATTAAAATTCATAAGGAGAAGTTTGTAAAGAAAAGTACAAAAAGGGTAGCGGTCAACTTGGATTGCTACAAATAGTATCAGAGCTAGACACTGGGCGATGTGCCAGTGATGAGGCTGAGCCTCGAAGGGTCAGAATTAGACATCGAGCAATGTGGCAGCGAAGATGTTGAGCCCTGAAAGGGGTGGATAAGAGACGATGTGCCAGCAATAAGACTGAATCTCGAAGGGGGCAAAGACACTGGCCTCAAAAGAAGTGGATTTGGTGGGGTCCTACATCGATTGTAGAAAGGAATGAGTGCCCTCGAGGATGCTGGGCACTGAAGGGGGTAAATTGTGAGATCCCACATGGGGAGGAGAACGAAACACCCTTTACAATGGTGTGAAAACAAAACCTTGAGGAAAGTTCGAGAGGAAAAACCTAAAAAGGACAATAAATATGAGCTTGAAATGAGTAGTAGTAGTACCTTGTTTTGTGCAATATCGGCTTCGATGCCAAGTAGGCCGGCGACGATGTCCATGGCCACCACCAACAAACATACCAACACGCCAACCAACTTCATATCCTTCTCTTCTTTGTATTAGACAGCAGGGGAAATGAAGTATTTATGGGCTTCAAAAAGCATGCATTTTTTGAGCTAAAAAATGCTTCTTTACCCACACACTACAAAGCTTTTAATTTTGGTGGTGTTTTCATAATGGATTCCTTTCATGGGAGAGCAAGGAAAGTAGGGCATCAACCAGCTCCTGCTGATGGACGAGAGGCCCAGTTACTTCTCTTGGCCCAACTTTGTGACATGATGCTTCAACCTTTTACATTCTTATTTCTTGCTTAAGGCATAGGGTAATAGCCACTGGGGAATGCCTTGGGATACCAAATTTGAAAACTGTAGCATGTTTGTGCTAGAAGGTATGCTGCACGTGAGACAGGCTTTGCACATCAGTGGCACGATCGGTTATCGGGGCAAACCAACCTTCCTCCAAAAAGAATTGTGCTATGCCTCCCAATTCCTATAGATGGAAAGAGCTACCTGGTGATCCCTTGGACGTTTGGCCCCCCAATTCATATAGATGGAAAGAGCTGCCCGATATTCCCTAGGTTACAACATGTCTAGCCCCCCAATTCTTATAGATAGAAAAAGCTGTAAGGGCCCCCGACCCCTATAGATGGAAAGAGCTACTTGGAGATCCCTAGGTTGTAGCACGTCTAGTCGTTAACTTCTTGTACTTGATGAAAGAGCTGCCTAGTGACCCCTAGATTGCAGCACGTCTAGCCCCCCGATTCCTATAGATAAAAATAGTTGTCAGAGCCCCCGATCCCTACAGATGGAAAGAGCTACCTGGTGATCTCTAAGTTGTAGCACGTCTAGTCATTAACTCCTCGTGCCACTACCGCTGTTTCTAGAATCGACACAAGCCTCACCTGCACAAGTACTTACGTAGTGTAGTGTCTTATTGAAACTTTGAAAAGCTTAAGATTATTTTTTTCGACCAAGTAAAAAATTTATGAGTATTTTTATTAATTTAACTTTTATTATTATTATTATTATTATTATCCTAATATAATTTTATAGATATAACTTTTAGAAATATGAAAAATATTAACTATGTCGTAAATAAATAAATTATTGTTACTTTGAAATTTGTCCAAAATACTATTAATAAAAATAAAAATAAAAATGGATGGCAAAACTGAAAATAAACGAGGTGGGCTGGGAATAAAAGGAAGACTCGAAACCACGTGGGTGTGGCCTTTGTGTTTACTACTCCTACACCCAACCGCCATGCATTATTCCCAATTTCCCTGTCTTTGTCGCTCTTTCATGTGCCATTACTTCCTTTATAATACAACCATTGCACTTAGAAAGTCATTACAAATCGTGTCGTATAAACTATTTTATTCGTGAGTTTTCGGCCGAGACATGTCGGTACCTACCCACCGGGGTCCAAAAAAGGGCTATACTTTTCCGAGAGGGACACAAACAGCCTTGAATCATGAGGGTTCAAAAGTAAAGACCATAAATGTGAAGAACAGAGGGAGGGGGATCCCATCCTGTGATTTGGGATTATTACGTCCATACAAGGGCAATCGAGTCATTATGGGTGGGACTTTGGACTTGGGGAGTTGGGTGTAGGGTACCGTGCCCTACAAAATCAATACTTGTTTATTTTTCTTTTGGGGTCTGCGAGTTTATTATAAACTACTCTTTTTTTTTGGGGCAGGAATGTCAGTGGTGTTGCTCTCTCTGCGTGTCTCTATGGTTGTTTGTTGTAGTGCTGCTTGTTTCTTACAGCCGCGTTGAGAATCTTTATGATTTTGGGATCATTTTGTTGTGAATTTGTTGATTTCTGAACAACCCCATTTGCCTAAACACCCTGAATCGCACTCTGTTCTTCATCTTCTTCACTAACCCTTTCTCTTTTTCTGGGCGATGGAAGTCTGCTGCAATCTTGAAGTGGATATCAATGGCGAAGAGATTTTCATGGTGGATAAGGTAATTCAACGCTCTTTCTTTACCATTCCTTCATTTTAACAAACCCCTTTTGGTTCTTTCTCTTCGTTTGTGAATATTTGATCGGATTCTCCTTTGGTGTTCATCTTCTTCTTCTTAATTTTGTGTTGATTTATTCTGTTCTTATTTTGGGCTGCTTCTGCAGAACACTGTAGCTTCATATTCTGGCAGATTAAGCAAGTTATTTGGTAGATCAAAGGCTAATTTACGAAATTTGAAGTTGATATTCCAGGATTTTCCTGGTGGGGCAGAGGGTTTTGAGTTGATATTGAAGTTTTGTTATAACAATGGGTATGTCCAAATGAGTCCTTCGAATGTTCCTGTTTTGTATTCTGCAGCACAGTTCATGGAGATGAACTGTTCAATCTCAGGCACTCAAAATTTACAGGAACAGACAGAGAGATATCTTGATGATATCAACGAGTGGACTTGGTCTGAGCTTTTGAATGCTTTGAAACGATGCCAAGATTTGTCTCTTAGCCGCCCTTCAATTGTTCTTCACAAATGCTTAGACTCTCTTGTTGGAAAGCTGCATTTGGCTTTGGAAGAACATTGTTGTCCATCGACCTCCTCGTCCGATGGCTCGGCGTTACGGTTTTCGTGCGATACGAAAAGCACTGAAAGCTTGAAGACAGTGTTCTCTAATGGAGTGTGGTGGTTTGAGGAATTGTTACTCTTGAATCCTGACTTTGTTAAAATGATTGTGCCATTGATGCTCAAACGAGATTTTGATGAAGTAGTCATTGCTAGGTTCCTGGTTTATTACCAGAAATCGAAGATCTCGAACGCGTCGAGAGACGAAAAGCGAAAGATTGTTGAGGTTGTCGTCGAAATGCTTTATACTCTCGACCACAATTCTGTTTCCTGCAAGAGTCTTTTCAGTATTCTTCGAGTTGCTTTGGGATTGAACATAAACAAATGTATTCGAAACAAGTTGGAGAAGATGATCGGAGCGCAGTTGGATCGAGGAACGTTAGATAATTTACTACTTCCATCTCGATCTGGGTCGAGCTATTTATATGATGTGAATCTCGTTCTAAGATTTGTCAAAGCATTTTTGCACGAACAAAAGAGTAGAACATCTCAAATGACATTAACAAGAGTAGCTACATTAATGGATTTGTACATGGCTGAAGTAGCTCCTGATCCTTGTTTAAAGCCTTCAAAGTTTCTAGCCCTTGCCAAAGCCTTGCCCGAGTATGCTCGACGCTCCCACGATGATATGTACCGTGCCATGGATATGTACTTCGAGGTAACGATTTGAACCCATATAGCTCTTTTCTGGTGTTATACTTAATTATGGACTGAGTCATGTTGGTTTACAGGTTCATACAGATATTTCAGAAGAAGAAAGGATTAAGATGTGTTGTGCACTGAACTATGAGAAGCTTTCAGTAGAAATCTGTATAAATCTTTCAAGAAACAGAAGATTTCCATCAAAATCTTCCATACAAGAGCTTTTCTCTGAGCAACTCAAGCAAACGGCTAAGAACTCTAAATCGATCACGAGTTTGCCTCGTAAACTCGACGAATGCGAGAACAAGAGTAGTAAGAGGGATGAAACGAGCAACCGGGTTATGTTCGATACCAAAAAGCTCGATTTTTCTGATGAAAATGAGAGATTGAAAGAACATATACAAGGAATCCAATGGAGAGTGATGGAATTAGAGCGTGTGTGTAAGAAAATGCATACTCAAATGGGTAAAGTCATGAAATCTAAAGTGACTAGTCATAGTCAGCTGAAATCTTTGCCTTGGCTTTGTTCATAGTGGCATTCCTGATTTGAATATTGTTGTTCTTATTGTACAAAGTGAGGAAATTATTGTTCCTGATTTGAATAGAGTTGATATTGTCTGTTTTTGTCCATTATATATCACGGACAGTCTCACGATTTTAAAACGCGTCTACTAGGGAGAAGTTTTCACACTCTTATAAGAAATGTTTCGTTCACCTCTCTAACCAAGGTGGGATCTCACCATCCACCCCCTTGAGAACCCAGTGTCACAATCGCACTCTTGATGGCAGTGGACTTGCGATTGTGCAATACTCACTTTCCAACGACAAGTGAGCTAAGCCAATTCGTTCTTGCGTCGCTACGGCCAAGCGACGCATGCTCAAGCCTCTGGCCTCGGTTTAAGAGAAGGTTTTAGAAAACGAGGGCAGAGAGAGATTTTTGAAAGAGACGTTATATAAGTAAGTAAGAGAGTAACAACAATGGCTAGCTCACATATATAAACTTGGGTAGGGAGAAGCTGACAAAGAGTCATATCCCCCTGTAGTACATTATGAGGCATTTCATGTCTAGCAAACATAGACATGATTTTTTCCGAAACGTCATACTCCCTAGAAATACAAAAGGAAAACACTATAACATGAAAAGACATAAAGGGTTTGGCTTGTCATGGGCATGTGACCATGGGCAACACGCCTTGGACGAGCATGACCGTGACATCCAGCATTCTCGCTAACACACCACTCAATGTCTAGCTCTAATATCGTTTATAACAGTCCAAACCCACCGCTAGCAAATATTGTTTACTCTAGCTCAAGGAGAAGCCCATCTCTAGCAACTCATACGAAACTATAAGAGCAACACGAGTAAAAAATGTTTAAAAGAGTTTGGCTTAAACGCTACTCTTGTTGATATCCCATTTCCAAGGGCATTAAAAACGGCACCGACACCAAGTTTGTGTACAATATAGAGAAGAATCCGTTACGTTATTGAATCTCCTTATGCTTTCCATCACTCCCAAGAATATGTAAACATTTGACGAACAACACAAAGGTATCTAATTTATGATGTTAATGGAAGTGCTTTAAGTGCAAGCAACATTGACTTTCACCATTCACAAAACCCACCACCTTTCAAATTGCAACGTTCAAGAACAACCCTAAACATTAAATTAAACCCACTTTTTTTTTTTTTTTAATTTCTTTTGAGGAATAATAGACTCAAAAGTTGCCCAAATGGCTTCAAATTTCTTTCTACTTTCCACTAAAAATCGGTGGGTTTTTATTTCAAAATTAGTCTTCATCGTTGAATTTGAATCGATGCACTAAGTCGATGTGTAATCATCTCCACACGAACAATCGAATTTCATTGATATCAATTGCATCTGTTGAACTCAATAGACATATACACTAGAAAAATCACGTGTATCGTATTAACTTCAATTCCACCTAGTGAACTCTACAAACACGTGCACTCGAAGAGTTAATTAGAAAAGGGTAAAATAGGAAATAAAAATTATATTCCAAACCCTCATTATTTATAATTATAGATTATAAAAACAATGAATATTTAAATTTGGGCCGCCTAATTTGCAGATAGCCCAAGACAAAACCGTGGTGGGCTGCACCGGCTCACCGCACGGGCTCCGGTCCAAGCCTTCAAGTGTAAATGGATCCACCGAATTGAGCCCAAATTCGGCCCACTATGTTGGGCCCTCTAGTCCAGTTTCCTTATTAAAAAAACATTTTAAAATATCCAGTGTTTTATATACTCCAGAAAATATTAAAATACATACATTATCCACTTGAAAATAAGTACGATTTTCCGACCAAGTTGATAAAGTCCTATTTCTATATAAATTTAAATATAGAAATAAATAAATAAATAAATTCAACAAGTCCAAAAAAAGAAAAAGCTTTTTCAAAATTTTAATATTTAAATTGACGGGTGGAAAAGTTAAAGCGTAAATGACGTGGAAATGTTGGAAACCGACAAAGACCTGTGAGTGCCTAATTAAGCACATGCTTTCTTTAATTAATCTATTTCTAATTCTAAGAATCACGTGTAATTAATCATCTAATTTAGAAATTATTTATTAAATTTAGATCCAAATCTAATTTAAAAATTCACCTACTTTACTAAATTAGGCGTAAATATTAAATTTTATTTGGAAGGCGTATTAATGAAGTGTCGGTTACGGAAAATTGAAATTCCGGAATTACTAAAAATAATTAAACAGACAAAATAATTATGGCAAATATCGTAATAAAAATTATGGGGGAAAATGTAGTGGAGAGAAATTGTGACGTGGCAATATATACAAATAGAAGTGGTGGGGACAGGGATGGACACGTCAGGCGTACCCAGAAACGTATGATTGCGTGTCACAGAGATGATTTTGCAGGTTTTTGGTTGTCGTTTTGTAGTGCGCGAATGGATAATAATAATAATATATCATATGAAATAATGTATACTATCACAAAAGAAAAATAAATAAATAAATAAATTATATTATACAAAAATATTATTAAATCTTTTTTTTTTTTTTTGTCGCAAAAATAGTTGCTTAATACTATAATTTAAAATAAAAAATACTTCATAAAAATAGTCTTGAACATCCATCCATTTGAATTTTTTTTTTAGCATCGAGCATTTTGGTGTCCATACTAAACATTTACGACCTACGTTCCGAATAGCAGATTCATGATCCAATCTCCGCACATGAACTAGGGTGCAATACAGACAAACTCGTGCCGTTCGGTGCTATCCTTGAAAGATTCTTTTCAAACGAAGATGTCCGACACACTTTATCTCGTGATGCTCGCTCACGTTGTGCCACAGGATAGCTCGCTCGAACATAAGAGCAGTGGAAAGCCAACATCATGACTTAAATTTTTGAATAAAAATTATATTTGAAAAAGAGTGTTAATGCCTTAAAATAAAAATTGAAACTCATCTTATTTTCATCTAAAATTCTGTATTTATAAATATAGTTTTAAAAATAGAAGATTATTTCAAAAGTATGCACGTAGCTACGTTTCATTGTAACAACTTTTAAAATTTGACGAGTAATATTTATACTTTATAGGTTTTCGTGATTATTATGATTAAAGTAATCCACCCGAACATTCTCGTGTAAAGTCGTAAAGTTAATAAAAAAATGAATAAATTAATTTTATTTTCGTGTTTGTTTAAAATTTTAATCATATTTTTATTGAAAGTTTATGAATATTATTTTTAGAGTTTTAAAACATTTTTGAAAAACGAGAAAAAAATAATAAAATTATATCTTAGAATTAAATTGATTGAAATATCCTAATAGCATTTTATAGTGGGGACCATCACAGCCAGCTGGCTCTGTAGTCAGCAAAGTAAGACAAAAAAACAAAGATGCAAAACTGTAAATAAAAAAAATAAAAATAAAATAATAATAATAATAATACAGCCCTGTGAAATTGGAAGGCTTGTGGACCACAGCGGCGATCACAGCGGGCGAGTGACTTCATTTATGTAGTCGCGGGATGGGGTTTAGTACGGTAATTTCTTGGGGAGGAATCAAGTGGCTTAGCGAAGAGAGCCAAAGCTTATCAGTTATATCACTGCTATTGTCACACAGCTGTACTACGCCACGTAGCAAACACCCATTGGCTGTCACTGGACCCCCACATCTCAGAACAGGGGACAGCTAGTACCAAGCGCCACTATCACTCTGCAAAGCTTCTTCCAGCTGTTTGGGCCAATAGTAACGGCTACATTCTCCCTTTTTTCAAAAGTCTCGCTCTCGGAAATTTAAATCCGACGTGGCGTATTCGAAATACGTGGAATATTCGATTTTAAAAACCCATGATCATTCGAAATACGTGGCGTATCCTCACTTATAAACTCAAGATCATTCCTCACTTATATACCCATGATCATTTCCAAAATTAGTCGATGTGGGACTTTCTTCATCCAACATCTCCCCTCGAACAAAGTGCGCCTCCCCTTAATCGAGGCTCGACTCCTTTAGAGTCTTAGTCATTTTTTACTGCATTCGAGGAGACTTGACTCATCTTCTTTTGGAATTTTTTGTTAGATATTTGAGGATTTACCAATTTATTGGCACGACTAAGTTTAGGGCATGACTCTGATATCATGTTAGACGAACATGACTCTCCACAATGGTACGATATTGTCTACTTTTAGTATAAACTCTCATGGAGTTAGTATTCCTCATTTATAAACTCATGATCATCTAACTAGTAGAATTTGGAGCTTGTGTAAGAAGCAGAGGAAAATTGGCTATAAATACACTGCTATGGATTACTGCACAGTAGAAGCTTCAGCTCAGCTTATAAGCAGTGTCCATATCTGCTCTGTCCATGGCTGCTTCTGTGTCTTTTGCTTGTGTTCTTGGCTTCTTTCTATGTTCTTTAATGGCGGGTTCCATCGAATCCAGAAATTTTCATGACCTGTTCCAGCCAAGCTGGGCTTTCGATCATTTCATCTATGAAGGAGAGCTTCTTAAGCTTAGACTCGACAACTCTTCCGGTACTTTAGTTACTATATTAAATTCTTCTCTGGTTTTCGTTTTCGAGTTGCTGATTCTGAGAATTTCCAGGTGCTGGGTTTTCGTCGAAGAACAAGTACCTGTTTGGGAAGGTCACCATTCAAATTAAACTCATCGCCGGTGACTCTGCTGGAACTGTTACCGCATTTTATGTATGTTCTTAATCAAATCATTGAAATGGGTTAACGATTATCTTGAAATGTGATGTAATCATGTGTCCGTGATGATGCAGATGTCATCGGAGGGCTCGAATCACAACGAATTCGACTTTGAGTTTCTGGGGAATACGAGCGGCGAACCTTACTCTGTTCAAACCAATGTGTATGTTAATGGCGTGGGGAACAGGGAACAGAGGTTGAACCTCTGGTTTGACCCAACCAAGGACTTTCACTCCTATTCCATCTTCTGGAACCGTCGACAAGTCATGTAAGCAATCTTCCTTGGCCCATGTTTTATGGTCTCTGCTTGACAATGTCGGGGTGGACCATTTTTGCTTTTGGCTGTTTGTGTCGGGGATGGGGTCACTCGCTACAAAACAGAGCAAAACAGAGAAAAACAGAGCAAAACAGAACAAATTTCGGTTCCATGAAAAAAGGGGCATTGAATTTCGTGCATTTTGATGATTTTTTGTATCTTTGTGAATTTTGGTCAGTTTCCTCGTGGATGAAACTCCGATCAGAGTTCATTCGAATTTGGAGCACAGAGGCATACCCTTTCCGAAGGATCAAGCGATGGGTGTATATAGTTCAATATGGAACGCCGATGATTGGGCAACGCAGGGTGGTCGGGTGAAGACAAATTGGGCCCATGCGCCGTTCATAGCATCATACAAAGGCTTTGAGATCGACGGCTGCGAGTGTCCAACGACGGTTGCGACGGCGGATGTTGCTCGGAAGTGTAGCAGCGATGGGGAGAAGAAGTATTGGTGGGACGAGCCGACAATGTCTGAGCTGAATCTGCACCAAAGCCATCAGCTGGTTTGGGTTCGGGCTAGGCATATGGTGTATGACTATTGTACGGACAGTGCGCGGTTTCCTGTTACTCCTGCTGAGTGCGTTCATCACTCCCACCGCCATTGGTGATGGAAGAAATGGGACAGTAGTGCGTACGAAGAAGAAACATGTGCTCCATGTTTTGCTTTTGAATTTTATGATGGCCATAATGTAATATGAAGCAATGATGGTTTAATGTATGAAATGATTAGCATTTTTTATCCTTGTGGGGCCCGATGATCACGAGACGGTAGAATTTTTACGTTTGGTAAGGTGTTGGGTGATATAATTTAAACGTTCGACACATAAAAGCAAAAATCAAACAAACAAGTGAAATGTCACCATCTCAAAATAATTATGAATATAATATCATCAGGTTGATGTACAATTCTTATTGGTATAGATTTGAAATCAAAATCAAAAATCAATTAATGACAATCGATACAACATTATTGTTAGATATGAATATTTGGTCGGTATAAATTTCAATTGAATTTGTACATATTTAAATTTATTTATTTAGAGATAAAGTATTTCAAAATGAAGATATAGAAGACTAGACCATCACTACGTGTTGAGGATTAAGGGGAGGCTATTCGAGAGCTCTATAAGCCTCAGTGTACTTTGTTCGAGGGAAGGATCGATGAGGATTATGAGAAGTGAGTCCCATAGGAATATTCATTTATTTTATTTTTAATTAAAATATGGAAAATTAGTGTTTCTTGTTTTATTTTGAAAAATTAATTGGGCCTTTGGATCATTCGGCCCATACAATAAATAACAAAATTCACAATTCACAAGTAGATCTGTTAATTTAATTGGAAGTGGTACTTTTGGGGCCTAGGGTTCCCCGTTCGTCCGCTTTGTAGTCGTCAACGCGACCGTCTTTTGTCTCTGGCTGGCACTTTAGAATCGGAATGTCTTTCCTTTGTTCGACGTCGCAAATTTAGGAACTTCTTCTCACCGCAGAAAAGGAGGTAATTTTCTAGCTTTTTTTTTTACAAAAATTCTGATTCTTTTTAGCTTCAAAATAGTGGCTGCTTTGTTCATCACTGTGAAATGAAAAGTGGGCCTTTCTGTTGACTTCTGTTGTGCAAAGTTTAAGAGATCAGCAGAATGTGGAATTTATGAATTTTGTGTTGTTTTCCCCCCTTTTTTTCTTTTCCTGAAGCTTGTGGTTGAGCTAAAGGGTTTGTGAAATGCGATCCTGGGTTGAACAGAGGTCGTAAAAATCAAATGGTGTTTTGACTTTGCAGGCACGGATTAACTAATGTATGCAAGGGGGATTGTCCTTCCTCTTTAATTATAGATGCCATCGTTTTCATTTCCGTTTGCATTTTTTAAAGGTGTTTTAGAATCTACGCCTACCGGCAGTTTCCCACTAGTTTCATTTTTTTTTTAGAAGTTAATCGTACGGATCCACTATTACATGTTTTAATGAAAGAAAACGCTACTGGGTAGTGTTTCTTTTACAATTTTGAGGATTAAGTGACTTGATAAATGTGTCCTGTAGCCCGGGTGTGAATGTCAACTTCCACTTGGTCGTTAGTTCTTGACATAGTGAAATTATAGCTGGGACTGGGATCAGCTTGTTTACTGCAATATACACGAAGCACCAGTTCAATTTGGTGGGGAACATGAATCTTGTGCACAATTTAACTTCGTTTTATTTTGATCTGTTCCTTTTTTGAAGCGCTGTAGTTGCAGTCAACATAATTTAATTTAGGAATCAGTTAGTATGGAGTACACTAATGAGTGAAAAGTTAAAAATTGTGTTCATAGCATTTTGCCACATTAGCGGCGGTCACCTTCATGATGTGCGACTGTTGTATTTTCAATGAGCATTGGGTGGCAGCAATCCCCTGATAGGAATACAATTTTGGTACCTTTAGGATATCACTAGATAGGGGCGTTGTTATGGGGTCTAAATAAATAGAGGAAGTGGGCTAGGTGAATGGTAGGCATTTATTTTTGTGATCGAATTAGGACTTGAGAGATATATCGAAAGGGGAGGTTCGTAGTACCTCAAATACTTGGGGGAGTTAGTTTGTAATTCCATTATCTCTCATTTTCCAATACATTTGGGTTCTATCATGCCCGTTTTTCAGTTTGGACTCGACTGAAATTTGTTGGGTACACATCCATAGCATGAGGAGTTAGAATGGGACAATTGAATGATTTGGAACTTAGTTATTTTTAGGAATAACAAAACATACATATTGGGATCGTAATGTTACCTTTAAATCAAAAGTTTCTCTATTGCTAAAGAATGAGCATGTCCTTGGGTCATCATAGAAATGCAGATAGGGTTGATGAGGGAACAAACGAAGAAACTTCATGGGAGTGTTTTTTTCTTTGTTTCCGTTCATTTGCATCACGTACACGTGCTCTGTAGCATGATGCACATATGGCCTGGAAAATTATTTGTCTACTGATTTTGCTTTATTTGTGCATTTGATTGATTGCTTATAGTATGAAAATTGAAATCATCTTATAATGGTGACAGGTTCTTTGTGGTCTTTCTTATTTGTTCAGTCCAATCTATTTAATTCTTGGATGCCTAAATTAGAAAAATTACAAACTAGACGGCCTGGATCTTTATCCGTGGCAGAGACTCTTGCAAAATGGAAAGATTACAATGATCACCTCGATTCATGTAATGATGAGGCGAAACTCACTCGTAGAGTTCCAGCCAAGGGATCGAAGAAAGGCTGCATGAAAGGTAAGGGAGGGCCAGAGAATATGCGATGTAATTACAGAGGAGTTAGGCAAAGGACATGGGGGAAATGGGTTGCAGAAATTCGGGCCCCGAAAAGGGGAAGTCGGCTGTGGTTAGGTACATTTCCAACTGCCATTGATGCGGCACTTGCTTATGATGAAGCTGCAAGGGCCATGTATGGGACTTCAGCTCGCCTGAATTTTCCCAATATCTCAATTCCAACCTTGCTAAAAGAAAAAGAATCACCACCAACAAAGGAATCTCCTTCTCCTGAAATCAAGAGGTCTTCAATCTCTTCTTTAGGGTCAACTTCACTTAGTCTGAGTTACGAGTCCACAATAACATCAGATCACTCTGAGGAAGGTGCAGCCGAAGATGTGTAACCAGCTATAGCCTTTGACCATTGTAAAGTTTATGAATCGGAGAATCGAGGCCAGGGATCGATTTTTTTGGACAATTGATGTAATTTCCCTTCTGTGTACAAGTATATGTGGGAGGTAGAGCTGATTGTAATTTTTTTTTCTTTGTCCGTCATGAGTACATGTAGGGTTCTAGGAAAGATGAAGTGGGGGTGAAATATTGAAACCACTAGAACTTTTCTAATTGAACCATTCCTTCCTAGTGAGAGAGGTAGGATTGTATTGGAGGGTAGATTGAACTCTGATATGTGTGCTTGTTACTTGTGTAGTGATCCATGTAGATGCTTTATGTTTAATTTGTTTTAGTGGTTCATATTTCTGTGCTCTAATCAGATACATTGAAGCTAAGGATAATCATATGGTGTGATGTAACAGTCACGAGATTCCTGAACCGGGTTCAAACTTCTTAGAGCCCTATGACAAGCCCTTGGAAACTTATTAGAAGATCATCTTTCTCTTTGAAACAGGGACGTGTTTCTCTTTGATTCTTCTATCTTTAAAAAGTCTCGTTCTTATCCCATCCACATGGGTAGACTATTATCTTCTTATCATTTAACTTTATTTGAGATTTAGATTGTCAAAAGCACGTGGAAGTGTCATCGCATGCCATGGAATGAAATTGACCATTCAAAAAAACAAAACCCAGTTGTTATTTCAACAACAAAGCAAACCAGATGAAAAACTTATGACAATCTCAACTCAGAAACTTGAAAATACATGAAGAACAAGCTGAATTAATTTACTTGCACCAAGAACTACTAGGAAAGAAGACGGTGCAGAGCCTTGGTATCCACTTTTGGGCATTTTTTACTGAAGTATTTGGTAACAACGTTCGAGTCCAAAAGCTCAATGATGTGCGTAGAATTTACACATCGAGGCGTCTTGTATTGGCTCATTGAAGCTCCTCGATTCAGTGCCTGTGCCATGAGTTTCTCAAAAGTTCCAACCTTTACAATCTTTATCTCCAATGGATTGATACACTTCTCATGAGATCGTAGATAGCGGTACGGTCCATTAAGTGACTCTTCAATGGCGAAGCAGCAATCCTCATAGATTGAGGATGGAATAGAAATTCCCCCCTTAACGTGAATTTCCCAGTACAACACATAGTGTCCAGGAAACTTGGAGCTATCCGCATGGCTAGTGTAGTCAGCAATGGCCGCCCCAAATGGGCTCAAAAGACGAGCTGCTTCTTGTACAGCATCATGAAGCTCTGCTTCATCTGTTTTCTCAATATCAAGGCTCAAAACCACGTTTTTCCTGCATACAAAACTAAAATTTGGAGCTTTGTTCTTAAATCCTGTCACACGAAGAATGTCCCCCATGCAATAACGGTAGAGCCCTGCAACAGTAAACTTATTCATGAACTAAATCAGAACTCCCAAGAACAATCTTGAAAAGAAGAAGACAGACAGACTTGCCAGCATAAGTAGTGATGATGAGCTCATATTCATGTCCTAACTTGACATCAACAAGATCAACTAATTCTCGGCTTACTTCTCTACTGGATTTCGTCCTGTCGATCGGCAGGAACTCGAAATATGCCATGGTCGGGATTAAAGTATAGGAGGTTCGATCAGGGCTACACAATGGATCTAAGTTTAACCCAAGGAAGCATTCTGAAGCACCATAATGGTCAGAAACAATAGGAAGGTGATTACTGTAGTAATTTAGCTTGGGAAGGTACTGTGACATGCTTCCTGTCACAATAGCATTAATGTATTTGGCGTTCGGCCATAGCCTTGTAATGATTCCTTCCCATGTTCCTTTGCTACATTCAGCTTCAATAAAATCTGCAAGTTGAGCATTGGGGTTTAGAATGTTCATAACAGCTTCTCTCACTGATGGGTCTGTAATTTTGGTGTTCAAGGTTCCTGCTCTTATATCACTAGCCAAAACAACCCAATGATCTTCGAGGAATTTAAGGACATGGATTAAGGTTGAGGCAAACAGAGTACCAACTCGAAACACTATGTCGTTCTGACACAGCCCACAAAGCAACTGACAGTACAGGCTTTGGTTGGAGTCTGTGCAGAGAATGATGTCTTTAGGACTTGTATTATTGAGGTTTGCTCTCTTGCACAAACTAGTAGTTGCAGTGTGAGCAACAATTCCAGATCTTGTCTTTAACTCAACCTTTGCAAACTGAAAGTGCATTCCTTTGCCTTTGCCCACCAAACTATTTGGAAACAGCTGCTTCATTCTTGGCATCACATAGTCAAAAAATGATAGCCTTCTCATGAACTCTTCTTCATACATTGGAATCAACTTGGGCTCTCCACCAGATGTCCCAGAGCTGCAAGAAACCATTGATTTTAGGCATGGAATTGAAACGCATCAAGAGAATAAGAAGTGTACCTTATAAAGAACTCTGTGATGGGGTTTGTGCATAGGATTGGGGAATCATCGCCGTTGGCTATACGATCTATATAAGGTCTTAATTGTTCGTATGAGATGGGAGGTATAAGGTTCTTGAAGGTTGAAAGCTCGGTAGAGCCATGGAGGCCACGTTGTTGCAAGTATTCGACATCAGCATTTTTTGACAGAATTTGAGTTAGAATTTGTCGTTGGATTTGGCTGGCATGTGTCGTGACATCTTCAATATGCTGTAATGCTTGCTTATCTCTTTCATCAACCTGTGCCATTTTTGTAGGTTTTGAAGCTTTTTTGGTTGCAGAGAAGTAATAATCTGTTCCTCTTTCCCTATTTATTTTATTTCTATGCACGGAGGACGTGATAGAACAACTGTGTAATATGTCACTGCTAGTAGATATTGTCTTTTGTGAGATTCCACATTAGTTGGAGAGAGGAATGAGTGCCACGCTAGATCCTGAAGAGGGTAGATTGTGAGATCCCACGTTGGTTGGTGAGGAAGTAATATGAAAATTTCTCCTTGGTAGACATGTTTTAAATTTTTTTTTTTAAAGAGAACTCTGCAAAAAAAATAAATAAATAAAGAACAATATTTGATAGAAGTGAGCTTGAACTTGGACTGTTACGAACTAACACTAGCTAACTAGACAATATAATGATATATGATTTTATCTAAAGTTAAATATAAAAAGTTATTAAAAAGATTCATTACAATATATTTCATTTTATTTTTGGAGTTATATAAAATTATTAAATGCTCGACAATGCCAACATTAAATGCATGGTGTCAAACAATAATAGTAAGTATTTTTTTTGTGGCTATTTTTGTGCAATAGGCAATAATTGATTTTATCAAGTAATAAATAGAGACTCAACATTGGTGCAAATAATAAATGTATCCTAACTAGAAAATTGTGTAAAATTTAGTCTGAAATAAAATGAATTAATATCAAAATTAAATCTAAAATAAAAATTATAATAAGACTGTGGTTCGGCAATCGACAAGTATTAGTGGAGGACCATAGACCTTTAAATCCACAAGTTTCAGTGGAGGACCAAGAAATTACTCGACTCTCACAATTGTATTGTTGAAACTTCATTGAACATAAATAACAACTTTTGGTCACTTTCTCATGTAGTCTCTCGTCCACTATCAAGGCACGTTTACACGTCCTTCCTATTTCTACACACAATAATGAACTAATAAATGAACGTCCTCCCTATTTCTACACACAATAATGAACCAATAATGAACCTATCTACTTATGTTTTCCAGATCATCCCCTGATTCTACCCACAATAATGAACCTATCTACTTATGTAGTCTCTTGTCCCCTCTCAAGGTAAATTTACTCTACACATAGTAGTGGTGTATCATGTTACCTATTCATGTAGTCTCTCATCCTCTCTCAAGGCGGGTTTTGAACCTCGACCCATTTGTGTACACACAATAGGAGTCCTTAGCTTGAGCTAACTACCCATATAATCCTTAGTCTCTTTTTTAGAGTGGTTTAACGGGATCACAACATTAGCCTTGTCCCGATCCTACACTCAATAGTAACTCAAGTGGCTTCGAAGTCTTGTTAGCCTTGATCATATTTAGATATCGTGGTAGTGTACTATGTTTTCAGGGGCTCACCTGATAAAAGAAAGTTCAAATCTTAATAATGTAAGGTTCAACCCTTTATTTCAATTTATAACGCAGCCCAAAATCATTATAGCAACAGGACCAACCCAATGCCCACATAGGAACACTAACTTTTAAAGCCATTTCCAGTTCCAGGAAACGCAAACAAGGCACAAAAATCAGCAAACAAAGGGAGCATTGACGTGACAATCACTGCAGTAGAGGCCAGGTCTCTGAGTGAAGCCTTGGCGTTTCAGCATTTTCCGAGCCGTCAAAACAAGCTCCTGGTTGGTGATTGGCCCATCAGATTCCTTCAGTATGGTCTGAATGGCATTGCTAAGAGCTCCATAAGCGGCAGCAGCATTTCCAGAAGGCGTGGCATCAGCAGATGTTTGGTCAGTCTGGCAGCCACTGATGAGGATCCCACCATCGGGAAGTGTCCGCTTGGATGATCCAGCATACGCCTCTGTTTTACAGCCCACTTCAGTTTTCAACGCAGGTTTCACATAATCTTCATCCTTCTCATCCAGTTTTTGTTTCAGAAATTCTTGAGCCAAATTGCCAACCATTCCAAACAACCCTTCTCCTCCAGATTGTCCCTTGTCACCACCACCACCACCACCCCGGAGTTTGTCCATGATCACCTTCATAAACTTCTTCACCTTGGGGCTTGAATCTTCCCCAAATAAATCGAAAAGGGTCGGCCTCAATTTCCCCACATCAATGTCATCCTTCCCAGTTTTTTGCTTCAGAATGTCTATAAGAGTGGGGAGCGGTAACGATCTACTCTTCACATTGACTCGCTCCCCATGTGAAAGCTCCACCTCTCTGGCTTGCAATTCGGCCTCGTTCGTCGGACGATCATCGCGATGGTGATGGAATGCCGAGGGAACATGAATCCCTCGTGATTCCAAAGCACCTTCAACGCTTTGATGCATAAAGTTCCTGAAACCAAAGTGGGAGCTATTTCCTTGTCCTTGTTCTTGGCATTTGGTGTTGGTACTCTCTCCTATTTGCTCCTCCGCATCGTCAATAAGACCACCACTGTGGCAAGAATCCGATACGATTGTTAATCGGCATCCCTGCGGAACCTGATCTACCAACTCCCTGAAATCGTCATCTGTTCGCACAATAAAATGGAAAGGAATTGAAGCATTACCCTAATCAGATTCCAAAAATCGGTAAAATTAGGGCAAAACGTATAGATAGAACAGAGAGGAGAAATGGCGGACCAGTGATGAGGTTCATATCGCAGGGAGCAATGCACTCGTCGTAGCCGGTGTCGTCATCCTCGCCGGTCTCGGCAGGGAGACGAGTGCCGTGGCCGCTGTAGTGGACGAAGAGAAAGTCGCCTGGATCGGCGGATCTGACGAGACGGGAAAGGGCAGAGCGGATGTTCTTGCCGGTGGGTTGGGTGTAGGAGTCGTCGGTATCAATGAGGATGTTGATGTCGTCGTCGGAGAAGCCGTAACGGTTGATCAGACACTGATGCATCCGGTTGACGTCGTTGATGCATCCTTTGAGCTCCGCCTTAGTTCCTGGGTAATTGCATCCGATCAACACCGCCATTTTTCCCATTCTTACAATTCTATTACAAAACTTCTCTTTCACGATTAGCTTTTTTTTTTTTTTTAATTTTTTTTAATTGAATTAGTTCATTTATTTATATTTTTGTTTTTAATAAAAATAGAATGCAAGTGCTTATTTATTTTTAAATATTTAATTAAAATTTTAAGAAATGATTAGGGAATAAATAATAATAAATATGAAATTAAATAAAAATGAGATAAATAATTATATATATATATATATATATATATATATATATATATATATATATATATACACATATAATGGAATCGTAGTATTTTTAAAAATTATCGATTCATCCAATCTAGTTTTAAAACCTAACTCAAATAAATTCATAATTCAACTAACAAACCTATAAAGTTCATAAACAATTAAAATTGTTCAAGTTAAATTAGTTTGATCGAATTCTTCAGATCATCGAGCTTCTTGAATACCCTTATCTCTCCTCTAGTTGAAATAAATTCATAAAACCGTAGAGAACAGATTACGTATATGAATTCTTCAGATCATAGAGTTTTTTGAAGAACAGATTACGTATATGAATTCTTCAGATCATAGAGTTTTTTGAACACCCTTCTTCGCTCCTCGCTCCTCTTAATAGAGATTATGGAGATCCAGGTTCTCGTAGTACATTGATTGCGGTATGATATTATCCACTTTGATCATAAGCTCTCATGACTTTGCTTTGGACTTTCCAAGCCTCATACCAATGGGAGGTAGTATTCCTCACTTATAACAAAGTACACGATAAGCCTAGGCTCATGATATTCACTAAATTAATCAATGGAACTCATTCCCAATAATCCTCAATAGATTGTACATTCATTTGACTTTGGAAGTTTGGACTTATGGCTGCATTTAACCAACATCGAAATGCGGCCACTTGACGCTACTTCCTCTTAATTGGTATCCAAATTATGCGACGAAAAAAGTCGTAAAATATTTGAATAAGGTCACATTCTACCTTCTTATGAAGCTATTATTAATTAAACTCTTATCTTTCTTCCCAAGCTTTTTTAATTTTGGTCATTTATAATTTACAAACTAAACTTCTTGACTAAGAAAACAAAAATAAAACTAAAAATATTGAAGAACACATAGAACAAACACTTTGCCATGTCTTTATTCATTTCTATTTTGGAGTAATCGATATAGAATACACCACACCGACCGACACTTGACATGAAAATGGGAAACCCAGAAGCTTCCTGTTCCTCACCAGACATGGCGGCCGGCCGCCCTCGTGTGGTTTGTTCTTGTTCTTGTTCGTAAGGAGAAGGCATCAAGATGCTTTAAACTCCTTTTCCAAAGCGTCATCAAGCCAATACAGAGACTCTTCCATCAATTCAGGGCTTAATCTGAACATCAAAACGCAAAACTCCATTTGATTCAAAGCGCCATCGCCATCCAAGTCCCCTTCCCTCATCATGCTCACAAGCTCTTCCTCTCCCATATCCCACAAACCCAAAAGGGAAGAGTTTCTCCTAAGGCTCTCTAAAGTGATCACGCCCTTCTCTTTGTCCATCAGCATCTGAAACCCATTACAGAGCTCGTTTATCAGCCCTTCTCCTCCCAATTTCTCCGCCATTACCGGCAGCAGATCGTGGAAACCACCACCACCACCACCCTTTCTCGCCATTTAAGCTCAATTAAACAGAGCAGAGAGGTTTGAATTGTGAAATTGGGTGCAGAGGAAATGCAATTTATAAGATGAAAAGAAGAAAATACGGAGAAATTGGGATATGGGATATGGAGAGATGCGATCGGTTCAGCATATGACAGCGCAGCGACAGAAAAGACTCTCTCTCTCTCTCTCTCTGGTTGCCCAACCGGACTGCCATTGGCAATTGCACCTCGCCTTCGTAGAAGCTTTGACAAGGCTATTCTTGTCATTTTCATTCCATGCATGGATGGGCCTGTTGGTCAACCCCATCTAGGCAACGTCACCCCGTTAAGAATCGTTGGAAGGGGGTCCCACGTTGATACCTTTTGGAGAAATTCAAAGCAAAGCTACGAGAGTTTATACTCAAAGTGAACGATATCATACTATTCTAGAAACCCGTGATTCCTAACCTCACATAAACTTCATAAATTTACGACCTTTACAACAACTAACCATGGTTAAGTATAATCAAAAGATAGAGGGTTTGGATTAAGAATAACATTTTGGAAGTTGCCAAGAGAGTTCCTTGAGGATTCAAGGAATGAAATCATGGATTTATTAAGTAAGAGAGAAGGAATGAATGAAGGGATGAGAAGACAAAGAAATTGAATAATAAATTTGGAGGTGTTCAGATGTGTGGGAACACGTCTTATTTGAATGGATCATTGAGAGGAATCGTGTTGCCATATTGCCCGACTTTGTGTACTTCACATGTTGGAGGCTCCGCTTTTGGTGCTGTCTGTAGGCTGACACGTTTGTGTTCATTTTGGATAGGGAAAGTGCAGGTACAACAACAGGATCTGTGCAGTTCACATGTTTTCATAAGGAAAAAACAAAAAAAAAGGTTCAAAGTTTAGGAATTCAACTCGGTGGAAGCTGTTTATACATCAAAGATATGTTCTTTTTTACTGTTGCTTTGATTCTAAGAAACCCAAAGATAATTTCTCCATGTATCTATACAATATCTTCTTAGGTTCGGGTCTAAGAAGCTGGAATAGTCTAAGCCTACCGCTAACGATTTTCTTTTGGGTTTTCAAGCTTTTAAAACGTGTTTGCTTAGATATATATTTTTTTTCTTTTGGGTTTCCCCTTAAAGGTTTTAAAAGACATCTTCTAGGGAGAAGTTTTTACATACTTATAAAAAATGATATCAGAGTCAGATACAGGCGGTGTTCCAGCTCATTGGACCTCGAAGGGGGTGGATTGTGAGATCCCACATGGAGCGAGAAGTTCCAGCTCATCTAGTAAGAAGCTGGTTCGGGTCTAAGAAGCTGGAATAGTCTAAGCCTACTGCTAACAAATATGATTTTTTTTTTTTTTTTCCCTTTCGAACTTCCTCTCAAGCTTTTAAAAGTGTTTGCTTAGATATTGTCTTTTTTGGCTTTTTTTCTTTTGGATTTCCCCTTAAGGTTTCAAAACGCATCTACAAGGGAGAAGTTTCTACACCCTTATAAAAAATGATATCAGAGTCAGACACGGGCGGTGTTCCAGCTCACTGAGCCTCGAAGGGGGTGGATTGTGAGATCCCACATCGATTAGAGAGAGAGAAGTGAGTGTCAGTAAGGACGATAGGCGCGAAAGGGGTGAATTGTGAGATCCCATATCTGTTGGGGAGGAGAACAAAACATTCTTTATAAGGGTGTGAAAGTATCTTCTTAACCGACCATTTTAAAAACCTTAAAAGGAAGTTCAAAAGGAAAAACCTAAAGAGAGCAATATCGGTCAGCCGTAGACTTGAGAAAGCTACCTTTTTCTATTCAGATGGGTCCACACGAGCTATCTTTTTCTATTCATAAGGGTCCAAAAACAGTGTCCTTCATTAAAAAAAAAAAAAAACATCCTCAACAAACCCAAGACAGAGTCAAGAGGGGGCAAAACTAGGGAAAGTGTTATGTGGGCTTGAAGAATCATTTATTGGTATTTATGGAAACATTGATTGATATTGACTTTTGAAGACGGCAGTGCCAAAGACTTGTTCTCACCGTGTTTAAGGTGCCTGCATTTTCTTCTCATAACAATCTCTTTTAGTCTTCATATTTTTACATGGACACAGGTAAAGTGTTCAAGGAACTTCCCTTAATCTCAGAATAAATCAATGACACATGCTTAGCGAGGCTCAAGTAAGCTATAATCATTACTTGCAATTTCTTGCCTAAACTCAGAAGAAGAGGTGGCATAAGAAGTAGAAGGAGTGGACCTCTTATCAAGGAAAGCCGGCTGCTTAGGATTTGGAAGAGAAGCAGGATCACTGCCAGAGCTCAGCATAAACACTGCATTTGACATGGTGGGGCGATCCTTAGGGTCTTCTTGCACACACAGCAACCCCACAGCCACACATTTAACAGCTTCACTTGGACTGCACCTTTCTCGCACCGTCGCCTCGACGATCTCCATTGCTCTGTGTTCTCTCCACAACTTCCATACCTGCGTACACCCAGTTCAAACTAAAGTAAAAGGAGTTTAGGTAAGAACCAACTTTGTTGAAGAAGAATTGTTCTTACATATCCAAGAAGGTTCAGTGCTTCTTTGGACTGGTAGAACCCTGTGTTCTTTCTCCCACTAACAATCTCCAACACAACTATACCAAAACTGAACACGTCTGATTTCACTGAGAATGATCCATCCAATGCATATTCTGGTGGCATGTACCCGCTGCAATATCCAACAAGAACAATTCACAACTTGAATAGAGATTTGAATATGAGTACAAGGATAGAGATTTACATACAAGGTTCCAACAACTCTGTTGGTGATTCCCTCTATTTGATTGCCATCAAAGATTCTTGCTAAACCAAAGTCTGAGATTTTAGGATTCATTTCTGCATCCAACAGAATATTGCTTGTTTTCATATCTCTGTGGATAATCCTCAACCTTGAATCTTCATGCAAATAAACTAGTCCTCGAGCAATGCCCATGATGATATTAAAACGCATCTCCCAGTTCATCAATAAACATTGCGTTCGATCTACCAATAGAGAAGAAAATGTCAAGATCAGAACTTTTACTTTAATTATCAAGGTAAGGTAGAGGTGAGAAACTTGCCAAATATAAAGAAGTCTAAGCTTTTGTTGGGCATATATTCATAGATCAATAGTTTTTCTTCTCCTGCAACACAATAGCCTAAAAGTCGGACGAGATTTCGATGCTGAAGTTTTGCGATGAGAATCGCCTCATTCTTGAACTCATCCATGCCTTGAGCTGAACCCTGCGACAGTCTCTTTATTGCAACTTCCAGTCCTCCTGGGAAAAGTCCCTGATATACATGAACTGTTAGTTGTTTATAAACCAAGATAACTGTTGAGAGCTTTTATGCAAACCTTGTAAACTGTCCCAAATCCTCCTTGTCCAATTTTGTTTGCTTCAGAGAAGTTGTCTGTAGCATTGAGTATGGTTTCCAAATAAAAAATGGGTACTTCTATGGCTTTTCTATCATCTTCTCCAAACATCCCGGAACCCATGAAGTCTCTGATACGCTTCTCACTTTCGTACAGGTGAGTAGCTTCCTGATTTCTCCAAAAGCTTCCTATTTGCTCTGTGTATAAAAGAAAAAACAGTCGACTTACTCAGTACATCGGTAACCGCTCAAGCCCACCACTAGCAGATATTGTCCTCTTTGGGTTTTGGATTTTTCCTTCTGGGTTTCCTTTCAAAGTTTTAAAACGCGTTTACTAAGGAGAGGTTTCCACACCCTTATAAGCAATGCTTTGTTCCCCTCTCCAACCAATGTGGGATCTCACAAGCCACTCCCTTGGGAGCCCAGCATCCTCGCTGGCACACCGCTTGGTGTTTGGCTCTGATACCATTTGTAAGCGTCCAAGTCCACCACTAGTATATATTGTCCTCTTTGGGCTTCCCCTCAAGGTTTTAAAACGTGTCTGCTAGGGAGAGGGTTTCACACCCTTATAAGCAATGCTTCGTTCTCCTTTTCAACTGATGTGGGATCTCACAATCCACCCCCTTAGGAGCACAGTGTCCTCACTGGCACACTGCCCGATGTCTGGCTATGATACCATTTGTAACCGTCCAAGTCCCCCGCTAGCATATATTGTCCTCTTTGGACTTTCCCTTCTGGCCTTCCCCTCAAGGTTTTAAAATGTGTGTGCTAGGGAGAAGTTTCCACACCCTTATAAGTCATGCTTCGTTTTCCTTTGCAACCGATGTGGGATCTCACAATCCACTCCCTAAGGAGCCCAACGTCCTTGCTGGCACATTGCTCGGTGTCTGGCTCTGATACCATTTGTAAGAGTCCAAGTCCACCGCTAGCATATATTGTCCTCTTTGGGCTTTCCTTTCTGGGCTTCTCCTCAACGTTTTAAAATGCGTTTGCTAGAGAGAGGTTTCCACACCCTTATAAACAATTCTTCATTCCTCTCTCCAACCGACGTGGGATCTCACAACATCACTTCCCATCAAACTTTCTAAAAAACAAGGTTCAAATTTGTTACCTTTTTTATCTTGTACCTTCCTTCTTTTGTAGTAAATATACAGAACCCAGCAGGAAAGAACAATCAACCCAGCAATAGTCACTGGGACAATGATGCCAACTCTGATATTTCTCTGCTTTCCTCGTGGCTGATTCAAACCATTCTCTACAGGAACATTAATTGCAATATTCAGGGACAATTCCTCTCAGTTTAATAAGAAGCTTTGTTTTGAAACCAAAAGCTTGAACTCAGAGTATACTCTATTTAGTTATGTCAATGCTTCAACGACTACCAATGTAGCCTCAATCATATACTAATAACAACCTGATGGCACTCCTATCTGCAGTTGATTTGAATTTATGCATTGAATTACCTGTTGGTTTAAGGCATCCCATGCCAGTCCACTCTAAAGGAGGATTGCACAAGCATCTATTTGTATTTGTTCCATCTGTTGTTGATTTGCATGTTGAATTCAGCCATTTGGTGCAACCTCTTGGCGAATTGCAGATTGGTTCTAGTGGTTTCTCCCATTGAATATCAATTTCATTGAATTCAGAGTCACAACCGCTGCTTACTTTGAATGTAGACGAGCGATCCAGTTTCAGAAGCTTTTGAATTGCATCTATATCATTTCCTCTGCAGATAGACCCGTTTGTTGCAATGGTAAAAGTTCTTAGTTGTGGGTTCATGTTGGTGACGTTGTAGTCATCATGTGCCGTGTGAAAGAGGACCTGACCAGCGGAAGTGTTGCAGCTAAAGTTACGATATAGAGGAACACCGCAGTCGAATTCTGTGCTCAGACTCAAAGGATAAGGCACGATGTTGCTGCCACATGGTTCACAATCGAGCTCTGTCAATTCTAAAGGAAACATAGAAACAGAGCAAAGTAGATTAGAAAGATTCTTGTAGTTCATAGTTGGATAAGACTAAACATAGATGAATTGGGAGTGAAAATACCAATGTCAGAACGTTTGATACGAATGTGAACGTCGCCACCACCATCTGCATATTCCCAAATGTTTTCGAGGTCATCCTCCCAAATGATGCACACAAATTCGGCTCTGCTGTCTTCTATTTCAGCATACGCCTCACATGTACAAGATTCAAGGCACTTCCTTAAGCATTCCCCAATATTTACTTTCACAATATTAGACGATCTTTTCACCTTCATATTTAATTTCAAAAACTCTCGAGTTTCAACCACTTCTTTGATGCAAATTTCTGATTTTCTCTTGCACCCATGTGAGTAATCACCAGAACCCCATTCATCCTTGGACGTGGGCTCAAACCCAGGCAAGCACCTGCAAGTATGTTTAGTGTCACTCCGACAGCTAGCGAAGGTCCCACAAGCTGATACGACATCACATTTGTTTCTCGGCTCCGACCAGATGACATCCCATTCCCCAGTCGTTCTGTTTCTAGCAAGGAACTGTACCTTCCCACTGAAATCCATAACTGCTCTTGTGTAGTTGTAATCCAAGTCTTGATTTTGAAAACGAACGGTGTAGTTGGTGGCCTTCAAATCACTGACACTAATCTTTGACAATAAGTCCATGGCTTCAGCAATATTTCCATCAGTCTCGGTTGAGAAATTTTGCCATAGTTCCTTGCCGACCCAATACTGCGAACCACTTTTCTCGATGACGAAGCGGCCTTTTATATCCTTGAGAAACGTAAAATTCCCAGGCGAGGGGTCGTCTGAAGCTTTCCAAGAAGTCAACTTCAAGTCGTCGGTCATGTTCATGCCCGGAAGAAATGTATCGGTTGGATTTTGGAAGCTTTGCCACAGAGTTGTGCCATTGACGCCTAATTCCTTGAGAACTAAATTCCCAGAAGCCATCAGCTCCATTGTTGAATTGGGAGGTTTCTCGAGGGCGGTGGACCATAAAGAAGTGCCGTTTGATGCCAATACCTCGAGATTGCCATCTTTGATAGCAAAAACTCCATTCTTGTCGGACAGTGGTTGGTCTCTGTTAGCAACCCACACAACGATCCGCGGTTTGGAATTATGAAACCATATACCAACGTATCTTGTGGCTTCTGAGGCTCCCTCTGGTGTGAAGAATCCAAGTTCAAATCTTCCTCCATCAGAGACTTGAGAATCTTCATTACTGTCTCTTAATATATTGAAATTATCTGCGGAGGATGGAAGTAATAATAAGAACAAGATGCATAATTTGAAGATCATGGCTGCTACTCCTCTCATTTTCCATTACAGAACATTAAGTCCTCTCATTTTCCATTACAGAACAGAGCACTTAATAGCATCTTCTCCTTCCATCAGCTGCTTAGCTTCACATATTGAACTGATCAAAGTCCATGTCTTTTCTTATTGAAAATTAAACGGTAATACCATATATCTTTGTCGTTCGGTGCAGACTCGCATAGCCACCGTATACTTGTACAAAAAAATCAGCTAAAGTCACCAAACAAGAGGCATGTGGTAACTTTCTTTATATCAATGATGTTGATTTTGATGGTAGGTGACTATTTTTTTTTATATACAAAATATATTTTAATTATTTAGACAAATCGTTATCATATTATGTATACAATTATTGGTTATTGCTAGCATAAAAAAATCTCCAAAGCTACAAGAAAGACGAGACTACAACCGCTACTTACCCAATAGTACATCGCCTTCCTCCTTGACTTGACTTTCCTAGCTAGCAAGCCCTTCTTCAAACCCTTGACCACAAGGACAAAAGGAAAGACTCTCTGTAATACTGCTTGAATAACAATAATCGGAGTAAAAAACCTTAAATAGAAAGCTTTGTAAAAAACCTTAAATGGAAAGCTTTAGCAATAGTATGAGTTATTACTTATGCCAGCACCGGCCAAACTTACCAGAACCTTCTGCCGCAACCATCAGAATTTGACTTAGACAAATATAAATATTAGGTATATTGTTTATATATATATATATATATATATATATATATATATATATATATATATATATATAAAATGTTGAGAATTATTGAGAGAAGTAGTAACACGTTAGCTAATTAATAGGAATATCAAGGATTTTCAAGTAAGAAATAATATCTCTATTCGTATAAAGCATTTTGGGGAAACCAAGAGCAAAACCATAAGGGTTTATGTTCAGAGTGAACAATATCATAATATAATGAATAATTGTAACTTTTAACATGGTATCAGAGTCATTCCCTTCATTTAATCATGTCAATAAAATTCTCAAATGTTGAACAAAGAAATTGTGAATCTCAAAGTGTAGTCAAAAGTGACTGAAGTGTCAAACAAATGATATACTTTGTTCAAGGGGACAATTATTGAGAATTATTGAGAATAGTCCACAGAGAAGGAAGCCTCAAGGGAGGCTCTATGATATGCTTTGTTCGAAGAGAAAATTGGTGTGAGGATTATTGAGAATTATTGGGGAGAAGTCCCACCGAGAAGATGACCTTAAGGGAGTTCCTATGGTGTGTTTTGTTCGAGGAAGAATTGTTAAGAATTATTGATAACTATGTTAAAACCAAAAGCAAAGAGGACTAGGATCACTACTGGGTCAGGTGGTTAGCGAGGGGTTCAGGTAAGCTAAAATCATCGTTTACATTTTCTTGCTTAGACTCCAAAGAGGTTGTTGTAGAAGAAGTAGGAGGAGTTGATCTCTTATCAAGGAAAGCTGGCTGTTTAGGAATTGGAAGAGAAGCAGGATCACTGCCGGAGCTGAGCATAAAGGCCACATTTGACATGGTGGGGCGATCGTTGGGGTCTTCTTGTACACACAGCAATCCCACAGCCACACATTTAACAACTTCACTTGGATTGTAGCTTTCTCGCATGGCTACCTCTGCTATTTCCGTTGCTCTCTTTCCACTCCACAACTTCCATACCTGCGTACACCACCACCCAACAAACATCCAGTTCAAACTAAGGTAAAAGGAGTTTTGAATAGAAGCAACTTGATTGAAGAAGACTTATTCTAACATATCCAAGAAGATTCAGTGCTTCTTTCGACTGGTAGAACCCTGTGTTCCTTATCCCACTAACAATCTCCAGCACAACTATACCAAAACTGAACACGTCTGATTTCACTGAGAATGATCCATCCATCGTATATTCTGGGGACATGTAGCTGCTGCAATATACGAACAACTTAAACATCAATTTGAATGTGGCTACAAGGATAGATATTAATTGAACTGGTGAAGGGAAATTTACTAAGTTCCAACAACTCTCTTGGTGAATGCCTCTGTTTGCTTGCCATCAAAGATTCTTGCCAAACCAAAGTCTGAGATTTTAGGATTCATTTCTGCGTCCAACAGAACATTGCTTGTTTTCATATCTCTGTGAATAATCCTCAACCTTGAATCTTCATGCAAATAAACTAGTCCTCGAGCAATGCCAATGATGATATTAAACCGCATCTCCCAATTCACCAGCAAACATAGGGTTCGATCTACCAAAGAGAAGGAGTTTGGAAGCTTAGCTTCAAGTGTAATCATCAAGGTAATTAGGTAGAGGTGAGAGACTTGCCAAATATAAAAAAATCTAAGCTTTTGTTGGGCATATATTCATAGACCAAAATTTTTTCATCTCCTGCAACACAATAGCCCAAAAGTCTAACGAGGTTTCGATGCTGAAGTTTTGCGATGAGAATCGCTTCATTCTTAAACTCATCTAAGCCTTGAGCGGAACCTTGGGACAGTCTTTTTATTGCAATTTCCAGTCCTCCTGGAAAAAGTCCCTGTTATGCAGAAACTGTTAGTGTTTATAAACCAAGTTAATTGCTGGAAAACTGTTATGCAAACCTTGTAAACTGTCCCAAATCCTCCTCGTCCAATTTTGTTTGCTTCAGAGAAGTTGTCTGTAGCATTGAGTATGGTTTCCAAATCGAAAACGGGTACTTCTATGGCTTTTCTATCATCTTCTCCAAACATCCCGGAACCCATGAAGTCTCTGATACGCATCTCACTTTCGTACAAGTGGGTCATTACCAGATGTCCCCCAAGACTTGTTGTTTGCTCCTCTAGTATTAAGAAAAATAACCAGTCGGTGGATGACCCAGTACATCACATTACATCAAAACTAAGAAAGAAGTGCAAATTTATGTTACCTTTTGTGTTTTCTACCTTCCCTCTTTTATTGTAAATATACAACACCAAGTAAGAAATAACAATCAACCCAGCAATGGTCACTGGGACGATGATACCAACTCTGATATTTCTCTTCTTTGGATCTGGCTGGTTCAAACCATCTTCTACAAGTACATTGTTTGCAATGATTATGAACAAAGAGTCTTAGTTTAATGATAAAGTACAAAAAAAAAAAAAAAGCTTTGTAGGTTTAGATTTTTACCTGGAAGATCACGGCAGCCGGTACCAGTCCAGTTAAAAGAAGAATTGCACAAGCACCTGTTTTTTCCGTCTGTTGATGAGTTGCATAATGAATTCTGCCAATTCGTGCAATCCTTTTGTGCATTGCAGATTGGCTCTAATGGTTTCTCCCATTGAATATCAATTTCATGGAATTCAGAGTCACAGCCACTTTTTACATTGAATGTAGACGAGTTTTCTAATTTCAGTAGCTTTTGAATTGCATGTTTATCATTACCTCTACAGATAGACCCGTTTGTTGCAATGGTAAAAATATTTGATTGTGGATCGATGTTAGTGACTTCGTAAGAATCATCTTCTGCCTGGAAGTAGAACATGCTGTAAGTAAGTAAACAATCGAAGCGACCATACATAGGATCACCGCAGTTGGGACCTGTGCTCAGAGGATAAGGGACGATACTGCTTCCACATATTTCACAGTCGAGTGCCGTTATATACTCTGTAGAAAACAGCCAAACAGGGCAAAGTAGCTAAGAAGGCAAAGATGGCGAAGATTTTGGTAATTCATAGTCGGCCAAAACAAATATAGACGAATTGGATTGAAAAATGAAAAATACCAATGTCAGAACGTTTGATACGGACGTAAACGTCACCACCATCATCTGCATATTCCCAAATGCTTTGGAGGTCATCTTCCCAAATGGCGCACAAAATATTGGTTCTGCTGATTCCTATTTCAGCATACGCCTTACATGTACAAGATTCAAGGCACTTACTTTTGCATTCCCCATCACCATTTACTTGCACAATATTCGACGTCCTTTTCATCTTCATATTTAATTTAAAAAACTCTCGAGCTTCAACCACTTCCTTGATGCAAATTTCTGACTTTCTCTTGCAACCCATGCGAGTAATCACCAGAACCCCATTCATCCTTGGACGCGGGCTCAAACCCAGGCAAGCACCTGCAAGTATGTTTAGTGTCACTCCGACAGCTAGCAAAGGTCCCACAAGCTGATACGACATTACATTTGTTTCTCGGCTCCGACCAGATGACATCCCATTCCCCAGTCGTTCTGTTTCTAGCAAGGTACTGTACATTCCCACTGAAATCCATAACTGCTCTTGTATAGTCGGTGTCCTTCCAGCCACCGACAGTATTTAGTGACAGAAACTATTACTTCCGCAATCATTCCATCAGTCTCGGTTGAGAAATTTTGCCATAGTTCCTTGCTGACCCAATACTGCGAACCATGTTTCTCGATAATGAACCGGCCACCCGTATCCTTGAGAAACCTGAAACTCCCAGGCGAGGGGTCGTCTGAAGCTTTCCAAGAAGTCAACTTCAAGTCGTCGGTCATGTTCATGCCCGGAAGAAATGTATCGGTTGGATTTTGGAAGCTTTGCCACAGAGTTGTGCCATTGACGCCTAATTCCTTGAGAACTAAATTCCCAGAATCCATCAGCTCCATTGTTGTGTACCTAGATTAGAAGGGAACTGGAGGGCGGACCATAACCAAGTGCTGTTGGAATCCAATATCTTGAGATTCCCACCGACCATGGCGAAAGTTCCATTTCTGTCGGACAGTGGTTGGTTTCTGTTGGCAACCCATACAACCACCTCCGGTTCTAAGCCGTAGTACCGTATTCCGACGTATCTTCTAGCGTCTGATCTTCCGTGAGGAGTGAAAAAACCAAGTTCAAATCTTCCTCCCTCGGAAACAATGGAATCTCCATCTCTGTCTTTTAATACAACGGCAGTGTCTCCGGCGGATGAAAATATTAGTAAAAACAAGAGGAGTACATTCAAAAGACTAACCTCCGCCTTCTTGTTTCCCATCAGAGACGATTTGAGTACCAACCTCCACCAAATGTTTCCCAAATGACTAATTTATTGTTAGTTTGCGTTATGGTACTCGAATCATTCTTGTACCATTGTTATGGACCATCTGAAGCTGCTCTCATACATTTAGTTTCAGACAGATTTCATTTTCAACTAAAGTTCTTACCTCTTAAATCGCTATTATTGGGGGTTGTAAACATTCTCCAAGATAGCCTACAATGGACCTAGTTTACTTTAATAGGCTTCCTGCTCAATCATACAATATAAGATGACTTTCACAATTTAGTGGGATTATATTACCGTCTTTTATTAATATATTTTAAGATTTTTTATTTATTATTAGGTTACATTTACCTACCGACCAATTATAGTCATAAAATGTGAAAGTTACAATAATTAAAAGAAGTTTAAGGATTTTCGACAAGTATGTTATTTTTGTAAATTAAATTTGGAAAATGTAGTAAAAAAAAAAAAGTATTTGTTGTTTTGTTTGACCAAGTTTGTTTAGGTTGGCTCAACCTAGGCCACCCCACATGAACAAGTATTTCTCCTATGGCAGCATCAACCTCAACGTAGGCCACCCCACATTTACCGCATTCATGCATCATTAAATTGATTGACAAGCTTGTCGTCGACGGACGACTAGCCAAGTCAATCTCTGCATTCCAGCTGATAATGCTTGGAAGTGTCCTGGACGTTGCTGCTGTAATTGATGTCTCAAGTTCATTAAGCTTTTCTAATTTTATTTCTACTTTGGACCAAAGAGTTAAGCAGATTGTGCTTCCCAAATAGATGAAATCATTGTCTTGAAATTTTTGCGTCCAAGATGGCGCTCTGGGTACGACATCGTCTTAGTACATAAATAACCAACCACTATGTTTGAGGTTTTCTTTCTCCCAGGACCAAAATCAAGTAGTCTCATCCATTCTTTTCTGCTTTAATATAAGTTAATCTTGGGGATACATTTCACGGTCATACTTTTTTAAGGCGTGTTGCCCATGGCCATATGTCAGTGACATGCCAAAATCCTTAGCTTGTATCACTTTATTACTTTCCTTTACTACTTTCATGATGTATAGTTTCTTTATTGTATTTTGTAAGTTTATGATCGTTTGGCAAATCATGTCTACGCCTAGTAGACATGAAATACTCTAGAATGTACTATAAAGGGATGCGACCAGTCGTCAATTCCTCCCACCTAGATTTTGTATGACCGTTCTGCAAAGTCACGTCGTGGCCTACTAGACTTGAATTGCCTCAAAATGTACAATAGGGGATGCGACTAATTGTCAAATTCTCCCTACCTAGAAAATTATGTTATTTAAGCTCTTGTGTTGTCTTTTGTTTGTAGTCATATAACATTGTTTTCATCTCTCTCTCAATCTTGCTTTCAAAATCTCTCTACCTCGTTTTTCAAAACGGGGTAGAGGCTTGAGCATACGTTACTCAGCCGTAGGCGACACAATTCTAAGTTGGCTTGACTCACTCTGTGCTGAGAGTGAGTGTCATACAATCGCCAAATTTGATTATCAAGAGAAGTATGATTGTGACACCACACATGCATGTATCAATGGAACTTTGTCATGAAATGGAAACAGGGACAAGGCCTAAAATTATCTTTGATACAAATGGAAAGGATAAACATTGTAGATTCTATTTAATGTGAAGCATAATTCATACCTCAAAGGGGAAGATAGCCAAATTTGTCTGTTTGGCGTTTGTTTGTTCAAGACGTAAGTGCCAAGATCCCCAAGCCTTAAGGTCATTACCTTGCGTAATGAAAATCGGATGAATTTGAACATCTATCCTTGTGAAATGAATTTAACAATTTAAGACCTGTTTAGTTATCCTCACCCCATAGTCCACGTTAAAGCCACTAATTCGGAGATTATCACCATATTCCTGGCAAGCATTGAAATAAAGTTCACAAAAATTTAACAGCAATTCAGAAATATGTATACGAATAATATAAGCAATTGGTTACCTTTGGCTTATAAGATACAATCTAACTTCAACGATACAAAATTACCTCTAATTGCTCTTGCAGTCCCTACATTGTGAAATCAGCTTAACTATGGGTGAGATCTTACTTCGGTTGGAGAGGGAAACGAAACATTTCTTATAAGAGTGTGGAAATCTCTCCGGTTGGAGAGGGAAACGAAACATTCCTTATAAAAGTGTGGAAATCTCTCCCTAACAAACGCATTTTAAAACCTTGAGGAGAAGCCCTCGAAGAAAAAACCTAAAGAGGATAATTTCTGTTAGCAGCGGTTGGAAAGGGAAACAAAGCATTCCTTATATAAGGGTGTAGAAACCTCTCCCTGACAGACGCGTTTTAAAACCTTAAGAGGAAGCCCTTGAAGGAAAAATCCAAAGAGGACAATATCAGCTAACGGCAGTTGGAGAGGGGAACGAAGCATCCTTATAAGGGTGTGGAAACCTCTCCCTATCAGACACGTTTTAAAACCTTGAGGGGCTGTTAGTAGCGGTTGAAAAGGGGAACAAAGCATTCCTTATATAAGGATGTGGAAATCTCTCCCTGAAAGACGCGTTTTAAAACCTTGAGAGGAAGCCCTTGAAGGAAAAATCCAAAGAGGACAATATCAGCTAACAGCGGTTGGAGAGGGGAACAAAGCATCTTTATATAAGGGTGTGGAAACATCTCCCTAACAGACACATTTTAAAATTGCTCTCAAATAGACCTAAATAGGATAAAAGGACAATATATGTTAATTGAGACAGTGAGACAGGAACGAATTCAGACTCTTTGTTTTCAACTGAAAGTTTGGCGGTGGATGGTAGTGGAGTGGTGGTGGTAATGTAGGGTTTTGGTAAAATATTAGAAGAATAGCAACACCATATCAGAAAGGTTCAAGGCTGTAATGGGCTCCAAGTACTATAAAATGAGCCTGTGGCTTTAGTTTCGAATTGTCCTAGTTAAAATGCTTTGGAGTTCTCATGCAAATTCTTGTGTTGCTTATTTCTGCAATATAAGTGGGAGGTTTTTCCCAACAGACAAGACTTCCACAACACTTTGTTGAATGAAAACACTAAGCCATTTTTGGTGTCGTCTAACATCAGATGAGAGAAAACAATGGGAGACAGTGGACAAAGAATTTGCAAATCAAGTAGACAAACAACAATCAGAAATTTGAAAATGCTTCAAAATTGCAAAAATAAAATAAAATCAGAGAGAGAGAGGCTGGAACTTACAAACTTCCGTTTCTTTTCAAGATTTCGAATCTCGCGCATAGTTTCTCTTCCCACAAGGTTAAAAACCATTATTAAGAGACTAGTCCACATTCCCTGATTTAAGAGAAACATCAAAGGTTTATAAGTAAATAAGTAAGAAACACTATTTCTATTGATCAAGAGGAAGAAGATCAAAGGTTTATGGGTAAGAAACACTATTTCTATTTATGAGGAAGATCATAAGTTTATAAGTAAGAACACTATTTCTATTGGTATCACGCCTTTACTAGAAGTAAAAAAGTAAAGTCACTGATAATTTATTATGGAAGTGAGAATATAGCATGGAGGTTCGTGATTGAGTGAAGATTAAAAGAAAATTACCTATAATCAATGGTGGCAGGGCCTCGAGAATCATCGCCGATGAAAATCCAGAGGGCAGGAGCAGAAGCTTCGAGATAAAGACGAAGGATGCAATTGATGAACATTATCAGAGACGTTAAAGAGAGGTGTTCAAGCTTCTAGAAGATATGAACACTTACTGAAAGAGGAAGAAGACGAAGACGAAGACGAAGACGAAGACGAACACGGCAACATTAGTATCCTTGAAAGCTTACGCCGGGGAAGCAGCTTGGTAGTCATCGTTACACCTACCGGCTTCCAAATGCAGAGCACGCTCGCGCGCAGTTTGTGAAGAACTTTGGAAATGAGCCTCGAATAACCACATCCGGATTGGGCTTTTTGTTGGGTCGTAAGCTTTCTATTGGCCCACGAGTTTTATTTATTTATTCTTGTAAAATTGGAAAATTTAATGAGCATAAACTCTAAAATTGATGTAACGGAGATTGTATTTGTTGATTATAAACTGATGATCATTCTCTAAATTAATGGACGTGGGACTTTCATCCAGCATCTCTCCTCTAACAAAGTACGTCTTCCCTTCATCGAAGCTCCTTTTTGTTTGGAGTTTTAACCACTATATGTTCGAGGCTCACAATATTAAATTTAAGACATGACTATGATACCAAGTTAAATGAATACGACTCTCTACAATTGAATGATAATGTCGGGTTTGAACATAAACTTTAAAACACATTCTTAAGTGCAAAGGAACAGAAAAGACAGCCCTTTTGGAAGACAATGGAGAGTTTCCATTAAACACGAAACAGAGGTCCGATTGTGTTCCGACAGCCACTCCTCAGAGTGTCCCTCACCTCTGTTTCTGCAAATTCTGTCGGTTTCTTCCTCAGCCAGCGATCCTCCATGTGCATCCAAGCAAAAAAGTAAACCCAAATTGATGTGATTAAGATGGCAATCACTCTCCCCTGCATCACTGTCACTCCGAAACTCACTAATAGCAAACCAACGCCGGAATTGAATGCATAGCAACTCCCCTGCCTCGCACCGATGGTTCCACTCCCACTGGCTTTCTTTTCCGAAATTTTGGGTTTAGATATTGAAATTGGAAAAGACTGAGATGACCCAGATGGCTCCACTCCCACTAGTTGGTTGTCTCTGTTTTTTTGGTAAATTCCGCCTACCGGAGAACTTCCGGAATCCAGGGATGAACATTGTTTCCGGCCGGCAGATTTCTGTTGGTGGTTGCTTCTTTTCTCACGAACTTTTTTGATCTAAAACAGAGGAACAAAAAAGACCCACGTGCTAAAAGAACGAACAAAGTTGAAAACAATTAAACTACACCAAATCACTACTGACCAGAATGGTACCAAACACGATGGCTCTGGCCGTCCGAGAAAGATTTCGCTTTGGTGGGCGAGAAATGGTGGAGCAGTCTCGGCCGGAATTTCTGGAGCATCGACAACTGGGGCAGGATGGGTCGATTTTAGAAGTTGTTGTTTCGTCATCTTCAAGGTCAAGATAGGCCGCCAAAGTGGTGGTGGGTTTTGTTTCGAGTGTTGGATGATGGAAGTCCCACATCGACTAATTTAGGGAATGATCATGGGTTTATAAGTGAGGAATACTAACTCCATTGGTATGAGGCCTTTTGGGGAAGCCCAAAGCAAAGCCATGAGAGCTTATGCTCAAAGTGGACAATATCATACCATTGTGGAGAGTCGTGTTCGTCTAACATGGTATCAGAGCCATGCCCTAAACTTAGTCGTGCCAATAAATTGGTAAATCCTCAAATCCTCAAATATCGAACAAAGAACTCCTAAAGAAAAGGAGCCAAGCCCCTCCTCGAAGGCAGTCAAAAATGACTACTCAAATCCTCAAATATCGAACAAAGAACTCCTAAAGAAAAGGAGCCAAGCCCCTCCTCGAAGGCAGTCAAAAATGACTAAGACTCCAAAGGAGTCGAGCCTCGATTAAGGGGAGGCGCACTTTGTTCGAGGGGAGGTGTTGGATGATGGAAGTCCCACATCGACTAATTTAGGGAATGATCATGGGTTTATAAGTGAGGAATACTAACTCCATTGGTATGAGGCCTTTTGGGGAAGCCCAAAGCAAAGCCATGAGAGCTTATGCTCAAAGTGGACAATATCATACCATTGTGGAGAGTCGTGTTCGTCTAACATCGAGGACGGTTCCCATGTCAATGGCGGGTCGGAAACAGAGCAACCAAGGCTGTATAAAGAGATGAAAGCGTTGATTTGTATGGCCATCGAGGTGATCGGCATAATCAATGAAACCAGAAGAAGCAACACAACAAAAGTTGATCGGCATAATCAATGAAACCAGAAGAAGCAACACAACAAAAGTCTGAATGTTTTTACCGAATAAGCCGGCAGCTTGATAGAAACTAGGCGCAATTTGAAATCAAGCTGCCGGCTTGATACCTCGCCGGATGAACCCAACACTCTAAAACTCGCTGGAGTTGGTTAAGACTGTTAGATGAACACGACTCTCCACAATGATGTGATATTATCCATTTTGAGCATAAGCTCTCATGGCTTTGCTTCCGGCTACCCCAAAAGACCTCAAACCAATGGAGATAGTATTCCTTGATTATAAGCCCATGATCATTTCTTAAGTTAGCTGTGAAACTTTCATTCAACACCTCCCCTCGAACAAATTACGTCTCCCCTGAATTGAGGCTCGACTCCTTTTTCTTTTGGAGTCTTAGTCAGTTTTTACTATGCCTTCGAGGAGCCTCAACTCCTTTTTCTTTTGGAGTCCTTTATTCGACCTTTTGAAAATTCTATTGTCATGGCTAAATTTAGGGCACGACTCTCATATCAAGTTAGATAAACACTACTCTCTATGATATTGTCCACTTTGAGCATAAACTCTCATGACTTTCCTTTGTACTCCCCAAAAAAACTCAAACTAATGAAGATAGTATTCCTTAATTATAAACAAATGCTCATACCCTAAGTTAGCTGACGTTGTTATTTCTCTCTTGCTCGCTTATATAACGTCTCTTTCAAAAATCTCTCTTTCAAAAATCTCTCTCTGCTCTCGTTTTCTAAAACCTTCTCCTAAAATCAAGGCCAGAGGCTCGAGCATACGTCGCTTAGTCGTAGGCGACGCAAGAACGAATTGACTTAGCTCACTTATCGTTGGAAAGTGAGTGTCGCACAATCGCAAGTCCGCTGCTATTAAAAGTGCGATTGTGACAAGTGGTATCAAAATATATATATGATAAAAAATTTTGACTTATTACTTTACATTAGTTAATTATGGAAAACATTATATTCATTAATAATTTTGAAAAAACCAAAATCACAGTGAAGAGAGCTTATACTCAAAGTAGACAATATCATATATTGTCTAGTTTCTTTGCCCTATCAAATAGTATTAGAGTCGTGCATTTATCTTAATTTAGTCATATCAATAGAATCTTCAAGTGCCAAACAAAATTTTTGAAAGTCTCGAATACATTAAGATCCATAGTAAAATTCTCTCAGACCAGCAAGGTGCTCGAGAGAAAGAAGAATTAGAATAGTACTAAATAGATAGATGACTATTTAAGACAAGACTTTAGTCATACATTAAAAATATGGATAATATCATATAACTATTGAGATTTGTTATCTTATCGAACAAACTTAATCACCATGTGAATTGGTAGACTTGACTCGAAGTGTGTACGTGGAAAAACGCGTTCAATGTTGCATCAACATCTTGGAACACAACACCATAAATGCATATGAATGGTTTAAATTAATACATAAATATTTATTTATTTATTTAATATTTTTTAATTAGATGAATAATTCTTATTGTGGGGATATTTCTAGTCCATTAATCTAGTTGTCATTTGTTAATAATTTCGCTATTTTTATTAGTAAATATATACACTTTATTTTAATATTTGTTGAAATAAGACAAATTCTCAAATGTGTGGTGTGACGTGTCATGAAATTTCTGAATGTGGGTCCCATAATTAAATTTATATGACTTTTTTTCCACGTGGCTTTTATTAAAATGCTACAAAATATAAATTCACCAGCATTTATTAATTATTCCGTCGAAAATGTGTTGACTTCGCCATATAAAAAGATTTTGCTTTTCACATGTCACGAAGATTTTTTTTAAAAAAAAAAACAAAAATTATTAATATGAGTTGAGAATTTTCGACATTAAAGATTAGGAAATGTGGCGAGTTGACTGATTAAAGGTCACGTGTGATATATTTATTGGTCGTTTAAATACTTTTGTTATGATAAAAAAAAATAATTTTTTTTAATTATTTAAAGTATTTTATCATTTTAAATACAAACTTCGTACTACCAAAATTAAAAAAATAATAATTCAAAAAAATAATAATTCACTGATTTTTTTTAATATATTTAAAAATTATTCATTTTAAAGAATTTTTTTTTACTCATAATTTACATTTTTTAATATATTTGTATTAAAAAAATATAGTAAAATTAGAAATATAAATTAAAAAAATTCAAATTTTAATATTTGACCACATTCATCTAACACATTAAAAAAAATCTATATATTTATTCAAACTATATATATATATAGATATATAATCGAGGGGATAGGGAGAGAGAATATAATTTCCGATCCCGACCCTATTTAGTTAATGAAGCGAAATTTATATCCCCTCTTATCTTGGTTTTCAATGTAAACAAAGCTTCTTCATCTCGGGTGAATGTCCCACAGAACCCGAGCATTAAATACACATTTCTAACCACTCTAAACATTAAAACGCCCTTATATTTGCATCACATCTTCTCCACGATTTCATGTTGATTATTCTATCTCTGTCTGCATGGAAGAAGAGGGTGATGAGAGAGAAAGAGAAGATGGTGAAAATGGAAGAAGAAAGGGTAGATGGAGTAAGGAGGAAGATGAGAAACTTAGAGCTTATGTTACCAAATATGGCTCTTGGAATTGGCGCTTAATTCCCAAGTTTGCAGGTAATTCATTCATTATGAACTAATTAATTCATGTTTGGTCACTTAGTTTTGCTAATAAACATGAACATGGTACCGTTTAGGTCTATCCCGATGTGGAAAAAGCTGTAGATTGCGTTGGATGAACTACTTAGCGCCTAATATCAAAAGAGGGAACTTCCAAAAGGAAGAGGATCAAACCATCCTTCGATTGCAAGCAACTCTCGGAAATAGGTCATTTGTAACAGCCCAGATACACCACTAGCATATATTGTCTTTTTTGAGCTTTCCCTTTAAAATGCGTCTACTAGGGAAAGGTTTCCACACTCTTATAAAGGGTGTTTCGTTCTCCTCCCAATCAAGGTGGGATTCTCACATCATCTTTGTTGAGAATTGTTGGGAGGGGGTCGCACCTTGACTAAATGATCATGGGCTTATAAGTAAGGAATACATCTCCATTAGTAACGAGGTCTTTTGGGAGAGTCCCACAAGAGCTTATGCTCAAAGTGACAATATCATACCATTATAGAGAGCTGTTATTCCTAACCATCCTTCCTAAACCCTCTCATATGTATACTCAACTCTTACGCAATGCATAATGGATTTGGGCAGGTGGTCTGCCATTGCTGCTCATTTACCGGGAAGAACAGATAACGAAATAAAGAATCATTGGCACACGAACTTAAAGAAACTTTTGGATCAGAACCCGTCAAACACGGAGGTTGAAGAAGCAGCAGCTAGTTCATGCTCGGAATTAAGAATCCGAGAAGAATTGGATGAAACCCTTTTTGTTTTGAATTCAGATATGGCAACCCCAGAATTGGCAGCCAAGCATGAAGGCATGAACTTTGGGGAAACTGAGACATGGGTTGTTGGTTTGAATGCTGAACACTCTATGGAACTGGGCGGCAACTTATGGACCGATCCTTTTGTTCTTGAAGACCCTTTAAGTTTGGATAATAACCCAACTCATGTACCAATGGATCTCTTTCAACATTATGAAATGTTTCCTCCCAGTGATTGAACAACGTTTTGAAAAAACTATTTTAAACGTTAATAAATGATGTTATTGGCTTAAATGTTTGTTAAAACAATTCAAAGTAATGAAATGTCGTGATATGGACTTATACAACTATCCTATCTTCTATTCTATGGCCTTCGTAGCAACGTCGTCATTCATATAGGTATCTTACCTAAAAGAAATAAGAATAGCATGTGACTCGAGTTTTTCTTAAAGGAATAATCACTGATTGAGCTCATAATTATGGTCAGAAAATGCAATCACGTGTAATCATATTTAGACCTATTCTTGCCTAATACATCATGACATGCCTTGATCTCTACTTCTAGTCGTTGATGATATCCAACTTTGAGCAAAATTTAACGATATAGTAGATTTTCTCGAGTAGAAACGAATTCGGGCTGAAAATTAGGTATAGTGGCAATTTTGTAATTTTTGTGAACTTCAGCGGCTTTTTGGTCATTTTTCCATTTTTAAAAATATTTTATTCTGAAAAAAATCCCAAATTTTTATAAACACTCCTTACCTTACTTTGTCACTTTTCCCTTCTGGACCCTTGAGATTATTTCTTCCAAATTAATTAAAAAATCAATAAGTTTGCTGAAAAATTAGTAAAATGACCATTATACCCTTTTCCTTCCCAATTCTTTTACAACTTAATTCCTTTTAAAATCTTACTAGGGCACCTTAAACTTACTCGTTAGCATTTAAAAATTAGTTCAAATACATAGTTTTTGAACTTCCGTGGTGTTAGCTCGTATTTGATAAGCCCAACTCTATGTGTTTGTACAAACACGTTGATTACAAAGTTGAAATCTACCACAATCAATATCAACAGTAGCTTATACAATATCACTATCTATCAAACTTTCTTAGTCATTTTCATTTGAAACAATTCACTAGTATCGTCGGCACATCTTCGTTCATTGAAACATTCCTTAACAAAGTATTCCTTATGCGTATATGAGTGCTAGTAGCCTATTAATCTCTTTTCATGAGACTAAATTTTCACAATCACGGTACAAACATTGCTAAATCTAAACATGTTAGGAAAAAATCGTTCCACTCTTCGTGTTGATGCTAAATCATGACACCGACCCATTCAATAATAGAATAGAGAAAATACGTGTGACATAGGAAGGTAGAGTAGGACGTTAGAGATATGAAAGCCCGAAAAAGGTCAAACTAGGTCGTGGGAGACTATCAAATAAGTGAAACTCCATGGAAAAGTTGAGACAAAGAAAGTCTTTTGTGACATTATTTTCACATTATTGCAGATTTTAAGAATGTGTGGTCTAGGATTTTTAGCTCCCATTTTCTAAGTTAAAACCTTGGCAAATTTGTGTGCTTGTCGAATGGCAATGGGACGATGATGTTTGGAAATCCTGACAGGGCACAACCAGTTTGGTCTGTATAACCCAAAAAAAAAAAAAAAAAACATCAATCAATCAATTAACTATAGGACCCGCATCTGAGCTGTGTTGAAACAAACCAAGATTCATCATTCACACACTGAGCCCTATGAGCCCTATGTTCGTCAAGCCCATTAAATTCGGGCCGCTATCGTTCTTGAAAGTAGATTTAGGTATGGAAATTTATGTGGATATTATGATTTAAGTGGTCCTATTGTGTGTCCCGTGGTAGGAAGCAGTACTCCATTTTTCATTACAAATTCTAGAATACGACCGATACGATTGATTGGTCTATGTGCCTCTCTTATTACTTGGATACAATTCGATTCTTCTATGGCTAAATCTCAATTTGTGGAAAGCCTTCGATGGCTTCCTTATGAAATATCTCTTTTGTGAGCTCTCACATTGAATGGAGAGAAAAACGAAACATTTCTTATAAGGGTGTTAAAATCTCTCCCTAGGAGATAGAGACTGACAGCATACGTAACGGGTTAAAGTGGACAATATTTGCTAGCGGTGGGCTTGGACTGTTACAAATGGTATCAGAGTCAGTCATCGAACAGTGCGAGGCACTAGTCAGAGTAGAGCTAGACCTTTTCGATAATAGGCGCGTTTTAAAATCGTAAGACTGACAACAATACGTAACGGGTCAAAACAGAAAATATCTACTAGTGGTGGGCTTAGACTATTACAAATGGTATCAGATTTAGACATCGAGCGGTATGTCAACGAGGACGCTAGCCCCCAAGGGAAATGGATGGTGAGATCTCATATCAGTTGGAGAGGGGAACAAAACATTCCTTATAAGAGTGTTGAAACCTCTCCCTAATAGACGCGTTTTAAAATCGTAAGGCTGACAGCGATACGTAACGGATCAAAGCGGACAATATCTACTAACAGTGAACTTGGGCAGTTTCATATTTTTTCTTCGTGATATTGACCACATTTCTAATCCTTAACATAAGTTTAGAGACCGATGTTGTCCCACTTCACGTGCTTAGAGATCATTATCCAATAGTATATGTATGCCGAAATTTATAAAGTAAAAGAAAATGGATTTTAAAATTTAGTCAAGAATAATTCAAGCTTGTTCAATCAAAAACAAATTTGGAAAAATTTAGGTACACTATGAACATAAAACTAAAATCAACATTCGTTGTTGTGTGGTTGAAGTTGGGAGGAAAATTATTGTCAATCTCATGGGTCCTCAAATCTAGGACGGATCTTTTTTTGTATAGCTTTTTAATTTGTTAAATCATTACTTTAAACAACAAAAGTTCATTATTATTATTATTATTATTATTATTTGAATGGTTGCGAGGTTAAGAATCACATATCTCCACAATGGTATGATGTTGTCCACTTTGAACATAAGATCTCGTGAATTCAAGTATAACCCATGTTGAATAAGTAAAGAACAAATTATATTTTCAAAAGAATCTGATATCATCGAAGGTGTTAGATGAACACGACTCTTCAAAAAGGTATGATATTGTCCACTTTGAGCATAAGATCTCACGAATTCAAGTAAAACCCATGTTGAATAAGTAAATAACAAATTATATTTTCAAAAGAATTTGATACCATCGAAGGTGTTAGATGAACACGACTCTCCACAATAGTATGATATTGTCTACCCTGAACATAAAATCTCATAAATTCAAGTAAAACCCACGTTGAATAAGTAAAGAACAAATTATATTTTCGAAAAAATCTGATACCATCGAAAGTATTAGATGAACACGACTCTCCACAATGGTATAATATTGTCCACTTTAAGCACAAGATCTCATGAATTCAAGTATAACCCATGTTGAATAAGTAAAAAATAAATTATATTTTCAAAAGAATTTGATTCTCTACAATGGTACGATATTGTCCACTTTGAGTATAAGCTCTAGTGACTTTGCTTTGGGATTCTCAAAGAACTGGTACTAATGAAAATAGTATTTCTTGATCATAAACACGTGATCATTCCCTAAATTAGTAGAAGTGGGACAGGGAATAATTTGAATTTGAATGAAAGCGATGGGGAAACGTGGAACACATACAGAAAGTGACAAGGGAAGGATGAGGCCTACAATCATAGATGACTGTAGTTTTGTGATAATCCAACGCTCTTGACCTCTCGTTTGTTGCGTGTTTTTCGTTTTACGAAAGGTTTTCAGCCATTTTTTGGTTTGTTTTCACACTCATATTTCTTCCATCTTACCTCAAATATTGACATCGCACAAATGACGACATGGGTCTTGTAAGCTTCTTGGCTCAGCTCATCCCCACCCCACGCGGATTGTGTCTGCTGTCGGATCCTTGTGAAGTTGTTGATTTAAATTCAGTCCCCTATAGCACCACTCCAAGCTCGCTCGCCCACTCTCTTGGTGCCTCTGTTGGTGAAGAAAATGGTGCGAGCTCCTGTTGTTGATAAGGATGGAGTGAGGAGAGGTGCGTGGAGCTTTGAAGAAGATGAAAAGCTTAGAGCTTATGTTCAGAGATATGGCCCTTCCAAATGGCGGGAGCTTCCCACGCTTGCAGGTACTCTAATCAATCTTTAGCTACTTCTAAACATGGGTTTTTGAAAAGGATTCTGATTTGGGTTTTGGCACTTGTAGGGCTCACCCGATGTGGTAAGAGTTGTAGATTGCGATGGTTGAATTATCTTCGTCCGGGTATTAAGCGAGGGAATTACACGGATGAAGAGAATGACTTAATCTGCAATCTCCATAAGAAACATGGCAATAGGTATCGAGATTAATTGGGTTTAGTGTTCCTTACTTATAAACCCATGATCAACCCTTTAATCGAGGCTCGACACTTGAGTCACTTTTGACTATACTCATCTCCCGACGATCCTCCTCTTGAATATCATAGAGTTTCCTCTGAAGTCCTTGAACAGCCTCCCCTAAGGCTCGACTTCTTTTCTAGAGTACTCGAGTAAAGTACACTTTTTGTTTGACACTAGAGTCACCTTTTGACTAGCCATCGGGGACTCCTCTCCCAACAATCCTCCCTAGAACAAAGTACATTATAGAGCTTCCTCTTAAAGCTCACAGAGCACTCGAACAACCTCTCTTTAATCGAGGCTCGACTCCTTCTCTAGAGCTCTCGAACAAAGACTTGAGTCACTTTTGATTACACCTTTGAGGCTCCAACTTCTTTCTTTGACACTTGAGGATTCTATGGTATGATATTGTCCACTTTGAGTATAAGCTCTCCTCACTCTTATATCAATACACATAATGTACCTTACTTACAAACCCACGACCAACCCCTTAATTAGTTAACGTGCGACTCATCTCCCAACACAGACTATTATATTAGTATAGAAAATGAAGTGTTTTTTTTGCTTTCAATTTTCCAGATGGTCGACCATCGCTGCAAAACTACCGGGAAGAACAGACAACGAAATAAAGAACCATTGGAACGCGCACCTAAAGAAGCAAGTGAAGCCGAAACCACAATCATCAACTCAACCAAAACCAAAGCAATTAACATCCCAAGTGATTGAAGCAAAAAGAGAAGACTTTACGGGCTATTCCTCCACCACATTTGGGATTCTAGAGAGCTCATCTTTGTCCCAACAAACATCTTCATGTGATGACAATTTCGCCACCCAAAATTGGGGAGTGGAAGATTATGATCGAAGTGGGTACTACCAAGATTTCTGGACTGAACAATGCGTAAGTGATGTTCTTGATGGGTGCTTAGAATTCTCAGCAGACTACGAAATTGGTATCTTTTCACCACAACATCATGAACCCACCTACGACGATAATTACATAGATCTGTTCTGCTCCTTACTGTAAGTGAATGGCGCCCATTTGGGTGTTTCTTAGATTGTTCTTCCTACTCTAGTGGCGTTATGATGATGCATTTGGGATTTGTAAATTTTTTGTGCTCCATATCGTCACAAGTCTATGAACACAGAAATCCTTGTTGGTGTTAGACGAACACGACTCTCCACAATTGTATGATATTGTCCACTTTGAACATAAACTCTCATGACTTTGCTTTGGACTTCCCAAAACGACTCGTGTCAATCGAAAGAATATATTTTAATTATAAACTCATGGGAGTTTCATCTACCAACCGTTGGAACTGTTTGTACAATAATTTAATGCCCGACCCATATCAAACCCTTTTGAGGCCGGGCATTGGACTGAAAGAAACGGCCGCCAAATGTATAGTTTAAAGTTTTATTCACATAATTGGTATTAACAAAAAAAAAAAAAAAAAAAAAAAAAAGTCTCTCGAAAAAGTTGATTTGAAATAAGTTTTAACCAAACCTCACTTCAAAAAAAAAAAAAAAAAAAAAAAATCTTTGTATTGCGGTAAGCCTCACAATTTTAACAATTCACTCGGCCTACTGTCTAGTGTCTATCCACGAGGCTAGCATCATCGCTGACAAACCGTTCTGTGTCTAAATCTCAGATTCCATAATCTACCCATTTGGAGGCTTAGTGTACTCGCTGGCACATCGTCTCATATGGATCTCACATTCTACGGGGACCCACAATCTACTCCTTAGGGACCGACGTTCTTGCTGGCATATTGTTTGACATTTGGATCTCATATTTAAAATTATTTTTAAATGATGCTTTTGGAATCAATTTTATAATTGAGGAATTAAGAAAATATATATTTAAAATGGTAAGCGCATAATTGAAACCTACGAGCATTTATAATTTAAATAATAATATAGCCAACATAGTTAAATAATTAATATTATTTTAATATTTTCACCGACAAAAGTCATACCAACCATATCTCAATTACATTTTATATTGAAAAGGAAAAAATAATATTAATAATTTAATCTTTTTCAACTCAAGGTCCTAAAACTGAGTCAACTTTAATACTATTGGTGGGTTCAATTATTGTTTAATTTTGCGTCATTAAAATTCTTAATATTAGTCTATAATATTAAATAATTGCTTACCTAATGAATTTTAAATAATATATATATTGCGAAATTATTTTCGATTTTTAATTTATAAGGATGGTAATTAAATTTGATTGAGTTGAATTAAATTAATTCGAATTTTTTTTTTAATTTTAAAATATATATTTTTATTTATGATAAATTATACATCATTTTTTTTATAATTTATTTTTCAAAAAATCACTGCTTAAAAATGGTTGTTTGTGTGAGATCTTACTTCGGTTGGATAGGGGAACAAAACTACAATAGGGTTGAAACCTCTTCTTATTAAACGCGTTTTAAAACCGTGAAGCTAACGGACATTGGACGGTGTGCCAGCTAAGACGGTGGTCCCAAGGGGTGGATTGTGAGATTCCACGTTCGGTTAGAGAGGAGAACAAAGTATTAGTGTGTAAATCTCTCCTACATTTTAAAATTGAATCGGACACTGGACAGTGTACAAGCGAGGACGCTGACGGAGATAGGATAATGTAATATATAGGCGGGAAGGGAAGAAGGGAGCAAGGGGTGGTTTATAGATATGTAGGGTTCCTTTTTTTGTGCGAAGTGGTGCGAACATTGTGGGTTTCGGCTATTAAAGAGAGAACAGAAGCTTGGGTGTATATAGTTAGGTGTAGACCATCTGCACAGCCCCTCCATGCATTTATGAAACACTTGGTTGCAGCATCACCCTTAATATCATCTCTCTCTCTCTCTCGGTTTGCATGTGACTTTGCTCAGAAACTACGACGCATCAATGGAACAGCAGCGGGTAGATAGGGACTCTTTACAATGGTATGATATTGTCCACTTTGAGCATAAGCCCTCGTGGTTTTGCCTCAATGTAGATGTATTCCTTACTTATAAACTCATGATCATTCCCTAAATTAGCCAATGTGGGACTTTCTCCCAACAATACTCAACAATCCTCCTCTCGAACAAAGTACACTATAGAGCCTCTCCTTTGAGGAATATGGAGCTCTCGAACAGTCTTCTCTTAATTGGGACTCGACTCCTTCTCTGGAGTCCTCGAACAAAGGAGATGTATTTCCTACTTATAAACTCATGATCATTACTAAATTACTCTCAACAATCCTAACATAAATGAAGCATTCTTTGTAAGGGTGTGGAAACCTCTCCTTTGAGGGAAAGCCTAGAAGGGAAAATCCTCATGTTGTAAGCCGTTGTTGTTGTCTTTTTGCTTGCATCATATACAACACCAATTTCAATCTTTCAAATCTTACTTTCAAAACTCTCTTTCGAAATCTCTATGTCCCCATTTTCTAAAACTTTCTTCTTAAACTGGGGCTAGAGACTCGAGCATACGTCGTTTGGCCGTAGGCGACGTAAGAACGAATTAGCTTAGCTCATTTGTTGCTGGGAAGTGAGTGTCACACAATCGCAAGTCCGCTGCCATAAAAAATGCGATTGTGACAAGTGGTGAGGAAAATATCTACTAGTGGAGGGTTTGAATCGTTACAACGACTCTACGCTACAAAACACAGAAACCCATTATCTACTCATTCATATTACGATCGAGCGTTCTTACCTTCTTTGTGTTACACAAAATTGAAGCAACAATCCAAACTCTCCAACTTTTTAAGTCGTCTCACTACAATCAACTCTGTCTCTTCAAACTACATTATTGTTTTCCCCCTTTTGTTAAGTAATTATATGGTCTACTCTATGAGTGTCTCATGCACAAAAATGGATTCTTTTCACATGCCTACTTATTATTAAACCCTAACAATCCTATGCCATTATTGTCTTACCTCAAGACACTCATATTAATGTCCAAACTTCATCTTCTTCTTAAACCATATGTATTTTATGCGTGTGATTTGAACATCATAAACTTAGGCACGTTTAATATCATAAACTCGTTGTTGTGACGTGAAGTTCACTCCAAAGAAGCCAAGAGTAAGTGGATGAATGCCACTCATTTGGAGGAGGACCCAACTAAGTTTAAAGTAAAATACTACACATTATAGAACTTGGAACCTAAATCTAAGCTAAAGGCGTCTCCTTTTTTTTAATATCAACCGTTTAGGGTTTAGGGTTTAGAGTTTTGAATATCCATGCAATAATGGGATTGATATCAAATTTTAATTTGAATGTTGTCTCTCTCTCTTTCCTTCTTTATGGCTCCTCTCAATTGTCCCATTCCTCACCTCGTTCTTATTATATGTTTGATGGGGAAATCTCATCATAGGGGACCATCAAATGGGTTACCAAACACGTAATATTTTTGAATTTGTCAGATCCCACGTCAATTAGAGAGGCGAACGAAACATTATTTATAAGAGTGTGGAAACATTTTCCTAGTATACGTGTTTTAAAACTATGAGGCTGACAGCGATACGTAATGAGCCAAAGAGGGAAATTTCCACCTGGGTTTAGGCAATTACAAATGGTATCAGAGCCAGACAGTGTGCTAGCAACGACGTTGGCCCCTAAGGGGTGGATTGTGAGATACAACATCGATTGAAGAGGGGAACGAAACATTTCTTCTCCCTAGTAGACGTGTTTTAAAACTATGAGGCTGACGGAGATACATAACGAGTCAAAGTGGGCAATATCTACTAGAGGTAAGCTTGGACTGTACAAATGATATCAAAGCTTGACACTAACGATTCGCTGGCCCCTAATGAGGTGGATTGTGAGATACAATATCAGTTAGAGAGGAGAACGAAACATTTGTTATAAAGGTGTGGAAACTTCTCCCTAGTAGATGCGCATGACGGTAATACGTAACATGCTAAAGCGGATAATATCTATCAACAGTGATTCTCGTCTTTGTCGGCTCGTCTCCCTTTAGGATTAGTCAAAAAGTGTATAAGAAAGCACAAGAAATTATTGAATTAGGTATATAAAGTATAGAGTTAATCTGTGCTAGAAAACTAAGCGACAGAAACCACACTAAAACCCAAAACACAAATCCAACGTCCGACCACCACCACCACCACAACCACCACAACGGCCTCACTACTTCAAAGCTATGTTTTGTCTTTCTTTGGTCCCAAGAAACCCAACAAAAAAGGAACACAAATTCCTTCTTTTCCCCGATTGCCCCATACTTCTACACATTACATACATACAATACCAAACCAAACAAACCAAAACTATTCTGCCATTGCCATCCTCATCGTCGTCTCATCAACAGTGCTGTATACACCTCTCATTCTTGCTCTGCCTAACACCCACCTTTCTCTTCTTCCCATCCTTATCTGCTCTGTTCGTCACGGCGGCGGCGGAGGAGGATGTGCCCATGAACGTGTTTTCACTTTCAGAGCTCGAGAAATGGTGGTCCAGTACATTGGCCGCCGTGTCCGACCTCTGTTCTGTATCCAATCTTCCTCTTTCGTACCCATTTATTACTATCTCCTGCACTGCCTTGAAGCATCTCCCCAATATTTCCTCTTCCTCCTCCTGCACCACCCGCAGTCCTTTTTAATCACAATCTCCCAATTATATATTTCTCTAATTTAAGATTGCATTTATTGCATTCTCCTCTCTCTCTCTCTGTCTCTCTGTCTCTCTGTCTCTCTGTTTTAATGAATTTTAACATAAAAGAGGAAAGTGGGGTATTTACTTTATTAACGTATGAACAGTTGAGAATTGCTTTTCTGAAGCAAGGATATTGGATTGGGAAGAGCTCGTGTGCGGCGGAGAGCAGAGCAGAGGCTGCAATTACTGATGCCTTGAACTCCAAAAGCTCAATCCCTACGAACAAAGAAGCAAACGCAATGTCTGTTGATTGATGCAGCAAGAATGTGAAGAAAAAAAGTTCCTTTATTAGATTTTTAATTCATTACCATTTTGAGCTATGAAGATGATCTCTGTAGCTCTGGCTTTGAGAGCTTGCAACAATGGTGGGTCTCTGAGTTTGAAGAGGGAAATGAAGAAAGGGACGAAGGAGAAGGGAGTGATGGAGCGCATTCTCCATTTAAGAGCTCCCAAGATGAGAGATTCCATCCTGTGTACTGTTTGGGGATCAAAGATGAAGCCTTCATTCCCCTGTTTCAAAAAAAAAAACAGAGTCAGCTCTGGATTTGCCATTTGGGTATTGCCTACTTGTTCAATAATACCTGAAAATCGAAGAGATTGTGCTCTGTTTGCTTCATTTTGGCAGCGAGAGAAACACAAGAGACGGCAAGAAGCCTCAAGACCCATGGCTTTGGTTGCTGTAAATAACGAACAACAATTTTCAAAACAGGGGAAACAGGGGAAGAACGAACGCTCTGTTTTAGTTTCAGTGAAAAGACATTACCGGCACTCCCTGAAAGGAGAAGAAACGATCGAGGTAATTGACGGCAAGGTACGATAAGTGTGGATCGATGTTACAGCTACAACAGCACTGCAAATGAGAGAGAGAATCAGGGGAAAGAAGCCCATTTGAAGGAGTTAAAGAAGAGAAGAAGAAATGGGTTACCTGAGAGATTAAAGAAATGGTGTCCTGTCGAACAGAGGAACCGGAAGGAGAAGAATGAAGGGTGTGGAGGTAGGTTGGAGAGAGCATGTGATCGGACTCGATGAGGAAGAGAGTGGCGGCGTCGGAGGAGTGAGGGTGGTGGAGATGGGTGAATGGGTTTTCGAGATCGAAGTCCATGGAGAGGGAGAGAAGGGAAGATGTTGAATGGGAGAGAGAGTGGTGGTGGAAGAGGGAAGGCATGGTTTAAAGAAGAAGAAGAAGAGGAAGTGATGATGAGAAAAAGCAGAGGTTTCGCTGTTTCTTAAAAGAAGTTAGAGGAGACTTCAATGTTACTCCTTCCCTGCTTGGTAGTTTGTTATTGGGAACCAAAATTGGAAGAAAATGGAAAACTATATAAATATATATATACTTAATTTTTGAATAATAATAATAATAACGCTTGATATTAGAGTGTGACCCGAGCCGTGTGCTAGCAAGAACAAGTGGATTGTGAGATCCCATGTCGATTGGACAGGTGCGAGAACATTTCAAGAGGGTGGGGTCAACAAGAACACTGAATTGTGAGACCTCACTTCAGTTGGATAGACGTGGAAACTTCTCAAGGGAGTGGATGGGGAGATCACATGTTGGTTAGACAGGCGCAGACCTCTCAAAGGGGTGGCTAGCAAGGACAGGCCCAAGGTGGTGGAATGTGAGATCCCACCTCAGTTAATATAGGTGTAGAAACCTTTTTAAGGAGAGTGGATTGTGAGATCTCACGTCGATTGGACATGTGTGGAAACCTCTTAAGGGGGTTGCTAGAGAGAACGTTGGGCCCAATGGGAGAATTGTGAGATCCCACTTCAGTAGGACAGGTGTGAAAGCCTCTCAAGAAGGTAGATTGTGAGATCTCACGTTGGTTGGACAGATGCGGAAACCTCTCAAGAGGGTGGCCAGAGAGGACACTAGGTCAAGGGGGTGTATTGTGAGATCTCATTTCAGTTGGACAGACATAGAAGACTCTCAAAGGAGTGGAGTGAGATCCCACGTCAGTAGGACTCATATGGAAATCTCTCTTCTAACATAAGCATATTAAAACTGTGCTGCTGACAACAATATGTAATTAATCAAAACAGACAATATCTACTCAGAGTGAGTTTGAACGGTTACATTTAAAATTTATTTAAAAACAAAAACATAATTTTTTTTATAATAATAAAAAAAAAAAAAAAAGAGTGAATTAATGCGTGCATAAAGTTAAATGATGAAATTGAGAGCCTCTTTTGCACATAGATTATGGAATATAATTAAGTAGGATTAGGACATGAATGTGTTGGAACTTTCCAAAGGACAAAAGGCATCCTATTTTAATCACATATTTATGGCCTTAATCCTTAGTGGTTTTATGTTTAAAACAAAAATTAAACCGAAAACGCATCTATTTAGAAGTTTTCACATCTTTACTACTAATATTTCGTTACTTTCTTCAACTAACATGAGATCTCACAAATATAATCCCACCTCCAGTCCCATTTATGTAACAGAAAAACATCTTTACCAGTAATGTTTCATTCCCTTCTCCAACCGTCGTGAAATCTCATAAATATAATCCCGCTTCCAGCCCCATTTATATTTCCCGTCTAAACAGTGAATCCTCACCCCATTCAAACCACGACCCTCCACGTAAAATAAGTGGGGTTCCCGTCTAAACAGTGAATCCTCACCCCATTCAAACCACGACCCTCCACGTAAAATAAGTGGGGTCCCGATACGTGTGAAGAACGTTCCAATAGCTTTTAATTTATGGGGAGAATTTTGTATAATGATTTAAATGTTGACCAGACCACTTTAGAGGGGATTTATTTAGTATTTTGTAAGGCTTTCACTTTTCTTTCTCTGCATTGATTTAAGAGAAAGTGTAAAGACACCAAATTATTTTTCTTTTTCTTTTTATTTTTATTTTTTATTATTCTTCCTTTAATTTTTAAATTGTAAATAAATATAAATATAAATATAAATATAAATATAAATATAAATATAATATATAGTATATGGTAAAGCATTTTTAAATTGAATGTGACAGATTTTATGAGTGGGTATTTCACGCCAAACCCCCCATATGCACCATACACCATCATTCATAATTTCAATTATTTTTCCAATTCTTAAATATATACATACATTTATCTCCCAACCAACCCACATTAATACCCACATCCACCATTATTTTTCTCCCATCTTAATTATTACGTCTCCTTTTACTACCATTATTACTTTAGAATATGGAACGCCACGACCCAACATTCTCCTGCTTTCCCTACGACATGGTTTCGTTACCTATTCCTCGCTTCCTAAGAATGAAGACTATCACCACATATCAACACGAGTCTTTCCAACAGGTGTATCTTAGAAATTTTTTTTAGATAAAACATGCTTAACTATGAAGTTCCTATTATTGAGTTACCAAAAAAGAATGTGCACTTTATTGGTATAGGTAGTAACTTTTTAGTTCTGTGTAATAGACCGAGCCCACCACTAACAAATATTGTTTGCTTTGGCCTATTACAATCGCTGTCAGCCTCATGGTTTTGAAATGTGTCTATTAAGGAATGTTTTGTTCATCTCTCCAACCGACGTGGAATCTCACAATCCACTTCCTTTTGGACTCAGTGTCTGACTCTAATATCATTTGTAAGAACTCAAGCCCACTACTAGTAGATATTGTCTGCTTTGGCTCGTTTTGTACTGTCGTCATTCTTACAGTTTTGAAATGCGTCTACTGGGGAGAGGTTTGTGTTTCGTTCCCCTTTTTAACCAATATGGAATTTCACAGGTTCATTCATGTATCCCTCTTTTAGTGTCATATTGTGGCGTTGAATGTGTGTTTGAAGCGATGAGAAAAGGTGGTAAGAATTAGGTTAGCATGCATGGAGCTTTTGTAGAGTTGAAAGACAAAAATAGAAAGCAATGGAGAGACAGTGAAACAGATGTGTGGAAGAATAGTCAAGGAGACATAGTACACACATGTCGTTAAAGACACCAGTTTAGCTTCTTTCAACCACCTACACTTGTCCATGTCCATGCCGTCTGCTTTCTTTGGTATTTGGATTGTGATGGCTTCACCAATTGGGCCGACACATCCATAAACAAAACCAATCATGGATCACTCCAATTTCTAATGGATTGGATTAGGAGTTGTACACGATATGAACGACGATTTCGAGGGCTCGACCGCTCGAGTTGGGTTCATAAATTTTTTTACACTAACTTACACATTCGGATTAGTTGAATGGGTAACCCAATCCAATTCGAAAATTTTCAGAGCTCAACGTTGCGTTATTGACTATTAAAAACAAAAAAAATAACAGAATTTTAGATAAACTTTACCCAAATCAACTTATAAACGAATTTTTTCTCGACCTAAAAAAAAAAGTTATATTCGAGATTGGATTACAAAAGGGAAGGAATAACTAAAAAAACAAATAATAACATTCTTATAAAACTAAAGACATCAAAATTGCAAATACTTGTCCGAATTTAGTGCAACTTATTTCTAGTTCGAATTAATTATGAAATATATGATATTCGTAATTAGATATTTAATTAGTAGTATATTTTATTTTATTCTCAAGATATAGTTAGTATTTATATCCTAGGTAAAAAGGTTGTGAATATCAATTCAGATTGAACTTTCCATCCTAATTCTATTTCTCATTCTTAAATCGTATCCTAATTCTATTTCTCATTCTTAAATCGTGTGTCAATGGTGGACTCCTCCTGTTTTTCAGTGAAGGTTATAGACAAGTGCCTGGTTTCTCCACCGCCGGGCTCCGTTCCGGCGACCCTTCTGCCGCTCACCTTCTTCGACTAATGTGTCTCCGATATGCACCCACACGGCTTCTTTTCTTCTACGAATTTCCCCGCTCCACCGCCCATTTTACCCACGCCATTCTCCCATCGCTCAAACGCTCTCTTTCCCTTTCTCTCCAACACTTCTTCCCTTTTGCAGCCAATCTCATCCTCCCTCCACACCCCCACAAGCCCCATTTCCTTTATACCCCTCACGACTCTGTCCAATTAGCCATAGCCGAGTCGGATCCCTCCCATTTCCACGCCCTCATACCCGATCACCCAAAAGATGCTCGAGATGTGTACCCATTGTTCCAAGATTGGCCCATGTCTTGCCTCTTGTCAGATGGGACTCAAGTCATTCCTCTCATGGCTCTGCAAATCACCATCTTCCCTTACCATGCCCTTTCCCTATGCGTTTCGTTTCTCCACGTCGCTGCTGATGGACCTGCACTCCATCATTTCATCAGATCCTGGGCGTCTATCTCTGCTGGAAATGGCCTTAATGGTCCACTGCCGTCTCACGATCGGACTGTTGCGCAAGACCCAGAAGGACTCGAATCCGCTTATCTTCGCCATCATTCTGAACCCATCAATTTTGACAGTGAGCTCATCAGTCGGCGTTTAAGCGACAAGGTTAGAGCAACTTTCTCGTTGTCCAAACCCCAAATCGAGAGACTCAAAAATTGGGCGAATTCCCAGATAACCAAATCGACCCAATTTTCGAGTTTTGTAGTGACATCCTCTGTGGTTTGGGTTAGTTTCATTATGTCGCGTGAGTTAATCAGTGGCGGTAGTGGTGCAGAGGATGAAGCGTGCTGCTTCGCGTTTGCAGCCAATTGCCGTAACGAACGACTTGGGTATCGAATCCCAGTGGAGTATTTTGGGAATTGCTTTGCGTTTTGCCTTACGGCAGTAGAGAAGAGTGAGCTATTGGGGGAAAATGGGTTAGTTGTGGCAATGAAAGCGATTGAGAAAAGAGTGGGAGAAGTGAAGAAAGAGACGTTGAAAGACGTAATGGCGGAGACGTCGGTGTGGAAGGAGTTTGTTGAACGTGGAGCTGCGCTTTGTGCCGCTGGGTCGCCGAGGTTGGGCGCGTATGACACCAATTTTGGGTGGGGGGAGGCCCATAAAGACCGAGGTGGTTCAAGTTGATCGTGGGAGGTTGTTTTCTATAGGGGAATCCAGGAACGAAAATGGTGGCATTGAAGTTGGGTTGGGTCTGGGTTCGGCTCATATGGCTAGCTTTGTTGCCGTGTGGGAACAAAACCTAAAGCTTCTCGGTTGCTCGTGACAAGATTTGTATGTATATTTTATTATAATTATAGCAGACTCTTTGTAATGGTATGATATTGTCCACGGTTAGCATTAGTCCTCCTACCAATAGGGAGTGTATTCTTTGATTATAAATCTATGATCATTTCTTAAATTAGTCGATAAGACTTTCATCATCCAACACCTCCCTTCGAACAAAGTACGCCTCCTACCAATGAGGAGAGTATTCTTTGATTATAAACCTATGATCATTCCCTAAATTAGTCAACGAGACTTTCATCAACCAACACCTCCCCTTAATCGAGACTCGATTTGTTCGACATTTGAGGATTTACCAATCTATTGGCACAACTAAGTTTAGGGCATGACTCTATATCATGTTAGATGAACACGACTCTCTACTGTAGTATGATATTGTGCACTTTAAACATAAGCTCTTACGACTTTTCTTTCGGTCATGAGTCCCACTATTTTTTTTCTTTTTTTTTTTTTTTAATTCACGTTAGGTAATTACGAGGGTAAGAAAGTAAAAGTAAGATGGATGAATTGGTACAAAACAAAATAACATTTATGTTATTGGAACTAAAAAAAAAGACTTTTGGAATAAAAAATAAAATAAATAGTTGATATGACGGCAATGGAATTTTAGGTGAAAAGTAATTTATATTGAATAAAAATAATAAATGAAGTAATTCGGGGAAGATTTATTGCCTATTATTATATAATTATTATTATTGTTAATTACACAAACTCCTTTCTAAATTACTACAATAGAAAAAGTAAAAAAGTAAAAAAGTAAAAAACAAACCACTTTCTATTCTTAATTTAACAACTTATTTAATAATATTTTTGTTAACACGTTATTTGTTATTAGTTTTTTTTTTTTTTTTTTGTTAGATAATTATTTAATTATTTTGCAGTCTCTAGGCGAGTGAAGTCCACGCGGCATAAATGTTAACTGGAATATGAATTTATTTTTTTTATCTTTTTATTTTTTAAGCTGGCTGAAGAAATTATGAGCGCGATGGAGATGGATGTGTAGCTATCCGAAACAGGTAATGGCGACGCGCCTTTCTGAATCTTCCCTTCCCTCCACTTTCTCCGTTTATATATATATATATAGTATGTTTTTCAGCCCACTGGGGAGAGAGGTGTTTAAGATTTCTGTAATTCAGTTCCGTCAACGCTTTGGTTTTCCGGTGGCTTTTCCGGGTTAGTTCGAACTTTTTTAATTGCTCCGCAGCCTTTTCTCCTGATTCTCTTTTCGGAGATTTCTATATTGTTTTTTTTTTTTTTTTTTTTTTTTTGCTTCTTCTGGTATTTTACGGGCATTTCTAGGCGCCGACGGGGAAGATAGAGAATCAGAATTGTGGAAATTTTCTGTTTCGTTGATCTGTTGCTTCTCTGCAATTGTTTAACTCTGGAATTTGAATTTCCACCTGATTTTTTTTCCTTGGGGGGAGGGGGGAGAGGGGGCATAATGATCTTTACGGATCAGATATATTCCTTGCGCTTTTTGATGCTTTAACGTCTTGAATATTCTGAATTTTGTCTGTTTCGCTTTTCGAATGGGCCATTTTCCCACTCTTAAAGATTCATTGCTGCCGAGCCGAGGTTTTTGGTGTAATTTGTGTGTAATGTTAATATCTTGTACAATTATGGACATGTAGCATTCGTAATCTATAATGTCGTAATCGTATATGTTGACTTGCAATTTTTGTGCTATATTGGCAATTCATCACGGGATTTCTCTGAAAGCGTTACCCTTGTGAATTTTTATTTTATTTTTAGAGGTCTGAAATCGGTTAAGAATCTATACCTAACCTGCTACTCATGATCCATTGCATTTGATATTGAAGATTTGTTGAGTACTGATCAACTGATCACAAGAATTGGCATCTATAATCTTTATTTGGGGACTGAATAAGTGATGGGATGAAGTTTCATTTCTTTTATTTTCTTTATGTTTTTGTTCCCAAATGATTCAGGCGACTAGTGTAGAATGGTATTATCTTGAGAAACCTTTGGTATTCACATAACCTACTAATTCCAAAAATTTTGCAATTCATTGATTTATGTGATTTAAGGATATCTATTTTGCTTTGTTGTCTGCATAAATCAGACTCATGATACCCATTTTACTATGAGAATAAATTTATGAACACTTTCCCAATTTTTTTTTTTTTTTTTTTTTTTTTTTTAATGATGATGCAAATCGTGCAATGATGCAGTTCAAAGCAATGGCGACAAATTTCCAATTTGATTCCGAATTCTTTAAGAATTTTCTCATCCCTGATTACATACTCCGACCTGAAGCTGAAGCTAAAGTTGAGAGCGTTCCTTGTGTTCCCAATTGTCCTGTCTTAGTATTTATCAACTCCAGAAGTGGTGGTCAGCTTGGTGGCAGTCTCCTTAGCACATATCGTTCTCTTCTCAATGAGAAACAGGTGATTTTTTGGTTACAAAGGTTTTAGATGTACTTTGTCGGCCTCTGGGAGCTATATAGGAAATTACTGAATTTACTGTTGGTTGACTTCTATCTGACTAATTGTAAGGTTTTTGATTTGGGGGAAGAAGCTCCTGACGTGGTGCTGCGCAGATTCTTCTTGAACCTTGAAAAGCTTAAGCTTAATGGCGATGAAATTGCAGTCGAAATTCAGAAGAGATTGCGACTAATAGTGAGTTTCTGATGTGCTTTCCAATATTTACGCCAAGTTCAAAATTCTTTGGTTTAGCAATATACACTGTTAAATTCCATCCTCAATGCATTTGATCTTTCAGGTTGCAGGGGGTGATGGAACAGCTGGCTGGCTTCTTGGAGTTGTTTGCGATCTTAAGTTATCTTATTCACCTCCAATTGCTACAGTGCCCTTAGGAACTGGAAACAATCTTCCTTTTGCATTTGGTTGGGTAATTTTTTTAAAATTATTTCACACTTTCTGGTTACCATATTAACATGGTAGCATTGCAAAGGATGTTGAGCAAATATAATTGAAAACCGAGTTCATATATTTGATTGCTGCTTTATTATTGATTAGAATGTTGGTATTGTCGAAAACCTTGTTGATAGGCATTTGAAGGATGAATGCATTTCTGTGAAAACTGTGCATTTTAGTTTGATATCAGCCACTGACATCGATATAATGTTTAATATCCTCCTGATATTATTATCAGGCAGCACAAGAATTGAAACAAAAATATTTTCCTAATTTCAGGGAAAGAGGAATCCTGGAACAGACCTTAACGCTGTGATTTCGTTTTTAGATCAAGTCCTGAAAGCAAAGGAAATGAAAATTGACAAGTAAGAAAACAGGATAGAAAGGCTGACACACACATGTTTGCATATGTATGTGCTCGTCATAAACTCTACATTATCATAATCAAAAGCTGTAATGGATCTTGTTATTGTTGTATGACAGTTGGCATATTCTGATGAGGATGAGAGCTCCAGCAGAAGGCTCATGTGATCCTATTGCTCCTCTTGAATTGCCACATTCCCTGCATGCATTTCATCGGGTCACCGAGGGTGATGAAGACAACGTGGTAACTACATACTATGTGGAACACATTCCCTATTTGTATAAGATTTTGATATAAAAGAGTATTTTGATGTTCTAATAAATCTTAGTCGATTATATTGTTTTCTCTCCAAGAAACCTGCATGCGAAGCAACTCATCACCATCTTAAGTAGTTACTTACTGGGTTAATTTATCCACCTGCCTCTTATCTGAAAAAAAAATTAGCTGCCTATTTCAACACCTGCAAAACTACATTGTCATACTCGAGGTTGAAGTAAAGTTGTACAAAAGGTACTTTATAGCTGAGTTAGCAATTCAGAATACAAGACAGGAGCAATGATGTATTTTGACGGAGCTTATATTACAATAGTATTGGATAAGTGATGGCTAGATCTCACTCTATGCAAGTATGCTATTTTGGAACTAGTCTTGAATAGAGTTCTTATTTATGAAGAGCTTAGATTACAGAAGACTTGATAAATACTCGACGTATGTCCTTGGAAATGAGCAGTTTTAACTGAACCATGAACTGTGATTGAAAGATACAAGTGATAAATATAAATTAGAAACCAAAGTCATCCTCTCTTGATTATACTTCGTAACTATTTAGCTCATTTTCAATTATAAGTTCCATTCTTTATTTTTTAGCAATATTCTTAACGTAGATTCTGAAACTATATAAAGATTATGCACTCAACTCAACATGTAGAAAAAGTATTATTTGCGGAAAGATGGGCTCAAGTTCTCTCTCTCTCTCTCTCTCTCTCTCTCTCTCTCTTTTTTAATCTCATTTTATGGAAGAAATTTCACCTTCAGTTATGTTTTTTATTAGTCAATTTTCTTCTCTCTTTATGTGCTGAACTACTTGATTCTCAGGAAGGTTGCCTCACATTCCGTGGGGGATTTTGGAACTACTTCAGCATGGGTAAGACTACTTCCATGACAGTTCTAGATAAAAGTTTAACATGTTACTGAGATTTGTAATACATCACAGGAGATATGTCCTAAATCATTTCCGGAAAGAAAAATCCTTATTTTGATGATCTCTTAATGGCAAATTTATTCGACATTCGGCTTCTACTGTTTGCAATTTTGTATACTGTTAATTTCCAATTTAGTTTGCAATTACTGGTAATGGTCTCTGACATGAGAGTTGTTTCTTCGTTTTGATTGCAGGAATGGACGCTCAAGTATCATATGCTTTTCATTCTGAGAGAAAGATGCATCCTGAAAAATTTAAGAATCAGTTAGTTAATCAGGTAAGTGTTACAAATGTCTTCATGAATTTGCTTGCAGTCTAGTTTCCAATCATACTAAAATCTTTATATGAGATAATAGATACTATGAACGCAATTGATTTTTAAAACATTGAACATCAAAATATGAGCTTCAACGTGTAAGCTTTCTTGGATATAATATGTCAACCACATTTAACTCTTTGATTATTAGTGTATTGCTCATATACCAAAATTTAACCTTTTTCTCCTCATTTGTGTACCAGAGTACCTATGCAAAGATTGGCAGCACCTGGTTTTTTGCTCCTTTGTTTCATCCTTCATCCATGTGCGTACTCAAATGATTTTATTTATTTATTTTGTGCGGGGGGAGGGGGTACTTCATAGTGAAAAGTAGTAACCTAAATTACCAACCGTGATGAGGTACACAAAATTTCCAATACATCCCTCATGAGGTATTCAACAACCCCCGTAATGTTTCGCCTCCCCACCATTGGGAGACTTAGCAAAATGCACTGAAGCATCTTGCCAAATCCCAGCTCTCATCATTAACCACTCCCTCATTTGATTTCATTATTTCCAGAAACTCCAATGAGTTGTTTTAGCTTGATCCATAATATTTTAGCCTTCTTCTGTTCTATGCCGCTTAACATCTGTATTAAGTTTCTCCCTTGCTGCTATGTGGAGATCCCAAGATTGGTTGAAACTCACATCTAAATGCCTAAAACGTGCTACTGTATTCTGTACTGTCAATGAAAGAATAGGCGGTCTTCATTTTCCTTTTGCTTCTTACTGATTTCAGCAACGAGGGTTGAAAAAACATGTTAATGCATCTATTCATCGTAATGACTCCCCCATTGAACAGCGTCCACACACACCAAAAAAAAAAAAAAAAAAAACCACTTTTTTTTGCTCCTTGTAATCACCACAGAATGGGTTACCCTGTCTTTTAACTCTGGTAGTCACCATAGAATGATCTTTAACAAGTTCAGAGCAATTGCGCCACAACTCTGATTACAATGGAAAAGGCCTTCAAATTTTAATGTAACAAATGGGTATTTCTGCTTATTTTTTCAAAAGAGAATACAAGAATGATATGTTTCATTAACCTTCAGTTTGTTCCCTTTTCTTTGTTTAACTAGTTTCCTGTCACTATATAGGAATATATCTCAAATTGCTAAGGTCGAGATCATGAAACATCATGGTGATTGGCAAATGTTGCCTATACCTCCTGGGTAAAGTTTTTCAGCTTTCAAAGTTACTTACTGGACCCAATTCTACTTTCTTCACATAACTTCTGTTTTGGAATGATATTAAAAAAATTGTTCAAATTTCAGATAATGTCTTTGTCTGTTTGCACTAATCTGATTTTCTTTTGAACTGCAATGTACTCAATTACCATTTTTCTCGAATGACATGCCCTTTTCTCATTTTTACCTATCTGATGCCTATAATATATTTATCCTTCCAATTTTTTGCTTAGCATGCAGAAGAACAAGTATGGAAGTGTTGACGCATCTCATTTATTTTAGTATTGCATGTCTTATTGTGAATACTACTTCTATTGTTTTAAAATTATAATTTGAAACTGAAACCAGCAAGCACCGTACATCCTACTTTTTTCTTCTTAATTAGTACTCTATTACTTGATTTGTGTCTATATGGTCTTGCTAATTATTCTCGCAAAAAGATAGTGTACCCCTCCTCTGTCACCTTGGTTAATGATAATGGTTAAGATGCTGTCTGATAACCATTTTGTTTTCTAATTTTGGAAGTCAATCTTATAAGCACTATTTTAACCTAGAGTTTCCTTTTGTCACATGTTCTTTAAACCGAAATTGGAAAACTAAAAAAAGTAGTTTTCAAAATTTGTTTTCATTCTTTTAAATTTGGCTCAGAGTTTAAATGTGTTCTTTAAAAAGTGGAAAGATTACCAAAGAATTTGTGAGGGGAGAGCAAGTATAATTGTTAGAAACAAAAAAACGAAAAATGAAATTGTGGTCAAACGTTCAGTGGTGTCTAGGACCCTTTCCTTATGATACCGTGTGCTTCTCTTTCTTATTAAGAAATGTTGTTCCCTGATGTTTGCTACAGAATCAGGTCAATCGTATGCCTTAACTTGCCCAGCTTTTCCGGTGGATTCAATCCATGGGGTAAACCAAATTGCAGGAGGCAGCGTGATGTTAGTTCCCGATCTATTTATTTTCTATTTAGATTTGAAGTAATCTGAATCCAGATGTTGGTGCAATGCTTTAATTACTTTCACGTGTCTCTTTTAGTTCCTAATGTCATTCCTTCATGAAATGTGGTTTATAGAGAGACTTTACTCCACCATACGTCGATGATGGCCTTCTTGAGGTTGTTGGATTTCGGGATGCTTGGCATGGACTCGTTTTGCTTGCTCCCAGTGGACATGGAACTCGTCTTGCGCAGGTGAGAAAATTTAATCAAGGACTGAGGACACAAGAGGGTCACTAATCTATATTAGCTAGTCTTAGTTTAGGTGGTAACCTAAGCACAACGAATTGACTAAGACATATATACTTTCAACTGAGAGTTAAAAGGTTTGAATCTCTTCACCGTAAAAAAAAAATCTTTAGTCTTTTTGGTTAAAAATGGTTGAACATAAAGTTGGTATATTAAAGTAGACATTATGGTAAAGCCTAACTTCATTCTATAAGTCCAATGAAGGCTTTTGAAAGCAGATAAAGATTCGTTTATTTCCATGTGTTACAGTTGTGGATCATAACCTTCAGCATATGGGATATAGGTTATGGTAAAATGCTCATAACAGCCAAAACTATTATATTTATGTTTATTTTCATAGTAATGAGGTATTGTTCTGAATTTGTCTGTGTCTCTGTTGTATTTGCTCACACTTCACCTCTGATTTGGTGCAAGGCTCATCGCATCAGGTTCGAGTTCCAGAAAGGTAAAGCAGATCACACATTCATGAGAATTGATGGGGAACCCTGGAAGCAACCCCTCCCTGCCAATGAATCTGTTATGGTGGAAATCTCTCATCTTGGCCAAGTCAACATGCTTGCCACCCATAGTTGCATATCAAGAAGTGTTAATGATCCCTCAACACCGAGCAGGATTGATGAGGATTCAGAAGAGGAGGATTGTGAAGATGACTCCACAAAAGGTGGAGAAGAATTCAGGAAATTTGGTGCAGCAGCAACCTTTAAGATGCCAGATGAAGTTGATATTTCTCAACTTAGTTGAAAACAACAATTTACCATCTTTTCTCTCTCTCTCTCTCTCTCTGAATGATGATCATTTATTGCTATTGAACAGCGGGCATATGTACTTATTATAGTGATCGGTTTGATTTCCAATAAATGTTTGCATATTTACATATAGAGTGACTCAAAGAGTTCATTAACATGGCAACAAGAATCTGGGAGAGAACAGAATGTGTATCCTCTGGGTTCTTTGTTGTTCTATCAGATTGTGGTATTTGTAAGCAAATAGTTCGTATTGGGTTATTCAGTAGAGCTTTGTAAGAGGAGATTGCTTTGTTTAATAGTGATGAAAAGTTATAGAGATCGAACCATCAATTTCTGTGACGGTAATTCGTGTCTTAAATGTATTAACAATTCGTGTCTTAAATGTATTCTGTTAATGAAATATTTATTTTGCCCATCTTACTACTAAATGTATAAATTAATACATGAACATGGAATTTTAAAATGATTTAATTGGAATTAAAATTTAAAATGTTTTTTTATTGGAAATAATTTGAATGAAGAATATTGTATAATATCCGACAGCAAATTAAATTGATAATGGGCCTTAATTTTCCCTTTCAGACGGGCCCCCAATTTCATCAATAAATTCAAGCGCGATGGCCTCCCTAATCTAACGGCCAGGATTCCACGCAAGGACGAAGAGCGATTCCTTCTAACGTCTATATTTCCCAACGGTCGAAAACTCAAAATATAGAGAATTCCCCAATTTCTCTCATCTCAATCTGCAGCTTCTTGTGTTCGTGTTGCTCAAGCTTTGAATCGAAGAATTTCAGGCCCTGCTTTGTTCTTATTATTATTTTGCTGGAAAACGCACAATTTTTCATAAAAATTCGTCTGCCCAGAAACTAATGACGAGTGTTCTTGATGATCATCCGGATGATATCGAAGTCCCAAACATTCAGGTCTGGGACAATGCTGCATTTGAAAACGGTGAATCTGATGTTAGAACTCGTTCTTGGTCGACTGTGCAAGATTCGTACAAGAACACATCTTCTGGATCGTTGCAGAGTGATTGCAGCAAAGAAAATTTATGCCCTTTGAGTTTGAAGACCCCTGTTTCTACAAAGTACTCTGTTTCTGTGAAGCCGCTCAGTCGTAATGGCGTCATTGAAAATTCACAATGGAAGCCATTGAAAACGCCCTGTATGATCAAAATGTGTGGTGTTAGGGGGAATGAAGAGGAGGAGGTAATTAGTAAGGAGATGAACATCGATGAAGAAATTGAGGAAACAGAGATGGAAATCATTCGACTGTCGACGAGGCTGAAAGCTCTTCAATTTGAGAAGGCCAAGCGGGATGCTGCAAGAACATCAGTTCAGAGGGGTGGAAGATTCGTGCCCGTCAGAACATTTGACGTGAAAATTGGCCAAAACAGAGGATTGAGTTTGGGGCCGTCGGAAATCCACTCCGGCGTCGGAGCTCGGCGGCAAGGGAAGACGGAACTCACGCCGATTCAACGGATACATAACCGTCGGAAATCATGTCTTCCGAAATTACTAGAGATTGACGAGGGGAAGGCGAAGAACAGAAGAGGAAACATGAGCCTTAGCCCAAAATCGCGGAGGACTTTGATTAAGGCTCAAACTGTACGGAAACCGGCAACCACCGTCGTATCCAAAAGGCCGGCGAAGAAAGATGGGCTTGTTGAATTGATTCAGCCGAAGAAGCTCTTTAAAGACGTTGAAAAATCAGTAGCACCCACGAGTGTCAAAAAGGCATTGAAGAGTGGTAGGATTGTAGCGAGCCGTTACAATCAGATTAATGAAAGCAGCTCCCAAGTAGCGACAGAGAATCGTAAGAGATCTCTGCCGGGGAATTGCAGAGACGACGGAAGCAGTAGGTATGATAAGCGGCGACCTTCGTCGGAAGTTTGCCGGAGTAAAGGGCGGCAAAGCAGAGTGAAGAAGCAACGGGAAATTCCGAGTGAAATGATGGGTTTCCCAGAAGAAATGGAAGAAAGGAGTTGGGAGTGTTCAGTTTGGAAGGTGGGGGAAATGCTTCCAAGGATCAGGACGAGTCGGTGTGGGAGTATGAGCCCAAGGGCGTCGGGACCGGCCAAGAGGGTGGCTGAATTGATTGATAGTAAGACGAACCTTTTTGCTAATGGGGAGATGGAAGCATCGATCTGTCAGAAGTTGAATTTTGCAGAGGATGAGGAGGAAGAAGAATGAACCAATGTTGGTCTTTTTCTTTTGTTCTTCTTTTTTTTCGCTTTAATATCAGTACTTTGTGAACCATAACCCCTGTTATGGAACTGGCGAAGCTTGTTCTTGTAGGCTTGTGTTTGTGGAAATAAAGGGATCGGCTTTCGTTTTACACCAACTTTTTGTGTAATAGCTTAAGCCCACCGCTAGTAGATGTAGATCCCAACGTCCTCACCACGGTGTCTGGGTCACAGTTTTAAAATGTATCTACTAGGGACTACACTATTATAAGGAATGATTCATTCTCTTCTCCAACTAATGTGATATCTCAAAATCCGCCCCTAATCCACCCCCTTGGCACAACGTCCTCGTTGGTACATCGCCTGAGATCTGACTTTGGCTACCCCTAATCCATCGCCTTGGCCCTTCATCCTCTCCCTAGTGTATTGCCCAGTGTCTGACTCTAATACCATTTGCAATGGCTCAAGCCCCCCTCTCCGATCAATGTTAGATCTCACAACCCTCCCCCTTCGGGGTCCAGCATCCTCGCTAGTACACCACTTGCAGATATTAACCGCTATGACTCGTTATTTTCACTCTTATAAGCAATGCTTCGTTGCCCTCTCCCATCAACCAATGTAGAATCTCACAAGATTAGATTCAGCCAAATATGAATAGAAAGAATCTTCTATTTGTATTCCAATATGATTTAGACGTATGAGTTCCCGTAGCAGGAAAATTTTCCATCTGAGAATTGACTTGAGAAAGTAAGCACTTGAAGCTTTCAATATCCAGTTTGGTGGTCGCCTGTTTCTGGGCACTGGATTGCGTCTTCTTCAACAAAGCTGCGAAGTTCTTCATCAGCTTCTTCTGCATATAGAACTAAAGTTCCTGACTTGTCCTTGTCTTCCTAATCCTTGCTGAATGAATATTACTGCAATATCTTCCTGCAAGTAACAGGTTATCAACAAGAAAGAAGATCTATAAAAGTGAAGCAAATAGAATGAAACGCAATCACCATGACTCTTCTTTGGATTTACGGTGGCACAATCACCAAGAACATAGACACCATCACATCCTTCAACCCTTAGCCACTAATCTAGAAATCAAATAAAACCTAGCCTCAACCTTCAAATATAAAGTAAGTTCCCCTAATCCCAAAGCATGCTGAGATCTCCAAATGGCGTTCCTTGGAATGATATGAATTTGATAACCATGGCACCTATTCAGCTCATTCCAATGAGTTGCTTAACCATGACCACTGGCTCTCTGAAACTATGAACAAAGAAACCACTTCAATCAATCCTGATAAACAACCCAGCTACTTCCAGGTACTGCCTTAACTCTCCTCTCTTTCATTTCCATTCTCAGTCTTTGAGCCTCCTCATGCCTCCCTACACTTGCATACATTTTACCCAACAGCACATAATTGGCAGCATTCTCAGGCTCTATATCAAACAAAGCCTTCCCTGCTATCTCCGCCAGCTCTAACTCCCCATAGTTTCGACAAGCCCCAAGGAGGGCGCCCCAAGCTTTAGCCGTCACCCTCACTGGCATCTCGCGGATAATCTCATATGCCTCGTGTAATCTCCCTGCTCTGCTCAATGCATCTACTAGACAAGAATAATGGTCGCTGCTTGCTTGTATACCGTAATCTCTCTGCATACGACTGAAATAATCCAATGCTTCATCAGCTAACCCTACGTGACTACAAGCCTTCAACACTCCTATGAATGTAATCTCATCAGGCTGCACTTTACACAATTCCATTTGTTGAAATATGTTTAAAGCAGTTCTAGCCTCCCCATGAAGAGCGTATGCTGATATTAAACTGCTCCATGCGACTACATCTCTTTCGTGCATTTTATCGAACACATTGTGTGCATAATTGAGACATCCGCATCGCCCATAGGCCTCAACAAGGCCACTGCTTAACTGGGGATGACAACCAATATCATTTCTCATGGCAAAACCATGAATTTGTTTAATCAAGTCCAAAGCCGCAACTCCAACACTTGCAGGTAATAAAGCAAGAAGGGTAATTAAATTAGGCTTCAACCCACATTGTTGCATCTTGCGATAGAAAGCCATGGCCTTGAATCCATCATCCAACAACCCTGCAATTATTGGATTGAAGGATGAAGTATTGGGGGGCACATCCATAGCTTCAAACAACCGCAAAGCATCAGGTAACATATTTGAGTGCGTGTATAGTGATAACATGGCATTCCAGGCGACGACAGTTCTATGAGGAATTTCATCGAACAGCTTCCGTGCGAGTGGAACGGACATGGATTTGCCATACATGTCAACTAGGGCACAAGCAACAAATGGGCTTGAGAGGAGGGAGGATTTAGTAGCGTGGGCATGGATGGCTGTGCCCAATTGGGGTCGGCGGATGGCGGTGCAGGACTTGAGAACGAGAGAAAAGACGTGGGCGTCTAGAGCAAGGGCTAGTGAAGCCTGCATGTGGTGGAAAAGAGCAAGAGCCTGCTCGTGGTTGCCATGGTTGGCATAAAAGCTCAATTGCTTAGTGTAAGAGAGCAAGCGTAGATAGTTTGAACCCATCTTCTTTAGCTCCACAAACACGAAAACTTCCCTGCTTTCATGGGAAGCGAAATCACAGAGCTCTGAATATCTCTGAAAACTTGTTGATTACCTCTCTGAAGAACTATTCGTTATGGTCATCCAACGCACCTTTTAAATAAAATCAAATTTGTTCTCAAAACATTCAAAAATCAAAATTTTCATTTTTCATCTGCTAACAAAAACGCTAGAAACAATAAAAAATTCTGTTATAGTTCATAATTCACACTAACTCACGCAATATCTACCCCTCTTTAAATTGAGGTCGAAGATCCTATCTTCATTTATATTCACAACCTTTAAATAGAGATATCAATTAATACCTACAAATAAAACACATGTACATGAAATCGAGACATCAATATAAAATTGTAAATTCATTTGTATTATATTGTAAAATACTAGATCATATAAAGTTAATATGAATTTAAAAAGTGTAAACTATTAATATTGAACCTACAATACCTTCTTTTTGGGTATGAATTGATATACATTAAAATAAATTTATCAACATTTGTTGAAATTAAAACATATATGGAAGTATGGTTCGATAATATTGTACCATCTAATGTTACATAGTTATAATCATTGTCTTAAAATAAATACAACGGAAAGAAATGGCTAAACCAGAGAAAAGATCAGAAAGATGAACCAAGCAGAAATATGGGGCAAATATTCTTTTATTGATTATTAATATCCATGACGATCGCAGCATCATTTAACATAAATAAAATAGTTAAACAATGTTTTACAAGGAAGCATGGAAATGGAAACTCCCAAGCTTATGAAAGCTTTCATACGTTACACCAAGTCTTTGATAGCTGTTTCATGGTTCTTCGTTCATAACGGCCGATCAAAAGAGTACCATCGGAGAGCAGGTGCATTTTCAATCAATCTATAAGAGAAACTCTGAAAAACAACCAATCATGTGAGCCATATTTATACTACAGTAAATCATGAACATAAAGAACTAAGATATATTTGAGAATTTGATGCTGTTATTTAACTCCAGTCTCCTTAAGTAGGCGAGAAGAAGCTGATGACAACACATAATTTCTGAGTTTTTTCAGACTCCATACCCACTTTAGATCAGGAACGAGTATAGTTAAACTCAAAACAACAGAATAAATATACAAAGAGCAATTAACATGTTAAAACTTTCTAAATTGAAACCTCTGCAAAATCCATATAACTCAAATAAATGTTGGTTCACCAAGTAGGTTCTCCCTGAAGCAGGGTCTTGGTTACACAACATCTCAGATAAGTTGGAATGAGTCTTCATGGGCTTCAATCAAATTAAAAAATTTTACTGGTTCAACAAAGAAAAACAACTAAATTTTGGTGCCAATTACATGTAAATACTACTTTAACAAAAGTACAAACCCATTGTGACCTCAGTTAAATCCATTAAAATCTTGTGAACATAGCTTCACCAAGTAGGTTCTCCCTGAAACAGGGGCTTGGCTCCACAACGTCTCAGACAAGATGGATTAAGTCGTCATTGGAAAAATTAATACTTCAAATTTAGATCAATGGTTAACCTCCAGAAAACAAAATCCGAACTGCCAATGAAAAAAAAAGGCAGCAGGTACGATATCTACATTCTAAAAACATCGAATTAAGGAAAACTCTAAGGTTTCTAAAGCTCAGATTATTTGTAACAGCTTTATCGATCATCAAATTCTGAAGCAGAACTGGCGTTAGAAGCTGAAGTAAAATCCTCACCGCTAGACTTGAAAACAATAAATCAAAAATAACAGTCAACAAAACAATGATAGAAGAAGATGGCTCATATTAAGAAATTCAACCATTAATTTTGAGTTTACTTCATCGTTAAACCTCGGAAGCGCGGATAAATATAAAATCATCGCCAACGACTCTTCAATATCACTAAGATTCAGAAAATTGGATAAAAATTGGAATTTAGAATATCTATAGCGGAAGTTTTTAGAGGCACAAACATTGAACGTACAGACCCCCACGTGAACACCGCCGAGGACTAAATTTCGGCCTCTATGACTAGCTTCATTCCCATATTCATAATCTGCAGAAACAAGCTAAAGGTGTAGTGAGGCCGCCCCAAAAAGAAGATGCAACATTACATTGTGGCGTTATAACCAAGATAAAGGAATCTCGCCGCTATTTTGACACAGATCAGCCGTGGAAAAAAGCAAGGCCAACCTGCAACACTAAACGGCACCAATCTAGCACGAGCAATGGGGCTATCAACTTCACGTAGAACATCAGAGAAGCCCGGGGTGCATCGTGCAAGCAATAATTGAATCGAAATCAATGAAAAACAAAAACAAAAAGACCTTATGGTTTTGATCCCCAGCTCCACGATAAACCCTAGATCATCCCCGTCCCGGGCGCAAACTCATTCGATGATTTAAGGGACTTCGCGTTAGTTTATATAAGCTACGAAAGCCCTAGCTACTCGGATATCTCCAATTTTTCACTTGGGCCATGGCCCAAGAGAACGCCCGGCCCATGCGCACTTCCAATAATAATTTTAAATTTAAAAAAAAAATAAAAAAAAATATTTAAAAACTTTTAATAATGTTTTTAAAATACTCTTTTAATTATATAAAAATTTATTAATATTCTTCCATTTAAAAAAATTAAAAAAATATCTTTATCATTAATATTATATTTTTAAAAATTAATTTTATTTTTATTAATTTATTAATTTAGTGATTATTAAAAAGAATTAAAAAAATTATATATTTTTTTATTAATTTAATTTGTGAGAGAAGCGTGTACTGTCGGGTGAGGGGTTAGAAACGAATGAAACCAGAGAACCCCAACAAAATATGGAGGCAATTAAAAATTCAACTCTACACCACAGCTTCCTTCCTCGCTTTCCAGTGATCGATCGCAAGCAAAAATGGAGTTATTCTAGCCAAACCTTAACCCTATCTCCATCTCCATCTCCCTAATTCATACATTCACCGCCTCCACTTCGGGATCTGAAATACCCACCTTCAGTTTTTCAACTCCGGAACTGATCTGATTCAGTTCATTGCTCCAATTCTTTTCCCCCATTCAAGTCAAAACTGTGTTTCGCTCACGATCGGAAATCCACCCAGAGAATGAGGCGGAGGACCCCGGATTTCCGAAGGCCTGCCAGGAGAAGATTATCCAACGCCTTTTGGTGGACTCTGTGTTTTGTTGCGGTTTTGCTTTTCGTTTTCATTCTCAGTAAAGGGAGTCAGATTGAGTCCAGGCCTGTCTTAATAAAGGTAAAGATCTGTTTCTCTTTCTATTTTTCTCCACCGATTTTGCTTATGTTGATGGAGGAAATTGTGGGATGGGATTCAACTAGAATGTCGATTGCCGGTCCTGGATTTATTATTCTCAGCTACCTTGTGTAGGTTATGGATTTGTGTTGATGTTGTGCTAATTTGACAAATAGAACTGCCATCTACGATCTAGCTTTGCGTCGTGTGACATCTTTTTGCTTTTCCTTCCTGATCTGTTTTGAAGTAACTTTATATTTGATCTTCCGTCTCTGATCATCTGGCTTTGGAGCTAGTTTGTCTCTTGGGACACTGGAAAAATGGCTGGTGAAACTTAGTACTAGGTGATAGAAACCAATTCAAGAACAGTAAATTAGAATTTGAAGTAATTTGAGGAGCTTGTGTGCCTCCCACTCAAACAAGTTCAAGCAAGAAAAAACTATGTAATTGCTTTACTTTCTGTGCCCCAAATTACTTGCTCTCAATACTTACATGGTCCATACTTCAATGGGGCATCTTGAGTTTTAACGACGTTTGTATTTATTAGAATGATTTGCTTTCCATTGGGTAATGTCTGATCTTCCCATTGTCTATAAGCATTGGCTAAGTTAGGCTTTCGAATTGTTACTGTCTTACTGCTACATCGACAACAATTTGCTGAATTTTGATGTTTTCTGCACCATTATGTAGAGATCATATAGACATGAAAGAATTATGGAAGGCCTCAACATTACTGAAGAAATGTTGAACCCCACTTCAATTGCCCGGCAAATCAGTGACCAAATTTCTCTAGCAAAAGCATTCGTTGTGATTGCAAAAGAGAGCAGCAATCTCCAGTTTGCTTGGGAATTAAGTGCCCAAATCCGGAATTCACAGATCCTCCTCTCAAATGCTGCAACAAGGAGAGCACCTCTGAGTATTACAGAAGCAGAAACTGCAATACGGTACATGGCACTGTTGCTCTACCAAGCCCAGCAACTTCATTACGATAGTGCAACCATGATCATGAGACTGAAAGCTAAAATCCAAACTCTTGATGAGAACGTGAGCTCTGTCAGTGAAAAAAGTTCAAAATATGGACAAATTGCTGCTGAAGAAGTCCCCAAAAGTTTGTACTGCCTTGGCGTTCGCTTGACCACTGAATGGTTCAGAAACTTGAATGTACAGAGGAAGTTCAATGAAAAGAGGCAAATAGATACGAAACTTAAAGATAATGATCTCTACCATTTCTGTGTTTTCTCTGACAACATCCTCGCGACTTCAGTTGTTGTCAACTCGACTGCTTTGAATTCAAAAAATCCTGATAGGCTTGTTTTCCATCTCATAACTGATGAGGTCAATTATGCAGCAATGAAGGCCTGGTTTTCAATGAACAATTTTAGAAGGGTGACTGTTGATGTGCAAAAGTTTGAGGATTTTAGCTGGTTAAATGCTTCCTATGTCCCAGTACTCAAGCAACTTCAAGACTCAGATACTCAGAACTATTACTTTTCAGGTAACGGCGGTGACAGTCGGACTCCCATCAAGTTTCGGAATCCAAAATATCTTTCAATGCTCAACCATCTCAGGTTTTATATTCCAGAAGTTTTTCCTGCTCTTAAAAAAGTTGTGTTTCTTGATGATGATATTGTGGTCCAGAAAGATCTTTCTGATCTTTTCAGCATTAATTTGAATGGTAATGTAAATGGAGCTGTGGAGACATGCATGGAGACCTTTCACAGATATCATAAGTACTTGAACTACTCCCACCCCCTTATCAGGGAACATTTCGATCCCGATGCGTGTGGATGGGCATTCGGGATGAATGTCTTCGACTTGGTAGAGTGGAGGAAGAGAAATGTTACGGGCATCTACCATTATTGGCAGGAAAAGAATGTAGACCGGACACTCTGGAAACTTGGTACCCTGCCGCCTGGACTGCTTACATTCTATGGATTGACAGAACCATTGGATCCCTCATGGCATGTGCTAGGATTGGGCTACACAAATATCGATCCTAAGGTGATCGAGAAGGGGGCTGTGCTTCATTTTAATGGTAACTCGAAGCCATGGTTGAAGATTGGGATAGAGAAGTACAAGCCCCTTTGGGAGAAATACGTTGATTATACTCATCCTCTATTGCAAAGCTGCAACTTCCATTGATTATGTGAACATACATTTGTTTTCCACAGGGAAGATTGTTGTTTAAGGACATCAGTAATTTTTCAGGACATCGAGCCACGGGCGTGCCATTATAACTCAACATCAAGTATGGCACGTTGCTGTAACATGAATATTCGAGTATTCGGTTTCCTGTTGTAGCACAGATCCTTGATAATAGATAATTGCTTCTGTCCTTCCTTATAGGTTAGATTGAACAACAGCAGAAGACCATTTTTCTTGTGCCATTAGCAGCAATTGTTCCTCTCTATGTATCAGTAGCACTCACAACTCCCAGGGATGGGCATCCTAACTTATTTGAATTTGGAAGTGTAGTTCTTGGGAGGTTTACACTCCCTGTTGTTATGAATTGGTGGATGCATTTTCAATTCCCTTCCTGAAATTTGGCTGTTTATTCTCACTTTCACTCGTTCCTCCTGCATGATTTCGAGTTGCTTTTCTCTCACGTTTCTTCGAGAAGCGTTTGAATATTTAGATCGAATTCTGAACACAAAAACATGTTCTTAAAACAGCTATTTGTGAAGCTTGTAATATGCATTATACATCTTTAACTGAAGCCAACGATGACTTTGCACTCAAGCTAAAACCCGTCGGTTGATTCAAGAAATGAACCCAAAAAATGGCGTAATTGGAGAAAGCATAAAATTAAGCAAAGTGGTAAGTAGAGAGGTTAATTGAAAGAGCTTACCCTAACGTAGGTCTCTCCATAATAGACGGTTGGAGTTAGTGTGAAAATCTGTTATAGTTAGTGTGAAAATCATCTCTCTATAACGACAGACAATATCTATTAACAGTGAGCTTAAGTTATTACAAATAGTATTAAAACTAAATATTGGGTGGTGTGTTAGCGAGAATGAAGTTATTACAAATGGTATCAAAACTAAACATCGGGTCGTGTGCTAGCGAAAATGAAACATTCCTTATAAGTGTGAAAATCTCTCCATAATAGACGTATTTTAAAACTAAGAGGTTGACAGCAATACATAACAGGCTAAAACGGACAATATCTAGTACCAATGAACTTGAGTTATTATAAATTATATCAAAACTAAATATCGGGTGGTGTGCCAACGAGAATGAAATATTCATTATAAGTGTGTGAAAATCTCTCCATAATAGACGTATTTTAAAACTAAGAGGTTGACAACAATACATAACAGACAAAAAACGAACAATATCTATTAACAACGAGCTTAACTTATTACAAATGGTATCAAAACTAAACATCGGGTGGTGTACCAACCAAAAACGCTCGAACCACAAGGGGTAGATTGTGAGATATGACATTAGTTTATCTAAATTTTTTACCTTATTTTATATCTATGGAATGTCGTGCCAATTGTCATAATATATGTTTAGAAATAATTTATAAGTTTAATATAAAAAAAATAAGAACATCAAAGTTTATAATGTCAATGACAATAAAAATGTCACGGTCTCATACTAACATATATTAATTATGTTCATGTAGATGACAGGTGGCGCACACCCAGTTAGTCCACCGAGGCAGCCGGCGGAGTAAAAAAATGATACCGGAAAATTCATCTCCGAATAAATTCAAATTTCTAACCGTCTCCGTTTCGTTGCGATCTCCTCTCATGGCGATTCAACGTTCTTTTTTGTCTTTTGACGGAATCCTCAAGGAACAGAAAACGATTTATCCGATTTTGTTAAGTGATCTTTCCTCCCTAACTAACTCCTCCCTTTTCCCCTCCGCCATTCTTCAACAACAACACACAAGGTTCACAAATCCCTCATTGTACTTCCGATGAAGAATGTCAATGAATCACTCGTTTCCGATCAGCTTCACAGACCCAGAAGACCCAAATCTCGTGAAGTGAGTTCAAGATTTCTCTCGCCGGCGTCTGCCACTGACACCGCCGCACCCTCGTCGTCTCCCACTCAACCTCTGTCACCCACTCACCGGAAATCAAGATTCAGTTCATTTGATGCTCGTAAGCACCGAAGCCAAGATGGGTCATTATTCGTTCATGGACTCTGGCCTTCTTCTAAGAGATTCGATACTCTTGCTGATCATCTCGGGAATGAACGATTCAAGGATGAAAAACCCACTGGCAGTAATGGTATTCCGTTCGTCGATAAACAGAGAGGTTCCCGGGAGCTGAGTAATCTCGAATCGGAAAAGGAATGCGCTAAAGAAAATGATAAACCGATTATTGGGGGTTCTTTGAGATACTGCGGGAAAATACAGGGGAAATACGTGAGCTCTTCGTCGTCGAAATTGCCGGTTCAGAGTTCGGAATCTGGGAGACTGTCGGTCGATGAGAATGCTCTGTTTGGAAGATCATCAAGACGGCGATCGGAAAATTTCAAGAACAGTTTTGACTTGGACCCCGATGGGTCTCCGACGATGTCGGGCAAAATGCCGACCATAATCTGCCGGAGGGCCGGTATAATGGTCCCTTCGAAGTATATGAACGATGTACCATCAAGAAGGCTTCAAAGGGGTTCTTCAGATTCAAGCGTTCCAAACCCTGTTTCATTAGAGGGTTCGCCAACAGCGAAGAAAACTCATGGGAAAAACCCAATTCAACGATCTAATTCAATCTCCGGACATGGGAGCTCCACGTCGCAGTGGGCATTGTCGCCTGGACGGTCAGGTTCGCCGCCGATGTCAGTGGAGAGCAAAGAAAAGCCGATGTCGTTTTCTAGTTTAAAACCTGTAAGAACTCCATCAAAAGCCGCAACGGGTATGGAGAAGTTGCTTAACTTGGGATTGGACTTGTTCAAGAGTAGAAAATCATCGATTTCCATCACATCCCCAATTGGGTTTGCAGTATCAGATAGTGTTCATCAACTCAGAGTGTTTCATAATCGACTGGTGCAGTGGCGTTTCGCCAATGCTAGAGCTCGTTCCGCCAGTGTAAACTTGGCTAGTCTAGCAGAGGTATAGATTCTTTAATATTGATTGAAATATGATGTGGGTGAACTCTAAGAACAGGGGCGGCGCTTGTTGTTTTCAAACTTTGCAGAAAAATTTGACGATTGCCTGCTATGATATCGCTATATTGCAGCAGTCTGTGCAGCAAAAGAAGCTGCAGCTACAGAAAGAAAAGCTTCAATTCAAGTTGAATTTCATTGTCCATTCTCAAGTGAGTGACTCTCCCCCACACTTGTGGAATAACATCGCTGAGAATTGATTGAGTTTGTTTTGCAGCTGAAGCCATTGGAGAGCTGGGGAGGTATGGAGAGGCAACATTTGGCTGCAGTTTCAATGACCAAAGATTGTCTGCATTCTGTTATCTGCAGGGTACCGCTGATCGAAGGAGCAAAGGTAAAAAAGACGATAGATCTCACAATGGTATGATATTGTCAAGCTCTCGTAGTTTGGAGGTGTATTCCTTACCTATAAGCCCATTATCATTGTCCCTAAGTTAGCCAATGTGAGACTCCCTTCCAACAATCTTCAACAATTCTCCCATCGAACAAAGTGCAATATCGTCTTCCCCGAGGCCTATGAAGCCCTCAAACAGTCTCCCCTTAATCGAGGCCTGACTCCCTCTCTGGAGTCTTAGAACAAAGTACACTCTTTGTTCGACAATTGAGTCAATAAAGTACACCCTTAGCTCGACTACTTCTCTGGAGTCTTAGAACAAAGTACACTCTTTGTTTGACACTTGAGTCAATAAAGTACACCCTTGGCTCGATTCCTTCTCTGGAGTCTTCAAACAAAGTACACTCTTTGTTCGACATTTGAGGATTCTGTTGACATAGCTAAGTCAAGGACATGACTCTGATATCATGTTAGGAATTACGGATCTCCACAGTGGTATATTGTACACTTTGAGCTTGCTCTCGTGGTCTTGCTAAGGGCTTCGTACCAATGGAAACGAATTCCTCTTATAAACCCATGATCATTTCCTTTCCCAACGATCTAAAGATACATAATTGGCTGTCTCTCTTGTTTGTTTTCTAATGATAGCAACATACATACAGATCGACGCAGAAACAATGTCGATGGCATTGAGACAAGCCTGTGATCTGTTAGTGTCAATGAAGTCAATGATATCAGGACACGCCCCACGGGTAATAGCCAGCCAGCCAGCCACATAATACATTTCTGTATGCTCATATATAGAATTGTGTAACGAGTTGGTAATGAACACAGGCGAAGGAAACTGCTTGCTTGCTGTCAGACTTAGCCAAAGTGGTGATTCAAGAGAGATTGGTTCTAGAGGAAGTGTTTGAACTCCACAAAGCAATATCAGTACTAGAGGTATGAACAAGAAGAAGAAGAAGAAGCCCAGAAGCCCAGATTTGTTGATTTGTGTTAATTTTGTGTTGATTTGTTGCGTGGCAGATGGAAGAAAGGAGTTTGAAATGTGGGATTATCCAAATGAAAACAGAGCAATATCATCATCATCATCATCATCTGCAGCAGCAGCTACAAGAACAAGGCGAAGAGAAGCTTGCAGGATTGTTACATGAATGACTTGTTTTTTAGCATTGATTTTGATTGATACGATTGATATGCGTACAGTACTCTGATTACGTCTCTCGTTAATTAAGCTATGTAATGAATAAATGCCTGATCATGTAAACACTATTCATTCAGCTTAAACTAATTAATTTGGGCTAATATTTTTGTTTTTTTAAATAACCGAGTCGAGTATTTGGTAAGACATTAACTCTACTAGGCTACTCGAGAGAAGACGTGAGCTTACATTTCTTAAAGGGGTGTGGAAATCTCTCCATAACATACTATTTAACTTTCCTCGAGGGAAACTCCAAAAGAAAAGCCTACAGAGAACATGTGTTGGAGGTGAGCTTAGGCTCCTACGGATGATATAAAGCCCAGGTCTCGAATGGTGTGCTAGTGAGAATATTGGACTTCCAAGGGAGGTGGTAGATTGTGAGATCCCACCTCAATTGGAGATGGGTAAACTATAATTGGAGATGGGTAAACTATAATTGGAGATAGGTAAACTATGAGATCTCACCTCAATTGAAGAGGGAAATAAAACAAAACATTCCTTCGTCCAAGTACACAGGAAACAAAGAATTCTTTCGCCTGGAATTCTACAAAACATTCCTCTTTCGCCTGGAATTCTACAAAACATTCCTCCGTCCAAGTACACAGGAAACAAAGAATTCTTTGCCTGTGAATAATATCTACTAGCGACCAGCTTGAACTATTACAATTATTAATAAATTTTACTAAAAATATAATGGTGTTCTATTTTTATTTTAAATATAAACCTAAACTTTAAATAAAATTTAAATTTAAAGAATTTATTAGATATTTGTTATTTAATACAAAATTGAAAATTCATAAATTTATTAAACAATTTTTTTTTAAAAAAAAATTTAATGATCAAATAAACATTTAAAATTTCAAATACAAAGTTTGTAACTTAACCTTATTTACGTAATTTTCGAATAAAAATTAAAAATAAAGAGAGAGAAAGCGAAGAGGCTCAAAGCGACGTCGTCTTATCTCTGCTTGTCATCTTGTTGAAGCGTTCGGGTCTCTATTTCTAGCTTCCGTTCCGCCGTATCAGCGTCATTGATCTCTCGTTCTCTCTGTAGGGAAGAAAATCTGAATCCATGGCTACCTTAGCGGCTGCCGCAGCTCGTCAAGCCAGAGCCCTAACTCGAGTCTCCTCTCCTCAGTCAGCTGCCACTCTTATTCAAAGGCGCGGTCTCGCTGGCGCTGCCGGTAGGTTTCATCTCCCGATCTCATTTTTATTAATTCAGATCACCTGCTTTGACTTATTCCAGTTTCGGTTTCGTTCAATATTCTTTGATCTCTGGATTTCTTGGAGTTTCATTTCGAAATGGGAATCGTTGTTATATATATTTTTCCCTAAGTTGTTCTGTTTTTGGCTCTTTATCATTTCTAAGGTAGGCATTAATCGAGGGATCTTGAGAAGGTGCGAATTTATTTAGTTTTTGGAATGTATTTGACCTAATTAGAGAACCAGATTTTATAAGAGGAGATTTCACTATTATTCTTTGATAGCTAGGGTTGTTGTCTAGGATCGAAATGGGTATGAAATATACTGCACTTTGATAACTTAACTCAATTAGGTAACGGAGGACACTGCATCTGGGATGATTAAAATAAGAAAAGGAAAACGTTGCTTTTGATTTGCAATTATCATATATTACCTGCATCCCACACGTCGTTGAGTATTTGATGAAGATCATTGTTATGTTTTATAGAAAATTATGAAAATTCCTGTATGTAGTATTATGTAGTATTAAGAGTTCTCTCGGTTATTGGCTTCGGGCCACACAGCGAAGATTGGGTAAAATGTAAATCCGACTGGTTGGTTTATAATAATTCAGGAAGCGGATTTTCATAGTCCCCAAATTCAATTAGATTTGACGTGAAATCTAGAAATAGCATTTATAATTTGCAAAAGAATAGTTTGCTAATTTGAAAGATATATCATCACCAAAAACACAGTTGTTTCTAAAGAATAACCTGCATACTGAATGGAACATAGAAAACCACCTGTGCACAAGATAATCAGCTTATGATTAGTAAAAAGTACTCATACGGGGCTATATAGTTTTCTTTAAAACTTAATTTTCAGGCTTTGTTTACAAGAATACACTCTATACATGCATTTGAAGTTCTTTTGTATTTTCTTTCGTAATGTTTGTGTTGGGAGAAAGATGAGCGAATAATCAAACATTAAGGGAAGAGAAAGGAACATCGAAAGATGAACAAACGATCTTTTTGCTTGTAAGTTTGACCCTCTTTATTGATATTTGCAGACCACCATGGACCACCGAAGGTTAACTGTTGGTCAGATCCCATGAGCCCATCTAAATGGAAGGAAGAGCATGTGAGACTTATTTTTGCATATGAAACTACTATCTTCTTCTTTCATTCTTTTTCCTTTTTGTTCTTCCTATTTGGTATCATCAAGTAGTGAGGATTTAAGAACCAGACTAACAAACATGATAACTTTTTTAGACTTTCAATCAGAATATCTCAAATTTGTGACCTACTCGACAAAGTACTTGATTTTGTTGTTTAAGTGTTCTTTTTCGTACTCCATATTTAATATAGTCTCATCTACTTGTAGTGTTGTATGAGATTAGTCTTATTAATTTAGCTACAAATTGGAATTTTTGTGTTCGATTTAGAGCTAAATGCAGCTGTTTGGGTCACCATATTAATTGTTCTCTTTGCTTTGCTTAGGATTTGAAGTCTGCAAATTCTACTACCTTAAATTAAATAGCTTTTTTTTTTTCTTTGAAACTTATGAGTCTTATATAGAATGCCCTCTTCTCCTTAAGTGTTCATCTCGACGTGGATAATAAATAAACAATGACCTGATTATCATACTTGTGCTTTATTTTTTATTTAGTTGTTTATTCCTGACTCTTTCAAATAATATTTACTAATAAGCAAATTGAACTTGTTCTGAAATTTGCAGTTTGTGATCGTCTCATTATCGGGATGGGGCCTACTCTTTTTCGGAGGTTACAAGTTCTTTACCAGGGGCAAGGGAAAGAAGGATGAGGTACTTCTGCTCTTATTTTCTGTGCGCTTATTATACCTAAACACTTGCAAGTATTTACAGGTGCTTTTAAATGAATATTATTCGGCAGTCATTGATTGGTTTTGACTCTTTTACAAGATTAACTTCTTAGAACAATTTGTTTATGCCTCTTATTTTACTAGATTAACTCCTTTTCTTGGTTGTACTTTCATTGTAAGTTTATCCATTTGGTAATTGTTCATGAAGTGTTAGAAATAGGAAAATGTTGAACTCTCCTGGAATGTTCTGTTATACACGAAGACATAATGCGAGGTCTAGGACTTATTTTTGTTCAGGGAAATTAGATTATTACACTTTGAGGCTCCTTTTGTCGCCTTCTTGGTGAGACTCGGGTAATTATACGAGGCGAATGTTGAGTAGTACAATCACTATCTCGGGGCTCGGCTGGATAATGAAGAGCATTTTCCTGATTTTTCTCTTTTAATTACATTTCATGGTTTTAGTTTAATGTGGATCTTTTAATTACAAACCTAGATCTCAATCGTAATCAAATCATATTTTTTCACAGCAAGTTTACTAATTTATTGGCCTTTGTTTTCAGAAACTTGTGGAAGCATCACAATGAGCTGAGCTGTGGAGAATTTTCCTATTGTTCTGAAGTACTCCCCGTAATAATGTATTTCCTTGGACCTCAGGCGTCTGTGGATTTCATTTCAATCTGGAATAGTTTCTCAGACTAGTTTATGATCCTATCTTGTAGCTTCTTCTTGACATTTTGAGCATTTCATGCACCGAAGTGTCCTATATCTAATAATACGTTTTTATCGACATTTAAGCCCCAACAACTCATTCATTGAATTTGGGCACTTGTGGTTCCGAGTTTGTCCCGGAAGATGAATGGAAAGGAATGTTCTTATCACTGACTAGTAGATATTGTCTGTTTTGATATCATTATGAGTCCATTATTGGCAAATAACTCAAAATTGGTTTTCCTTTTGAGGTTTCCCTCTCCAACTGACACGGTTCACTGCTTCTAAATATTGTCGCCTCTAGAATTTTCCTTTGGAGCTTTTTCTCATAGTTTTAAAATGCGTCATCTAAGGAGATGTTTCTTTTCACACCTTTATAACAAAATGTTTCGTTTTCATCTCAAACCACTATAGATTTCACAATGTGTGTGAGACTTGTTGCATATACGTTTTTCTCTGAACTTGTGGATGAGCATGACTCCAAGCAAGGCTGCCCCAAATGCCATCAGCAACATCAGCAGCATCAGAGCATAAGGCTGACTCCAAGCAAGGCTGCCCCAAATGCCATCAGCAACATCAGAGCATAAGGCCTTCCTATGGAAAAATCAACGATAAACCAGATAGTGTAAGGATTAAATTTGAACCGCTAAAATTGAATTAAATTCAAAATAATATTTTAACAAAGAAAAAAGAAGTTATATAACGTGGAGAGTTTATCGCCCTATTGCATTTCGATGGGTGGGCTTACCTTGAAAGCCTTCGAGCTTCCCACCTTTCAAGCCCACCAAAAAGCTCTCCAATTCGGTGTCTTTCCGGATATTTCGATGCCTCAAAAATGGAGTTTTTTCTTTAGGATTGGGTGAACAGAACATCCGTCGTGGCCAACACCCTCGCTTCGCCAAAATTGAAGCCACCCAGCAGTCGACAGGTAAAATTTATAAACAAAAAAGTTCCTTCTTTTCTCGTTAAATCAGTTTCCAAACACGACATCTTCGATTCTTCCCTCAATTTTGAAGAAACCCACTTGAAGGATGGCTATGCCGAGGCCTATAGAGCTGGCCTAGACGCTGGCAAATAAGATACAAAGTGGGTAGGCCTTAAAGCTGGGAACTAGGATTCTATCGAGGGTGTGTGGACGCGTGGAATTCTGCAATTCGAATCCAACAGAAACAGTTTCTGATTCGGGTTTGTAGTAGAGATTGAAAGCGATTTGCGCCATTTTGGGTGTCTAATCGGAGTGTAATGGCTATCTGAAATCGGCTTCAGATGGAAAAGATATTGAGTTTTGATTTGATTTTTGTGAAGATTGGTGGAATTTCTGAGTTTGTTAGATGATTGTTTGGTCTCATATGTTATACATATAAATCTGCATCTTCTGACTACTAAATGTTATCATTTTGTGCAGCCAGTGAGCTGCAGTAAAGAGAGAAATGTCAAAATTGGTTCTTGCTTGCTGCAAGGTTTACATTTCTGAAAGCAGAAACAAGGTTGCGCTGGAGTCAATTGAACGAGCTGCCAAGCTCTTCCCTGATGCACCCATTATCAACAAGTTCACAGATGAGGTTTACAACAGAGTTGGATATACCCTTGTTTCCAATCTCCCATTAAAGCCATTTGGAAAGTCATGTTCCCTCAGAAGTGCTGTCCTGAACATGATTAAGGCTGCATTTTCGTCCATCAACTTCAACTCGCATTGTGGCAGCCACCCTCGACTCGGAGTTGTGGATCATATATGCTTTCATCCCTTGGCTTCTGCTTCCTTGGATGATGCTGCTATGATTGCAAGGTCTCTGGCAGCTGATGTTGGATGTGGTCTACAAGGTTTGCACTTCTTTTCATATCATACCACCACAATGTTACACTTTTGGCTGTGTTAAGGGGGAGGAATGCTAACTTCATAGGCATTTACATTAATATACTCTAAGATCCCACGTCGGTTGGGGAAGAAAACGAAACATTCTTTAAAGGGTGTGGAAACTTCTCTCTAGCAAACACGTTTTAAAAACCTTGAGGGGAAGCCCGCAAGGGAAAGCTCAAAGAGGACAATATCTATTAGTGGTGGACTTGAGTCGTTACAAATGGTATCAGAGCTAGACACCAGGCGAAGTGCCAGCAAGGAAGCCTCGAAGGGGGTGGACACAAGGTGGTGCCAGTGATGACACTGGGCCCAGAAATGGGGTAGATTACGAGATCCCACATCAATTGAGGAGGAGAACAAAACATTCTTAAAGGGTGTGGAAACCTCTTCCTAGCATACGCATTTTAAAAACTTTGAGTGAAAGTCACAAGAGAAAGTCTAAAAGAGGACAATATCTGCTAACAGTAAGCTTGGGCCGTTACAATGAATCGATAAACCAGCAAAGTGATGACATAAACTTCTTCTCTGAAATTCCCTAAACATTTTTCATTGGCAGGCAGCGTTCATATGTTCATATGTTATATCATGTTTGTACTTGCTCTCTAAGAGTTTCATGGCTTCAATTGCTCTGTGGTGCTAATGATCTAAACCATAGCCTGCAGTCCCAACATTTCTCTACGGAGCAGCTCATGAAGAGGGAAGGAAGCTAGCCACGATCAGAAGAGACCTTGGCTATTTCAAGCCAAATTCCGATGGCTTACAATGGGCTGGAGGGCTGCAATCAGATCCATTGCCAGTGAACCCAGATGAGGGTCCAGCTAAAGCAAGTAAAGCAACAGGCGTTGTGGTAATTGGAGCAACAAAGTGGGTTGATAACTACAACGTCCCCATTTTCACTACCAACATCACTGCTGCTCGTAAAATCTCCAAGCAAGTGAGCGAGCGAGGAGGCGGGCTTCCATCTGTTCAAGCAATGGCTCTTGCTCATGATGAAGGCATAATCGAGGTGGCTTGTAATTTGCTTGAACCAACTGAAGTGAGCGGCAAAATGGTGCAGCTGGAAGTTGAAAGGCTTGCACAAAACGAGTGCTTAGCTGTGGGGGAAGGATACTTCACAGACCTCTCGCAGGAGGCCATAATTCAAAGGTACCTCAAATTGCTTTCTGGGTAATCTTGAGAATCACATTTCATCTATTTGTACATCATATATATCTCAAATTTCAATGTTTTGATCTTCAAAGTATGTGATTTTAAACATTCTCTGTAATCTTGATTGGTTCTTTTACTTTCTTTTGAATGTTTATAATAATAATTCATCGAGCTTGAAGATGAACAATTCCAGACTACATTTGATGAAGGAAAAAAAAAAAAAAAAAAATTAGCGATAGGAACGAAGAACAGATCCACAAAAGGTACAGATGAGGGCCCTCCATGATTTCCAGTAAAATGGGACGTGACAGAATCTGGTGGCGGTTTTCATGTCGGCTACACTGGCTCCGCCGCCGCACCTGGAGCAAATTCCAGGGGCCGGCCTACTCCGCCGTATCCTCCGCTTCTGATCCACCAGAAAGCAAAAGCAAACCATGGAGTTCTCGAGTAGACGAGCTGGTTCGGTGGGTTAGTTGGGAATGGCAGTGAGTGAAGTAAAGTGAGCTTATTTATAACGGAATGGAACGCGGTTAGTGTGTTGTAGGTTGAAACTTTTAAAGCTCCACCGTCCGATTTAAATACAATTAAAAGGTCAACGTTGAAATACAGCTGGAGCTTTAAAACTGCTGTCGGACGTCGGAAAAAGAAATCTTAAATCTTGACCGTCCACGTGGCAACGGTAAAAAAAAATTCTGTCAAAGAGTTTTAACCTTGGCAGTTGACTTTTTAACCCAAAGCGGTCAAAAGGATCTCCGACTAAACGGCGGCCGTGACCAATGATGGGCTGGGCTTTAGATTGGATAATGGGCTGGGCTTTAGATTGGATGATGGGCTGGGCTCAGATTGGATAATGGGCTGGGCTCAGATGGGCTTCATGGAGCTAGTCCAACGGTGGTTTTTAAAAAACACATAATTTTCAATAATATTTTATTTATTAATTTAAAATTTCAAGTATAGATTGACAGAAAGACAGTGCCTCGGAGGAGGGAAGAATAAGGGGGATGAGGACAAAATACAATAAGCACGTGGGGTAAAGTGATTGGATGATGTGACGTGTCACGGCGGTAAGCTTTTAAAGTTAAAAGAAAAAAGGAACTAAAAGACAATCTAATTAAACACGTGACATAATATATATATATATATAATAATTTTTTTTTTTATATATTTGTATTTCCAGGTGGAATCCAGTGTAACCACTGACACAGTTCCCGCTCATATTCTGAACGTGTGGGCCCCATTCTTGTCAGTGTGGATTTAGAACCTCAAACTTCAATTTTCGCACGTGCCGTCCTTTTCATTCCCAATCCCCTCTCCCCTTCTCTTTCTTTTCATATATATGACATCATCAACTTTTTTCTTTTTCCCACAAAATTATAAATCACTAAAAAAAAGTAATATTAGTTAACAAATTTACATTTTCAACCTTATAATTATATCATAGGAGAAGGAATAGGGGAAGGGTGTAACAGTAAATAATGCACAAATGGAGGATTTTAGTAGAAATCAAAAGCAAACCCATTAAGAGCTAGCAGTGGAAGAAGAGTTGAGGCAGCTTTATGTGATGATTAAAGCAAAAACAAGACGACGACGACGACAACCGACACTTTATTCACTCTCGAGGTACTACGGTAGCATCTATTAGGGAGAAGTTTCCTCACCCTGTAACAAATCTATAAGATAATCCACTTTTCATTGGCACACAGCTCGGTAGTGTCTATCTCAGATACTAATTGTAACAACCGAAACTCACCACTAACAAATATTATTCGTTACATGCGATGATGAGTAAGTGATACTCTAATTTGGTTAGAATGAAATGATCCGAAACTGATTCAAAATTGGGAAATACTAACAATACTAATAACCAAACTTAGCCATAAGCAGTGCTATGAAAGGCTTTGACAGTGGAGAGATTGAGAATGGTAAGAAGAACCTGATTGGTAGTGCATCTGGGTGTCTTGAATTGGCTAAGTGCAGCTCCGTTTCCTATATAATGTTCCATGATCTTGTTGAAGCTGCCTCTTTCCACGATCCTTAGCTCAAGGGGTCCGATGGTGTTGGACCGCCTGGACACCACGTAGCCGTAGTCCACGAAAGCAGCGTCCATCTCCGAGCAGCAGTGTCCAAGAACTGCGTCCTCGACGTGCCCTTTGACTTCCCAGAAGATGACATAGTGGCCTGGTTGGTTGGTTAAGTCGGCATGGCTGGTGAAGTCAACTAATTCGGCTCCACTTTGGTCGGCTAGCAGCTGGGACCCTCTTTCCACTACCAATTGGAGATCCTTCTCGGTGTTCTTGTCAATGTTTACGGTTAATACAAGCTTTCTTCTGCATATAAAGTTGAGTTTAGGTGTCTTGTTGTGAAACCCTGCTACTTCTACTACGTCTCCTAATCTGCATCTGTATAGTCCTGCCAATCACAATCAATACCAAAACCCATTAACCCCTTTGGGCCGAAGATCGAAGATATATGTCATAATCATCAATCATCAGCTCAACTATGTCTAAATTGATCTATGTCAATAACATATATTTCGTGAAATCCCACTTTTGTTGGAGAGGAGAACGAAAGTATATGAAAACCTATTCCTAGCCGCACGTCCTAAGAATCTTGAGGGAAGCTCGAAATGAAAAACACATCGAATACAATATTTGCTAACAGTGTGCTTGAGCTATTAGATGTTAATCATGTGATCTATATGCTCTATATTTGATGTGAGAGAACACTTTATTTACCATCAAATGAGGGAAAGCTCGAAAGAGAAAGTCTAGAGAGAATAATATCAAGTAATAATAGGCTTGAACGGTTACATATTTCCTATCAGATGGTCTATATTTGATGTGACGGTAAACTATGGTAAAAAAGTTTTCACATTTTTTAGGCTTTATTGATATTCACACACTAAATTTCAATAAAAAACAAATCTTGGTACAAAATTTTACCTTTGCGAAATCAATGTAAGCATCACGTTGACAAGGAAAGTTGGAAATTTTTGAGCCAAATAAGGAAGGTTGGAAATTTCTCTCAACTTGTCCGTATAGGACTGATCATTACTGACCAAATCAATGATCCATGATTACCAAATCATGATACTAATTCCAACCGCTCGACTTTTCTTACACATAGCGATCAGTGTTATTACAAAGAAAAGTCGGGTCGTTAAAGTATATATCAGAACTAGACATTGAACTATGTGTGGGTCTCTAAGAGAAGTGAATTGGGAGATCACACGAAGCAACTCTCTCTAGCAGACGCGTTTTAAAAACTAATCTTCTCCATCTAATAGATATTTTGCAATAGTTATGGATGACATAATGATAAGGAAGGAGCAAAAGCTAGGCGTTTGATTAGATTTGTGTTGATAATTAATGAACTAACCTGTGAAAGTGGTGAGAACAAGTTCGTACTGCTGTCCAATCTTGACTTGAGACAAGGGAAGGGGTTGGCCTTCCAAGAAATCATCGAAGGCAGCAACGGAGGAACTGCCACAATCATGTTGTTGATGTTGTCTGAAAAGTGGGATGAACTCAAAATAAGAGAAAGTGGGTACGACCGCAAATGTAACATTCTCAGGCGGCAGACAAGGATCAACATTAACCCCAATCCAACTCTCTGTCGATCCATAATCCCCACTCACCAACGGCAACCTCCCCGCATAGCGTCTCAATTTCTTCAAATACGGCTGCATAGACCCCGTCATTATGGAGTAAACATACTTACAATTCGGCCATAGCTTCGGAACCAAATCCAACCAATCCTGTCTCTCAAGCTCTTCACAAACAGCTTGAATTTTCGCCCCAAGAATTGGGTTTGGACTAATGATGTTCAAAACAGCCTTACGGATTTCAGGAAGAGTAATTCTAGAGCAGAGTGTGGCATGGGTAATGTCGTGACAGATTTGAGGCCAACAATCTTCCAATTCATTGAAGGCTTGGACTATGGTGTAAGCGAAAGTTGAGGTAACAAACTCGACTTGGTCGGAGAAGAACAGCCCCAATAGAAGATGACAGTAAGTGGATTGCTTGTAATCACCGCCGGAAATGACTTCTTGTGGGCTGCAGGTGAAGGATTTGGTTTTGAGCTGCTTGATTTTGAATTGCTCACTGGCGTAGTAATGGGTTGTGGCTGTGCCGGTGGTTATCCCTCCTTTGGTTTTGGTCTGTTTGCTACTGTAAATGAACTCCAAAATCCTGCCTCCTTCCCTTGTGGGATAAACCCTAGTTGTGATTAAGCGATTCTTTAATGTGTTGCAAGAAAAGGGTAACTCAAAAAAATGAAGATTCTGACCATATTGCATTGGTACCTGGATCTATAAGCAGCAGCTATACGAAAGATGAGAAGGGTAGTCTGCGCACTATGTGGAGTGAAGGGCACGTACTTTTGTCGGCCTTCGGTGGTGCCAGAACTGCAGCGGCGTAATGATATGATTTGTAATAAAGAGGGGATTCATAAAATGCAAGGGAAAATGTTGAAGAAGGGTGTACCTTAAAGAGAGAGTTTGAATGGGTTGTTGAGTAAGCAAAGGGGAAGAGTCACCATCGGCGATTCGTTGAAGAAAAGGCTCGAAATCAGCGTGGGAAGAAAGGGGGACTAAGGAAGTGAAGAGGGATTCCAATGCAAAGTCATCAGGAATTTGATGGATATTGACATCTCCAAGCCATTGGTTTAGATACTCCACGCCACAATTCTGGCGCAGAATCTCGCGGAGTGTGCGCAATTGAGCCACGCCTGCTTCTGACGACACTCGCTCGAACCAATCAACCATGTCTTCTACTTCTTCAAACATGGTGCGCACCTCGCCGCCTTGAACACGCCCGCAGCCGCAGCAGCCGCAGCAGCAGGAGGGAGCACGAGCACGAGCACGAGCAGTCAATCGAGTATATCTCTGTATTGAGGGGTATCGCGTTGTGGGTTAAAAAGGCCCAAAAACGTTGTGGTACTTGAAAAAAAAACAAGATAATTATGAACGTACGACAGAATACACACCACAAAACAAGACCAAAATGGATATATATATATCTGTCACAAAAGTAACTCTAATTACAGTGGATTCATTGCAATGTCTTACAAAACTTTACCTTTAGACGAAACAAATAAAACCCAAATGAATATTTTATGACCCAAAAAAGATGGAATCGGATTCAACTATAATGAACCCATTACAATCATATGTTTATCCAATAGCAGCAGAGAGATGGATGTGTTCTTAATGTATGTATGTATGTATGTATGTATGTATGTGAAGAGTTCATGGCATTGTGGGGACCTTCTTCTTATCTCTCACCAAAAAAAAACTCACCTTTCCACTTTTTTGATACCTAAATTTTTACCTTTTTTGGACTTTCATCTTGGTTAAATTATTATTATTTTTTTTTTTTTACTGTATGGTATATATTCAAATCAAGCGTCTTATTACGAATAAATTAATATTTTGTTGTATTCCGAATTTTTAATTATCATGTGAGAAAAATGCCAAAAATGTTTTTAAAATTAGTTTATAATATAAGATAATAAAAATATGTAGAACCAATCTTTGTTTTAAATCTCCTTTTTCATGTGTGTTTTTAAATAAATAAAAAATTAAAACCAATTTGAGCATAGTTCAACTTTATTTAATTCTATTTAATTTATTATCTTAGTCAAAAGTTTAAATTCTATATTCTATTTATTGTATTATAAAAATATTCTTTTTTATCTTATTCATGTAAAAAATAAGTTTATGAGAGAATTATTTTTATGAAAGATTTTAAATAACCAAATAATAATAATAATAATATAATAAATAAAAAATTATGATTTGGTGCATGTGTGGACAGTGGGCAGTGACAATGGCCAAACGAAGGTTAGCCAAAAAGCTGGTAGTGATGTAGCAGGCAATGAAAGATCATTCTCTGGACTGAAATTATTTGATGGGATTTTTATTTAAAAAGGGTTGGGTTGTGGATGTGTGTGTGTGAACACACCCTCTACATCCATCTTCTTCGCTATGTACATTTATAGATAGAGGTGGCGTGGTGCAGCGTATCAGTGAGGACGCTCGATTTTAAGGAGTTAAATTGTGAAGAGTGGAACAAATCATTTTTTGTTGAGTGTTAGCATACGCGTTTTAGAACTTTGAAGTTTAAACAATATTAGCTAGTTGTGGGCTTATAAATTGTATTAGAGTCAAACAGTGGGTTGTGTGGTAATGATGAACACTAGGCCCTGAAATGAAATGAAGTGTGAGATCTCACGTTGGTTAGAGAGGGGAACGAGATATTCGTTAAGGACGTTGGGCTTTTAAGAGATGTAGATTGTCAGATCGTATATCAGTTGGAGAGAGAGAGAGGGGAAAGAAGTCTTCCTTAAGAACGTTGGACCCCTAATAGAGGTGGATTGTGAAATCCCACGTCAGTTGAAGAGAGAGGAACAAATCATTCCTTAAGAATGTTGGGCACCTAAAGGAGGTGAATTGAAGCAATCTTATCCATAAACGAAGCATTTGTCAGATAGATCAATTGTAAAATCTCACATATGTGAGAGAGTGAAATGAAGCATTCTTATCCGTAAACGGACGGTGTCGTGTGGTGTGGTGTGGTGGGTCTGCGCATAAAGCGATCATTGAGTATATCAATAATTGAGCCCATAACACTTCTTTTTAGCACTTCTATGCACCCCCAACTCATCCCCTTTCCTTTCCACCATTTCTCTTTTTTTTTTTCTTTTTTTTTCTTCTTTTCCTTTTTGTAACATGTTTGTTATGAACTAATCAACTTCATGGGCCCGAACCCACTCGGTCTATAACGCTCCACGAGATAACAACTTCAATCGACCACGTTCTAGAACTGTGTATAAATCGACTACTTGACAAGAGAACAAGAGAACAAGATACGAAACAAACAACTTCATGGTATTCAAACAAATATCCAACATTATTGCTAAAGTTGAAGATTATGTATTTATTAATTTAACCTAAGATAGTGACATCAAAAGTTATTTCTTGAAATGGATATATAATTGCTCTATGCCGGACTATGAAAGTAAGATATTAACGCAGATTTGACTATGGAGTGTACGTTGCAGCCGCCATGGTCATCATCAAGGAGGAAGATTCAATTTTTTGTTAATGGACTAATCAATCTGATGGGTCCAACCCACAAGGTCCATTAACACTAAATTTTTCTGCTTATAATTAGGTTTTAAGCCCAATTTGATGTGTGATGAAGGAGGCCCACAAAATGCGATCCGTTTAGGAGGAGGCGTTCGTAGCGATGGATGATATAAAACCCTGAGATCTACTTAATTGTAGTCTCCTTCTTCTTCCTGCAACTCTAAGCTTCAAAAATGGCGAAACTGGAGCCGCTTGATGGGCTAGCCAAAGATAACAGTGTCTCTGGAAAGAAGCAGAAGAGAAATCATGGGTCGACTTCCTTTTTCGTCTTCGTCGATTACCTTTTCCTCTTCATCTTTCTTGGCTTCCTGTTCTTCATCCTGTTCAAGATGTTCGCTGTCTGAGCCGACACAGATTTCCACCTCCCAGTTTGAAGATTAGGTGTTCATTTAATTTAATTTAATTTCTCCATTTCGATTTTGCTTTATCATGTCCATTTGATTCTTAACCACTCATATATTGTTTGTTATGTAAATTAAAGCCGAGGAATGGTTTTAAAGATGTCTTGTTTCCTTTGAATTGTGTCTGCTTTTATGATACTTCCTGTTATGATCTTATCTTCTGACATTGCATTGTGATTGAAAACGGAGTTGGAATATCCATCCTTCTAGAGATCATTACCCAACCCTTTAAAATTATGGTAGAACGAATTAATTGGTATGAGCTGCTGTCCATTCCTGTTCATGTTTTATAATATGTTCTGTTCTTGGGGTTCCCCACATGTTGACCTTTAATATCTTTGAGTTCATCCGTACCCTGCTGTTCCCACCAAAAGTAATTGTGAATTTATTGCTGCAATCTTAAATGACTTCTTTATGATTCTTGAATTGAGCTAGGTACCCAAATGATAGAACTGTAGATACGTTAGAAGTACAGGTTTGGTTCTTAGAGCTACAAGAGGAGGTATCTTCATCTTTTTTATCATAGACCTGAGTTTAGTATTCTCTCTAAATGCTACTTGTTGCAGAATTAATATCATCATAATGAATCTTGTTTGGTGAATTGCATTGAAGTATTGGGCTAGACTTGCCCCCACTGGTCTAGAAGACGCCATTATTCTAGTGAGTTATTGAACATGATTTGGCTTAAATGCAATTGATGGGCAATTACTGAACAAATATCTTGATCTAGTTCATGAAGATTGTTAGGAAAGAGTCTCGTAGATTTATAATTAAGGAATACTATCTTCATTGGTACGAGGTTTTTTGGGAAAACCAAAAGGAAAGTCACGAGAGTTTATGCTCAAAGTAGAAAAAATCATACCATTGTAGAGATTCGTGGTTCCTAACGTGATATTAGAGTCTTGTTCTTAACTTAGTTATGTTAATAGAATCCTCAAGTGTCGAACAAAGAAGTTGCGAGCTTTGATGGTGTAGTTAAAAGTGACTCAAGTATCGAACTAATGGTGTACTTTGTTTGAAGAGTTCCAGAGAAGGAGTTGAGCCTCGATTAAGGGGAGGTTGTTTGAGGGCTCTCTAGACCTTAGGGGAGGCTCTATGGTGACTTTGTTCGAGAAGAAGATTGTTGAGGATGGTTGGGAGGGAGTCCTACATTGGCTAATTAAGGGGAATACCACCTCCACTGGTATGAGGTCTTTTGGGAAGCCAAAAACAAAGTCACGAGAGCTTGTACTTAAAGTAAACAATATCATACCATTGTTCGTGATTTCTAACATGTTTTGGTATATGTATGATGAGAAACTGGTACGAACATATCACTATTTTCTTAACTAGATTCAGTGAAAAATAACATTTTACATTGGGTTTCTTTTTCTTTTTCTTGAATGAAGCATTAATTATGTTGCAGCAACTGCAAGTTCTCATTAGGACACTGACTCATCAAGGGCAGTAAATTTATTGCTCCTCCAGACTTAATGTTCATAATGCAGTAAAATCAAACTGAAAACCATGCATAAAAGAACTTGCAAGTGGCTGATGAACATTGCATGATTATTATTGCTGGATGAACTGAGGGCTAGGTAGTAAGCCATGTTTTTAATTTTGTGATTAATGCAGACTTATAGATATGTGGAAGAAAGGGTTGGAATCTTAGCATAGAACCATAGTTTGAAGTGAAGGAACAAGGTCTGGCATTCCCTGTAAACACTTCAAACCCAGACTAGCAACAGCTTGGAACTCCTCAAACACTTAGTACAGCTTGTAGGACCTTTCATCTATGTGAGATTTTACATGGAGAGGAGAATGAAACATTCTTTATAAGGGTGTGGAAAACTCTATCGAATAGACGTTTTTTAAAACCGTGAGGTTGATGACGATATATAACGGGTTAAAATGGATATTATCTGCTAGCGGTGGGGTGGGGTTAGACTGTTATATTCTTCGTCTTGTATCTCGTTAGGGGCGAATCTCCATAGGGTAAATGAACTTCTTTAATACCACCTATGTTAGGTGTACCACTATTTTGAAGGTCATCGTCGTGAAATGGTTATAAATGATTGTAAGTGCACCTTCATCCCCTATGGTCAAACTCTTCGGAGGAGGACTCAAGCCACAGACTGCACCTTCATCCCCTGTGGTCGAGTCACAGACTATTACTCACCGGCGTAAAAATAATTTAGATTTAATACGACATCGTTCGGAAATACATTAGAAACTGAGAACCCAATATACAAATTTATACAAAATTCAATATGCTTTTACATTCAAATGGATCATTCATTCCATGTTCATAGGGAAAGTCTTCCATGGAAGCTGAAGGCCAAGTTTTTCTGGCATTGTGCTCTCACATGACAGCCTTCACCGACATTGGCCTTAGTTCAAGAAAATCTAGGAAGTTGAACCAAAGAGTTTACTCTTGTTACACCCTCCAGTCCCAGCCAATTCTCATCTTCAGCAGACATTGATTCCTCATTCTCTTCACTATGTGAATGTAATCCTCCAATTTGGTCCTTTTCTTCCGACGATGATCGAACCGTATAATTCCGTTGCAAACTCGGCTCACCAGACCTCTGCTCTTCATCTGAACATTCTGTGTTACTCATTTGATTGGTTTCAAGAGTTGCACAAGAAGCTTGTTCTTCATTTTCTGACTCTGAATCCATTTTCCCATCCAAGAACAGGCAAACGACTGCACAGTCGTCCATTTTCGAAGTAGGGTACTTGAGCTTCCACTCCCGAGCAGCGAAGTCTACCACCATTCGAGCTGCCGATGACCTAGTCGAGGCAGAATAAACTATCTCAACCACCTCGTCGTTGCTCAATACGTCCCAAACCTGCAAGGGAACTGTCTTGAATTCATTCATTCAAGCACAATATACACAATGTTCTTTTTAAGTGAATTAGAGGATCAGGGAAGTTACCCCATCTGAAGCAAGAACAACAAACAGATCATTATCTGTAAGCGCGCGGTGTGAGAACTCGGGAATAGAGATAACTCCATAGTCCTTCAAACAGAAGTCGCCAAATGCTCGAGCCATGGCTAATCCCGGCGCGTTGTCAAATGGCAGCCACACTCTTGGGACTTCTGGTTCATCATGCAATGCAAACACCCTTCCTTTACACTTCTTTATCCTTTCAGCCTCTCCTACAAGGTTAACAAACATAGCAGATTAGAATTACATATCAGTTCATGAAAGTAGAGCAACTGATTCGACATACGGGGCAAATCGGGCTTTAGATCTACTGTCAATTGTGTTGCTACAAGAGAATCACTGCTGTCTTTCGATCCAAGAATCGCTCGAGAATCCCCAATACTTCCCACGAATAGATCCGAGCCCTATAAGTAAATCGGAATTAGAATCAAACAGAAACTATAACAGTTTAAGCTCACCACTAGCCGATATTGTCCTCAAGGTTTTAAAACGAGTCTACTAGGGAGAGGCTTTCACACCCATATAAGGACGTTCCCCTCTCCAACCGATGTGGGATCTCATAATCCACCCCCTTGGGGGCTGCCACACCGTCCCGTGACTGGCTATACCTGCTTCACTAGAGTGATGGCAGTACAGCCACTACAGAAACAATCCAATTTGGGATCAGATTTGAGCTCCTTATCCATGGCTTTATATGATTTGAGGAAAGTTCTTCTCCATAAAGAACTTGATCTGTCCTCCTGCGAGCCATCTATGTCCTGTCCTTCACCATCTGCTGAATTCTTTCGACGCCACGCAAGACAAGAAGTTCTATCCGATCTATCACGCTTCAATTGAGACGACTGCCAGAATGACACAAGCTTTCTTGGCAGAACATCTCTAACCTTTCGTGCAACTACGTGACCGTGTGGACCATGACCATCAAACACGCCACAGAAAATCGCACCATCTGATATGAAGTCCTAGAGAAATCGAACCCCTCATCAGGAAACATTGTTTAAAACAATCCAACAAGAATAGATACAAGAACTTACTTCCCATACAACCATGGCATCCTGGTTAATACCCTTTCGACCTTGTTGAGTAAAAATGCAAGAATTCGAAGTCTTCCCATTATAAACAAGTCTATTAGGTACAGAATTCAAATGCTGCAAAGAGAAAACATGATCTGAGAATGTTCTGTTTCTTTCAATCCGACCACAAACTCCATTCCCCAAACAGGATTCAAAAACTCCCTCTCCATTGCTTCCACCATTACAACTACTCTGATTGCCACTAGACAAACAGCTCCCCATTTACTCAGCTCCACAAATTAAGAACACATCTGATTTTGAACTTGACAAAGTATCAGATCTAGCATCAAGTAGAAGAAAGCTAGTTAAGGAAAGTGCATGTGGAGTAGAAATAGAATATATTAAAAAGGGAGCTGTGTTCATCATTTTGCCGTTGATCATAGATTCATGTTGACAGCAACGATGTAGGCAAATCACTTTTGTCCTTAAATTAATGAATAAAAGACATATACAAGCTATATGACAAAACATGTACTAACTAAGAACATGTCCAAACGCCAAGACTTGTGTCTTTTCCGCCAGTTAACAGTAATGACACTACCAATTCTTAGATAAAACATTACACAGAATGTAATAAGCTACCATCTCTTCGTCAACACGGCTGAAAATTCAAAGATAAAAAGGGGGAAATACAAAACCCATCAAACCGGCGGTGCAGATCTTTGAATGTAATAAGCTAATAACCCAAGAAGAATCATGGACAACAAACAATCATAAACCATACGCAGAAAAGGGTAAAAAGAGAAGGAACTCACAAGGGGACTCGATCATCACTGCGATGGGAAATCCCTGAAATCCAGAAGAGGGAAAGAAGAAGGGTAATGGGTTTAAGAAAATTTCCAAGAACGCGAGGCAAATGGTGAGCAATGGGGAGTGAAATCAGAAGGGAAAGCGGACGGAAAGGGATTAAAAGCGGGGAGATGGGGCATTAACTCAAAAGCAGAGTATAAAGTGGAAAGGGAGAGAAATGGGGTATTAAAAGCGGTCGCGTTCTTCATCTCCATGATCAAAAGGATCAGACCCCATTAATAAAAATGGATTGATTTTTAATTTCCCCATTATTATTTACAAGTTTCTCTGAATCATTTGCTGATACACAGAACAATAAAACAGATATCACACTAACATAGTAGTAGTAATAATAATAATACTAATGACTTGATTGAGACATGTTTTACTTTTGTAGAAAGATTGTAAATCTGTAAGTTTAATCGAGTCTTAAGCTTTAATTTTTTGTGATGAAACGAGTGATTAAGGTTTGGAAATTTGTAACAGCACAAATCCACCACCAGTAGATATTGTCCGCTTTAGTAGCCCATTACGGATCGTCATTAGCCTCACAATTTTAAACCACTGTCTTATCAGTAGGAATGTTTCGATTCCCTCTCCAACCAGTGTTGTGAAATCTAATCTTACATTAATTGGACAGGGAACGAAACATTCCTTACAAATGTGTGTGTTGTGAAATCTATTATTACATTAATTGGACAGGAAACGAAACATTCCTAACAAAAGTGTGGAAACCTCTCCTTACATTTTAAAATCTTGAGGGAAACTTGAACAAAGAAGCCCAAAGAACATAATATCGGCTAACAGTGGGGTTGAACCATTACAAATGGTACCATAGCCAGACACCGTGCTAGAGGGGGTTGAATCATTTCGTACAAGAGTATGGAAATATCTCCCTAAATGCATTTTATAATTAATGACGAACAAATTCAAAATATAGTTGTGGGCCAATAAGTGTAGAGATTGAGGTTGGGCCCTTTTTCTGAAGCAGGCCCATTTATTAGGGTAAATTTGGATTTTATCCAATCAATTAAGTAAATCATTTAAGAATATATATATATGAAATACAAATTTATTCAAATTAATTATATAACATAAGAATTTCGCTTAAAAATACCAAAAAAAAAAAAAAAAGTTGAATCATGAATTTAAAAGAATTCAAAAATACTTTACTCTCATGAAATTTAAAAAATAATATTGAAAATTTTGAAAATAATCTACGAGACGTGGATAAACAGTTTTCGTCTATATATTAATAATAAAATAATTGTATTTTTTTTATCAGAGTAAATTATATAAATTTTATGAATATTTTTTAAAAAATAAAATAGTGATATTTTTTATATATTTTTTTTTAAGTTTAACATTATTATTATGAAACTTTTAAAAAATTTAAATAGAAAAAGTGTAAAATTTAAAGATATTTTTATTAATTTAGTCAACTATTTATTTATTTATTTATTTATGGATTTTTAAATAATTTATCTTTCATTTATATTGACAGCCCTTGATTTTGGCAATAAAATTCACATTCGAATATTTTATTATTTCTTTTTCCAATTCTAACCGATGCCCCTTTGGAAGAGACCCAAATATTTGACTTTTATTATAATAAACTCTCTTCCCCCACCGACAAAATATGTTTTATTATTAAAAAAAAAAAAAACTAAAAAAACTAATATATTCCTTTGTTTTAAATTAAAGTTATAATGTTAGAAAATATATTAATAATAGAATAACATATTATATCTTAATATTCTTTCATTTATAGTATATTTTATTTTATTCTAAATATTTAATTAATTTATATTTTCAATATTAGTTGCTAGCTTGTATCCTATTTAAGGGATATGGATATCAATGAAAACACTCTTTCCATCCCAATTCTATTTCTATTTCTCATTCTTAACATATAAGATCATCGATGAGTCCAATAAGGTGTGCTACAACTAGTTGTAGTCATGGATGTCATTATGTCTATCGTTTTTTTTTTTGTTCCGCTCTCACCAACATTTTAGTTGAGCTCAAAATCCTCACGGCTAGATTCAACGACACCGCTATGAGCTTTACCTCGATGTCATCTTTTGAATCTTTCTCAGACTCGTCGTCACTGGTGGTAATAACTTAGTAAGGGTGAACATAGAGTCGGTTTGCTGTATATTTAATTGATTTATTTATTTTATTTATAATTTATTGTTTTATGGCACTAAGCTTTGTTTTCTTTCTATTTATTTTCCCTAAAAATTTATAGTTTACGTCATAAATACAAAACAATTAAATTTTCAGTTCTGTTATATAAATCCAAAATAATTAAAGCATTTTACGAATAAAAATATTTATGTATTTAAAAACAAAATTAGTTATTTTAAAAACAAATATTTAGATATTTTAATAATTAATTCCATAGAACATTATTAATTAGTTTATACTAAGTTCGCTAGTTTCTTCTTAATTAGTTGTTTAATAAAAATGTGACGTTTCACATGATATGAAATTGAATTCTTTAACAATCGAATAATTTTTTTAATTTTTTTATAAAACCTTATGGCATTTTAAATTTTAAAATATTTATTTTATTTTCATAAATACACAATATCATTTACTTTTTAATTATGAAAATTGTAAATTTAAAATAAAAATATGAAAAATATATTTTATAATTTAGAAAAACCTGTGATTTCATAGAATATTTTATTATTATTTTCTTACATATACAATACCATTTATTTTCAACTAATTAATTGAAAATTAGTAAAAAGGAAGAAGATGATATGACACGTGGCAGCTTTTTTTCTCAAGCATATCTCTAAATTTATCAATTATCCATTAATTATCTTTTTTTTTTTTTTTTTTGATAGGGTTATTAAATCTCGTGTCAATGAATTAATTATTATTTGGGGTTTCTAAAAGTGCTTTATTTTCTATTATATTTTTCTTTTAAATTTCATATAGTAGATAATGGCTCCACGTGGAAATAGGAGTATTATTTTTTTTCATGCGGTAGAATAAATGCTAATTTAATTTTTTATTTAACTTTTGTTCCATCTCATTTTAAAAAAAGTTTAATTTGGTTCTTTGCAAATATTTTAAAGGTAAGATTTAAATATATAAATTTTTGTAATTAATTAAAAAGGCACGTTTTAATATTCAGATTTTTTTTTTTAATTTTTTTATATGCCAATTCCACAAGATTAAAATATAAAGGATATTTTCAACTCAGTCAATAAAGTATTTTTTTATTACTGAATTATCATTTTCCCATTTTAACATTTAAAAAATATATATAAAATATCCAACGTGGCGAAGGGTGATGTGCTCACAAATTTACCAAATAATTGGTACGCATATTTTCCACGTTTCAGACAGTGATTGGACGGTTACTTTCTACTTTATTTTCCTCGGTAAGTTTAGATTCCCTCCAAAACTAACGGAGTTGGAAACTTTAACGACATGTCGTAATTACTTCAACTCGTGGTTTTGCCAACAAGCCCCCCAACTCATAAATATTTGCACTTCGCCCTCTTTTTCTTAAAAAAATTAAAAAATAGCCTTATATTTATTTTTTTAATAATAAAAGTATTTTTAAGTTTTCAAAACGCTCCTTAATCGAGGTGGGATCTCATAATTCAGCCTTCAGCTCAGCGTTTCATTTTTTTTTTTAGTATTTAAAAAATTATTAATATTTAATGGAATTTTATTTATTTATTTATATAATTATTATTCTCTATTATGCTTGGTTGTGGTTATCACATTTTTTAGGGTTTAAAAAGAGCATTTTAAGAACCGAAAGACAGATTCGTGAGGAATAATGATAAGATTGTATTCCAATATAAACACCTTGAAGAATTGTTTTAGTATCCCAATATATTTATTTTTTAATAACTTAAATTATAAAAATATTTAATACATTTTATATTCTTTTACCAATTTTTAAAGATTTTTTCTTTAATTATTTTTAATTAAATTAATTTTATAAGGTTTTAATTAAATTAAATGCAGTCTCATTAGCCACATGCCTTCATTTTTAACATTGACCCTTTTCTTAAAATGACCAAATAATTATTAATAAAAGTAATAAAAGTAATTGTTTTTCTCCTTTAAATGGACATGAAATATACAAAGACCACATGCTTCATTTTGTGCCATAAAGTGACCAAAATACCCCTTGATGTTTATATAATATATATATATATATATTAAAAGCGGTTATTAATTGGAAGGCGATGACCGGATTACCGGATGTGCTCTGTTCCATGGGCGAGAGGAAGGAGTGGTAAAATCCCATAAATGAAAAGTCTAGAATCCTCGTGGCTTTAAAATTTGACACTCTGTTTCTTGCTCTGTTCTTTGCTACCAAAGAAGATCTCGTTTTCGGAGCTTTCGTTGTCCGATCTGCGTTGATTTAGCTTAAAGATTTGGGTGGCTTGAATCGAATTGCTGCGACTGTTTGAGGAAATGGGTGTTTTCTTGATTACCCAATAAAGTTGAAGACTCCCGTGTTGATGTGCGTTGAGTTTCCTTTACGGTTTAGTTTAAAGCAGAGGAACGCTTCGCTTTGCTTACGGGTTTTGGCTGAATTCTCGGCGCTAAGAGAAGGTCTTCGTTGGTGGTTCGACAGCATTCACAATCTGACAGAGACAGAGCAAGAACAAAAGGAGCAGAGTTTGATTTTTCCCTCAAATTTGGTGTTTGGGTTTCTAATTTTAGAAAATTCTTCACACGTTTTTGGGTTTTATCTCATTTTTGGAAGGACCAAGAAACAGCTCCGATAATCTCTCACTCTCTTCCATTTCTGTCTTTCTTCTGGGTGCTCTGTTTTTCGGTGTGCTCTGTTTTCTGGGAAACCTCTCTGTTTCTCAGGGTTGAGGGGAAGACTCTGAAAACTTTGTCTCTCTCTCTCTCTCTCTCTCTCTCTCCCTCTCCTCCAAAATTATGATTCTTGACAAAGGGTCAATGCAATCCAATTTGGGTTGTTTTCTTCATTGCACAACGCCGGTTGTCAATTCCCAATTCTTGCCCAAGGTTTGTCGTCGCTTTCATTCATTAATTCATTCAATCCCATTTGGATTTATTTGAAAATCTCTGTTTTTCTTTTTCTCAGAGTGAGATTAGGAATCTGAATCGTTTATGGCATCCATGGGAGAGAGAGAAGGTTGAATATTTCACTCTCGGCGATCTCTGGAATTGTTACGACGAATGGAGCGCTTACGGTGCCGGTGTTCCCATCGACGTCAACAACGGCGAGACCCTTGTTCAATATTATGTTCCCTATCTCTCTGCAATTCAAATCTTCACTAGCAATTCCACCGTCAATGGTTTCAGGTACGATTACCCTTTTTTCAAGGATCCATTAAAGAAACCCCCAAATGATGAATTCCCGATTCCTTTGTAGGGATGAGTGCGGCGGCGACAGTGAAGCAAGGGATTCGTTTAGCGATTCTTGCAGCGATGAGAGTGAAAGTGAAAAACAATGGAGATGGGACGGAAGCTCATCGGAAGAGGGAGGATTGTTGGAGCAAGACAGCCCTCTGCATCTTAGTGACAGATTGGGATACCTTTACTTTCAGTATTTCGAGAGATCAACCCCTTATGGAAGGGTTCCATTAATGGATAAGGTATTAACATTTGAGCTTCTCTGGATTGAGATTTGAATAGAAGGAAGAATAATGGATTGGAGTTTTTTTCAGATCAATGGATTGGCTCGAAGATTCCCTGGCTTGATGACATTGAGAAGCGTCGATCTTTCCCCAGCGAGTTGGATGGCTGTTGCTTGGTCTCTGTCTCTGTCTCTGTCTCTCTCTGATTTCCCCTGTTTCTATCTCTGTTTTTGTGAGGTTTGGATGATTAATAGGATGAATTTTCAGGTACCCAATTTACCATATTCCAATGGGGAGAACCATAAAGGACTTATCAACATGCTTCCTGACATACCACACGCTTTCATCTTCATTCCAAGGTACAAAAAATGGCGTTTTTATGCGTTAATTTAGTGAAGAAATGGGTGAACTGAATGGATTTATGTAGATATGGACGTGGAGGATGAATTTGAGAGTGGAGGAGAAAGGAAGAGGAAAGAAGGGGAAGGAATGGCGCTGCCGGCATTTGGTTTGGCGACATACAAGATGCAAGGAAACGTGTGGATTTCAGGGAATTATGGGCGGGACCAAGAACGAGTGGTGTCGCTTTTGAGCGTGGCAGATTCTTGGTTAAAGCAACTCAGGGTGCAGCACCACGACTTCAACTACTTTACTGGCATGATTCGTCGTGGCTAAAACCAAACCCTCCTTTTTTGATGACTCCATCATCCATTGATTGACCTCCCAAGAAAACAAAAACCCAAAAAAATTCCTACTTTCGGTTGGATCTTACCTGCTTTTTCTGAACTTAGCATGGGGGAAAGGACTGTTCCTTTCTTCTTGTTCTTCATGTTCTTGTTGTTCTTGGTTTGTGGTTTGTTTTAGTGTGTGACCCAGATGTTAAAAGTTGTTCATCTCAGCCGCATCCATGCCTGAAATCCCCTGTTTTTGGTTTCCCCTGTTTTTGGTTAGTGGTGGGGTGGTGCTTGTGCATAGAATACACTACTTACTTACTTACTCACTGACTGCTACTCATCAGGCTTGTTGAAAGGGAGAGGGAAACAGAGAGATCGGAGAGGGAGAGAGAGAGAGAGACCAGAGAGATCAGAGAGAGAGACAGAGAGACAGAGAGAGAGTTCATAGAATTGTGCCCTGTTTGAACCATCACTGTTGTGTTTGTATGAACACTGTGACACATTTTCCAACTGAGAGCATTAAAGAACGAAGGAAAGACTCTCCCTTTGAATGAATGAATGAATGAATGAATGAATGATTGATTGATTGATTGCTTGACCCATCATTTTTGTTGCTAAATCTTATTGAAAATTCTCACAGATTTGTTCTAAGTCTCTGTTTTCGTGTGCAAAGTCATGGTTCGTAGTGGGTCCATAGTGTTTGATATCATACCATGGCCTTTGTGATTTTGGTTCCAACTCTCAACTAAATCCTAATTCCCAACCCTTTTAATATAAGATTATAAAACTCGGTTTCGACTATGACTTCTTCGTCCCACTCAGTTTAAAAACGCCCAAAACAAAGCTACAAATGTTTCTAATTTAAACGATAAAGACCCAACATGTATTTTCCACTCAAAGTTTGAATCTTTGATCACTTTAAGACAATTTCACGGAGCAATCACTCTAAAACTTGTACCTAATGATATTAACATTCCACTGCACTCTTTATGATATGGCTAAGTTACCTATTATTCGCTCCTAAGAGTAAGGATAGATTATGTTTCGTCTTAGACTCAATCACCCCAACATAGAATCGTTCTCATTTGAATGTGGATTATATTGGAATTCGAGTAATTATATATAATTAATACGGGTGTTGTAACGATGATGAATGGTAAAAGTGCATAGATTATATTGATTTATTTATTGTATAAGATGGCAATGATGAATATGGTTGATGACATTAAAAATTAGGTATAGTTGGATGGAAGTGGTAACATATAGACATATCCTATAAAGATGATATCTTTAATGAGTGCCAAAGACAATGCTATATCCACTTCATAAGTATGAACCTACACAAAATTCAAAATTGCTATTCACTTTCTCAAAACCCGAACCCCACATAATTAAACGCCACGTAATCTATTTAATGAACTTCATCAGTTTTGTGTCCCAATACCCACAAACATCGCTACCCCAACGCATGCCCACCATTTTTCTGTGTAGTCCTTAACTTTTTAAATACGTTCTAAAACGCATCTAATGGAAAAAGGTTTCCAATACTCTTATAAGGAATGTTTTAATTTGACGTTTTAGTGCAAGCAAATATTTATATAAATAATTCACATTAATTTAATTAAAGCCCAAATAAAGAGATTATTATGAAATTAAGAAAGAAGATTAGATGATTGAGTTCAAGGCATTTGCATATATATATTTATATAATAATACAGCATCACTGCCTTAATCTTCTGCTTTTATTAGTGAGGAAATTAGTGTTGTATTACGTTTAATTCACTAATCAATTCATATTATTATTAATACTTTAATTAAATTAATATTTTTCAATTTAGCCAGTCACGTACCACCATAAATATCTATAGATAGATGTTGGGATAGACTTCTTCCCCTGTTCCCGTCTAAATGAATCAAAATGGTTATGAATAAACGAGAATATGAACCATTAAGAGTTAGGAACTAAACGAGAGTTATGACAATACATAGTCACGACAACTTACAACAACGGCGTCTTATACATCACTATTTCTTCTTTTCGAAGAGTATAAAATCATACCCAAAAAAAAAAAAAAAAACTAAGATTAACTTTATAATGATTTTCTATGACCTCTATAATAATGCATACAGTGGTCAATGGTGGGTTTTCAAGTTCAAACTCAAAACACTCTCTGAAACTGGCTGCCATTGTTCAGTATACAATCTTTCAGGGACAACGTAACTACAGAAGCAACAGATTATAAGCTGGTAAGTCTTCTATTCTGTGAATATCCTCTAGAGATAGCTCTCTTTCCAGCTGTTCTCTGGTTACTTGCAGGACCTCCTGTAACAATCACGAGTATCAAAAGCTTCAACAAAAGTTTTGGGTACACGACGACGACGATAGTGTTAGTGTGTGTGAGATTGAGAGGAGAGGAGAGGAGAGGAGAGGAGAGAATACATTGAACTCCATGTAGGAAGCATGCATGGCAAGCCATTGAGCATCCATCAATTCGAAAGTTACGCAGAATAGAATGTCGAATGCTTCTTCGTTTTCTGCTACGAGTTAACAGTGTGTATTGTGTGAGCGTTACAGAAGTTTAGTAATGAAAACATGTGTGATATGTCCAAGTAAAAACCAAAATGATGGATGGGGATAGTCAGTACCTCCTAATAGTCTCATAAAATTGAGTCCTGGAATACACTTTGGCTTTGCTGTACACAAGAGATGAGATGACAAGAATTTTTAGTGGCTGGGATGGGAACGTATTAGACAGAGTTGATTTCGAGAAGGCTTTAAAATCATGTTCTTTGTTATTGGTTTTGTTACATATTTTGTTGGGTTCATGGTAACAAGACCTGCTGCAGAGATCATTCCCATTATTAAAGCGAACTATTCGAGTCGAAAAATGCAGATACATACCTGATTTTAAATCCAACATTTGAATCAACATATACGATATGTTTATGCCAGCAACAGCAAACGGATATTCCCAAGTTGCTCGATTGCCACCTTCCTTCGATAATAACCTACGAAAAGATGCCTTCATTTTGAATTTGTATGAGATTAGTGATAACTCACTCACGCATTAAGGAAATGAAAAAACAAGAACATGGAATATCTCATTGTGGGAGTGATACAACAGAATAGGACATACCGGAAATGTCCTGGAAAAAAACAGCAAGTTTTCAAGGGAAATGAAACCGCAACCCCTAAGAAAAGCAGCCAACTGTGAGAAAATATTTGATTTTTAAGTATAAAAAACACAGTAACATATGAACAGTTTCTTTTTACCAATTCACTAAAGTGTAATGCATTTAGAAGAAAATGAATTCCTCCCTCAATCTTCGGCAGATGTACGCACGTGTGTGCACTGCGCTTGCATGCATGCTTCTCACATCTAACCTAACAGCCTAAACCCACCGCTAGCAGATATTGTCTTCTTTGGGCTTCCCCACAAGGTTTTTAAAACGTGCCTACTAGATAGAGGTTTCCACACCTTTACAAAAAAAGCTTTGTTCCCCTCTCCAACTGATGTGGGATCTCACAATCCACCCCCCTTCGAGACCCAAAGTCCTTGTTGGCACACCACCCGGTGTCTGGCTCTAATACAATTTGTAATGCCACTAATTTAGGCTAAGAAAATTAGGGGCGTTACAGTTGGATTGTGAGATCCCACGTTGATTGGAGAGAGGAACGAGTGCTAGCGAGGACACTAGGCCCCGAAGGAGGGTGGATTGTGAGCTCACACAACAGTTGGAGAGAGGAACAGAACATTCTTTATAAGGGTGTGGAAACCTCTCCCTAGACGACGCGTTCTAAAAACCTTGAAGGGAAAGCCCAAAAAGGATAATATTTGTTAGCGGTGAGCTTGGGCTGTTACAAATACCGTCGCTCGTCTCCTATGATAGCTCTAGTCTTCAAACTATATTTTAGATGGGTTGCTTAAATCTCAAGTCTTTGTAAAAATTAAAACAAGCCTCAACATTTACTTCACTATCACCATTAATAAGAGGTAAGACAACAAAGAATATACATTGAAATGGTGGCTTGGATTATACCTAAAGTCGGTGGATGGATTAGCACCTTGCCAACCCATTTCTTTCCATTGCTCAGATATCAACCCTTTAAGCTCAACATCTGGAAAGGCAACATCCCACAATGCCCTCAGAGCTTCCTATAAATAATGAAGGATGGTTACTTGTCCTCACAGATGATGAAAACAAAGCATAAATGGGAAAACGCTAAACTTCTAGCTGTCTGCATGCAGTAGAAATGAAAGACATGAATGATGGCCTTATTCAAAAGTCAAATAGATGAAAATTCAAATCAAGGACGAGGTTTTGGGCTTCTAAAACAGGATCTTGTCAATGACGAAAAATGCAGTGAGTTCGTTGCTTAGACTCATCTAAGAGCGCTCAGATAATCTTCATAGAGCATAGAAGTTTATAACCTGAAGAGTGCTAAAACGAATAAAGAAAAGTACTTGATGCTCAATGCACATCTCATCATAAGGTATATGAATTCGGTCTTGTAGCCTCTGAAGCCTTTCCTCCTGGTAGAATAAATCACATGTTAGAACATACATGCTCAACCTTCATACACCCCTATCAACAAGCCATTAGAAAAATGGTCTTAAATATAACTATATTTACTTGAACATTTAGAACGTCTCATCCAATGAAAAGGGGACGATGAGTTTTAAATTAATAAACTGAGGGCGTAAAAGAATCGATCAAACAAATATAAGGTTCCATAATCCATGCATATAGACATTCTCGCAATCACATGAGAATATATTGTTTTAAGAACATTACATCAGATGTTAGGGGTGGAGATATAAACTTACAACCTGTTGGAGAAAGTTATGTTGATAGAAACACAAGGTTCTAGTTCTATTACATGCATGATCTATAGAAAGGTGGAGAGAAAGGGGGCGTACAAAGCTAAAAACGTGTCCTTAAGCTAAGGTCTATAGGTAGGTGGAGAGAAAGGGGATGTGCAAAGCTCAAAATCTGTTCTTTAGTCGGAAACGAAACCGTCCTTATAAGGGTTTGGAAACCTTCCTTATAAGGGTGTGGAAACCTTCCTTATAAGGGTGTAGAAATCTTCCTTATAAGGGTGTGGAAATCTTCCTTATAAGGGTGTGGAAACCTCTCCCTAGTAGACACGTTTTAAAACCGCGAGGCTGACGGCGATACGTAACGGGCCAAAGCAGACAATACTACAGTCCCACTGATTGGTGCCAATGCCTTTTCATGCACAAGAGGTAAAGCTTTCCTCACACTTACAAACCATACCACTAGTGGAATAATGCAACACAAATAAAGCCAATGAATGAGACACAGTACACAGACTACCAACACATTAGTGACGTTAATTACCTGAAGAGGACTCAAAGGGTATTGAAACTTATCGTTCTTTTTATTGCCAGAGCGATTGAAGATTCCTCCGATCCATGATCGTGGTCCAACCATAGCATTAGCTACATTTACCACAAGCTAATTTGTAAGCAAGAGGATGATAATGAGACAGCAAAAGTAAATTCCAAAAAGTCATAATTCTAGAAGTTAATCTCTACACCACAAAAGGAGATTCAAACAAAGCTCTACTCACTAAAACATTGAGCTAGCTTTAAAATTACATGGGTGGAACTATGTGACCATTCTAACTCTTCATCACCTCTTCTACGTCTCCAATATATTTCATCTTCATCAACCTATAACAATTTTTAGAATTCACTGTCAGTAAAATGATTGGCAGAAAGAACACATAGTTTCACCAAAGGCACACAACAGATATCAACAACATAGAAAAATGATACTCCCTTCACATAACGAACAGGACTAAGCAGACAATCAGAGAGTGGATGTTCCCAGCAAATTTGGAATGATCAACACATTAATAAATCAATAGAGATTGATAGGGGGATTACTTCGTGGAGGGAAGAACAAGATGGAAAGCATTGTCTTCTCCTCCGGAATCTCATTAAGGAACCAAAATCAACTATGAATGCATCACGCGAACGCCAAAAATAACTCTCTCATTGTATCATTCAACCAGAAATCATTCCCTCTTTCAGTTTTATTACAAAAGAGGTGCAACAGACACACATATAGAAATGGAGAAGCTAAGAGGACTAAAGAGTGAGGCATTTGAAGAAGAAACAGAACAAGAACAAAATGGATAGATTAGATTTACAAGCGCGATTAAAGGGATCTCTTAGGCATAACATTCAATTGTAAATAAGTAGAGAGAAATCATGAGCATTGAAAATTTGGGAAAAGATAGAACGACAAAAAGGCAGCGAAAAAGAAAGCAAAGAGGGAAAAAGAACAGTACCCACTACGGCATCTGAGGAAAGAAGTGGGCAGAACAGTGCGACGGCGGTGGTGGAAGCCTTTGCCGTCGTGATGAGTGGGTCCGGGCGGTGGGCGCCACAGGAAAAGTGATTGGGAAGCGGAAACAATGGGAAGCAGAGGAGAAAAATGGATAGGGGAAATGGAATAGGAGAGACATTTCTTCGGTTTCGGGGTGAGCAGGTGGAATTTGCAATTTCTGGGAACGAAGTATTTGTGAGTTTGAATCGTCTCTCTGTGTAAGAGATCGAAACCAATCGCGGCCCTATCAAGCAGCCGCTTCCGTAGCTGTCGGGGGTTTTTCTTTCTTCATGTATATGTCTCAGCCCCCTCCTCCCTCCACCTCTCGAAAGCTTATGCCTATCAATTAGTTCACCCTTGTTTCTTACGTTACTCCCCCTTGAATTATCACTATATTTATGTACGTAACTATGTTTATATTAATACCCGAAATACTACATCCATCCATACCAAATTTATTTTAAAAAACAAAAATTATCCTTCGTATTTCGACCGTTTCCTACTCACCCGGAATTATTACTCTCAAATTTAAATTTTTATTTTATACCACATTAAGAAATTCCGAAGAAAAGTAGCCGTAGGAGTGCGAAGAAAATAATGTCATGAAAATAATGTCATGAATGTTATAGTTACTGTCGTGACAGTTCATCATGACAAAGAGCTTGTTCAATAAGTCAACAAAATAGTCTGCTTAATTAACATTCTCTGCAACATTGTTGACTAGTTTTCACGTCTGCTTGATTAATGCTTTTAAACTATTTTTCATGTCTCATAGACATAACTTCTTGATTAATGCTTTTAAATTGAATTATTTATTATCTTTATTACATTTGATTATATAACTACTTTAAATTTAAACAAAACTTAATTGGATTTAACGGCCATTAAAGTCACACCTATCACTCAAAAGTTGAATTAACAGTGTTTAATGTTAGGTCATGGGGCCTGCTCTTAACCAATGATTGTAATAGTAAAACTATTTACGGTAAAAGTCATATATAGTAAATTGTCACATATCACAAACAGTAAAATACTACCTCCCTGAAAGCTACCCATAATTATATATGATAAAAGTATATATATCTTACTCGAAAACAAAGTATATATGGTTCAGTTTATTATATATAATTTTATTCTCGCTCTTTTATATTTTTTAAAATTGTTAAAAAGTAATATTTGTCTGTATGGCGAAAAGATTTGAACCTTCTATCCCGTATGTTCTGATCTTTTAAACTAAAAAGAAGATCATATTATCTGTGTTATTTTTATACGCCTTTAGAGTAATATAAAAATTGACTCGAAACCCGAGACAAGATTGGATGACGTGTCAAATGGGATTGGTTGGCCCACACACATAAGTTATGCCTTCCCTAGACAACCCCACAACACAAACACAAACACCAAATTCCACCCGACCAACGTCTTCAATTCACTATTTGCATCTCGATTAATAAATTAATTTTATATTCATAAATATCTCCCGATAATTATGAAGAAACTCACCACTTTACCGACATTTTAATGAAGTATTAGCGTACACAACTTTATAACTGAAAATAACGACAAAACTAATTAAAATTTATGGATAATTGGTTATTAACATTTTAATTTCGTGTTAAAAAATGAAATGGAAAATGACACGTGGTTGCTGACGTGTGAAGGTCCAACCCATGTGGCAGTGCCCCCTCCAGACCAATCGTCCTTATTCGCGAAATTACGCTGAAATTTCATGCCTTGTCTGCACCTTCGATTCCACTTTTAAGATAGGGAAGAAAATAGGGAATAAAGCGCAAAACTTAGTTATTATTATTATTATTATTATTTTTAATTAATCTGTTATTTCATAGATTTTATGATATAAATTAAAAAAAATTAACTAACTTATTGGATATAAAAATAAAAGCTAATGACTTTTTAAATTAATTATTTTTAACTTTTGTTTTTATATAATTGGACGTTTTGTATTTATATACATTAGAATTGCAATTAAAATCTTGTTTCATCCGAAGAAAAGGAAACAAAATAACTATAAAAACCTCTCTCCAGGGCAGATACATTTTAAAAATATGAGGTTGACGGCTGTACGTAACAAATCAAACCGTAAAATATTTACTAGCAATAGACTTTGACTGTTATATCTAATATTTATCTATATATTAAATTTAAAATTTTCACTCTCGTAATGTATGTTTTAGGAACTAATGATGAAGACTTGTCTGGACGCTTTAAATGAACCTAGACATTTTAAAGGTGAATTATAATAAAATTAAAATGAGCCAATAAAACTATTGTGACCGATGGGAAAATGTCATCGCTATCCACTTAAAGACTATTATTCCATTACTTTTTTAATTTGATATTATTCTCTCTTATTAAATTTCTGTTAGTAAATTAACGAGCAAGCATTTTATATTTATTTTAATCTCCTTCAAAACTAGATTTAAAATAATGGAAAACTAATTTATTTTAAAAATAATTTATACGAATAAAAAATAAAATAAAGTAGAAATTATATTTGGAATTTCTCATGTTTGGCCAGCTTTGCTTCAAAAGCCAAAGGGACACACATGTAATTTTGCACATTGTTTTTTTCCCCAATATCTCAAATCATTAATAATTTATTACTATCATATTCACCTTAAATATATATTATGTATAATTTTTATACGAAACATTAATTATTTTTACATTGTCTAATATTTTAAATTGTACAACATATTACATTTTATTTTTTCATTTTGTTACTCAAATAATAATTTATAATAGTAAAAATTAAACAGTTGAAGACTATTTTATTATTATTATTTAAATAAAATAACATTTAAAAAAAAAAAAAGACAATTGAAGAGAATATAGAAATCCGATAGGGGAGAGTGGGTTCCCAATTATTTGCACGCTTTTCAACCAGAAGGGCACGTGACCAACTGCTAATCAAATATCTAAACTATTAATTAATTTATTTATATTTAAATATACGCTCTAAATTATATTTATAAAATCATTCTACTAAAAATTCCACCAAATAATAATAAATAAATAAATAAATAAATAAAAAAACGTAAATTTTACAAGCTTCTTCAACGGCTTCCGAACCCTAACGACCTCTGGTCTGACCTGCGGTAAGTGTTAGACGAACACGACTCTCCACAATGGTATGATATTGTCCACTTTGAGCATAAGCTCTCATGGCTTTGCTTTGGGCTTCCCCAAAAGGCCTCATACCAATGGAGTTAGCATTCCTCACTTATAAACCCATGATCATTCCCTAAATTAGTCGATGTGGGACTTCCATCATCCAACACCTCCCCTCGAACAAAGTGCGCCTCCCCTTAATCGAGGCTCGACTCCTTTGGAGTCTTAGTCATTTTTGACTGCCTTCGAGGAGGGGCTTGACTCCTTTTCTTTAGGAGTTCTTTGTTCGATATTTGAGGATTTGAGGATTTACCAATTTATTGGCACGACTAAGTTTAGGGCATGGCTCTGATACCATGTTAGACGAACACGACTCTCCACAATGGTATGATATTGTCCACTTTGAGCATAAGCTCTCATGGCTTTGCTTTGGGCTTCCCCAAAAGGCCTCATACCAATGGAGTTAGCATTCCTCACTTATAAACCCATGATCATTCCCTAAATTAGTCGATGTGGGACTTCCATCATCCAACAGTAAGAACCTGGTCATTTGAGCAATCAGGCAATGGACTACGGGCAATAGCCGGTTGTCCACATCTGATGGCTAGAGCGCAAGGCGCCCAACGTTGAATTTAGCAACCGGGTATAGCCCGTCTACTTCACGAGAATATTCCCGTCGGTTTCCTGTGTTTTTGTCTACGTCATCGCCTTCATCTCAGTATAAGTTCTTAATGCGCTTCACTTCATCATCAATCACAGCGCTGAATGGTTCTGCTTCTTCTCATCACTTATCTGCTTTGACTGTTTGCCGGCGACGGGAAATCTGGCTGTCCTAGAACCTCTGAACCTCTCGATTTCAGTTTCCGGCGACTGAGGTATTTCAAAAACAGAGCCTCATTTTCAATTTTGATTCGTATTTAGGAACGATGCCGAACCCTAGGTCTTACCGGAAAGGGACGGAGGATAAGACTCGGAAGGGGAAGCTTACGGAGAAGTCGTCGTCGTTCCACGGAGAGAGTTTGAAGACGACGACGACGACGACGACGACGCTACGGCGGCCGAAGACGGATCCGGAGTTGTTGTCGTTTAAGAATTTAGGTTTATCAGCGGCGTCGCTGAATGGACGGCCGAAGATGACGAAATTACTCCTGAACGTGACGATCCAGGGTATCCTAGGGCCAGTACAGGTGTTGATGTCGTCGGAGATGACCGTCGCCGACCTTGTAGCGGCTACCATACGCCAATACATGAAGGAAGGCCGTCGGCCGATTTTGCCGACTGTAAATCCTTCCGCCTTCGATCTTCATTATTCGCAATTCAGCTTAGAAAGTAAGTAGTCGATAATCAACTCAAATTCTTGTAACCGTCATTTATTTTGAATTTCGCGGGTGGTTCTAACGAGATGATGATTCGAATCTCAGGCTTGAACAAGGAGGAGAAGCTAATTGCCTTAGGATCGAGAAACTTCTATCTGTGCCCTAGAAAATCGAAGAACAGCGACGATTTAATGGCGTCTCCATCGTCGTCCTGCTCGACACAAGCCAAAGAAAGCGCGAAGAGTTCCAGCAGTTTCAGTTGGTTCAAATTCATCGATTTCCAGATTTAGTTACCGCCACACATCGAATCGATTCATAATTTTCAATCCGCCACTGTGAAAAATCATCTTCAAATTCTCTATTCCATATAAGTTTGGAATTATCTCCACTTTGCAATTGTTTGGTTAGATTATTACCGGAATTCGATCGAGCAAAGGAAAGGGAACATTTCTGCAACTCTGTTCTTCGCTTGCTTGCTCGGAATCGACACCAGAAATTTTCAATTTTCAATATGTAAATAATAATAGTTTCGATGTGGAAACTAAGATTTTCCTGTGAAGAGTAGAAATTATGTGAATTTCTTTTATCAAATTCAATTGTGATTCTGAAACATAAAGATTCAATGAACGAAGCCCCGACATGAAGAATCGTGAGATTCTGTATAGGTTTTGTTGGACGATGAAAGTCCCACATCGCTAGTTTAAGAAATGGTCATAAGTTTATAATCGAACAATACACCTTCTATTGGTATGAGGCAAGCTTATTCTCAAAGTCTCTCAAAGTAGACAATATCATACCATTATGGAGAGTCGTGTTCGTCTAACATGGTATCAGGAGCCAAGCCTCCTCGAAAGCACAGTAAAAAATGACTAAAACTCCAAAGGAGGAGTCGAGTCTCAATTAAAGGGAGGTGTACTTTGTTCAAGGGGAGGTGTTAGGTGTTGGATGATGAAGCCCAAAGCAAAGACATGAGAATTTATGTTCAAAGTGGACAATATTATACTGGGGAGTCCGTGGTCCTGTTAAAATTTTAAAATTTAAATGTAAGGGGTAATTGAATAATTATGTTTAAATCAGCCCATTGTGGTTGAAAGTTTAACACAGTCCAAGCTGAATGGGCCGGGATAAATGGATAACAAGATTTGATAGCCCAGCCCAGCCCAGCCCAGCCCAATACATTATAATTAAGCCCATCAAAATCCAGAACAAAAATTTGCGTGATTTGAAACCCTAAGAAGCTGGCGGCAATTCCCTTATAAATTGCCTTTGATTTGCTACTCTTCTTCTTCCTGGTATTGTTTTGAACTGTGTCACAGTTAACCTCTTCTCCTAAATACTTCTAAAACCCTAAACTCTTCCTCCGCCACTGTCAATGGAGTTCTGGGGTAAGTTCTTATCATATTTCCCTTATGCTATTGTCTGTTCCGTGTTTTCATAATCGTAATATCGCTTGGCTTTCGCTTTGAAGCTTCTTTCCTCTCGTTTTCTTTTTTAGCTCGGCGGGGGCGGGTACGAACTAGGGTACCCTCTCGAATTTAGTTTTGATGTCTCGAGGAGCACAAACTTATAGTTTTTGAGTGATGTCTTAAGATGATAATGTTTTATTATCATATTTGATAAATACTCGAAGTTCATAATGTTTTTTTTTTGGGGTTTTAGGTGTTGAAGTTAAGCCTGGTCAGGCACTCTCTGTGCAGCCTGGAGATCAGAAGTATCTGCATCTATCACAGGTACTGATGTTACTGCTGTAGCTATTTTTGTATATTTTCCCAGTTGAATCACCGACCCTTCCAATGCAGAGAAATTGATGAAGTATTTTTATGCAGGCGACTCTAGGTGAACTAAAGAAGGACAAAGCGAATGAATCCGTGACAATTTTTGTGAAGATTGGTGACCAGAAGCTTGTTTTGGGAATTCTCTCTGCTGAGAAGTTCCCTCAGCTATCATTTGATCTAGTGTTTGAAAAGGAATTTGAGCTCTCCCACAACGGGAAGAGTGGAAGTATTTACTGTTTGGGATACCAGGCTTCTGCTGAGGACCAAGAACAATATCCTTACTTTTTAATTTGAGGATTTATATTTCCTGCGTTGTTTGGGTTTAATGATCAAGTCAAGCAGCATGCTTTCGTATTTTGGAGCTGCCTGAATATAATATTTTATACGATCGCATTGGTTTTAAGTATTTTTCCATTTTCATCTATTTATAGTATCCTTCCTTTTCCTTAACTTTTATCTCCTGTCTTCCGTGTTCCACTGAAGAGTATTCTGGTAAGTTTTTAAACATTAATAAATGTAGCTTGCAGATGGATCTTTTCATATTCTAATTTGAGTTTCTGAAATTGATGAGCTGAGTTTGTGTTATCCCATTTCAGATTCTGATTTTGGCTCAGAAGATGAGGAACTTACATTGCAGCCTGTTCAGAATGGTAAATGCAATTGATTGTGTAAATAAATAGTGTATTAGTAGTAGGAAATATTCATGGCACTGTGCTTAATATCTAGTTAAAATTTACGTTCAGGAAAACCTAGCCAGGAGGAGGAGAAGTCCATTGTGGGAAAAAATTCAAAGAAAGCAGAAGTCAAGTCTCTTGTGCCGAGCAAGGAGGAAGGGGATGATGACTCTGAAGATGACGATGACTCTGATGAGGACGAGGATTCTGATGATGACTCTGATGAGGTAGTTTAAATGAGACGCTCCCACTTCTAGAACATCTGGTTGCGGTGATTTTAGAAAGGTTGTGCTTTTCTTAGAAGCATGACCCAGGTGCCATGGGAGAGTTAATGCATGTGTACGAAGTTTGATTTTTACTGCGAAGTCCCAATTTTGTGATTAGGTTATTTCATAGCTGGTGCCTTTTTGAAAAGTGCCCCTTGGGTTTCTTTTCAAAACACAGCTCTGAGGAAATAGAAACCCAGTGGACTCCTATAATTTTATTCATTTAGATGGTTGTTAGAGTCTATTAGTGAAGGCGTTATCCTCGTTGAATCCTTTGTTATAGGTTGTCAAGGATTTTGTTAGATGATTTAAGTTCCTTATGTGTGTTAATGGTGCTATCGATAAATTGCAGGAGATGCTTGGAGCTGAGAGTGACTCTGACGATGAAGATGATGGTACTGAAAGTGAGGAGGAGACACCAAAGAAGGTGTGTTTCAATCCTAGTTGAACTTCTATTTGTAGCAGTTTATTTGAAAATTTGACAAACCCATGTTTATTCTTGTACATTTTTTCTTCTTTTAGCATCATTTTTATCGGTTGGTGTCCTCTTGTAGGTTGAATCAGCCAAGAAGAGGCCAAACGAGTCTGCCTCGAAGACTCCTGTTTCCAAGAAGGCAAAAGTAGCTTCGGCTGAGAAGACAGGTGACTCTATCAACCATTCATTTATTTCATGATAACATTAATGAGCATTATTTCATTGTTGACTGAACTGCATTTTACTTTCGGGTTTAAATACTACTTTGGTCAGTGTATTTTAGAATTTAGTTCATTGTAGTGTTAGTATGTTTAGAATGTTCATTGTGATCCATGTATTCTTAACTTTTGTTCATTTTGGTCCTTGCACACTCATTGGCTTTCATTTTCATCTCATTTTCTTTTGTATTTTTGTGCATTAAATTCACCAATGATGATCAAAATGGATACTTTGTAAAAGTGACTAATGAACAAAAGTATAGAAACCAAAAATAATATTTAAACCCAATTTTAACATGCTGTTATGTATTGAGCATTGAATGTATCTAATCATCTCTAGAGTGGCGTGTTCTGTTAGCTTATCTCTTTGTTTATGCACTGAACACACAATGTTAGCCTAGCTTCAGAAACCTTTGTAGCCTATAAACTTTGTCCGGCCACGCCATTGCTCCTCTACTGAATCAAATTGGTGCTCAACTTGTCTTCCAGGTTCGAAGAAGGGGGGCCATACAGATACTCCCCACCCTGCCAAGAAACCCGTGAAAACTCCTTCCAAGGCAGAAACCCCAAAATCCGCAGGCCAGGTCTCTTGCAAATCCTGTGACAGGTATGTATGTCTTTATGGATTACTTGCGCTATCAATGGAATGTTGAGGATTATTGGGATTGGGAGTGTCCCACGTTGGTTAGTTTAGTGGAAGATCATGGGTTTATAAGTGAGGAATACTATCTCCATTGGTATGAGGCCTTTTGGGGAAGCCGAAAGCAAAGCCATGAGAGCTTATGCTCAAAGTAGACAATATCATACCATTGTGGAGAGTCGTGTTCGTCTAACATGGAAGAGTACTGAGGTTGCTGACGTTACTCCCTCTGCTGTTTTTTAGGTCATTTGGTTCCGACAGTGCTCTTCAGTCGCACAGTAAAGCCAAGCATGGTGGTAAGTGAAAGGAAGACGAAGACGAAGAGGAAGCTAGAAACAACAACATATTATTATTATGCAGCTCCAATATGTAATTCTTCTCTAGATACAGAGGTTGCTATCTTGGCTGAGATTTTTGTGTGGAGTGCGTTCGGATCATACAACGAGAAGCTATTGTTCGAACAAATTGAGGGAGTTTAATTTAGTTTTATTATTTATGTACGTTTGAGTCTATTTATTAGTGTTTGTAGTTCACATTTTCTCCTTAGAATATGTTATCATAGGTTGCCATTCCATTCTCTGTTTTAGGACGAAAACATCATTATTTTGGAACCCTTATGTTGTGTTTTTCTTCGTTTTTTCAAGCTAATGAAAGCCGTAATTTTTGTGCATCAAATTGTCTCGGCTCGGTTCGGTGCGATTCATACATGTTTGGACGAAAAAAAATATTAAGATTATGCTCGAATGATCGATGCAATTCATGAAGAACATATTCAATATTGATACGATATTTGTTTCGTGTAGCGGTTTTAACTTAAAATGTTTGGATGATCAAATCTCCATAATTCTCCATAATTCTTCATATTTGCATTAAGGAAAGGCAAATCCAAGAGCCTGTTTTTAATGTAATATTTGTGAAAATACGGCAGAAAATTCGTATATGGGCCTAAGGAATTGGGCTTTAGGTCTGAGCTGAGCCCAAACCATGAACGCCTGGGCCTCCAAGTCCAGCCCAGGCCCACACTGACATCCGCTCGATTATTTGAAACCCTAGGCCTCCCAAAACCTGGCGGCAATTCCCTTATAAAATGCTTTAAACATTTGCCACCACCAATCCGATCGTTCCTTCTCAAGCTGTGTCACCCTTCATTTGCTCTTCAGGGCTTTTCTTAAACCCTAGCGTCTTCTACCTACTCGTCAATGGAGTTTTGGGGTAAGCTATTCTGGTTTTTCGTTTCTTTTAGCTAAATCATGTTAGTTTTTTCATTAGAAACACTCGCTGTTATTCAGGTCTTCTCCATGCTCCACTTTTGATCCTGTCGACGTCTGTTTTGTTTTCGGATTGCATCGTATATTGCTCGTTTTAACTTTTTTGTAATCCCAATTTGTTTATCCCGTTTTCGTTGCATTGTATGTGTGAGTTGTAACCTTTTGTTGTATGCCATGCTTTGCGTTCCCCCTACTAAGCTTCTTCTCCTCCTCTTATTCCTTTTTCATATTTCTTTTTTTGGGGGCGGTGGTGGCTGTCTGTAAAGAATCTGTCTCCTAATCTTTAGATTGCCTATAGCCGTAACGAGTTATTTAATCTGTGAGTCTATGAATTGAGAACATTCGTCATGTTTTTGGGATTGTAGGTGTTGAAGTCAAGTCTGGTAAGCCACTTGTTGTGAAGCCTGGAATTCAAAAATATCTGCATCTGTCACAGGTGGGTGTCGTTTTTGTTATTTTATTTTAAATTTCCTGTTGAGCCTCTGAGTTTCCTGTTTTAGTTACAACTATACCCATGTTGATAATTTTATGAAACGCTTCTATGCAGGCGACTCTAGGCGAAATAAAGAAAGACAAAGCGAATGAAAATGTGACTATTTTCTTGAAGATTGGTGACCAGAAGCTTGTTCTGGGAATTCTCTCCGCAGAGAAGTTTCCCCAGCTATCATTTGATCTCGTGTTTGAGAAGGAATTTGAGCTCTCCCACAACGGGAAGAGTGGAAGTGTTTACTGTGCTGGATACCAGGCTTTCGCGGAGGATCAAGAACAATATCCTTTCTTTTGAATTTGACAATCTTTATTTCCCCTTAAGATAATGATAGAAAGCCTTTGCGTTGTTTGATGTTTGATAGGAACAATGCTTTTTTAGTTTGTATTTTATTTTTTAAATTGAAAATTGTACTTTTTAGCCCCTCATGGCTGACCCAAAATTTTGAAGTTTTTCTAATGGTTTTCTTATTTTTAGTTGAATGCTATTTTACATGGTGGCACTTGCTTTTAGTACGACTCTATTTTCTGTAGTTTGCAATTTATTTTTATTTTCCTTGACCAGCTCCTTTTTCTTGTTGCCACGGATGGTTACTTTGGTAAGTTGTTTTTACTTTCATAGGTTCCTGTACGCATTTATCTTTTGAATTCTTATATTAGTTTGAGATGTCAATTAACTTGAGTGTGTGTTATTTCATATCAGATTCTGATTCTGGCTCGGAGGATGAAGAACTTGCATTGCCCCCTGCTCAAAATGGTAAATGCATACTATTATGATAATATTTTTACTGCTTTGGCTGTAGGAAATATACTCTACTTACATTTATCTCGTCATGATTTACTTTCAGGAAAACCTAGTCAGAAGGAGGAGAAGTCTATTTCAGATAAAAGTAATGGTGCAAAGGCCGCTTCTTTGAAGAAGCCAAATGTGAAGCCTCTTGAACCAAGCAAGGATGAGGATGATGAGTCTGATGACGATGATGAATCTGACGAGGATGAAGATTCTGATGATGAATCTGATGAGGTAGTATAAAAAGAGATTATTTTGTCTTTTAATATGTTTTTTGAGAATTCTTCCATGCATCGAACCAATGTAACTGATTCCGTGGTGGAAATTTGAATCAATTTAATTTTTATGGGAGTGATAATCCTTGGTTATGGTTAGTTCTGTAGCTGGTCCTGTTTGAACACCACAGTTAACTTTGCCGGTTGTCTTTTTTTTTTTTTTTTTTTTTTTAAATTTTTTTTAAATTTTTTTTAAACAAAGTAATCAGGGGCGATAAGATTCTATACATATTTTTTGCCCTTGTGTCCTGTTCTGTAAATGGGCTTCTCATCCACATTATGTATTTGAATTGCAATTTGATGGCCATTTGTAATGGTATTCCTATCACCAAGACAATATGTATGAAGTATATATTGTTTTCTATGAATCACGTGGCAACCAATCTTGATTACGTTAGTTTTGTCTAAAGAATCATGTGAAGCACTCGTAATCTGGATTTTTAGTGAAGATAGTTAGTGGTGTAACAATCCGGGTTTGGAATGTTTTTTGAGATTTAGCGCTGACATTTACATTTGTGATGAATGGCAGGAAATGCTTAATGCTGACGGTGGTGATTCTGATGATGAAGATGATGACTCTGACAGTGATGAGGAGACACCGAAAAAGGTTTTTTTAGTCATAGTTTCTATTGTCATCTTTTTGTTACTGTTTTATGTGACAGCTTTAACATTTTTATCTTCAGTCGATTATCGATATCATTATTTTGATGACCTCTTGTCCTTTTAGATTGAACCAACCAAGAAGAGGTCGAATGAGTCTGCCACCAAGTCAACACCCCTCCCTGCAAAGAAGGCGAAGTTAGCTTCGCCTGGAAAGACTGGTAACTCTTTTGACCATTTATTTATTTTGCATAGTAACAGTTAGGCATAAGCAATGTTATATTTGCAGATAGTTATTATCCTTACTCTTTTATTTATGAAGTGATCAGGTTCAGAAGTGGATATTTGCTTCAAAATTTGATGTGCACCCTATTATATGTCCATTCAAATGGTGCTGAATTTGTTTGTTGGTTGTTTGCCAGATTCAAAGAAGGGGGGCCATACGGCTACTCCACACCCAGCCAAGAAAACTGGTAAAACTCCTGCTGCCAAGTTAGAAAGCCCGAAATCCGGTGGTCAGTTCTCTTGCAAGTCCTGCGACAGGTATTGTTTAGTCATTATATATCACCTTCCTGAAAATGGAAGGTTTCGCACGTTGTTGACCATATGTTCTCCGTTGTATCAGGGCATTCGGTTCTGATGGTGCACTTCAGTCTCACAGTAAAGCTAAGCACGGGGGTAAGTAAAAACGAAGAGTGCCATAGTTTCTTTACAGCTTAAATAGGTTGGTTTCTAGATAGGTTGCAGGCTTGGCTGAAATTTTGTGTGAGGGTTGGGATTTTAGAACGAGGAATGTATTTTTTTTCAACTTGAGGAAGAAGATGAATTTAGTTTGATAAATGTATGAATGATGTTTTCTGGTCTAATTGCTGTGTAACTCATTCGCGTGCATTTTACTTTGGTGGAACTCTGTATCAGTCCTTTCAAGCAATGAAAGCGGAAATGTGTTCAATATATTATGGATTAATGCCTCTAGTATGGGAAGATTGTCGATGGCCATCCTTAATGAAATATTTTCTTAAATCTTTCATAACACTAATTCAAAGTCATTGAAATATGTTAGCTGGCCTTAATAACACTAATTCTTTCTTTTTTATTTACGGCTCCTAAAATATTAAATTAATTAGAAACGGAAAGTTTCACCTTCCATTTGAGTTTTTAAAAACACCTCTAAATACTTTTAAAAAATCCTCATAATACTTCATTTAAAAAACACTTTCTTAATACTCTTAATCGAGTAATTGGAAATTGTTTAAGTAGGTTGCGCTAGGTTAGGTTAATTTGCCCTTCTTTGACCCTTACTGCCCAACCGGATAGCGGATGGCGGATAGCTAATGTGTTCCACACCCCAAACATACCATTGGGAAGGGATTCATTAATTAAATCTGTTCGGTTTAGAAAATCTTTTTGGGTATTAGAATTTTTTTAAAAAAAAGTTAAGACGCATTATTGAAAAATTTCAAAAACCAAACCAGACCCACATTTTTTTTTGATTGAATGGTGCATCGAGTAATATTAAGGGTTTACTAAATATGGTTGTGATGTGTTGTTAATTATAAAAATTTAGTTCATTGTCAACAAACAGCTGGTTTGCCCGAGTGGTTAAGGGGGAAGACTTAAGATCTTCTGTACATAAGTACGCGTGGGTTCGAACCCCACAGCCAGCAATCTTTTTTTTTTCTATTTTTTTTTTATCTCATTTATCTTCCTTTTAAAAGCTACATTTATATTAAAAAACAGTTGTTCTTATCTATGAAAATTCAATGAGATAAAAATATGCAGGTTAATTTTTTTTTTTTAAATTTTAAAAAATTAAAATTAAAGACCAAATTTAGGAGGTTAATAAATACTTGTGAGTATTCATAGATTAAATGGACAAAAAGAAAAATGAAAATGTTGGAGACTAAGATTAATATTAAAATCCCAATAAAAGGATTAATGATGAATAAGATTAGAGTTACATTATTACATATCTTTTGATTTAAGTTATTTTGAGTGCAAATCTATACTCTTCCAATTATGACCCCAAAAAAAAAAAAAAAAAAAAAAAAAAAAAAAAAAAAAAAAAAAAAAAGACCACATATCCAATTATGGCCTTACTTTGAGCTTAAATTCAGCAAAGCCCATTCATTCTCTTTTAAGTTTAATAAATTATATATAAACAATATTTATGTGTATCTTGAATTCCACCAATTTATTATTATTTTTTTACACCACAATTGTGATTTTAAAATAAAAATCAAAATGTGAAAAGACAATTCTCTCCTAACTTATTTATTATTATGTTGGCATTCATTATTTTGAGCATATTGTCAGACCCACTTGCCCTCCATCTCCCTCTCTTCAATAACATTCACACACAAATACTAAAATAACCTTAGGGTTTAGGGTTACAAAATTAAATTATTAAGTCAACTATAATCTTTTTTTAATCTTCAACTCTCCATTTTTGTCATTATTATTCAATTGACCACCTTACCTTAGGTCAGCTATAAATACATTTAATTAAGAGAACATCCAGATATTAAAATTTTCAATTTCAAATCTCAAAATTTAAATTAATTGAGAATCATGAAGAAGCTAATCCAAAATGCTCGAGTATGAATGAAGTGTTATTATTAGCTAACTGCGTTAGTTTTGGTATTCATAATTGGTGTGACCAATAAGTTTATCCAAACTAACTAACCTATAAACAATTGGCATTTAATTTATCAACAACCAACATACTTCTACTTCAAGTCAACATTTTCCAATCTTATTAAATACCCATTCACCTAATTTTCAACACCTTTTACGAAGATTTGACCCATATAAGCATCTTTACAAGGACATGAAACTTCTCTCCGGTAAACGTACTTTAAAAATCGTGAAACTAACAATGATACGTAACGAGTCAAAACAGACAATATCTACTAGCGGTAGGCTTGAGTCATTACAAATGGTATCAAGGCTAGACACTGCGTGGTGTGCCGCTAAGGACGTTCAGCTCCCAAAGAAAGGCTTGAGAAATGGTAAACCATTGTTATTACAAGTCCATCCTTTAATCCATGTCCATTATTCCCTCACAAAACTCTTAAGGAAAAAGGTAACAAATGGGCCAACTCCATTCAATGACAAAAAGTATTTCACAATCTCAAAAAAAAAAAACAATCTAAATGATGAAAATACCCATAACAATTCCCCTTTTTCCTCTTCAAATCCTAACCTCTCTGTTCTTGTTCATCATGTTCATCATGTTCATCTTGTTCTTCCAAGAAGCTGAACTGAACTATTGCCTGAAACCCCCCTTTGTTGTTCTAAGTTAGGCAGGCTACTCCTTCTGTAGAACATTATCAGCTTTACTAAATATATCATATATATATATATATATAAATAATCTTTTTCAAAGGAAGTGATCTTCGCTTCTCAAGAGCTTGGGATGATGGTGCCAACATAGCCAATTCCAGTGATCAGAAAGCTGAATGTCTGAAGGAATAGATACACAAAGTAGCAGTTCTTCCCATGAACAAAGTCATAGCAACCACACAAGAACAGGAACGCTGCAAATCCCAGCTCCAATGTGTTGATTCTGTCCTCATTTCAAACAAAAATAACAACACAACACTCAGTTTTCACAATTGCCAAACATAATTCAGTTCTGTTCAAGAGGATGTTTTTTTTTTTTTTTTTACCTGTCTCCCAACTTGCACCTCAACCTTATTTTAGGCACTTTGGCATTTGCCTTCAGCTTGGCAGCATCAGCAGCTGCCTTGTTCTTCAGAGCATCTCCAAGTTTTTCAGTCACAACCCATTCGTTGGCTCGACCCGCTTCGAACAGACCGATCAGAGTCGCTTTCGTGCGGTGCAATGACATCACGTTTTCGAAAAGAATCCAGTAGAACAGAAGGTGAATTGACCTGCATTTTTTTTTTTTCCATAGCACAAGAAGAGAAAGATGAATTTTGGTGTTTTGTTGTAAAAGAACACACACAAAAATTGGCTGTCAAAAAAACACAAAATCAAACCTTGGAGTTCCCACTGAGTTCAAAATGGTAATGATTGAAGGAATGTAAACAGCTCCCCAGATTGGTACATACACTTCAGGTACCAAAATGGTAAGGGGAAGAACAACACAGTAAAAGAAGAAAGTAACCATATGGGCAATGATCTTCCGAACGAAGAAGAAACTGTAAATCACATAAACTTTCTTCCAGAATTTAACTTTCTGCAACAACAACAACAACAAAAGTTCATGGAGAGCTTATCAGCTTTGATTATGGATTCAACAAGAAACTATTTGGGTTATTTATGTTAGCAGAGATTAAGGTAAGACCTTGTTTCTGACAATTTCCATGACCATTTTGCGGAAAAGATTGGCAGGGCCACAAGACCATCGGTGCTGCTGGAAACGGAAGGCTTTGAAAGTACTAGGAAGCTCACTTTTTACCTGTAATCAAGAAACATGACAAGAACTTCATTGTTTGGTCGGAAAATCCAACAACGACAAGAAACAGCACAAGAAAAGTTGGTTTTTTTTTCAAATGGGTAATTTTTTTTTTCACCTGCAGGTCACCTAAGTAGACAAATTTCCAGCCTCTAAGACTAGCTCGAACCGCAAGGTCCATGTCTTCCACTGTGGTCCTGTCCTTCCACCCACCTGCCTCATTAATTGCCGCAATTCTCCATACACCAGCAGTTCCTGTAACATGTCACACGTTAGAAATCACGATTCTCACAATGGTACGATATTATCCATTTTGAGCATAAGCTCTGATAGCATTAGCCCAAAAGACCTCATAGAGATAGTATTCCTCACTTATAAACCCAACAATCCTCGACGTCACATATTCATATACTACACACTATCCCACCCTCATTCGAATTTTTAGTCAAATTTTAAAAACAAAATGGTTATCAAATAAGGTATAGACACAAATTCATACGATGAACGATGATCTTTGTATAAAATGGTCGTGACCCATTACTAAAATATGCTTGTTCGTGAGTATAAATGACCATGATCATGTGTTTATGAGGGATAGAGTAGAATACCATTGAAGCCAAAGAAGGCATGGGTAGCAGACCCAACTTCTTGCTCCACTGTGAAATGGTAATCCAAAGACATCTCTTGCATTCTGGTCAACAAGCACTCATCTGCATTCACTATTGCCAAAAAAAAAAAAAAAAAAAAAAAAAAAAATTTAGAAATTTTCGTGTAATAAAAAAATTGAAATAATTAATTATGAATTGAAAAACACTTTTCCAACTAAAATCAACAAGTAACTATGAAGAATAATCATTGTTATAAATGTAATAATAATAATAATAATAATAATAATAATATTCTGACTCATCCACAAAAAGAAGCAGGCCACGTGGACATGTACAGGTAATCAAGTGTGACCCACATGGAGGAAGTTTCATGTGGGGAATGAGTTGGCAACTTTTGATTAGTTAATTGGGCAAATTTGATTCACGGTATTCCCGTTATACCCCTAACGTGATCACAGCAAAGAATGTGCCACGTCATCCAGAGCAAGACAAACTTCGGTAGTGTCGGTAGCAATTACGAGGCCTACCAATAAGGCGTTTATTGTACGTAACACTTTAAATAAATACCCAAATTAAATTAAATTTAACAAAAAACAAAAAAGAAAAGGAATTTCGTGGAAAAGCCACGTGGACAGTAGTGGCAGCTTTTTTCCAAATGACAAAACTACCCCGAACTCTACGGAGAAAAAGTTTTCAGAATAGGAAATTACAATTCTACCCCGCTCAACACTGCAAGTTCTGGTATGCTTAAGGGACAGGATGTTGACAATTGGCAAAAAGGCCATAACGTTTTACATAATTTATTAATCGACCTAAAAAAAAAAAAAAATTAAATTAGTCTAAAGTCTTACCTACTAAACCATATTACATTATACTATATTCTAAATCTTATGAAATTTAAATTTATTGAAAAATACAAAAATTAATTAATTCTATATATATATAAAATGGGACTAAGATTATATGAAATAAATCATACATTTTAGCAAATGCTAGGTATTTTTCTTATAATATTTAATTTAATTTAATTTTTTGTTCAGAGAGTGGGGACCACAGCTCGTGATGAGCTTTCTGTAGAACATGTGTCCCGATCATGGTGGCAGAGAGGGTTTCTAAAATGTGGGGACCACCCCGTGATTGATGGTTCTTTTTTGTGTGTGTGTGTTAATGTGGGCCCCACATACCCCTCCTGCATCCAATCTCCCCCCGCCGACGATAAGGGGGTTGATTAGACAAAAAAAAAAAAAAAAAAAAAAAAAAACAATTTATTTATTTATTTATTTATTTATTTGGTTCTATCTTTTTTAAAAGACTGCTATTATTCGACCACCGACACTCTAGGAAATTGCATCACAGATAATTAAACGAACCCATAAATGGAATTAATCAACGCTTATGTTGAATTTCCTCAAATAAACAATGCAGCTAAATCAATCACAAGAACATGAACCAAAACGGAATCGAATTGACTGTAAAATGGAAAAGAACAGGTAAAGCAGCTTACCGAATCTCCAGCGAGCTTGAACCAGAGCAATATCTGGGTTATGGACTAAGAACGGAATGGCCCGCCGGAGATAATCTGGCTCCGGCCTGAAATCGGCGTCGAAAATGGCGACATATTCACAGTGTTTAACGTAACTCCGTTTAAGCCCTTCTTTCAGAGCTCCAGCTTTGTACCCTCCTCTGGTTTCTCTGATTTGGTATGTTATGTTGATCCCTTTGCTTGCCCATCTTAGGCATTCTTGTTCCACCATTTGCTGCAAAAATGTGTGTAAATCCACATTGGAGTTCGATTGATTGAAGATTCGATAAGAATCGTGTGGGTTTCGTGTTGGGAAATCTGGTTTTTGTGATTTGGGGATTGAAAACGATGAGAGTCAGGAGATTAGAAGAGTTTTTGAGTACCTTAATGACAGGGTCGGTTGAATCGTCAAGAACTTGGATGACGAGGCGGTCGGCCGGCCATGAAAGTCCACAAGCAGCTCCAATGGAGATCTTGTAAACCTGCAACAAACAAAACAGCCGCAGATTTCAGAACTCTGTTATTTGATGAACAAATGTAGCAGAAAACAGGGGAGGAAAAATTGAGGAGAACCCACCTCTCTTTCGTTAAACATAGGGATTTGAATAAGAACATGAGGGAAATTGGAGCTTCCCAATTCCAAATCATCCTGAATGGGTTCATAATTGTAACGTTTCTCAGGTTTCTTCCAAAAGAGCTTAACCAGAATAATGACAATTCCCATATAAAGCCTTTCAAAGAAAAGCATGAGAGACATTGCCAATGAGATATAAACCATTAATCTAAGCACAGGAACTATCAATGGCGCTTTGATGAGGTCCCATATGAGCCAAATTTGGTCAGTGAAATCGCCTCTTCCACCTTGAAACGACTCCGGTAAGAGAACCTGTGAAGCTTCTGCCATGGCCTCTGTCTGAAACAGAGCGGCGAATGAAGAAGAAGAAGAAGAAACCGACGGATGGATGGGTTTTAAAGGATTTTGAAAGAAAGAAACAAGTAAATGGGAATGGGAGTGGCTTAAATGGAAGGGAAATAACAAAAATCCTTGGAAATATGGAAAACAGAGCAGAAAAGGGAAGTTACAACTCAGATCTCCCTCTTCTTTGTAGTAGAAAATTGATGTGATCTCTGTTCTTTGTCTCTCTCTTAACAACCTGGCCAACCCCCCAATGGCCAACCCCCCCAATGGCCTCTGCGTCTGCCGCTGCCTCTGCTACCAAAAGTAATATTTTAGGGGGAAATTGAAGAAGGGGATAAACAGTAGCAAGGCCAGTGGAGCAGAGGAAGAGAGAGAGAGAGAGAGCGCGTGTGTGTGAGTAACAAGACGGGGGGAAATGGGTGTATATATAGCAAAGAGGAGATCATAATTGCCTCTTTAATTTTGCTATTAATTTACTTGCTTTTAGTTTTGTTTTAGTTTTAACTATAATTTTGTTTTTTTTTTTTAATTTATCATTGAGCCGTTCATATGATCTGATTGTTGGATGATGAAAGTCCAGGGAATGATCATGGCTTTATAAGTGAGGAATACTAACTCCATTGGTGTGAGGCTTTTTGGGGAAACCCAAAACTTATACTCAGAGTGGACAATATCATACATTGTGGAAAGTTGTGTTAGTCTAACATGGTATCAGAGCCATGCCCTAAATTTAGTGGTACTAATAGATTGGTAAATTTGACGAGTATTTGGTTAACTCTACCGTTACATTTTAGTTATTAATGTAACTGTATTATAAATATATATATATTAATAATTAAAAAAATAATAATCCAACTAAACAAAAAAAACAGAAAAAGTCGAATTAAGTTGGGTTGTGAAAGTTGTTCACGTCACTGATCCAACCAATCAGGTTAATCCAAAAGATTTATTCAACTCCACCCAATTTATCTTTATATATCTCGATAATTAACTGTTTGGGTTAATTAAATTTGAGATATATTTTTTTTTATAAAAAGAAAATCTTCCAAAATAAGAAAAATAAAAATGTGATTTGGGAATATATAATATTAAATTGTGGTTGTTGTTCGAAGCAATTATTAATACCACTATTTATAACCTTGCTTATTTTAGAGTAAATTATATATATATATATATATATATATATATATATATATATATATATATATTACTTTTTAAAATTTTTTATAAAGTTCATGAGAATTTTAACAATTTACCTCCCAAGCTAATAGAACATTTTTTTAATCCAAATATATTATTAAAAATTTGAAAATAAAATACAAAAGTTCGAGGTATTTATATATATATATATATATATATATATATATATATATATAATTTAGCAATATTTGATTATTTGGAAGGTTTTTTAATGGGAGTAAATTATATTAAATTCGGATTGATTTTGTTTTTAATGTTAATATGATTTATCCAAAAATGTGAAACGGAAAGATGAGGAGGCGCGGTGGGTACCGTAGCTTTAGTTCACCTTCCCAATAAAGAAATAAAAATTCATAAAATATTAATATTATGCAGTGGGACCCACCTTTTCTCTTTTTATTTTCTTTTTTATTTTTTACTCATTTTCTGACCATAAATATATATATATATTACATGTGCACTAGAATATAGTTTAATTAATTTAGATAACTCAAAATTTCACCTATAAAAAGATTATATTATAAAAAAAATTAAATTAAACTAACTATATAACAAATTATTAATTATGCTAAAATATAGAAATTTCACATGCCATAAGTTTAATGTATACTTTAAAAAACATTATAGAATTATATATTTTGTTTTATCAAATATAACATTTTAATGATATTTCATACCATATTTGAATTATACTATTTTCGTAAATACATCTAAAATATATTATTTTCTCACATTCAATTAAATGAGGGATATATAAATTAATCCAGACCACATCAATAGTGATCCTGAAGATAAATTACTAAAAAGCCTTAAAAGAAATGAAAGTTACCATCTATATCTATACCAACAAATTACATTTTCATAGAAACTTCTAGTATTAAAAAAATAATAATAATCATGAAATATTTGAAAGTAATAAAAATTCGGTGCATTTTCCTTTTTTTTTTATTTGTTTAGATATTCATTACTTATTGAAATTAGAAGAAAAAAAAAAAAAAAATCATGATTTGTGGCTTTTAAACACATTTGGTGTATGTATATATTATAAAGTCAAATATGGAAATGACAAAAATCTCTAAAGAATCCAACCTATTCATAGTCCAAAAGAATTTATTTTAATTTCCACCAAACTTTTAACATTATTATTATTATTATTATTATTATTATTATTATTATTATTATGTAATTAAAAAAAAAATAATATTTACATTTAATTTGAACCCATATAGATGTACAAATCAACATAAAATTAAAATAATGGGTGAATATTTAAAATTAAAGTGACCAATTAGCCAAAGTTTGTTTGAAAATGAAGTTGGCAGAAGTTGAAAAAAGGGTGATATAAAAGGGAGTGATGTATGATGTTGATGGTCAAAGGAAGTGGCGTTAGCCTGAGTGTGGAGAATGAGGCATATGTTAAGGCAGGATTTTTGGGGTATTGTTTTTGAAAATTGTAGCATTGAGCCTTGTGTTATGCTCCTAATTTACACGCCACTCCCCACTTTGCTTCTGTCTCCCACGTCTTATCTTATAGATTGTCTTTCCTTCTAACTATTTACAAGCACGTTACTGTTCTTTTAGTACCTTGGTATTTTTGTAAGTCTATCATTAGTAGATATTGTTTGCTGCTCAAGCCTACCATTTTAGATATTGTCCACTTTGATCCGTTATATATTGTTATCTGTCTCATGATTTTAAAACGTGCCTACCAAGAAGATGTTTTGTAATAACCTAACCCCACCAGTAGCAAATATGGTCTTTTTTTTAGCTTTCTTTCTCATTCAAGCTTCCCCTCAAGGTTTTTAACACGCATAGTACCCCTCTCCAATCAATATGAGATCTCATAACTCACTCCCTTCGGGGTGAGATTTCCACACTCTTACAAAAAAATGATTTGTTCCTCTTTCGAATTGATATGTGATCTCACAATCCACCTCCCTTTAGAGCCCAACATTCTCGTTGGCACTCTCTGGCTTTTGGGCCCGGTATCCTCGTTGGCACTCGTTACTCTCTCCAATCGTTGTGAGATATTAAATTTCCACACCTAAACATGTTTTGTTTCTCTCTCCAACCAACATCAGATCACACTTTATAATTATAATTTATTTTAAGCGATATAAATGGTTAAAATTTAGAATTTATAGACGTAATTAAAAGTATTTAAAATATTTGAATTGAGGACAAAATTGTAAAGTATTTAAAAGTATTTATTGAAATTAAAATGAAATTAAGAAAAATAGAAAATATGAGTAATGATAAAATGATGTAATTAATAATAAAAAAAAAATGAAGAAGGAAAAAAAAAGAGGGTTTTAGGTTGTGTTTGGGGCTTGGGAAATGTCGGTTAGTGGCAAAGCTGAGCTGTCGCGACAGTTTTAGGGATAACCGACACACAAACAGACCCCTTTTCATTAAGCTGGCGAACTCGCTATCACTATTCATGATAGGTATAGCTTTTTCAATTCCCCAAACAGCCCCCCTCTCTTTCTCATCACTATGAATACTTAATTTTATTTTTAAAATCTTATAACACATATCCTCACCACCTAACCATTAACCAACCCCTATTTTCTTTTTAACGTGGGACCCAATTTAATTTTAATTTATAAATATTTTTTTTTCTTGTTAGATCTTAAATATGGTCTTAATTAAAATTGTAATCGATTTATTTCTAATATATTTTAATTTTAAACGTTTAAAATGTTCGGGTGGTCTAGTTTCCCCTATTTAATTAATTTGATAATATTTAAATTATACAAGATCCTCGATGTACTCACTGTAAGGTATATGGTGAACGTGGCTCCTTTAATTAATACAAATCTCCTTTTGTACTTAAACCAGGAAACCACTCGATGTCGATCAGCAAACTTCTCTTGAACTTATTACAACTCTACCTCAAAAGCCTTGACAACGACATAACCTATAGTCTACATAGGTTTTGATATCAATCATAACTCTAACAAAAAATCCCACGTTCAAATTGCTCCAACAACCACTGAACTCTTTACTCTATGGCTCGAGACATTGACAATCAGTTGAACTATGTATTTCTGCTTATCTAATTTAAACGTGTGAGATCACACATCAATTGGAGAGGGAAACGAAAAATAATTTATAAGGTTGACGTGGCAAAAAGAGGGTAGATTCTAACCCACTCAATAAATGTACAGGTGGCAATTATTTAATAATTATCAGTGGGGAAAAAAATAAAAAAAATATATATATTTATTTTAGCATCCGACATATTCTTCAGGTTTCTTGTACTCCAAACTACTGATACGTTTTTCAAGGGTTTTGTTGTGATTATGAAATTAATTACAAATCATTTACTTTACATCACACGTTAATCACATTTTATTTTATTATAAGCTAAATATAATTAGGTTTCTTATAAAATGTCATCATTCTTATTCAACATTTAATCAAAGTTAAAATTTTCACGGAGTCGGGCGTAGCGCATTCCTTTTTGGGTCCTACATGTAGGATATTACAAACGCATCATTAAATACTCCGTCAAGTGTAGAATCATATCGGGTTTGTTTTAGGCTTCCCCGGAATACCTCGTATGAATGGAGATAGTATTCCCAATATTCACACCATTTAAATAGGATACAAGTAACAAACTAATACCTATAAATAAGAGAAAAATATAAACTAACTGAATTTTGAGAATAAAATAAAATATACCAAAATATTAACGAAATATCTAAGATATATTCCATAACTCATTGTTATAATATATTATCTAAATATTATATCTTAATACAAGAATTTGATTAGTATTTCTTAGCGGATAGTAGAAGATGTTCTAAATGTTGTATGTCTATAAATAACAGCTTAAACTCGTGTATTTTCTTGTAATCTTAACATATATTGTAATAATCTAAGTCCACTGCAAGGGGATAGATATTGTTCTTAAATTTAAGATTTCTCTTATGGACTTTCCTTTTAAAGGTTTAAAACGAGAGAGGTTTCCACATCCACATTTTTACAAGAAATGATTCGTTTCTATCTCCAATCCAACCGATGCAAGATCTCACCTACTTCGAAAGTAAAAACTTTTTAACATGTTTCTTTTAACTCGTCTATATTTACTTGATTCAAGGCGGGTGGATACAATAAATGGGAATCAGAATCAGAATCAGAATATTCCAAAATCATATTCTGCTGTTCTTGTTCCTCTAGTCTCGGCGCAATTTGTTGATACCCAAAGTTAGGGCACAAAGAAGATACAAAGTTTCCACAATACAATGCGTCAATCAAATCCTTTGCAGATTTCCTTCCCATGTCGTTTTGTTCATCGCCTCAAATTCTGCAATTCTTCACCGCTTTTAAAGCCTTCGTGAATGGGATTTTTTTTTTTTTTTTTTTTTTTTTTTGGAATTTTATAGCTTTTTGTTGATTTACAAGAACAGAATAATATGGAAAAGAAAAAGGGAATTTCTTGAAGTTTTCTTACGATCTACGTAAAGTAAATGCCATTCCTCTTCTGAAAAGTCTAGTCTCAACTCAATACATATACTGCATCTTCAATCCAATGTTAATCTTAATCAATATGAACAAAGTATAATTGGAAAAATACAAGTGTGTTTAGAATGCTCTAGTAATTACGATGACAATGAGTATACTAACAATCGAGACTAGGAATTAGAGAACAAAGATCGGTGATTAGCAATTGAGATCGTTGTTTGCTGATTGCTGGTTACCTGCCCTCGGTCCTAGTTGTCGATTGTGGGTGGAGGTCAGTGTAGTCGGAAATGGGTGTGTCGATTGTCGATCGGTAGTCCTCGAACCAGTTGATGCCAAAGGTGTTGTTGGTTGTTGGTCTCCAGTCACAAGCTATTGGTTCTTGGTTGTCAATGACCGAGAATGAGAACCATTGGCCGGCAAATGGTGACTAACAACCACTTTAGCGATCCATTGGCTTCAGTCCTGATTAACAGGCACCAATCCCCAATCGTTGGAGGTGGATGGTGGTCGACAACATTGGTCAATAGACATAAGCAGTTGTCGACATTTTAGAGGTGTATAGAGAAATTCACAATTACTTCGACTTTTCTCTCGAAGTCATTTAACATTACAGATCTTGCTAAATCTCACTTCGAAAAGTAAAAATGCTAAATCACACTTCGAAAAGTAAAAATGCTAAATCACACTTCGAAAAGTAAAAAAGAGGGAAAAAGAATTCCCCAACTGACTTGTTTATAACATCTATGGCGGGAAAATTTGACAACTCTACCTATATGCAACGTAACAACTCGGAGGCCATTATCATAACAATATCTACAAATATGATCGAGTTTGGACGACTTTCGAAAGTAATAACTTTTTGTGTAAACAATTTTCCCTCTAAAGCAGGAAAAGAATGGAACCGCCATCCATTCTTTGACAATTATAGATGAACACAAGGATTTCCCAACTCCCTTCCTTCTTCTGAGCGGAGAGGGAAGGGGGGAGAGAGGTACAAATACTGGAGATCAGATGAGAGTAAAATGCAACATATTTGCTTCATGTCTACAACTCAGTGAGGCCATTCAAACAACCTACTATTTTCATTGGCTTCCTAAAATTATTGTTATCATTGTAGCAAAAATTAGCAAAACATCTAAAAAGGAAACATCAAATGAGAGAGTGAGAGAGAGAGAGAGAGAAAGAGACTACCATTTACGACATCGGGTGACTGGTTCGACATATCAGTCAACGGAAGCAAATAAGTAGAGGTAGAAGTATATGTTTCGACGTAGTCCTTTATACAATGGGAACTTTTGGTCCTTCTGTCTTTCACAATCCTATTTAAGAAAAACATCAAACAAGACTTGTATCCAGTTAGTCATATAAACAGGTTGACAGACGCCCCGACTTACAAAACCGACATAACCACCCTAACTCAAACTTATCCGGGTACAAGTCTATTGTCTCCTAAAAGTGAAAGTTGTTCAGATTACAAGTTGGTCTATATGAAATGAAGAATCTAAATGTGATGCATAGTTGGACCAGGAAAAAGTAAAGTCCAGGATGCATACAGTAGTACGAAAATACAAGAAACAGGACTGCAGAAACCAATTCTACCGTGAAAGGGAGTCTTGGCTCCATTGTATATAGTTTATTAGTTGTAGAAATCATACATACTATGTGTTATTATTATTATTATTATTGCTATTATATCCATGAGTGTTTGGTTCAGCTTATATGCACCTCAACTAATCATACATTGCTATTGACTGATGCATTCATGCCTAAATCCAAATACAATCATGAACGTTATTTTATGTAAATAAAGACGTTTGAAGTATACACAAGAAAGTTGTTCTTACAATATCAAACACTCTGCAGTAATTCTTTGCAGGTTGACTTGTTGTGCCCGAGCCCCTTGCATCTGCTGCATTGAAGTTGACGTTTCATCACCTCTGGGGATCCATATCGTTTTGATGTAGGTCGACCAGGTGGACGACGTGTAGGAGGAGGAGTTACAGTAACTGAGGCCTGTAGAGATCTTTTCTGTATGGGCAAGTCGACTTGAGGAACAGGATGCACCGACTCTGAATATGTTAATCTGTAGCTTTCAGCTGTGAAATATCTGGAGCAAAAATCATAAGGGCTACGAGCAAGGCATTCAAGGACTGCAATTGCATGACTACATGGCAATCCAGTAAGTTGCCACCCCTTACACGTACAATCCCAGTGGTCAACATCAACAACTTCAATTGAGTCACCCCGAACTTCAAATGTGTTGCCCGCAGATATTATTAGCACTTGAAGGGTATGAGCCTTATGGCCATCCTTTTCCAACTTTTCCTCCATGGATGGGGTTAGCCGCGTCAACCATTGATCAGAATCTGCCCGCCGTGTATAGATCAATTCCATTATCTTAACCCTAATCACGTCAACCATCTGCGTGATGGGCAATTCATGTGCCTCTGATACCCAACTATAGAACATCTCTCCGAAGTTTGATGTCATGTGGTTATACCTAGCACCCTCGAAGAATGCATTGGCCCAATTCTGGGGTTCACTTTGTAGGATCCAATTGTAAGCTTCTAGTGATATGCTTTTAATGCTTTCAACGCACCTCTGAAAATTTTCCGGTTTAGGTGCATAAGCAGCAGCATAGAAGTCCTCAACTATGAGCCGCTTCACCTCATGAGAAAATTGTCCTTTCAAGTCTCTTATAAGTTGTTCAGTCAAGTACCTTAGGCAATAACCATGAAACGAGCCCTTGAATATACTCGCAATTGAAACAGTTAAACCTTTCTGTCTATCTGCCACGAACGTTATAGGACAAGATGTTGACAACGCTGATTTCAATTGTAAAAGAAACCAGCCCCAGTTATCATCACTTTCTGTATCTACTACGGAAAAAGCAACAGGAAAAAAACCATCATCTCCATCTGCAGCTGTTGCAGCCAATAATGTTCCTTGATATTTTGACTTTAAAGGAATGCTGTCGAGGAAAATAAGAGGACGGCAACCCTGTTGGAAACCACCTAATGAAGCATGGAACGAGACAAAGAGACGGTGAAAGCTCGAGTCTTCTTTAGTGTCGCAGGTGGCAAGGCTACCAGGATTCGTATCCATTATTTTTTCACATAAAAAAGGTAACTGATTATATGCTTCTTTATATGAGCCCTGAAGCTGCTCCTTTGCTATTTCTTTCCCACGCCAGGCCTGAAAGTAGTTTAATTGTATTCCATATTCCTGTTTGATGTCATGAACAATATCTTTTGGTTTGTAATTTGGGAAAACTTTTAACTTCTCCCTAACAATACTTGCCACCCAACTCCTTGTAGCCTGGTGACCTGTAGTCGCAACTGCTCCTTCACAAGTATGTGTGGAATTCATCTTCTTAATACATATTAATGGAGTGGTTGATAATCTCGATGCATGAATCCGCCAAGGGCAACATTCAGCCTTGCATTTAACAGTCACCCGATGACTATCATTTTTCTTGTACCTGAATGCAAATTGATGTGCAATGGCATATTTACGAAGTGATTCCCGAAACTCATGAACACTGCTAAATCGTTGACCCACCCCAGTAATGGTATTCTGCCACTGCTGTGCACCTTTGCCATTCTTGTCATCACTTGAACCAAGAAGAGGAAGAATTGGTGTGATGTCACCTGCTATATCAATGTGGGTAACTAAAGGGTTTGTGTCATCCACAACATCCAGTGCACCATCAAGCGGGATATCAGACTCGGTATTATCATCCCCAATACCATGGACGACAGCCAATGGGGTACCATCAACCGGTACCACTGTTTCTGACAAAGTCGTTCTACTTGACCTAGGAAATACAAAATGACAATAGTTTTATGCTTAGCACAAACTCCCGAAGCTGAAACAGTCTCAACACTTTAATTATTAGAAAATGAAAAACAAACAGAAAAACAAACAAAAAAACAAACATTAAAAATAAAAAGCTCAGACATCAAGTAGACTACCTACTGGCAGGCAAATTTGAGATGTTGGGAGCCATAACTTCTTCCATGATTACAAAAATATCAACAGTGGCAGAATCTCCATGAAACTTTAACATGCGCTTTAGATCCTTGTCATTGGAGAGTGAAATGAGAGTCTTCCTGTTGCCAGGGAGAAAGTATTTGATCGACATAGTGTCCATATCACAATTAAACATTTCGGCTACTTCCACCTTGAACTCATTAAACTTCATTTTATCATCCACATCAATAGCATGGGCATCTCCTCCATGGTATAAAAGCATGCCATCTCTACCAGTCTCAAATTCACCGCCTGATTGACAAATAGCTATAATTTTCTTCTCAGCCATGACCTACTATGCCATTACATAAACTTCAACTTAAGGATGGATTTTTTCAATAGAGGAGGAAAAAGAAAACATTAATCGTGTCAACGAACTACACTAAATAAAATTCAAACTCATGACTTGTCTTGCCTATCCAAGGTTATCAAAGCTCGAATTTTCTAAAACAAAACGACTCATCAAACATCAAGTATACTACCTTTCATAATCTAAAATGCTATATTCTGTCTTGTGGAGAAGTTCATTGCTTCTAACTTTTGAAAGCATACTGGGATTCCTTCAACTTCACCAATCAAATTTTTGGTCTAAGTGACTTACGTAGTATTAGCACAGAAGGTAAACACAAATCACTTCAGCATCATTTACTCTCTGTTATTTCATATCAACATTCCACTTACTGAATAACATAAGTTCAAGTGATATACAAGTATAGAAATGAGAAGTAATGTGGTAGAGCTCGAATTACGTACTGACTATTTTTGACAGTCCCCCTTTCCATAATGCTCAACAGGAGCTACAATTCAGCCAAACGCAAAAGGAAAACCTTCGCTCTGACATAAATGACCTTATAGGGCCTCTCTAACGACTTTCGAACAACACATCTAACTAATCAAATCAAATGGGTCCCGCAGAATCACCACATGCAGCCCACCAAATTGCATAATCATATTCCTCATTCCTCAACTACTGTATCCCTCGGTTCCCCTACCTTCCTTTTTCTCTTATGTGTATGCAATGTGGTGACTTGGGGTCTATCATATGAAGCACTTATTAATTGATAAAAACCTAATCTAGCAAAGGAGCAAATCATACACCAGATGTCCTATAGGTCTGTAAGTTTGAATTTGGGTCACGTCTATCTAATATTAAAATATTCTTCTACAAGTTTCTTGATACCTAATATAGTAAAATATCAAATAAATTTGATGGGTGAAAGAAAGGAAGAACGAAAAAATAAGTACACCCATCATAGCGGGACAAAATATTAACATAGTAATATTATTTTGTTTATCTACATATTAAAGAGAAAAGTGACACACCGGGGGGGTCCTCCTTTGGAGACCAAAGCAAATACAAACTTTATGACAGATCTCGTATTACAAGGCATGGACACCAAAAGGTTGCGGCACCTTTAAGAACACCACCAACCCACTATCCACAACTAGAGAAACGGGGGAATAGAATTAGGTAAAACAAGGCCTCGTATTACAAGGCATGGACACTTGAAGGTGGCAACTTCAACAAGACAGCCAAGCCACTATCCTCAATCAGAGAAACAGGGGAATAGAGTTAAGGAGAACGGTAGAATAAACAGTTTGGGTCTTACCTTCAGATTTTCTTGGTTGCCAAAGTAAATGCGCGACAATTTTCTTGCCTATGTAAGCTTTCGCTAACAACGAAAATGATCATCAGCCAAAACAGCAGGCAACACCTACATGGAAACAACGTGGGCAATGATTTTCCCATAAGCAACTCAACCAAGCAAACAGGCAAAGATGGAATAAAATTAGGCAACGCTCTTTACACAAAATGTAGCAACAAACAAGAACTTGGACTAAAAAAATGTAGCAAGTATTTGGAAGAAGAAAAGAGGATAAATACCCAAAATTCCTTAACAGCAAACACAATTCTAATGCCACAAAAAGGTGGGAATTTGTCAATGAGTATCGTAATTAAGATCAGAATCTGACAAAAAAAACTATGGTTGATAGAATTCCCAATTTGTATTGTGAAAGATAGGAAGCGTAGAATCATATTTCCCACAGCAAAATCAAAGATAAAAAATGGCGGGGAACAGAATATGCGACTTGGTTATGTTGGGGAGACAAGAAGGAACAAAATGATTTCATACTAAAGCTAACATGCAACAAAAGAAAAATGAGATAACAACAATCTATGATGAGACAAGCACTTGGTAAAGAGGATGATGTTGGCATTGAAGGCACTATCATCCAACACTTCCAATCTACTTTTAAATCCTCTTTCCCTTTTGCATATGACATTGAGCAAGTAATGGGGCATATGAAGTTGAGACTGAATGAGGAAATGAATGGAAAACAAGCCTCCCTTATATGTACCCAACTAATTTGATTCGACCAGATAATATGAACCAAGAGACATCAATCATACAATATACTTCAATGAAAATGTGAAGAAAATGTTGTCAAAATTATTAAAAGATATTTCAATTCATGCCAAATTGAAGAAGAATCAAGTTTTATGGTTATAAATTTTGGGTGGATCATAATTTAGAGTTATGATGTTTTATTAATGCATTTTAGGACTTTTTATTTATTACAATTACATAGTGGTTAATTATGACCATAAAAGTATGAATGTTACAACTCTTGAAATGCCTAATGAAAAGTCAAGGGTTTTATTTTGGAGGCTATATAAAGCCATGTATGTTATCTTTGTAAGATAGACTTGGAAAATGTAGTAAAAGGAGCATTTGTGCTTTCTTTTGCCAGTGACTAAGTTTCTTTGCAATTTTATGTAGTTTAGAAGCAATAATGAGAAGAATGGGATATATGTATTGTTGGGTAGAATAATGGATTGCATCTCATTAGTAAAAGGCTCAATCCTTATATATAGAAAAGCAAAGGGATGTATATATCCAAACAAAGAAATCCAACAAGGTGACTCTCTATCACCCTAACTTTTCCTGTTATGTTTTGAGGATTTGTCATTGATGCTACAAGAAGCTACAATCAGGAGAACCATTAGCAGAATTTATATGTCTAGACTGGCCTCCCCATCTCTCGCCTTTTTCTTGTGCGGACGATAGTCTATTTTCCTTCAAGATCTCAACACCTGAAAGTTTTGCCATTATCTCAATCCTTAAAGAGTGTGAAAGAGCATCTGGACAGAGCGTGAACCTTACATAGTATGCATTATTCGTGTTGCCAAATGTTAATAACGATATAAAGACCAGCCTCCAAAGGCTGTTTGGGGTAAAGCTAAAGACTCACCTTGATAAGTATTTGGGGTTTTCAGTTCCTCTCTCAAAGAAAGAATGAGAAAACCTTGAATATATAAAGGAAAGGATATGGAAATCTATCCAAAGTTGGAAAGCGAAACTCTTGAATTGTTTCAAGCTGCCAAGTCAATTCTGTTCTGAATTAACGGAGGCCTTTACAATATTTTGGAGGGAATCCTGGGAACAATCTAGGAAAAATGCATTGGATAGAGTGGGAAAAGGAGATTTCAAATTCAGGGGTATGGAATGATTCAACAAAGCCTAACTTGCGAAGTTGGTGTGGAGACCAACCCACACCTCTTGGCATCCAAACTACTTCCACAAGATATTACCCAAATCCATCAGTCGAAAATTAAGAAATGACCCATCCTACTTTTGGCGGAGTCTTATTTGGGGACAAAAACTAGCTCTCAAAAGGATGAGGGAAACAGCGTGTTCAGGGAATTATATCGAGTTCCAGGAAAACCGGAGCCTGAGGATTTCGACGTTCAAGTTTATCACCCCTCTAACTGAGAACCATGACTTGCTAGGCTCTGATCAATGGGACAACCAAAAGCTTAAAAAAAAAAAACTAACAAATCGTGCATTTATTAAAAGAAAAGCAAAGAAATAATACCAGGCATACAACAGAACAAGTCCCAACAAACGGAATCATCCTAATTCGATGGGACAACCAAAAGATGGAGAACATGTTCCTAACAGATGAGTAGAGATCATCAGAAAAATCCCTCTCAGTAAGATTAAATATCAGAATTCATGAACCTGGCACTACTCTTCTAGTGGAAATTACAGTGTAAAGAGAGGCTGCAAGCTCCATACGACATTCAAATACAGTGCATAATCCTCAGAAAACTATATTACTAACACCAATCAATGGTAGAAGCTTTGGAGACTTAAACATCCAAAATAAAATCAAACTACATATTCATAAATCTTCACACAACTATTTACCAGTGATGAAGGTACTTCAGAGCTAAAGCGGTGTGGAAGGCAACGTGTCCACCAGCTAATTTGCAAAATCAAACCTAGATTTCAATGATATCTGAACCAAATGGAACGAAATTCTCAACAAAAAAAAGGAGTAGAGCTAGTAAGCACAACAGCTTGGCCGTATGGAACGATTGAATCAACCAAATCCGTGGACAAAACGTATCGGACCCAGAAATCAAAAGTGAATCTTTGCTTACATTTGGAAGATCGAGAGTTCGAATGCCAGGCGATTGTTGGACATTGAGAACACTAACCGCTAATAACCCCAAATGAACCCGAATCCGCTTCAAGAATTTCTAGGTTTTTTTTTTTTTTTTTTTTTTTTTTTTGAGAGATATAATTTTTTCTAGGTTAAAAACAAAATATCTGCGGCAAATTCAGTTATTAATACGTATTTAGCAAATAAATGATATAATATTGAGTCAAATGTTTTTTTTAAAGCAAGATATTTAGTCAAAATTTTGCTATTTTCAATAAATAAAAAATAGAATTAAAATTAAAATTTGCTTTCCTTAGTTCAATTTAAATCCACAGTCCAGTTTTTATGAATAAAAATATCATTTTTATATCCAACCAATTGTTTTATTTATTTATTTATAAATTATTAAAAATACAAAATAAAACATTTCAATTTCACCATTTATTTATTTATTTATATATATACATAACAATTTAGATTGTCACTTTATTCCATGCTAATTAATTTTATTGCATAAAGTAGGATGAGGCTAGATTGAATTAAACGGTAAACCTTATTTTCGGGCTGATGGTGTAACGACACAGATCCACCGCTAGCAGATGTTGTTCTCTTTGGGCTTTCCCTTTCGTGCTTCACCTCAGGGCTTTAAAACGCGTCTGCTATGGAAAAGTTTCCACACCCTTCTAAATTGTGGTTTGTTCTCCTCCCCAACCAATGTGGGACATCACAATCCACCCCCCTTCGGGGCCTAGCGTCCTCGCTGGCACTCTTTCCTTCCTCCAATCGATGTGGGACCGCCCCAAATCCACCCCTTTGAGCCCCAACGTCCTTACTGTCACACCGCCTCGTGTCTACCCCCCTTCGGGGAACAGCGAGAAGGCTGGCACATCTTCCGGTATCTGGCTCTGATACCATTTGTAACGGCCCAGATCCACCGCTAGCAAATATTGTCCTCTTTGGGCTTTCCCTTTCGGGCTTCCTCGCAAGGCTTTAAATTGCGTCTGCTAGGGGAAGGTTTCCACACCCTTTATAAAACAGTGGTTTGTTCTCTTTCCCTTAGGAGATGCATTTTAAAGCCTTAAGGGAAAGTCCGAAAGGAAAAGCCTAGAGAGAACAATATCTGCTAGTAGTGGATCTGGGCTGTTACAAATGGGGTTCGGGGAAAAAAAAAAAAAATGCCATCGACCTAACCTTACCTTTTGGGTTCAAAAATTTTTGTTGTGTTAGGTCATTGAGTTATATAAACACTATCATATTTAAAAAATACTATAGATTTTAAAAAATTTCAATAATATTTTTTAACGTTCAAAATAAGCTTATTTAATAGATTTAAGTATATGAGAAATAAATGAGTGTTAGGATATAGGTTAAAAGAAACGGGAAGAAATGGACTACGGAACTAATCGGGTTTAAATAAATAATTTTTGTCACAACAATAACTCATTATAATTTTAAATAAAATGTAACGATAAAAATTTTGAAAATTTAGAATATTACATATTTATGAAATAAATTACTAATATTAAAAAAAAAAAAAAGTGGAAAAGTTTTTTTTTATTTTTTATTTTTTGTTGAAAATTTAATAGTGTTATTATTATTATTATTTTTGGAAACTTGATAGATAATTTTGAAATAAAATTCAGTTATTTGGTAAAATATAGGGAGAATTAAAATTAATATTTTTTCTATATTTGATCTAATTTTGAATTTGATAATTCCGAGTGAGTGCGGGCGAGTCAGGACTCGTTCAGGCGAGATAAGCAGAGGGTGGATGCCTAATTAAATCTTTTGGGTGGGTCTCCTTGCCTCCCCCTCTCTCTTCTCTCGAGAGGTCCCAGAGCCATTATCAATGGCGGTTATCAAACCCTAGTAGCACCATTGTTCTATTGTTTGTTCTATTGTTTGCTCTATTGTTTGCTCTATTGTTTGCTCTCAACCCCCATCACTTTATCTAATGTATCATTTCTTGTTTTCGGAAACGTAAGGATTGAAAATCTGAATTTACTCCTCGAACCTTGGAACTTATCGAATCTACAAAGGCCACTTATCGAATCTACAAAGGCCACTTATCGTTCGTTCGTTCGTTCGTTCGTTGAATGTGATTTTCTTCAGTGTTTTGCAGGTCTTTTTCTTAATTCTTCCTGGATTTGAATGGCTCTCCAATGCAATATTCCTGTTGGAGACAGTTTTTGAAATCCTAGATATTTCTGGATTTAGGTTTCGATTTTTGTTTTTGTTGAATACTTCAATGGAACCTACGGTAGTAAGATCGAGGGGTCGACCGAGGAAAAGGAGAAACAATGACCTTCAAGACGGTAATGATGATGAAAATTCGGCTCTTGAATCGTGCAAGCGGACTCTTGTATCGCGCCCCGTGGCCTTAGTGGGACGATATCTGCTGAAAGAGTTCAAGGGCAGTGGAAAGTTTCTTGGAAAAGTAGTATATTACGAGGAAGGACTATACAGAGTAGTCTATGAGGATGGCGACAGTGAGGATTTAGAGAGTGGGGAAATTCGGGGGTTGCTAATTGGCGATCCTTGTTTTGACAATGGGTTGAGTAAGAGAAAGAAGCGTTTGGATGACTTAGCAGTTAGGTTTAATGCGAAGAGGAGAAAGGTGACGGGGAAGAACATGGCGAAAACCACTGAAAAATTGAATCCGGTTGCATCTGCACCGAGCAAGTTAAGGTGTGAGCATATAATTGAAAATGATGCTGGAGGAGTAGAAGCTGTCGTCGATTCTTCCAGTGATTCACTCCAGTCCGTTCGGGACTGGGATTGTGAATTTGAAGATGAAAATCTGCTTATCCCAGCACCAGAGTTTCCGCCATCCTCTGGAACCATTGGGATCCAAGAGGAGCACGTTTCACATCTTTTATCAGTCTATGGTTTCCTACGCTCATTTAGTTCCCGCTTATTCCTGTTTCCATTCAGTTTGGATGACTTTGTGGGATCACTTAATTGTGGTGTAGCTAACACATTGTTGGACTCCATTCATGTTGCTCTGATGCGTGCCTTACGCCGGCATCTGGAAGGTCTTTCTTCAGATGGCTTAGAAATCGCGTCAAAATGCTTGAGGTGCTTTCTAATTCTGGTTTGCTTACTTTTCTTTTCTTCCCGAAGGATATTAATCCAGAACATTTTGGTTCATCAAAATGTTTTTTTCTACTTAGACAGGATATTTGAAATGCTAATTTGAAACTCCTCTAATTTATGATGAATGTAGGTCTCTCTTCACAGATTCCATGTTACGAAATCCTTCAGTCTCCATGTTGTAAATATATACATGCACATCAGTCTCTGATTTGATAGTCTATTTGTCAGGGACTTGATTTGAATGAATGTCGGGGTGGGATGTACTGTGATGGCTTCTGCTATATTCTCAATTTTCTGTTATACTCTGTTCGACTATGTGTATATTTTTATGGGTGCTAACAAACAAAGAAAACATTTCGTTACCTTTTTTGTGGGTTTGAATATAATACCACCACATATATATACTTAAACTAATGTTAAAGATAATTGGTCAGACAATATTAGATGTTCGAAAAACTGACTCAATATCCTATATGACCACAATGGTTTAACCATTTAGCTTTGCCTCCTTGACGTATTGTCTCAAACATCAAGGAGACAAAGTTAAATAGTTAAACCATCGTGGTCATAGAGGATATTTAATATCAAGTTTTTGAACATCTAATCTTGTCTAACCAATTTTCGTTAACATTAGTTTAAGCCTTGGACACCTATGGCTGTTACGTTACGTATTGAGTTTATGAATAAAAGCAACACATTGTGCATGCTGAAAACTTTATGTACAGCTCAACTTAGCCTTTTTTTTAATTGTGGGTTTGGGGAAGTGTCAGATTTTTTTTAGAAATATGATGCGTGCAACAAGTGGAGATGATTTATATTAAGTTCTAATGGTGTGAATATTCTAAATCATTTTACAACGGTTTTCTGCAGGCACTTCAATTGGAACTTACTAGATTCTCTTACTTGGCCTGTTTATTTGGTCCAATATCTAATTGTTATCGGACATGCAAAAGGGCTGGAATGGAATGAATTTTACAAGCATGCTTTAGGCAATGAATATTACTCCATTCCTGCTGGTCGAAAGCTTATGGTTCTACAAATTCTTTGTGATGAAATATTGGTGTCTGGTGAGCTTAGAGCAGAAATTGACACGCGTGAGGTATCCGAAGTTGGACTGGATTATGATGCTGGAGCTACATGTCTGTCTGAAAATGGGCCTACAAGGGTTCATCCCAGATACCCCAAAACTTCCGCTTGCAAGGATGGGAAAGCTATGGAGATTATTGTAGAGAATAATGAGACGAAGTCTTATACAGACCAAAATTTTTTGGGTTTAAAAGGTGGTACTAATGGTGACTTGGATGCCACTGCTGTTGATGCGAACAGAAACAGTGATGAGTGTCGACTCTGTGAGATGGATGGGAGTTTGCTATGTTGTGATGGGTGCCCATCAGCATACCATTTGAGATGTATAGGCATGGTAAAGATACTTATACCTCAAGGGCCATGGTATTGTCCCGAATGCAGTATAGATAAGAGAGAAACAGCTATAACAAAGGGATCATCACTCAGAGGAGCAGAAGTTTTTGGCACTGATACACATGGGCACATTTTCTTGGGTAGTTGCAACCACTTGGTGGTGTATGTTACAACATTTTTATTTAGGCTTCTTTTAAGCTCTATGCATCGGACCCTTTATGGCTTTTTCATGCTTTGCTTTACTCATGTCTTAATTTCGATTTTATGCTATTTATTTTTTGTCAGATTTTCCCTGACCTTTATATATTGATAATTGCAGGCTCAAGACTTCTATCAACTCTGAACCATGTCTCAAATATTATAATCAAAATGACATTCTAAAAGTACTTCATGTTCTTTGTTCTTCCTCCCAATATATTGCTACATACTATGGCATCTGTAAGGCCATTATGCAATATTGGGACATCCCAGAAAATCTCCTAATTCTTCCTGAAACAAGTGGAATTGATATACTTCCCGCAAATCTGAGGGAAGATGCCAACTTCTATGCTGGATCACGTCCTTCTGGTGAAGAAGAACGTAAGGAGCTTGATGTGGTTGAGAATGGAAAAAACTTGGCTACATGCAAAAGTGAAGAAGGCAACTTGCACGTGGAAACTTCAAGGAATCCGCTTGCAATTCCAACTAATTGTGGAACAATGCCACCTGAGTATGTAGGAAAAAACGTGCTAAGAAATGGCATTAATGTGGACTCTCTTTCTTCTAATTGTTCAATTAGCAGGCCAGAGAATTCAACTGACTTAGCTTGCCTAGATATGGTTGGTATTTCCAGCACAACAGACATTTCAAGTACTTCAGCAAACAAAATTTTTAGTCATACTGGGAGTGCCAATGCCCCAATTTCATTGAATCTGTCTCGTCAAAGCCAAAATGGTGGTCTTTTGGGTCACGGAAATGTGAAGGGTGATGTCAAGTCGGCTATTAGTTGTGTTTATATGGGCTCCCAATATAAGCCTCAGGCATATGTGAATCACTATGTCCACGGTGAATTTGCTGCATTAGCTGCTCATAAACTGGATGTTCTGTCATCAGAAGAAACTCGGGTTTTTGGAACTCAGGCATCTGATAGTAAGAGAAATAGTTCTGCTTCTTCACATGCTTTATTGCAAGCAAAGGCATTTTCATTAACAGCCTCACGCTTCTTCTTGCCGATATTTGACAAGAAGCTTGTGGAGGTACCAAGGGAGAGGTGCGGTTGGTGTCTGTCATGCAGAGCCTCTGTCTTAAGCAAGAAATGTTTGTTGAATCATGCTTCATTGACTGCTACCAGAAGTGCTATGAAAATCCTTTCTAGCCTCCGCCTTGGAAAGAATGGAGAAGGAAATCTATCTTGCATAGCAGTGTACATCCTGTATATGGAGGAAAGTTTAAGGGGTCTTGTTGGTGGTCCATTCTCGAATGCAAGCTATAGAGAAAAATGGCGTCATCAATTAGAATCAGCTTCAAGTTGCAGTTTAATCAAATTTCTCTTGCTTGAAGTAAGTTGTGATGTTTCTTAGCCTATTGTTCTCTTAGTAGTTTAATTATTTTCATCTTTTATTGGGTGTGATGCCTCACTGCAAGATGTGTACTTCGGTGGGAGAGAATCAACATGCTTTTTAATTAGAGAGATAGAGAGTGGTATGTTTTTGGAATCTTCATGTATGAAAATACTTGCATGTTTGTTTGGAGGGGTTAGGAGGAGGATTGGTGCATTAACTGGGAAGTTTATTAAGAAACTAGATTATCTTTTTGCTTGATTAAGATGTTGCTTTTTTTTTTTTTTTTTGGGGGGGGGGGGGGGGGGGGGGGGGGGGGGGGGGTTATAATAACACAGGTATAAGTTGTTTTTTCATCCAGCATTTTTCTTTGTTTTCTTATTTTTTATTTTGCTGGAGGAGGGTGGCATTGCACTTTCCTCGTACATATCGGTCTGCCCACTGACCTATGTGCTATTGATGAATTTTACAAAAATCTGAAATATATTATTCTTTTTCCTTATTCATGGACTCAAATCAATTTGCAGCTTGAAGAAAGCATTCCCAGTATTGCTCTTTCTGGTAACTGGTTTAAGCCGGTAGATGATTGGTTTTTAGAAACTTCTAAGATTCAAAATGCTCCGAGTACTGTTGGTTCAACAGTTCGCAAACGTGGACCTGGGAGGAGAGGTAGTAAACAGTCTGTATCTGAAGTTCCTTCTCATGATCGTCGTGATGCCAATTTTTTATGGTTTCGAGGAGGGCTATCAAAACTCGTATTCCAGAGAGCAGCATTGCCTCGATTTGTTGTTGCTAAAGCAGCTCGCCAAGGTAATGAATAACAACTTCATTTTTCATTAAAGTATATGAGACCAGTGGATCCTTTTGCTTGCTCAAGTCTATGAAAAATGTGAGGCCGGTAAATTTTTTACATTTTTCTTTTATCCATTAGGTGGCTCGAGGAAGATTTCTAGTATTTATTACACTGATGGTTCCAAGATTCCTAGAAGGAGCAGACAGCTTGTGTGGAGAGCTGCTGTTGAAGCGAGTAAGAACGTATCACAACTTGCTCTTCAGGTTAGTTATCGTTACCATTTTCTAATCAAATATTCTTGTTTTGCATTTTCATATTTTAATTTTATAGACTTGATAATTTTAAAATTTGTGTTCCTTAATCTTTTCCGTAAGGAATGAAAGAAGTTTATACTAACTAACTATTGGAAATTTGAATTTGTATTAGGTGAGGATCCTGGACTTTCATTTGAGATGGAATGATCTAGTTCGTCCGGAACAAACCCCTCAGGACATGAAAGGTCAAGATATTGAAGCTTCTGTCTTCCGAAATGCTAGTATTAGTGACAAGAGAGTTGTGGAAAATAAAATTACGTATGGAGTTGCATTTGGGAGTCAAAAACATCTTCCTTCTCGTGTTATGAAGAACGTCATTGAAATAGAACAGAAGCAAGATGGAAGAGTTGCATATTGGTTTTCGGAAAATTGCATCCCTTTATATCTGGTCAAAGAGCACGAGGAAGGTTCTTTTCAAGTTAATTTGTCATCACCCGAGGTATACCAAAATCTTCGGTACCAATCACGAAGAAGGCCGGTGAAATCCTACCAGAGAGAGATATTTTTCTATCTCACATGTAGACGAGACAATATGGGCTTGTTATCATGTTCATCGTGTCAAATGGAAGTTCTTATTAGGTAAAGTATATACACCTCTACCGAATTTAATATTAGAACCTGTACCGACTTGCTTTATAGTTGACAAATTGTTCCTTGTAATCTGCAGGAATGCAGTGAACTGCAGCTCTTGCCGAGGTATCATCTACTTTCCTGGATGATTTTTCTCTTAAGTTATAATTGACATCTATTTGGTCATGGGTAATGCCAAAATACCACCAAAATCTGTTAGAATGTTCATTTTAAGTTATGAATTAGTGGCTTCATTAAGGTTAAATTTATATCGACAGCTCCAAATTGGGTTTACTTGGTTCCAGTAATTTTCTAATTTTATCTCTTTCCTTGATCAGGCTATTGCCACGTAAATTGTACCGATAGTTTTTGCTAGTTTCATTCCAACTTGTGCCGATACTTATTATTACCTTGATCAGGCTATTGCCACGTAAATTGTACCGTGAGATCAACAATTTCTGCCACCAAGGATGTTGCATGCCCAATCACATGCAAGCAGTGTTGCCATCTCAAATCTCTTAATCATAGTGGAAACAGTACTGAATCACCAACCAGTCCATTACCCTTGCAAGGTATTGAACATCGGAGTTCGTCAACTGTATGCAAGAGTGTAAGGCCTAAAGGCCCCAATCAGCCATCAGCCACTTCTGTTAACAAGCTGGACACTCTATCTGCGAAGAAACAAGCTACTCCTGTATCTAGTTCGGCTCTTCGGAGCCGGCTGAGGAATTCTTCCTGGGGTATTATATGGAAGAAGAAGAGCGGTGAAGACACGGGTGCTGATTTCAGGCACAATTATCTTCTTTTAAAGGGCGGCCAGGAATTGCATCATGTGGAACCCGTATGCCACTTGTGTAGCAAGCCTTATAGGTCCGATTTAACGTACATCTGCTGCGAGACCTGTAGAAGTAAGCTTTCTTTTTATGATTGTTTGCCTTGCGCCATCTTTTGACCCCTCTAAATTTTATGATTGGTGCCTTGCGCCATCTTTTGACCCCTCTAAATAAAATTGTCTCATTTCCTTATATATTTTGCGGATACTTTCAGATTGGTACCACGCAGAAGCTGTTGCACTTGATGAATCAAAAATCTTTGATGTGGTGGGCTACAAGTGTTGTAGGTGTCGTCGGATTAAATCACCCGATTGTCCTTACATGTATTTGAAACCTGAGAAACAAGATGCGGGCAAGAAAACACGTGCAAAGTTGTCGAAGCAGGAAAATTCAGAAGTAGACTGTGATGATTTGACCATTTTTAAGAAGCTTGAGACGAGTAGTTCTTTGTTGACCGAGGAAGAAGATCCTTTCATTTTCTCTCTTTCAAGAGTTGAGCTAATTACTGAACCCAATTCTGGATTAGATGACTGGAACCCAGGAGCATCTGGACAGGCAGCACCACAAAAGCTACCTGTTAGGAGGCAGGCAAAACAGGAAGATGATGTCGATGGTTTTTCCGAGAATTCTTTACCCCATTTTCTACCGCATGAAACAAATGCACTCTTGAAGCCAATAGAGAAATTTTCAACTTTCTCGAAATGGGACAATGCTGCTCATGGTCGAGACGAGGCAGCAGCGTTGGACTTGGACAGTCTTAATTTTGAGGATATGGATTTTGAACCTCAGACCTACTTCTCTTTTACAGAATTACTAGCACCCAACGGTGGTGTAGAGTTTGGAGGAATAGATCCATCTCGAGATGCCTCAGCGGTTATGGGCAATTCCTTTTCAATTGTAGATCCTGATATCCTCCATCACGGTTCTAATGAGAAACAAGAACCCACGGTACCTATACCTACTGTGAACTGTCAAATCTGTACAAATTCAGACCCGGTCCCCAATCTCCTTTGCCAAGTATGTGGACTACAAATACACGGTCATTGTTCGCCCTGGGACAATGCAACGACTATTGAGGAGAAATGGTCTTGTGGCCGTTGCCGGGAGTGGCAGTAACTAGTTCATCATCTTCAGAGTTTTTTTGTGTTGTGTTTTGTCGCTTCTGGTTCCGGGGTTCCATCGGGCAAGAAGCTGCCGATCGAACAAGCTATCTAACAACAAAGAAGCAATGCTTGTAAATCAACGTAAATACTTTGGACCTATTCTTGTTGAGCCAGACTGTTGAAGATTCTCCAGTTCGCTGGCTGCCATGCCGAGGCTGTTCATGGAAGTTTTGTGTTGACAGACGACGGTTACATGGCTTGACGTTGAGCTTTAACATTCTCTACCAGTTCTCTGTCCCATTTTTCAAATTTCCCATGTCTTTTAGTTATCTAACCAATTTTCTTCCTCGGCTAATTTTTTTGGAATACCTGAATCAGCTTATTATTTATCTGGTGAGATAAGCACGATTTTGTGTGCTTTATCTGATTGAATTGCCTGTACAAATTGTGATGGCCGACCGCTGTCACTTTCAAATTCAAGGATTGCTAATGCCAAAAGCTTTCATTCTTAATTGCAGCCTCTATTCAATCTTTCACCTCTTTTACCAATAATTTTATGTGATGATTCCTCTAAACCTCGTTTCACAATGGTTGAGTATAACCTTGCCGTGCTTCAATCTGTTTAATCTGTTTAATGCTTCACTGAATTAAACAATCGTGAAATGGAATGATCAACACATGTTTTGAAATTGAATTTTTTCCTAAGGGGCAAATTTTTGAACGTGTTTAGTTCGAAACTGTAGATGGATAATTGAATCCTAAATGCAATATCTTACACGTCAAATAATACACTATAGAAATCACCCCATGAAGAACTGGGAGGAAACTGTAGTAGAACAAAGCCCTCACCAACTCCCCAATCTAAACCTAAAACCCAAAAAAAAAAAAAAAAAACGATCTCACCTTTATTTCTCGAACAAAAAAAATCTCAAGAACTCTGACCAACCCCATGATTAACTTAAAATGCAGTGCCGACCACGCTAAAACTCCGCAAGCTCTCGCATCATGGTGTCCCTCACTCGCCTTTGTATCCCCGAAATAAGGGTAGACCCAGCTGTATAATCATGTTTACAAATGTATACTGAATGAAATCTCCTGATGAATCGTCTTGTCCTAGAGCAAACCTGCTAGCATTGCCCCAGGATCTGTCGATGCTGGTGTAGCAACACTGGGATGACCTACTGGTGGTGCTGCTGATGGTGGAGTTGTTGGATGAGGTGCGGGTATACTTATTAACTGTTCCTTGATGAACTCCTTCAACCTGTAAATAAAGAACTCAGATATGGCTGTAGCACAATTGAGAGCTAAAAGAGAGCAACAGCAGGCTAAAGCACGTACTCAAAAGTCACTGTCGGATCCCCTGAGGCAACTGTCATTCGTAATTGGGTTCTGTCTGCTGGATCAGTTTCAATTCTAACCTGAATATCGAATAAAGCGGATCATTAGAACCGGGTTCGGGTAATAACTTTCCATATAAGTGAGCCTAATTTTTCAAACATAATGAGCGAAACTGCAGAAAGAGATGCCAGTCATGTCCCTTTAGGCATAGCACAGCAAAAAAACATGATCTTCGATGTAAGATGAAAGTAAATATAATAATCGTAGTGGAAATGATTATGGGCGCTGGTGTGCGTGTGCTTGGATGAGAAACTTAACCCATGAAAATAGCAACAATTTAAGAATGGAGAAGTATTCCTTACAAGGCATAGCATAGCTTGTGTACTTTCCGAGTAGAATGTTGTGCTCGCAACAAGATTATTTGGATTTGGGTCCTAAACAACCGATGGAAAAGAAAAAGGTGAATTTTGTACAAAAACTAAAAGCATGACTAAAAAAATGGCGACTACTTACAAGTCCTGGACAAACCATCAACCTTAGACTGTTGAATAAATTTGCCATCTCTAAAAGCATAAGGGGTTTTACACCTCTGACCTGCACAGTAAATGGCAATAAGAGACGAAAAATATTAGTTATATGGTTTAGTACGTTGTGCAAAAATGCCAGAACCATTTTTATTTAACACTGTAAGGTATTACTCTGTTGGCTCTCTTCTTCCTAGATGGTATAAACCATTTGTGGGACGTGTGATAGAGAGAAAAACAAAAATGACGGAAGAGGAAAGCGAGGTGGAGGCTCCACAAAAACTATTGCTTTTCTCTTTTCTTCTTGGAGCTCACTCACAAATTGTATCTGCAGGAAGCTTTTTACTGTTCGAGTCAACTAGAGAAGTATTTTCCAGTTCCTTTGCATTTAACAATTTAGTACCATCTTAAAGGGACATTCCAATGTTCCAAAGACCGAATGTAAGGATTCATCCACAAGGTTCATGTTGACAAGTAGGTAAAGGCATAATGTGGATTCAAGTACAAGTAATGGGGCATATAGACATTAAAGAATTTGCACGTGCCAAATAAAATCAGAGAAGGTAGAGAATTTGAGTTAAACTGGTATTTATGTTTCAACTCTCCACAAAGTCCTCGTGGTGTCCTTCAATGAAATTTTTGTCAGGACAAAAGACAAGTGGCTAATTACCAATCGACTCAACAAGTTTTTTCATTGGTTTGGCAAATTTTCGAATATTTAAATATAAAATATAAAAGGCTCACCACTTCTTGAAGCTTCAATGGGGGCCCTGAGAGTGACCTCCACTGAGGAAAAAACTCCTCTGCAGATACAGATATAGGCTGGAGAAATTTATTAAAGACAGCTGGAAGGCGAAGCTTCACATTTACCTACAAAGAACAGTACATACATGAGTTATTCTGGGCTGTTGCAGCCATTTAGAAGGGAAATCCCGAGTAGTCAAAAAACGAAAATTTACCAGGTCATTCCCGAACTTGTAAGAGAAATCAAGGACAGCCACATCTCTGCTTGGATGTACATTAACGACTTCAAGTGGGCATTGTACCTATCCAATCAAAGAGAAAAGCTAATGAAAGGTGAAGAGCGGTAAGGGCCTCTCAATAACCACAAGCAAATATAAACTCAGCTGCTTGTTTTACCTGTGCACGGGGAGGAATAGTATCAGGTACTAACGACAACTCCATCTTTAAATTTGAAGGAGGCAATATAATAGCCTTGACAAAGGCGAGGGGAGAAACACTCTTGTTTCCAAGAAAAAGAACAAGCCGTCCCAGGTGAGCTCGCCACTCTGCTTTAATGCCAATCTGTCGCAAGTATAATGAGAATCATTACGAGGGTTGCAAGTCTCAAGCTTTAAAACAAGTAAATAAAGCTGAGAGAAACCAGAAACATGTATTTGACAGTTTGTTCTCCAAAACAACTTGGAAAATATAATATTTAAAGAATTGCAATGAAGTCACGCATGAATGTTAAGGATGTTCTTCAACCATTCACAAATTAAGAAAAAGACGAGAACTTACTATAAAATAATTTTTAAAAATAAAAGTACAATTTTTATAAACAATTTTTCAACAGGACCCACCAGGTTCTAAAGAATGAAAACTGAATTACAAAAAAGATGCGATGAAAGTACAGGGGCAAGATACCTGAATATAGGGATCTTCGTACAGCACACCACTATCTTTCATGCACAAGGCATGGAATCTTTCAGCAATATTCCCGATCGGCTGCAAAAATATAAGATATAAATATAAATAACCACACCATCAAGCAATCAACAACATAGCAGCTGACATGCAATCAACCCAGTCAAATATCTTTAACAGCTGCAAGTATTACAAATGGTATCGACTAAAGCAGTAAGAATCAAACCATTCTAATAATAATAATTCAACAACAGATAATGATAGCAGATACAACAGCAATGTAAAGAAATGGAAACATAAATATTCTGGCATCATCTCAGAATACCATTGAAAAGTTTATCGCGTCTACTTTTCTTTATTGATAGGAATTTTCCATAGTCTCCCAGGTCTTTCCCTCTTTTGTATTACTTCGATAAATACATACCTTAGTTTCTATCAAATAAAACAAAAAATATTTCACCAATTTTTTTGGCCTCCTGGAGTTTGTTTCTCCATTAGAAGATAAATAGTACCTGAACCGAATTTGTCTGTTCTCCAACTGGAACAATAGCTCCACCGTCAACTGCATTTGCAACACCATCCATGTCGGACATTATATTTTGGGGAGCCTGGGCAGTAACACTCGGAGGACCTTCAATAGCTAGTGGACCCAAGAGATCTCCGAGGAGATCAGGTGCAGGGGGGCTAGAATCTACTTTGTTTAGAGTCCCATTGGTGTGGGATACTTCTTGGTCAGTTGAATCCTGCCATTAGGTTTGAAAATGAAGTAAATTCCCGTCTAGACCATATCAAGAAGCAATCCATTAATAGGTTCAAGCATTGAAAAGAATGCAATAATGATTTTCTGAAAAATTTAAAAAGAATAGAAAGAAACAAACCGGATAACTGCCAATGTTCGGCATCTTCACCAGAGTTAGTTGGCTGGAAGAGGGAGTTTCATTAACAGGACGCTGATCAGTTAAGACCAACACATTTGATGATTGTTGTTGAGCTCGCAACTTGATGGCACTTTGTTCTGCAGTGTCAGCTTCAGTGTCCTCAGCCTTCTTGATCAAAGCCGACTGAAGATGGAAACATTAGAGATAATATAATAACCTTCAGCTGAATAAACATTGCTGCGTACTCATCATAATCCATCACAGAAAACTGCATCTAATCAGACACTTCAAAGAAAGAATATGCACCTGTCTCTCAGGGAACTTTGGCATTTCGGCCAATATGTCCATTAGAGCTGCACCTTTCTTGCTCAGGGCTAAATATTCGACAGCACGTTGTTGTACCTCGACATCAATGCAACTCTTGTATCTAAGGAAAATAAATTTCTATTAGAGAATTTAAATTTACTGCAAGTGCTAATAAACAGGAGTTTCAATTTAAAGAGTCCGTAAGTCTCACTTGATAAATATTCCCCAAATTTGATTTTGCAGTTCCTGATCCGGGGGTTGAGTGTGCATTAAGATTTTAGCATATGTTGACAGAAGAATAGGAATGGTAGATGTACTGCAAAGAAAGTAGATTCTTTAAACAGAAAGTAATAGCTTGCTAAAGGAAGACTTAAAGTACTCTTAGGACCACTTACGAAACAGTTGGAAGCTTTTCATGTATTATTCTAAATAACTCCTTTGCACTATAACCTGGTCTACGGGCCAAAAGATGACCAAATTCTCCAAGAAGATATGCACTGACCTGTTGCATAACGAATTACATCTAAGTTGAAGACTATGATTATTATCCAAATCAATCATTAATATACAAAAAGAGGAAGGAAAAGAAATTATTGGTTGCAGTTTAGAACACCCTAATAAACGATGTTCTTGCTATACATAAGAAAATAGATGCAAAAAAAGTTACACAAAGAGCCTACGTTTTACTTCCTTTCAACTCCAAAACTATCCTCTTCCCCCAACACACACAAAAGGATACAGAAAGACAAGCTCAAAACTCGAAAACCAAAATAATAATAAAAGAAAATATCTATCTACACACCTTTACCATTGTCTCATGTATTGCAGGTTTATCCAGATATTCTCTCGCTTTTATTGCTGCATAAGGCTGATGAAATGCATAAAATCACCATCAATAATACAAAGCTCAATGACTTTATCAAGGAAACTAAATGTAAAACGGCATCAAGCAGATTAGGTTACCTGCAGATCTTCATTGTTTGTAACAAACTGCACAACACGGAACCATATGTCATCACTAACAAAATCTCCAGCCTTGTCGATCAATTGTAGAATCACATCCACATACCTAAAACACAAACCAGCTAGATACTAAGGACAAATAATGAGTAACGAATAAGATCAAACATAAAGTGAATGAAAAGCTCATATTCGCAATAACTAACTATTATATTATTTTTAGAAAAGAACAATAATTATCTATTATAATTGTAAGCATCTTTCTCTCCTAAAAATCAAGAAGAGTGGAACTCTCAATCTAATGAGTAACGAATAAGATCAAACATAAAGTGAATGAAAAGCTCATATTCGCAATAACTAACTATTATATTATTTTTAGAAAAGAACAATAATTATCTATTATAATTGTAAGCATCTTTCTCTCCTAAAAATAAAGAAGAGTGGAACTCCAAAAGATTGAGAAAGAACAGATTCTACTCCATGTTCATTAAGTCTCATAAATAACAAAGCTTGAGAACTGTCATGACATCCAAATCGGGAAAGACATCATTTCCTTCCCTCTCACTATACCAATGCTCAGTAATTATATGAGTAAGTTTCTTTCCACGTGGCTTACCAACCAAAATCAGGTATAAACTTACCAAGACAAATCAGGAGCGAACTTCTCTGCAAGAATTGCAGCTTTAAGAGACAATTCCTCACGCATTGCAAATTCTGCTGTGCTGAGGTACTGACAACGAATGTGAGTGAGTAGCAAGGCTATTTTCCAATAAAAGATGGAAAAGGTTTTGGTAACCCAAAAGGACATAAATTGAGACTGTCTATCAAGTTCATACAGTATATTTGAGATATTCAGCATGACCAATACCTGTAATAATTCTTCAACTATGTCCTTTGCATTTGAAACATCACACATACCATAAAGCAAATCAAGAGCACGTCTTCGGATGCTGAAAATATATTCACAAAATAAAGTATTGCCCAATATCTCACTTGAATTGGAAAATCAAAATACCAATGAACATCTCTTCTAGCACGGCCATATTTAAATGATATATAGATAAGACATTAAGATCAATAAACAATTAATCTGATGACATCAAAATCAGAGAGATGGACAAGAAATAAGATCTGGTGTGAACAATTAACCTTCATTCTATGTTTATGAAATTAGTCAAAATAGAATATAAATCTTTTTATTTATTTATTTATTGTTTTTATTAAAATGTTTACAAACCTTACATTTTTTTTTTTTTTTTTTTTTTTTTTTGGATATTGTAGGAATATGGGATTTCAGTCATGTTTTCGAAAAATGGATTTCTAGTGAACATGGTTGTTATACCTTTATCCTTTCTTTTTTTCTTTTCCTTCCTTTTTGAAAAGGAAAGAACTTTCGTTGATGAACTGAATATAAAAAAGAACGTGTCTTTTCATCACATTCTTTTTCCTAATCATTATACAGACAAGCAGTCCTACCAACCATAAACGTTCTTTCATTGCATTCATCCATTCTTTTTCGTTCTTTATGAAGAATTTATGACCACAAAGAAACCAAACCGGATTTTTGGACTCTTTTAACTGTACACCAGAAAAAGTTTCCCCAATACTGTGGCAACTGCATTGTTCAAAACTCGTTTATATTTTCCCAGCTTTGTTTCTTCAGAACCATATCCCCGTTTTTCAAGTACCAGTTGTTGGCATGAGAATTCATCCCAAGCTTCTTTAAAAGTAATTTCTTTGCAAACAGAAAGTGTGTAAATGTGGGGAATCGATTCACGAGTGAACAAGTGCCCACCCTTTTATCATTCCAACGTACTGTTCTGCCTTCATTCTCTGCTTCCATAATGGAGAACCACACATTCCCCTTACCATACTGGCTAGTTAATTATATGTTCATATTAATTCCTTGGAGATTGGCAAATCCATTGTTCCATTGAGACAACCACCCTTGGATAAAAATGAAAAAAATAAATAAATAAAGTATTCCTATGTCGCTCTCTTCAATTGATATCCAAAAGTTTACATTTTTGGGATCATCACCTAGAGGCATACGGATGTACATTAATGACAGATCACCCAGAGTAACTCAACATGTCAACATCCTCATCAACTCTGTTCATTTCTATACTAATGTCATGAACCAAGGATTTCACTAAATTACACCAGTGACTTGACATGGGCTCAAATGTTTTCAAAACTTCAAAATCATTTCCAACAGGCTTCAACCAATTTCATGAGTGGCTTACTAACTCTAAGTCATCAATAACCACACATAAAAAGAACTAAAGAATCCTCATGTCAAGAATTCCTTTTCATATCCATGTAATTTTTTCCCCAATGAGAAATTGGAAAAACAGAATTATTGTTTTGAATTGATCTAAAATGTAGAATAGACATTTTTTTGGTAATGACTCGTATCTGGCCCATCCCACTAGAGAGACCTAAGCCCTAACACTAGCTTTGGCAGATATCGAAGATTTCCATTTACTGAGCTAGGGACCTAGAAGCCCTATCCTCCCTATCCTCCCAGCAACACCCAAGTCCTCAGCCAATCGGGCTGAATCTCTGGGTCTTGAAGATGGACATAACTTGATCATCCATTTTAAAGATAAACTATGAAACATCTGAACCCCCACTAACATCTTTGCACCCTAACACTAGCTTTGGCAGACATCGAAGATTTCCATTTACTGAGCTAGGGACCTAGAAGCCCTATCCTCCCAGCAACACCCAAGTCCTCAGCCAATCGGGCTGCATCTCGGGGTCTTGAACATGGACAATAACTTGATCATCCATTTTAAAGATAAACTATGAAACATCCGAACCCCCACTAACATCTTTGCAACATTGTCAAAAGAATCATGAAGCCCATTGTTCTTATATACATATATATAGGAAACATATTTTCATTGATTTAAAAGCCTTTGATCATTGGAAAGGAAAAATTTGAAATTTCTTGCCTGCATGGCCAGGCTGTATTGTAAGTAATCTATTACATATAGGTTCTGAACTTCCACTAGAAACACATTACAACATCACGACGATTTGATCATAATAATTCGAAACCATCTCAAATTTTATCATTTGAAATTACATGGGTACAAAAATATAACTCTCTTTTTCTCTTTTTTCTTTTCTGTCAGGGTGCAGGTTGATCAGGGACCAACTGAGCTATTGGCCATTAGATGCTATGATATTGTCCTAGTTCTGTGGCAACATATTCCGAATTTCCAATTTCTATCAGAGACCAACCAAGCTATTGACCACTAAATGCTATGTTATTCTCCTATTTCTGAGGAAACATATTCTTAAATTCCAATTTCTTCTCGTAGAAGGACAAGTTCCTACTTACTAATGGAGACGAGCTCTTGAAAAAATATATATAATTACAGAAGACTCTGCCCTAGATTATCTAGCAAAATATTGCATTAACAAATAGAAAAGAATATTAAAAAAGATTATTACTTACCTAATATCAGGATCCTTTAAAGATGTTATGATTTGAGCTTGATGTCTTTTGATAATATCTTGAACATCTGTGACCATCAACATCCGAGTCATATTTTCCTGCACAAGAACGTAATATCAAAATTGTACCATCCTAGGTCTGGTTCTCATCACTCAATTATCAGTTAACATAAGATGATAAGGTCCACAGAAACTTACCAAGCCAAGATACCGAATATTTGGTTCGCGAACTGCAATAAACTTTCCAAGAAGAGCAACACACTGAGACATCATCTCTTTTTCAGCATCAAGGTGCATTACCTATGACAGAACAGTTTAAAGCAATAGACAACAAGGAAGTTAATATGTGAACCTTTTGATCATTTGGTCATGCATTCTTTACACAAAAGGAACTAAACAATTTGGAAAAAAGAAAACCAAAATTCTAAAAGCATCACAATATCATAGAGAACAGGGAGGATGGCCAAAACACAGCCTCCCGTCCAATTATAAATAGCAAGGAAAACTAAATGCAATTGTATCAGACAAACTAAAGCTTGCATTAACATGCATGAATAGAAAATATAGAACAAAATGCTAATTTATACATCTGATATGCATCGATTAAAATGACAATGAAGATAAAAACCGCTCACATACAAGAGCAAGGGCTTCAAACAGAACAGCATGTGACGCATTGTTCTTATTGACATTCTTCACAACATCAGTTCCCATTAAAATCCTTTGCAAGACCTGGAAGTACACCCCATTGGTTAGATGAATGGACCTGTTAAGGTATCACAAAGTTAGAGACAATATCTTAGAAACAAACCAACCTCGAACAATGACCTTCGGGTATTTGGATCTTCAATTGTTGGAAAGTACTGAAGAACCCTCATGGTTTTCACCTAAACAAAGTGAAAAAAAAAGCCAGTGAACTTGTATAAATTGAATGAAATTTCTAAGGAGAATTTCCTACACAAAGAAATCCTATAGAATGAACATTCATAATATGGAAATTAAAATTAATGAAAACTTCCAAGATCCCACGAGGATAACACTGCTTTGCTTAATTTCCATTAGGCATGATTATTTGACTGATGAATGGTATAAATATCAAAACTAACCCACAGATTATTATTAATTTTTTTTAGAAGAAAAACAAAATTTATTGTTATATGAAATAATAGAGTAAAACTCCAAACACCTAATGGCGTATTACAAGAAGGCCTTCCAAGTTGCAATTAAATAAGAAAGACAAAAATCCAAAAAGGGGTGTTTACAGTTACACCAATAAGAGCATGAAAGGTAATTAAATCAATAAATTTGTCAAAAGTATATAGAGGGTCACTGAAAATTCTGGCATTCCTTGCCCGAAAGGAACTGAAGAAGACTCAGATGAATGCAAACCATAAAGTCATCTTCACACCTCGGAAAGGATGACCCGCAAGAATGGAGGCAAGGAGATTAAATATATTACTTGACGAAGGTAAGGACCACCCAAAAGCAGCCCAAATCATAGCCCAAAATTGAGTATCAAAGGGGCAATGACAAAAAGATGACCAAGATACTCAGAATTTGATGCACACATAATACACCAAGAGGGTGAGAGATAAAGGGAGGGCATATGCCTTTGGAGTCTTTATATCGTATTAATAGCTCCAAAAATGAGCTCCCAAAGGAAAATTTTATGTTGGGTTATTGATTCATCCCACAAATTTTATGTTGGATCTCTGATGGGGGTATTGCTCCAAAATAGTGGGAAAAGACATCAGCCTTTATTCACGGTGATATAGAAGGAATTATATCCTCAAAAAATTAAAGCTTTTCTGTGGGAACCTAGTCATGAGGTGTCAATAAAGCAGACCATCTTCAAAGAATGCCCTATTTCCTTATTTCGGCAGTTTGGCTGGTGTTCTTTCACAAAACAATATTGAAACTTGGTTCTGGAGTGCTTCGGATGGAACATTTTTTACTTCCTTTGTTTTATATCTTTTCAGACATCCATTCAAGGGAGGTAAGAAGACACTGTGGCTTGCCTTTAACTGTTTCTTTTTCTGGTCTCTGGTCACTGGTGTGGAAGGAATGAGAGGATCTTCAATGATAAAATGACAAACAATTATCAATTGATGGCTTCATGGTTTTGGTTTTATTTAATGGTCTTTCTTGGTGTAAATGTTCACATCCTAGTCTTTCTTCTTTAATTTATAATTGGAGATCATTTTTGTGATCCACTATTGGTGGTAATTTTCATTCATCAATGAAATTCTCTGTTTCTTTCTAAAAAAAATCATCCTACAAAACAAATACGTGAAAAGACCCGTGAAAAAAATCATTCTTTTTTTTTTTTTTTTTTTTTTTTTTTTAGTATTGCAAGGAAAGGGCTGTTTTCATAGCAAGAAATCAACACCAGTTAACAGCGTGTCATTTGCTCACATACATAAGCATCGTAAGAACCTTTTCCAATATAGCATCCATCACATCAAAAATTCAGTAGCACAACACTACAAACCTGAAGCCAGGGAGATGGGATACCATAATATGTGTATTCTTGTGGAATATCCTGGTTCCTAGCGAGGCGCTCCAGAATTTTAACACACTTTGGAAGACAACTCCAGTAGGAGTCGTGATCATTTGATACAAGAGCAACAAGAAGGCTCATGGAAGATGTTAAAACACCTAGATCACGCTCGTCTAAAAGTTGCGCCATCCGATCCGCCCTGAATAATGTTTAAACTATACTTGATTAGAGAGAAAAGGATGGGAAACGACAAGGGAAAACATAATAGTAAAAGGGAATTTAAAATGAAGCATACCAGCCATCTACATTAACAACATCGGGATTTTTTCTATACAAACGCAGTAGACATAATGCTGCTTTTTTCCTCACGAGTGGTCTACAGCTGCTTGAAATCTAGAAAAAGAAAATCTCTTTCATATCATTTTTATCTTCTAACATCAGTTAAAAACTAAAATTTTCTCTAATTACTTACAAGTAACTTTTGAACATCTGGTGCTAATGACTCGGCAAATTCTCGCCCCCCAATATTTCCAACCTAGAGATGGATAAATAAGTCATTAAATTGTTATCTTGCACAAGAAGTCCAAAAAAAGGCCCTTTTTATTGCCCTTTTTATCCTTGAGTGTACATGAGTCGAGGTAGCGAAAATCGGGTTGTTACACTAAATCTCCAACTCGTTGAATGGAAAACCAAGTGGCAGGTAGAACAGAACTTTCTTTAAATCTCTTTTGTGAAGAATCTCTTACCGCAAAAATTTATTATAAAGAAATGAGATAGATATTTTTCATGTGTTCAAAAGTGATCTGATAAATTCTTTAAGCAGCTAAAACATGTAATAATAAGAATGTTTCACAAGAAAAAAAGAAGACGTGATAAGAATGTTTCAACAAAAAAACGACTATGATAATAAAATTTATGCAGAGATGATAATCCTTGAAGAAGTAATTGAAACTGATAGAGGGGTTTCTGAAGCTGGAAATTTTTCTAATGATAGACCAACGCATCTGATATATATATTAAAAAGATTCTACATGAAGCAAAAGAAGACAACTAAAATTTCGCAGTGAAAGAAATATAACTGGGAATTAAATTAATTGAAGACTTCCCATGTTCATACCATAGTCAGCGCAAGACATTGAAATGTTTCGTTGCGACCAATAATGTCATTGCGCACAGTATTTATCGCTAACCTCAAGAAATCATGGTTCTCATTAAGCAAACACGAAGTGACGATATAGCCAACCTGCAATTATTTTATCACACTTGAATCAATTTAAAAGTACAGTGAATTTTTAATCAATATTTATATATATATATATATATGAAGTAATAATAATAATAAACTAAAAAACTTTATCCAAGAGCTTAATTAAGTATTCATAAAAAAAATGAGAATCTATTGGAGGAACTCTCTGATTCATGTAAAGTACTAGTAGAACAAACTGATTCTGAACTTGACTCTTAATGTTAAAAGAAAATTCATCCTTTAGATGCACTATTCCGCACATAAAATTTCTTTTCAAAAAAATCTCTTGGCCTCTTTACATTTACAAGCTCAAAACTGAGAATGGCCCTATGACCATACACCTGTTCATTCAGAAACTTGTGAGTTGTCTATACCCACCAGGTGACCAAGCGGTTCTGAAACAAGGATATCTTTTTTAAATATAAGAAACTTTTTAGAACAAAGAAAAACACAGGATAAGTTTCGAGTGATGAAAGAAATACTGCATATTCAGATTCTAGCTGTATGTATTCAAAGTTTATTCAATAGTGGAGAATGAGGATAAAAGCAACTAAGAAGACAAGATACAAGGCGCAGAAACTTGCCTGCTTTTCAGGGTACTTTGGTGCAGATATAAGAGATACAGCTTCCATATGACCAAAATCCACGTCATACCCAAGCATATAAATGTAAAGTACTTTCCAGACGTACTTTTTCTTTTCGTACGGTGTCAAACTCTGTTATATGCCATTGTTAACAAATAACAGTACCATTAGTAACATAGGTAAATATTTACAAAATGTATCCAACCAGTAGACAAAAAACTAAACCATAAATGGAAACAAAAGGGAAATGTGAAAATTTTCCCATCATTCAAGGTGTTGGCATTTCACTGAAACAATAAGAATAATCATATAATACTCATATCCGTCCCTTTGGGTACATCCAATAAAATCGGAACACATATAATACTTATATCTGGACACAAGCACAGACTTGACTGAGACAAGCCATGCTTGCTATAATGTTATCTTTATTTAAAAAATAAGGTGCTTAACCCTCCGAGGTCATACTAACATACTGTGCATTGGCTGTTAAGGCTTCATAAACCTTCATCAACGGTTTTCTAATTTGTTTTGGGCAAAGGTACTTGTTTCCACTGTTGAACATATTACTTCAAATATCAATAGTATCAAATGACTATGTTGCATTCATGGAGGTATCATAGACCAAAGAACTGACGGCAATAGCCTTAAAACAGCCAAAAGAGTTTTAAAATAAAAATATATTAAAATAAATTTACAAATGACAAGAGACTCCAGTACTCTCCAAATTGGCACAAACCAAAGCAATGTCATAAATACAAAATTCCTTATGCAAAGCACTCCAAGTGGAATAAATTCCACCCCTTTTCTTCTCCTAGGAAGACTTTTTAATTCCTTCCTTATCAGATTACCCACTTCTAACATTCAGCCAAAAACTTGGCTTTCTTTTTTTCAGTAGTTGCCACACACGCATAAAAGTTACAACATGTCTTTAATCCCTCTAGGAGTGGCAAGTTCAACGTGGACGTATGCAGCAATCTCCCCCAAACGTTTCGTGCTTAAAGGGGACCAGAAGGGTAATCCACCAATTATTCATCCCATGCATCATATAACAACTTGGAAAGATACAAAAGTTAGGATTCTTTGACAATATTTTATGCACCTTGAACTCACCAATTTGGGGAGTGGCATTACATGAATGCTCAAATTTTGTGTTAGAGCATTGACACCTTAAACTCCTGTCAAATATCGTAACACTACAACATTTTATAAAAGACAATTTCATTGATAATTGAAATTTACAAAAGGGATATAATATCCATGATGTTTACAAAAGACCTTCCCAATTTGCAATGAGAGAGGTATAACTATAGGAAGTAAAAATATTATAGACAGTTTACACCAACATATAACTTGGTAAACAACATTGTCGAAAATTTTTGTCCAAGTCTATGTCTTTTCTGCGAATATTCTCTAATTTCTTTTTTTCCACATATTCCAAAAGAAAGCCATGATGAGGTTTTTCCATAGTAGGACTTCTGCATTCTTGAAAGGATGGTACACTAAGGTCATGTCCTATAGATCCTTTACCTCCCTAGGAAATGTGAGATGTCATCCGAATATATTAAGAATCGTTGTCCAAAAATTCTGAGCAATATGTGCATTGCATAAATAAGTGGCTTTGTGGTTCGTTTTCTTTCTTGCTTGATGGACACCAATTTGGAGATAGAGTGATGGAAGGCATTCCTTCTTTAAGATTTTCACTTGTGCTAATGGCTTTATGCGCTATTTCCCAAAGGAAGAACTTCACCTTTTAAGGATGATATCCTTTCCATATTGTCTTTGCTAGTGTGGGATTTATTGCTTTTACTTTTTCCCCCATGTCCATCATCAAGGATTTTGAAGAGAAGACCCCGTCAGCGCTAGGGAGCCAAGACAATGAGTCTGCTTTGTTTGACACTACCACAGGGGCAAGGTCAAGGCTTAATTCAGCCCATTTTGTTGCTTAATTATCCTTTAAATTTCCACCAAGCTTCAGGTCCCAGAATTTGTTGACAACATTCCACGTTTCTTTGATCGTGGCTTTTGTGCTATGAGAGAGCCTGTACAAAAGTAGATACCTCAAGGCTAGTGTGGTGTTTTCAATCCATGGGTTGGTCCAAAATGATGTGCTTCCTCCATCACTCACCCTATGGCAAGTTCGGTTGGTGACAAGGTTTTGATGTTTCTTTATGTATTACCAAGACCCTTTTGTAGAAGATGGAAGGGGTCGATTTTTGTTTGATGTAGGAGTATATTTGGTCTTTAAGATTTCTCCACAAGGCCTTTTCTTCATGATGATATCTCCATATCCATTTGGCGAGGAGGGCTTTGTTCTTCTTTATTGAGAAAAGACCGATGCCTCCCTTTTTTGTTGGAAGGTTTATGATATTCCATCAAACAAGGTGTGAGCCATCTTTCCACAAGTAGTTTTTTAATAATCTTTCTATATCCGCAGCCACTTTTTGTGACATTTCAAATAGAGACATGTAGTAAGTGGAGACGTTGGATAATGTGGCTTGTATTAGGGTGAGTCTTCCACCTTTTGAAGTATAACATGATGACCATGTTGACAGCATTCTTTCTATTTTTTCAATAATAATCTTCCAAAAGGAAAAAGATTTGTGGTTTCCTTTTAGAGGTAGTTCTAGGTACATTTTCGGCCATTCTCACTTTTTACAACCATATATGCTAGCAAATTCTTCAATAATCTTTGTGCTAATATTAATGTCCATGATCTTTGTTTTTTTGGAGATTGATATTTTGTCCAGAGAATCATTCGACAATTTTTACCATCTCAATCATGTTTCTTATGGAAGAGGCATCCGCCAAGTCAAAAAATTGTGTCGTCCGCGAACGTAAGGTGGTTGATGCTTAAGCCTTCATTACCAAACTGAAAACCTTTTATCTGCCCTTGATATTCTACTTTTGTCAGTAGGCAATTGAGTCAGTCCATTACCATGATGAAAAGAAAAAGGGATAGTGGATCTCCTTGTCAGAGACCCCGTGTGACATAAATCTTCCTTCTCGGTCTTCTATTGATGATGATGGAGAAGTTTGTGGATGAGACGCGTCCTTTTATCCACCTTCGCCATTTTGAGCCAAAACCTTTTGCCACAAGAATGTTTTCGATGAAAGTCCAATCAACCTTGTCGAAGGCCTTTTCCATGTCAAGTTTGATGACTACACCTTTTTGTTTCTTTCTTCCCATTCATTTTTGAGTTTGATTGCCATGAGGGATGCATCAAGAATTTGTCGCCTTTTTTTATGAGAAAATCAAATCTTTCATTAACGAAAAATGAAAGAATACAAAGGCCATACAAAAAGAAAGGCCATACAAGACCAATAAGATAATTACAAAAGGCCTTAGAGACTGAGCCCAAATGAAGATATAGAACATAACAAGGTATCCTCTTTAGGTCTCTTAATCCCTAAAAATTCTTCTGTTCCTCTCAACTCAAAGGCCCCACAAATAAGCCCAATAAGATAATTACAAAATTCCTTGGAGACTCAATCCCAAAGGGAGACCTGAAACCTAATAAGAGGGTCCGGTCCTCTTTAGGACTCTCAACCCCTGAACTTTTTGATTTTTTTTTTTTTTTTTTTTTTTCCTTCTAACTCAAAGACCCTACAACTTGCACAACCACAGCAATTCACAAGAAATACCCCTTATCACAAAAAGGACAAGTGAAGCAAGAGTTCCTCAATCAAAGAACTATACCCTCTAGGTCGAGTTAAATGAAAATCAAATGCCTAAAAGAAAAATAGCTTCAAACTGAGAAAGTGTAGTCATAGCTCCAAAAAATGTGGTGCAATCCTCAGCCGCGTGCTTGTAGAGGATACAACATTGTGACACTAACAGACCCATCGACTTCCTCGCAACACAATCCGAGGTATTAACTCTCCCATGAAGGAAACAAAAAAAATTTAACCATCTTGGGAATTTTAACCTTCATAGTGAGGAAACGAAGGAAAAGTAGGCAGAAAGGGGTTCACCGAGCAACTAAAAAAAGGAACTACAAGATAACCCATCGGCATCAGCAAAAGTGGGACCCCAAAAATGATAATCCCTTTACTAAGACTAACCAAAACCTCCCCAATCAAATATAAGAGGGCCACTGTATCTATTGTTTTACTATCGGACAAAGGACAACATAAACCAAGAGAAAGACAGGATGCGTTCCCTGAAGATGGAAGGATGGCCACCAAATGGTTCCTCTGGGAAGAAAGGAAGTATAATCGAGGAAAACAAAAGGCAGAGGCTCTATCTCCTAACCACCTATCCTCTCAAAAAAATAGGTATGCATCTTATTCCCCACTGAACACTGAACAACAAAAGAGAAAGAGGAAACTCTGCCTAAAATAACTTTCCACGGATGTGCCTTATAAAATCCTACTCAAGATCCACGCAAAAGTTCATTGCTTCATTTACACAGCGTACACACACAGATTTCCCATGATGTTCCAATAGCAGTTACTAGATTGTACCCATTTACCATCATGTGAATCCAAGTTGCATTGCATGTTCAACAAACCTTCCAATTTAAGAAGTTCAACAACAAGCAATGAATCAAGAAGGACCATCTTCCAAAGCTAAGTACTCTACGGCTCGTCCCAAAGCCACTTAAATAAAATCAGTCACTTTCGATGTATACAATATCATTAGCCAAGTGCAGAGACCTCGCACAGAGACTGATGACTCGAGTCCTTGCTTGATTCTTTCTAAACTGTTATCTTTTTCAAGTAAAGGGTCGACGACTCGTCATTTAAGACTTCTTTAGTAATTTATAACAGAGTATGTAGCTTACATAATGAACACTCTTTATGGAAAGGCAATGTATCCATAGACAGCTTAATTAACTCACTGCTTGCAACCAAAATATTATTTCATCATTCGCTGAGCAAACTATCGTAGTTCACTCGAGGTAAAAATATTATCAAAAGAATTTCCTAAAATACCACGGTGCATGCTAAATGAACCGGAAGGAAAAAAACAAAAATCGGAAACTCTATGAATATAGTTTTCCTTCCAGCTCATAATCACATCATGTATTCGGTACCTACATTTCCTCTTGAAACAATTTAGAACGCAAAACCACGCAGGCAATTAGGTAATGGCATGATTTCCACAGCTCTTTTGAACAAAAGCAACCACTAGCAAAACATGGAATAGAGAGCCAGAATTACAATCATATATCATGTTATGATGCAAGTAAAAGCCAACCCTAACCTTCTCGTTCTTAAACCTAGTGCGGACATTTCCAAGCTCCTTGTCGACTCGGAGCCTCTCCTGCTCTTTATTCTGACAATTACGAATGTCACTGATGAAAACGGAGAGGCCTCTCATACCGGACAATGCCATCTCCGCTCAGATCCAGCGGGAAAGACACGGTCTCTTCAGTTCCCTACCTAGATCCCCGCGCTCCACCAGCGGATCTGATGGAACCAAGCGGCACAGCTACTCGAAAGAAGACGGAACTGCAATTCAAACTTCGGATAACAACCGAGCAACAATTCAAATATCCGTAGCTTGATCCAGAACAAACAGCGAGGAATGTAGAGATGAAAAAGAAGATCGAGATATTGATGGAGTGAGGGAAATTGGCAAAGCGGTCGACGGGAAGTGGCGGGCAGCAAAGACGACTTTTATTTTACCTCCATCAAAGCCTGAAATTTCAACCAGAAATGATCCCCTCATCAAATTCTTTGTTCTATTTTTTCTTTTCTTTTTTTTTTTTTTTTTTCTAACGCACTCGCTGGAGTTTTGTTTAATCCGTATTTACAGTTTAAACTAAAAAAAATTAAAGTCGCTTTTCTCAATTATTAAATACTTTTTTTTCTTTTTTTGGTTATATTTCATCACCTTAATTAAATTTTGTCTGTACATTTTAATTTAAGGACTATTGCTTGCTGTATATTGTTAACTTTTTGTCTTAATGTACCTAAAAATTAAATTACAATTTTAATACTTAAATATTATAAATTTTAATTTTGTCATTCAATTAATTTAGCCATATTTTATCGACTCCAAATATTAAAAATTAATGACTGACTTTAAAATTTTTAAATTTTAATTCTCCAGTCAAAATAACTATGGTATTGTTAAAATTTTCATAAATTAATGAATTTAAAATTTATGTGAAATTTTCTAACTCCAGTAATTATATAAATTTATTAAAATTTAGATTTAATCTCCTTAAAATAACTTTTTTTTTCAAATTTATCTGGGAAGTGGGTGTTCTGTGTTTCATTTCTCTCTCCGCAACATATTGATTATTAGATTTAATCTCCCTACAATAACTTTTTTTTTTTTCAAATTTATTTGGAAAGTGGGTGTTCTACTTGTGTTTCGTTCTTCTCTCCAACAAATTGATCAATCAATTTGACAATAACCAAAAAATGACTATTAATCCTGTACCAAAAAATGACTATTAATTCATGCTCCTCTCACTAGAGTACAGTACATGTCTCCGTGCATATCAATCTATTACTCGCGTCTCTGTCAGGTAAAATATGACAATTCGAATAAAAAATCTACTTAGAAAAGTTTGAAGGAAATTAAATCAACAACATACGATTGTAGTTCTGCCATGTCAAGGCAGAAGCTGCGAGTTCGAGCTTTGTCAGTCTCGATGGATCCAAATCCAATAAAAAAAAATACATCAATTCATCAGAGAGAAAGGAATACATGAGTGAGCGTTGAGTGAGCGTGTTCCAGTCCCGGAATCGGAATCGCCGTCCGCCACCTACATTAATGGGCGGCCGACCGGTGGATTCCTGAATTAATGAGACGGCGATTCAAACATACAATGATTGGTGGTCAAAACTAATGATTGCAGTGGAGACCACATCCTGCAGAATGGGGCCTGGGTCGCCGCTGAGTTATGATTTATGAAGATGGTGGTGATAGATGCCCATTGCTCAAGCCACCCAGGAGCCGTGAAGGCTAATTTATGCGGCGGCATTTAAATTTTTATTCAACCCCGCCTCCATCTTGCTCAATCTACAAACCGGGAAGGGGCGAACAATTTGGGCCGAGAAGAAGGTTTGAAATTCAAAATTGGGCAGGGGCCGCGCGAACGCAGGCCCCCACTACCACAAATTATGACGTAGGCTCTGCCTCGTGGGCAGACCTTAGGCGGGCACCCCTCCGAAGTGCAATGGAGGTCACCAACCTAGGACATGGGCCTCCATGATCGCCCATTGACCCCGTCCAGGTAAGTATGTTTACCCGTCCCCACTTCCTTCTCTTTTATAATCCCACTGCTACGCTTTCCTTCCACTCACTTTCGATGTGGGACTCGAAAATAGATGAATTCAGAACAATGCCATCTAAAGCATCCCGAAGCTGGGAGAGGTAACAGACATAGTAATGGCAGCGTTTTGTTTGAAGAAAAAAAAAAAAAAAAAAAGGAAAAAATAATCGTCGCCTGAGAGATTCGAACTCTCGCGGGGAAACCCCATGTACTTAGCAGGCACACGCCTTAACCACTCGGCCAAAGCGACCTCAGTTGGGAAATCAAAACAACTATTACTATTTCATCTTATGTGAAAACAAAAGCTTTTCTACTTTTAACTTTTATCCCTCACAACTTCAAAAACAATTTCGCTCCCCCTTCCTTTCAACAAAAAATACTTAAAATCCTTTTCTAACGTTTCCAAACTACGAGAACGTTAAACCAAACTATATAGTTGTGTCTCGAAAACAAAAATTGAGACCCAAACTTTACCATATCGTTTAGGTCACAGTCATTATGTCCAAAACTGTAAGCTCCAACCACACCGCTAGCAGATATTGTCCAAACTTTTCGAGCTTCCCCTCAAGGTCATATAAAGAATGTTTCATTTCCCTCCCTTTTCAGTCGATGCATTCATTTCCCTTTTCAGTCGATGCATGATCTCGCAATCTATCCTCTTCAGAACCCACATTCGGTCCTCTTTGACATTACTCACGTGGTTCAAGTTTTCTTTATTATTTTTTTTCGTGTAATTTAGTCTTATTCTTATGATTAAGATAGAAACATATTTAGTAAATTGGATGAGCAAAGACAGAAAAGTAGTAGATTACTTTGTATTATCCTCCCTCAACTTGTAGTCCAAGCTTGAAATTCGACGATTATACATATAATATCGAGTCCTCCACATATCCCTATCCATGACCAAACTAACACATTTCAGAATCAAGAAGGAAAAAAAAAAAAAAGAATTGGAAAAGCTTGGACACAGCCACATATTACAAATAAAACTCCTCCTGTAAGAGCCCTGAAAACAAAAACAAAAACAAAAAAAAATGACCAAAAAGAAAAGAGCATCACATTCTCTAGCTGGTTGCAGCTGGTTTTGCTGTCGCCTGCTTGATCGCCTCAGCGTATGTTCGATGTTGATAGGTCAGAGTTGATTCCAGCAGATCCCACAGTGACGTCTTTGGGTTCCAACCTGAACACAGTTGGGGAACTTTCATTCAAATCACTATATTCATAATCCAATGATCATACCAAATGAAATGAGATGAGCATCCCCTACCAAGTTGCTTATTGATGATGGTCATATCAGGAATTCTCTTGTCACTGTCGTCATAACCCACGCCGTAGAATTCTTCAGAGCTTATATCGATTGTCGGTTTCTCGAGAGAAGGTTCCCCGCTTACCTTTGCATAAACCTATCGAAGTCCAAGCAAACAACTTCTTACCTTTCTTCTTCATCAAACAAAAGCAAAAGAAAACTAAAATTTAAAACCAAAAACGCTTCTCCCTCACCTCGGTCATCATTTCGGCGAGCTGCTTCACTGTTACTTCATTGTTGGGATTGCCCACATTGAAGATTTGGCCATTGGCCCTAGCTGGGTTTTCCTGGACAGGCAATAAACAAATTCAGATACAAAAGACCTTCGGGTTCGATATCAAAGAAAAGCAGAGGAATGTCGTACAATCATCAAAAGAACTGCTTCAATTGCATCTTTGATGTATATAAAAGTTCTTTGGGATTGGCCACCATCCACGAGCTTCAGTGGCTCGTGGCGTAGGAGATTCTGCAAAATCAGAAAATCAAACACCGTCAATCTTCAAAGCGAGAGTCACTAGGAGAAGTAGAAGCCAAAGCAGAAAACTAGCAGTACATACATTGCTAAAGCAAGCTAAAACTCTCGGAACACCCTCACTTGGGCCATCAATGCCAGGAATGAAGTCCATCCTTGGACCAATCCAGTTGAAGGGTCTTACAATTGTAAAATCCATCCCATTTTCCGCACCCTCAGCTGTGAAAAAACAAGAACAAGGGCTAAGATCTGCCCATTTTTCGAGTACTGATTCCCATAAAGCCACAGAGTATACAAGTAAGAAAACTAACCATAAATCAGCCTCTCAATCAATTGCTTCGCACACGCATAGGACCATCTTTGCTTCTCAATGGGACCAAAGATGCAAGGAGATGAATTCTCACTCAAAACATAATATGCTGGATCCTATCATAAACAAATTACTACAATATTCAACTTCTTCTCATCAATTAGGCTATTGTAAGAGGACGAGACCAGAAAGTCGCATTAAGAACACTAAAAACCAAATAAATGAACAGATAACATTGATAAACACAGGCAGATAGAAAAAGAAATCTCGGTCATCTTTTAAAACATTTAAGCCCCATATTTCCAATCAAGAAAAGAAAATCAATTTGCCAAATAGTTTCATTGCAAAATTAACAAGTACAATGCCATTCATAATCTACATTTCAGCCAAATAAGGAATCAAAGCACACAAACATCCACATTGTCATGCAAACCACAGTATTTTGTATAGAATTTTCAATTTCAAGATCTGACAGATTTTTTACAGCAACATGAAGAAAAACAAGATGCTGTTTCTACTTTCATTTCAGTTTCAAATTCTTCAAATCTTTCATGGCCATTCAAAGAAAGTTTCCTAACGACTTTGCAAGATCCAGGACATTGCATTGTCATTTAACAAGGCAAAAGTGATTATAGATCGAAAGGATTGAAGGAATTTATATATAATAAGAGGAAAAAGAAAGAAAGCAGAAAGAGATGGCTTACCTGACGAAGAGGGCTATCTTTTGGAAGAAAGCTTCCAATCGTCTTACCGTACACTTCGCAAGTTGAAAAGTGAATGAGACGCTTGTTGTTGCCAGAACAGTATTTAACCTTTGAAAAGAAAGCACATTAAATCAAACACGCCAAATCACAAATTCTCAACGATAACCAAATTTTTTGAATTGAGAAGTAGCGCACACATGCAAATCAAAACATCAAGAAACGATAATTAGAAAGAACGAGTAAAGAATCGCATACACACCACAGGAATTGCGTCAATGAAATTGCTGTAGATTGTGTCAAGCGGTCGCGTATTGTAGTCCGCAGGCGTACAGATCGCAGCAAGATTTATCGTCTACATAAGCCAAGGAAAATTCCAATCACGAAACATCTCATAAAACACGATATTAAAACTTAAACAAATGACAATGAGCATTTGCTCAGAATCCACAATAGACCCGAAGAATAACCAATTGTTCAAACAAGCCAAAACAAAAATTGAACAATTCATAGAATTCGAACCAGATCCGCCATTCGAATGAGGCTCTCGAGCCTGGAATCGTTCTTGATATTGAGACGGTGGAACTGAATACGATCGGCCCAGGGGAGCGAATCGGGCTCAAGAAGATGCTTAATCTTGTCATTATAAACATCAAGAGCAAGCACCTTATGAGGGGTTTCAGCCATAAGCTTCTCACAGAGGTGAGAGCCAATGAAGCCACCAGCGCCAATCATGCAAATGGTGATTGGCTTAATGGGGTTGCCATCCAGATCTACCCTCTTCTCGGACGCCATTGTTGCTATGCTACTCTGCAGATCTAGACTGAAAATCCCGTTGTGTTGTAAGAAATCTTGCGGGAAAGGGGAAGAAAGCTTGAAGAAATGGGTTGTGAGGGAGAAATGAGAGGCTGAGCGTATTTATTGAGATTGAAAGAGTAGGAACCAGAGAGCGAGAGAAAAGGCGGACGAGAGGCGAGTGTGTGAAAATGCCACCGTCCACCGGGGAGTATAAAACTATCGCTACTCGCTCTCTGGGAGTGGACACGTGTTTTCTAGGTCTGTCAACGGAAGAGTAAAATAATCGAAAACAAATTGGAATTTAATTAAATTTAGGACTATAACTTTACGAATTAACCACGCTAATCGTTTTTTACATCCTCTAATCACAAGATTAGGGGTTAAAAATATATTAAATAAATAAATTGTTTATTTGATCAAATTATTTTCATAAGTCTAAAATTAAATAATATAGTAAAATTGTTAAAAATAATTTATTTATATAAAATTATCGTAAAGTTTCTCATGTAACGCTAAATACAATTAATAATTGTTGGTAAACACGTGCTTCAAATAGACATATACATGTATACACGTATTTAGATTTATAGATTATTTATTAAATATTAAGAGAAATGGGTTTAATTATTTAAAAAAAAAACAATATGATTTGTTTTTTTATTTATTATTATTTATTAAAGAAATGACTGCATTTAATTAATTCATTTGAAAATTCAAGTTATAGATTATTTTTTTTTATATTAATTTGTTTCATAATTTTCGGCTTCTTAGGATAACATTTTAAATTCTCAATAAATGTTAAAAATATTTTTGTAATTTTTTAAAAAAGGAAAATATAAGCTTTATTTTTAAAAACAAAAATAATGGTGTTTGTTAAAACATATTTAGC